>NC_060120.1:347134143-348384143 GCF_021461395.2 Schistocerca americana
TCTAACAGAGGAATTGCAACGTTACTGCCAAAAATCAAGTAGAAAAACACATTAATCTTTTGATGACAACCAGAACGAAGAAAAATGTTAGGGATTAAATGGAGTGGGAAAGTGTTGAAAATAGCCACATGTACTGTTAGATTAACGAGCACTAAAGAACGACAAGAAATGAGGGAACTGAACACTGAAAAATTCGATATAACTGGAATATCAGAAACAAAGAAGAAACTACAAGGCTCTAAAGAAATTAATAGTTATATTACGATATACAGTGGAGTACGTAGAATGTACAGGTAAGAGTAGGAATTGCAGTTATGATCAAAACTACCCATAGCAAATGGTTGCAATCCTTTATGTCAATAAATCAAAGATTAACACATTTAGGAATAAATATGTAGGAGAAGCTGGTGAATATAATTGGTGTATATGCACCAAAAGAGGGAAAGAGAGAAGAAACGCATGCAACCTACAAATGCTTTCAGACGACACTTAGTGGAATACCCAAATCAAAATATTTAACAACGTCTGGAGGTTTCAATGCGAGGATAGTAAATCTAGCATTAAATGAAAACATACTAAAATCTATAATGCCGATCAGTTAAGAGATTTTTCTGTTTCGAACCACAAGATAATCATAAATTTACATGAAACGTTATGCATACTAGATCTACAATGGACTATGTTATTGTAAAGTCATCCAATTAATAGAAGACACCAGAATCTACAGGATATTGTGTTATTGGTGAGCATTTTTTGATAATACCAAAACCAGGAATCCCACTGTACAAAAATAAAAGCACAATCAAAAAGCGAACACGAAAAGAAGTCTGTAGAATACATTTACTAAAGATCCAAGTATTAGATGGCTATATAGTAAACGTTTAGATGAAGAACTAAAACATATGCAAGAAAAATAGAATATTAATGAAGAGTAGAAAATATTGATAAGAATAATGCACATATCTCCTGGTGAAGCTTTAGCGAAAAGAATAAAATATAAAAACAAAAGGTGACTCCCAATCTGGAACCATGAATTAGCAAACTCATTAAAGTACAAGAAATAGGCCTACCTGAAATATCAACACTCAAAGAAACGTAAACACTCTATCGACAATAAACGACACTCAGCAGCGTTCAAAAGAGAGATGAGAAAAATAAAACTGAAAGCTAGTAACATTTTCTGAGTGAAATGGAGCATGATGTACATGGGAAACAAACTAAAACCTACAGGATGCTGAAATAACTTAATAAAGATGGAGAGATGGTTCAAAATTTCAGAAAATAATCGTTGGATTATTTCCAAAATTTATGGAGAGGTGATGAGGAGAATGTGAAAATCAATTAATGATGAGCATGTTGATTTTATATCAATGGAAGAAATGAACGTTGTGTTAAAAACATTTAAAAGAAGAAAATCTCCAAGGGAACGCAAACTAATTGTGGAATTAAAATATGCTTCAGAATCTTTACTCATGAAACTATTGAGTTATGTAAGTACTTGTTGGAAATACAGCAACATACCAGAGAATTGGCAAACTGCAATTATTATCCCATCATTTAAAAATGAGGATCACAGAAAATCTGAGTGTTATCGAAGTATTAGTCTTCTGAACTCTGGATACAAGTTGTACGCAAAACTGATAACAAATAGACTAAAGGTAGTTTCGGACACAGTTTATTGCTGAAGAACACAATGGGTTTTGGGTGGGAAGATTTTGCTTTGTTAGACAATGTTTTTCCACTCTGTCAAATTATTGAAAAACATATAGAGTACAATCAACCCGCATACAAAGCCTTCATTGAGTATGAGAAAGTATTTGAAATATTTCTTCTTGTTGTTTTAGTATTCACTCCAGAGACTGGTTTGATGCAGCTCTCCATGCTATTCTATCCCTTGCATGCTTCTTCATCTCCCAGTACCTACTGCAAACCAACATCCTTCTGAATCTGCTTAGTCCATTTCTTGGTCTCCCTCTACGATTTCTACCCTCCACGCTGTCCTCCAGCACTAAATTGGTGGTCCTTTGATGCCTAAGAACATGTCCTACCTTCTTATAGTCAAATTGTGCCACAAATTTCTCTCGCCCCAATTCTGTTCAATACCTCCTCATTAGTTATGTGATCTACCCATCTAACCTTCAGCATTATTCTGTAGCACCACGTTTCAAAACCTTCTACTCTCCTCTTGTCCAAAATTATTTATCGTCCATGTTTCACTTCCATACATGACTACATTCCATACAAATACTTTCACAAACGACTTCCTGACACTTAAATCTATACTCGATGTTTAAATTTGTCTTATTTAGAAACGTTTTCCTTGCCATTGCAAGTCTCCATTTTATATTCTCTCTACTTTGACCATCGTCAGTTACTTTGCTCCCCAAATAGCAAAACTCATTTACTACTTTAATTGTCTCATTTCCTGATCTAATTCCAGCAGCATCACCCGATTTAATTCGACTACATTCCATTATACTCGTTTTGATTTTGTTGATGTTCCTCTTATATCCTCCTTTCAAGACACTGTCTATTCCGTTCAACTGCTCTTCCTGGTCCTTTGCTGTCTCTGATAGAATTACAATGTTATCGGCAAACCTCAAAGTTTTTACTTCTTCTCTATGGGTTTGAATTCCTACTCCGAATTTTTCTTTTGTTTCCTTTACTCCTTGCCCAATATACAGATTGAATAACATCTGGGATAGGCTACAACCCTGTCTAACTCCCTTCCCAACCACTGTTCCCTTTCATGCCCCTCGACTCTTATAACTGCCATCTGGTTTCTGTACAAATTGTAAATAGCCTTTCGCTCCCTGTATTTTACCCATGCCACCTTCAGAATTTGAAAGAGAGTATGCCAGTCAGCATTGTCAAAAGTTTTCTTTAATTCTACAAATGCTAGAAACTTAGGTTTGCCTTTCATTAATCTATCTTCTAAGATAAGTCGTACGTACAGTATTGCCTCGCGTGTTCCAACATTTCTACGGAATCCAAACTGATCTCCGCCGAGGTCGACTTCTACCAGTTTTTCCGTTAGTCTGTAAGGAATTCACATTACTATTTTGCAGCCATAACTTATTAAACTGATAGTTCGGTAATTTTCACATCTGTCAACACCTGATTTCATTGGGATTGGAATTATTATATTCTTCTTGAGGTCTGAGGGTATTCCGCCTGTCTCATACATCTTGCTCACCAGATGGTAGAGTTTGTTCAGGGCTGGCTCTCCCAAGGCTGTCTTAATGGAATGTTGTCTAATCCCAGGGCCTTGTTTCAACTTAGGTCTTTCAGTGCTCGGCAAACGATTCATGCAGAATGACATCTCCGATTTCATCTTCATCTACATCCTCTTCCATTTCCATAATATTGTCCTAAGTACATCACCCTTGTATAGATCCTCTATATACTCCTTCCACCTTTCTGCTTTCCCTTCTTTACTTAGAACTGGGTTTCCATCTGAGCTCTTGATGTTCATACAAGATGTTCTCTTTTCTCCAAAGGTCTCTTTAATTTTCCTGTAGGCGGTACCTATCTTACCCCTCGTGAAATATGCCTCTACATACTTACATTTATCCTGTAGTCATCCCTGTTTAGCCATTTTGCACTTACTGTCGATCTCATTTTTGTATTCCTTTTTGCCTGCATCATTTACTGCATTTTTATATTCTCTCCTTTCATCAATTAAATTCAATATATCTCCTGTTACCAAAGGATTTCAACTAGCCCTCGCCTTTTTACTGACTTGATCCTCTGCTGTCTTCGATATTTCATCCCTCAAAGCTACCCATTATTCTTCTACTATATTTCTTCCCCCATTCCTGTCATTCGTTCTCCAATGCTCTCCCTGAAACTCTCTACAACCTCTGATTCTTTCACATTATCGAGGACCCATCTCCTTAAATTCCCACCTATTTTCAGTTTCTTCAGATTTAATCTTAAGTTCATAACCATTAGATTGTGGTCAGAGTCCACATCTGCCCCTGGAAATGTCTTACAATTTAAAACCTTGTTCCTAAATCTCTATCTTACCATTATATAATCTATCTGAAACCTTCCCGTATCTCCAGGCCTCTTCCATGTGAACAACCTTCTTTCATGATTCTCAAACCAAGAGTTAGGTATGATTAAGTTATGTTCTGTGCAAAATTCAACCAGGCGGCTTCCTCTTTCATTCCTTACCCCCTTTCCATTTTCACCTATTACGTTTCCTTCTTCTCCTTTTCGTACTATCGAATTCCAGTCACCCATGACTGTTATATTTTCGTCTCCCTTCACTATCTGAATAGTTTCATTTGTCTCATCATACATTTCATCAATCTCTTCGTCATATGCGGAGCTAGTTGGCACGTGAACTTGTACTACTGTGGTAGGCGTGACCTCCGTGTCTATCTTGACCACAATAATGCGTTCACTATGCTGTTTGTGGTAGCTTACGCGCACTATTTGAGTTTGTATTTATATCCCTGTATTCGCCTGACCAGACGTCTTGTTCCTTCTGCCATCGAACTTCACTAATTCCCACTATATTTAGCTTTAACCTATCCATTTCGCTTTTTAAATTTTTTAACCTACCTGCCCGATTAAGCCATCTGACATTCCACGCTTTGATCCGTAGAACGCCCGTTTTCTTTCTCCTGATAACGACGTCCTCCTGAGTAGCCCCCTCCCGGAGGTCCGAATGGGGGACAATTTTATCTCCAGAGTATTTTACCCAAGAGGACGGCATCATCATTTAACCATACAGTAAAGCCGCATGTTCTCGGGAAAAATTAGGGCTGTAGTTGGCCCGTCCTTTCGCCGTTCGCAGTACCAGCACAGCAAGGCCGTTTTGGTTATTGTTACCAGGCCAGAGCAGTGAATCATCCAGACTGTTTTCCCTGCAACTACTGAAAAGGCTGCTGCCCCTCTTCGGGAACCACATGTTTGTCTGGCCTCTCAACAGATACCCCTCCGTTGTGGTTGCACCTACTGTACGGCTCTCTGTATCGCTGAGGCACGGAAGGCACCAACGGCAAGGCCGGTGGTTCATGGGGCAGGGGGGTGGTTGATAAATTTAACAGAGTTAAATTAGGAAAATTTTTGGAAAAGACTGGTATATCTCAGCATCTAATAAGTGTAACGTGTAGTATGGATATACTTAACAAAATCAAAGTAGAAAAGGGAAGTTCCTTTGCGAGAAACATTTGTCAAGGAGTGAGACAAGAGTGTCCTTCATCACTCACATTATCTATTTTTTTACATAGACGACGTTATAAAGATATGGCAGAATACAGTAGACCTTCATTATAAGCTTCATAATAAAGTTATAAATATACTTCTGTTTACAGATCTTAGTGCATAAAAAAAATTGCAGAGATCAATTTGGTTCTTGCATAAAGTAGCAAATGATTCTAATAGACACTATCTCAAAGTAAAACTAAGATAACGGTATTCCATGGTAAGGAGCATTTAGGAGCAAAAGTTATAATTGATGATAAGCCGCCAGGACAGATAAACAGTTTTAAAAACCTGGGATGCAATGTATCATATACCATACACAAAGATCAAGAATATAAACTGCAATACTGCAAAAATTCCCGCAGGAGGTAGGTATTGTAAATCGCACGCCTCTCAAAAAAGTTAAAAAAGTGACACTACTAAGTTTTTATAGTGTGATGTCACTGCCAGTTGTAATTTATGGGTCACATTCCTGGGCCCCTAATCTCCCAGACAAAGGAGGAATAAGGCAGCAGAAATGAGACCCCTAAGATCAGATAAAAATTAAGAATGAACTGTGTGTCGATAGTATACATCAGAAAATAGTGGAGTACAGAAAGAAATGGCATGAACACATTCAAAGGAAAGGCAAGAACGAATACCTAGTGTATAAATACACAACTCAAGGGAAAAGGAATGTTGGGTGTCCTATGAAAAAATGTAAATATCATCTGCAATCTACTTGAAACTGGAACAGATAAGGACGCCTAAACCAAAACTGGATATCATGATGATGATGATGACCAATTATCAGTTAACTGATAAGGAATGGCAAGGTCAGTGCATCATGTGGAGCTGAAACTCCAAAACGTATCTTTTGGAACTGGAATGAAGTAAAACCTGTCTAATCTGCAGTTTTAGTTTGTCATGCATTAGCAAAATAGAAATCGTTGGAACGGAAGCATGACGTTTTATTATGGCATTCCTAATGAGATTTTTTTCTCCGCTGTTCGTCATGTGATGAATAACATATCAATGTTGCAACATTCATTCATGTGCCGTGTTTGAGTGTAAAACAAGAGCTGTAAATCATTGTTGTTGTTGTTGTGGTCTTCAGTCCTGAGACTGGTTTGATGCAGCTCTCCATGCTACTCTATCCTGTGCAAGCCTCTTCATCTCCCAGTACCTACTGCAACCTACATCCTTCTGAATCTGCTTAGTGTATTCATCTCTTGGTCTCCCCCTACGATTTTTACCCTCCACGCTGCCC
Organism: Schistocerca americana; assembly: GCF_021461395.2. Lineage (NCBI taxonomy): Eukaryota > Metazoa > Arthropoda > Insecta > Orthoptera > Acrididae > Schistocerca > Schistocerca americana. Next base: position 347,140,610 of record NC_060120.1, read on the forward strand.
TCCAATACTAAATTGGTGATCCCTTGATGCCTCAGAATATGTCCTACCAACCGATCCCTTCTTCTGGTCAAGTTGTGCCACAAACTCCTCTTCTCCCCAATCCTATTCAGTACCTCCTCATTAGTTATGTGATCTATCCATCTAATCTTCAGCATTCTTCTGTAGCACCACATTTCGAAAGCTTCTATTCTCTTCTTGTCCAAACTATTTACCGTCCATGTTTCACTTCCATACATAGCTACACTCCATACAAATACTTTCAGAAATGACTTCCTGACACTTAAATCTATATTCGATGTTAACAAATTTCTCTTCTTTAGAAACGCTTTCCTTGCCATTGCCAGCCTACATTTTATATCCTCTCTACTTCGACCATCATCAGTTATTTTGCTCCCCAAATAGAAAAACTCCTTTACTAATTTAAGTGTCTCATTTCCTAATCTAATTCCCTCAGCATCACCCGACTTAATTCGACTACATTCCATTATCCTCGTTTTGCTTTTGTTGATGTTCATCTTATATCCTCCCTTCAAGACACCATCCATTCCGTTCAACTGCTCTTCCAAGTCCTTTGCTGTCTCCGACAGAATTACAATGTCATGGGCGAACCTCAAAGTTTTTATTTCTTCGCCATGGATTTTAATACCTACTCCAAATTTATCTTTTGTTTCCTTTACTGCTTGCTCAATATACAGATTGAATAACATTGGGGAGAGGCTACAACCCTGTCTTACTCCCTTCCCAACCACTGCTTCCCTTTCATGTCCCTCGACTCTTATAACTGCCATCTGGTTTCAGTACAAATTGTAAATAGCCTTTCGCTCCCTGTATTTGACGCCTGCCACCTTCAGAATTTGAAAGAGAGTATTCCAGTCAACATTGTCAAAAGCTTTCTCTAGGTCTACAAATGCTAGAAACGTAGGTTTGCCTTTCCTTAATCTTTCTTCTAAGATAAGTCGTAAGGTCAGTATTGCCTCACGTGTTCCAGTATTTCTACGGAATCCAAACTGATCTTCCCCGAGGTCGGCTTCTACTAGTTTTTCCATTCGTCTGTAAAGAATTCGTGTTAGTATTTTGCAGCTGTGGCTTATTAAACTGATTGTTCGGTAATTCTCACATCTGTCAACACCTGCTTTCTTTGGGATTGGGATTATTATATTCTTCTTGAAGTCTGAGGGTATTTCACCTGTTTCATACATCTTGCTCACCAGATGGTAGAGTTTTGTCAGGACTGGCTCTCCCAAGGCCGTCAGTAGTTCCAATGGAATGTTGTCTACTCCTGGGGCCTTGTTTCGACTCAGGTCTTTCAGTGCTCTGTCAAACTCTTCACGCAGTATCGCATCTCCCATTTCATCTTCCTCTACATCCTCTTCCATTTCCATAATATTGTCCTCAAGTACATCGCCCTTGTATAGACCCTCTATATACTCCTACCACCTTTGTGATTTCCCTTCTTTGCTTAGAACTGGGTTTCCATCTGAGGTCTTGATGTTCATGCAAGTGGTTCTCTTTTCTCCAAAGGTGTCTTTAATTTTCCTGTAGGCGGTATCTATCTTACCCCTAGTGAGATAAGCCTCTACATCCTTACATTTGTCCTCGAGCCATTCCTGCTTAGCCATTTTGCACTTCCTGTCGATCTCATTTTTGAGACGTTTGTATTCCTTTTTGCCTGCTTCATTTACTGCATTTTTATATTTTCTCCTTTCATCAATTAAATTCAATATTTCTTCTGTTACCCAAGGATTTCTACTAGCCCTCTTCTTTTTACCTACTTGATCCTCTGCTGCCTTCACTACTTCATCCCTCAAAGCTACCCATTCTTCTTCTACTGTATTTCTTTCCCCCATTCCTGTCAATTGTTCCCTGATGCTCTCCCTGAAACTCTGTACAACCTCTGGTTCTTTCAGTTTATCCAGGTCCCATCTCCTTAAATTTCCACCTTTTTGCAGTTTCTTCAGTTTTAATCTACAGGTCATAACAAACAGATTGTGATCAGAGTCCACATCTGCCCCTGGAAATGTCTTACAATTTAAAACCTGGTTCCTAAATCTCTGTCTTACTATTATATAATCTATCTGATACCTTTTAGTATCTCCTGGGTTCTTCCATGTATACAACCTTCTATCATGATTCTTAAACCAAGTGTTAGCTATGATTAAGTTGTGCTCTGTGCAAAACTCTACCAGGCGGCTTCCTCTTTCATTTCTTAGCCCTAATCCATATTCACCTACTACGTTTTCTTCTCTCCCTTTTCCTACACTCGAATTCCAGTCACCCATGACTATTAAATTTTCGTCTCCCTTCACTATCTGTATAATTTCTTTTATTTCATCATACATTTCTTCAATTTCTTCGTCATCTGCAGAGCTAGTTGGCATATAAACTTGTACTACTGTAGTAGGTGTGGGCTTCGTATCTATCTTGGCCACAATAATGCGTTCACTATGCTGTTTGTAGTAGCTTACCCGCTTTCCTATTTTCCTATTTATTATTAAACCTACTCCTGCATTACCCCTATTTGACTTTGTGTTTATAGCCCTGTAGTCACCTGACCAGAAGTCTTGTTCCTCCTGCCACCGAACTTCACTAATTCCCACTATATCTAACTTTAACCTATCCATTTCCCTTTTCAAATTTTCTAACCTACCTGCCCGATTAAGGAATCTGACATTCCACGCTCCGATCCATAGAACGTCAGTTTTCTTTCTCCTGATAACGACATCCTCTTGAGTAGTCCCCGCCCGGAGATCCGAATGGGGGACTATTTTACCTCCGGAATATTTTACCCAAGAGGACGCCATCATCATTTAATCATACAGTAAAGCTGCATGCCCTCGGGAAAAATTACCGCCGTAGTTTCCCCTTGATTTCAGCCGTTCGCAGTACCAGCACAGCAAGGCCGTTTTGGTTATTGTTACAAGGCCAGATCAGTCAATCATCCAGACTGTTGCCCTTGCAACTACTGAAAAGGCTGCTGCCCCTCTTCAGGAACCACACGTTTGTCTGGCCTCTCAACAGAGACCCCTCCGTTGTGGTTGTACCTATGGTACGGCTATCTGTATCGCTGAGGCACGCAAGCCTCCCCACCAACGGCAAGGTCCATGGTTCATGGGGGGAGGCTGTAAATCATTATGATTTGTAATCTCAAAGGTTCTGTCAATAAACTGTAAATCATTATGATTTGTAATCTCAAAGGTTCTGTCAATAAAACTGTTAAAAGAAGTGGTCAGCGAGAGAGACTACCGTACGGAGGATCCGGGTTCGATTCCCAATACTGAGGCGGTTCTTTCTTCGTCGGAGGACTGTAACGGGCTACACTCAGCCTCGTGATTCCAGTTGAGGAGCTAGTTGAACGAATAGTAGCAGCTCTAGGTCACGAAAACTGACAACGTCCGGGATAACGGTTTTGATTCCAGGCCCCTCCATACAGCATCAAATGACGACACTGGCGGAAGATGACACGGTGGTGGATCGGTACCAAAGGGCCGCAAGGGCCTGTGGACAGAGTCTCCATTTACAACTTTTAAAAGATCCACCATTTACCGCACACTCAGAGGCTACCGTTTTAGTGCATCCAGTTCGTAAGGCAAAATATTTGAAGAGAGCTGGTTAACTTAAGGCACAATAAATCTAATATAACCATGAGAATTCCCATTTTTGGAGTCTTTGCTTATGGCTTGGTACTGCCTAGTGACAGCATGGATATGCCAACGATAACAATAACTATGCAACCAACAAATTGACAACGACAGTTGTTGTGGCTGCATTTCTACTTCACACTGACTCAGTTACATTCAATAGCGAGTAGGTACCCACCATCTTCACTGTATTCAATTTTCTTGTTACATAAAGTACGATACAACAGGTTATAATAACAACGGTCTGATTTCCATTTAGCATCGCCGCCAAAACCAAAATCCTGTATGTTTTCATAAAATGTAATGATTTTCTCTTGTCACCACGGACGGTCGTGAGCATTTTGCACCTGAAACCACTCTTCGTTCAACTGACGACAGTATCCTCAAGGTAAAGTATGAACTATCACAAGTATTGCTAGCTATCCACACGTTTGCTTCCAACGGCTGTTTGTGTCTCAGAAGAGGACGCTTATCACTTAGCTTCTCTTATCACCGTCTCAATGAATCACTGCTGGCCTAGCTACCATCCCTACTAAAATATACATTAATACTGCAGATGGTATTGTGCAGGTTTTTAACAGGATCGGAAGAGGAACTTTTTTTATGGATACTTGTATATCTCTATTTGTCTTTCAAAATATTAAAAGTACTTCGTAAATCCAATTCGTTCCCTATCCCTCCCACTCCATGTCCATTAAAATTTTGTGTGTATCGTGTAAGTGTAGCAGTATTAACGTCACTATGTGGGTGCAAATCAAGTTTGGTTTAAATTTACGCTGTAACGGTCTGAGCGTTAATTACCCATGAGACTGGACGTGCTGAATCTACATCTACATCTACATCTATACTCCGCGAGCCACCTTACGGTGTGTGGCGGAGGGTACTTATTGTACCACTATCTGATCCCCCCTTCCCTGTTCCATTCACGAATTGTGCGTGGGAAGAACGACTGCTTGTAAGTCTCCGTATTTGCTCTAATTTCTCGGATCTTTTCGTTGTGATCATTACGCGAGATATATGTGGGCGGTAGTAATATGTTGCCCATCTCTTCCCGGAATGTGCTCTCTCGTAATTTCGATAATAAACCTCTCCGTATTGCGTAACGCCTTTCTTGAAGTGTCCGCCACTGGAGCTTGTTCAGCATCTCCGTAACGCTCTCGCGCTGACTAAATGGCCCCATGACGAATCGCGCTGCTTTTCGCTGGATCATGTCTATCTCTTCTATTAATCCAACCTGGTAAGGGTCCCATACTGATGAGCAATACTCAAGAATCGGACGAACAAGCGTTTTGTAAGCTACTTCTTTCGTCGATGAGTCACATTTTCTTAGAATTCTTCCTATGAATCTCAACCTGGCGCCTGCTTTTCCCACTATTTGTTTTATGTGATCATTCCACTTCAGATCGCTCCGGATAGTAACTCCTAAGTATTTTACGGTCGTTACCGCTTCCAATGATTTACCACCTATGGCATAATCGTACTGGAATGGATTTCTGCCCCTATGTATGCGCATTATATTACATTTATCTACGTTTAGGGAAAGCTGCCAGCTGTCGCACCATGCATTAATCCTCTGCAGGTCCTCCTGGAGTACGTACGAGTCTTCTGATGTTGCTACTTTCTTGTAGACAACCGTGTCAAAAATACCTCTGTCAACAGCTCACTTCGAAGTTGCGTAATAGGGCTACAGGGAGGTGGATGTTCCTTCTGCGACACCCAAGAAGGAATTGGCAGGAGTTTAGCCACTGCACATGATTATGGCATTGGTGGTCACGATAATGTACGAAGACCGGGCGGAGAACGACCACGTGGCATTACCGTGAGAGAATACCATCGTGTTTGGCGTCTGTGTCTGGCGCATTGTACGGCATCTACATAAGCAATTTTGGCAGCAATTTGCACCACAGTGCCATACCGAACTGTTATAAAACGGTTATTTTCAGAATAGCACCGAACCAGACGGCCTGTATTTTACATCCTACTGACTCCAAACCACCGCCACATGCGACTTCAACGGTCTGAAGGGAGATCTTATTGGAGGGCGGGATTGGGGTATGTTGAGTTTTCTGATGAAAGCTGGGTCTGCCTCTGTGCCAGTGATGGCCGTTTACTGATTAGAAGGAGGCCAGCTGAGAGCCCGCACCCAAACTGTCGGCATGCTGGACACATTGTCCAACGTACAGTTACTGTCTGGGGTGCGATTTCGTACGACAGGGAGAGCACTCCCGTGACTAAATCACGCACCCTGATTACAAAGTTGTACTTTAATTTGGTGATTCGACTTTCGCGCTGCCATTCATGAACAGCATTCCAGGGGGATTTCTAGCAGGATAACGCTCTCCCAAACCACTGTTGCAAACCAACATGCTGTATCGAGTGTCAACATGTTGCCTTGGTCCGCTAGATCACCAGATCAGTCTCCAATTGAGCACTTATGCGGCATCATCAGATGAAAACTCCAGAGTCATCCACAAACAGCAGATCGAATACGGAATCACCTATAACCACAATGTTAAATTACAGCTAGTACAGGGAATATTTTCTCGTAAACTGATAGAGAGGTTACATTCTTACGGTATGTGCCTTGACATGTTGTAACAATACTAAAGCAATAGCTTTTTGTCAACGTAATTAATTAAGAGATACATTTTATTGACCTTATAGTAATTTCTTCCGTCTCTTTCCATTACATTATCACCTCTAAATCTGTTTTAAATCTAGTAATTCCAAAATCATTGTTTCATTATGTACAAAAAATCCATGTGACTATGTCATAAAATTTCAGACGTCTAGGTTCAACAGTACCTGAAATAATGTTCCCAGAAGATGTAAATAGTGAGCTTATGGGAAGCGGAGAAAGAAGATTAAAACATTGCTGTTCCATAGTTAATACCCTCATCATAGACTTCATAGACAGCCTCAAGTCTTCTTTCGGCACCCCTTTGTACCTGTTTTGCTATTTTCACTAACGTCTTAGCATATTGTCTGCATGCCTTAGTCTGTGATGATCTAAAGTCCACATAGCACGTATTGTGCAGGAACCAACACGCATTTCAAACGTTTCAAAGATCTGACAGTTAGTAATATTTCCAAGATTGAAGGCGGCCACCGGGTCATACACTACAAAACGCAATGTATTATTTCCAACAAACACTCGTGAGGTAAGAGTATATCACACTATTCACGAACTATTGGAGGCTGATAAACTGTGATGATGACTGTATTTCTCCCCAGTTATTAGTCCCCTATTGTATTTACAACAGCTCTTTTCAGCTCTGGGGCACAAACCGTGTCCGGATGCTTATTATGGATGTGGTGTGGAAACAAAAAGCCCACATACCTTCCCTCATTTCTTCGAGATTGTCTGTGTTTTGCCTGATTGCTAAGTCATACCATTTATGGACGTGGTCTATCATGGAATGAGTCAATTTTCTTTTCCCATCCAAGCTCTTCCATCACCTAGTTTCTTTTCCTTTTATAACTGCTTTCAACTCTCTCCGCCTGCCCCTCATTCTCCTCTGCCTTTCTGTATACATTCAAGTTTTCTTATATTTACACTGCTCCCATACGGTTTGTGTGTGTGTAAATTCCTAAGAGACCAAATTGCTGAGGTCATCGGTCCCTAGACATACACACTACTTAAACTAACTTAATCTAATTTATTCCAAGAACAACGCTCACAACCATACCGGAGGGAGGACTCGAACCATACGGTTTGCTTTACAAAACTTCTTTGGATGCTTTAGAGTCACCATCTTCCAGGTCCTGGTCATACCAAACACTATACCTCTCAGAAGAGCGATGAAAACCCCAGCAGCCTCAATGCCACCACTACTACCATAACAATTAGCACTTAAGTCATCACCATGAGCATTTTTCAGCGTACATATGCATTTGCAGTATTTGGACATTATTGCAATATCAATAACCTTACCACTGTCAACGCTAGTTGCTGTGACAACAACATCTTTGGAGGTGTGACCCCTTTCTTGACATATGCTATGAAAAGCTACTGTGAGGTCAGATTATCATCATTTTCTTTCACTGCATCTTCCATATCTTCCCGCTCTGACTTCAGTGTTACATCTTCAACTGCACATCCTAGTACGTAGTTGTAATCATCAGACTTTGAACGAGCATTGGGAAGATTCAGAACACCACATAGTATATCTCCTGCTGCTTTGTCCTTACCAATTGCTCGCAACCCATTTACTAACCTCATATTTACACTATAAAATTCACGTTTCTTGTTGAAACAGAAATACAGCTATATTTACAAATAATGCATATTAAACTAAACTGGGAAGCCAGTCCAACATAGGGTTCTTCTTTCAGAGAGACGTTTACTTGACTTTCTTGCAGCACACAGTGTCTTCAAGAACTTCGTGCATTATGCTCGTAGCAATGACTTCACAAACTTCCTTCTCTTTATCAAATAAATTATATTTCTCTTCCAAATCTCTGACGTTTTTATGAGAAGCACTGTTTTCGTTTGGAGTAAATTCATTCTGGAAATCGGAATTGGACACATATTTTTCTTGCCTTGCTTTCCTAGTGAATCACCATTTCCTTTCTTTTGCCGGTTCACACGCTTTTTAAACTCTTTTGCTCTAGCTCTTGGCATCTTCACAGAGGAAAATGAAGCACTAAATACGAAAAAGCTCGACACAATAACTTCTGTATAGTACATTGTACATAAGCAATCCGAAGTCAAAAAACAGAGTAACTCCATGAAACCAGAGACAAACTTTTTCGGACAAATACTGTATAAGGAGTCGCTGGTAAACGGTATATTTCAAGTCATGTCACATGAAGATATTGCCAAAAAATTTATAGCCAGCCATGACAGAAGTGTATCCAAAAGTGCAGTACCCGGTCTCACAAATCTGTAAAGATAAAATAGTTATAATTCTAGTAGAGCCATTTATGATATGTCATTTTAGAGAGGAAACTTGGAGGAATCTAATAAGCCAATAAAAGGAAAATCGATTTTTTCACCCAAAATGCGGTTCTGTATCCCCTTACGTCCCAGTACAGAACGCCTGAGCGCAACAGGCCATTTGCAATGGCGTATCTCGCGCTTACATTAAGCTGTTGTCTTGCAACGTTAATTGCTTTAATATGTTACCTATACAGATCTATATCCGAAATTTCGTTAGTCTAAACTAACTATTTTTGGTTATTGGTATTTCTTCCGTCAGTGTATTTTTGTGAATAGTTATAAGCTGTTTCATCACAATTTTTGGTTTTGGCGGCGATGCTGTCGAACCGAGACAATATATAATATTATTCGGCGTCCGAATTAATAGGAAGGGCAATGCCTCACTCGAGTGTAGTTGTGGAATCTTGTGAATGCCAATGTACTGTGAATGAATTTCGTACAAGGTGGGGACGTTTTCTACGAACTTAAACTATAGTAAATACGGCGTCTAGTAAAACTGTTTTGACGCCCGGAACCTTTCCCGTGATTTTTGCAGTGAGAACAGAATCTCACTATGGCAAGTGGCACTTAGGCACACGGTTAGGAACTTAACTGCTGTGATATTTATACCTTGGGAGTGAAGCTCCCCACCGGTGCTTTCAACCTATATGACAATAAACTGCAGAGGCATTATTAAAGAACCAAAATTAATCAAAAACTGGCGGGAGCTTTACACACCTATGGCACGGTTAAGAGATTAGTGTAAGATAAAAACGGATCAGCTACAAAGAAAACTACCCTGGTGCACTTCAGGCCATAACAGATAACTTTTATACAAGAACATAAGGAAGCAAATTCTCTGAGAAGAAAGAATTTTTATAGTCGCTTTCTCGAAAAGGTTCGTATATAACGACGAGAGATGGTTTCAACTTCTCTGGCATTTCTGTATTGCAGTAATGCTGGACACTGGCTTCTCCATTTCTTTATCTTACAACAGATTGGGGGGGGGGGGGGGGGGGTGGGGAGTGGGACGTATGGAGATTTACGACAAGGCAGTGCTACAACCAATACTCGTGTACCTGGCATGAACTCTGTACCTAAGATTTTTGATCACTGCGTAAACAGTGAAGGATTGTGGCCTTCGAAACAATCTGATCGAAATAGTTGTGAGGAGGGTATAGTTTTTCAAAATGGTTTCATTTCAGGCAAGCAATTGAAGGTGATAAAAAACATGAAATTAATATAATCGTTATTAATAGTTCGTCAAAAAGTGCAGAAAATTTTTCACTCGTCCTTAGGAAGAAAAGAAACAATTTTAACTGTATTGTACGTAGAAATAGGAATAAAAAACAATTATAATCAAAATTTTTCTACTTAAATAGAATAACAGTTTTCCTAGTTATGGTGACCACATTCAGATAAAATTGTATACATCAAATCTTTCAAACAATTTCATGTTAATTAACGTCCTTTTGGAATTATTGCAGTTTCTTCTCTGTAGCCATTTTCATATGTCTCATTATTAGCTTTTGGTAATTACATCCGTAGCATGCCGCAGCACAATTCAAAATCACTACCTTATTACACCTTCCATAGATCAGATGAATTTTTTTATCTTAATAGGGTGACGCGTGTATACGTTGATATAACGTTCACTATATGGTCATTTGTTGCGTATGATGTTCTTCATTTGTGACTATTTACTATAAGAAAATAACGAATCATTTAAAAATGCTTAAATAGACGTAATTTCAGTAGTGTTCAAAAAGCATTAAAGCAACAGTTCGCTAGCCAAAGTCTGATCATTTAGATAAATAAAATTGGATTTGAGGTCGCTGACGTGCTACCCTGTGTGTTTACCTTCAGTTTCACGTTTACAGAAGACAGTTACACTAGGAAACCACAGTAATTTTTCATGCTTGATTACATTTGTTACCAGGTGGTATATCTATATTCCAGAACCATGGTTCGGAAGCTACTGCAATTACAGTACTTTGTAAAACGGAAGAAAAACGATATTTTGTTAGAACAGTTAATTACGGTAATTAAGCTGTAATTCACTCAGCATATTGGTATCGAAGTAAGGTGCCGGGAATCTCATGAACACTGAGGAGTGCTACCTATCCCTCAGAAAGTTCCCGCAAAATCCTATTAGAACCACTTCGCTGATCAGTGGAGCGTTAAAGTGCTCGCTTTAATTCAAGACTTTGATAGGCGTCGGAGCAGCACAAGGATCTTCACCAAGTTTCTCGATTACACATCATGTCTAAGACAGACTCAGATTTTCTTCTGTGTCATGAAAAACCTGTATTTCATTTACTGAGTATTACCGCTGTTCTTTTGCGTTCTATATAGGATTAATTTTTATCAAGCTATAACTGTTTCCTCTGAATAAGCAAGGCCCATAGACAGTGTCACTTCCAGAAATGGGTGAAGTAATTCATTAATTTTTGAGTGTTACTTATCCTCCTAGAGCCTTATCAGATTTTCCTTTCAGTTACAAATCGACGACAGAATAAACAAGAAAGATTCTGTTCAAGATTATTGCTTTGAGACTACACGAAGTGATGCAAGATATGATTAGCACAAAAAGTCTGACAAAATTCGAACTCCAACCTATTACAACAAGATACCAGATGACAGTCGACTTCTGTATTTTGTACAGGGTGGAGAAAAATTGTGTCACGAAATTTTAACCCTGGATAGCTGATGCCAGTAGGAAACAAAATTAATAGTGTTGTACAGATCGACAAAGCACAATTTTTAAACTAGGGGAACTTGGCGCCACACGCTCCGAGTGGTCGCGGGATTACCCTGTTGCCGGATGTTCTGGACACCGCACCACCGCGAATGCTTTGCCTGTCGTGATGTATCCAAGGTGCCCCGCACGCTCGGTGGTAGCGCGCCAGCCTACCACTCTGAGTGCCTGAGGGCAAATGCGCTGGGGTCCCGACACATCTATTGTAGTTTCATGATAAGATGTACCGGGAACAAACCCGTCAACAGCTGTTAGTTCACGTACAGAATGCCTTTTACAAATTGTGTTGGCCCTGAAAAATGCCTTTTCTGAAGCTAGGACATTGTTTACGTAATGCACGTGATGGAACTGGCGACCTCCTGACGCCACACAAGCTTCGTAACGCCGAATGGTGTTCTGCCGAACTCTTTCAAAGATTCCTGGCATTGCCCTCAGGTCATTGGCGGCTTGTTGAACGCGATCCATTAATTCCTCTTCGTTTCTAGGCAGTTCGCGTAGAAGTGGGTGAACTAGAACCTTGGAGAATCCCCATAGGAAAGACTCCGGTGCGTGAGGTCTGGTGATAGCGAGGGGCATGTTCTACGAGCGCCTCTGCCAATTACCCGGCCGTTACTGTTACGGCTGGGCGCCCCATCATGCCGCAACCGCATGCGTATCCGTAGGTCCAGGGGAACATCTTTCAGCACGCCGGGTAGAATTTCTTGCATAAAGTGAAAGAAATTTGTCCAAGTAGGTCGAGGAGTTAGACGGACCGACCCTATCAGGTGGTCACGAACAATTCCTGCCCACATGTTGAGCGACAATCGATCCTGGTGTCCGTGGACGTACCTGACGTAAGGTTGGTTGGTTGGTTGGTTTGGGGAAGGAGACCAGACAGCGTGGTCATCGGTCTCATCGGATTAGGGAAGGATGGGGAAGGAAGTCGGCCGTGCCCTTTCAGAGGAACCATCCCGGCATTTGCCTGGAGCGATTTAGGGAAATCACGGAAAACCTAAATCAGGATGGCCGGACGCGGGATTGAACCGTCGTCCTCCCGAATCTGACGTAAGGCTTACCCCTTGACCAGTAATGAACGTATCGAGTGTTGTAAAGGCCATCTCTACAGAAGGTACGCTCGTCGGTAAACAACCCAACGCCGGGTAAGTCGGGATCTCGAGCAACACCTCGCAGAAACCACCGGCAAATCCTTTGCCTGTGTTCATAGTTCGCCACAGGATTTAGGTCTTGGACAGGGTTGAAACTAAACGGATGCTGGCTGTCATCCCTCAAAACCTCCCAGACTAGCCGATGAGTGACCCCTATGTCGTGTCCAGCCGCTCAAGTACCTGTCGTAGGTACTTCCTCGAAGCGCTCGAGGTCTCCTCAAATGCAGCATCCCGCCGTGTTCGAGGTCTTCCAGCATCACCATGATATCCCGCTAACGAGCCTGTTTCGCCAAGTCACAGGTGAATTGCTATAAATGTTTGCGGGAGTGGGTGGCGTCTTGCTGGATACCCTTCCTCACACAACCGTCGCGCTCCATGCTCATTACTATCGGCTAGTCCATGAACAAAAACTACATAGCATTGTCCTTCAAACGAATGCTGTGCCTCCATGCTTACTGAATGAATAAATTGCTGGTGACGTGTGTGTTCTCCGAAGCGAAGCTTACGTGTGAATGCCTCTGACGTGAGGTGGAGACAAAGAGAAAGATCTATTTGACAGGTGTGTGTATCACGTTGGGACCGTGACGGGGCGAGGGACGTTTGTATGTGCGAACCGACAACCATAGCGCTACCCGTCAACCGACGAAAAGTAACAGCTCAATCCCACGGCCAATCGGACGGTGTGGCGCCAAGTTTCCGCAGTTTAAAAATGGTGCGTTGTCGACCTGCACAGTATTAGTAATTTTGGTTCCTACTGGCATCAGCTATCCAGGGTTAAAATTTCGTGACACAATATTTTTCCACCCTGAATATTGGGATACGTGAAGTCCATAACTCAAATGCCAATACCCCAAACAGGTCCATGCTACTCTCAGAAATTATCGAGAAAATAGACATGAAGGCTTTCGGAGCCGCTTTAATAGCCTAAAACATGGACACAATTTCCGAAAGGCATCTTGCCGTGTCAATTCAGGATAAAACCTCAAGCTTTCGATGGTTACCTCCATCGTCTTTGTCAGTAGGTGCAGTAAACTTTATTACAACAGCAATTAATATACGATCAGAAAGCATAACTTTAGACCAAACACCCTTATTTCTTTCGTCTAAAGTTATGCTTTCTGATCTCCGCCGTAACGTAAACACTGCGACGAATATCTGTGGCACTTCTCTGCATCGAGAGCTCGCTTTCAGCCACTGCTGAGATTGTATCCGCTGTCAAGGTAGAAGATTTTCTCACACATTCTTGTTTCTACTTTCCTAACTGAATCCCGTTATGTGGGAACCTGGGACAAAATGTTTTCGGCTATGTATGACGTGGTATGAAGTTAACATTCTCAAAAAGAAAGGAGTCGTGAAAATATTGAGCATTCACATGATGACCCACCGATTGCATTCCTTCCCTTTCACGGCGCTACTTCCAACAAGACAATCAGAGGCCTGGGAAGACGAGGTATCAGATCTATTGTCTGTTCTCGTAAGAAGGTAAACTAGATGCTACCACCCATTAAGAATAGTTTCGGTTTCAAGATCCCTGGGATTTACAACAACTATTGTGAGTGTGGAAACATTTACATTGGTCAGTCCATCCTCACCGTTTCCGATCGCTGTGCGGAACATCAATGACATATTAAAAATAGAGAACTGGAGAAATTTGCCGTTGCTGAGCACAGTCTCACAAACATAAAATACTGTTTGACGAAACAAAAGTTTTGTCCCAGGCTCCCACATGCTGGGAAACTGTAATTAAAGAGGCTGTAGAAATAAAAATACGAGTGAAAACCTTCAACCGTGACGGCAGATGTAAACTTAGTGGTGCATGGAAACGAGCTCTCGACACATAGAAGAGCCAAAGATGTTCGTCGAATTATTTACCCTACGACGAGAGGGCTGGCGCCACCAACGCAGACGTTTACACCATCTGTGGCTGCCTGACATAATTACTGATCAATCAGATGCCGTTTGGGCTATATAAAGCCATCGCAACAGCTGTTTTGACAATCAGTTGCTTCTGTCGAAGACGATGGAGGTAATCTCTGAAAGCTCGAGGTTTTGCTCTGAACTGAGGTGGCAAGAAGACCGAGAATGTTTTATACATGGGGCTTTTATGTTCATTTCCCATTCGATGTAAATTTTAAGAGAAAGTACCTTGTTATACGAACATTTTAGTACAGTGTAAAATACATAAAGATAAGAAAAATTGTACTTTCAAAAATGGTTCAAATGGCTCTGAGCACTATGGGACTTAACTTGTGAGGTCATCAGTCCCCTGCAATTACTTAACTAACCTAAGGACATCACACACATCCATTCTCGAGGCAGGATTCGAACCTGCGACGTAGCGGTCGCGCGGTTCCAGACTGTAGCACCTAGAATCGATCCGCCACTCCGGCCGGCAACTGTACTTTCATTTCTTTACTTTAAGTGATCTCTTATAAAAGATTTGTAATCTGATATTGCTAGTTGGATTGAATACTCAATTTCTGTGCGCGATATTTAATTGCGACTAAGACGAGACGAATTTTTTATAGAGTGAAAAATATGTATTAATTGGCTGATGAATTATAACCGATGAATTTTAAATTTAAATAGCTTACCGGTACGTATTTTAACTGAACAGAAAAACAAATAATGTCCGGCGTGGGAGTCGATCCAGTGATGTAGCTATTGGCGGTCTTCAGTGCCACCGATCTTTTACAATTTTTGTGTATTTTACGATCCACGGAAATATTCGCGGAAAATCAATCTTCGTTGAAAAATATTTTCTGGCCAGGGAACGAACCCAGGTAAGCCTTCTACCACGAGTCTGCAAGCCATGCTTTAGTATATTAAAAACTCTTATTGAGGGTCGAAAAACTTAAAAAGTTAAGGAGAATTTTTGAGAGTTGTTTCGGGTTACTGCCGGGCAGGTATTTGGTTTCTGAACTTCACGTACCGTAAATACAAGAAGTTATTGAAATCGAATTTTATTAGTCTAAATAAGACTACAGTATTGGGGAGTAGCAGAAATGAGATTAATCGACGAACTTAATGTCAATATTGCAGACATACTGTGATGTGAGAAAAAAATCATGCGATAGCGATATACACGTATAAATATGGCGGTAGCATCGCGTGCACAAGGTATAAAAGGTTACTGAACCGGCGCAGCTGTCATTTGAACTCCGATGATTCGTATTAAAATGATTATGACGTGATCATGGCCACGCTATGCGAATCAGCAGACTTTGAACGCTGAATGGAAGGTGGAGCTAGACGCATAGGACATTCCATTTCGGAAATCGGTAGGGAATTCAATGTTCCGAGATCCACAGTGTCAAGAGTGTGCGGAGAATGCGAAATTTAACGCATTACCTCTTACCACGGACAACAAAGTGGCCGGTGGTGCTTAGAGGCAAGCGACAGTGAGTGAACTAAGGCAGAAATCAGTGTCGAACGTACGGCGAACGTATCCGTTGGGAGTGTGCGATGTAATCTGGCGTTAATGGGCCATGGCAGCAGATGACCGACGGGACTGCCTTTGCCAACAGCACATCACATACAGCGCCTGTCCAGGGATTGAGAGCAAACCGATTAGACCGTAGACTACTGGAAAATCATGGCCTAGTCAGATGAGTCTCCATTTCAGCTGGTAATAGCTGATGTTAGGCTTTGAGTGTGCCGCCGACACCACGAAACCATAGGCCCACGTTGCCAACGAGAATCTGGTGGTGGCTACATAGCAGTATTGACTGTGTTTACATGGAATGGAGTGAGTCCTCTGGTCCAACTGAACAGATTATTTATCAACTGGAAACATAAAGTCTGTGTATGAGTCCGCGATCATTTTATTTTGAGCACTTTTATTTTTACGACTCCGTCTTGTTCACATAGATTTCTTTACACTTTATGACCGGTTTCTGCTTATCACCATCTTCAGATCTGTTGTAAATATAAATATTGTGCAAGCGACCAGGTTGAATTAATTAAGATTAAATTTATACAAGTCTTAGTGATGCATGAAATATAAAATATAAAATATTTATAGCCATGTAGGGCTGCCATACATACCGTTAAAATAATCTGATACTCATCGTCAAGTTAAACATGTGCATGCTAATACTCAGATTGCGTCGGTATTTATGCAAAAACCTAATGAAGGCAGAGGGTACTTTAGCCAGAGTACATAGTAAACCAGTGTCGCCGATATAAAGATTAAAATGCGGTATTAACTGTCTTAAGTTTAAAAAAAATTTCCCTCTTGGCTAAACGAGTGCGTCATTAAAAACATATACTGATATACTATATGTGAAATTAGACTCATTCTTGAAATCCATAAAAAGTACAAATAATACACAATACAGCCATTAGCCTGGTTAGGTAACATACAACTTTTATGAATGCAAGTATAAAAGGTATAAAATGAAAAAAATCAAAAATCAAAAAACCTTCTATCTTAAGATCCGTTAACAGTGAACGAAAGCATAATACAATTAATAAATTAGTGACCCTTAGTTTAAAATAGAAAATTGATAATCGATATCATATTAGAGTGCGGATTGGCGTGTGCCGGCCGCCGGCGACAAGGAGACTGGGCCGTCCCCCGGGAGCTCAACTGCAGGAAAACAAGGAAGTGATGCAGGGAAGCCACGACATATTCGCCATCGATACTGCATCTGGTATCTTCCTTCAATTTGACCTGGCACGGATTCCAGACACTCGAGCGACCTGTATGATGTCTCCTTTACTGGTGAACTACACTTTCCTCCTTTCTCCCAATAAACCGAAGTCGACCATTTGCCTTCTCTACAACTGTTCTCACAGGCTCGTAGCATTTTATATCGCTTTGCAACGTTACGTCCAGATATTTAAACGACTTGACTGTGCCAAGTGTGACACTAGTAATACTGTAACCGAACATTACTGGTTTGTTCTTCCTACTTATCCGCATTAACTTATATTTCTCCACAGTTAGAGCCAGCTGCCGTTCATCACGTGAATTAGAAATTTCGTCTAAGTGGTCTTGTATCTTCCTTCAGTCACTCAGATCAACACTTTACCGTACACCATAGCACCATCAGTAAACAACCACAGATTTCTGCCCACACTATCCGCCAAATCACTTACTTGTGTAGAGAACAGTAATGGCTCTATCACATTTCCCTGGGGCCTCCAGATGATACCATTTTCCCTGATAACCATGCACTGTCGTGACGACCAACTAGGTTCTATTACTTAAGGAGTCTTCGAGCCACTCACATATCTGTGAAATCATTCCATACGCTCGTACCTTCGTTAACAGCATGCAATGTGGCACGTGTCAAATGCTTTCCAGTAACGTAGAGATACTTTCTAAAACCATGCTGATTCGAGCACATAAACTTCTCAGTATCAAGGAAGTTTATTATATTCGAACTGAGAATATGTAATTCTTCGGGTCCTTTATTTCATCCTTCTTATTTACTGGAGTCACCTGCGCTTCTTTCCAATCGCTTGGGACTTTCTGCTGGACGAGAGATTCACTATAAATGCAAGCTAGATAAGGGGTAAGTGCCGTAGATTACTCTTTCTAAAACTGAACTGGGATTAAATCCGGACGCGGTGATTTATTTACTTCCAGATCTTGCAGTTGTTTCTCTACGCCAGGAACTACTGTGTCGTCCATACGGGAGTCTGTCCGACGGTAAAATGACAGTATGTTTGTACGATTTTCCTGTGTGAACGATTTTTCGAACGTGAAAGTTTTAAATTTAGGCTTTTGTTTTGCTATCTTCAACTGCCTCAGCAGACTGGTCAACAAGGGACTGAACTGCAGCCTTAGACCAATCAGATGCTGGTAACTCCGTATATCTTGTGACAACTACAGTCTTGGTTGCAGCATTGGTTTTATTGCTATATACAGGGTGGTCCATTGATAGTGACCGCGCAAAATATCTCACCAAATAAGCGTCAAAAGGAAAACCTACAAAGAACGAAACTCATCTAGCTTGAAGGGGGAAACCACATGGCGCTATGGTTGGCCCGCTAGATGGCGCTGCCATAGGTCAAACGGATATGAACTGCATTTTTTTAAAAGTAGGAACCCCCATTTTTATTACATATTCGTGTAGTACGTAAAGAAATATGAATGTTTTAGTTGGGCCACTTTTTTCGCTTTGTGATAGAGGGCGCTGTAATAGTCACAAACATGTGGCTCACAATTTTGGACGAACAGGTGGTAACAGGTAGGTTTTTTAAATTAAAATACAGAACGTAGGTACGTCTGAACACTTTATTTCGGTTGTTCCAATGTGATACATGTACCATTGTAAACTAATAATTTCTGAGTACGCATGCTGTTACAGCGTGATTACCTGTAAATACCATATTAATGCAATAAATGCTCAAAATGATGTCCGTTAACCTCAATGCATTTGGCAGTACGTGTAATGACGTTCCTCTGAACATCGAGTAGTTCGCCTTTCGTAATGTTCGCACATGAATTGACAATGCGCTGACGCATGTTGTCAGGTGTTGTCCGTGGATCACGATAGCAAATATCCTTCAACTTTCCCCACAGAAAGAAATCCGGGGACGTCAGATCCGGTGAACGTGCAGGCCATGGTATGGTGCTTCGACGACCAATCCACCTGTCATGAAATATGCTATTCAATACCGCTTCAACCACACGCGAGCTATGTGCCGGACATCCATCCTGTTGGAAGTATATCGCCATTCTGTAATGCAGTGAAACATCTTGTAGTAACATCGGTAGAATATTACGTAGGAAATCAGCATACACTGCACCATTTAGATTGCCATTCTCTAATGCAGTGAAACATCTTGTAGTAACATCGGTAGAACATTACGTAGGAAATCAGCATTCACTGCACCATTTAGATTGACATCGATAAAATGGGGGCCAATTATCCGTCCTCCCATAATGCCGCACCATACATTAAAACGCCAAGGTCGCTGATGTTCCACTTGTCGCAGCCATCGTGGATTTTCCGTTGCCCTATAGTGCATATTATGCAGGTTTACGTTACAGCTGTTGGTGAATGACGCTTCGTCGCTAAATAGAATGCGTGCAAAAAATCTGTCATCGTCGCGTAATTTCTCTTGTGCTCAGTGGCAGAACTGTACACGACGTTCAAAGTCGTCGCCATGCAATTCCTGGTGCTTAGAAATATGGTACGGGTGCAATCTATGTTTATGTAGCATTCTCAACACTGACGTTTTTGAGATTCCCGATTCTCGCGCAACCTGGCTGCTACTGATGTGCGGATTAGCCGCGACAGCTGCTAAAACACCTACTTGGTCATCATCATTTGTTGCAGGTCGTGGTTGATGTTTCACATGTGACTGAACACTTCCTGTTTCCTTAAATAACGTAACTATCCGGCGAACGGTTCGGATACTTGGATGATGTGGTGCAGGATACCGAGCAGCATACATAGCACACGCCCGTTGGGCATTTTGATCTGAATAGCCATACATCAACACGATATCGACCTTTTCCGCAATTAGTAAACGGTTCATTTTAACACGGGTAATGTATCACGAAGCAAATACCGCCCGCACTGACGGAATGTTACGTGATACCACGTACTAATACGTTTGTGACTATTAGAGCGCCCTCTATCACAAAGCGAAAAAAGTGGTCCAACTAAAACATTCATATTTCTTTACGTACTACACGACTGTGTAATAAAAAATGGGGGTTCCTATTTGAAAAAACGCAGTTCATATCCGTTTGACCTATGGCAGCGCCATCTAGCGTGCCAACCATAGCGCTATCTGGTTTCCCCCTTCATGCTAGGCGAGTTTCGTTTGATGCTTATTTCGTGAGATGTTTCCCCGGTCACTATCAATGGACCATCCTGTATATTCATGAAGCGCGTTTCTTCTAATAAAATGCATCTTTAGATTCACCTACATTAATTACAGCTGCATTAGAAAGGTCTGACCTTAACTTGCAAGTGGAAAGACTATAAATTTAATTGTTCTTTTTTTTTAACTCTCTGGTGTAGTGTTGATAAGTGGGTATTTTTGGTTGCCACGATTAGGACGTCGGAATAGTAGACTTCCCTTGCCACAAATAAAATGAATCGAAGCAATTATGTACACACGTCATGTGTTAAAAGCGTAATATCCGATAACATGTGTGTGAATATAACAACATATGGAAACATATGTAGAACAAAAGCAAACTGGTGCTTTTCATTTATTACATATGGAAAAATTTATAGGGGTTGGTTCTACGATGGCTGCGGTCCATATGAGTAAGAGAACGGAATATGATGTAAACTAGCTACGTTTCAGGTCTGTGTGGTATAGACCAGTGCATACAAGGTAGGATCCGGCCTGTACATGGTCCTTCATATGATAAATAAGCTGGAGGCACCATTCTACGTTCTCCGGTCTGATTAAACTATATTGAGCACCGTGGCACATCGTACCCATTCTAAGAGTCCGTTTTCTATCGGAAGGTAACGTTGGTACACCGTTAACTAAGTTGCATAGTTCTACGATTGCTGGTTCGAGCTACGGACAATGAGGCGCACCTTAATTTTTAAACAATTAGAAAATATTTTTATCACTTTTATTATTAGATAGCAAGATCGGACTAAAAAATAACAGAAAATTTCTTATTTTATAAAACCGAAATGACCTTTAAAGTCCCTGAAAATCATCTGAACTTTCTTCTTATTCCTCTTTGTCGTCAACGTCTTCCTCTTCATACATAAGATGGTCTTCACTGCCATCGTTACTTATGCCACAGTTCTTTAAGGACCTAGCAATAATGTCTTCCCTCACTCTAGACCACGACTGTTGTATCCACTGACACACTTGTTCGATTGCAGGTCGTTTCAAAGCTCCCTTCAGTGTGAATTCAGTTGGTTTTTATCCATTTGTTCCATTCCTCTCTCATATACACTGTAAATGATTTATCTATCGAGATATCAAGAGGTTGCAACTGTGAAGTAATTCCTCCCGGAATAATAGCAAGCTTTGTATTTCCCTGTCTCAAATTCTCTTTCACAAAATTTTTCAAACCACCACGAAACTGATCTCGCACAAGTTGAGACCTTTTATTCAATAAAGCACCTTTCCTTCCCTCCCACACTCTGTTAATCCACAATTTTATACCAGCCTCGTTCGCCCACGCCTTTTCATGTACATCAACAACTCCTGACCGTATTTCAGAAGTTTTTAGCATTTTTTTGGCTCGAAATTCATCACTGGACTTAGTACCGTCAGCATAACATGAAAGAACAACAGTGAAGAACAGTTTTTATGTCCAGTTCTTTTTATAGATACAGTTTCAGCACCTTCCATGGCAACAGTTCTGTTACTCGGCACATCAAATGTCAGAAGAGTTTCGTCCAAATACACTATTTTGCTTAGTTCCACATTGGTTTTCTTTCGATTATCGGTTAAAGTTCAAGGACTGTAATGACCCTTGCTTGGCTAGACAATGTTCTGGGTTTGTGATGGTGGGGCGGGAGGGAGACAGTTTTAGTGAGCTTGTGAATCCCTGCAACTCGTGTTTGTCGCATCGGTGCAATGCTGCTGCTAGTTGAATCCAATGTTGCCAGGTAGAGACAGTTTTCCTGTGGAATCTAAAAACTGTCATTTTTAAGACAAGCTTGAAGTTTAAACCAAAGACTAGATATTTTTATACTAATTTAGACTATAGAACGTACCTGAGTTTTGGACGCAATTTCTCGATGAAAAAATGCGTATTATAACCCTTAAAATATGTGTACACGGAATTAAATTCGCGAAGACTTTATGCCCTGGTATCGAAATGTCACCTGTTTACTAGCCGTGCTAGCTGCAAGATGAAATTGAGTTGCACCGTCATACATTCACCCATCTGCGGCCAAGTTACTATTTTGCATTGGCCGTCGATATCTGTAAGAATATAAGTTTGAGGCTAGTTTGATAACTTCTTCTTGGTGAGTCTTTTTTTTTTCTTTGTCTTAGCGCATAAACTACTGGCCATTAAAATTGCTACACCAAGAAGAAATGCAGATGTTAAACGAGTATTCATTAGACAAATATATTATAGTAGAACTGACATGTGATCACATTTTCACGCAGTTTGGGTGCATAGATCCTGAGAAATCAGTACCCAGAACAACCACCTCTGGCCGTAATAACGGCCTTGATACGCATGGTCATTGAGTCAAACAGAGCTTGGATAGCGTGTACAGGTACAGCTGCCCATGCAGCTTCAACACGATACCACAGTCCATCAAGAGTAGTGACTGGCGTATTGGCCAGTTGCTCAGTCATCATTGACCAGACGTTTTCAATTGGTGAGAGATCTGGAGAATGTGCTGGCCAGGGCAGCTGTCGAACATTTTCTGTATCCAGAAAGGCCCGTACAGGACCTGCAACATGCGGTTGTGCATTATTCTGCTGAAATGTAGGGACTCGCAGGGATCGAATGAAGGGTAGAGCCACGGGCCGTAACACATCTCAAATGTATCGTTCACTGTTCAAAGTGCCGTCTATGCGAACAAGAGGTGACCGAGACGTGTAACCAATGACACCCCATACCATCACGCCGGGTGATACGCCAGTATGGCAATGACGAATACATGCTTCCAATGTGCGTTCACCGCGATGTCGCCAAACACGCATGAGACCATAATGATGCTGTAAACAGAACCTGGATTCATCCGGAAAAATGAGGTTTGGCCATTCGTGCACCCAGGTTCGTCGTTGAGTACACCATTCCAGGCGCTCTTGTCTGTGATGCAGCGTCAACGGTAAACGCAGCCATGGTCTCCGAGCTGATAGTCCATGCTGCTGCAAACTATTAGTAACGATTACATTAATTTTGTGTTTCTTATCATCTTCAATTGGTGACCTGAAATTAAACCATTTGAAAAACTGTATCCTCCTCATAATTATTTCGATCAGATTGTTTCGAAGACCACAACACTTCACTGTTTACGCAGTGATCAAAAATATTACGTACAGTGTCCATGCCAGGTACACGAGTATGGTTTGTAGCACTGTCTTGACGTAAAACTCCATACGTCCTCCCCGCCCTGCCTCCACCAAATCTGTTGTAAGATAAAGAAATGGAAAAAAATATTGGTTTAATATGAATATCGAAAGTAATATTAAAAGTTTTGCCTCTCGCCATACATTAACTGCGTGACACACCTGTTTTTGAAATATTTAATGGAACCACATGTACAGTAGGGACTACTCGGCATCCCTTCATGCCAGTGTCCAGCATTAGTGCAATACAGAAATGCCAGGGAAGTTGGAACCATTTCTTGTCGTTATATACGGAACTTTTCGAGATACCAACTATAAAATTTCTTTCTTCTGATGGAGTTTGCTTCCTTATGTTCTTGTATAAAACTAAACTGTTGTGGCCTGAAGTGCACAAGTATAGTTTTCTTTGAAGCTGATACGTTTTTATCATAAACTAATCTCTTAACCGAGCTATAAGTGTGTAAAGCTCACGCCAGTTTTTGATTAATTTTGGTTCTTGAATACTGCTTTGCAGTTTGTTGTCAATTAGGTTGAAAGCACTGGCGGGATAGCTTCACTCCCAAGGTACACATATCACAGCAGTTAATTTCCTAACCGTGTGCCTAAGGACCACTCGCCTTATTGAGCTCCTGTTCTCACGCCTAACTAAAACACAAAAAATTGTGGGAAAGGTTGCTGACGTCAAAACAGTTTCAGTAGACGCAGTACTTATTGGGCTTTAAGTTCGCAGAAAATGTCCCAACCTTGTCTGAATTTCATTCACAATACATTGGCATTCACAAGATACCACATCTACACTCGAGTTAGTCATTGCTCTTCCGATTCATTTTGGTCGCCGTATAATATTATATGTTGCCTCGTTTCCACTTAGCATCGCCGCCAAAACCAATATAATTGTGATGAAACAGTCTATAATAGTTCACAAAATACACTGACGGAAAAAA
The DNA here is from genome assembly GCF_021461395.2 of Schistocerca americana. Lineage (NCBI taxonomy): Eukaryota > Metazoa > Arthropoda > Insecta > Orthoptera > Acrididae > Schistocerca > Schistocerca americana. The sequence continues at coordinate 347,164,996 of NC_060120.1, forward strand.
TACCAATAGCAAAAAATAGTTAATTTAGACTAACGAAATTTCGGGTATAGATTTGTATAGGTAATATGCTAAACCAATTAACGTAGCAAGATCACAGCTTACTGTAAGCGCGAGATAAGCCATAGCAACTGTGAAATACTTCACATCAATTACCAATGTAACCACAAGAATGTTGAACGCAAGCATGCAAAAATGCATGCATTGCGTTGTACATGTGTCGGTTTGTGCGATGGGGTCCTAAGCCTGTTGCGCTCAGGCGTTCTGTACTGGGACGTAAGGGGAAGCAGAAGTGCTTTTTGGGTGAAAAAATCGATTTTGCTTTTATTGGTTTATTAGATTCCTCCAAGTTTCCTCTCTAAAATGACGTATCATACATGCCTCTACCTGAATTATAACTATTTCGTTATTATAGATTTGTGAGACTGGGTATTCCACTTTTGTAATACACTTCTGTCATCGCTGCCTATAATCTTTTTGGCAGTATCTTCATATGACATGACTTAAAATGTACCGTTTTCCTGCCACTCTTTATACAGTATTTGTCCGAAAATGATTGTCTCTGGTTTCATGAAGCTACTCTCTGTTTTTTTGACTTCGGATTGCTTGTATACAATGTGCTATACAGAAGTTATTGTGTCGAGTTTTTTCGTATTTAGTGCTTCATTTTCCACTGTGAAGATGACTAGAGCTAGAGCAAAAGAGTTTAAAAAGCGTGTGAACCGGCAAAAGAAAGGAAATGGTAATTCACTAGGAAAGCAAAGCAAGGAAAATATGAGTCCAATTCTGATCTCCAGAATGAATTTATTCCCAATGAAAACAGTGCTTCTCATAAAAACGTCAGAGATTTGGAAGAGAAATATAATTTATTTGATAACGATAAGGAATTTCTTGAAGTCATTGATACGAGCATATTGCACGAAGTTCTTCAAGACACTGGGTGCTGCAAGAAAGTCAACTAAATGATTCTCTGAAAGTAGAATCCTATGGTGGACTGGCTTCCCAGTTTAGTTTAATATGTATTGTTTGTAAATATAGCTGCAAATTTCAGTTTTAACAAGAAACGTCAATTTTATAGTGTAAATATTAGGTTAGTAAATGGATTGCGGGCAATTCGTAAGGGCAAAGCTGCAGGGACTATGCTATGTGGTGTTCTGAACCTTCCCAGTGCGCGTTCAAAGTCTGATGCTTACAACTACGTACTAGGATCCGCAGTTGAAGATGTAACACTAAAGTCAGTGCGGGAAGATGTAGAAGAAGCAGTGAAAGAAAATGATGACAACATGACCGCACAGTAGCTTTTGATAGCATATGGCAAGGAAGGGTCGCACCTACAACGATGTTGTTGTCACAGCAACTAGTGTTGACAGTAGTAAGATAATTGTTATTGCAATAATGTCCAAATACTGCAAATGCATATGTAGACTGAAAAATGCATATGGTAATAACTTTGTTGCTAATTATTGTATTAGTATTGGTGGAATGCAGGTTTCTGGGGTGAAAAAAATTTGTCATCGCTTTTCTGAGAGCTATAATGTTTGCTTCGTCCAGTACCTGGAAGATGGTGACTCTAAAGCATTCAAAGAAGTTTTGTAAAGCAAACTATATGGGAGCAGTGTAAATATAAGCAAACTTGAGTATATACGGAAAGGTAGAAGAGAATGAGTGGCAGGCAGAGAGGGTTGAAAGCAGTAATAAAAAGAAAAGAAACTAGGTGATGGGAAAAGCTTGGGTGGAAAGGAAAATTGACTGATTCCATGATAGACCACATTCAGAATTGCTATGGCCTAGCAATCAGGCAAAATACAGGCAACCTCGAAGAAATGAGGGAAGGTAAGTGGACTTTGTATTTCCACACCACATACACAATAAGCATCCGAACACGGTTTGTGAAAATAGCTATTGTAAATAAAATAGGGGACTAATAACTCGGGAGAAATACAATCATCGTCACATTTCACCATCCTCCAACATGGAAAAAATAAAGCCCATCTTCAGATATGTGGCTGACAGAAATGATCTGATGAAATATCTTCATAGGAAAACGCAGAACCGCAGCAAGTTCTTGAATAGTGTGACATACTATCACCTCGCCAGTGTTTGTTGGAAATCATTCTGGAGTGTATGACTCTGTGGCAGCCTTCAATCTTGGGAATATTACTAGATGTCAGATCCCTGAAATTTTGAATGCGTGTGGTTCCTGCGCAATACGTGCTATGTAGACTTTACATCATCACAGACTAAGGCATGCAAACAATACACCAAGACGCTAGTAAAAAAAAGTAAAACAATTACAAAGGGTTGCCAAAAGAAGACTTGAAGATGACTATGAAGTCTGTGATGAGGGTATTAACTATGGGTCAGCAATGTTTTCTTTCTCCGTTTCCCATACGTTCACTATTTACTTCATCTAGGAACATTATTTCAGCTACTGTTGAACATAGAAGTCTGAAATTTTTATGACATAGTCACATGGATAAGACCGCATGCACACCGCCAGAGAGATTTGCTCGCTGCTCTGTCGCAACCGACCAACTGGCTACGCCGGTACACAGACAGCCTTCGTCTGCTCGGCGGAAATGACAGAAGCTACACACAGTTCCACGTAAACACTTACACCAGGAGCTTCGACAGTCCTAAAACCAATCGCCGTGGAACGACAAGGAGAAATTGCAAGTTACACACGCACAGAGTTTCCAAAAGCCGTCGGCGACCAAATACACGTCGTCCGATCAGATAACCGACCGAACGACCAACTAAGGTCGTCCCCACTCAAGTTATGAGTTTCGGCAATGGTCGGTGGTCGGGCGAGTCTTGGCTGGCCGGAGCTTACTACAGCTCCAACCCAACTCAATGTCCGTATGGCATTGTTGGCCGGGGGTCTCAGTCGGGTTCGGCCGCCAAGTGCAAGTCTTATTTCAGTCGGCGCCACATCGGGCGACTTGCGGCCGATGGTGAGGATGAAATGTTGATGAGGGCAACACAACACCCAGTCCACAAGCGGAGAAAATCTGAAACCCGGCTGGGAATCGTGCATGGAAGGCAAGCGTATTACCACCCAGATAAGCAGGCGGACTGTGTTGCATAACGTGTAGTCTACTATAGCGTACCTAATGATTTTTTGTATGTCATAGGATATGGAAGATGTAATCGTATCCACTATCACGTTCTGTTCGCTTTGTTTGCTTAATGGACGAAACAAAGTGTTGTTAACGTCTATAAGAAGTCTTAATGTTTATGTAAAGGTATCAGGAAAAGAATGAAGTACACAAGATACCGCACTGCGGAGGCGTAAACTGATGCAGTTTGATGCTTTAACTGAAAAAAGACATTTCTTGCCACAAACACGATTCGAACCTCGCCGAGTCTGCGTATCATTCCCCACTGCATTGCCCCTTGTCACTGTGCTAATGGGACAGCTCCAGCACAGTACAGAGTTCATACTGCCTGCATGCAGTTACAGAGTTGCCAGAGCTTCACTTTTTAAATAGCGTTTCAATGAAACCTATTGGTGTGACCAGCTATTGCTACATTTTTCTCTAACATTGGGATAGTAAATCGCATGCCCCGCGCCAAGTGCGGCATTTTTTTCTTCACCCTGTAAATTGGCAATTTCATTGATAGCTGAAAAGGTTACAGAACTTACCGAGTTGTGTAGAGGTCAACGCCATTTGACCCATGATTTGGATAACGTATTACCATGCTCATTTGTTCAGGGGCCAATCGATATTTAAAGAAACCGTTATAATTTTATGCTAAATTGGAGCGTCTCTCTGAAGGCCATTGCAAATGAAGTTAGAAAAATACGGGCACCGCAGTTCAGTATTTCTTTCTTAAGAACTGGGCATTAACTTTAACCGTACTTCTCATGCTAAGCAAGACTCACAGTATCTTTGCGACGACGGAGATGAAGTATGATAATATGGATTGGTTTGGGGATCCTGGGCTGACTAGGGAAGTCCAGGCGAACGCTTGCGTCAGGATGAAAATCCAGGTTCGAGCTCTGGCCCGACAGCAACTTTTATTGTCACCAGTGTCCAGTACGTCCAAAGTTCACTCATAGTCAGAAATTCAAATACGGTTCTTCTATATTATAATTTTAACAGAAAAGAAGAGGCACTCAGGTAGATTTAAATATTGATGCTGCCTTTGCAACAAAAAGAGTTCACTCGAGAGCGATATCACCAGCAAGACATAACCATTGTGTATCACTCGATGTATAGTCCTGCCGTCTGTATAGCTCTATGAAGCTGGGGCCTTCTTAAGCTTACGATACGGGTGCCAGTTCGTCTCTGATGATGTGTTTCATAATTAGGAGGGAACGTCAATGAATGTTATTATAAATCGACCACAGCCTCTCAACGAGGCAGTTAAAAATATTCATATCTACTAAAACGTAGATGTCGTGTGACTAGGGCCTCCCATCGGGTAGCCCGTTCGCCGAGTGTAAGTCTTTGGATTTCACGCCACTTCGGCAACTTGCGCGTCGATGGGGATGAAACGATTATGATAAGGACAACACAACACCTAGACCCTGAGCAGAGAAAATCTCCGACCCAGCTGTGAATCGAACCCGGGCCTTTAGAATTAACATTCTGTCGCGCTGACCACTCAGCTACCGGGGCAGACATGCTTACTGCTGAAAATTAGCATTAAAGTTCTCTACTTACTATATTGTGGATAATGTACAGAGTAAATTTATAATACCTATTTTCTCTTATACGAGACTAAGAGCTAGTTAGAAAGAAGGAAATAAAGGTCATCGAGCTGCCCAAAACGAAAGTAATTTTAAAAAAAATCAGTTGAATTTTCACTCAATAAAGATTTCATGCAGTTTGAACCGCGATGTTTACAAGCCTTCGATTTTTTTAACGGTGACATTTTAATATTCGACTGCTACAATTGGTTATTTACAATACCATTATACAGTTGAAAGCGACAGTGGTGCGTTTCAAAAAAGTTTCATGTTTTGTGACTCCACCCAAGATACAGGACGCTTCTCAGCTTAACTATAGTTTACACAACAGGGTACTAATGAGTGATTATCCCAATAACACTGAAAGAAAGTCAAAGTGCAGTGCAAATCCTTTTTACCATGCATTTACAGCTTTCTTGGAATATTTAGGTATGCTGTGACTATAGTACGTGTTTTCCAGGTAACAAAATATTAACGTTGTGTTGTATTTGTCAAATTACACTTCTGAAGCCTTGAAAACTTTTCATACGTGCAAGATAGTATTATCATTAATTAGACTGAAACATTTACAGGTCCACTACTGAAATCGGCACACTGTCCAAATATAGAGAGGTGCTTGGATCTGCTGACTTAATAAACTGCCGATAACGAATAAATCATTCTTATTCATTGACTCTGCCTTAATACTGTGTAACCCCCTCTTGCTTCCTAGGGAAATTTTCTTTGTAACTAAAGTTCTGATATTGTGATGCAAGGATACATTCAGAAGAGAATTTAAGAAAAGGCATGTGAGAATATATGATTTCAGGATGACATGTCTGCACTTTGCATAAGACGAACAACGTTCCTGATCTTAGAACTAATCTTCCTCCAACACGTAGTTTTGCTGGAGACTTTATTTGCCACACTCAGAACTCGATTTATGAGTACACCACTGATTTTATGTATTCATTGCATACTTGAGAAACAGTGCAACAACTGGATAATAATTTTAAATCAGAATGACTGGCCGTTTTATTCCTCATGTAACAGCCAGTGCAATGCAGACGAATGGACGAATTCCGTGAATCATTACAACAACATACGACTAACAGTCGCTAGTCGATATGAGTCTTCTACAAAACTTGTGCCAACCACAATACTGTCCACTGTTCACTCCGTACTATTTTATTCATATCACCCGTCTTTCGACTGGTCCTTTTCTTATCCTCCTATTATCCCCAACATCATCGAAAAGATGTCTGAAACATTCTAAACTTTGTCTGCCCCAATAACCGCTTCTTTCCGCTCAAAGATATTTCTGAATGCCTTGGCACACATCCTACTGATATCTGAAGAATTTCCACGAGGATTCTCCACGATTTCCTATACTCCTATACTTATCTTACCATTTCAGCGAACATATTAGACAGACGTGTTCGATAATTCTATTCTAGAGAAGCCATTACTAGTAGTTTCCTTTATGTACGTATTCTTTTTAGTACCTCTTCGTTTCCTAGTAAAACGTTTCAGTATGTTTTTGGCCTAAATTTTTATTCTCATAATTCATAATGTGGCTATAAAAAGAATTATGATATTGATATATGTTCAAAGATTGTATTTAACGTACCGAAACTTTTAGAAGCTGTAAAAGTGGTGAATGTAAAGCCACTGACAGAAAAGGAGAGAGAGAGATGCTCTTTTATCCTGTGCTTGTAGTATCACCTTTTAGTCGTTGGCGTTCGAGCTGAGTGGATGTAAGTGTATATCAATAATCGCGCGATAAAGGTTATTTATATCAGTTGTGTCGGCTCAGTTACTAATTCATGCTATTACCTCGTATTTTAATGATTTATGCTGTTTTCTTCAAGTGTTACAAGCAAAATAGGCGAGATTGGAGGCGAAATATTCGGACACGAAGGGTAAGACATAATTAGTGGCCTTTCTTTAATTACTTTTCAGTTAAGTGCCAGAGCCCCGCCTTAGATGTTCATTCCGATCATTTCTTGGCTGTTAGAAATTTTTCGCAATTAAAACTGCCCAGGTTTTATCGGATAACGTTTCCGAACAATGACGTCTGCCGTCCTACTCCGTGCCCAAATACCACAGGTCTGCAGATAAAATTAAAGAGAGTGGAGCTCAATAAGGTAAACTGCCGTGTTAAAGCGAGGAATTTTCCTGTGAAGCACTATGTTGTGCTCTTTTCAGCAAAATAATCCATCCTCAGTGAACGTTCCCTCCGTGTCGCGGAAGTTCTACTATTTATAATTTGCCTTATTTGTATACAAATTCTTGCTGCTCCTTTGAGTAATGCCTCGTCTGGCTTTCATTTACTGAACTGGGGAGGTAGGGGGGAGTTTCACACATTTCTTTCGCATTAAACAACGGGCATTCATTCCATTTTTCTGTCAATTATATTTCACTTCTATTCAACACATTGTACAGTTATACTGTTTCAAAAACTTCGTCTCAATCGTAGAGGAGTATTTGTTGTCAACATATCTGCCTTACTGAATGATTTTTCCTTCGCGGGAGACAGCAGTCGTGTAGAACATTTTCAAAAAAAATTTCCGCCCTTTCACTGTGTATTTATATTGATTACCTCATAGAATCATGATATTGGCTTTCTAGCTGCTCTCAAGTGGAATTTGAAATCTCAACACGTCCGAAATGCCTAATTAACAATTATGTGGTCTTATAAACCAGCCACCGTATTAAAGGAAGTGAGTACATAGAGACAAGTAATAAGGTTGAATTTGCGCCTCGAAAATAAATATTAACAAATTTTAATGCCCATTTGATAACCAATACATTGCTTTGACCGGCAGTCGTCACCTCCATACATTATTATGCACAATTTTAGCCATATTATGTGTCTTTCAATGGTTCAAATGGCTCTGAGCGCTATGGGACTCAACTGCTGTGGTCATCAGTCCCCTACAACTTAGAACTACTTAAACCTAACTAACCTAAGGACATCACAAACATCCATGCCCGAGGCAGGATTGGAACCTGCGACCGTAGCAGTCGCACGGTTCCGGACTGCGCGCCTAGAACCGCGAGACCACCGCGGCCGGCCTATGTGTCTTTCTATGTACTCACAACCTTTAATACGATGACAGATTTGTAAGACCAGATAAACATTATTTCGACGATGACATGTTATTAACAAAGACCGAAAACTTTTTGTGAATTCAAACAGAACTTGAGAATGGCTGTAAAGCCGAAATCTTTTTTTTTTTTTTTTTTTTTTTGTGAAGTAAATGAATGCAAATTTACAGTCGTACGGTGGAAAGTCCTTTCAACAAATTTAAAAAAATTGCATGCTTGACCATCCCCATCCTTTAATGATTTAATGATATCGCCCTTTACTTGAGATAAAGCTGTACGGTTAGTTCCGTTTCAAATTAGTTATGTAACTTCTATTTTTGCTTTCCAGATTTACTTATTTAATCACGATTGTTGTTTCCGTTGTGCTTCCTTGCTATCGTACTTGAAATATTTGTTCTTAACCAAACCATTGTCACAACTGCATCTTTTCCGCAACTGCACCCATTTTCCAGTTCCTCTGAGACTTCCTTAGTTTTTCTATGAAAGGCTAAGCTTCTATCACTCTTGCTGTTTTACATCTCTTCTGAAAGTTGTCTTGTTTTTCCTATTGCTTCTTTATTTAATAAAGGACGCCCTTCAGCCCTACCGAGAGCTGTTGGCGTAGTGCCTCCGGCTGCTGCGTGGCGTCCTGGCTAAAGCACACACGTCGCTGACGTCGGCCTCGCCACGTACGGTACATAAACCGCCGTACTCCGCCATGTTACAGCCTCCTCCGTGGAGAACGACGAGTTATAACGCCGGCGAGCAGTCGAAAATTAAATTCCATAAATCCACCGACAACTTGTTTAGCCGTGCTGCCTTTTTTCTCTGACTTCTCAGTTTTTTATATGAAGTTAACTGTATTCCCGTTACGTCATATTTTTCGTTCTGTCAGCAACAGAGTATGAAGTTTTAATGAAATCCGGCGTTCTGAATATTGATAGAAGGAGATAGGTGTAAGGTGGAAAATGAATAAAGTTATGATGAAATTTGAGGAATGGTCGTTGTTCGTGGGATGTGAGACGTATTCCCATGTGCACATCTTCAAATAGTTCAAATGGCTCTAAACACTATGGGACTTAACATCTGAGATCATCAGTCCCCTAGACTTAGAACTACTTAAACCTAACTAACCTACGGACATCACACACACTCATGCCCGAGGCAGGATTCGAACCTGTGACCGTAGCAGCCGCGAGGTTACGGACTGAAGCGCTTAGAACCGCTCGGCCACAGCGGCCCGTTGTGCATCTTCACTTTTAGAGATTCTAAGAATATTTTTCATAACTGTGAAATATCTGAGGTCTTGAAGATCACATTAAAAACTCATAACGAGACTGTTATTTCCAGTTTACCATAGTTCATGAAACCATATACCGAAGTGCAGAAGTCTGACATTTACTGCCGAAATGCAAGGTTTTTTATGTGAAACATTCACTTCATCTCTGTGCATAAGTGTAAGCTATATATGTTCCATGGCATATTCCGCAAACTGCTTTTGTCACTCCTTGGCAGTTTTTCTCCTACATATCTCTATATAGTCCCAATAAATCAGTCCTTAACACCGTAGCACAGATACCATCAAACTCTCCTTTCTCATCGTAAGAATCTTCAAAAACACATTAAGTACTCCGGTGCTGAAGAATTCTGTACAAACTCCACCAATTCACTGTACATGTGCCTTTTTAATATGGATTTCTAAGCAATTTTTCACACGTTTCGCATGTCTGCTGTATCACATAATAGAGCACCTGATTGTTTTGTGCAGTAAAAATCCAAGAATAAAGGTGCAGAAGATTTTTCAATAGTATAGTTTCAGTTAGCATAAATTTTCGTAATAACGACAGAAAAATCCTTTCAATATCATGAATGAAAACCCCCATATGGGTTACTATTTTCTTTTTGTATTCATGATTACGAGCACTTTCGGTCTGACAATCAGATTTCTTCAGAGCTGGTGCTATAAGGTTTAGCTTACCACTAGTGGTAATAATGAGGTAAAGCAGTCATTATTACGAGATTCTGTATGTACAATACTTACGTTTGTCGATATCCTAATTACATACAGTAACTTTTACTGTTCACAAGCTTCATAATAATATGTTTTGTAAATCGAAGCCAAAACACAGCTTCTTTTATATCTCTTTTATCAGTATTTCTGCACGCTGTTTAATTTACGATGTACGGGAGTCTCATTTCTATGTCAATTTCTTTTTCTCATTCAACGCTTTTCTCTCAGCGATAATATAGGGTCTTCATTTTTCTCGATGTCACGTAACTTCATTTTTGTGGCTCGTTATCATTACCATTGCTACACCACCGTTTTAAACTGGAGAGGATAGAGATTTGTCGTACCGAACATCAACCCTGGCAAGCATTTCAACCGGCATTTATTTATTTATTTAATCGTATGGTGATTTTATACAATACACAGTTGATATAAGGCAAATGATTTTATACAATATACACATGATATTAGACAAGATTAAACCATAAAGTCTGTGTTTTTCAACCAGTTAATTAAGCTGGGTCTGAGAGTGAACAAGTCATCGGGAATTCCAGAGTATGAATGAAGTGGACAGCGTTGGACTAAATGTTCAATTGCCTGCTCTTCTTGATTACATTCACACATTGGTGAACTGATCCAGCCCCATTTGTACTTGAAGTACCTACAAAACCATGTCCAGTCCTAAACCTGTTGAGGCGGCACCAAAGGTTCCTCGGTAGGTCAAAACCTTTTGGCTTCTTTATGGGATCAAGGTGATGGGCTCTTGTTCCCAGTGTTTTTGTTGGTCATTCATGCTTCCAGCTTTCATTTAGATCAAAACCATCAGCGATGAGTTGTCCTGCAGTAACACTTGCTGGTCTTCTTGATCGCAGTCGTTGCTGTGGCGGTTGACAGAATTCCTGGTGCAGTGGTAGAGAGGATGATGCAGAGATTTCCTTGGCCTACCTCAGTAGAGCTTATTTCCGCCTCAAGTGAGATGTTATTCCAGAGTACAGATCAGAACAGGACACGGCTCACAAGGGAACTAAATGATAATCGCATTTCTGTATGTTTTTGTGTTCGTGGTATCTGAATTTCAGAACACAAATATCAGTAACAGAAGCAGTTAACATAAAAAATTCTCGAGGATATCGACTTTGAAGTGTTCCAACCCTCTACAAAGTGCTAAAACAGCCAGTTTTTGTAGAGAGCTCTCGTGGCTGCGCGATGGAACGTTCGCCTACCACGTGTTTGGCATTAGTTTGATTTTGCAGCACTGCCAAAATTTTAAACTAAGGTGCATTTTTCCATGAGCATTTCTATGAAGCTTATAATACATAAGGATGACGAAGAATTTAACATGTAATTTTTTATTTAAATAATCTGTTAGAAATAAACCAGTTATTAAGAATTATATTTGCAGTGAGAACTGGATCTATTTGAGTGATTCATTATTAAAAATAAAAAAACGTCCATTTTCAAGGAAATAGCAAATGTATATCTGTTAATCAATATATATGTGATGAATTTTATATTTAAATCACGTAGGTATTAAACTGAACCCAAAAGAAACGGATAAATTAATGACTGAAATGAGAAACGAACCAGAAATTGGCATTCTCGAGAGCTACCGTATTTTTTCAACTTTATGTATTTTAAACTTCAAGGAATTTCTAGTAGATCATATATCTATCTGTTTATAAATTTGATCAACCCACAGTCGAACCTATAACCTCTGCGTGGGCGGCGAGCATCGCACTATGCATGTCAGTTACTGCATGATAGTGTTTCTTGTGGTACATCAGGTTTCAGTCCAACCTGCTTGCCATAAGAGAATTGCATAGAACTAGGATTATTTTTATTGTTGCTGTTACTACTAAATTTCTTGCTTAAATTGCCTCTGATGCAAGCGCAAGTTATTGCACGAAATTGTTATTGGTGATGTAGTTAGTTTATTGTACAACCCGTGGCTAATACGAGCATTATACGAGCATGGTTGCATCGACAAATAACACTAATCTAGTCAATGTATATTAATTCTTATATACGTACACGACCCAGGGAACTGACAGAATTTTGGAAAAAAGGTTTTTTACATTTGAACAGATGATTCTACTGCCTACAGAGAAGAAAATTGATCCCAAACACAGCAAAACCCTCCAAAGACCGTAGCTTCGTTCAGGAATTGGCAGGTGACCCTTAAAACAAAAAAAACTAAAGTGTTGTTCATAAAAGGTAGACGGTTCGATTACTACATTGTTATACGATTTCAGAACGATCACTGAAAGCAGTCCAATACATATAATTTATAAAAGTATACGTACGAACCTACTGAAAGTGGAACAACCGTAACTAATGGCCGTAGTGCAGATGTAATACAGCTTCACTGGACGAATCCTCAGGAAGTGTAGTAGATCACTAAGGAGGTAACTTACAAACCAATATTTGAATATTGCTCTTCAGCCTGGGATAGGATTGATAGAAGAAACACTGAAGAACCGATGAAAAGCAGAGAGTTTCATTAGAGGTTCTTTTTTATGCCTCAGTCTTCTGAATGATTTGATGATGCCCGACACGAATTCATCTCCACTGCCAACCTCTTCATCTCGGAGTAGCAACCTAAGTCGTCAACTACTTGCTGATTATATTCCAGTCTCTGTCTTTCTGTACACTTTTTACCCTCTATAGCTCCCTCCAGTACTATGGAAATTATTCTCTGACGTCTTAACAGGTGTCCTATCGTTATGTACCTCCTTGTTGAGAGTGTCTTTTTATATATTCCTTTCATCGCCGTTTCTGCGGAGAACTTGAACATTGCAGGCTTTGTCAGTCCAATTAATTTTCAGCTTTCTTCTGTAGCACAACATCTACAATTCTTCGATTCACTTCCCTTCCGGTTTGCCCACAGTCTTTGTATCACTGCCAAGGAGTACTGTGCTTTAAACATACATTTTCAGAAATTTCTTTCTCAAATTGGTGACTATGTTTGATTTTCCTAGACTTTACTTGGCCAGGAATACCATTTTTGTCCAGTGCTTGTTTGCACTCTTGAACCATTCTTTTGTTTTCATCGTTGCTTCTTCGACGTACAGAGTAAAAAGATGGGGCGAAAGACTAGCCTAATTGATCGTCATCCTCAATTTTCTTTTCCATTCTTCTATATACAAATCTCGTCAGGAACTTGGATGAGTGTGATGATAAGCTACTCTGAGATAATTGTCGCACTTGTCGGCTCTTGCAATCTTCGGAATTGTGTGGATGATGTTTTTCCGAACGTCAGACGGTATATCACCAGACTCAGAAGTCCACACACCAACGTGAATAGTCGTTTCGTTGCCACATCCCTCCATGATTTTAGAAACTCTGACGAATTGGCATATATCTCTTCTGCCTTATTCGACATTGTCTTCCAAAGCTCTTTTAAATTCTGATTCTAATAGTGGGTCCCCTATCTCTATCATATCGACTCCTGTTTCTTCTTCTATGACGTCAGCCAACAAATTATTCCCCTCTTAGAGGACTTCAATCTACTCTTTCCACCCAACCGTTTTACTCTTAATGACACCGCCCTTGTTTTTAGTTTCACCGACGGTTGTCTTGACTTTCCTGTATGCTGAGTCAGCCCTTCCGACAGTAGTTTCTTACTCGATTTCTTCCTTTTTCCATACAGCCGTTTCCCCATAGCTTCCCTGCACTTCCTATTTATTTCATTCCTAAGTGACTTTTATTTCTGTATTACTGAATTTCTGGAACACTTTTGTATTTCTTTCTTTCATTGATCAACTGAAGTATTTCTTTTGTTACCCACGGTTCCATCGCTTTTTTGTGCCTATGTGTTTCACTGCAACTTCTGTGACTGCCCTAATTAGAGGTGTCAATTCGTCTTGAACTAAACTACCTACTGAGCTGTTCTTCGTTGTAGCATCTATAGCCACACCGAAGTTAAGAGTACCTCTTCATCCCTTAGTACTTCTACATCCTACTTCTTTGCTCATTGATTCTTTCTGAGTAGGCTCTTAATCTATAGCCAAGTCTTTGTCGCTAATAAATTATGGTCTGAGGCTATATCTGCTGAGGTTCATTTAGAAAGAGCGGAAACGTCACGGAGGTCCTCTTCCAACTCCAGTGGCTGCGTTCTACAGCACAGTGCAGTTTACTGTCGAAATTTTAACAGCATATGTTCGTACTAAAGAAACGAATGTATTGCTTCCTACAACGTATATGTTGAGAAAAGACCACGAAGATAAAATCAGATTATAGGTCACACGAAAGATTGCCAAAAGTCGTTCTTCCCACGAACCGTTTGTGATGAGGGACCTGACTGTCATACAAGAAGTACCCCCAGCAACATAGTTCAGGGGTGCCTTTGGAGTGGAGATGTAGATAAAGATATCGAATTAAGTTACAAGGTAACTCACATTCAAGATAGAATTCGCTGACGCTACGTGTTACACATAGCTTTAACAAGTAGAGCTAAGAGAAAGTAGCACAAAATGAAGTTGAATAAAATCTATGTAAATCCTTTAAAGGATAGTTAGGGATAGCTACCACATAGCATAAGACCAAAGAACATAGGCAGATATTTAGGTAAAAAAATTGAGGAGATTAAAACTACATCTAAAAAGTTTACATATTTAAATGAAATGAATGTTTAAATCGAAACCATGCTTAAGTAAGTAACAGGTTATGTAAGCTATTACCATCTTTTGCAACTGCAATAAAAGACCAGAAGCTTTCCTTCTATTTTAAAGGATCTTCTGTGGTTATCTACTTTTTTTTACTTCATTCTTAACTTTCTTCCACAAACTTTTGTTAAATATTTATACACAGTTCTGTCACTGACACGATGTATATTTCCGATTTTTGTTGTGTAGGTCCACTGTCAACCCGCCATTTCGTGCACCTTGTTTTCAAGTAAAAGGGAGAAAAAGCAAGAAAACAGTATGTTGAGTGACTTACATATAAAATAAAAGAAACTGTTTGAGCGAAGGAAGGAAGTTAAGGACATCGGAACAGGTAAAAGGAAGAAAGCTGATCCCCTCTTTGTTATAAAAGCAGTCTAGATCGCTTGATAATTTTTTGTATTTATTGCGCCATTTCGGCTACTGCCGGCATAAGATATAAGAAAAGTTAGAATTTGCGAAACAGTGCTCACTGTCCGTATTGAAAATCTATGGGTAGTCAGGGCGTCAGCTACCAGCAAATGTCTCCTGTTGGTTAACACCCCAAGTAGGCATACTTTTTTCTTTTAATACTGACACTGAGCATTGTTTTCCAATTTCAGAGTTTTTTGATACATCATAACAGTAGTAGCTGAAACGGCGCAAATAATAAAGAAATCTGTTGAGCTGTCTCGATGCCGGCCGGAGTGGCCGTGCGGTTCTAGGCGCTACAGTCTGGAACCGAGCGACCGCTACGGTTGCAGGTTCGAATCCTGCCTCGGGCATGGATGTGTGTGATGTCCTTAGTTAGGTTTTATTAGTTCTACGTTCTAGGCGACTGATGACCTCAGAAGTTAAGTCGCATAGTGCTCAGAGCCATTTGAACCATTTTTTGAAGCTGTCTCGATGCTTTTATTCATAGTATGATTGTAAAGATCGAGGACTCATACAATAAATTTATCTCCTTCATTAAAAAACTGATCTCCTTTTTAAATTTAAACGGATCAAACTTATCTTTGCCTTATTACCGCTCAGAAGCTGTTTGCAGCATTCAGACTATTGCTGTAGCCTCAGATAGTCCAAAGCAAACCATGCTCCTGCATGCAAGATTATTTGGTGGTTTTCAACTCTTGGAAATATCTTCTCCAGATCGTGGAACGAGTTTCAGTATGGCTTTGTTGTGTCCACATTATTCCTTCGGAAGTAATTTAATATTCAGATTTTCACGACTTCTTACTCCTGCACAAGTTTGAAACTGACTTCCAATTTGTCTGATTAGTGACTTGCTTTTCCCACTTATGGGGCTGATTCTGGATAACCCTTGTTCGTTCACTGCCACTTGCATGTGAAAAATTGACAAATAAATGAATGAGGAAAGAAACTGGTGTGGTGGACATAATTACGACCGTAGTGGAAATCAAATGGAAATGTGTTGGATTTGTAGCGATAGAAATGGTCCAGGGATATTTTTCCATGGATTTCATGAGAAGAATATGCCGAGATGACTATCCGACGGCCTTAGACGATATTGTAATACGTGTAGGAGCAGGACCGACTGTATCGCTGAACCACGAATACGTAATTCATCGAAATTTGCTACAGGGGGCCGCTTTCCAACAGTAGACGACAAATGCCTTGTAGTTATGATGACTCGTATTGTTTGGATGTTCAGGACATGAACACCCAAAATTCTCACATGTTTCAGACAACAATACGGGTTACTGCACGTTTCATCAAATATCCGGTATGAGTAGTTACAGTTACGTCTATTATTCATTTCATTATATACGAAGGCGTGCTGAAAAGTAACGCCTTAGAATTCTTTAGATGAAATCTCTTAAAGCTTTTTTAAAAAAAATAAACATTATTAATATTCTGTATCCTCATTCTTCACGTTTACATATTTATTTTTCAGCTTAGTTACCTTGAGGACGAACACATTTCTCCAGACGAGAGACCAGTCTGTTGATACCATCACTGTAGAATGTTTGACTTTTATCGATGTAGCCACAACTTCACCTCTGCTTGCACCGATTCATCACTATCAAAGTGAAGTCCTCGAAGGTGTTCTTTAACTTTTGGAAACAGCTGAAAACCAGATGGGGACAAGTCGGGAATGTATGGATCACGATCGAAGACAGTGAGACCAAGGCATCGGATTGTTGCAGCCGTCGCAGCACTCGTGTGTGGTCTGGCACGGTCATGTTGAAGAAGTGGTGGAGTGGGGGTGAGGGGGGCGGTGGTCCATGCATGAACGAACTCTTCGAATTCGAAACTCGATTACAGCTTACTGTTTCTCCACACTGCTGTAGTTTTACGTAACACACCATAATGTTACACGCTGCAATTTGGAGTCCTATAGAGGCAGAGTACTCTAAATATGTAGACATTAAGAATGAAGATGCAGAATTTTAATACCCCTCGTTTTATTTAAAAAGCTTTAAGAGTTTTAGCAAAAAATTCCTAAGGCATTACTTTTCAGAATGCCCTTGTATATTTACATTCTTTTCCCCATCACTCACTATGTGAAACGGTCATAACTACGTACTTCATTTTTTGCTTTGAATCATTTTAGAGATTTATCCCAGGGCTGTGCAGTCATTGCATCACCTTTCCAGCTGTTAAGAGTGACAATAGGCACCATAAGCTTTATGTCTTCTATTAGTAGCTCCTCAATTATCCTATTAAATCTTTTAAAGTTTTCCAGCGAGAACATTTTCACAAGAATAAGAATCGAAAATAGATTTTCTGCATTGTATTCAGAACGTCTTATCCCTCAGCTAAGCAACCAGATGTTTTCCATTAGATACATAATCCTCATAGTATCTCCTGCTTTAAGTCGAATTACTTTCAAGTATTTATCCTGAAATATGCCCTGATTTGAAATGCCCTCTGGTATGAACACATAATACGAGAACGCTGTCTTGTTACTCTTGTTCTAAAGAAATATAATAAGTGAAGAAAAGGAGTCGCTTACTGCGTCCAACGTGATTTTTAAATTCCATGAATGTGTTAAGTTCTGATCAGCACATGCCGTAACATTAACATCCTTCAAGTAACTCATCTTGTAGCCAAGCCATCTTGCAGCCAAGTTTACCCCAGTTTTATAGCCTAGTTAAAGAAACAAACACCGTCCGGACAGGCCTCGGAGGCCCAATCGTACAAACCGACCGCCGTGTCATCCTCCGCTGTTAGGCGTCACTGGATGTGGATACGAACAGGCATGTGATCAGCACACTGCTCTCTCTGCCGTTGTCGGTTTTTGTGACTAATGCCGTTATTTCTCAATTAAATAGCTTCTCAATTAGCGTCACAAGGGCTGAGTACACCCGCTTCTCAACAGCACTCGGCAGACCCAGACGGTGAGCCATCCAAGTACTAGCTAAGCCCGACAGCGCTTAACTACGGTGATCCGACGGGAATCGGTCTTACCACTCTGGCAAGGCCGTTGATGTTAGCCTAGGCTTTCTATCCACAAATCTGAATTTTCAAGTACACAAGCACTCACGTTCTATACAAGGAGGAGAACTGCCAGCTCCTTCTGCATTTCCAACTGCGGACTTACTTTCCGTTCTGTAAAGAAATGCGAGGAAAATAGAGGAAGCGTATTGCTCTCTGCGGTTTTTGAAACATATTTAATGAATACTGTGACAGTTTATAAATAATCCAATCTTTGCTGAAAGCAGAAAGAACATTACGTGGAATGACTTGATGCCTTTTTCAATGAGAGACTCCACCGCTAAGGTATCAAAATTCTGAATTAATAACGAGGGCTGACGAACGAACTTGTGGATCCTTTAGTTGGAAAATATATTACAGCATTTAAAGCATAGTTCCACGACCATGTTGTACAGTCGTGCTCAAAAGTATCCGAACGACCTGAATTGAATTTCGCCTGATTCGCATGCAACCCACATAACGCAACTGTTTAGCAGCTCCTCTAATCGCTCTTCGGTACAGTCGTTAGACTATTGAAAATGGTTCCAACAATTCACCACTAGAAAAAACTGCTCTGTATCGCAATAACTCAAGATATAAAGCTATACCACAAGTATCAGGGAACACATTATCACAGATAAGACTGTCATTAAGGCTTGTAAGCTCGCATTTATTACAATAAATGACATACCTGAAATGTTACGACTCTCAGTATTACGTCAGATAGTTAACGCACGATATAAGTTCGTCGTTTTCATGATTTCCTCTTCAAAGTAACATACCGTACTTATTATTTAACACAAAAAGACATTAAAAATGTAAGTTATTCACGAGCAGCTAGTCAGAATATGTATGAACTTCAAATGACACGACGAACCGTCTCGTTCTGCATATGGATTCAAACCCAGCTCAAGCAGACTAGGCGAACATTTCGTGACTGCAAGAAACTAACAATCCTTCCTGACTATGCATGCAGAGAGCGATATACCTCGATTTTAGACTGTTTCAGTTGGCAAACATTAACTTTAAATCACACAACATAAACATTTTTAACGGACGGAAATTCCTATCCAGCATCTATTGTCCCTGTTAACGAACTACGAGGGATGGTAAATATTGATTTTTCACGTGTGACTTACTTGAAATGCCGTGAGGTAAAGCTTTGTGTTAGACAGGGATTCGAATCCAGAACCTAATCAAATTGTTATCGAAGCACTATCAACTGTGCATATCGGATTTTCTGGGCAGTAGCTAGATGTTTTAAGTAAAATGACGAGACGAAACATTATTTTTTTCCTTCCCAGGACTCCAACCCGACACCTATCGCTGTTATATTCTAGAGAAAACTAACGTTAAATATTGGTTAGTTACACCAGCAGCGACATGTGAGCATGTTTGAACTAGACGAAGAGTTCAGTGCTGACTGGGAATCGAACCCCACACATATCGTTGTTGACTACACACAAAGAGACGTCAGCCACCGAAATTTTCTGCACCAGCATTATTGAGCTTACAGTTATCTCGCAAATAAAATGCCACCGTCACGTTACAGGTAATATAGAAAATACTTTTCTGGCGTATTTTGAGGCGATGCGCTCTCCCCATACATAATACAAAAGTTTCGTGATGCATCTGCTGCCTGGCCGTCTATTAAACCTGAAAAGAACAAAATGTCACAGAAGTTAGCCCTTTTTGACATGCGACTATTTTGTGTTGAGAAGTGAAGGGAATTATGTTCAAAGTTCCATTAGATCGATAATTTCAACAGATTGCAGATTTGCGTTTTAAAAAATGTAGCAGTGAATGTACTCATACTCGGGACGTCTTATGCACAGTGCACGACGCTTACCATTACGCTACTAGCCGACATGCAGATCTGGCACCTCCAGAAGTCAATAACACTTCCTCCAGAACTTCCGCATTCCACAGTGTTGTGAGATAATGCATATGACCGGATCTAGACTTCTGAGAGACAGACAGTTACAGCTTTTCTTTTGCACTGCACGACGGTTTCAACTAACAGATAGCGCAATAGAGTAGCTCAAGTAGAAAGGAACACTTCCTATTTAAATTTCTGCACCCTACGCTGTTGGCAGTTCTGTGTAGGTGGCAGTTATGTGATTTTATTTCGGTGATTACAATATAGAGTCGAATGTATGCATTGGGTAACTGAGGCAGGTAGTTCATGGCGATTCGGTCAATCAAGTAAACGAATGTACTGAACATGCTGCAAGCCACTACATGGAGCCTCTGTGTCAGAATTCTGATCCCACGTGGCGCAATGGCGTCATGAGCAGACGATTTGGTGGTCTGTTAGATTGATAATAGGTTGATATATGTATGGTCTGGGTTCGATTCCAACTTCTGCCGATGATTTTTGATAGGGAGGGACAGATTCTATTCTCTTCTGGCTACGCCAAGTGAAGAAGGTGTAATGGCATTGTGGTCTGAAATTCACATTAATCATGATATTCCTTCTCTACCATGTAGACGTTAGGTTGAACCACAATAAGGTCAGGAGTGGGGACGTGTAGAAACTTTATCACCAGTAACCTTTATTATTCTAGTTATTTATTTCTAGTGACGAAACAAACGCTATGTAGGGTACAGGACGCTTGTTACATATTTTATTTGAGCTTCTGTATGTCGATAAAATTGGTTCTGAACTGCGAATGCAGCTCAGACCGCCCTCAACGCGGAATTTGATCCCTTCGTGATAATACAGCTCGACTACAATATGTTGTTGGTTCAAAACTGCAGATTCCTCAACATTTCCACATATTGCGCTTGAATGGGTTCGAATCCTGGCCCAGCACTAAAGTTTTCATAATGTATTATCAAGCTCTAGCATAAGAACACCTATCTGCTAGTAGATAATAATTTTCATTTTTAAAGTATTTTCATTCGTTGTCAGCACTAACGATATCTGACGTTTTTGACTCCCAGTGAGACATAGAAATATTTGCGAGATAACTGTAAGTTCAAGAATGCTGGTGGAGAAAATTTCCGTAGCTGACGTCTCTTTGTGTGTTGTCAACAACGATATGTGTGGGGTTCGAGTCCCAGTCAGTACTGAACTCTTCGTCTAGTTCAAACATGCTCACATGTCGCTGCTGGTGTAACTAACCAATATTTAACGTTAGTTTTCTCTAGAATATAACAGCGATAGGTGTCGGGTTGGAGTCTTGGGAAGGAAAAAATTAATGTTTCGTCTCGTCATTTCACTTAAAACATCTAGCTACCGCCCAGAAAATCCGATATGCACAGTTGATTGTGCTTCGATAACAATTTGATTAGGTTCTGGATTCGAATCCCTGTCTAACACAAAGCTTTACCTCACGGCATTTCAAGTAAGTTACATGTGAAGAAGCAATATTTACCATCTCCGTAGTTCGTTAACAGGGACAATAGATGCTGGATAGGAATTTCCGTCCGTTAAAAATGTTTATGTTGTGTGATTTAAAGTTAATATTTGCCAACTGAAACAGTCTAAAATCGAGGTATATCGCTCTCTGCATGCATAGTCAGGACTGATTGTTAGTTTCTTGCAGTCACAAAATGTTCGCCTAGTCTGCTTGAGCTGGGTTTGAATCCATATGCAGAACGAGACGGTTCGTCGTGTCATTTGAAGTTCATACATATTCTGACTAGCTGCTCGTAAATAACTTACATTTTTAATGTCTTTTTGTGTTAAATAATAAGTACGGTATGTTACTTTGAAGAGGAAATCATGAAAACGACGAACTTACTTCGTGCGTTAACTATCTGACATAATACTGAGAGTCGTAACATTTCAGGTATGTCATTTATTGTACGAAATGCGAGCTTACAAACCTTAATGACAGTTTTATCTGTGATAATGTGTTCCCTGATATTTGTAGTATCGTGGTATAGCTTTATATCTTGAGTTATTGCGATACAGAGCAGTTTTTTCTAGTGGTGAATTGTTGGAACCATTTTCAATAGTCAAACGACTGTACCGAGGAGTGATTAAAGGACCTGCTAAACAGTTGCGTTATGTGGGTTGCATATGAGTCAGGCGAAATGCAATTCAGGTCGTTCGGTTACTTTTGAGCTTGATTTTACATAACATACTTATGCGAAACAGACGAAACACTAAGGCACAAAGAAATCAGTGGGCGTCCAGAAGGTACAGAACGCAGCATGTCATTCTCAATGGAGAGAAGTCTTCCGAAGTAAGAATGATTTGAGGTGTGCCGCAGGGGAGTGTCGTAGGACCGTTGCTATTCACAATATACATAAATGACCTTGTGGATGATGCTGTGGTATATCGAAAGGTTGTAACAATGGAAAATTGTACTCAAATACAGGAGGATCTGCAACAAATTGACGCATGGTGCAGGGAATGGCAACTGAATCTCAATGTAGACAAGTGCAATGCGCTGCGAATACACAGAAGAAAGATCCATTATCATTTAGCTACAATACAGCAGGTCAGCAACTGGAAGCAGTTATTTCCATAAATTATCTTGGACTACGCATTAGGAGTGATTTAAAATGGATTGAACATATAAAGTTGATCGTCGGTAAAGCAGATGCCAGACTGAGATTCATTGGAAGATTCCTAAGTAAATGCAATCCGAAAACAAAGGAAGTAGGGTACAGTACACTTGTTCGCCCACTGCTTGAATACCGCTCAGCAGTGTTGGATCCGTATCAGACAGAGAAGATCCAACGGAGAGCAGCGCACTTCGTTACAGGATCATTTAGTATTCGCGAAAGCGTTACGGAGATGACAGATAAACTCCAGTGGAAAACTCTGCAGGAGACGCTCAGTAGCTCGGTACAGGCTTTTGTTGAAGTTTCGAGAACATACCTTCACCGAGGAGTCAAGCAGTATATTGCTCCCTCCAACATATATCTCGCGAAGAGACCATGAGGATAAATTCAGAGAGATTAGAGCCCACACCGAGGCGTAACGACAATCCTTCTTTCCACGAACAATACGAGACTGGAATAGGAGGAAGGACCGATAGAGGTACTCAAGGTACCCTCCGCCACACACCGTCAGGTGGCTTGCGGAGTATGGATGTAGATTAGAATGGATTTACTGATGCCAGCTCACTACATGGAAATGTGATGAATTCCAATGCCCTAGTATTTCGATGATTTCATGCAAACCCGATTCTGTACCGGGCTTTCTACAAAGCCATGAACGCGTCGACTCAGCATTTAAAGTGCTCACTAACGATCTGAAAATACCGAAAATATTTCCACGCCTAGCCTTGCAAGAAGAACTAGAGAACTGGCGCATGTACAACAGACACCGCCTTCAATTCCACACACTTGCTCAGCTATAACAGCGTCTTACCACTCCTTCAGCTATCATTAGCTTCCAACCAAAATTTGTGTATTCAAACTATTGCACTGTTGTAACTAAATGTTACTGTCAGTTCAGCCCAACACCCACGGTAGCAGAAAATGGAATGGAATTTCTCTTACTGTTCTTTATAAGGAGGCAGTATATGCACGCTAACAGATATCCAACATACACTGCAGAAACACAGGGGCGCTGGAACATAAATGTGGCAACACAACTTAAAAGCGTATATCTTTTACTAATGTAGAACATTTAAAATAAATGTCCTTAACTAGAAGGTAGCTTGAACCATGGCACTTGAAGTCCTGCTCCTAATAGAGTTGAATCTAAATAACTTAGCTGTCTCTTGGTAATGTATTTAGTCACTATGAAAGTACTTCTCCGACAGCTGGCTGTAACCGTTCCTTGTAAGTGATGGCAGGAACACGTGAGGCAATACTGACCTTACGACTTATCTTAGAAGAAAGATTAAGGAAAGGCAAACCTACGTTTCTAGCATTTGTAGACTTAGAGAAAGCTTTTGACAATGTTGACTGGAATACTCTCTTTCAAATTCTAAAAGTGGCAGGGGTAAAATACAGGGAGCGAAAGGCTATTTACAATTTGTACAGAAACCAGATGGCAGTTATAGGAGTCGAGGGACATGAAAGGGAAGCAGTGGTTGGGAAGGGAGTAAGACAGGGTTGTAGCCTCTCCCCGATGTTGTTCAATCTGTATATTGAGCAAGCAGTAAAGGAAACAAAAGAAAAATTCGGAGTAGGTATTAAAATTCATGGAGAAGAAATAAAAACTTTGAGGTTCGCCGATGACATTGTAATTCTGTCAGAGACAGCAAAGGACTTTGAAGAGCAGTTGAATGGAATGGACAGTGTCTTGGAAGGAGGATATAAGATGAACATCAACAAAAGCAAAACAAGGATAATGGAATGTAGTCGAATAAAGGCGGGTGATGCTGAGGGAATTAGATTAGGAAATGAGGCACTTAAAGTAGTAAAGGAGTTTTGCTATTTGGGGAGCAAAATAACTGATGATGGTCGAAGTACAGAGGATATAAAATGTAGGCTGGCAATGGCAAGGAAAGCGTTTCTGAAGAAGAGAAATTTGTTAACATCCAGTATTGATTTAAGTGTCAGGAAGTCATTTCTGAAAGTATTCGTATGGAGTGTAGCCATGTATGGAAGTGAAACATGGACGATAAATAGTTTGGACAAGAAGAGAATAGAAGCTTTCGAAATGTGGTGCTACAGAAGAATGCTGAAGATTAGATGGGTAGATCACATAACTAATGAGGAAGTATTGAATAGGATTGGGGAGAAGAGAAGTTTGTGGCAAAACTTGACCAGAAGAAGGGATCAGTTGGTAGGACATGTTCTGAGGCATCAAGGGATCACCAATTTAGTACTGGAGGGCAGCGTGGAGGGTAAAAATCGTAGAGGGAGACCAAGAGATGAATACACTAAGCAGATTCAGAAGGATGTAGGTTGCAATAGGTACTGGGAGATGAAAAAGCTTGCACAGGATAGAGTAGCATGGAGAGCTGCATCAAACCAGTCTCAGGACTGGAGACCACAACAACAACAACATGGCAGGGTATATGGCTGCTATAGTGGAATGTCCAAACCCAGTTACGGGTACAACATGGCAATATTCTTTATTTACAAATAAATAACAGCATTACACGCTGGTAAAAGGGTCGACATCCAGATTACAGTAGGAGGTGTTTAGCCCAAAAAAATTTTAAAATACAATGCATACAAACGTAAAGAAAGAATAGATATATACAGGGTGGTCCATTAATCGTGACTGGGCCAAATATCTCACGAAATAAGCGTCAAACGAAAAAACTACAAAGCACGAAACTTATCTAGCTTGAAGGGGGAAACCAGATGGCGCCGCCATAGGGCAAACGGATATCAACTGCGTTTTTTTTAAAAATAGGAAACCCCATCTTTTATTACATATTCGTGTAGTAGATAAAGAAATATGAATGTTTTAGTTGGACATGTTTTAGTTGGACCACTTGTCTCGCTTTGTGATAGATTGCGCTGTAATAGTCACAAACATATGACTCACTATTTTAGACAAACAATTGGTAACAGGTAGGTTTTTTAAATTAAAATACAGAATGTAGGTACGTTTGAACATTTTGTTTCGGTTATCCCAATGTGTCACATATACCTTTGTGAACTTATAATTTCTGAGAACGCATGCTGTTACAGCGTTATTACCTGTAAATACCACATTAATGCAATAAATGCTCAAAATTATGTCCGTCAACCTCAATGCATTTGGCAAGACGTGTAACGACATTCCTCTCAACAGCGAGTAGTTCGCATTCCGTAATGTTCGCAGACGCATTGACAATGCGCTGACGCATTTTGTCAGGTGTTGTCGGTGGATCACGATAGCAAATATCCTTCAACTTTCCCCATTGAAAGAAAACCTGGGACGTCAGATCCGGTGAACGTGCGGGCCATGGCATGGTGCTTCGCGACCAACCCACCTGTCCTGAAATATGCTATTCAATACCGCTTTAACCGCACGCGAGCTATGTACCGGACATCCATCATGTTGGAAGTACATCGCCATTCTGCCACGCAACGGTAAAACATTATGTAGAAAATCAGCATATATTGCACCATTTAGATTGCCATCGATAAAATGGGGGCCAATTATCCTTTCTCCCATAATGCCGCACCATCATTAACCCGCCAAGGTCGCTGATGTTCCACTTGTTGCAGCCATCGTAGATTTTCCGTTGCCCAATAGTGCATATTATTCCGGTTTACGTTACCGCTGTTGGTGAATGACGCTTTGTCACTAAATAGAACGCGTGCAAAAAATCTGTCATCGTCCCGTAATTTCTCTTGTGCCCAGTGGCAGAACTGTACACGACGTGCAAAGTCGTTGCCATGCAATTGCTGGTGCACAGAAATATGGTACGGGCGCAACCGATGTTGATGTAGCGTTCTCAGCAACGTCGTTTTTGAGATTCCCGATTCTCGCGCAATTTGTCTGCTACTGATGTGCGGATTAGTCGCGACAGTAGCTAAAACACCTACTTGGGCATCATCATTTGTTGCAGGTCGTGGTTGACGTTTCTCATGTGGCTGAACACCTCCTGTTTCCTTAAATAACGTATCTATCCGACGAACGGTCCGGACACTTGGATGATGTCGTCCATACCGAGCAGCATACATAGCACACGACCGTTGGGCATTTTGATCACAACAGCCATACATCAACAAGATATCGACCTTTTCCGCAAATGGTAAACGGTCCATTTTAACCATTTTAACACGAGTAATGTATCAGGAAGCAAATACCGTCCGCACTGGCGGAATGTTACGTGATACCAAGTACTTATACGTTTGTGACTATTATAGCGCCATCTTTAACAAAGCTATCGACTTATTTGACATTACAATGCAACTTCGTACACACGTACATGAAACTAACGATTTACTAACAAAGATTTGGTAACCACCCACACCATACAACAAATATTGTCTTTCAAAAGAAATAACCGAGCGGGGTGGCGCAGTGGTTAGACACTGGATTCGCATTCGGGAGGACGACGGTTCAATCCCGCGTCCGGCCATCCTGAATTAGGTTTTCCGTGATTTCCTTAAATCACTCCAGGCAAATGCCGGGATGGTTTCTCTGAAAGGGCACGGCCGACTTCCTTCCCAATCCTTCCCTAATCCGATGACACCGATGACCACGCTGTCTGGTCTCCTACCCCAAACCAACCAATCAAAAGAAATAACTTTATCTTTTAGTAAAGCATATGCTCAGACTATTGACAATCAACTGTAACGTAGATTTCCAATTGCCGTTCGAAAGAACGATGAACAGATGCAATTACAATGGACGATCCGGTAAAGCATGAACTTTCCAACCGACGACACATATCGGTCATACACTGCATCTTTGAGTGCACCCCAAAGAAAGAAAACAGGAGGAGTAAAATTGAAGGATCTCGCAGGCCATTTGAGAAAAGAATTTCATCCTATCCAACGTTCAGGAAAGTTCTCATTCAGTATTTGCGTTGCAACACGGGACGAGTGAGCTATACAACCGACATGTTGCGGCACATACACTGTCGAATATCCAGTGGTACCTCTTCTAGAAAAATCGGTAAAATGTTCGTCAGAAAGTGTGCGTACAAATGCTCATTTAGAACGCCTGAGATTAAGAAAGGTTCCTATGATGCCGCATAATACATTTACTCTCCACGGTCGTTGTTGTTGCAACTGACGAAGGCAGTGTGGATTTTCGGCTACCCAGAAGCGCATGTTAGAAATGTTCAAATGCGTGTGAATTCCTAAAGGACCAAACTGCTGAGGTCATCGGTCCCTAGACTTCCACACTACTTAAACTAACTTATGCTAAGAACAACACACACACACCCATGGCAGAAGGAGGACTCGAACCTCCGGCGGGAGGGGCCGCGCAGTCCGTGACATAGAGCCTCAAACCGAGCGTCCACTTCGCGCGGCGTGCATGTTAGACAAATTTACGTTAGTGTGGTTGGTAAACGTTGCTTCATCGGCTAAGAGCACACGATAGAAAAACTTAGGGTCGTCTCTCAGTTGCTGGAGAGTAAACCGACAAAATTCTGTAAGACTTTTGAAATCACGATCTGATGTAGTGACAGATGATAGGGACGGAAATCATGTAGACGCAGGATGCGAATGACACACGTCAAACTGATTCCACATTCCTTGGCATATGTCTGGTACCACTGTACAGATTCATTAGCGTCGTAGCCAGGACAGCTTCTTCGTCTTCTATGTGAGCTACAGTCTTCTTTCTTGTCTTCTTTTCGATTTTCAAGTCGCCTGTCCGCAACAGCGGGCAGCTGCCTGGCGCGTCGGACTTGGGCGATCCTGATAGATAGCATTATACCGGCGTACTGTTTTTACTGCATTTGTTTACATTCTCCTCATATAACTAGTGTATCTAACTACTTGTTATTGGTTTACATGTCTGCACGCAACAAATCTTGAAGCATAAATGAGCGCCTGTAGTGCAGACAAATAGACAGGCAAATGTCTTAACATTCTGACAGCGTAGCGCGAGATGTCTGCTTGGCGGTGTTTGCACCGTTAACGCCGATTCCGGCCACTCTGCTCTCAAATTCTAGGACATTTCTCGAAATTTTTACGACAGGTTAACAAACGCTTTATAATTGTGCATCTACATCTACATCTACATCTACGTGATTTCTCTGCTATTCACAATTAAGGGCCTGGCAGATGGTTCAATGAACCACCTTCAAGCTGTCTCTCTACCGCTCCACTCGCTGTAAAAACGAGCACTTAAATTTTTTGTGGGAGCCCTGATTTCTCTTATTTTATCTTGATGATCATTTCTCTCTACGTAGGGGGGTGCCAACAGAATGTTTTCGCATTCTGAGGAGAAAACTGTTGATTGAAATTTCATGAGAAGATCCCGTCGCAACGAAAAACGCCTTTGTTTTAGTGATTGTCACTCCAATTCACATTCATGTCGGTGGCACTATCTCCCTATTTCACGATGATACAAAACGAGCCGCCCTTCTTTGAACTTTTCCAATATCATCCGTCAGTCCCACCTGATACGGATCCCACACCGCACAGCAATATTCCTGGATAGGGCGGACAAGCGTCGTGTAAGCAGTCTCTTTAGTAGACCTTTGCACCTTCTAAGTGTGAATCCCAGTCTTTGGTTTGCTCTACTCACAAAATTATGTATGTGATCGTTCCTATTTAGGTTATTTGTAATTGAAATCCCTAAGTATTTAGTTGAATTCATAGCCTTCAGATTAGCGTGACTTGTCGCATAATCGAAATTTAGCGGATTTCTCTTAGTACTTATGTGAATAAGTTCACACTTTTCCTTATTCACGGTCAACTGCCACTTTTCACACCATACAGATACCTTATCTAAATCAGTTTGCAATTCTTTTTCGTCATCTGATGACTTTACAAGACGGTAAATGGCAGCATCATCAGCAAACAATCTAAACGGCTACTCAGATTGTTTCCTATGTCGTTAATATAGATGAGGAACAGGATATTACTTCTGTTTCACTCGATGTCTTTCCGTCTATTACTACGAACTGTGACCTTTGTGACAGGAAATCACGAATCCAGTCGCACAACTGAGTGGATATTCCATAGGCACACGGTTTGGTTAGAAGACGCTTGTGAGGAACGGTGTCGAAAGCCTTCTCAAAATCTAAAAATATGGAGTCAATTTGACATCCCCTGTCGATAGCACTCATTAGTTCATGAATATAAAGAGTTAGTTGTGTTACGCAAGAACGATATTTTCTGAATCGGTGCTGACTATGTCTCAGTAAAAGGATTTCTTCGAGGTACTTCATAATGTTCGAATACAGGATATGTTCCAAAACCGTACAGCAAATCGACGTTAGTGATACGGGCGTGCAATTCAGCGGATTACTTCTATTTCCCATTTTGGATATTGGTGTGACTTGAGCAACTTTCCCGTCTTTAGGTACGGATCTTTCTGTGAGCGACCGTTTGTATATAATTACTAAACATATAGATACTGCATCTGCATACTCTGAAAGGAACCTGACCGGTATACCATCTGGACCGGAAACCTTGCCTTTATTAAGCCAGTTAATCTGCTTTGCTACACCGAGAATATCTACGTCTATGATTCTCATCTTAGCAGTTGTTGTAATTACCTTCTCAAGAGCTATCGAATGCAGTTATAAAAGTATACAGTTCCACTTAAAGAAACTTAGTTACTTCAATATCTCCGTTGATACCAGCGCTAAAAATATGAACCAAACAAAAAAATTTGTGACCGTCGACGCTCTAACATTTGCGTTTCGATGAGTGTAACCGTTTATGAAATAAAAGGGTTTTTACGTCTCTGTAATGGTAGACATTAATTAAGCGGGCAAACTGAGGAGACGGGCTTCTGAGTGGAAGCATAGGTCCTATGAAAATTTGTCCGGAAATGCAGGCAAATGCATCGTTGCCACGGTAGAGGGCGCAGACGAATCAAAGTTCCTCTGGCCACATGCCGTGTGTCCCTTGTGTGTTGCAGGCTGTGTGATCAATGCGGCGTATTATAAGCAGCAGAATGGTCCGGTATTCATGTCGGAAAAAAAGCCGAAGGGGTGTTTGTGAACAGCCAAGCAAATGGAAACGGTCGAAAGGCAGCGCGGCTATACCGGAACAAGTACCCTCTCAGATAGCAACCACATCGCACAACATTTGCAGTCCTTTTTTGGCGTTTGGGTGATGACGGGTCCTTTCAGAAGACGAACGTGCAGGGAGGCTGTGGACTGTGCGTGCACCAGATTTGGAGGACCGAGTTCTATAGGATATTGAGACGAACCCTAGTACAAGCGTCAGGCAAGTGACTCACCAACACGATGTAAGCCAAAGTACGAATATGTGTAACCTGCATGACAACTGCTACGATCTCTATCATCTGCAACAAGTGCAAGGGCTGACGGCACGAGGTTATCACAATTATGGGATGAAGCAACCTTTGCCAGAATTGGAATCGTCAATTGCATACCCGCTATCTGTATGTTATACTGACAGTCTCACCAGCAACGGTTCAGCATCGATGTGACGGGTGGGATTCTTGGGGACCACTTACTTGGGCCAGTTATTATTCACAACGCCTCTATAGGGGGAATGTACCTGGACTTCCTAAGGAATACTCCGCCACGGCTGCTGAAGAACGTGCCTTTGGCAATCCGACAGGTCATGTGGCTTCTGCAAGATGGAGCACCACTTTAACTTCCACATCACAGTTCGCTACCACCTCAGCAACGTCTTCGCCGGATGTTGGATAGGACACGGAGGCCCTGTAGCATGGCCTGCTAGATTGACAGACTTAAACCCCCTGGATTTTTTACCCATTCTTCTTCTGAAAAGCATTTTGTATGATGAGCTTTCTCTTGATGTGCAGAGCCTTGAACAACATGTTCACGATACCTGTGACACTATTTGGAGAGAGACAAGAACGTGCGAAAGAGTACGGCAGTCGATGATGCGACGTGTGAATGCCAGTACTGCACCCCACGGAGGACGCTTTGAGCATCTGTCGTGACGTGGAAGCAGTGCAGCTCTGAACTGTGTTCCGGGAGGATTTGTTGTCATTGCACACATACCATGCGTTCTGAGACATATGTTCGTGGGTCCTTGCTTTCCCCCATTTCCAGTCAGCAATCCATCCCAGTAGTTTCTCGTTTTTACTAACGTTCACCCTGTATATGCCTCACTTCAAAACAAGTTAGTAATCATTTACAAGACCTTGTTAATGGGAAACTGGGTGGTGTCACAAGTAGAATGTTACTTCTTAACTAAATTTACCATTTAAGTTCAGAAACAATAATTTCAAGAATCGTAAGCAGAACACATATAAAAAGGAGATTTAAGGATAACAGAATTTAAAAAATTATTTAATAGAAATTAATATGGAGAAAATCTTTTAGGCAACAGCTTAATTCATCAAACCTCTGGTCAGATGGCCCAGTAGAATCAAAGCTCTTAATTCTTTTAATTTAAAGTATTACGACTTACAAACTGTAATTTAAAGAGATAGCGCTTTCCTAACAACATACAAATACATCAGTTATGATGCAATTTCACTATGCGCCCTTCAGAGAGCTTAGGCCCTCCTGACTGCACTGGACGGCGGCAGTACCTGAGGCAGCACCCGATTCGACACTGACAAAGTAAGTCCCACACTACAACATGAAAAAAGAAAACAAGCAATTCACAGCGAAGTGTGTCGGACTCACCAACCTTTATAAACCATTCATATAAGACAATAAACCTCCCAAATAGCGAATGGAAGAAAAATTTTTTTAATAAATCTCAGCAGTGGCAGCTGTTGCGGTTCATATGGACAAAAAACTACAACACAGGAAAGTGAAAATTAATGAAACCACTACTTCACCTTTCTTACGTAACCACAACCAAAGCAGGCACTCGTTCAGTCTTCAATTATATTAGACAGATCACGGAAGCATTTGATAGTGAAGAAACAGACTAGCCTAAGCAACACCAGTTTGCTGTAAGGCGATTCTTACAGTGATTATAAGCATTCTTCTATTAAAAGCATAATAAGAATAACCATAGAATTATTGGCAGTTAGAACTTACACTAGCTACACACAAGAACATTTTAAATATTAATTGCCCTTCACAAAGATTGCCAAACCAGTAGCACTACATAAGAGACTGAATTCGGACACTGCTGAACCAGAACAGTAAGGAATTACAGCACGGTACGATTTCTAACGAGAAATGGGCCGACAACAACTTAGAAGTCCGGGGCACAGTAGTGTAGCAGCAAACAGCTACCCCACATGAAAGAATGCAGTCGGCAGCAGCAGCGAGAAGACCGAAGACGCCGTACGATGCCACAGGACAAGACACGGTCGTTCAAAAATGGGACTTAACTGCTGAGGTGATCAGTCCCCTAGAACTTAGAACTACTTAAACCTAACTTACCTAAGGACATCACACACATCCATGCCCGAGGCAGGATTCGGGCCTGCGACAGCAGCAGTCGCACGGTTCCACACTGTAGCACCTAGAACCGCTTTTTTTTTTTTAATCTCATTTTGTTCTATATTGTTAGATGACTTTGTTCGTGGCGGACGTCCGATGACACTCGTTCAGGTTGTTCGTTGATCCGTTCACTCAGTTTTTTATTACAGAGGGTAGCTAATCCCTCTGACCGAACACGCTGATATACTGTGCCGCCGGAACCGCTCGGCCACTCGGGCCGGCGACACGGTCGTACCCAGGCGTAAACTGCCCTCGCACAGCAACGGCTTCCACCGTGAACACTGCCGACCCCAGTTCCGCTACTCCAAGAAGGCCTCGGGCCACACAGTCCCAATGAGCTATGCCCCCCCCCCCCCCCCCCCAACACCGACGCCACCTTGCTCCAGCGCTGGCCGCTGGCCTCGACCACAGTTGCTCTAAAATCTGCATTTGCCATGCCACGAAGATATTTTACAGATCATTGCATCATACAACATTGTTCTCTTGCTACTGAAGATTGTCACTGCATTCACCTTCGGGTAACGTAATACTTAACAAGTTTGTTTGTGTGGCCATCCTCCGCAGGAAGCATATAAATACTTGTTTTGCAAATCAAACTGCCTTTTCCTGCTGCTAGTTACTTTATTTATCGCATACGCGTTTCGCCTTCTCCTGTTCTAAGGTATCACCAGTGGGATCTATAACGATACAGTTTTGTTAACTACAGATTACTTGATCTTGTAAAAGTATGTATTGACCAGTGTTTGTTGAAGTATTCGAGTATGGGTTGCCGTCTCCCTCAATCAACGTCTTCTCTTTTGGTCTCTAAAGACATTCGTCTATGTAACGTTAATTTCACTTTTCGTAAGAGTATAGGGAAGAATCTCTAGAACTCCTATTTTCATTTATCTGTATCACTTACTATTAAATTTCAGAAGTAGTGAGATTGGTTACGGAAACATGCCTGGTTTACTTGCCATTCTATTTGTTAAACATTTGTTGTGGAAAATTGTTACAGTTTCAGCTTTCAAGCCTGTAAATATGCAGTTTGTATTTTCTTTGGAGAATTATGTATTCTATGTAAACACATGTTCTCGGTGGCTAAATATAGCACAAACTCTGGAGTCCAAATAAAACAAATAAAGAAATATTCGAGTAATAATGTTGAATGAACCGTGTTCCATCTTAATTCACTGACCTTGATAGGTATTTGTATCTTTTACCAGAATTGTGCTAGGTAATTTAAAACCTCGGTTTGCAGAGCAATTCCAGAAAGATGATACACACACACACACACACACACACACACACACACACACACACACAAACAAACAAACACACATAAACAAACACACATAAACACTAAAGGCTAGTGTCGTCACATAACCAAAGATGACTGATGTCATAAAATTAATAACCAACAGCTGAGAAAGCATTAACTCTGTCCCTCTGGTTTTTGACAAGGGAGAGAACGCATGACTTAAACAAGAACCTCCATCTCATTTTATAAGGTTACTTGCTAATATAATTTCAACTGCCTCTTTCATAACGCTATCCAAATAGCTGCATGTACAAGCCAGAATCATCATGTTCTTATATTTCATAGGATGACTGGCGCCAAGACAATGTTTTCCAATAACAGATTTGCTTAGTTGTTGCAAGAGTGTGTGACGCTTATGCTTAGTTCAGCAGTCCTCCATAGTTCTCAGACTCTGACCAATATGTGACGTATCACAACTGCAAAACGTTGGTAGATAACCGCCTTACAGAAACCAAGGTAATTCTTCATGAAACATAAGAACCCTAATCTTAGATGTCGAAAAACATAATCAGTCCTGTTGAAAATGTTCCAAGCGTATGGTAAAAGGACTGTAGACTATGGTGTCACTTAGGTATTACCATCACTCACCCGGAGCATGGTTGGTCAATAGGGCAACAAATGTATAATCAGTCTTTTGCTATAACCATTCTGAGGGTGGGCAAGCTCAGCTGACAACCTATCACGACTCGAGACGGTGTGGGCCCTATGAGCTGAGGTAGGGTCGACCTCTTCACGCTGACCAACACGTCAAAGAACGGAGGCCATCCTTTTACACATGTCAAACAAACATTCAGGGGGATTGAATATAGGTGCCTTGTGATATCGTTCATTTTCTTACTACCATGAGGCCAAACAAAAAAAGCATCTTCTACATATCTGAAAAAATGCCAGGTTTTTAAACTGCCAACTCCAAATATGTGACATATCACAACTGCAAGAACGTTGGTAGATAACCGCCTTACACAAACCAAGGTAACTCTTCACGAAACATGTAAGAACCCTAATCTTAGATGTCGAGAAACATAATCAGTCCTGTTGGAAATGTTCCAAGCGTATAGTAAAAGGACTGTAGACTATGGTGTCACTTAGGTATTACCATCACTCACCCGGTGCATGGTTGGTCAATTGGGCAACAAATGTATAATCAGTCTTTTGCTATAACCATTCTGAGGGTGGGCAAGCTCAGCTGACAGCCTATCACGACTCGAGACGGTGTGGGCCCTATGAGCTGAGGTAGGGTCGACCTCTTCACGCTGACCAACACGTCAAAGAACGGAGGCCATCCTTTTACACATGTCAAACAAACATTCAGGGGGATTGAATACAGGTGCCTTGTGATATCGTTCATTTTCTTACTACCATGAGGCCAAACAAAAAAAGCATCTTCTACATATCTGAAAAAAATGCCAGGTTTTTAAACTGCCAACTCCAAGGCATGTACTTCGACATCTTCCATAAACAAACTGGCAATAACAGATGACAAAGGGATTCCCATCGCACCTCCAGCTGTCATTGTACTGGTCACTCAATAAAAAGTAAATGGCAGGCAACTCTTATCGAAAGAACTTCGATAAATCAACAACAATCCTAACCTCAATTAACAGTGAAGAACGAGACAAAGCAAAGGGAGAGAAGACAGAGACCAAGTCAAAACTTTTTAGAATATCAGCATTCAAATACAGTCTCTGTAATAGACAGACGAAACTCACCAAATTACTAACATTGTATGGTGGTAGGATTATTTTTTCTCCTAACATAATTTTTATGTCAACAGATCGATTCTATTCACCAAGTCGACGAATTTGATATCCCACACGCCATACTTTGCATTGAATCATGTTATCTGCGCAGTACAGAGAATAATTAATTCATGTATGTCTCACACGATCTCAGTAGGAAGAAATCCGCCTAATGCGCAATATTGATAGACAATTATCATTTCTGTAGCAGTGGACTGATGTGTAAGCGGGGCTGCTCAGCCGACCCGGGGACTGATGACCTCAGAAGTTAAGTCCCATAGTGCTCAGAGCCATTTGCACCATTTGAACCAGCCGACCCTCGCACAGCGGCATGAACTCAACATAGGAAAACCAGCGAACCCTCACCGCGGGAGGTCAGTTAGGTACGAGAGGCGCGGACCGCGTCTGGATTTTTCGGCGGAGATAGCAGCACAACAATGAGTCACCGTTGGGAGAGTCTTCTGACACACACTTGCGCTGAAGTAAACTTTTTAACGCAGCAGGGGATCCATCTGGGTGGTTTCAAAGAATAAAACAGCCATTCCATTTATACGGAAATGTAAGAATGCAGAAAGTGTGACATCAGTTTGACATAATCAAAATTCACGTGACACTTGTGTATATAGTCTCCATCTGTTTCACATTCCACTCGCCACCGCTGATTCTGCTTAATGTCCCATTGCAGGTGGCAGCAGTGATCCCGTTTAATTTACATGTAATGTTTCACAGCTACAGATCCCGCATGGCGTCTGTTCTTTTGGACTTACCCGAAATAATAGAGACCTCACAATCATACCATTGTAAAGTTTCAGAGCAGCTATGAAAAAACTGGAATCAGTTTATCGCAAGTTAGAAAAATTTCTTGTAACATGAATGGACATGAAGGGCGAAAGGCCAACAGAGATAGGAGAGGTATATGGGTTTAGTGCTCTTATTGCTACAGTGTCAGATAATTTAATGGACAGCACAGAGCAAATTAGCAGAATATGGAAAACTACATAGATAATATTGCGGGGAAGGCGAAACGAAGACTGTCTTTTGTTGTTTGTTGGTAGAACACTTAGAAGATGCGACAAACCCACTAAAGACACAGCCTAAATTACACTTGTCCGTCCTCTGCTGGAGTATTGCTGCGTAGTATTTTAGGTGACAAAATAAGACAAATGTATAAAAAATTGTGTAGAACATAATGTAATGCTGTATCTTCAAAAACAATGAGATCGTTCAGTACATTATTTCAAAATGTGTTTGATATCATGAATAATATTACAGCAATCAATACTGAAGTTATGTTGTTCTATATGTAGATGAATAGGTGCACTTCTCATGAACCCTTTTGACTCATGCACATGTTATACATATGTCGCAACTCCTGCGTTTTCCATTCATGAGTGTTTTTAAATTCTATATTTTCTAAAAGAATCTGCCTGTTTCTCATTTGTGTGTTTCTGTAGATACAACATGAAAGTGTAAATATTTACTACTTGATAAAAAAATTTTGAGACACAGGTGTTTTTGACATGCTTCCATATATCATCTAAATATGATAACAGATTATTTCCATAACTGAAGAGAGATCATGTTAAATAGATTGGTTGTGTTTGTCTTTCAGTTCAGTAAGTAGTTTAAACAAAAAGTTTGCTCATCTCCTTGCATCTCCATTATCGTGTTTAAGGTAAGTAGTTAGTAAAGGTAATTTGCATTTCTTAATGTTGATGTTCCGAGAAACAACCTTTAAGATAGGATAATAATTTGTGTCATTAATGTGTACTGTAAATTAACAATGGAAAGATGTAAATTATATATACATTCACAGAGAAATTTGATATTACCGGAA
This sequence comes from Schistocerca americana, assembly GCF_021461395.2. Lineage (NCBI taxonomy): Eukaryota > Metazoa > Arthropoda > Insecta > Orthoptera > Acrididae > Schistocerca > Schistocerca americana. The sequence continues at coordinate 347,202,620 of NC_060120.1, forward strand.
TATATAAGGGCAAAAAATTTATTTAATAAGAGACTTTGATACATATTGTTTTAAGAGAGTTGGGGAGTACGAATGATATCCCTTGTGAGGATGCGAGTTTATATTGAGAATTTTACGTAATTCTGTGTGGCGTTAATCAACACCTCAATTGTTGATTCATCCAAGCTCAAAATTAACTCAGAAAGGGAAGGATATTTTAGGTGACAAAATAATTTTTACCACCTAATATAATTTTTATGTCACCACAACGATGAATTTGAAACCACACAGGCCATACTTTGCTTATAATAATGTTATTTGCAGAGTTTTGAGAGTAATCAATTCATGCATGGCTCACATGAACTAGGTACTAACAAATTACCTTATTTGCATGTTGATAGACAAGTATTGTTCCCGTAGGAGTGGTGTGAAGTGTAAGTGAGGCTTTCCCGCTGACGTGGGAACAGCGACACAAAACGCAACAAAGGCACGCCTTATTACAGTGAACCCTCACTGCGGAAGATCGAAAAGGGACACGTGGCATGAACCGCATCTGCCACTTTGGGCGGGGATAACCATAATGAGTCACCGCTGGGAGAGTCTTGTGACGCACACGTGCACTGAATAAACATTTAACGCAGCATGGGATTCATTTGGGTGGTCTCAAAGGAGAACACAGCCCTTCCAGTTACATGGAAATGTAAGAACATAGAACGTGTGTCATCAGCTTGACATAATCGACATTCATGTGGATCTCACACGTTAGGGCATAAGACCTGCACCTGCTCTGTGAAAGCCTTTTAAGAAAGCACTCAGCATCGCAGCAGGAGGTGACTTTTGGCACACAGACATGAACACAGCTGTGTGAGTCACCAGATTTTTGTAAACATTCAAACATCATGTGACAGGGCGTGAGCAACGCATGAAGCCCACGTAGACAGCTCCTGTTTGGGTAGAGCTTATTACTAAATGATAGAATACCGAACGCTCATTAGACAAGATGAAACTAGCGTTGATCCCAGTTTGCTTCTGAAACGCCATTGGCCAAAAAGCGACGAAAGTTGCAGCAAACGTTCTCAATGGCCGACAGTATTTTTGACAGGAGACAAACCCACAATACAGTGGGATATGGCTGCAGCAATTTAGGCAATTACGGGTGACTAATTCAGAGGGCTATCTTCCAAGGAGCGCCGTGTGCGGGACGGAGAGCACCCTGCTATGTAGTGGCTCCTGAAGAAACATTTTGTTGTGAACACATGTATGTTTTCAAGAGGCTCTGTTGTCTCACAGTATCTGCGGTTTGTAGATTACGAGCTACGAGCTGTGTTAATTAAGTTCTGCAACAGTGTATACGTCGCTCAGCCTTATCGAGTAGATATAATTTGTTGATTTAGCCAGGAAAAAACATAGTTTTTCGCCTCTCAGAAATTTAAGACAGTTTACGACTATACAGTCAGTCAGGGCAGGAGTAGAATTCTCAGCCCTACTGGTTCACAAGGCGTTGACGCATCTGACACTGACACATGGCACAGCTGACCGTGACTGCCCTTAGCGGTGCAGTATGAACAAAGTAAATACCGCGTAGCTCAGGCGCTGAAGTGTGGTAATCACTAGAGTGCATTAACTGCAGATCTGCTTTTGTCCATATCAGCCATATATTACGTGAATGTGTTCGTGGGGCGAGGAAGGCATTCGGCAGATGGACGAAACTGTCCAGCCACAACTGAGTAGTCAGTGTACAGTCAATCGTGTGATTTTATAACACTGTCCGTGTAATGTTTTGGGGGTTAACTTTGTTGTGTTCAGTGTGCTAGAAGTTACATTAGTATTTGTTTTTCTCTTGAGATATGGTAGTGTAAGAATTGTTTAACTTGCTTGAAGTTAGGTTCATTAAGGTTTCCTTGTGTTAATTTTACAGGATCGTCTTAAGTACATAGGATTTCCTTCCATTGCCAAATACGCAACGTGAACCCACTGTGTATGGTGATTATTTCAATAAAAATATTTAGTGCGGATAATAGTTCGTTTTTTTGATCGAACGTAGAGGTTACTCCTTTAGGTCATAACAGCTATTATTCTGATGTCTAAATTCTGATGTCTAACCGTCAGTGTGTCTGGGACCTCCTTACCAGGCACCAGGCAGGGCCTGGGTTCCCAGGCACTTTAAACTCGACAGAGCTGTCCATAAATGATAAGTGGTAAGGAAAGGTCATACCAAACCGGGAGAGTACGTTAGAAAATTTCTCACGCCGTCGTATTAGTGGGCTTAACAGAGTAGCAACGTGTTTTGGTTGGTTGGTTGTTTCGGGGAAGGAGACCAGACAGCTAGGTCATCGGTCTCATCGGATTAGGGAAGGACGGGGAAGGAAGTCGGCCGTGCCCTTTGAAAGGAACCATCCCGGAATTTGCCTGGAGCGATTTAGGGAAATCACGGAAAACCTAAATCAGGATGGCCGGACGCGGGATTGAACCGTCGTCCTCCCGAAAGCGAGTCCAGTGTCTAACCACTGCGCCACCTCGCTCGGTAACGTGTTTTGCTACACGAAATGTTTCAGCACCGATATTACAATCGGCCTAAGAGGAACCCCTTCCTTGTGGACCTTCAGAAGGTCACAACACAGCGCAATAAGAATTAAGACTATTGATGGTCTGCTGTGACAAGGAACTTTTCTTCAGTAGGCTCTCATTGTTCCTGTCAATACTTTCTGGGAGATAGCACTGATACTACAAAATGCTGAATCAAGTAGTAAACACAGAAACTCTCGAACGCAATCCCACTTGTTCAAAAGAAATCTGACTTTGTCCTTGCCTGCAAGTAAAATGACAATATCTTGATCAACTCCAAGTGAACGTAAGGCGGCCCTCTCTGCTGTTATATTACTCTTGCGTGGACGCGTACCAGGTAATACATGACACGCTTCCCCACTATCCTACTATGCAACATCAGGAGTATGTTGTTTAAAAACAGTATGTTCAACAGAGCTTATAAGTCCAACCACTGTCAAATGCTTGGACTTCGGTGCAAAACTTAACACTTTCACTAGTATGGGTAACGCTGTGTCTCCAAAAGTTTTCTCTGTCAGAATTATAAGAGAATGTCGAGATACAATATTAGACATCTTTTCGTTGAAAAATTTCAGGGCATGCACCTGTCAAAATATCGGCGGTTGTTGGCGGCTTCACCCTGCTACATTACCGTAAGTTATTTGACCAAGAAATGTGTTTCGAGACTGGCCAGTTTTAGGCCTATTCTCCTCTCCCCAAATTATAGTCACTTAATCAGTAACCACAGTGAAAGCTCCAGTAAAACTTAATACATTATGATTCCACTACACGATCGTACCACGCTAACGTGGCCACCACCTGTGTTCGGCGTGAATGTGCAATAACCACTCACACACGCAAGTGGCAGCACTAACAGTGGAAGATATATAAGTGTGTTGGGGGATGGGGCAAGGACGAAAACAGTGGATTCGTTGTAGTTATGCGGAAACGGAGCAGGTTATCTGATGTCCAAAATGACATGATCATAGAGTCTCAAGCCAGTGGTAGAAGCAGTTCCGAAACGAATAAGTTTGTTTACTGTTCGTGTGCCAGAGGACCTACGGGAAAGTGGCGTTATCCAGAACTGGCACCAGAGGCCTTAGATCACAGGAGTGAACGACACAAGTGGAGATGTGTACGGACTCCGAGACATGAGACTGTAGGGCAGCTGATCATCCAGATGAACCAAGGAGCTACCAACAGCGTTTCCTCAACAACCGTTCAGCGAACGTTGCTCGTATGGCCGTCCGCAGCAGGCGCCAGGTTCATGCAACCAAGCTCACTGCTGTTCATCGATGGCGAAGGCTGGAATTTGCATGCCCCTACCGGAACTGAACGTCCACTCGGTGGCAGGTTGCCTTTTCGGAGTTCAAATGGTTCAAATGGCTCTGAGCACTATGGGACTAAACATCTGTGGTCATCAGTCCCCTAGAACTTTGAACTACTTAAACCTAACTAAGGACATCACACACATCCATGCCCGAGGCAGGATTCGAACCCGCGACCGTAGCAGTCGCGCGGTTCCGGACTGAGCGCCTAGAACCGCTAGACCACCGCGGCCGGCCCTTTTCGGAGTAATCACGTTTTATACTCCATCGAACAGATGGCCGTTGGCGTTTATGACCCTGTGACAACCGTCGGAATGGTCCAGGCCAGAGTAGAGAGCGTTGTGGTCTGGGGAATGATGTCGTGTCATTCGCTGGGTGATCTGGTCATTCTGCAAGGCAAAATGAATCAACAGAACTATGCATCTACGCTTGGGGATCATGTCCACCTCTACATGCCGTTTGGCGTCAGCCAGAAAGACAATTCAACGCCTCACCCAGCTAGCAGTGTACGTGCTTGGTTCAAAGAGCACCATAATTGGTTTACTATGCTCTCCTGACCACCAAACTCTCGGATTTAAAACCTATTGAGAATCTATGGATCCACCACGTTCAGGCTGTTCGCGTCATGGATTCTCAGCCGAGAAACCTAACGCAGCTGACGACGGCACTGGTGTCGGCATGGCTCCACATCCCTTTCGGTATCTTCCAGAAACTGATTGACTATTCCCTGCATATCCGCACTGAAATAGGTGGTTATTCAGGATTTTGCCAGGTGGCCACATTAATCAGACTAGACCTTGTATTTGTGCTATTAAAATCAGAAGTTGCATTATTTTACTTCAAGTATAAGAGATTCAGTGTCGCTATGTACAACTCTCGTTCTGTCTCTAAGAAACTGTAAGTGTTTATAGTGTTCATAGTAGATAACATAATGGCTTGGTATCTATTACAGAATTACTGTCCTTTAGCAGCGATATTTTGGGGCCACCTTCTGTCGAAATTATCAGCACCTGTCCCCTGTTAAGTGGTGCAGTGTAGCTAACATTATTCTTTATACGATAAAGCAAGCAGTGCACTTTAGTGTGAAGTAGTTTGTTGCCACTGAACTAAAATATATATCAATTCTCCTTACTATAACACTAAAGTGCCGTTAAACATGCTAATCCGAGAGGATTTCGAAGTTTTATCGCGTAATGGACAATGGTATCGCACTGTAATTTCCAATTTGGTGAAACAGAAAAATCAAACGGGCTTTAATCTTGGGAGTTAACGAAAGTGGTAAAATTATAAATGAAAAAAATGAGTGGGTGCCAGCCCAATTAGGCACATTAATTCAGAAATATATATTTGAAAAAAATGAATACTCGTTATTGAAGTTAGTTTTTCCTTTGAATAGCAAACAGAATACAAACTGACAAAGTGAACTATGTACTGTGTGTATCAGCAGTTACCAGTAACACATACAACAGTAAATTATGGGGAGCAAATTTGCACCAAGTTCATACTAATGACAGCCACACTCAAGAGCATTACCTAATCAAATTCTGAAATGTCACTGCATGAAGTGCAGAACTAAATTTGGACCTGAGGGGGTTCTATCTTGACTGACATAAAAAACACAAATAAAGATGAGTAGCATCATAATTACACTGTATAAGCTCCTCTACATATAGCAGTTTTCCTTAGTAACAGTAATAGTTCAATTTTTTCTTATTAGGCGAGAATATGATGTATACACATGAACTAGTATAGTTCCACTTGTCAAAGCTCTTTAATTATTACAACAGTAAAGACTAACTCTAAAAGCCATTCATTAACTTCACTTCGAACTGTTCATAAATTACTTTGCAAGACAGCAGGCACACCACTGTATTTAATTAACTTCAAAAAAGTAACCTTTCATAAAGGGTACCAAAAATACACCGTCTTTAAAATTGTGCATAATTTTCTTCTATCAAAACTATCGTAAATCTTTTCATTAAAGATTTATATGTGCTTGAATTTTAATTACCTGTGAAGCAGGTGTTCTTTGCAATAATATTTACACAACCTTGCACTGTGTTCCTACAAAACCATATTTTATAATAAACCAAGGATAGTTTAACAAAAACCTATCTAACTTCGCTTTTGTGGTTTTAGCTTTAACTTTTACTACTACTTTTACTTTAGACAAAAAATCGGTTTTAAACACATGAATGCTAGAATTGTTCATTTGAATCACAATACTCGGTTTTAGTAGCACTTAGGTGAGGACCCTGCGTAGGTTCGTGATCAGGATTGTAAATATGGTTCCGGACAAGACTTTGTGATTTATGTGATTATTATTGAAATAACGCAAAAATTAACTGGTCCATGCCCATATACATTGTTTAACTGAATGTATGAAGTGGCGAAGGCTGGCGGCAGGCGACATGGCGGGTAACTGTACTCAAGCCTCTTGATGTACGAATGCTCTATAAATCTCTTCTTGGCGTCGGATTTTCAACATATTAGAGCCATTCCATTATGCCGTGAATACCAACTAATAGCCAGACCCACATGCGAGGCAAATCCCTTATAATGTAGCTTCCAATTGCCTCTCTTAGCACCGTCGAAGTGTACCGTGCTAAAGCTAGCCACATACTGCGTGTCGTTCAAACAAATGAGCCACTCAGTTCGACCGCCAAACCCACCTTTTATATCACGTCATGCCACTTCCGTTGCGGAGGAACTTCTCTACAGGAATACAAGTGCCCTAAGCATGAACCAGCTTTTAACCAACTTTTTCCGTTTGTAAACATATTTACATTATAATAATTTACCATTTCAACATATTATTTTGCTTTTTTCATACATACATTACAAAACTCTAATTTTCTTGCCGTAGATCAAGGAGTTTAAACAACGCAGAATACACACTTCATAAATTTCAGATACACAGTTACATGATATAAACCTACTTCTATTCGATATAAGTGTTACATTACCACTAGCTATTTTGCTAATATTCACGAGTGTGTACAGTTGTTTTCGTGTTCGATTTCGAAACTTTCACTTGGGAGTGGAGTTCAATTAACCGGTTAGTTTACTTTGTTTAATATATATTTACAGGCTAACTATGGTAGAGATGGTGTTTATTTGCACGATCACTGCTTTTATTTTTCAAGTAACATACCGTAGTTTCAGTTTCCGCTCGAATAACATTACGTCCTTTCAATACTCAACCCGTCAAGTGACGAATTGCAGTCTGATTACTTTCCATTGGCATACACAATCTTGATAAAGGGGTAACAGTGTAGGGTGGACCTGCTTTTGTAGTAACCCCTAGAGCAGTATAGTCCGACCCCTTTTTTTTTTTTAAAAAAAAAGAGGTGGAGCCCCTCCACGCCCACACCGGCATGATGGCCAACACTAAAGGTCTACTGCAATCTCTGCATAAGGGTTAGTATTCACTAAAGTGAGGTGTCGCAGGATGTGGGTACTGCGATGTCTGCGTTCGTCTGGTTAGGATTAACCATTAATACGCGCTCATCTGGAGATAGATTGGTCGAAATCTGACGAAGGGTAGCGGTTTGAAGGGCATAGGTAAAAAAGTGCCAAAGCAAGAGCCCAGGGGAAAAAAACCTCTGCGAAAGTTAGGTCGGGCGGCAAGAGCAGTAGCGGTTGTCTTGCTGCCTGCGATAGGTTGTATAAGGATAGGCTTTGTTAGTAGTGGGTATCATGCATGTCGATACTTTGACGTTGTGCGTTTGTGCTGCTCGGCGGCTGGCGCTGGGTGCTGGTACAGAGTCCTCGTTCAGCGTCCTGCAACCTGCAACAGTTAGGTTTGTTATCGGTCTTGTGTCCGATAGGTCATATACCGGAGGCACAGTGTGAGGGAGTGTTGGCAGATTGTTCGTGCGTCTGTGGGCGAGCTCGTCGGTGTCCCTGCTGTGGCCTGTTGGTTGGCTCTAATAGCAGCTGGTAGTTGCCAGTCAGTGTTGCTGATATGCAGGGGCTTACCGGCGTTTGTCGCTGTTTGCGTATGTTAGTTTACCATAGGTGGTTATGCCCTAGCTAGCAGTGTCTTTGGCCGCTTGTGTTTCCACCTGTGGTTGTGATCGTAGTTTCCCAGAGTGAGGATGAAAGGATTGTTCGAGTGTCTCGAGTTCCTGTATAGTCGTGTGGCGTGTTTCTTGAATACTTCCTTGAGGGTATCAAGGCGGTATTCATGGTGAAGATCCACGGTGCGTGTTTAGCGTGGAGCATTGCTGATGATTCGTAGCACCTTGTTCTGTATGATCTGCAGGCGGCGCAGTCGTGTGGGAGCTGCATATCCCCAGACGGGAGCTGCGTACGTCATCCGACCCCTTTTTGTAGTGCTTTAGCCAACTATGACGTCAGATACATCACTTTGCCTAATATACACAATTTCGGTATTATTATTCTCCGCACTGGCTCCACCTGTGCCAACTCTCTAGAAACCCTCACTGAAATAATTTTGCTATACTGATATTATAATGGAAGACGAATGGGGATGTGCTAAAGTTATTTCACTGTTTAAAAATGGGGAGAGAAGTAATACAAGTTATACAGGGGAATTAGTCTTCGAAATGGTTCTTATAAAATCTACAGTAAAATAATCAGTGAAAGGCTTCGAAACATCTCTTACTCAGTTTTATTGGAATAACAAGCAGCTTTCCTTAAAGGAAGATCTTACGCCGACAATGTTATCCGTTTGAAACAAGTTACACAAGAAAGATTGAAATTCAATTTGGAGACATACCTAGAATTTATCAACTTTGAGAAGGTATTTGATCGCGCCCAAAGAAAAAATTTGTGGCTAATAATGGAGAAAAGAGGTTTCTCCAGACATCTGATAAGAGTATCCCAAGGTTAATACAAAAACACCAGAATAAGAATACATACTGGTAATGAGGTGACACCAGAAACAGAAGGAAACCCCGGAGTAAGGCAAAGCTGCAGTATGTCATCTACACTGTCCAACATCTAATCCGACGATGAAGGACAGAATACCTAGGACGTAGGAATTGGATCAGGTTAATTTCTAAATACTATTCTTTTTGCCGACGAACAGATAAGCATACAGAACAATGAAGACAAACTACAAAATACGGTGTGTAGATTGAACAAAACTATAAAGACATCAACAACATAAAAGGCCTTTTAGTAAAATGCCCCAGCAGCACTAAAATAATCATCAACAATATAATAACCGGTGCCCCATTTCCATTATCTAAGATGTGATCTAATTCTTCAAGAAGAGGTAGACATATGTAGTGTTGGCTCAAGAGCCAACACCGTGTCGCTACAGGAGACCGAAATGCACGCGTGAGGTCTGGAACAGGACTATGTCTTGAGAATTGCAATAAAGTACGAAAATCTTGTAATACTTAACTTTAATCCATAATCGTAGAACATCTCTCGTTACGGTACATGCTTCATAATATTAATTATCAATTGAATACGGCGCCTTGCTAGGTCGTAGCAAATGTAGCTGAAGGCTATGCTAACTACCGTCTCGGAAAATGAGAGCGTAGTTGTCAGTGATCCCCTTCTGGCAAAGTCGGCTGTACAACTGGGGCGAGTGCCAGTACGTCTCTCTAGACCTGCCGTGTGGTGGCGCTCGGTCTGCTATCACTGACAGTGGCGACACGCGGGTCCGACGTATACTAATGGGCCGCGGCCGATTTAAAGGCTACCACCTAGCAAGTGTGGTGTTTGGCGGTGACACCACAACGTACATAAGTAAATTAATACGTACCAAGATATATGTGGCGCAATAAGAAGAACACTGAAGAGTTAAACGATAAGACAAACCTAAATGGAATTTATTAATGATATGGGGCATTGATATCAAAAGACCTAAGATAACCTGAAACATCAGAAATGAAGTTCCTTAGGTAGGGAAAAGACCGTACAAGGGAACAGATAATAAGAAATGAAGAAATAAGGAAAGAACTGGGAATACAGTCATTAAACGAGAGATGAATCTATCGAAAGCCAACGAAAACGGGAATGGAAAGAGGACCGTATGTAATGCGTGTGTCACCTCAGATAATCCCTCGATAAGCAGTGGAATATAGTTCTATTGGGAGAAGGAGTGTGGGAAGACCGAGGAAGAGATGGTGAGTCCGGGACAGGCTATGAGGATTAATTCTGTATTGACGGAAGAAAAAGAAGAACGAGAAATAATTATACGAACGTGATATCTCTTGCCAAACGTATTTTGCTGATCTTTTACTTCTGGCATCCTCCGGGGCCGAAGAAGAGTTCAACCGACTGTTGTTAAGGGGTGTTTACTAAAACCTCGTTTTACTTTCTTTTTTGCGATAGTACTGCTGCGCTAAGCCCCTGGATATCTCCAAACGCTTTGCTTACTCCCGGGCATGTGTGATTTTCATTTTCACCTGGCGCTCTGTTGGCGCAGCGCTACAGCGTTTGAACACGGCCGGCGGGCAGTCTAGGGAATCTAAAATTCAGATAAATGTTGGTGCAGTGTCCATTAGCCCACTGTAAATTAAGCAGAGCACATGATTAGACGATGCTCCAGGTAAACTGTCCTCTTCTTACTTACGTACCTCTAGCGTTAGGAAATCTGTGGGGTCAATGGTATATCAGTGCCACGTCTCGGACTATCTGCGATTGGACAACATGTGAAAGAATAACTGGCACTGAAAGCTGTGAGTGTGACGGACAACTTTCAAATATTAACAAAATTTTTATTTCTTAAAATAAATTTCGATAAATAATTTTCTAATAAGCTGAAGCCACCTTCAACCTCAGGGTCGGTTTGTACGCCGTAGTACAATGCAAGGTATTGTTCTATTACAGACGATATGCCCTAGGCTCCCTCCGACTTTCGAAGTAAAGTACACGTCCCGTTACAGTGGTTCCTACCACTTAAACTTGGCTCCGAATGACGGAGACTGTTGGCGCCTTTGACATAGAGAAATCACTCTTCTGAGGTGAAAGAAGCGGTATTTTGCAGGAACCGCTTATGGATGCTTGAGGATTGAACATAAAATCATTTCATGTGTGTTCCTACAATCATTTTGCCAGGGTCATATACAGATTATTTAAGAGTTGACAACAGCGGTAACGAGTCACATCTGTGTATATTCGTCAATTAAATTTATCAAGTTTTAACTAAAAAACCTTACATTTATTTATTCGAAATCAAGCTGTTACGCTTGCGGCGTTTAAATCATGTATTATTGACCGAATGCTATCGACTCCTGATATTTGCTGAGAGAATTTCCGGAACATCCTTCTTCAGCAGCTTTACTCTCTCCTCGCGTCCACCATTCATTAATTGTGGCCATGCTTGCTTCAGGTTGCGTGATTGTGCAAAAATAGTTATTTGCATTTTTATGCTACCATTCAAATATATTTATTTTATGTACAACTTAGCTACAAGCGTTTCATACATGTTTTGCTCATCATCCGGTGTTTATGCAAACAGACTAAGGCATTTTATCTTTCAGTAACAACGGTATACATAAATGCCTGATGATAACCAAAACGTGCATGAAACGCGTCGGAGTACGTCAGTCTGGACACAAATAAATAAATTTGTCTGATAGTAGAGAAACAAAAATAGTGAAACATTCGTCATCCTGCTTCATCTAGCGAGGAAATTCCAACACTGATTGTTCTCATCAATTTTCATGACACTGAAATAACAGCCGGAAATTGCACTGATGCAACAGCTTTCTCTTTTTACATCTAAACTCTCTGTCCGCTTCGTATTCCGTAATTCCGACATTTTTATTGCAAAATGAGATGAATTTCATAAAAGCCGTCATGGCATTAATATATTTCAACACGTTGTTGCTGCTGGAACTGAAAGCATGTTACAGAAGGTCGTCCCATACTGAATTAAACAGATGTTCGCAACTCACAAACCTGTACGAGTCTTACGCATCGAGTCAGAGTACGTTCTTCAGGTCCTATTACTCAAAATGTGCTCTGTATACTACTTTTTTTCGGAGAATCGCACATCCTCAAAAAAAAGGTCTCAACTTCTTATATGTGGAATGTAATCACAATAAGTATTTCGGGAAATATAAAACGGTATTTCCCCAGAGGATTTAAACGGAGTGACAGATTTTCCACTCAGTTATCAGTTTATAACTTAGCCACTAGGTTAAAGATACGATTCATATTACGTCCCGTTGTCGTATCTAATACCGTGTCTAGATGACGCAGTGAAGATTCTTTTTGTTTCGATAGACGTGTAAAGAGAACAATTTACGAACATTTAACAAAGCGAGAAAAATTACAATTCCGTAATAGATGTAGGTGGCATTATGTGAAATAAATGTAAAATTTTCACGTTGGCTATATGTCTACTTTGTTAGAATGATTTCGATATGAAATGTAATATGTTAATATCATACGATCAGGACACTGATGCCTTTGAAGAAATTAAACGTACTAAACTGTTACAGAAACATCGAATGGTGCCATTTTATTGTCGAATCCTTGAAAAATCTGGTGAATGGATGTAGAGTTAGCATTATCAGGGAAGAATCACTTTTGAAATCGAAACTGTGATTTGCTAAGTATTTTATTACTACCAAGACGGGACACTATTCTAGAGCACATCAATTTCTCAAAAAATTTAGATCACTGTTCTCCTGTAAAACAAGCTAGTAACAAATTGTCGTGATTCCTATCACCTTTCTTACAAAAGAGTTTAGCAATTTCGTACTTTAATATCCTTGGAAAAATGCTTTCACTTAGTGATTCATTACATATTTAGTTTAGTAATGCATTATATTCAAATTTGGAATGCGTTATAGGACAATAACTCTTTCAAAAGTTTTGGGAATACAGTGAACTCCAGATAACGAGCTTTAACTTTTAGAGAGTATCATTTTCATAATTTCTGATCACAAAACTTGTAGGAAGTTGTGTTCTTAACATACTTCTTTGATTTTCCTTTGAACCCCTTGACTCTCTTTTCTCTATGATAAATAAGATAACTGCTTGTTGTGAATTAGGATTTGTCACTTTCTCATTATCATGTTCTCAAATCTGTTGTCCTGACTCCTGTTTTACTATGTTCCATATAGATTGAAATAAGATAGCTACATTATTAATTTCAGAAATTTCATATGTAATGAGCATACGTCTGAACTTTTTTTTTTTTATAATCTGTGGTAGATTTTGTCTTCTACCACTACACTGGGACTTCATTTGTTCTCGTTAACAGACAAGTTTCCAGTTTCCATTTCCGAATGATTCATGGATTTTAGAATGACTTTATATTATCTTCGGTAGTTAGTTCATTACCATAAACACCTATAAATAATGACAAAAACTTATCGTGGACTAGTTGCATTAAATTTTTATGTTTTCCATGCCATGAATAAAATTTCAGTTCTTGCACCCATAATTATGGTCACTACTTGCCATTATGTTTGCTCAGCGCTGTGTGGCAATAAATCCTTGACCCTAATTGCCTGCTTATCATGATCTGAGAGAGCATTAACTAGTGAGTAGAAGTTCATTTGCTTGCTCAGACATTACTCTGTAAGTAAAATAACAGTTATTGTTCCTTATAAAATTAATTACTGAAATATGGTTATATGGTAGCCCAGCGGTTCTAGGAGCTACAGTCTGGAACCGCCGACCGCTACGGTCGCAGGTTCGAATCCTGCCTTGGGCATGGATGTGTGTGATGTCCATAGTTCTAGAGGACTGATGACCTCAGAAGCTGCCTCGGGCATGGATGTGTGTGATGTCCTGAGTTCTAGGGGACTGATGACCTCAGAAGTTAAGTCCCATAGTGCTCAGAGCCATCTGAACCATATGGTTGTGTGCTCCAAATACGTTTTCTTATAAACATGTGACTTGTATTTACATGCCAAATTACCCCTTTTCCATGTTTACTCTGCGAGAGAAGGATACTAACGGATTACTAATCATGTTTAACTTCTCCACCCAAGAGTGTTCTTATAGGCATATATTATCATTAAAAAACAAACAAGAATCTCATCTAGCTTATTCCTTAATCCTCTGATACAGTTATAAAATAATTTAATATTACTTCTTATTAATTGCATTGCCGCTACTCTTTAGTGATTTATCCTGTACAACACTATCATTCGCAAGCAGCCTCACAGAGTATCCGCTGTTCGCTCAAGGTGCTTTACGCGCATGTACATTGTAACAGTAACGCTCCTAAAATGCTCCCTAGGGGTAAAGCCTATGGTAAATTTATATCGGTAGATTTACTTCCGTTTTCCTCTGTTCTAGAAATCAAGATGCAGAAGGCAATGGAGACGACTACATTGTTTTTGTTGTTGTGGTCTGCAGTCCAGAGACTGGTTTGATGCAGCTCTCCATGCTACTCTATGCTGTGCAAGCTTCTTCACATCCCAGTACCTACTGCAACGTATATGCTTCTGAATCTGCTTGGTGTATTCATCTCTTGGTGGCCCTCTACGATTTTTACCCTCCACGCTGCCCCCCAATACTAAATTGGTGATCCCTTGATGCCGCAGAACATGTCCTACCAACCGATCCCTTCTTCTAGTCAAATTGTGCCACAAATTTCTCTTCTCCCCAATTCTATTCAATACCTCCTCATTACTTATGTTATCTAATCTTCAGCATTTTTCTGTAGCACCTCATTTCGAAAGCTTCTATTCTCTTCTTGTCCAAACTTTTTACTGTCCATGTTTCTATTCCATACATCGCTAAACTCCATACAAATACTATCAGAAACGACTTCCTGATACCTAAATCTATACTCGATCTCTTCTTCAGAAACGCATTCCTTGCCGTTGCTAGTCTACATTTTATTTCCTCTCTACTTCGACCATCAACAGTTACTTTGCTCCCCAAATAACTAAATTCATTTACTACTTTAAGTGTCCCATTACCTAATCTATTTCCCTTGGCATCACCTGATTTCATTATACTATATTCCACTATCCTCGTTTTGCTTTTATTGACATTCATCTTATGTCCTCCTTACAAGACACTATCCATTCCGTTCAACTGCTCTTCCACGTCATTTGCTGTCTCTGACAGAATTACAATGTCATCGGCAAACCTCAAAGTTTTTATTTCTTCTCTATGGATTTTAATCCTACTCAGAAATTTTCTTTGGTTCTTTTACTGCTTGCTCAATGTACAGATTGAATAACATCAGGGATAGGCGACAACCCTGTCTCATTCCCTTCCAAAACACTGCTTCCCTTTCATGACCGTCGACTCTTATAACTGCCATCTGGTTTCTGTACAAATTGTAAATAGCCTATTGCTCCCTATACTTTACCCCTGCCACCTTTATAATTTGATAGAGAGTATTCCAGTCAACATTTACAAAAGCTTTCTCTAAGTCTACAAATGCTAGATACGTAGGTTTGCCTTTCCTTAATCTATTTTCAAAGATAAGTCGTGGGGTCAGTATTCCCTCACGTGTTCCAGCATTTCTACGGAATCCAAACTGATCTTCGCCGAGGTCGGCTTCTACCAGTTTTTCCATTCGTCTGTAATGGATTCGCTTTGGTATTTTGCAACTATGACTTATTAAACTGATAGTTTGGTAATTTTTACATCTGTCAACACTTTCTTTCTTTGGGATTGGAATTATTATATTCTTCTGGAAGTCCGAGGGTATTTCCCCTGTCTCCTACATCTTACTCACCAGATGGTAGAGTTTTGTCAGGGATGGCTCTCCCAAGGCTCTCAGTAATTCTAATGGTATGTTGTCTACTCCCCGGGCTTTGTTCCGACTTCATCTACATACTCTTCCATTTCCATAATATTGTCCGCATCGCCCTTGTATAGACCCTCTATATACTCCTTCCACCTTTCTCCTTTTCCTTCTTTGCTTAGAACTGGGTTTCCATTTGAGCTCTCGATATTCGTGTAAGTGGTTCTCTTTTCTCCATAGGTCTCTTTAATTTTCCTGTAGGCAGTATCTATCTTACCCCTAATGAGATATCCCTCCACATCCTTACATTCGTCCTCTAGCCATCCCTGCTTAGCGATTTTGCACTTCCTGTCGATCTCATTTTTGAGACGTTTGTGTTCCTTTTTGCCTGCTTCATTTACTTGCATTTTTATATTTTCTCCTTTCATCAATTAAATTCAGTATATCTTCTGTTACCCAATGATTTCTACTAGCGCTCGGCTTTTTACCTACTTGATCCTCTGCTGCCTTCAATATTTCGTCCCCCAAAGCTACCCATTCTTGTTCCACTGTATTTCATTCCCCCATTCCTGTCAACCGTTCCCCAATGCTCTCCCTAAAACTCTCTACAACCTCTGGTTCTTTAAGTTTATTCAGGTCCCATCACCTTCTTGCAGTTTCTTCAGTTTTAATCTACAGTTCATAGCCGACAGATTGTGGTGAGAATCCACGTCTGCCCTTGGAGATGTCTTACAATTTTAAACCTGGTTCCCAAATCTCTGTCTTACCATTGTATAATCTATCTGAAACCTTCCAGTATCTCCAGGCCTCTTCCATGTATACAACCTACTTTCATGATTCTTGAACCAAGTGTTAGCTATGATTAAGTTATGCTCTGTGCAAAATTCTACCAGGCGGCTTCCTCTTTCATTTATTACACCCATTCCACATTCACCTATGTTTCTTTCTCTTCCTTTTCCTACTATCGAATTCCAGTCACCCATGACTATTAAATTTTCGTCCCCCTTCACTATCTGAATATTTCCTTTTATCTCATCATACATTTCGTCAATCTCTTCGTCATCTGCGGAGGCAGTTGGCACATAAACTTGTACTGCTGTGCTAGGCGTGGGCTTCGTGTCTATCTTGGCCACTATAATGCGTTCACTATGCTGTTTGTAGTAGCTTACCCACACTCCTATTTTTTTATTCATCATTAAACCTTCTCCTGCATTACCCCTTTTTGATTTTGTATTTATAAAACTGTATTCATCTGACCAGAAGTCTTGTTCCTCCTGCCACCGAACTTCACTAATTCCTGCTATATCTAGCTTTAACCTATCCATTTCCCTTTTTAAATTTTCTAACCTACATGCCTGATTAATGGATCTGACATTCCATGCTCCGATCCGTAGAAGGCTAGTTTTTTTCTCCTGGTAACGACATCCTCCTGAGTAGTCCCCATCCAGAGATCGGAAGGGGGGACTATTTTGCCTCCGGAATATTTTACCCAAGAGGACGCCATCATCATTTAACCATACAGTAAAGCTGCATGCCCTCGGGAAAAATTACGGCTGTAGTTTCCTCTTGCTTTCAGCTATTCACAGTACCAGCACAGGAAGGCCGTTTTGGCTAGTGTTGCAAGGCCAGATCAGTCAATCATCCAGACTGTTGCCCGTGCAACTACTGAAAAGGCTGCTGCCCTTCTTCAGGAACCACACGTTTGTCTGGCCTCTCAACAGAGACCCCTCCGGTGTGGTTGCACCTAAGGCTATCTTTGTCACTGAGGCACGCAAGCCTCCCCACCATGATTCATGGGGGGGGGGGGGGGGAGGGGGGCGGACGACGACTACATTAAAGACACATAATGCGTATCCACAGGATACGTAACCTCTTATTGGAAAAAGTGTCTTGACGATCTCTCCATTGGCGAAAGATTCTGGACTAGTACCTCTTTCGGATCTCCGGGGGGGGGGGGGGGGGGGGGGCGGTTAATGTGGTAGGAAAACTAGAAATTCTGCAAAGGGAGACGCTAAAGCTCAGTCTAGATATAGGGAAGTGAAATCGAAAGAAGACAAATATTTCTGGCCATATGAGTATAGTATAATGTCATCAGCAGCAGAAAATGCTATAACGGGACTGTGATTCGTTATGAACAGGTGGGGCAGGGAGTATGCTACTGTGAACAGTTTAGTTATAGGACTGTTCTTATCAGAATCGACAGCGAACCAATACCGATAAAATTCGTTCAGGTATACATGCCGACGTCGCAAGCTGAAGATGAAGAGATAGAGTAAGTATATGAGGATAATGAACAGGTAAAATTCAATACATTCAATACATAAGGATAGCTGAAAATCTAGTAATCATGGGGTATTGGAATGCGCTTGTAGGATAAGTAGTAGTAGAATTAGTTCCAGGAAAATAAGAGCTTGTAAATAAGAACGAGGGAGGTGAAAGAAAAATAAGTTCTGCGATAAATTTCAGCTAGTAATAACGAATACAAAAGGAGGAGATATAGTTGGAAAGGGATGGGAGATACGGGAAGATTTAAGTTAGATTACATCATAGTGAGGCATAGATTACGAAATCATATGCTAGGTCGTAAGGAATACCCAGATGCACCTGTAGACTCAGATCAAAATATAGTAGTGATGAAGAGTGGGCTAAAGTTCAAGAGTCAGAACAATCAATGTGCAAAGAAGTGGGATACTGATGTTCTGAAGAATGAAGAGGTACGCTTGATGTTCTCTCATGCTATCGATACTGCTATAAGCAATAGCTCAGTGGTCAAATCAGTAGAAGAGGAATGGACACCTCTAAAAAGGGCAGTCACGTAAGTTGGAAACAAAACCGTAAGTTCAAAAAAGGTAACAGCTAGGAACTCTTGGGTAACAGAAGAAATACTTCAGTTGATCGATGACAGAAGAGAATACAAAACCGTTAAGGGAATTTCAGGAATACAGAAATACATGTCATTTAGGAATGTAATAAATGAGAAATGCTGGGCATTTAAGGTGCAATGACTGGATGAAAAATCTGAGGAGACCGAAAAAGGAATGATTGATGAAAGGACTGATGCAGCATATACTGAAGTGAAAATAACCTTCGGTGAAACTAAAATCAAGGGTGATAACATTGTCAGTGCAGAGTCAATTCCACTGTTAAGTGCAAAGGAGAAAGCGGATAGGTGGAAAGAGTACATCGAAAGCTTCTGTCAGAGAGAGGACTTGTCTGAAGTCTTGCTAGAAGAAGAAACAGGAATCGACATAGAAGAGATAGGATCCAGTATTAGAATCAGAATGTAGAAGAGCTTTGGAAGACTTAAAATAAGATAAGGCTCAAGGGATACATAACATTCAACCAGAATTTATAAAATAAAGCAGCAACAAAACGACTATCCACGTTGGTGTGTAGAATGTAGAAGCCTGGCGATATACATTCAAGTTGCTGACAAGAATAATACACAGAGAAATGAAAAAAGGAAGTTCAGGATGTGTTAGATGACGATCGCTTTGATTTAGGAAAGGTAGGGAGGCAGTTCTAACGTTGCAGTTGATAATAAAACAAGATTAAAAAAAAATTAAGACGCATTCATAGGACTTGTCGACCACGGGGAAACGATCGGCAAATGGTGGAGGATGTTCCTAATTATGAGAAGAAGAGGGTAATTTACAGGAGAAGACGGCTACTACACAAAACGTACAAGAACCAAGAGGGAACAATAAGACTGGAAAACCAAGAACGAAGTACTCTCATTAAAAAGGGTGTAAGACAAGAATATAATCTTCCGCTCCTCCTGTTCAATGTACATACGAAAGAAGTGATGGCAGAAGTAAAATACAACAATGGAATTAAAATTCAAGGTGAAAGGATATCAATTGAAAGATTGGCTGATGACGATGCTGTCCTCAGTGAATGTGAACCAGAACTGATTGAAATAAACAGTCTAATGAGTACTAAATATGCATTGATAGTAACTCTTAGAAAGATAAAAGTATTGAGAAGTAAGTGATGCTAGAACAGCGATAAACTTAGCATCGGGATTGGTGCTCACGAAGCAGATGAAGTTAGGGAATTCTACTATCTACGCTGCAAAATAACAAATGCCGGACGGAACAAGGATGACACATAAAGCAGACTAGCATCGTAAAGAAGGCTATTCCTGGACAAGGGTACTGTACTAGTATCAAACATAGACTTTAATTTGAGGAAGAAATTTCTGTGATTATACATTTGGATCACAGCATTGTATGGTAGTGAAATATGGACTAGAGTAGAATCGCAGCATTGAGATGTGGCACTATAGAAGAATGTCGAGGTTTAGGTGGGCTGAAAAGGTAACGAATGAGGAGATTCTCCGGAGAATCGGCGAGGGAAGGAACATGTGGAAAACACTGACAAGAAGGAGCGACAGGAATGCTGGGGGAAATATTTTTACAGTGGAATGAGATCCTCTCATGAAAAATCCTGACCGGTGGGTTATATGCGTGGTTGTGGGAGTAACTGGGTGGCGTGCAAAGTTCACCTTTTTATATATTTCTCGAATGCATCGAAAACTGCAGATCTAGGGAAGATATTCCCCAGCACAAAATTAAACATCATATGTCTACGAAAAAGGTATTTTTTTTATTTTCTCAGCTGATGGATGGATCGCAGATTTTGAAATATAATGTTTTAATAGTAGGAAACTGATGTTTATTGTGAAACGAAGAGGGTTAACAACAAACGATATATGTGCGTACCACAAATAGATGCAGTATAACCGTATAAGGGAGTAATTTGTGTTCTGGGGATGGAACGGGTTGGGAAGGTGGGAGTGCATATTAGGAGCCTAAAGGGAAGTAGGTCACCCGATTGATGACATACACTACCCTCCTTCATAGGTCTGCAAAATGAGAAGCGATCAGGCAACTCCCCATTCTCTCTACTCCTCTACATCACAAAAGCAGTTACAGTGAGCACAGATATGACTTGCTATAATACAAACGGAAGAAAAGCGTAGGGACAAGTTTTACGTAAATAGCTCTACACTGTTCTCTAATGCTAGGGGGCAACTGAGCTTTAGTTACCCTTTACGGCAGTGCCGCGGCATTCCGGGAAAGGCATTTTCCACCACCACCAATACTGCTCGCTTTTCAGTTTACACTTCCTGTCTGGCTGACTTGTGTAAGCAGACGAAATAACTTCACTGAGCTCGTGTTTGTAGAGTGGACTTATTTTCAGTTCACTGTGTACTTATTTGCAGCTGTTAAGTGAATTTTTACGTAAAATACTTCCATGTAAATAATGGTTGAGAAGTGTTTAACTTCTAATTGTGATGTTGTCAGTAACCTATATAGCGTTGGTGGGAAAGAAACTGGGTTGACAAATGTGGCATTTTGCTGCTGTCTGTCACTGACAGCAAATTGTTAAGGCGAATAACTACATTGTCGTCATTTGGTGGTGAATTTATGACTTATCTAAAAGTTCAAAATGGTTCAAATGGCTCTGAGCACTATGGGACTCAACATCTGAGGTCATCAGTCCCGTAGAACTTAGGACTATTTAAACCTAACTAACCTAAGGACATCACACACATCCATGCCCGAGGCAGGATTCGAACCCGCGACCGTAGCTGTCGCGCGGTTCCAAACTGTAGCGCCTAGAACCGCTTGGCCACCAGTGGCCGGCCCCTAAAGTTACTGCGCCCCTCTCATCACTAATTTTGTAACTTTTATTCTGCATGAATTTCTTCCATTCAGGAATCATTAGAACGTGCAGAATGAACTGCACTTACTGAAGGCACTTACCACACATCCACAGTGGATCTTGTAAGGTGGATGTCAACATGTCTGATGGAGATGGGCTGTTCGTGTTTAAATCAAGAACACTAAATAGCTGTAATGCATTGCTTAACTTGTGCTGGAATTTCTTAAGTTCTGTAATACCTAGGTGACCTACTTCTGTTACGGAGGGAGAAAAATTAAGCTTCTGGAGCTCTTCAGGTGTTGGGAGAGTTGAGCTTAAGGTGATGCATTTGATACTCTCACTATGCGAAAGGTATTCCTCATATTATAAGTGAAGACAATGAAATTTATGATATCGAATACATATTGCCGCATATTACACTCTCGGAAGGCTCTTCAGTGGGATGGACAGTTGACGGCTCCAGCTGTTGGGTTTTTTTACGTAATATGTCTTTTAACAACTAGAAATAAACACTCACTTAGTAACTTAAAAATACCTTCACTACATACATACGAGCCCAGAGAATTTATCGTGTCTAATCACACGAAAGAATCGGAAAGGAAATGTTGGGAGCGTATAGCCTGTTGGTAAACTGAAGAGCGAGCAGCACACGTGGTGGGTAAGGTTACCTGTACCGAAAGAATGCTACAACTATCGCACAGGTTGATTGAGTATCCTCTAGCATTTAAGAACAGAGCGCAGAGATTTGCGTATATTCTGCCCATGAAAGTCTCTTGCGTTAATTTTGTTAATAATTCATATTTGTATTCCATGATCTGTTAGCTCTGTTCGCCGAAAATAAACACGCCCAGGAATGTCTGCACATTGTGTCGCCAGTGATCCACAGGACAAGCTGCAGAAGTCTCGGTATAAGTTCTGAAACACCGTGTAGTTGCTTCTTGTTATGTAGTGCGATTGAGAGACTAGGGAATTGCCTGGTCGCTCTACAATTTGCAGACCTATGATGAAGGTATGAGGATGACAATCCGTCGACCTACATTTCCTTCTGCTTCTAAGCTCCAGCCCCACCTTTCAACCCTGTTACACACCCAGAGTCACTTTATATCTTAATACAGTCTTGTACACTTTGCTGTGACACAAAAGTTTAATCTGAACCCACTTTACTTAATAATGTACATTAACTTTATACCATTAAAACTCCATTTTCTGTCACTTGAAATTCTTTCACTCCCTGCAGCAGGGTGACCATACATCCGTGATGAAGAATGAGTAGGACATTGGTTGTAGGAAATGTAATATTCATTAATTTAATACTAGAAAATATCTTCGCTTGTAGTCGCGGTTCTCGAGTTGGTAAAGAAAAGCTTAAAACAGTGACCTATAAATGATCCCTATCACTACATTCATACCCCACCGATCAGGATTTATGATATGTTATTCATTACAATCCCCCCTAACACCGTACAAATGTTTGCGACTACACGAATTTCTTCCCCTGATTTTCTATTATTGATGGAACTAACCACAGTAATAGAGCTAATCACAGGACGGAACCACGACGATGTCAACCAGCGCTCGAATATTTATTGCCTTCCGTATTCCATAGATGATCACAATAAATTGAGTTTCATACCGTCGATGTTTGCTGAATATGTGCTGTTTCCTACAGGGAAAACTATTGTTCAGAAATGTCGGTGTTGTTATCTGATGACAAAAATATTTGCTGTTGATCAACTACTTATAGCTGATAACGAGTACATTTTTAACGCAATTCATATATTAAATAATACCTCCAAGACTCAAAAATTCAAAAGCCAAAGTCATTGATATTAATGTTCAAGATCGGGGTCCAAGCAAAATCATAATAAACGACCAGAAAATACAGTGAACTAAATCAGTTTCTTGGGAAATACTATTCCTTTCACAAACGGAAAAGAATTACAAAGATGAGGAAGGAAAGTCTACTAAAGCGCAAGAAAAAATGGCATTACCTGCTAGCGAGATCTCGACAATAACATCTGCAAATAAACCAAGGATGCAAACTGCAGAAATGAGATCTTTAAGCGGAACGTCTCACTATAGACTCTCTGATATGAAGTACAACTATCGAACAAAAACTTAGGCTTAAGCTCAAAAGTGAACAGCTTTAGGAGTGTAGAAATATGTGATGAAATTATATCACAAGAAATAATGAAAATGGAATACCTAAAATCGTAATGAATTAATGACCAATACGGAAAAGATACATAGGTAGACAATGGAAGAAATGGACAGATCAAATAATAACCAACCACCGACAATTAACTCACTGAACAAAAGAACGTACCAGGCAGAAGTAAAAAACCTGTAGAAAGAAGAAAAAGAAGAAGTAGCAAGAAGAAATAACGTCATAATGCATAAACTTAAGAATTTTTCCAAAATTAAACAGCGGAACGATATCAGGGATGTAGGGTTATAGTTGGATGTAACTGCCAATGACCCTTCTGGAATATGGAAATGATTGATTATTTCCAATCACTTCGAACGCTTAGTTCTTTCTGCGGCATATAGAAAACTGCTATTAGAAGACAGGAAAGTTCTTCCGCATGGTCTATATTAAATTGTATACGCAGATATTCCTTCAAATCCAGTACCCTTCCGTCTGTTAAAAGAGTTTAACTGATATTATATATCAAGGTCACTTGCGTCGGTAACTAGTGATTTTCGTCGAGTTAAATGAGGATCTGTACGATGATCTTCCTCACTGAAGCAATTGAGGAAAATGGTACTTCGTATTTCGGCTTTGTCTCTCATTTTACGTTTCTTTACCTTTCTGGTTACTGAATTTATTGAATTATTGAATTTACAGATTGAACACGAGACAACACTTGTTTGAATCTCCTGTCTAATCGGTAGACAGAAACTTACTTGATTACATGTGGGACGCTTCAGCCATGGCTTTTCTTGCGTTAATTTTCGCTGCGTTTTTGCCTTTTATTTCTCTATGAGGCTTTGGCTGTATTTATATCTCAGGTGAAGTTACTTGATTTTGAAGCACCTTTCTAACTCAACTGTCATGTCGCGGTTGGTCGGGCCAATCCATCACAACTTTTCTGGAACATGCTTATCGAAAGTGAATTGTTCAATATTCCTGAATTTTGTCCATTTATGATCAATGTTTTCAGTCTCTGCCATGAATGTAGGATTCTGACTGCATAGACAATCAGAAATATGTTTCTCCTTACACTTACTAACCAGAAATGTCTTCCAAACTTCCTTCTACACTGTTCCCCACAGTCATTGATGCTATAGGCTAAATTATATTATGAAAACTCTTTTTTTTTTTTTAGCTCGCTTTCTTGTCTGCCTGTCTGCCTTGTCGACCGCTACGGTCGCAGGTTCGAATCCTGCCTCGGGCATGGATGTGTGTGATGTTCTTAGGTTAGTTAGGTTTAAGTAGTTCTAAGCTCTAGGGGACTGATGACCTCAGAAGTTAAGCCCCATAGTGCACAGAGCCATTTGAACCATTTGTCTGCCTTGTTTGTTTTTTTAAAGTTGATTTTAAACTTACTTCCTGGTGAGATAGACACCGAAATATTAAACATAGCTCAGAACTGGATGACGGTTCAATATTAAACCCTCCCCTATCGTCCGTCTGTCGACAGGGTTGAGGTGGGGGTACAAAAGTTCCGTAACCCCTGAAATCTCAGCTGACCTGCGGGACCAGCAATTGTGCAGATAGTATCGCAATACGTTTCAGGTGATACGTGAGCCGAGGGTCACAGCTTTGCTGAGAGAGGGGGGGGAGAGGAGATTGGAAGAGAGAGGGTAAGGAGCAGATGACGTTTCCAATATACACTGATCAGAAAGGACATGATGGCCACCTACCTAATAAGCGGTATGTCCACGTTTGGCGCAGATAACGTGGAAGCAATGTGGCTTTGGCAAGTCGCTGGAGGGAGTTGGTACCACATCTGCAGAAACAAGTCAGCTAATTGCCGTAAATTCCAAAGAGGGGGACGATGAGCCCTGACACTACGTTTAATCACATCCCAGTTGTGTTAGATCGTCTTCAGATCTGCGAGATGGGCGGGGAGACGAGGCGGAGAACATCAATGGGAACTCGCCATTGTGTTCCCCGAACCACTCTACAACACCCCTCGCCTTCTGACATGACGTATTATTTTGATGAAAAAGGTCTCTGCTGTCATGAAATACGGTCATGAAGGAGTGTATCTGGTCTGCAACCAGTGTGAAATATTCCTTGGCCGTCATGGTCCCTTGAATGAGCTCCACTGGAACCATGGTCCCACCCTTAATATTTTAGCAGAGCATAATGGAGCTTATCTCCGTCCCACAGTACAGGAGTCAAGGAGCTCTTGCCCCACCCACACCCCCTCATTGGCATGATAAGGGGTTCATGGAACCATGAAACACTCCTCCACTGCACCAAAGTCCTTTGCCGATAATCATATGCCAATTTCAAATGTAGTCGACTTCGTGGTTTTAACATTGGCACGTGTATACATAGTCGGCTGCAGACATTCATCTTTCAGAGTGTTCGGTGCTCTGTGTGTTCAGACGCACTAATACTACGCCCAGCAGTAAAGTCCGATGTTAGTTAGACCGCAGTTCGCCACCTGTCTTCCTTTACCAGTCTGCCCAGCCTAGGGCGTCCACAATTTGTAATGAGGGGTGGTCCTGAAACCCAAGACGTCGGGATGTGGTTTTGCCTTGGTTTCGTCACGTGCAGAAGACACTCACCATAGCACTCCTCCAACGCCCAACAAGTCGTGCAATGTGCGAAATGCTCGTGCCAGGCCTCCAGGCCATCACAATCTGCCCTCGATCAAACTCAGGTAGATCGCACACGTTCCCCATTCTACACACGGACAGCTCGCTCACTGATAATACATTCACCGTGCTTGTGTCTGACTAAGACTCATTTCTCGCCATATGACGTTGCTATCGCCAGGACTGGTTTATGGCGACAGTGAGTCGGTGGTCATAATGTTCTGGCTGATCAGTGTAAGTGGAATAGGCATACATGGGTGAAGCAGTGGATAAGAAGTATATATATATATATATATATATATATATATATATATATATATATATATATATATAATTTGACAATCAATTTTATACGCTTTTGTGAATTTCCCCTTCTCTCTTTCTATATATATTTATACATATACATATACATACAGACATATATATATATATCAAGAAAATTGGCAAAGGAGCTGCAATATTTGGCATGGCTTTTATTGTAAATAAGGACACCCTTGACTCTGTTATAGACATGAATCAAATCAGTAACAGACTAATGACCATGCGAATCAAGCACACCAACAAAATATATACATTTATTAATGTTCATGCACCTACCAACATTGCCAACAAAAAAGAACCGGAGAAGACAGAAAAATTTTGGGAAAAACTCGAAACTGAAATGTCCAAAATTCCAAAGGAGGATGTAAAAATTCTTCTAGGGGATTTCAACGCGCAAATTGGCAAAGAGAGGAAATATAAAAAAACAGTCGGTAATTACCCTGCACACAAATTCACAAACAAGAACGGCATGAGACTCATCGAGTTATGTCAGCAAAACAACCTAAAAATCGTGACAACATCACTTCGAAAAGACCCCAAGAAACAAAAAACATGGAGAGCACCAAACCTTCAGCTTGGTGAATTTCAAATAGACCATGTTGCGATCTCCTATGACTTCCAGAAAGAAATACACGACGTTCAAATCCGCAGAGGGGCAAATATAGATTCTGACCACTACCTTACCAGAGTTAAAATTAAATTCACTCCAAAAAGGAAACGCCAAAGGAAATCACCACTAATTCCCAAATTTGACTTGAAAAATATCAAGGAATCAGAAATTACAGAAGCATGGGATAAACAACCAACAAACAACTGGAAAGATTTCCGAACGAAAATTATACAGAAAGCAAGAGATTTGATTCCGTTAAAGAAAATATCCAAGCATCCATGGTGGAATTCGAATTGTGATAACGCATTAGAAGAGAGACAACAAGCCTTTTTAAATTACAATTGTGACAAATCAGAAACCACACAACAAACATTTTTCAAAGTGAGAAAACAAACAGCTAAAATACTTAGACAAACTAAAAGAAAATACCTTAATGAACAGCTAAACACAATTGAAGAAAACTTTAAGAACCACAACACTCAAGATTTTTATAAAATATTCGCAAATCAAATCAAAGGATACACTCCACAAAATCTCTGCTTCCGGAAACAGAATGGAAAATTGGCACTAACTAACAAAGAAAATTGCCAAGAACTAGCTAAATATTTCTCACAACTCCTAAATTGCCCACAACCAAGTACAAGATTCCCCAGATTACAACCAGAACACACGAATGAGACTTCACTACCACCATCTCAAGAAGAAATTTATAGTCACATTAGAAAACTCAAAAATAATAAATCATCGGGAGAAGATGGAATTGTAGCTGAACTACTGAAAAACCTTGGTCCAAATTCGTTAAAAGAGATCACTAGCATCATCAAAGAAATCTGGCAGACAGAAAATATCCCAGAGGAGTGGAAGTGTGCACTAATTCACCCATTGCACAAAAAGGGAGAAAGATCAGACGTAAACAACTACAGAGGCATTTCACTTTTACCAGTTACCTACAAAATTCTATCTGCATGTCTCCTAAAGAGGGCACAAGAACAACTAGAACATACAATTTCAGACTACCAAGCAGGCTTTCGTCCTAATAGATCATGCCCGGAACAGATATTCAACCTTAAAACTATTTTAAAGATTAAAGCAATCAGGTCAAAACCAATAATCTGCACATTCGTTGATTTCAAAAAGGCATACGATTCCATAGACAGACAGTCTCTATGTCACATTCTCGAAGAACGAGGCCTAGACACTAAAACCCGAAAACTAATTGAACAAACACTAACAGAAACCAAATCAAAAATTAAATTCAGAGGGGAAATTTCGGAACCATTCTCAATAAAAACAGGAGTAAGACAAGGAGATGGGATCTCACCACTATTATTCAATATAGTTTTGGACAAAGTTATGAAAGAGTGGGAAGTAACACTAAGGAAACAAAGCTTTTGGAAGCCAATTGAACTAGGAAGAGGTAAAGGAAAATTGAACATCCCTTATTTAGCGTTTGCAGATGACTTGGCAATTATAACTGACAGTGAAGAAACAGCAGTAAAACAAATTGAGACACTTAAAGAATGTGCTGAGAAGGTTGGCCTGCAAATCTCCTTTGAGAAGACAGAATTCATCTGCTCAAAATTAGATATTTCGAAACTAAAAACAAAGTATGGTGAAATAACTAGAGTCAAGCACTTTAAGTATCTCGGTGAAGTTATTGAACCAACAGGACTTGAGAAAATAGCACAAAAAAACCGATTACAGAAAATCAAGAAAGCATTCGGACTTATTCAAAATATATATAACAAGAAATGTCTATCAAAAGGCACTAAAATCAGACACTACAACACAGTCATCAAACCAACAGTCACATATGCAAGTGAAACACTCTCCCTGAAAAGAAAATTAGATTTACACGAAATTAAGAAAGTAGAGAGAAAAATTATTAGAAAAATCCTAGGACCACGATACACACAAGATGGATACAGGCTGCAGACTACCGAGACAACCGAAAAAATATCAAACATCGAGGTAGATATCAGGAAGAGGCGGATGAAGTTTTATGGACATATAGACAGATTACCTGGAAACAGGTTAACTAAACGTCTATTGGACTATATGACATCACTTAAGGCAACAATACCCTGGGTAACTGAAGTTAAGAAGGATTTGAAAAAGGCAAAAATTGACATAACAAACACATCAGACCGGGATACATTCAGAAGAAAAATCGACAAGTGGAAGTTTACTCCAGAGACGGAATCTAAACCTGTCCGACCAAAGTGGACCGAAGAAAGGAAGAAGGCCTTTGGGGAGGCAATGAAGAAATACTGGGGAAATAAGAAGAACATTAAGAAATGTTAATCACCTGCTTATCGTTCTCCCATGGGGACATTCGCTAATAATATATATATATATATATATATATATATATATATATATATATATATCGAGTATATATATTAGAAAGAATAAGAGAGGGTAACATCATCAAAACGTATAAAATTCATTGTCAAATTTCAACATACAATACTAACATGCAGTAAATAATTACATAAATCAAAATAAATTTTTAATATAACATGATTTTGAAATGGACTAAAAAGTATAAAGAATTTCTCCTACCCCATACACGTTATTTTTCCGACTACAGATTGTCCTGAAAATTTGTGCTTGTGAATTTTTAATAGCTATGCAAATACTTGTAAGATTTCTAAGCAAAATTGTGGGGTGCATGCAATATATAGTAGTTATGTGGTGACATTTTTGCATAAGTTAAGTGTTTCATGTGGCTTACATTCTTCGTTATAAGTGTTTCGAGTATTTTCATAGCTATTAAAATTTTCAGCAGTATCTATATAGAGCTAAGAATTTGTATGGTGCTAGGAGAAATTGTTTTACACTTTTTGCTCTGGTTTAAAAACGAGTTGAATTTTAAATATACTATTTCCATTAACCTGATCGAAAAAGCAGGGCTATTTTTCGAGCAGAAGATCTAAAACACTACCCTCACTGTTGGTCCTTCGATTAACTGCGCAAGGTAATTTTCAGCCAAATAAGGAATTATTAGCGAAATCACACTAACCCCTTTAATATCTGAGTCTCCTTGTTTGTATTCAGTAGCTAGTGGTCTGATGGTTAGCATAACTAGTTGTAGTTTGCGTGGTCACGTTTCGTTTCCATATCACGGATTTTTTTGCTCAGGGTTGGATGTCTGTGTCATCCTAATCATTTAATCTCATCTGCATCACAAAGACGCTCAAGTCGCCGAAATTGTATCAGACGGTAACGACTGCACCAGCTACCCGAACATCCACAGTCGGACTCTTCTGGCCAATAATACCACACGATTATTTTATTTCTTTCCCACTCTGTAGCTGGTAAGTTCAAGTCACACCCTCTCCCCCTGGCAGAAGTAAAGCTGTGGGACCTGGCGTGAGTTGTGCTTCGGTAGCTCAGATGGTAGAGCACTTGCCCGCGAAAGGCAAAGGTCCCGAGTTCGAGTCTCGGTCGGGCACACAGTTTTAATCTGCCTGGAAGTTTCATATCAGCGCACACTCCGCTGCAGAGTGAAAATCTCATTCTGAAAAGAAGAGTTGTTATACACAAATTCAGAAACATCGAGACAAGTATATTTTGTAGTAAACTGCATATAGATGGTTCATTGTTTCCCTAGTAAGGAATTCTGAACTGTTCGTGAAGAATCTGGAGTCCTTACCATACTGTCTCTCAGTCTGTAACAAGCAGTTAATAGCAAGTGGTGATTTTAACGACGATTTTCTGAAGCACTGATAGGAAAAATGATCTGGAAACCTTATTTCGAGCCTACATTTAAATCTCCATAATTAACTATCAAACATGCTTGGATGAGGACACTAAGAACTTATTTGATAATATTTCTCTGATAAAGCTCAGAGGAAGAAAATAACTATAACCCCAGCTACAGATGTTCTCTCTGATCATGACGCACAGTTAGTTAGGCTAAATAACTTGCTTTATTGGAAATCATCACAATAATCTTGTCTCCAGAACAAATTTTTTAGATATAGTTTAGAAGATATGACGTGGGTTGGAATTTATAATGAACCAAATTCTGACATAAAATTTAATCTGTTCCCGGGTAAACTCATACCGTTAACTGAAATTACCTTTCATCCTAAGCTAATCAGAATGAACATGGAAAACCATCAACCACTAGAGGGATTAGTATTTTCGGAAAGGAAAAGGGTTTGATCTGTTGACAAGAAGAAGCAAAGGTCGTACAATACCTCTGCACTACAAAAACTTCTAAAAATTGCTATGAAAATTTTTACAAATTAAGTAACATAAATTAAATCAGAAATCAGTAATTGCAATAACGGACTTAAGAAATTGAATGTAGTGAATCGAGAGACAGAACAACCAGCCATAGTACAGGATAATACCATTATTCAATTCAATCGAATGGCTATAAATGATGAGTCACAGGTAGCAAGTGTAGCAATCATAAGTTAAATATAGTAGAAAATATAGGAACAAACAGTTAAAGAATATGTTGAGCAAATAAAATTCTACAAAATGCAGTTATATTTATTTATCACTAATTTTTCCTTTTGATACTGATAAAATCATATATTGTCTGAAAAATAAAAGCTCATTTGCATTTGCTGGTTTTTTTCCATTAATGAGCTGTGTCTTATCGAAAATATGTAATACACCACAAATTCAAGGCAATTTCCTAGAGAGATTAAAATGTGCAGTTGTTAAACTCCTCTGTAAGAAAGGCGATAGGAGAGGTTTCAATATCTATGGACATATTTCATTACAACCACTACTTTCCAAATTCTCTGAAAAGGTGATGTATTCTAGAATATTATCCCATCTGAGCAACATGGATATCCTCAGTAAATAGCACTTAGGATTTCAGAAGAGTCTCACTATTGGAAATGCATTTACACGTCCACTCATCGTAAATTATGAGCATCATATAACAAGATAGCACTGGTTGGTATTTTCTTCGGCCTAGCTGAGAGATCTGACATTGTGAATCACAATATTTCCTAAATACTCTGACGTTTATGGGATTGATGATGTATGCAACCAATGGATAGCGTCACAGCTAAGCAAAAGAATGCAGAAAGCTCCACTTAACATTCAACCACTGGAGCCCAGATACCTTATTCTGACTAGGGAGGAATCACATAAGAGGTTCATGAAGGCTGCATCTTGGGTCCACTGTCGTTCCTCTTATAAGTAAACAATCGTATGTCCAATACGCAAGAAGCAGTATTAGTTCTGTTTGTGGATGACACTAGTGTAGTGATCAATCCAAACATACATACAGCTACAAAAGGAATGTCAAAAAGTGTTCTTGAAAGTATTCTTGACTTGTTTGCTGTAAATGTCCTCGCCCTAAATTTTCAAAGACACCAAGTTTTCAATTCTGCTCCTCTAGAAGTTCTACATCATATATAAGATTAACGTATAGTGGAGAAATAATAAATAGTGGGGAAACTATGATCAGCACGTAGCCACATTTATTGTGCTCCGATGGAAAGTGAGACTTGTTATCCGTGTCACGTCACTGGTTGCACCCATGTGACATTCTCCCTACGCCGTTTCGGACTGTTGTGACTCCAGGTTACAGATTTCCCTGTCCGAAGACAGAGATATAGCAGAAACTGTTTGTAATTCTGATATTGTTATCTCAAAATTGGGCCAAATAACCTCTACGTCTTCATTAGCACATTATTTACGTTGTATAACGAGCCGTGGCGGGCTACCTCTTTGAACTCTCGCCCGCGCGCATGGCGTACGTCACTTCACGCGGCTCGGAGATTGTGGAGCCAGTGGGCCTGCTGGAGCCGTGGTGGGCGGCGAGGGGCGGCAGGGGATCGCATGGGCTGTCGGGGTTTCGAAGCCGGACCGGAGGGTGAGAGCCGCGCAGGGCCCGTGGGCCGCAAGTGCCCTTCGGCCTAACTTGACGTGTCATGGAGGGACTGGTAGCATTATAAACGTATTGTCTATTTTTTTTAATACACTCCTGGAAATGGAAAAAAGAACACATTGACACCGGTGTGTCAGACCCACCATACTTGCTCCGGACACTGCAAGTGGGCTGTACAAGCAATGATCACACGCACGGCACAGCGGACACACCAGGAAACGCGGTGTTGGCCGTCGAATGGCGCTAGCTGCGCAGCATTTGTGCACCGCCGCCGTCAGTGTCAGCCAGTTTGCCGTGGCATACGGAGCTCCATCGCAGTCTTTAACACTTGTAGCATGCCGCGACAGCGTGGACGTGAACCGTATGTGCAGTTGACGGACTTTGAGCGAGGGCGTATAGTGGGCATGCGGGAGGCCGGGTGGACGTACCGCCGAATTGCTCAACACGTGGGGCGTGAGGTCTCCACAGTACATCGATGTTGTCGCCAGTGGTCGGCGGAAGGTGAACGTGCCCGTCGACCTGGGACCGGACCGCAGCGACGCACGGATGCACGCCAAGACCGTAGGATCCTACGCAGTGCCGTAGGGGACCGCACCGCCACTTCCCAGCAAATTAGGGACACTGTTGCTCCTGGGGTATCGGCGAGGATCATTCGCAACCGTCTCCATGAAGCTGGGCTACGGTCCCGCACACCGTTAGGCCGTCTTCCGCTCACGCCCCAACATCGTGCAGCCCGCCTCCAGTGGTGTCGCGACAGGCGTGAATGGAGGGACGAATCGAGACGTGTCGTCTTCAGCGATGAGAGTCGCTTCTGCCTTGGTGCCAATGATGGTCGTATGCGTGTTTGGCGCCGTGCAGGTGAGCGCCACAATCAGGACTGCATACGACCGAGGCACACAGGGCCAACACCCGGCATCATGGTGTGGGGAGCGATCTCCTACACTGGCCGTACACCACTGGTGATCGTCGAGGGGACACTGAATAGTGCACGGTACAGCCAAACCGTCATCGAACCCATCGTTCTACCATTCCTAGACCGGCAAGGGAACTTGCTGTTCCAACAGGACAATGCACGTCCGCATGTATCCCGTGCCACCCAACGTGCTCTAGAAGGTGTAAGTCAACTACCCTGGCCAGCAAGATCTCCGGATCTGTCCCCCATTGAGCATGTTTGGGACTGGATGAAGCGTCGTCTCACGCGGTCTGCACGTCCAGCACGAACGCTGGTCCAACTGAGCCGCCAGGTGGAAATGGCATGGCAAGCCGTTCCACAGGACTACATCCAGCATCTCTACGATCGTCTCCATGGGAGAATAGCAGCCTGCATTGCTGCGAAAGGTGGATATACACTGTACTAGTGCCGACATTGTGCATGCTCTGTTGCCTGTGTCTGTGTGCCTGTGGTTCTGTCAGTGTGATCATGTGATGTATCTGACCCCAGGAATGTGTCAATAAAGTTTCCCCTTCCTGGGACAATGAATTCACGGTGTTCTTATTTCAATTTCCAGGAGTGTAGTTGTGGGCACGGGTGGTTATCTAAAGACGGAACATATGTGTTGTTCAAATGGTTCAAATGGCTCTGAGCACTATGGGACTTAACTTCCCCTACAACTTAGAACTACTTAAACCTAACTCACCTAAGGACATCACGCACGTCCATGCACGAGGCAGGATTTGAACCTGCGGCCGTAGCAGCGGCGCGGCTTAAGAATTCTTAGAGTACAGTACTTACGAACATGCGAACGTACTGCACAAGCTCGACCTGCGTCAACAGTCTTCTGTGTGGTACTGTGTTGTACGCGTTATGAGATCTACAATATGAGATCTGCTTGTTGCCATTGATCTATGGTTCGCAGCGTATCATACAAGTGGAAAGAACGCTGTTTCAAGTGGAGGTTAGCCGTGAAAAGGAAGTTTATTACATTCTAATTTAGAATATGCTCAATAATTTGTAATTTTATCTGTCCACTCTTTTACTCCTTCTTATGTAGAGGAGATATCTGCGCTTTTTGGCAGTCCCTTGCGACTTAGCGTTGGGTTTTGTTGGTTTTGAGAAAAGACTTGATTGTAGGATATTTATAATTTATTAGGGAAGATTTCGAGAAAAAAAACCGCGTTACATTGGTTCAATTCTGTTTCCCCACCAAATACGACGTTTCACGTCGATTTAACACTAGTTTCACAAGGCATCTAGACTAACTTCCTTATTATTCGCACACGTGGAGCAAGTGACGAAAGTGAAGTGCGGCAGATGTGGAGGCGATGAGCAGGTCCAGCAGCAGATGGCTGGCTGCCCGTCCCTAGTGGACAATGCCGCCGGCAGATGGCCAGTCTGGGAGGCCTGCACGCCGCCATCTTCCCTGCCAACTGCCCCTCTGACAGAGCCTGCTCCCCAGCCACTCTGCTTGTTTACTTATTCAACACTCACGACACCGAGTCCAAGGCTTCCCCACACTCACGCATCCTGCTCCTACAAGTCACTCATCTCTACAGAAGCTGGTGTCCTGGCCCCAATCTTGACATATTCGGTCATGTAAGCCGCTCTGTGAACAATAATCAGATGTCATGTATAAATCCACCACTGCTATTCATTTTGCTCTACAGGTACGACGTTTCAGACCTGACAAGAGACAAAACACAAGTGAATATATAGTCAATAATGTGATTCGCCCATTACGTTTCTTGCTATTGATCTTCCTGTATATGTCTCTATGTATGCTGGCTGTATATCAATATAAAAGATGCTGCGAGGCGAAACCGGGAAAACTGTGGAAGACAAATTAGTAAAAGTGAAAAAGAATGAACCATTGTAAGACAGGTTCGTGCAAGAAAGGAACATATAAGGATTACAGCAGAAGATCAATGCTTAATGTCCTGATTGTGAGAAATATTGCCGCGCGGGGTAGCCGCGGGCTCTCAGGCGCCTTGTCACGGTCCGCGCATCTTCCCCCATCGTTCGAGTCCTCCCTTGGGCATAGGTGTGTGTGTTGTCCTTAGCGTTAGTTAGTTTAAGTTAGCTCAGGAAGTGAGTAAGCTTAGGGACAGATGACCTCAGCAATTTGTCCAATAAGGCCTTATCACAAACTAAAAACTGAGAAATATTAATATCGAATTGAGGCAGATGTCCATAAAAGCGAACATCGGAGATGTAGAGTTGTAAGGATGCGAAACATGGAACATGAAACATGTGTAAAATCGAAGAAGGTAGTACAAGAAACATTTGATATGTAATGATACAGAGATATGTTGAAAGTTAAGTGAACACAGTGAGTATGAAATGAAGCAATACATCCGGTGCTGGTTTCCTACAAATATAATTCTTCGAGTGCTTGTGTAGCACCTCTTGATTTGGAGATGTAAAGGTTAATACATGATAGAAAGTGGTGATGATTACCAAGTTTTGATATGTGCTGTTTCGTAGCAAATGCCTTCTCATACATAATTATTTTCTGGTAACGACCAGTGTATTATCCATACTTCCTTTAATAAAAGATGTTTCAACTCATTATTGGGTATGGCTTTGCACTCTGATATTTAACTACAAATCTCAATAACGAAAATTAGACTACAGTATCGGTACGGTTGTTGTTATTTCTGAATTTCTTTTACTCCACACTTTCTCTTTCAGTTTCGATGTGGAACCTTCATTGGCCTTTGCTGGTACTCCTACCATATGCAACAACATAATTTACTAGGAACTCACGGGAATATGTCAGCATCTATCGTATGTGCAGCCCTGTCATTTTGCATGTACTGACGGCTATAGCGCATGATCTCGATGTTTCTGCAATTACATTTTGAGTTTTTACCTTTTCATTGGTGACCCTCTACGATTTTCAGATCTTTGCCACATTAACTTTATAAAACGTTTTGTTCTCCATATATTGGATGCAAAGTCGATATTATTTCGTTTGTATGCATGATTCGAACCTGCGACCGTAGCGGTCGCGTGGTTCCAGACTAGCGCCTAGAACCGGTCGGCCACTCCGGCCGGCCTTTAATTCCAGGCGTCACGTTTTTGCTAATCACTTTCTGTTTAGTTAGAGAGCCTGTGTTGAGAATGGCAACAACAGAAAAATTTCCACCCATCGCCCTACAATACGCATGGGCAAATTGCCGCAATACTGCCTGGGCGAATGGGTGGTTGTCACTAGGGAGAACAAAGAAATTTAAAAAAAAATACTAGGTACCGTGCCAGGTCGACGTGAAAATACAGGTCCCCACAAAACCGCCTGTTATACATGGCAGTCACATGAAACTGTTTAAAGGAATGGTAGAGGGGATACCTCAGTATTATGGGCAACCAGCTAGGAGGGGAAAGTTACCAAGGGTAAAAAGAAGGAACCTAGAATTGGCGAGCAAAGTAAGGTGCATGATGTGCTGTTAGTTTTTCATGCCGTTATCGGTGATACTGTTTTCTTGTGGATTGTACGTTATCGGAAGGAGTAAGACCGGTAGGGCTGAGAATACTCGAGCTTTGGGGAAGCAGAATGACGTGTCAGATGGACGGATTTGCAATTTCTGACTATGCTCACAGGCTCATCTGTTATGACATGTTATGGAATACGTTATATTGAGCAGAAGATATCAGAGGTATTACCTGCTCAAAATGACACACTCGACCAAGAGCTTTTACAGTTCTTGGAGAGATCGATAGAATCCCAACAAGGGGGAATTTCAGTGGAAAAAATGTGGCAGCATGTACACCTTTATGGGATGAACAGCCACCAGTTGTGGCATGTTTCTAGCAGGTTTTTACGTACTGTATTTCTGGGTAAGACCCAAGAGGGCACAGGCAGTGGGCGTGCCAACACACCAATTAGCAGTACAATGACAGGCATTTTTTGGGGAAGCAGTTAGTTTTAATGTATTAATTAGTGTATGAGGGCATGACAGATAAATGGCTGTAGTAAAGTGAGCGGAAGTCCTGTATGGTGAATTCGGGAGATTGTCCTCAGTATATAAATCATTAGCGTTGTTGATTGGGAAACGTAAATATACTTTCAAAATCCTTTCTTAAACAATTTATTTTATTTACTAGCGATTCATCAAGGACATTAACACATTTAATCACACTAGGTGAGCATGGAAGTAGTTGCCAGGAAGTAACTGATGGAAAATGAAATTACTTTCAACAAATGTGAATTTTATTCCTAAGAGATTATCAAAACCAGATTTAAAATTATAAGCAGAAAAGCACCCTCGAAATATCAAGTTACTATTTTATGTAGAGGCAGACAGAACAATACTAACAGTATGAGCCTTCGGGCTGAGAAGCTTGCCTGCTACCTTTCAGCACGGCCGCAGTCATGACCGCTCACAACAACCTCTGAAAGAGTACACTGGTGCAAATCTGCAACACACCAGATTACTTTAAACTAAAAAATTTTTAAAATCTCACAGAAACACGTAAACTATGCACCCTGTAAGACGGATGGAAATGGTACAACAAAAAAAAATGGTTCAAATGGCTCTGAGCACTATGGGACTCAACTGCTGAGGTCATTAGTCCCCTAGAACTTAGAACTAGTTAAACCTAACTAACCTAAGGACATCACAAACATCCATGCCCGAGGCAGGATTCGAACCTGCGACCGTAGCGGTCTTGCGGCTCCAGACTGCAGCGCCTTTAACCGCACGGCCACTTCGGCCGGCCAAATGGTACAACACTCAAATTATTTGCCACCGTAAGTGCAGCTTTTTAAAAGGGTGGCAACCTTATAAACTAAAATGACTATTTAAATAAAACCTATAAAATGCAGACTTACATAAAATGTACACCATGCTCTACATTCATACACATCACTTCGCAAGATGATAGGCAAGATAAAAACATAATTCAAGAATTCGGCCTTTACCTTAATTTTATAAATTCGTTGACACCGAATCCGACAAACATGACAGAGGAAGCTATTAACGTATGGCAAACCGACAGACAGACAGACACTAGCTGCCTAACAAATGCGGACGAGAGACAGACGATCAAGCTAGGGAGGAGAGGCTGACCAAGAAAACAAGTAAAATTTAACAAGTTAATGAAACTACATATCACAAATCACTTAACCTTTAATAAACTGCGATGTCTGGCGAAGACCTGGCGCAGCACGCCCAAAACGCACTCCCGAACCGCCCGCTGCCAGCCGCTTCAACGGACGCAGGAAGGCGCGCCGATCTCCCGTCTCCCGACGTCACAGCTCGCACCGGCCAGCCCGATGTCGTGGGTTGACTCCTGTTGCTCTCGTGTCGGCCGCGAAGCCACTACCCCTCGCTATACGGCGCGGCCCACTGGCTGCCACGTGGTGACCTCGCATGAGCCGACGCTCAAGACGGACAAGGCATCCTCTGTTTCAGTGCGCGACCGACCAACCGATCGATCTAACCGGCCTTAAAGGTAGAACCGATCGACAGACATTCTGGCACTCCAGACGGCAGACCAACATTGACTAAGCAGTTCACTCGGTCGGACCCACCCCCGCTGAGGAAACATGCCCCCAGGCTACCCGACATCCCTGCCCCGGTAAGAGACAGACCTACCGATCAATCCAACCGCCAATGTCCATTGCTTGAACAAACTCGAACAGACTGGCGGCCTAACACATACTAGCACTCCGGACGACAGACAGACACTGACTGCCCCACACTGACCCGGCTGACCAACTGACCAGTCTGGCCGAGACTGAAAGACTTCCTTTGCCGAGCTCATAGCGCCCCTTAAATGCACGTGAACCGGCAACTTTTCCACTTTGTCACCGGAGGGAGACATCAAAGCTGCGATTGCCACCGCGGCGCCACCGCCAGCAATGGAAGGCGACTGCTTTACATTACACGCTGCGGCGCGCTCTTCAAAACAGCAAATTTTACCACGGCTCAGGGAACATACCTTCTGCTTTCCAAGAAGGGAGGAGGTAGGCTGCACCACGAATAATTACGGGAATTCTTGTAAAAGGGACGTAGGGAAAAATGGCATATAAATAAGCGCTCCCGAAGGCTCAAATCAGGCAGTGGTGTCGCCATTGTGTCCACGTCTACAGCTGGAGAGAATGACGATTGTTTAAGTTACAGACCAGCTGAAACCGCCACCAACCTCCGCTACACGGACGCGCCATAGCTGTGGCGGGGCGGGCCGCATCTTGGGCTGCATCAGCGCAGGGAGCGAGAATGGTGCTTGTCTCCGCTCTATGGGTGACATCCTCTGGCGGATTGCAAGCTGCCGTCTACAGGGGCGGGACGGGGGCGTGAACTTGCCGACTCCGGAGTGCAAAGCTGTCTGCGGACGCTGACTGAACTGTCCCAGGTGGAAGGCCTGAGCCGCTAAGGCTCAGTACAATGACGGCGTTCGGCTGGTTCCCTTCGGCGCTCTGCATGGGGTCAACAAATTGCGCTTGAGGGAGCAGCCAATCGTGTTCGGGATACAGGAGTAACAGAAACATGGGGCGGCCACCTAACCTTGGTGTGAGGCTTGGAGACCGAACGCCGGCGCCACAGATTCTGGCATTAACATTGGCGCTGAACCATGCACGCACGCTACGGGTTCCCATCACTGGCGGTCAACCAAAGGGCACCTGTGTACCTTCGATGCAGTAAAGACATTGACACACTTGCCAGCGTTTCTTTTCATACATCAGCATGAGCCACCCCTCTCCCAAACCATACTTCTCGGTCCTTCTGACATATTACAACTCCCGAGCTCGGGATTTATAACAACAACTTTTCTCAGTAGAAATTCTTGAGCTGTATGTAGAACAGAAAATAGCTGAATTTTATCCCTTATTACTGCATATGTATGCATTTTGAAATTATTTTGTCGCTGTAGACATACTGGTGGAAATGTGCATCTTACAAGCAGCATGACCAATACATGGAAATATACTATGCCCAAGTCTTTGGTAATTGCAATATCCCAAAAGACTTCACTTATATGAGCAAAATTTTAAGGCTGAGAAACCAGCCTTAAAGTGACTGTGCCACACAGAGGAAGTGAAGGTTAAAGTGAATGTGGGTCTTCTTCCAAGGCTGACACTCGCTTTCTTCATCATATTCTCCCTTCGTCTGACCACTGCTTCTGTTCTTCACATGACACCTCCTTGCAGATGGAACCTAGAGGTATATGAAGTTAAACTACAACAGGAAGTTCGTCAGACGTGTTTGTACTTTGCGAGAAGTGGCAGTTTCGATCAACATCGATTTCGGAGCCCCTTTATTGATGTAAGGCCACTTGTTATATTATCTAGAAATTTTTTGGTGTAGGGTGACGGCATCATAGCACAGGTGCCTTCTTCCATTTTAAGAACCAGGAAAACTTTTTGACACGACGGTGTCCTCTTA
The DNA here is from genome assembly GCF_021461395.2 of Schistocerca americana. Classification (NCBI taxonomy): domain Eukaryota; kingdom Metazoa; phylum Arthropoda; class Insecta; order Orthoptera; family Acrididae; genus Schistocerca; species Schistocerca americana. The sequence continues at coordinate 347,243,689 of NC_060120.1, forward strand.
CCGCAACTGTTCCTCATTGTCAGCAGAGCACGTTCAGAAGAGCTTCTCTCACAGGTTCTTTTGTTACATAAGATGTGAGTTAACTCCAGCAGCCTACCCCTACCTGCTGCGAGTTGCATCTGAAGAATTAGTAGGCTCCATAGAGCTCCCATGAGGATATACGTAAGATAAGTAAGAATAGGTAGTGTCGGTTGCTACATGGTTGTTTATTTATTTAGTTTATGGCGGGTTTCACTCTCAGAGGTGCATCATCAGACATCGGGTAAAAACACTCGAGGACTACTGACAAGTGTAGGGCCTACAGAAAGTCCCGCAATGACCAAACATGGCACGTCATCCAATAAAATTTACGGGATACATTAGTCAGTTAAAGACACTTGAGCACCACTGGTAAAATGCCGTGCCATTTTTTCTGATTACGGGACTTTCTGTCTGATGATTCTCCTCTGAGAGTGATGTGTCACAAATTAAACAAATGAAAGAAAAAAAAAACATTTTGCAACCGAGACTGCCTAGTCTTTCTTGAACATCTCAAGATGTTACTGTTCCATTTGCCAAAATGATGAGTATTGTGATTCTGAGGTAACGGAACCGAACCAAGCAGAGTCCCGCTTCATCTCAACAACAATTAACCATAGCAGAGCGCATCACATCTTCCGGTGTATGTTACTGAGGTTTTCACCAACATCACGATTCAGGCGGTTAAATAAGATCATCATTCCTAGTGACACACAATGTTCCACTGCCGTGTCGCATGGTATTCACTGTGGGGTGCCTGGAGATCATGTTTACATAGAACTGGCGGCGTCCTCCAACGCCAGTTCAGAAAACCCAGGATGGTTAAACCCATACAGTTAGCAAAAACTGGCTCCCAGATGTACTCGCAATTTGGCATGACCTGTTAGGCAAGTTTGGCTTATAGAGTTCCAAGGACGCGAAAAGCATTAACGCCCCTCCCCCCCCCCCCCCCCCAATTTTTGAGACCCCCATATAACTCCTGGAGCCTTAATTTGAGGAGCTGCTGCATATAACAATGTTAACTGTTCAAGGAAGCCTGAATGATTCGAAGTAGTTCAAATGCAGAAACTTGGTGTCACACTGGTTACGACCAGGTTATCAGATGGCAGACTCTACACTGAGGTGACGAAAGTCAAGAGGTACCTCCTAATAATGTGTTGGACGTCCTTATGCTCGCTGTACCCCAGCAGTTCGACGGGGCATGGACTCAACAAGTCGTTGGGAGTCCCCTGCAGAAACACTAAGCCACGCTGCCTCTCTGTAGCCGTCCATAATTGCAAAAGTGTTGCCAGTGCAGGATATTGTGCACGTACTGACCTTCCGATTATGTGGCATACATGACGGACAGGATTCATGTTGGGTGATCTGAGTGGCATAATCTTAAGTTTGAACTGTCTATACTGTTCTTCAAACCAGTCATGAACAGCTGTGGCCTGGTGACACGGCATACAGCCATCCGTAAAACTTGCGTTGTTGTTTGGGAATATGAAGTCCATGAATGGGTGCAAATGAACTCCAAGTAGCGAAACATCACCGTTTGCTGTCAACGATCGGTTTAGTTGGACCAGAGGACCCAGCCCATTCTATGCAAACACAGCGGACACTATCATGGAGCCATCATTACGTTGCACAGTGCCTTGTTGACAACTTGGTTCTGCGCCACACTGGAAACCTATCATTAGCTGTTACCATCTGAAATTAGGACTCATCTGACCAGGCGACGGTTTTCCAGTCGTCTAGTATCCAACCGATATGGTCACGAGCTCAGGATACGCACTGTAGGCGATGTCGTGCTGTTAGCAACGACACTCTCGTCGATTGTCTGCGGCGGTAGCCCATTATCGCCAAATTTCAACGCACTGTCCCACTGGATACATTCCGCCTACGTCCCACATTGGTTTCATGCGGTTACACTACTGGCCATTAAAATTGCTACACCAAGAACAAATGCAGGTGATAGATGGGTATTCATTGGACAAATATATTGTACTAGAACTGACATGTGATTACATTTTCACGCGATTTGAGTGCATAGATGCTGAGAAATCAGTACCCAGAACAACAACCTCTGGCCGTAACAACGGCCTTGATACGCCTGGGCATTGAGTCAAACAGAGCATTGAGTCAAACACAGCTTGAGTCAAACAGAGCAGCTTCAACAGGACACCACAGTTCATCAGGAGTAGTGACTGGCGTATTGTGACGAAGAAGTTGCTCGGCCACCATTGACCAGACATTTTCAATTGGTGAGAGATCTGGAGAATGTGCTCGCCAGGGCAGCAGTCGAACATTTTCTGTATCCAGAAAGGCAGGAACAGCACGTGCAACGTGCGGTCGTGCATTATCCTGCTGAAATGTAGGGTTTGGCAGGGATCGAATGAAGGGTAGAGCCACAGCTCGTAACACGTCTGAAATGTTACGTCCACTGTTCAGATTGCTGTCAGTGCGAACAAGAGGTGACCGAGACGTGTAACCAATGGCACCCCATACCATCACGCCGGGTGATAAGCCAGTACGGCGATGACGAATACACGCTTCCAATGTGCGTTCACCGCGATGTCAACAAACACGGATGCGACCATCACGATGCTGTAAACAGGATTCATCCGAAAAACTGACGTTTTTCCATTCGTGCACCCAGGTTCGTCGTTGAGTACACCATCGCAGGCGCTCCTGTCTGTGATGCAGCATCAAGGGTAACCGCAGCCATGGTCTCCGAGCTGATAGTTCCTGCTCCTGCAAACGTCAACAAACTGTTCGTGCAGGTTGATGTAGTCTTGCAAATGTCCCCATCTGTTGAGTCAGGGATCGAGACGTGGCTGCACGATCCGTTACAGCCATACGGATAAGATGCCTGTCATCTGGACTGCTAGTGATACGAGGCCATTGGGATCCATCACGGCGTTCCATATTACCCTCCTGAACCCACCGATTCCATATTCTGCTAACAGCCAATGGATCTTAATCAACGCGGGCAGCAATGTCGCGATACGTAAACCGCAATCGCGATAGGCTGCAATCCGACCTTTATCAAAGTCGCAAACGTGATGGTACGCATTTCTCCTCCTTACACGAGGCATCAAATAACGTTTCACCAGGCAACGCCGGTCAATTGCTGTTTGTGTATGAGGAATCCGTTGGAAACTTTTCTCATGTCAGCACGTTGTAGGTGTCGCCACCGGCGCCAATCTTGTGTGAATGCTCTGAGAAGCTAATCATTTGCATATCATTGCATCTGCGTCCTGTAGGTTAAATTTCGCGTCTGCAGCACGTCATCTTCGTGGTGTAGCAATTTTAATGGCCAGTAGCGTATTTCAGGAAGTGTTGCTTGTCTGTTAGCACTGACAACTCTACACAAACGCCACTGCTCTCGGTCGTTAAGTGACAGGTAACGCCTGAAATTTGATATTCTCGGCACACTGTGGATCTGAGAATATTGAATTCCATAATGATTTCCGAAATGGACTGTCCCATGCGTCTAGCTCAAACTAGCATTCTGCGATCGAAGTCTGTTAATTCCCGTCTAGGTGCCATAATCACATCGGATACCTTTTAAAAAATGTGCGTGTCAAATCTTACGGGACTTAACTGCTAAGGTCATCAGTCCCTAAGCTTACACACTACTTAACCTAAATTATCCTAAGGACAAACACACACACTAGAACCTCCGCCGGGATCAGCCGCACAGTCCAGGACTGCAGCGCCTTAGACAGACCGGCTAATTCCTCGGGGCGGAGACCTTTTCACATGAAACATCTACAGTTCCTCCAGTGCTGTATTGTACGTTGTGTGCCATCTGCATGATGTGTGCCTGTCGATGTCCCACGAATTTCGTCACCAAAGCGTATTCTGAGCTAGAGGCTCCTCAAGATGATATTCAGGGGCTGCTTACTTCGACGCCAGAAGAAATACAAGACCGTATTGATTCTAGTGGGGTCACACTCGCGCTGAGGTAGATGATGTACATCAGTGAAAAATGGTATCATTTATTTCTCGTTATGTGAAGCACTCAAAGCTAGACCAGTATCGGACTCGTGCGTCATTTTCATCCAGTTCGGCTCGTTGGTGGTGCCGGAGGGGCGACGGTCGGCCCTCGTCGCGGTCTTACCAGAGCTCGGTGGCCTGTCCCCAGGGAGAACAGTGCCGCCCGGCGAGGTGGGCTGGCGGGAAGCGACTCCCCGTGCCGTAATTACGTTTGCCCGGAGACGGCGCGGGGCTTCGTAATCTCTGGTCGCGTCTGAATGCAGGCGCGGCGGCCACGCCTCGGGCGTTCTGCCCACCCACCAGATAGCGACCCGTAACTCGAGGCGCTCGTCCCACTACGTATTGCAGCAGTAGCCAGTGCGCTGAGCTTGCAATTCATGGAGATCCGTTGTCCGTGTACTGATTTCATTTGGCTGGTATTGACACAAATAACGCATCTTACGTCATAGGTCTCCATACTATAATAAGATTAACAGACGGATGCGTAGGAGTCCTCCAGGGCGGGAGGGGGCTGCAACAGGGGCAGTTCCCCCTCCTGGAATGTCGAGCACAAACTTTTCATTCATTACATTATCTTCAGTGTTTCTGTAAATGAGTGACTGTAGCACATTTAGAACGCTGAAGGAAAAACTTTGGAATTAGCAAGTATTACAAGGTTACGCAGAAAACTAATTTCTCCGCATTTCTTATGTGACAACTCTTGGAGTTTTTTAAGCGAAACAGACTTTATTACTTTCTACATGTGCAATCTTCTTGTTTACATACACTAGCGGAAAAAAATCGCAATAACAAAAAATAATTAATGCAGAGCAATGAAATTTCGCGAATACGTTTGTATAAGTAACGTACTTAAGTGAATAACATTGCAAAATCACAGGCTAACAAAAACGCGAGATAAACCATGTAATACTAAGGGGTGTAACCGCCAGAATGTTGGATGTAAGCCTGCAGAAGTGCATGCATTGCGTCGTATAAGTGCCAGATGTCGGTTTGTTATATGGAATTTCATGCCTGTGGTACTTCGTCGGCCAACACAGGGACGGTTAACACTGAGTGTGGATGAGGCTAGAATTGCCGTGCGGTAATGTCCCGCATGTGCTCGACTGGAGACAGATCTGATGATCGAGCACACAAAGCAACGTGTCGACACTCGGTAGAGCAAGTTGTGTTACAACAGCGGTATGTGAGCGAGCGTTAATCTGTGGGAAAACACCCCCTGGAATGGTGTTCATGAATGGCACCACAACATGCAGAATCAACTCCATGTTGCAATGGTTCTTTATTTACGTGACCATTACGGCACTCCAACCCCAGTTCTCGATACCAGTAATATCATACTACTTTTCTGAGAAGTAACAGACATATTTTTGTGACAATATTCACATTTGGTTTTATTAATGTATAGGAACTCCGATGTATCGATATATTACAGTGACATGGTTCTTGTGTGTATTCATTTCTGTAAAACTGTTATAATCTTTGACTTACTTGTAACCGTTTTGGCGCGAATGCGCACAGAGCAGTCTTTGTTTCACTTTGCAGAAGTTAAGTTGTTATTTCGCTTTATAAAAGAAAAAAGTATTGTGTTTGGTTAAAGTGGAAATTAAATATATGAAGCTTGATAAAAAACTGTTTTCTTGATGATGTGACAATTAAGAAGTAGTATATGTGAATTTACAAGAATTTTAATAAAATTGTGGATCGTGAACACCAAGTCTAAAATTATTTCTACCATACCATTGTTCTGATCTGGGATTGTTTGATCATTAAGAATTTCCTGAAAAACGCATTTGTTAGGTTTTCAAATACTGCTAAAATACAGATCTGGACCTTCTAGCAGTCAAAGTGGAATCACTCTAGAATCAACAAGATCTGCCATAACAAATTCGACGAAATCTACGTGGGAATCCATTCAAGATAAGTGCCAAAATTAATGGCTTTTTTACAGTAACTTCATTATTTCCATTCTGACGATACCATCCACAGTCAATAACTTTGTTGTTGCCCGATAAAGCGAACAAATGCTGCGTGAGCAACATTATTAATCTGATTTCTAACCTACTTTGCAAGTGGTGGTATTGTTAGAAGGTGTAGGTGCTGTGTATCTAGGATACAGACAGGTTGGTTTCAGGCCCTCAACAACCCCCGTTGTAACTAACACACGACTATCACTGGCACCGAGGCAGAACCAGCTTTCATTAGAAAACACAACAGACTTCCATCCTCGACTCCAATGATCTCTCGCTTCACGCCACGGAAGTCGCAGATGTCGGTCGTTTGTGGTCAGTGCAATGCACGCTACATGGAATCTACCTCTCAGCTGCCCTTGAAACAACACGGTTGTGACAGTTCGTTCAGTGACTGTGATGCCAGTGGTTGTTCAGATTGCTGCTGCAGGTGCAGTACGACCCTCGAGAGCAGCCATATTTCGAACACGATGGTCTTTCCTCTCATTAGTGCTACGTGGCCGTCCGGAGTCCAGTCTTCTTTCAACCTTGCATTTTCGTGACCGCCGCTGCCGACAATCAGTGGCTACATTCCTGCCAAGTCTTTCTGATATCTCAGAAGCAACATGCAGCTTCTCGTAACGCTATTACACAATCCCAGTCGAACTCGGTGAAATGTTGGTAATGCAGTGCTTGTCACCTTAAATCCATTATTGACTACTATCGACTGACAACGTCCAATCGCCGGCCGGAGTGGCTGTGCGGTTCTAGGCGCTGCAGTCTGGAGCCGAGCGACCGCTACGGTCGCAGGTTCGAATCCTGCCTCGGGCATGGATGTGTGTGATGTTCTTAGGTTAGTTAGGTTTAATTAGTTCTAAGTTCTAGGCGACTGATGACCTCCGAAGTTAAGTCGCATAGTGCTCACAGCCATTTGAACCATTTGAACGTAAAATCTCAAACGTAACTAGCGCTGACGACCGTTATAGCGTGTATTCAAAGTGAGCTAGATTTATATCTACATAGTGGCGCTACTAGTTCGAGTCTTATGTGAGTGGTGCGAAATCTACATCTACATCTACATTTATACTCCGCAAGCCACCCATCGGTGTGTGGCGGAGGGCACTTTACGTGCCACTGTCATTATCTCCCTTTCCTGTTCCAGTCGCGTATGGTTCGCGGGAAGAACGACTGTCTGAAAGCCTCCGTGCGCGCTCTAATCTCTCTAATTTTACATTCGTGATCTCCTCGGGAGGTATAAGTAGGGGGAAGCAATATATTCGATACCTCATCCAGAAACGCACCCTCTCGAAACCTGGCGAGCAATCTACACCACGATGCAGAGCGCCTCTCTTGCAGAGTCTGCCACTTGAGTATATTAAACATCTCCGTAACGCTATCACGGTTACCAAATAACCCTGTGATGTATGTGAATAGACGTAACCTTTCATATGTAGAAACCGCCTTACTAACATTTGTTTATGTTGTATAACTCCTTCTCAGTGTTGCGGTTGTTTTTACCAGGTGTACCGGTATGAAATGAGCGTTAAGATACAAATACGTCGATAGGGAACATTTGTTGTGAACGAGCCTTAATTTTTTTTTTTTTGTTCGGTTGGTATGACATCTGACAAAGATATTTAGTATACATCAAGTCATGGAACAAACAACATCTTATGTTTTCATCGTGTTAACAATGTCGAATTTTGTACAATAAAGTGATGGTTTGCGGAAAGCGGAAAGCATTAATTTTTTTGTTTTCATTTGAAAAAAAGTGCTGCAGATTCGCATCGAATTCTTGTCGAGGTGATCATGCTCTATCAGAAGCAACATGCAAAAGATGGTTTCAACGGTTCAGAAATAATGATTTTGATGTAAGAAATGAAGAACGTGGAAGACCACAAAAACAGTTCGAAGACGCCGAATTGCAAGCAATATTGGATGAAGATGATACTATGAATCAGAAGCAAATGGCAGCAATGCTAAATGTTGCCCAACAAACAATTTCTGACCGTTTGAAAGCTATGGGAAAGACCCAAAAGTGTCGAAAATGGGTGCCACATGAATTGAATGAAAGACAGATGGAAAACCGAAAAACCATTTCTCAAATTTTGCTTCAAAGACATGAAAGAAAATCAATTTTGCATCGAATTGTTACTGGCGATGGAAAATGGATTTATTTTAAGAATCCTAAACGGGAAAAATCATGAGTTAATCTGGGACAACCATCAACATCGACTGCAAAACCAGATCGATTCGGCAAGAAGACAATACTCTGTGTTTGGTTGGATCAGAAAGGTGCGGTGTATCATGAGCCTCTCAAACCCGGTGAAACTGTGAATACTAATCGCTACAGACAACAAATGATAAATTTGAACTATGCATTGATCGATAAAAAGACCAGAATGGACCAGAAGACATGGCAAAGTAATTTTTTTGTACGACAATGCGCCTGCACACAAAGCAAAACTTGTTCAAGATACAATCAGAACACTTGGCTGAGAGCTGCTACCCCATCCGCCGTATTCATCAGACTTGGTCCCTTCCGACATCCATTTGTTTTCATCAATGGGATACGCATTGGCTCAGGAACACTTCGATTCCTACGAAAAAGTCGAAAATTGGATGTCTGATTGATTTGCTTCAAAAGATGAACATTTCTATTGGTGTGGTGTCCACAAAAAGCCAGGAAGGTTGTCAAAATTTATAGAAAGCAACGGACGGTACTTTGAATAAAATGTTTTTAATTTTCAATTCAAAATTAGTGTTTCATTTTCACAAAAAAACGCTCATTTCATACCGGTACAGCTGGTACATCAGTGTACTTGTAGCCCTCTGTCGCTGAAGGACTCCGAACTGAAGCTTGCAAAATGGCATTGTGTAACAGTATCGGTTTTTGAGAGACCCTTAGTAAACTGATATCACGAATTCGAAGACTTCAACCACACACAGGGTACTTTCACCTTCAAAATGACAGTGCCAGAACACACACGAGCGCTGCGGCACGAGCAACAATCCGACACCTTCTGTTCACTGTCATCGATCATCCTCCAGACAGTCCCGACTTCGACCCATCCGGTTTTCACCCCTTTCCAAAACATAAATAACACCTTTGATGACGTCACTGTGATAGTGATGAAGTGATGCAAGCAGAGGTGTGGTTGCGGCTCTTTCAACAAACATTATGTAGTGACGGGATAAATAAAATGGTCTACTTCGCAGAAATGTGCTCGTCACAAGAAATAAATACGTTTGCTTGAAGAATAAAGATGCAGAATATTAATAACGTTAGTTTTATATAAAAAGCACTGAAAGTTTTCACAAGATAGATTCGGAGGCATTACGTTCCAGCACGACTTCGGATATAATTTGAGTTACTTTAATTGTCAATCTGCTCATGGGAAATTACATCGTTTTCTTGTAGTGTTGGCAACTTTGGGGCCGACTGAAGTCATGCAAAATGTCAGCCCAATAAAAACATTGGTGAAATGAAATCCCTAACTTTTCTTTGTCGCTTCCTCAAACGGCTCTAATCGACCTGCAGAAAGTGAAAGTTGGAACACCCAACACAGTATAAACGTCGAAGGAGCTCATCTGCTCGACATTCATTCCCAGTTCCCACACCGGCCGAGGTGGCCGAGCGGTTCTAGGCGCTACAGTCTGGAACCGCGCGACCGCAACGGTCGCAGGTTCGAATCCTGCCTCGGGCATGGATGTTTGTGATGTCCTTAGGTTAGTTAGGTTTAAGTAGTTGTAAGTTCTAGAGGACTGATGTCCTCAGATGTTAAGTCCCATAGTGCTCAGAGCCATTTGAACCATTTGAACCAGCTCCCACAGGGACGCCGTTTCCCCTACTACCCACTCTAAGAGACTAATTACATCGTAGTTTACTACTTGTCCACGATAATCAAGATCTGGCAAGGCATGCAGAGAATCAATTCAGTTTAACTCGACAGAGCGACTATAACAGTCTCTGCAGAACTCTCTGCGTTGTAGAAGAGTTCGTCTATCCACATCTGTGAACCGAAATATCAGAATGAGATTTTCACTCTGCAGCGGAATGTGCGCTGATATGAAACAACCAGCTGGTAGAGCACTTGCCCGCGAAAGGTAAAGGTCCCGAGTTCGAGTCTCGGTCCGGCACACAGTTTTAATCTGCCAGGAAGTTTCGAAATATATCAGTCGGAAACACGATATGCGTTGTAGGAGAGTTCGTCTACCCACATCTTTGGACCGAAATATATTAGTCGGAAACATGATATGTCATTTGTTGCTCTAGAGCGTGAGCTGCTTACAATGAGCGATCAGCAGCTGACGCTTGAGTTTGTAGTCATGTCAATATTCTCTGAATTGTTATGATTACTAAAGTACGACAATGAAATGGAAATAACAACTCAATACAACGCGTGCACAGTATCTGAGGTAGTGTAGCCTTAAAAGCGAATATTGTCTGACACCAAAGTGCCATCAAATGAAAAGGTAATAATATTTAGCTTACAGTAATTCTGTCGTGAAGGTAAGTAAATGAATTTACGCTAGTATGCACGAATTTATGCGCCATTTGGTCACATAAGGCTTCGCATGTCAATTACTAGGCTGTAAATCAGCCGTATTTTTTTCCTATGTTTGTCAGTGAGTGAATTTTTTCTGATATTTTCCCTGTGCGACCACCTCATACTTCATGTCCTACTTTCTTCTGCACTTGGATGTATTGTTCCGCGAAAAACTAAAGGTTGGTGCATACTTTCAAAAATGGTTCAAATGGCTCTGAGCACTATGGGACTTAACTTCTAAGGTCATCAGTCCCCTAGCACTTAGAACTACTTAAACCTAACCAACCTAAGGACATCACACACATCCACGCCCGAGACAGGATTCGAACCTGCGACCGTAGCGGTCTCGCGGTTCCAGACTGTAGCGCCTAGAACCGCTTGGCCACCCCGGCCGGGGCATACTTTCAGGCGACACCAGCAGACGATAGAGTGACTAAGAGATAAATAAAGAATAATCTTTTCAATGCCTAATGCCATAATGAGTATTGCAGCGCCGGAAAGCATTTCATGTGTTGACATACGGGACGTTCCAAATTTTGTCGTTAAGTACAACAGAGATACGGAGGGTGTAGGGTGTACAGAGATCACCAAAATGAGAATAAAATATCACTCCCGTTGACTTAATTATCTACTCAGAAATAAAACGCAGTAATAATGAAGGAACGCATGCTTTTTTATTAATCATCTGTTACATTAATATAAGGATCTTACTGCGAAGTGTTAACTTCAAAACTGGTCTATTACTCATGAAAAACCAGGAAACATATATTCTCATCTCTCTACTATGGTCTTTAAACGTCTTTAACTAACATCTCGATGTTTAGAGTGACGTGACTGGTCATTAAACGCACTGCACCAGTCAGATGAACATCAGTAAGACTAGACCTAAGATTCGATTTTGATTTCATTGTTGAAAAAACCTTTCACACTAATATGTACTCCCGAACATATTGCACGCTCGACCAGTGTTCGAAACAACTACGGAAACTGTTCTCGAGGGGATTTCTTCTATAACATTTCAGTAGCTTCTGCAGTTTGAAACCTCTACGGGAGCACGCGCCTGGACTGAAATTCAGTAACCTCCATCTCAACTCCTGGAGACACTCTTTCAACGTCCACAGCTAAATGAGGCGCAAAAACACTAAAATCAAGTTTATAGTGGTTTAAGTCACTAAATCTACTACTAAAGTTTGCTAACAAAGCCTGTAGCGCAGTAAGAAATTCATCAAATTGTTCGCTCAGTGTCTGCTTTTCAACTTTTATTTCCATTATAACTGGTGCAACATTCGAAAAGTGCGCTAATGACGTTTCCGAAAGTTACTTTATCCCTAGTTTAAATAAAAATCTAAAGCCGCTGTCAAAAACTTCGGTAATCAGAAAGGAGATTCCAAAAGTTATGCAATACATTTTCTTTTTCTCAAAGCAGGTTAGCTTTCTTCAGGATTCCAAAACGCAATATTATCCCCCCCCCCTCCCATTATTTGGCTATGTAAACTATTTTTCAACATAAACTCCATTCAGTGCCACGGCCTTATATGCCTACCTGATACCACACTAATTGTCGACGCCAGAGCCAACATCTTGCTGCGTCAATAACTTCGTGATCATCCACGTACTACTGTCCGCACAGTGCAACCTTTATTGAACCAAACAAATTGAAGCTGTTTGTAGTCTTCTGTTAGGTGGCAAGGGACTCTGCAGTCAGACACCTTTGAGTACCCCAGCTGGCGTCAGCACCATCAACAGAGATGCTTAGCTATACTACGCGCTTTTAGTTGTGATCCATTTATCAGCTCTTGTGAGAGTGTCCACACGTTCCAACTTTGCAGGAGTCACACCTGTGTGTGGCCAGCCAGCATGCTAGGGTCGGACACGTTTGCACGACCTTTCTGGCTCCCCCTCCGGGTTTCGCCATAAACTGAGCTAGTTATCCAAAACCTCCCAAAACTTTTCTACTCTCATATACATCTTCAGGTCTAAAATCATTATTTCATATAAAAGGTTAATGCATGAAAATGAATTTAATATAATTTTTAAAAAAGGTGGATGTAAGAAAATAAATTTAATATGAATACCATGATCACATTGCTTATTGCCCAATTTACAGAATCAAAATAAAATAATAAATTATTCACAGTAAAAAATCCTTCGGCGCCATTTGAAGGAAACCTGGAGGGTTTCTTTCTTCTTGATGTTACTCTCTTTATTTCATTTTCACCCTCCAGGTTATTTTGCTGTACGTCACTGCTGTTCTGTGACTTTGATTGCGTCTTGTCGTCCACTCATCATCTTTTCTTCTTGCTACATCTTGTCATCTATCTCTGGAATAGATGAAAGAGCTGCTGATGACTGATGTTGGCACCTTCTCCTTCATGGGCTTGAGCGGTGAACGAGGATAGCAAATTACAATAGTGATAGTCGGCCAAACCAATTCTATAGCAATTCAACTTTTTGCCCTGCAGGGCAAAGCATAAGCGCTGGCAATCTATATATATATATAGTTGGTATTCAAGTTTCAAAGTACCTTCTAAAAACTCTACTCTTACGAACGAATTTTGATGAAAAAAGCTAATATTGTTCACTTTACTATATTCTGTAAATAGAGAATCCATGTGAAAAACACGTAAATGAGAGTGTAATCGTAAAAATTAAGTTTAAAGAAGAATTATTTATGCTTGATAGGTTCCGGGGAAATACGTCGGATAATATTGTAAAAACCGCACAACATTTCAGCGAGACAACTGCCCGCCATCTTCAGGTGCTACTGTCGCATCGCTGAGAAGCTCGCCAGTTTATATGTAGGCTTTCTAGAACAGCGCAGGCGCCAGCGGGGGCATAATGTCATCGAAGACCAATCGTAGACGGCGCCGAATACCAGAGGCCTCTGCTGGAGAAACGGGTCGCGGTCTGCGGAAGCGCGCCGCGGCGCAGGAAAATGCGGACGGGAGCGACGGACCCCGATCGCGCACGCGAGGTGTTGGCGCACGATTTAAGCATCTGCGCTGAGGTTTCCCATCTGTGTTGACTCGGTGCAGCTGCTAATCTGCGGCTGACGATTCCTTAGTGCCGCCAAGGCTGGCTCCCAGGCTTTGCTCAGGAGAAACCCCGTGTCTCTGTTTATTAGGTCACTGCTTACACGTATTTTGACCGCCTCTTGGTTGATGGAGTCCCATTATGTGGAAGCATACGAGAAGATCTTGGTTTCCTCATAGTTCATGCCGTGTCCCGTGTCAAGGCAGTGTCCAGCAACCGCAGATTTCCCTGGCTGACCCAACCACGTGTGATGTTTATGTTCGTCGCATCTGTCTTTAACCATATGACAGGTCTGTACTAATATCTAGATATGCTTTCAGTTGTGTACCCCGTTTAAAATCGAGAAATGCCTCATATCCTTTGAGAAAATTATTTGGAGGATTAATATTCCACATCTCCTGCGGAAAAATTTCGTTTCTTCCATTTTTGAAGTATATGTTCCGTAGGTTAACGTGATGGGATAATGAAGAGTCGAGTAACTGATTATATTCATTATTTTTCTGAAATGTAACAAATACAAAATATGACAAATTAAATTCTACTGAATAATAGTAATTTTTAATATCAAGTTCAAAGTTAATCTTACCACTCAGTCCTGCAACTTATGCAGTTTGTAGTTCAAGAGTGCCTTTTATTTCAATTTCAGCCTTATCGTAATCAGACCACCGACGAATAGAATCTCCAGCTCTTGATGAGCATGTAAAACGTAATGTTAAACCACCTTTCCACATAATTTCATTATAATCCTTAAAAATCCAACAATCACTGATACTGTATAAAGCACATCATTTTTCTTGCTCTTTACTTTTCCATGATTAATAATATCTCCTTCTATACTTATTTTATCAGCAAGATATGGACTTAAGTGTAGTAAAACTGATGAGGAAATAAAAGGATGTTTGATTCTAATAAAATATTGTTTCCTTTCTTTATAGTTATATAATCATATAGGTTTCCTACATAATTATGAATTAATTTTTTATTGAATTCCCATCATATGTTGGATAATCAATACCATTAGCTCCAAAAATACTGAAGTTCAAGTATAACTGAGCATGATTAGGATGCATCCATCTATGAAATCTCTGGACACTTGCTGGGTACATTTAAATTATTTTTACTTTTCTCATTCACAGGGAATGAGTAGAACTGATAACTTCCGACTTTGTTCATGATTTATGAAGGAAAAAATAATTATTAAGACATTACTGAAACAACTGTTATGTAGGCATCATTGAAGACAATCAAATTGTCATTCATATCAGTTATAGTTATTTCTTAATTTTGAATTTGATAAAAAAAACAAATATTTACAGAATAATGTGGTTCACGAATTACTGGTCCTCCAAATTCTGCATAAGGCTTGAATGAGGAAATAATATTAGTTTCTCAATGAAAATTATCAATATGCTTTACAAACATCCCATCAGCCCAATTAAAATTTATATTTATTAATTCAAATATAATAAATATAGGAACATTGTTAGCAACAGTCTTTTCATTAGTTTCAACAATTTGGTTACTAATATAAAATACACTTCCATTACAATCTTTTATGTCCATATACAATTTTGTATCACTCTCGATAGTAACTCTGTTTAAAATTTCATCTGCTTTAATGTGAATATTCGTTTTTCTTCGAATGAACAAATTTTTCCAAATTTTTTCTAACCATACTGACCAAAATGAATTTCTATTGTTTCTCTGTCACAATATAGTTTATTATTTTTCGATGTAATATTTGGAGTTAAAAAAGTTGGAAAAGTTAATCTTTGTTTAAGAATAAATGATTTATCACTCAACCGAAATGGATGAGTCATTTCTATTAATAAACACATATTGAAATACATAACAGATTGGGAACCAAAAATAAAAATTCCAGAAAAGACACCAAAAAATACACATGGCAAAATTATATCAAATTCTATTTGATGTGAAATCACAGGACCAAGTGGTTGTGGAAAAACTATGTTAATGATTGACTCTTACATTCTAGTTCTGGGAAGGCACAATTGGAATAAAATTAATTATTTGTACATCTATTCTAAAAGTATAGTCCAACCAATATAACAAGAATTTACAAAAAGGTGTGAAATATTGTAGATAAGCATAAAAAAATTGCTGCTTTTAATGAAAATAATAATGAAATTATTCCATTAGAAGAATGCCAACAGAATTCTACATTAGTATCTGATGACTTCATTGTTGACAATTATGATATAGTTAGAGAATATTTTACTAGAGAAAGACATAAAGGAATAGCCTGTTTTAATTTAGCTGAAACTTACTCGAAAATACCGAAACCGTTAGTCCAAGATAATCTCGATTTTTAAATATTTTTCAATAGGGTAATACAAATTTAAATCATATTTATCACAAATTTGTTGGAGGTGTTTTAAAGTTTGATGATCTTACAGAAATGTGTAGTGGTGGAAGTTCTATGGAACCAAACTGCTGAGGTCATCAGTCCCTAAAATGTGTAGTAAATTTTGGAATGATGAGTTAGGATTTTTTACAATAGATATGACTAGAAAACCAAATGAAGGTAAGTTCTGAAATAAAGTACAACATTTCATAATAACATAAACATAAATGTAAACATAAACATAAAAGATTTAACATAAATGTACAAATGTTTAATTCATGTTTTTTCTTCCCTAATAAATATTTGCGACATATGATGATGAAGTTATTAAAGAAGCTTAACGAAATAGAAGACTAAAAGAACAGAAAGAAACTTTAAAAATGTAAAAAACAACCAAGAACAGTCTGAAAAATATATAAAATAAAATCAGCCAATTATTGATGCTGTTGAACAAGTAACACTTGGAATCGAAGGTTTACATGTTAATGTTCTGAAAGCAATTGAAGAAAACAGAGAAGTTGAAAAACACATGATTCCATATTGTAATCATGTAGAAGATTTTCGAGATGTACCACCAATTAAACCATTACACAATTGATCTGATGATATTCCTGGTAAATATTACTTTACATTAAGTGAATCAGAAATTCAAAACGTTTTGAAGAACGAAAGCTCTTCATTCTTCAAAACGTTTTTTGTTTTCTCCGTTTTTTTCGAGAAAATGGAGGGGTGCCTCTTCCATAAGACACAAAAATGCAGCCCAAAAGAATGCAAAGAAGAAGGAGCAGTAGGAACGTTAGAGATCCTCCTGTGGAATATAGAAGGTCTAAAAAGTGCAACCAACACAGCTCCAACAGACTTTCTGCAAGGATATGACACAGCAATCTTAACAGAAACATTCTTAATCGAAGACTGGCAACACCCAGAATTTTACTGTACTCATCTCCATGCAAAACAAGGCGACAGAGGAAGACCCAGTGGTGGAGTAACTGTGCTCATAAAACCGGAATTAACGCCAATAACTGCAACTATTAAACAAGAATATACACTCCTGACAGAAACGAAACACATTACAATTGTATCAGCATACTTCCAACCGAACAAAACATGCATTGATATAATAGATGAAATAGGCCAGATGATCACTCAGAGTAAACATAATAAACCACTAATTATTGCTGGAGACTTACATTTCAGAATGGAAGTACAAAAGTAGAAAGCATAAGTAACAGTGGAAAAGTTGCAGGAAGAAAGCTTTATCCTGTTAAACAATCCCAACATACCTATGTATATTTCCCACAACAGCAAAAGTACGATAGACATTGCATTCATAAGGGGACCAATCAGGGCTAATACATCACCTCTCTGGACTGTAGATCACACACCACTTCGGAAACATATCCCTCTGGAAATAAATATCTAAGGAGCATGGCAAAAAACGCAAGAAAGGGAGGAAGAAGCACTCTCGAGAGCAATAGACGTCGGGAAAGTGGAAGCAGAATCCGATCATAGAAAACAAATCTAAATGTTAATAGACAATTCGCGACTAGATGAAGCAACAGAAGCGATAGGAGAAGTCCTTAGACAAGCCGCCAACCCAAGATACAAAAGAAGAGCGAAAAAATGGTTGAACATAGCTCGTTACAGTCTAACAAAAGATGTACAAGGAAGTCTACATCAACCAAAACAGTGCGCAGAGAACCCTATACTCCTCAGAAATGACGATGAAAAACGAAGCATCTATAAGAAAACTCTAATGGAAAAGAAGAGATCATTCTGGCAAAAGAAGGAAATAAACTAGTGGAGGAAGCCTCAAAAGACGCATATATTGTGCTACGCCCCAGAAAACGAGCGGAAACATATTACATAGATATGAAAATATGGGAGACACACTTCGACATCGTACTGAATAAGGAAGGACTAAGAGGGAGACTGGATGGCTGCAAACAACTGTGGATTGGATCCCATTGACCACAGAAGAGATCAAAGATGCCATTAACAGCACCAAGAATAAAACAGCTGCAGGCCCTGACAGACTTTATAGCGAATACCCGAAAGACACTGCCCAAATACTAACGCCAATGTGGACAAAACTCTACAATAAACGTGTAGAAACAGCCTCCATTCCGGAATAGTGGAGACAGTCAACAGTAAAAGTGCTTTATAAAGGGAAAGGAGACCCCAGGGACCCTAGTAAATATACAGGCATAGCCCTAGAAAACCTACCTTTCAAAGTGATCACAAAAATAATAACAGAAACAATAAAGCAAATAATCGACGAACAACCCTGAAAGCCAAATGGGATTCAGAAAGGGAAGATCAACTCTGACAGCAACAGAACTTCTGTTAAAGAGCGTATGGGAAGCCCTTGAAGACAGAGAAAAGTTTTATGTTGTATTCATAGATTTTACAAAAGCCGTTGACTTTATAAACAGAAAATTAATGACCAAAAAACTAGAGGAAACCCTGGAAAAAAAAACATCTGGACACGAATTATAAGCGCAATACTGCAATGGAACGAAGTAAGATTATCAGACAATCTCTCACTATTGGAGCCGATACTCCAATCAAACGGAGTACTACAGGGAGACCCACTGAGTCCTCTGTTATTTATCCTTGCAGCGGAAGAAATTGTAAGAATACCTCAAAGGGAGGGTTTAGTCTCATATGCATATGCAGACGAAATTCTAATAGGTGCAAAGAATATTGCAAAGTTACAAGAAGTGATAAACGATATGGAAGATTGGTGTGTCGAACACGGCTTCGAAATAAATGTGGCGAAAACAGAAATGATGGTACTCAGAAATGAAGGAAGAACACCTGCATCAGCTGAGATCTCATATGAGAGAGAAAACTGAAGATTGTACCAGACCGCAAGTACCTAGAGGTTACAATACAAACAACTGCAAAACGTTTCACAAAACATGTAACAGTGAAGGCAATGCAAGCAACAATGGCAATACATGAAATACAATACATCAGATCCCTTAGCCTAGAGACAGCATTGACACTATTCAGAGCCAAAATCTTCCCAATACTGATGTACGGCACAAAAATTATTGGACCACATCTTACAGTGAACAACCTAACAACACTAGAAAGAGTGACAGTGACCTATATAAAGAAAGCAATAGGAGTGTCCAAAACAACACGATCAAGCCTTGTATACCTGCTGGCGAGGGAACCCTTCCTCATTGAAGACCTTCGGACAATCCTGATGCTACCCAGTAGCAACACCTTGGAAAGTCTACTTAAAACATAGAAGAAAAAATGGAAGACATACCTCCAGAATTTTACAGCGCAGGTGTCATGATTGACCGAACATGGACAAAGGAAAACTTCGAAACGTGATCACCAGATTGGCTGTCCATGGTTTCTACCACCTTATTTGCAACAACACGTCATATCATGAACCATACAAAATGTGTGACTGTAAACTGTGTCACCAAATTTACAAATGTTACCATATAGAACTCTGTACCAAAAGGACAGGAACATTAAGTGACTATGCAAATCACAATATGTCAAATTTCTAATTTATCTTATTATTATCACTGTACATTGAATTTGTATGGCTATTTGGCTGCAATAAACTTATTATTATTAAAAAGTTTTGAAGAATTATGATGAAGAGAGACAATGTCAAGCCACTGTTAAAAATATAAAGGAGACACAGTCTGTCAGTCATCAGGATGATTCTAAAGAGATAAATGTTGCTGATAGAATGTTAAAGTAGATTAATAACAGTAGAGATAAAGTTTTTGGTCTGAAACCTATAGCCAGCCAGGGTGGCCGTGCGGCTCTAGGCGCTACAGTCTGGAACTGGGCGACCACTATGGTCACAGGTTCGAATTCTGCCTCGGGCATGGATGTGTGTGATGTCCTTAGGTTAGTTTGGTTTAATTAGTTCTAAGTTCTAGGCGACTGATGACCTCAGAAGTTAAGTTGCATAGTACTCAGAGCCATTTGAACCATTTTGAAGCCTATAGGGATGCTTAAATATGTTGTTTATTTACAACTTGAATCAATGGAGATAATTTAAAAATTGGTGCAATGACATCTGAGGGAACAGATGGATTGACGAGTCTTTTAACGAAAAAACAGATTACTATGGATGATATGGGGCAATGGCCTTGCGGCAGTGGATACACCGGTTCCCATCAGATCACTGAAATTAAGCGCTGTCGGGTGTGCCCGGCAACTGGATGGGTGACTGTCCAGGCCGCCATGTGCTGTTGCCATTTTTCAGGGTGCGCTCAGCCTTGTGATGCCAATTGAGGAACTACTCGAAAGAATAGTAGCTGCTCTGGTCACAGAAAACCATCATAACGACCAAGAGAGCAGTGTGCTGACCACACGACCCTCCTATGCGCATCCTCAGCTGAGGATGACACACCAGTTGGATGGTTCCAATGGGCCTGATGACGGAGTGCATGGATGATATGGGGAAAAGTTTGATGGTGTAGATCTACCAAATTATGCAGATATATTATTCAACTCAGGAACACTGTTTTCTGAAAATAACCCAAATAAAATAAAATCAAGTAATAGTAAAATATACAAACATCTGAAAAGCAAAATGTTGATGACTATTTCCGATACTAAAGAGGACAACTATAGATGCTTCAGATATTCACAAATAAACTCACCTGAGAAAAAAGGGGAAGGCTTAGTAAAGAAACATAAAGAAAAACCAGTTGATATGTTTCTGTGAATGATGTTAGAGGATTAGTTGGTGGGTTAACAGAAATTCATTGAAAGGAATTAGCTGGAAAAAAAATTATCACACTGAAAATGTTGGAATAAAACAAGTTAACAAATGAATTTAGAGATCTTTTAATCAACAACCTAAAAGGAATCCCATATTTAATTAGATTTTGTATATCTTCCTCATACTTTTTGGAAAAGTGAAAAACATCGAAAAAGATTGGTCAATTATGTTTTAAATAATTTACCAATGTCAGAGAAGCATTTGCCTGGATGTTCCTACTCTGGACCTTTTACTAAATTAGAAGAAAGATTAGATAGAGGAGATCCACATATTAATGCATTAGATGAAGCTTGCAACAAGTATGGCATTATCTATTGTGATAATAAAGATTTAGAAAAAAAACATGAAACTGGAAAGAACTTCATTTAGCTGCAAAAGAAAGAGTGCGCACAAGTGATGCATCAACTGGCGAAAAACTAGCTGCAGCATCTGTTAGATGAATAATGTTTGGAAGACGAAAATTAGGAATAGGCGCTATGACTGCTTCAGCTGTCGCTGGGTGTAGTCCTTGGCCTGCTTCAGCTGGCACTGATTTGGATTTAGACCAAAATGGCTGGGGATTGTGAAATATATTAAAAAACTTTTAATCTAAATAAATGGCTAACTCTTCAACCGACTATGCTCTGCTACCTAGTGTCACAACTAAACCAAAATCAATTAAATTTAAACTGAATAATGATTAATTAGAAAGCATTGAACAATTTTTAACTGATGCTCAAAAAAGAAAGAAAGAGGAAAATATTTGTGCTAATTTTACTCATTACTCAATGAATTCCAGTTGTCAAAAAGATTATTGAATATCTAACAAAAAAGAAAGATTGTGCTGGATTAACAAAACACAAACGTGGATTTTTACAAATAGTTTTTCTTGTATTACCATATCTAGCAACTATTGGTTCACTTGCAGCAGTAGTCAGATGTAGAAGAACAAAAAAGACATAATAAAGCAATGGAATGGAAAGGAGAAGAAGGAAAAAAAATTCGAAGGAATGATTAATAAATATAATAAACCACTATCAAATTTCGATGTAGAATAATTAGTTAAACAATTAAAAATCAAACACTTTCCAGGCGTTTTTACAGTTCATGAATTGCCAAAAGAACCAATCGATAATGAACATGGAATAGCAAATTTAGATACATCTGATCCCCTGGGAAACTGGATATGTTATTAAAAAAGCAATGACATAAATTAGTTTTTGATTCTTTTAGTGCTAATATACCAAAACAACTAATTCAATATTTGGGAAAACATTATTTGTACTACAATAGAGAAAGAATACAAAATTTTGATGAAGTAATGTGCGTTCCCTTTGTTTGAAACAATTCTGTGATAATTTTTAATTGAATGATGTTTTGAGTTTAATAAAAGGGCATTTTTGGAAATAATAAGCAATGCAATTTTGAAATAATAGGCGATAGAACAATAAAAACCGGACAATTGGAAAAAATAAAAATTGAAATAGATCCGAAAGTAGAAAATATAATTAAATAATTCCATAATGAATCACAAACCCTTTTTAAAGTAACTAAAGAATATATTTATTTTAATGCTAGAAGATTAGTGGATATACAATATCTAGTAAATGGTTATGATGCAGTTACCATACAAAATTTAGAAAATGAATATGTTAAAAAACCTGAACATAGAATTATTTTAACACATTTCAGAAATTATGTCACATCTGCACAGCTTAATAAAAAATTAATTTTATTCATCAAGATAACTGTAATACTATAACAAACTTTTTTACAAAAGAGGAAGTAGAAAAAGCTTTTATAGATTATTTTTCAAAAGGCAGGTTTAAGTCAATTAAATAATCTTCAGAAATGAACGTGTGAAAAAGATGAACTGAAATTTGATTTTAATACTGGTACAGAAATACTGAAATACGCATTTGGGTATGATGTAAAAATCAAGAGAATTACTTTATTTGGAGCCACTGTAAATCCTAACCTGTCACCTACTGATTACAAAATAGAGAGATTAAGATTCAGTGTTGATGAATTGTGAATTTTATATCTAACACAATTCAGTAATCCAACACTTGAAATGAAAAAGAAAGATAAAAATCTTATATCTCTAAATGAATCTGTTAAACCTGTACCTGTTTCAGCTGAATTAATCATGTTTGGCGAATTACTCTTAGATGTAATGATGATGACAGAATAGAATCACAATAAATTATATGATTAAATTTTCAATTTATATAAATGGAGTATCACAATCATATCTGTTGCTTATGGTGTAAAAATTCACTGGGACTCATAATCCTCATAGACTCACCACTAGAAATGGACGACAGAGGACTGAAGGTCTTTGCACAATATGTAAAAGTAAAAAGAGTAAGTCTGTAAAAAAAATTTTGCAGGTGATATAAATATTCGTGTAGAATGAATTACATAAACCAATGAGAAAAAATTGTAAATGAAGAAATGTTGCTTCATTCAGTATTGATGATTTATGGCAATCTCATGTAATTGAAATGGACTCAGGCAATCTGAGAGGATTATCTAAATTTAATAAAGGATATAAAAACTTTATTAACTGTTATCAATTTTTTTCAAAATTTGCTTGGGCTATTCCAATTGACGATAAAATGGGTTAAAATGTAACAGAGGATTTACAAAAAAATTATTAGTGAGAGAACTCCAAAAAGTTTATTAATAGATAGTGACTGAGATTTCTATAATAAACAATTGTAAGAACTCATGAAAAGATATAATATTGATAATTATTCAACCATTACTGAGTTAAAAGCATCTGTTGTTGACAGCTTTATCAGAACACTAAAAGAAAATACATGGAAAAAGTTTCTCTTCAAGGAATTTATAAATGGGTTGACTTAGTCTCGAATTTGGTAGATGAATACAATAACACAAACATTCAACAACAAAAATGAAACCGATAGAAGTCACTGAAAATAATTATAAGGTAGGTAGAGTTGAATGTAATGGTAGAAATAAATTTAAAAAAGGAGATAAGATGAGTATTAGTAAATTCGAAAGAATTTTTGATAAAGGATATACTGCCAAATTGCAAACAGAAATTTTTGAAACTGAATTACTTATTCATTCTTATCCAATCACATACAAATTGAAAACTTCAAATGTAGAAGAAGTTAAAGGAAATTCTTATGAGTATGAATTACAAAAAACAAAATATCCAGATGTATATCTTGTTGAGATATTTTCTGAAAGAAAGGAGGTAAAGTATATGTATTTATTTCCAATAAATGGCTAGCCTAAATAATCTGGAAGTCTGCGAACTGAAAGCTTGAGCAGAGCAACTTATTCAAATGATTCATCTGATGTATAAAAAATTAAGTTTTGGACAATTAAATGAGTTGTATTTTACAATTGAAAAGAATGGAAATATAGTAGATACTGATTATATTAAAAAGGAAAATTCATTTAGTGAATATATGTGGAAACAATATCGAAGTGTAAAAAATTATCTGAAAATTTCGTTACAGAATTTCAAGATGAATTTGATCGGAAGTATATATCAACATATCAAAATTGTCTGAAAATTTTATAAGAGAATTTTAGCATAAATTAGATTGGAATGATATATCATCTAACCAAGTATATGTCTGAAGGATTAATTACACAGTTTCAACATAAAGTAAATTGGTTGGTTGGTTGTTTTGGGGAAGGAGACCAGACAGCGTGGTCATCGGTCTCATCGGATTAGGGAAGGATGGGGAAGGAAGTCGGCCGTGCCCTTTCAGAGGAACCATCCCGGCATTTGCCTGGAAAGATTTAGGGAAATCACGGAAAACCTAAATCAGGATGGCCGGACGCGGGATTGAACCGTCGTCCTCCCGAATGCGAGTCCAGTGTCTAACCACTGCGCCACCTCGCTCGGTCCAACATAAAATAAATTGGGAAGAAATGTCATGTAGTAAAAAAGCGACTGAAGATTTTATCACTGAATTTCAAAATAAATTAGATTTGGAAGGCATTGCATCTAATCCAAAATTAACTTTTAATTTTATTAGAATTTTAAGATAAAGTAAATTTGAGAGGTATATCATACACACAATAATCGACTGAAGATTTTATGACAGAATGGTATATCATACACACAAGAATCGACTGAAGATTTTATGAGAGAATTTCAGGATAAACGTAACTGGGAATTAATTTTAAAGTATCGAATGATATCAGGTTCGCTATTGCATAAAATACTTTATCCTTTGAACTAATTGAACAACCTGACAATGGGGAATGTTCTATAAGTTCAAGTAATAAAAATCTACAGGTTGTAAAAACAAAGTATAATAACTTTTTTCTTAAAGAATGTATTGATGAACAGTTAAAGGAAAGAAATAATTATTCAATGTGTAGAAATGATATTAAAATAAATATTAAAACTAATATAGGTTTCGAGTCTGATGATGATTATATAAAAATTGTAAGTGAAAATAACTTTTTGGCCTTAGAGTACTTACATCATTATCCATTACTTATAAAGTGTAATTATTTAAAATTTTAAAATACTTATGCCAGCTAATAATTCTTCAGGTTTCCTTCATTATTTGATAGAAATTTATTGAACTGGTATTGTAATTAAGTCTTAAAATATCTTCACAATTTGGGTGTCTTTCTTCGATTCTGTATAACTGTTTTTGTAAATTTTTTTCATTGTGTTATAATTACATAATAAGTATATTCACATTCATCATCGAATAATATTAAAAGAAAGAATGTAGAACTTAAATTTTCATTAACTGTTTGAGGAACAACATCAGTTAATAATGTTTTTGTTTCTTCATTTCTTCTATGGAAGTTCTTATAGACTACTCCATTTAAATTTTTAATGATATCTTCTTGAATTCTATTTAAATTTTGTAAGTGAGTTATTTAAGGTTTATACATCTCTTTAATTTTTTATTCTCCATCTTTTCTAATTGAAGGTACAACTTCTTCATAAACACCGTCTTGGAAATTTTCTACAAAAGGCATCTTCAATTTCATAACTAAAGAATATACACCAAGTTCACTGATAAATTTTGATGATTTTGTATAAATTTAGAAGGAATGATTTAATCACAACTGTGATTTGCATAATTTTTCTAATACCTTACTTCAACATGAAATTTTACAGCAACTCAAGAACGATTAAATCATAGAAGTTAAGAACTTGATTTCCATAAAAGCATGTATTATTCATTTTGTCAATAATCACAGAAACATGCTTATTATTATATGTAATTTTGTTTTGAATAAATCTATAATTGGTTCAACTTACAAGCAAACTTTTTATCAGGAAAAAATATGTTATATTATTTTAAGTGTATATAAATGAAGATACTTCTGCTATTGCTGTTTTTCAAAATAGCAGTAGTCAATGAAAAAACAAATCAGCTAAATGTTTAATTGACTTTGGTTACATGGATATTCCATCAACAAAAGGTATAACTCAAGTGAGTGATGATATATTGGGAGATTCATTAATGTTATTTCAACTACCACACCTTCTTGATATAACTGGTGAGTTATTTGAAGATACTATAAAATTTACGAATCATGCTTTATTAAACTACACCATTTATTAAATGGTATAGTTAAGTCTAATTCAGAAAGGACATGTAGCTGATACTGCATTTAAAAACAGATTATAAGCTATTAAATTTGAAAATAATATAAACTCAACAGAACCTAACCATTTCTTAACTGCAACAAAACCAAAAATTTTGAATATTCTTAAGACAATTTAAAAATAAAACATTGATTGAAAATAACATTAAAACGCTTTTGTGAGTACCAGATGCAGATTGAGAGAAATATTATGGAATTTCAAAGAGAGATAATCAAACAACTTAAAATTGTAAAAATTATATATTATTCAGAATGGGTGATTTTCAAGCGCCTTGGATCAGGATGGCCATTAAATAGAATTACGGGTTTGCAGTTAGGAATAAACAGGTATATGCCACTGAGAAAATCGACTTACATTGAATTGCCAGATAAAATAAGAAGTAAAAGGCATGTATTGTTGTAAAAAATAAAGATCGAAAATATTTTCTTTGGGTTGTAAAACCAGCATTATATCATGTAGATAAAAATTCAGGAAGATTTACAAAAAATAAAGATGTTGGTCTTGATCTTTATTAGAAACTGGAAAATATTGAATTTTTGTAGTGGTCCATCATATTGCAAAAATTAAATATAGATTTAATGTGTATATCAACATCTATTCATCTCATGAAAAACGTCAAATTTGTCCATTGAAAACTGTGAAAAGGAGGAGAGAAAACATGTAAATCTCCTTTATTTTAAGAGTAAAAGTAATTCACATTTTTGTTGGATAAAAGACTGATCTCATCTTGCTTGTGCTCAGTTAATAATACACAAAGAGATAAAATTTATTTGTGATATGTGTTAACTTCATTTCTCTAGCAAAGGAAAACTAGGTAATCACACATCAACTTGTTTAATTAACACACCAATAAAAGTAGAGATGCCATGTGAACAGTTCATATGTTCATTTTAAAAATTATCTACACAAAAGTTCTATTTGTTATTTATGCTGCTAGTGAAAGTTCACTATTGAAGATGGACAACTGTCAACTCAATCCAGGAAATTTATATAAAATGAAATATCAAAAACATTGAACAAGTAGGTTCTGTTACTATATTAAGTATCTTAATGGACATTATACAGATCCTGTTGTTTGAAATGGAGCAAATCGTCATAAGTAATTTATTGGATGCATATAAATAGAGGTTGAAGAAGCTGGAAGAATATCTTCTAAAATTGAAGAAATGAGTCCATTAGGCACCTGAAAAAATCAAGACATAATAAATCTAAAGTTTGTATACCGTGTGGATGTCATTATACAAGAAATAAAAAAAGGTTTGGCATTATTATCATTTGACTGAAAGGTACTTTACAGTTAAAACACCCAAGGTTTGTATAAACTTATTTACATAATTTATCACAAGATGAATTTCATTGTTTGTGAAAGAACTTGAGTATGATAAGAAAGAGACAGATTTAATACCCCAACAATAAAGACAGATATATTAGTCTTGATAAAAGGACAGAAAGTTTCAGAATGAGATTTATTGATACATTTGAATTTATAGCCTCTTCACTTGACAAATTTTCATCAAATTTAAAGACATATCAAATGATATAATATTAAGAAGTTTTTGAAAGCAGGATTATTCGATTTAGTGATCACAGAAGGTGAATATCCACATGTTTACATGGACTCTGGGAAGAAATTTGAAAGAAACTCAATTACCATCATAAAAAGAATTTTACAATAAACTGAATGACTGTGAAGTAAGTGATGAAGGCTATAAACATGCAAAATTGGTTTGGAAAATATTTAATATGAAAAATCTGGGTGAATATCATGATCTGTAGCTTAAAATTGATGTACTATTGTTAGCTGATGTTTTGGAAAATTTTAGAAAAACTTGTATAAAAACATATGATTTAGATCCATTTTGGTATTTTACTGCACCCAGTCTATCCTGGGAGGCAATGAAGAAAATGACTGGACAACCACTAGAATTATTACATGATTATGATATGAGTCTTTGGTTGTGTAAGGAATAAGAGGTAATATACTACAAATTTGCAAAGATATGTAAAAGCCGATATTCAATATATGAAAAATTATGATGGAAGCAATTTATATGGCTATCCTCTGAGTCAGCATTTACCACATTCTGGATTTGAATGGGCTCAACCAAATAATTTTAATTTGGATATATTTTAGAGGTAGATTTTGAATATGCAAACGAACTGCATGATTTACATAAAGATATACCACTCTCTTCTGTAAAAAATTTGGTGCAAGTTACTAAAGAAAGCAAAATAATAACCACTCTGGAAAACAGAAATAATTATGTAGGTCACTATAGAAATCTTAAATTATACCTATCTCTAGGATGAAGATAAGAAAAATTTACAGAGTTTTAAAATTTAAACTATCTGATTGGTTGAAGAAATATTTAGACTTGAATACACAAATGGGGATGGTGTCGAAGATGATGGTGAAAAGGATTTCAACAAATTGATGAATAATCCTGTGTTTGGTAAGCCAATGGAAAATATGAGAAACAGAGTGGACGTGAAATTAGTATCGGTGTGATAAATCAATAACAAAGCCAAAGTTTGCAGAAAGAACTATATTCAATGAAAATATCCAACTAATCACAGTAAAGTACTCCTCATCTCCAGTCAACCTAAGTGCAATATTATACAGGGTGATTCAAAAAGAATACCACAACTTTAGGAATTTAAAACTCTGCAACGACAAAAGGCAGAGCTAAGCACTATCTGTTGGCGAATTAAGGGAGCTATAAAGTTTCATTTAGTTGTACATCTGTTCGCTTCAGGCGCTGTTGACTAGGTGTCAGCGTCAGTTGATGCTAAGATGGCGACCGCTCAACAGAAAGCTTTTTGTGTTATTGAGTACGGCAGAAGTGAATCGATGACAGTTGTTCAGCGTGCATTTCGAACGAAGTATGGTGTTAAACCTCCTGATAGGTGGTGTATTAAACGTCGGTATAAACAGTTTACAGAGAATGGGTGTTTGTGCAAAGGGAAAAGTTCTGGACGGCCGAGAACGAGTGATGAAAATGTAGCACGCATCCAGCAAGCATTTGTTCGCAGCCAAGGAAAACTGACTCGCAGAGCTAGCAGAGAGCTGCAAATTCCACAATCAACTGTATGGAGAGTCCTACGAAAAAGGTTAGTTATGAAACCTGAACGTCAACTACCCGAGGCGATGGTTCGGCCGCCAGGCAGCCCATGACAGAGCACTTCATCACTGGCCTCCAAGAAGCCCTGATCTTACCCCCAGCGATTTTTTCTTATGGGGGTATGTTAAGGATATGGTGTTTTGGCCACCTCTCCCAGCCACCATTGATGATTTGAAACGAGAAATAACAGCAGCTATCCAAACTGTTATGCCTGATATGCTACAGAGAGTGTGGAACGAGTTGGAGTATCGAGTTGATATTGCTCGAGTGTCTGGAGGGGGCCATATTGAACATCTCTGAACTTGTTTTTGAGTGAAAAAAAACCTTTTTAAATACTCTTTGTAATGATGTATAACAGAAGGTTATATTATGTTTCTTTCATTAAATACACATTTTTAAAGTTGTGGTATTCTTTTTGAATCACCCTGTATATCTAATTTGGTAAAGCTAAATCAATTACTTTAAAAGATAATTAAAAACATCATCCTATCATTATTTGTAGCCAATAATAGCATAGTTCCAAAAACCCAAGAAGTAGAAAATAGCAGTTTTGTTGGTGGCAAAATTAGCATCCCAAATCTCAACCAATCAGAGCATACCTTTAAGATGATGCATAAAACTTGTGTCAGTTTACTTTATTTCTGACATACACATGAAATCATGCCTCTTCTTTCTAGTAACCCCCTCCTTACCTCCAACCAATCATAGGGCACTGTTAAAAATACCAGATGATGGGAACCAACTAATGTGTGCTTTATAGTCCCCTTCCCTCTTCTTTCCAGCGAATCAGAACCTGCTATTTAAATAGTGTGAGAGAATGACGCCAGATGCGTAGTAAAAATTATGGAACCTTACCATGAAAATCAAATATACTCATCGTCTCCTAGAAAGTCAAAGATATTCTTATTTTTGGGATAAAAATGATCTCCAGATCCTGATTTAATATCAGAATTATTCAGTACAGGCAACATCTTTTCTTTTGAGAGTGTGTTCTGACATGATGTAGTTAAAATGGCTTGTTACAGGCAAAACTAAATAAATACATAAATAAAGAAGAAAATGAAAAGAGAAAAAATCCTCACTGTTGCACGAGTAACGAAATACAACTGAAAACTTACGTTACAATCTCCTCTGTGTGTACATTTCTGAGAAACCGTACATCATAATTTGAGGTACAGGCTATTTATCAAAGCAAAATCCAAAGCAAGTACCTTCAGAACTCAAACATTCTAACAATAATTTCAATGAAAAGGAAACTTTAATACAAAGCTATTACAAATGATTGAAGCGATTTCATAAATTCACTGTAGCTCCATTCATTGACATATGGTCACGACACACTACAGATACGTAGAAAAACTCATAAAGTTTTGTTTGGCTGAAGCCGCACTTCAGGTTTCTGCCGCCAGAGCGCTCGAGAGCGCAGTGAGACAAAATGGCGACAGGAGCCAAGAAAGCGTATGTCGTGCTTGAAATGCACTCACATCAGTCAGTCATAACAGTGCAACGACACTTCAGGACGAAGTTCAACAAAGATCCACCAACTGCTAACTCCATTCGGCGATGG
This sequence comes from Schistocerca americana, assembly GCF_021461395.2. Taxonomy (NCBI): domain Eukaryota; kingdom Metazoa; phylum Arthropoda; class Insecta; order Orthoptera; family Acrididae; genus Schistocerca; species Schistocerca americana. The sequence goes on from NC_060120.1 coordinate 347,274,653, forward strand.
TATGCGCAGTTTCAAGCTTCTGGATGCCTCTGTTAGGGGAAATCAACGGGTCGGCCTGCAGTGAGCGAAGAAACGGTTGAACGCGTGCGGGCAAGTTTCACGCGTAGCCCGCGGAAGTCGACGAATAAAGCAAGCAGGGAGCTAAACGTACCACAGCCGACGGTTTGGAAAATCTTACGGAAAAGGCTAAAGCAGAAGCTTTATCGCTTACAATTGCTACAAGCCCTGACACCCGATGACAAAGTCAAACGCTTTGAATTTTCGGCGCGGTTGCAACAGCTCATGGAAGAGGATGCGTTCAGTGCGAAACTTGTTTTCAGTGATGAAGCAACATTTTGTCTTAATGGTGAAGTGAACAGACACAATGTGCGAATCTGGGCGATAGAGAATCCTCACTCATTCGTGCAGCAAATTCGCAATTCACCAAAAGTTAACGTGATTTGTGCAATCTCACGGTTTAAAGTTTACAGCCCCTTTTTCTTCTGCGAAAGAAACGTTACAGGACATGTGTATCTGGACATGCTCGAAAATTGGCTCATGCCACAACTGGAGACCGACAGCGCCGACTTCATCATTCAACAGGATGGTGCTCCACCGCACTTCCATCATGATGTTCAGCATTTCTTAAACAGGAGATCGGATAACCGATGGATCGGTCGTGGTGGAGATCATGATCAGCAATTCATGTCATGGCCTCCACGCTCTCACGACTTAACCCCATGCGATTTCTTTCTGTGGGAATATGCGAAAGATTCAGTGTTTAAACCTCCTCTACCAAGAAACGTGCCAGAACTGCGAGCTCGCATCAACGATGCTTTCGAACTCATTGATGGGGACATGCTCGCCGAGTGTGGGAGGAACTTGATTATCGGCCTGATGTCTGCCGAATCACTAAAGGGGCACATATCGAACATTTGTGAATGCCTAAAAAAACTTTTTGAGTTTTTGTATGTGTGTGCAAAGCATTGTGGAAATATCTCAAATAATAAAGTTATTGTAGAGCTGTGAAATCGCTTCAGTCATTTGTAATAACCCTGTATATATACCACATTTTTAAACCGGTTTGAGAATTATAAAATAATTTCTTCCAGTACCATACAGATTCCTAATCTCAAAAAATGGTTCTGAATATTAGTGAATTTTTAATAGTTATGAAAATAGTTGTAAGATTCAAAACGAAAAGACAAGTGAGCGTCCTATACAAGTGTCAGTTATTGAGTAGTGTGATATTAATGAGGTGAACTACTCAAGCACCAAGCATCTCTTGCACGGATTCCACGTTTTTCGTTTTAAATCTCATAATCACTTTCCTAGCTATTAAAAATTCGCATTCATTAAGTTTCAATACTATCTATATGTGTTTAGGAGTCTGTATGAAGACATGAAAAATTATTTTATACTTTTTAGTCTGATTTATAAATCTGGCATATTAAAAATTCATTTTTATTTAAATAATTATTTCCTGGATTTTAGTCTTGATACTGTGGGATTTATAAATCGATATCAAACAGTTTTACAAGGTTAAAACAGAGGACCATGGTGAATTTATGGCTATTTCAGGTTCTCTTCACCTGACACAACTGTTATGTTGCTTGCTGTTAGCAGCAATCATTCTTCCCGCAAACCGTTCGTAACTGGAACAGTTACCTCGTGTTCCATTTCAGCTAAAAGGGTATATTTCTTTTGGAGGAGGAGCGATGTATTTCTACGAATGTGAAGTTTGAAGCAGTTATTTGGCTCCAACTGAATTTCAGTACAGTACCGCGCCAACGTTTATTTTTCATTATACTGCTATATGCACCATTCGCAAATACTGTGTCAAAAACTTCTGTCAAAGGAGAGCAAATGTTTGCACAACTGTCTTACTAACGAGATGCCCTTAGTATCCCTAACCTGACACCAAATAAGAGTATACGACGTCTTAGTAACTGATCCCCACCACAGTATTCACACACGAAGCAGAGAGCTTTGTTCGCACAGAACTTTCACGTCATCTATGGAAAGAGTTGTCTATTCTTCCCCACTTCACTCGATAGAGAGAAGACCCGGTTTCATTACTTTCACAGCAATCTATTTGTTTAGTTGTGTTATGTATTTTTACCTCCTACCTCGTGAAACCTTCAATGATCTGGCATTTCGTCTTTCCTCCTCAGAGTACAACTGTAGTTTTTAGACCAAACGTTTATCACTATTGCAGCCAACATTCTAAGCGCGACTTAGTGTCAACTGGTTAATAGCTGATTAATCTTTTGTATTTCTTGAGATCAATGGTTACACTTTTGTGAAAAATAAACAGAACCAATGAAGTATGGATACTTACAGTAATCATTAGATTTCGCCAGATTCAATTTGTTAAATAAATGAAGTTGCCAATACTATTCGTTTTTCAAACTTCCTGACTGACGATAATTCTCTGCTGGACAGAGAGTGTAAACTGAGACTATGGAACTTGCGATCACTGCTGCCGACTGAGTAATCTAAGCATGACTCACGACTGTATTCGTGGCTGTACTTCTGCTAGTACTTAACTTCGATTCAGAATGTAGTATTTAATTTTAAAACAGTTCCCTGCATTGCGGCTAAGTATTTACTCCATAATATCCTTTCTTCTAGGATTACTACAAGGTAGGCAGGAAAACGTATGCTGTGCTTGGAGAGTAGGCGAGAGTACAAGTCAAGATCTGGAGCTAGGTCATGAGGTGTGCCTGTATAGCTCAGTCGGCAGAGAGTTGTGGGCGGGATGGAAGGTTATGGGCTGGATTCTGTGTCCGGTGCACAATCTTAATCTGACAAGAAGTTTCAAATCAGATCACACTCAGCACCAGAATGGACGATTCATTCTCTGAAGCACAGATTTCGGTATGAATCTAGACTAACCAGGCGTATCCTACTGGTGAAAATCTCTCGTGATAGTAGTCAGTTGACAATGCTGATATGATGCTACGTTTGGAGGAGTGATCTATTTACCATTTTCTACGCATTATTTCAGCGTAGTAGAGAGATACTGCGGTTGTCACCCTAGGTATGCGTGAGGAGATGCTGTTCATCTTCGTCTGCTGAACAAGCGTCCTTAGCTCTCAAAGTACGCGTTTTACAACCCATATTTTCCGGATATTTATTTCTTCCAGAATGAGATTTTCACTCTGCAGCGGAGTGTGCGCTGATATGAAACTTCCTGGCAGTTTAAAACTGTGTGCCGGACCGAGACTCGAACTCGGGACCATTGCCTTTCGCGGGCAAGTGCTCTACCACCTGAGCGACCCAAGTACGACTCACGCCCGGTCCTCACAGCTTTACTTCTGCCAGTAGCTCGTCTCCTACCTTCCAAACTTTACTGAAGCTCTCCTGCGAACCTTGCAGAACTAGCACTCCTGAAAGAAAAGATATTGCGGAGACAGGAAGTTTCATATCAGCGCACATTCCGCTGCAGAGTGAAAATCTCATTCTGGAAACATTCCCTAGGCTGTGGCTAAGCCATGTCTCCGCAATATCCTTTCTTTCAGGAGTGCTAGTTCTGCAAGGTTCGCAGGAGAGCTACTGTAAAGTTTGGAAGTTAGGAGACGAGCTACTGGCAGAAATAAAGCTGTGAGGACGGGGCATGAGTCGTGCTTTGGTAGCTCAGATGGTAGAGCACTTGCCCGCGAAAGGCAGAGGTTCCGAGTTCGAGTCTCGGTACTGCACACAGTTTTAATCTGCCAGGAAGTTTCATATTTAATTCCTGTTTTGGTTCGTACTACCTCCTCCAAAAATATGGAAACCAAAGAGACTTAGGCAGAAGAGAGATGTTTCACAGTGTTTCAGACGAAAATGTACTCATAGCTCTTAAGGTGTGACTTTTAGGGCCCATTTTCACCAGTCATTTATTTGTTCTCTTGGTCCATTCTACACCACTGAAAGTTTCCTTCACTATAATTGAGCTGTGCGTGGCTCATGATTGTGATCTGTTGTTCCTGCATGTCTGGAACTGTGAGAATATATATATATATATATATATATATATATATATATATATATTAGTTTTGTGTTAATGTCTTCTAGCACCACTATCCTTGGTCACTTTCGCTGGTCCGTGGGTAGCTGCATCAGCGTTATGGGTAGTACGTTCGTGTTACTATCTCTGAAGCGATTGTATTTCTGGGTTCTGCTCTGACAGGAAAAGGGGAATCGGTGGAGTGAGTCGGTGCAGTGAGTCGGCAGAGTCACTCGGAAAGCAGACTGTCGCATGTTAGTCAGTTGGCTCTGACGCTCAGTCGCGTTTGGGTTGTGGGCTGCGTCGGGTTTGTCGTTACTCGGCTGTTGGACGAGTTGGCAGTCAGTAGCAGGCAGGTCCGCACGTTGGAAGTACGCGCCATGACCCTGGTCGACGCAGACGGAAGGCCACTGGTTTGTCGGTCGGCTGGTCGTCGGATGGTGACATGTGGTACGCTGAGCTCTGACACCAGTATCAATCGGGGAATAGTTGGCACTCAAGAACGGTCGGGTCTGTATGGTGTTAGAATTCACCGGGACCGCTGATGGCGAAAGTGGGCTGCCGTTGGTCGTTTGCTCGGCCTGTCGTCTCGCTCGTCGACGCCTTGGATCCTTCGGACGAACACCATTTTCCGAGTCGGGATGTGGTGGACCTTGTTGGTCCGTTGGAACTGAGCAGCGTCGTAATCTCCACAGCGCGAAGCCAGGCCTGGCCTTTTGGCGGCGTGCAAGCGCTGTTGCATTTGGAGGTGCTAGCTGTGTGAGCGACCTTTCGCTTTCCTCCGAAACAGGATCCTCAAGTTGAGTAAATAGTTACCTATTCTTAAAATTCGACTGTTACGATTTGTTCGTTATTTGGGGTTTGCTGTTTCCTCAGCCGTTGACGCGTGTGATAACTAGTGGTGTGTGTTGTTGCCTAGAACCTGCAGCTTTCTTCCGTATTGGTTTGACAGTTGTGACTTGCGTTTTCTGTATTCTTTAAACTTGTTTGAGTGGTCTTTGATGCCTTGGTCTTGGTGAAGCCGAGTTTGAAGTTATAGGTATCTTGGTTTACTCGTCATCCGGCGATATTTTCCGTTATTTATGCAGTTCGATCTGACGATTGCAATCGGTTCGATTGTCGGTCGGTCGTGAACCGTCTCTAGGTTATGCTGCCTTCTCGTATCTGACCTTAAGCCTTGGCTGCCTGTCTCACTTAACTACACCCTTAAGGGACCTTCTCAGGTCGACCCTGGAGTATTTTCTGAATATCACTCGTGATTGTTTTAGTTTGTGTTTTTCCCCTTTTTCTAAATTTGTAAGTACTGTGCTTGGCCTTCTCTAGTGTATTAATGCTGTTTTAATTGATTGAAATCAGGCCTTCAGCTGTGTTTTATTTAAAATTCTTGTTTGCTCTGTATTTAGGCTTTCAGCCGCCTTGTTTTAAAATTTGTGGCTTTCAGCCGCACAGTGTAAATGCTATGGAGTCGCCAATCAATAGCTTATCTTAAGGTTTGTCTTTAATTATTTTGAATAATAGTTTGGGCCTTCAGTCGTGAAGATATTTCATGTTTTCTTTATATGGTTTTCTGTTTACTGTGTAAATGCTTGTCATTAAAGGTTGCCTTTTATTATGTTGAAATATTATTGGGCTTTCAGTCGGGGCAATAATTTAAATTTTGCTTAATATGGCTTTTAGCGAAATTTGTAAATGCTTACCTTTTATAGAATTGCCTCTGCTGATCTGAAATATTATTTGGGCCTACAACCGAGAAGATATTTTAATTTTACTTAAGTAAGGCCTTCAGCCGTTTGTCTAAATCCTTGGGTTTTAAAAGGAATTATTTAAACTTTATTATTGAGAAGTTGTTTTAAAGAGAAAATTGTGCATTGTTTTGTGTAACTAGCAGTAACTGATCTTGGCCCTTCCCAAAAACTGATCCTGATCCGCTCTGTACTGCCACTCCGGATTTCAATAATGTTAGCAACAACAGTACTGGTAAATGTGTTCCTATGTCAGAGTTATCGGAACCATTTTCGGCGATAACCTTCGACTCGGTCGTTCCCGGACCTGGCCACTCACCTAAGATACATTATCCTTCTCCATCATCTCTCAAAATTTGGAAATCATCACCATGAGTGTAGAATGAACCAGAATTGTACTGACAAATTTTCAGGGGTTGTTGAGGAATACCCTCTGAGTATTTTCGTGTCAGGGACCCACGGTCTCCGGGAGTCCGTTACAGAGATAGCGTATTTCGTTTGGCTTCTTGCGGGAATTAACTTTGTATGTGCGTTGCACTGAAAAGAGTACACAACAGTGCAAGGGCGCCCATTCAATAGTTTCTAGGAAGGGGCACAGATCGCGTGTTAATATTTTGGAAGGCGAACGGGGAGTCATACAATTTAAACTTTCACGACCAAAAATGTCACAATAAAATTTTCAAGGAGGGCCGTGTTCGAATGGATTTAATATTAAAGCCTAACGTTTCGTCTCCATGTTTGAAGGACACTGTCAACAGGGATCGTAGCTTCTTTGATGGTCCGATTCACGCCCTGCCTTGCAACTGATAGTAACGGGTACACGTACTTCCGCTCAGAGGAGGACAACGCATGTTTTGAATACCCAGGCGCAATTGGCCGTTATCGATTGCAGCTGTTTGAAGTTGCTGTCACTCTACGTCTTCAGCACTAAGATCCAAACATCACACAGTTTTATGCCCTCCTCCTTTCTGTTCAAATTCCTGGGGTATTTTACAATCTCTGTGGCCTCTGTGTATAGCGTTTCATGGTACCCGCTTTTGGCTGCCAGTACTTGAGTCCCATCAAAGTGAATGTGGTGATCTCCTGCCTGCTAATCCGAAGATTCAGTTTACCACGGAGGAGGAGGCAGGGTGAAGACATTTTCTTGATGTGATAGGTTTCATCAAAGAAGATGGTAGCTTAGGACACACAGTTTACCGAAAATCCTCGCACACAGACCGTTATCTACACAGGGATTCAAACTACTACCAACAGCAAAAGTGAGGCGTCATAAAGACGTTGGTGGATGGAACAAGGAACATGGACGAACCAGAGCCCGGAATTAAAACATCTCACCAATGCATTGCTCAGTAATGGTTATTCGCCGGCTGAGATAAAAAAAAAAAAGCGCACGTACAGACCACCACGCAGAAATCGTAGCAAGGAACAAGCGCCTGTGAAACCAACTGTTTTCTTCCAGTTCTTAAAGGGCGTTACCGACTGCATAGGAAAAATATGGGAAAAACGGAGCATCATCATAGCCTACAAACGCATCTGTAAGATACGTAATCATCTAAAGCTGACCAAGGATGTTCGAAAATCGTTGCAAAAACAGAGGAATTAGAGGATTCCGACTGGTTGTGGGGAGATGTATGTGAAAACTGCAAAAAAAGAACGGTCGAAAAACGACTAGAAGACACACAAGGGCAATTACAGAAGGAGGAGGGGAGACTGTTTGATCAGCTGTTGAGGGATATGTTTGCAGCCAGGAGGCCACCTTATTCATTTTGATAGGAAGTAAGTACTGGCAGTCACAGGCTAACACCACGTAAGGCTAAATTGAGAGGTCATTAGATATTGTAAAACACCCCAGGAATTTCAATTGGAAGGAGGAGGGCGGCAAATTGAATAAAATTTGAATCCCGATGCTGAAGAAGATGTGCACTAGTCATCCGCTGTGGTGAACAGCAACAGCGCAAGTCGCCAGTCGACAATGGTCATTTGCTCTTGGGTGTGACGTCAGGCCACGATGTATATTGCTGCAGTCAGCAGCGAGCCAGGGTGTGAATCGGACACTCAAAAAAGCTAAAATCTCCCTTGAAAAAGCCTCCACAGGTGGAGACGGTGCGTTGGGTTTCAATGTTAAGTCAGTTCTACCCATGCATAACAGCCCCGAATATTTTTAATCGTGACTGGTGATTTGTAAACAGTACTAATTAATACTCTTTTAAAATAGGGAATGGTAATGTCAGTTGCTGTGCTCCCACGTTAAATTTCATACATATGCTCATTGTTTTTCTTTTTAATCGGTATATCAAGAAAGTTAATTTGTTTTTTCTAGCACCTATTCAATTGTTTGTTTCGTATTTTTATATACCTTGTCGATGTCAGTATGAACTGTTTCAATGTTTATTTGTGGTTCATCTATGAAGCAGAGTATGTCATGCACACACCTGAATTAATATCATACGTTGTGTTCTTTCACTACTATTTTTTTGGAAATGAAATGTTCAATGTAGTTTATAAAAATGTCTGCTAAGGCTCCTGAAACTGGGGTCCCCATTGGAAATCCATCTTCTTCTAGATAAAATTCGTTGTTGAATTGGAAGTAGTTTTGTCCTGTTACAAGCTTTATTAATGCATTTCATTAAACTGTTCATCAGGGAGTAGAATACGTATTTTCAGATTTTTATAAATAATGCCTGTTGATTCTGGTAACAGCATGTTGGAATAAAGGTTTTCTGAATCAAACGAGAGGAACGTTGCTGTGTCTGGGATCTTTGTATCTTGGATTTGTTGTATTAGCTGTGTAGTATTTTTAATGGTTCTGTCTTTTTGTACACTCAGGTCATCAGACAGTATTTTTAACACGTATTCTGCAAACTTGTAAGTTGGTGATGTTATGAAATTGAGTGTGTATACATCGGGAAATTTCGATTTCTTGCTCTTTTGTTGCCTTCGGAGGACAGGTGCAGTGAGACTATTCTTCGTCAGCATTCTTTTATCCATGTTATTCTGAATAATGCCTATATTTTTCAGCGTGTTTTTCGCTTTTGTCCGAAATTTCTGTGTTGGACCTGATTTTAATTTTATAATATTATTCTGAGAGATAAAATTCTTGTATTTCTTAACGTATTGGCTTTTGACTATAAGAGCTATTCTCTTCTCCTTGTTTGCCTTTGAAATGATGTCATTTTCAGTTTGAAGCCTTCTCTCTTGTTTTTTTATTGTTACGGTTTCTGTGTTTGTGTTTTTTTTGTGTTGTGTTTTCGTATTGGCTACTGTATTACGGATTTATATTGACACTGCTGTTTTCTCCTCCTGCCTCCCTTGTCAATACACTTTGTGCTTCTGTAGTTAGATTTTCTATATGGTCTTTATCTACTTCTGAATTAAGGTTTATTTTAATCTTTTCCCCAGCAGGTGTCTTTCTTTACTTTTTATTTGCGTGTCTGTAAGGGTAACTAGTATTGTGTAGAATTTGTAAGTGTGTTTTTGTTTGTTGATTGTGTTGTGACGAATCTTTCTTCTATGAAATATTTCCTTTCTTTGTACAGAAGTTTTTGTGTGCTTTTCGACCTTGTTCACCAGTTGAGAGAAAACTGCAGTATTATTAACGATTTTTGCAAGTTGCAAATGTGTCTTATATAACTCGTAATTTAACTCTTATTTCGTATAGGAATTTTATTTTGAATGTTAAACACATTTTCCGGGCAGCATGCATTGCATTTTGAGCGCTGGGTAAACAGTTTTTAATTTTACATTGATATGTTTAGATACAAGGTCTTTATGTTTGCATATGATGTTGACTTTTATGTGTTGTATGGTTTTATGAACGTTCAGGTGAAATCTTCCTAATTTTTGGCGTAGACAACATGGAAATTCGTGCCATGGCGTCAATAATTAGCGTGTTATTGGCCACCGTGCGCTGCAAGCACACAAATATTCATTTTATTAATAAAAACTGTCATTTTTGTATTTGTTCCAGACGTTTTTGCCTTTAACTTTAAGATTTAAGATTTTAGATTCAGTTTCTTTCCATAAATCCAAAAAATAAGATAATTCTCGTCGGTGTGGAACACGTCAGAAGTATAACATAAAGAACCATAAAACATTGAAATAAAATACTTACTACCTGACCGTTTCTCAGGAGATTGTCAAAATAGTTGAATACATTACAGTAAACAGGAACTGCTAATATGTACAGAATTAATACATTGTCAGAATGAAACATGATTATGCGCTTTTAATTAATGTATCATACACAAAATACCTAATCTTGACTGTCATGACCAAGTGGTGTCTAAACTGAACTCCAAAACATTTCTTCTTAAGCTGGTCTAACTGTCCCTGATAAGATATTCATCTATACAGTAGAAGGAGCTGCCTACCAAGAAGTCTTTCAAACTCTATTTAAATCGTACTTTATCTGAAACAAAGTTTTTACTGGTTTCATTTTCAGTGGAGTCCAGAGTTATAGTTTCGTTTTGCTGTTGGTATTAGGAGATTATCAAACACTTCACCTATTGTTTTTTACGTAAATAAATAATTACCCACAGTTATTTCAGTTTTTGGCTGGTGCCTGCATTTTCTCAAATTTAGTCACATGCTGGAGGTCGGATTGTAACTGTACATACGAAACGTAAGTGCATTTTCGTTTTACGAAATTTTTTCTTCACAATTTCATGTTCTTTACGAAAACTGCTATGCGGCACTATTAGCGGTCTGTCACTAGTTGTAGATTCTTACCTGAAACTGTGATTTAAAGTGGCAACTATTGTGGGTTCACTTTATGCCTCTGCCTGTTTGGTTTTTGTACGAAGACCTCGCCAACCTAATAGGTTATATGCTGAAAACTTACGTGTGTTCACTACTGTTCTCATCATATCTGTGTTTGTGTGTGTGTATGTGTGTGTGTGTGTGTGTGTGTGTGTGTATGTCTGTGTGTGTTTGGATGTGTATGCCAGAGAGAGGGTCTGTGTGTATGTGTGTATGATATTTTTCTATAAAGGTTATTGAGGGAAAATCGTAGGAAGTTGACTATAAATGTAATCACTGTCACAGAGTGGTTGAGAGTTTTGGCGTTCAGTTGATTTGAGTTTTACTTTAAATGATCTGCGGAGGATTTCACGGAAGAGTGAGTGGAAAGGGGTTTGGTGGTATTATTGTGATAATAATCCTCTTTTGGTGTATTACTCTGTTATTTTGTCTATTAATGTAACATCTGAGTTGTTTGTCATGTGTTTTTGATCATTCAACGAGATTACCTTTCTGATTTGGTTTTTTGTATGTTGCAATTATCTTTAAGGGTTAGTAGTGTTTCTTTATGGTGGAATCTAGTTACTTTCATGTGTTCTTCTCTAGGGACTGGTTCGTGATTGTGTACTACTAGGTGTTCTGCAAATGTGGAAGGATTTGTCCCATATTTCTAGGCTCTCATTTGTTCTTTGCATCTGACATCAAATGTTCGGCCTGTTTGTCCTATTTATCTCCCATCACAAGTGTTACACTGTAATTGATATCATCTGCTTTATTGTATATATGTTTTTGTCAATTTTGCGGTCTATTTTTGGATAGAATTGTCTGTTGCGTATGCTACACTTATGCCCTGGCTTTTGAAAATGTTGACGATGTTGTGTGTGATTTTGTGTTTGTACCGAAAATAAAAGATATAAAAATCCAAATGAACAGATTACTCAAATTTCAAAGACACTCGTGACAAAACGAAACCACTTCCAATTCAATAAAGCATTTTTTTTACAACAAGATGGATTGTAGGTGGTCTCACCAGTTTCAGGAGCCTTAGCAAATATTTTTACAAGATACACTGAACAGATCTTTTTCATAAAAATACAGCATATTATATTACTTCAGGGATATGGACGACATACTCTGCTTAAGAGCTGAACGACAAACAAAGACTGAAAAAGTGCGTACTGATATTAGCAATGTATATAAAAATAATTGAAAGAGAACAGAATAACCAAATTAACTCATTGAATATAACAATCAAAAAATAAAACAATAAGCGCGTGTTTGAAATTTACTGTGAACACACAGCAACTGACAGTATCATTTCTCAATACTCGAGCCACCCACACTGACAAAGGCAAACAGTATTTCGACACATGTTCCATGGACTCATCACAGTGCCACTCAACTAAGAAAGCTACCAAAAAGAACTTGACATAAAGATGCAGATAACGAAAAACAATCGTTACAATAGTAACATAGCCACAAAGCTAAACAACAAGAAAAAAGTGTTTTTTATTTGCAACGCGTTTATTTCTTTGCTTCCTATGTACGATGGCCATGCAGAGAAACTTGTTGTTTAACACAGGTTCAATTTCATTTGTTGATGCGTCATCGTTAGTACCATCACGTTTCAGAAGGTAGAGCAAAAGGAGCTTTTAATGATAAATATTATTCCATTTAAAGTTATATTTCTACACTGTAAATGTTGCCACCCAGTCCATTCACATCAATGTGAAAGCCTGAATGAATACCTTTTTGTGGCGTGGACTGTTGCGAGACATGCAGTAAGAGTGTCAATGAGCTTCTAGAAGGTACCTAAAGATACGTGGAGCCATGCCGACTCCAGTTCTGTGGTCAGCTCCAGTATGTCTTTCGTTTGCGGATCCATGGTGCGACCAGCTGATCGAGATGGTCCCACAGATTCTCGGTTGTGTTTAAATGCGGATAGTAGCCAGAGGAAGACGGTGAATTCATCCTGGTGTTCTTCTGACTCTTTACGTACACTATGAGCTGTATGGCAGACGGCATTATCCTGCTGGTAGACGCCTTATACCTGAGGAAGAACAAACTACTTGTAGTGCTGGACATGCTCCCACAGCATAGATGCATACTTGTGTTGATCCGTTGGGGCAGCCACAATGGCGAGATAAGCCAGGGAATGCCACGAAAATATTTCCCACATTATAGCGCTCCGTCGTACGACCTGAATCTTTCCGACTATCCAACAGCCATCTGGCCTATGTAGCATAAAAAGTGATTCATCAGAAAAGCCCACCTGTCGCCACTCATTGGACGTCCAGATGCGGTATAGGAATGCAAATCCCAGTCTTCGTCTCCAATGATACTTAGCAACGGTCACTGAACGGTCGTTGAGGAGACAGTGGTGGAAGCCCCTTGGTTCTTCTGGTCAGTCAGTTGCTCAACAACTGCACGTCTATTCACCTGTACACAGCTCCGCAGTCACCGTTCACCTTGTCGTCTAAGACTTGTGGTGCACTGGTTTTGGATAACGCCATTTAGCCATCCACGTTGTACCGTAACTAAGCCAACGGTTTACAAACTTAGCGTTTCGGAAATGCCTGAAAGCCAATGATCATACCCTTTCAGACGTAAGATAAATCGCTCCGCTTCCACATTAAGACAACGACTTCTCTGTTTTCTGCGTCACCCCCCCCCCCCCCCCAAACGCTTTATGTACTCGCCAATTCTAGTGCTGCCATCTGCCGTCTGAATGGTTATTGCACCATGATGTCGAAGATATTCGGTGACTGCATTAATGTGGTCCGTGTATTTATCGTGAAACACAAGTGATTACTGAAACGTTCTGGGAGTTATTTACTTATTTATTATTGTAATTTACTAGAACATTGTGTGTATCTTTAAATGGCAGCAATTCCTGGTGAAGCAGGTATTTCAGCTCCCTGTGTATTTTCGCGTTTGGTTAATAAACTTGCATCAGTGTGGGTCGTTAATTCTTCGTCTTCTTCCCAAAACTATTACTTGATTCTAGGCTCTACGTGACAGTGTAACGGAATTTTCACCCACCTCTCCACTATCCACTTGACTGTAACAATATAACAATAATGAATCTCTCGGTCTGTCTTTGTATCAGATACTGATAATGCTGTCTCATAGGAACACTCAGGCATCTCTGTGCCCTCCATAGCGATTAATCAGAATATGATGCTCTTCCTTACTCTATGTCTATGACTCTTATTTACGTAGCTGTATTTACATGTCGTTAATGTCTACACCACCTTCATCACAGTCTCAATTATTAAGCGAGAAGTCTACGTGTGTTAACTAAATCTACTCGTACAAGAGGAGTCTGGTGCCTGGGTCATGGTCAAGGCAATAAAGTGGATTGCTTGTCATTTCCGCAAAGTCAGCCGGCTCCGGTGCAGAATTTAAGACACTTGATCAAACGCAAAACCTAGGACTGGGGTGTTCAGTATCTAGGAAAATATATTTCATCAAACTTAATTCAGTTAATTTTCTTTTCTACTAAGATTAGTTCAGGAAAATTACGAGGAACTGGATAAAATGCAGATAATAAAGCAAGTGAAACATAATTTAGAACTGTTACTGTATGTCTTAACAGACAGTAAACGAAAGCAGATGTATCAAAAAGACAGGGTAGCAGAACACAAAAAATAATTGAAGGACCTGTGATTGTCAACATTTAACTTTATGCGTACTATTAATACATTTTAATTCATTATTTGTCAAGTAATATATTGGTATAAGAAGACATCTCTGAGATCTTGCCTTTTCGTGACTGTGACAAATTTTAAAACAGTTAGACACATCTACACTAGAAACAGCTGAAATTTTAATATAAATTTTCGAATAATTCGACGCTTCCAGAGTATAAAACCGAATATTTTGAAGGAAATAAGTCCCCCACTTATATTTTTGCAATCACAAAAAAGATTATATTCCACTTTCTATTTCTCTGTGTTGTCAGAAAGAAATAAGACCAAAGCACATTACAAAAGAAACAATCCTGCGTTCTTATAGGTAAAATCCACACACGAGCAATGTCATCCTGTAGACTGATGCAGTAGTTACAGAACAAAGATAGCCAGCTTTGAGAAAAGGCTCACCTATCGCAGGACAAACAGCTTTGCTCTTAGGGCTGACTTTTCGCTTTGCAGACATTACCAGAGGGCAAACTGTACACTTGTTACAGTTACGTGTTAAGGAGTAGTAATTATGTTGATGCCTCTTGTGCTGTCCACAAACCCAATTGAGTTCAACTGTTTACGAGATATCTCGGAATTTACTAGAGAACTGTTTTTTTCTGTCCGGAGATGTTCAGCACTTGCAAATACCGGCGAAATCAAACCTTTATTCATACATGATGAAGCAGGTTTCCTTTGAGACTTAATTAAAAGCAAAATTTTCCGGGAAAATTTTTAATTAGAGAGATTTTAAGAGAAAAAATCATAAGTTTTGAAGTAGGCAATACGTTTTTCTCTCTTAGGGCTAGGGTTACATTGTTCGAGATCACGATGCACTACAAAATAAAACATGCAGTTCCAGTGAAAATATGTCACAACCATAGGGAATTCTGGGCGTAGAAATCGCGCAAATTACACGAAATTTTTTGTGTACACTATCTGATTATACAAACTAAAGATACAATTCTGGACTTTAAACCTTCCACAAATACTGATCGACCCATCGCAGCACTGGCGTATATTCAATTCTGTAGTAGCAGAACGATATACCAACGTAAGTACTTTCGTAATAACTGAATGTCCCGACCAAATTCAGGCATGGTTGTCTCAAGATGTGATTTCTAGCTGTTTGTCTGGATGATCCAGCTGGGTACAGAAATCATGTCAGGCGGCCATATCAACAGCTAATTAAACGCCGAAATTTTTCTAGACCAATGGCAAGTGGTGTACGGTTTGAACTGAAAAAAGAAATTTCCAGAGACAAGTCGAAAATAGCGGTCCACTTACACCAGCAGCGAACCATCTAATAACTTTGAAGAAGGAATTGGATGGAGTAGTTTATGTGGACTCGATGGATGATTTATACGAGCCTTTTGTTTCTGGGAGGATCTCGGAAAATGAGTGACTCTCTGCACAAAATGTTGCGCAAGTACGTTAATAAACATTTTGTAGCAATTGGTGCAGGCGTATTTTAATAAATATTTTTAGCAGCGTCATAATAGTGACAATGTTCAAATCATTATTGTTTCATGTGGTTAAGCAATCTGTATGGGATGGAATGATGGAGATATGCTGACCTGATGGTTTCTAGTTAAATGAAGATCATGATCTTAGAATTTAATTCAGGATGACTTCTTTCGTTAGCGATTTTCGAAGTATGATGAGTATAAAATCAACCTATATCTAATAAACACTCGCGGGTTTCCAGCCTGGCTGAAGGCGTTGACATATGGCGACGGTTCGACGAGTCACGATCTGTCTCCTCTGGTCAATCGTCAAGTTATTATGGCTGTCCCTCTGTACGTGTGCAAGGGGAGGCTACCCCTCCTCGTCGGTTGGAGGGTGGCTGCTTGGGTGGGAAGGGGGTGGGTGTTGAGGGGAATGGGCTGATTGGGGTTAGGGCAGGGCAAAAGACTGCTTTCCAATCTCTTCTCGGGCGTTCTTGATTCCATCTTCATAGCAGCAGTTAGAGACGCAGCTCTGCGATTTCCCGATTTTTTTACACACACATCCACACGTGTTACTGCATATCCTTGGTACATGTAGTTTCGGGGTTCTTTCACAGAACAATAGCATTCGTCTATCGAGATGGCTGAAAGACTCAGCCATCTGGGCTGAGTTTGGCACCACACAGGAAACAAAAGCGAGGGACATGCTACCTTCATCTTCTTCATGGCTGACAGAGTATTTTCTGACCTTTTATAGTCTTACAGTTTCCACTGCACTCATGTTGACAGAACGCTTCCTTCAGGTGCTGTAGTGCGACTTGGAGGCCGTTCTTTTCATGAATGACAAGCGCCCTTGGCAACCGTGGTTAGGACTGCGTGCTGCTGCTTAATAGGATGGCTGTTCATTCATCTCAGGTATAAATCATTGTTGGACTTCATCTTGCAACCTACGTGACCTGGAGTACTTTCTGTCTTCTTTCTCATTAATATATACAGGAAACGAAGATATCAATTATCTTTCTGTTCCATCAAGAATGTAATGATTTCAGAAATTATGTTTAAGTTATCAAGTAAATCATCTAGCATGCCATGCTCCCATCTCCCATACCACAATGCTGTCATTGATGTGGTGGATAAACTCTTTGGGTGTGATCTGGGCAGTTTAAAGCGCCAACTTCTCAAAATGTCTCATGGAACGATTTATAGTTCCTGGATCCCAAATGCGAAGCGCCTTCACAGCTGCATCAAATTGTTCGTAGAACTGCCCAAGACTAGAATCTCAGGAAACATTATGGATCGAGCTCGAAACCTCTGGATTTCAAGGCTGGCTCTTTTCGCGGATCCACGTTTTTGTTTCATTTCTTTTTGTTGATTCTTCTTTTCTTCCTTCGACTCGCTGTCTTCTTCTTTCTTGGTATTGCAGTAGTCACCACTGAATATGTCTATCATCTTTGTTTCTCAAATGCTATTTTTAAACGTTTTGTCCTTGTTTGTAACATATAGAATTTCTTGCTCTTAACTTAGATGGTTGAAATGGCTCTGAGCACTATGGGACTTAACATCTATGGTCATCAGTCCCCTAGAACTTAGAACTACTTAAACCTAACTAACCTAAGGACATCACACAACACCCAGTTATCACGAGGCAGAGAAAATCCTTGACCCCGCCGGGAATCGAACCCGGGAACCTGGGTGCGGGAAGCGAGAACGCTACCGCACGACCACGAGCTGCGGGCTCTTAACTTAGAGTCATGGTACTTATTACTTACTGCATGTTCATCAAAATTACTTCCTGCTTCCTTAGTATTCATGATTTTTATCTTCCTTCAACATGGAAGGAGAAAACGAGAAGAAGAAAATCGATTTCCCTCATTGGCTTGTTTCGGTAATAACTTCGTTGGTAATATTAATTATAATTATTTCAAGAATTTAACCAAAGATTCATTATTTTCAGTTATATGCTTATATTTCAGGTTTCATCGACCCACTAGCTAGGCAAGTTTTGAAATTATTCTTTTACGGAATCTATGGCTTCATCCTTATTTTGTAATGATTCTCCAACAGTGAGTTCTGAAAGTTACGTTCTGCCGGGTGGGATCCTTTATAATGGAATGCATCAAATGACCTGCTGGGAGTTATCACTATTTTGCGGGAGGGCTGCTTACATCAAAAGAATGGGCTACAGAAACTATGGCGTCACATGAACTGCAGTTTGGATTCTGTGCTTCCTATTTAAAAAAAAAAAAAGTCAGGAGTCCGGACGTCAATTGGTAAAAACGGAGACTTTGTAGAACGATTTTGTTATCCGTCTGTCTCTCCGTCTGTCTGACTGACTGTTAACACTCCTTTTTCCCAAGAACGGATAGAGGTATCAGGTTGAAATTTACGTCAGAGGCAAAGATATACGTTCCCTTGCCGGTCTAAAAATTTAAGCTTTTGTGTCAATGTAGTTAAAAGATAAGGCCAGTTATGTCACATATTTTAATGCAAACTCACTCATCAAAAACTATAGGTTATTTCCCATTGAGGAGGAGGAGGAGATTAGTGTTTAACGTCCCGTCGACAACGAGGTCATTAGAGACGGAGCGCAAGCTCGGGTGAGGGAAGGATGGGGAAGGAAATCGGCCGTGCCCTTTCAAAGGAACCATCCCGGCATTTTCCTGGAGCGATTTAGGGAAATCACGGAAAACCTAAATCAGGATGGCCGGAGACGGGATTGAACAGTCGTCTGCCCGAATGCGAGTCCAGTGTGCCAACCACTGCGCCACCTCGCTCGGTCTATTTCCCTTTGACCTAGAATCAAAAAATTTGCATTACACAAGGTCCATTGGAAAGGTACAGGCGGAAATCCTAAAACTGTTAATCTGTAATTAGATAACACTTTTTTTTATTAGCTGTGTGTCTGGATGTTAAGACAATTTTTTCTCGGGAGCCGGTAGAAGTATCAAGTTGAAATTTATGTCACTTACGAAGGTCTACGGTCCCTTGACGGAGGTAAACAAGCTTCTAATTTAATGCAGTATAGGATACGGCCACATATATCGCAAATTTTGATACACGAAAACTCGCTTATCAAAATCTGTTAGTGAACTGTGCATACAGACGTCGAGCGTCGTGGTCGAACGCTAATGCACGTGCCTGGAAACCAAGACGTCGTAGGATCGGATCCCGGTGGAACCGCTGGCTATTCATTCTTCGTCTTAACCTAGCCTTCACCTCTCAGCGACATCAGGAGTCGCCAGAAATAACACGTGGTCTGGATTCCCCGGCTGGATAACTAGGGTAGGTTGTGGACATGCAAGTAGCCGAAGCACCGTTTCTTAGAAAGACCTGCACCGGGCCACAAAGCCACACGAAATCATTATTTACATACATAATTAAATTTTTAGGGAACTCTCAGAGAGTAAGTTATACTCGCACTTGTCCGGTTTGTTTACCGTGATGCCAGTACTATTTAAGTCACCACGTCGTGCCAGTATCATCTGACAGGCGTAGATAAGATAGAGTTCTGGAATTTTGCCTGGACAGCTGTCAGGACTTTCTGTCGGCATTATTGTATTCGGCTGGAAGTATGTGTTTCTCGTAATCCACAAAGCTTTGTTTTGTGTTATCCGCAGACCAGGGATATTCTACGGCCAATAGCGTGCGTGTTGTGTAGTTCACAAGGGAGGTTTGCTCCATGGACAATAGTGGAATCGCTTAGTATTCCCAATCACGGACGGACCACGTACGTAGCTTTATTACTAATGACCCTTGCGGCAAAATACAGTCTCTATGTCATATGTCATCGATTTTTGTGACAACACCTAAGAGCATATGACTGGAGAGGGATGAACTGCATATGAGCTTCGAGGTGAAATCATTCTTCATGGAGGTGCTCTTCTTAACACTCCTGCTGCATCACTTACAGCGTAAATCAAATTTTCTCTGATCTATGTTAAAGATCGCTTCCAATTTATCAACTTTTTTCGCCGATAAAAAAGACGTGCCATGTACGCACACTTTCGTAGCAACGAACCGTAGCGTGATGCGGTGATCGCAACATCTCCCTGCGTGGGTAGTCTCCCGCACAACGCCAGCGCAGCGTTTGCATCGTACATTCAACACCTGGCATCTGCCGTGTAACAAGTAGTAAAAGGTGAATAATGATCGTAAACAGTTTTCTGGGCAGTGTCTTTTCCGTGTATATGTTGTGTGACCGAATACGTAGCACGTAACTTCAAACACATTACACGTGTCATTATCCGTGTGAGACTGCAGCCAGTACGAGCTTCTCATTTGTGGTGTGTCTCTCTCTGTAATCATGCAGCGCGAGGAAGCCAGTGCAGTAAGACGTGAGATCGAAACCAATGTTTACACACTGAAGAAACGGAAAGGTCTAAAAAGCGAAGTATGGAGTACATTTCTGTTGACTGTAGACGAAAGCCGGCAGAGGTAGCCGAGCAGTTCTAGGCGCTACAGTCTGGAACCGCACGACCGCTACGGTCGCAGGTTGGAATCCTGCCCGAACCGCGCGACTGCTACGTTCGTAGGTTCGAATCCTGCCTCGGGCATGGATGTGTGTGATGTCCTTAGGTTAGTTAGGATTAAGTAGTTCTAAGTTCTAGGAGACTGATGACGATAGAAGTCTCATAGTGCTCAGAGCCATTTGAACCATTTTTTTTATAATTTTGTTTTTGTTGCAAACAAGTGAAAAGTATGAGAAGTTACGTCGGTAAATGTTCTTTGTATGCTTTCTTTATGAAGATGGTTGCTTCTAGATTACAAGGTCAGCACATATTTAATGTTTCCTATTAATGAAAGGAAAAATATGTCTTGTGTTTGGAAATGAGACTTGCCTTCTATCCACCATTGTAGTGAAATATCATTTTACATTCCAAGTGCTTTATGAATTTCGCTGTGTGACGTACCCGTTCTTGGAAACGTTACTTTTGTATTAAAAGAGGGAGAGAGAGAGAGACAGAGATACATATATTTAGTGTGTGTGTGTGTGTGTGTGTGTGTGTGTGTGTGAGAGAGAGAGAGAGAGAGAGAGAGAGAGAGAGAGGGGCGTTGGATTTGTACAGTACAGTGCGGCGAGCTGGGGCGAGGCGAGGTCAGACGTCAGCGGTGACCGGTCATGCTCGGTTATCCGCGTGTCCGGAATCCGCATAACAGACATGAGGCGAGTTCGTGACCGAGCTGAGTCGTGTGGGGCCGGACACGAGTGTCTCGGTGCCCCCGTGAACAGGCGAGCTGTGACCGGTCAAACATTGAGCGTTGCAGCACTCTAGTATAGAACCCACCTTGTGACGAAATATAAAAAGGAACTGTAATCTCCACTCAGAGTTAACCACGGTTAGGATCGTAAATGCTATATTTCATGAGGAGCTTTCAATAAGTAATGCAACGCATCTTTTCTCTGGAAGAAGGTTGGTTTTATTCACAATTCCAATACACCATATTAGTCCCCACTACGAAACCCTAGTTTTCAACATAATCTCCGTTCAGTACGACGGCCTTATGCTACTTTACTGGGAGGGCCTCCATGCCCTTATGGTGCCACTTCACTGGTCGACATCGGAGCGAAAGTCTTGCTCCATCAATAACGTTCCCACCATCCACGTACATCCCGCGGGTGCGTCCTTCTTTCAGTCAGACAGAAGTAAGTAGGAAGGTGTGAGATCCAGGCCGCAGGGTGGATGAGGAAGAGCGCTTCAGTGAAGTTTCGGAGCTCCTCTCGGGGGCGCAGACTAGGGCGATGGGTTGCGTTTTCATGGGGAACGAGAGGTTCGCCTTTTAGTGGCGACAAACACGTTGAAGTCGATCCTTCAATTTCCTGAGTGTTTGAGGCCGGCCGACACGCAGGAGGTCGGACAGGTTTTGGCAACCGTATTGCAATGATGACAGACGCCTCATCCGGTGACTCACGGTGATTTTGTTCATTGTCAGGTCTCCGTAGACATTCTGCAAGATCATGTGATCATCAGTGACTCTCTGGTTTCCCACGAAAAGAAACTCAATGATCCGGCCGTTGTGGCCGAGAGGTTCTAGGCGCTCCAGTCGGGAACCGCGCTGCTGCTACGGTCGCAGGTTCGAATCTTGCCTCAGGCATGGATGTGTGTGATGTCCTTAGATTAGTTCGCTTTAAGTAGTTCTAAGTATAGGGGACTGATGACCTCAGATGTTAACTCCCACAGTGCTTAGAGCCATTTTAACAATTTTTTTGAAACTCAATGACAGCTCTCTTCTGAAATACACCTCCATTACAGACGCCATTTTGAAGGCTACAGATATCTCCGAAACCTATCGTAACTTCGTGAAACTGTAGAAGCTGTCGCCGGAACATTCCACGATGTTCTACAACAAATTCCGCAGTTTTGCGACCCATATTGTCTCAGAAAAAGAAGTGTTGCATTAGTAATTGAAAACCACTCGTAATAGACGGAAGTTGTATTACTTCACATAACAAGATACTGCTACACTGAATCAAAAACTCATTTATTTTGTGAAGTAAAACAGCGTTCCATTTAGCCTCTCTGCCCAAAACCATTTTATAGTTTTCCATGCGATTCTGCAAGGTATATCTTACCTGTAGGTCGTGTTTCCACAGATTCTAATATAGGGGCGTCATTCGTACCGCAGCAACCTCTACAATCGTCCTAAAATAAGGAACTCAGACTCTTTAACCTGCTTATCAGATAGGTGAATAGTTGGAGGGATGCTGCCGGTGGGTTATGGTGCGCGGACGGGTCGTAGGTCCTACTTGGATAGCTCGGTCGGAAGAGAACTTCCCAGTGATAGGCAACGGTCCCACGATGAAATCCCAGTCCGGCAGAGAATTCCAATTTTCAACCGAAGACACCCGTTTTTCTCATCCTTAAAATGTCAGTTCATTAAACTGCAAGGGTCTCAGTATTCATCTCCTGTTCCAAACTCTTCCTCTCAAAGAAGCACTTATAACCTATATATTGGCCACGACATCTTGGAAGATGATTTTTGCAGTGTCTGTGTGTTTATGGGTTGCATTTTTCATATGACTTGTCAAGCCAATGGCAGCACGGCATCACTTGCCGCAATTGTCACAAGTGTATCTGGCTGCTGAGGCAGGAGCAGTGGTAGCATTGCGAAGCTTTTTCTGCCTCAATCTGTCTAACAAGCCTTCATCATGCTTCGACATTCCAGATGATATATCATCACGCCACTCTGGTCTCATGGTAGCCCGTGCCTCCCATCTGTTTGTGTCGATTCCAAAGCTCTCCATATCTCGTTTACAGGAGTCCTTGAACCTCAATATAGGACGTCCTATAGGTCTTTTAGCTATAGAGATCTCTCCAAGCATCACCTCACATGGTAATCTGTCAGGATCCATACGGTGAACGTGTCCCAGCCAACGGAGTCGTCTCTGCTTCAAGATAGCTGAAATACTGTTGCAGTTAGTTTTAGATAGCACTGCTTCGTTGGTCACTCGGTCCTTCCACGTTACTCCGAGGATGGATCTCAGGCACCACATGTGGAAAGCATTAAGGCGACGTTCTTGTTTGGCATGGGTAGTCCATGTTTCCGATGCGTACAAATGGATGCTGAGGACTAAGTTTGATATACAAGAATTTTGGTGGTCAAAGGGAGTTTGTTGTTTTTCCAAACACATGTAGAGAGTTTGCCAAAAGTTGTCGCAGCTCTTCCAATGTGAGGATCAATTTCCTTGTCAATAGACATGTTTGATTTTATAGTAGATCCAAGATAGCAGAAGTTATCTACGACTTGCAGAGTAGTGCCATCTAGTGTGATATTCGGCTTTGTGTGGCATGCGTGACTAAATCTTGATGCTAGCTCTTGCAGCTCTGCTGTGGAGTTCGCAACAATTGCAGCATCATCAGCATACAAGAGTTCACGAGCGACTATCTGGTAGCGCTTTGTTTTACTCTTCAGAAGACTGACACTGAAAAGCCTTCCATCTTTCCTAGTATGCAGATGTACTCCAACATTGCAATTCTCGAAAGCCACTTGGAGCAGACCCGAGACGAAAATTCCAAAAAGTGTAGGTGCCAACACACAGCCTTGTCTTACGCCACAGTTCATACTGAATGGTTTAGATGTACTGCCATCGAAGATCACAGAGCCACGCACATTGTCGTGGAAAGATCTTATTAAAGACAGCAAAGTTGGGGGACATCCAATTTTTTCCAATATGCTGTAGAGTCCCTCCCTACTGACGGTGTCAAAAGCTTTGTTGAGGTCAATAAAAGCCACATATAATGGCACTCTGTGTTCGCGACACTTCTCTTGTAGTTGGCGCAAGGTGAATACCATGTCACTTGTGGATCTGCCAGTTCGAAATCCATACTATGACTCAGGGTAGATCCAAGCAGCCAAGGTTTCCAGTCTCTTCAGGATTATCCTTGCATACGCCTTTCCAGCAATGCTCAAGAGAGATATTCCTCTATAGTTGTTACAATTACCTCTGTCGCCTTTTCCCTTATAGATTGTTACTATATTTGCATCTCGCATGTCTTGAGGTACTGTGCCTTCTTCCCAGCACTGAAGTAGGATTTGATACAACGTCGGCAAAACGCAGTCAAGTTTGATGATTTTTGCTGGTAAGTTATCACGGCCTGTACTCTTGTCTAGCTTTAGACTTTTAAGTGCGAGTTTTAATTCGTCAACAGTGGGGGGATAATCAAGCTCAGACTACTGGGTAAGTTGGTAAAGTACCCAAAGCTTCTGAAGAAATGTTGACCTCTTCTGAGTATAGTTTAGCATAGTGCTGCGCCCATCTATCTAGCTGCTTGCTTTTATTGTTGATTGTGTCTCCATTTAGATCTTTTATTGCAGCGAACTTCCTGCTTGTTGTTCCAATGGCCTTTTTGGGGCCTTGATACATGCCACTATAATCTCCTTTGTCTCGGCAGATCTGAATAGCTTTACAAAGGTTGGTCCGCTATCTATTTGCGCAATGGCGAGAAACTCGTTGCAGATCTGCTTTGTAGGCCTTGTATTCAGCTATTGCTCGTTGGTCTTTAGGATTGTTTATAACCTGTATATGAGCATTACGTTTCTTGTCTATATATGGACGCAACTCACTTTCACATTCAGTAAACCAGTCACTTTGAGTCCTACCCTGCTTCCCAAATGTTCCGATAGCTGTCTGCATAACATTTTCTTTAGCTAGATGCCACATGTTTTCGGCCCTCTATGCAGTTATAAATTACTCAGGATTCAGTTTCATCTCAATTTCTTCACTGAACTTTTTGTGTAGCGCATCACCTTGAATGGCTTTGGTGTTGATCTTCACTCTTCGACAAACGCTCTCAGCTGTGTGAATCTTCTTTGGTGTGAACCGTGATTTGTTCATAACTAAAGAGTGATCAGTATCACAGTCAGCACTGTGATATGTGCGGGAATTATGGATATGACGTAGGTTGCTTCTTCTGGTTATGATGAAGTCGAGCTGATGCCAATGGCCTTAACGTGGGTTTCCGTGTTACTTTGTGCACGTCTCTGTTCTGGAAGTAAGTGTTAGTGATGCATAGAGAAAGAGAGGTGCAAAGTTGCAGCAGCCGCTGACCGTTCTCATTCATATTTCCAATGCCGTATGGGCCAATGCAGACGGTCCAGTTGTTCCATTTATTCCCAACCCTGGCATTAAAGTCTCCCAGTAACATGAGTTTATCTGATCCACGAACATTCTCCAGGCATTTCCGCAGGTCTTCATGGAACATGTCTTTGACTTCGGGTGGCGCTGCCATAGTGGGGGCATATGCAGAGATTAATGTGACGGGGTCCGATGTCTTTGATCTCAAAGTTGTTAATCATTCAGATATAGATTTTGGTTGTTCGCAGAAGCTGAGAAGACTGTTTCGCACTGCAAAGCCAACTCCGTGTTCACGTCTTTCTCCAATTTCTCTCCCTTTCCAGAAAAAGGTGTAATTATCTTCGCGCAGGCTGCCTTCTCCAGAGAGACGAGTTTCCTGTAATGCACCCACATCAACGCGAAGACGCAGGAGTTCTCTGTCAATTATGGCTGTTTTTCTGACTATAGAGGCAGCATTTGTAGGAGTGTCATATCCGGGTAACATAGTTCTGACATTACAGGTGGCAAATCGTGTTATTGAATAGTTGGTTTTGCTCATATGAGCTACTTTATTGTTGTTTTTTCCAGGTGCCTCAATAACCCACCTCGTATCAAGCACTGCGAGATGCTTGCTGCTCCATACACCCATAGAAGCGCAAGGTGGGGGACGGACTGGTACCTTACTGGCTGGGGGCTGCCCAGCTTGAGGCGGGCGGTAACCAGTCAGTTAGCCGCAATGGGCTATCCCAGCGACGAGAGTCACCCCTGGCGCCCGCACTCACGTCCCTCAGCGCAAGGCTTAAAACCGGTAACTGCGACTCCCCATGTTGTTATCCACACTTTTGCAGGTGCAGGTGGAGTGTCCTCTCCACAGGCACTGCATCGCCCCTGGGTCGTATTTAAAACCCACGAATTTGCCCAGCGTTCATAGCTTTCTCTCGACCCAAACAACTGTTTCCACAGTAGTGACGGGTCGCTACGTGTGGAGCTGAGTGGGTTGTTGGAGTTGACGACTTGTTCAGGTTGAACCCTACTGTCGCCTACGGCTCTCCGGATCCGTTGCCTCATCCGCCAAGCATATGCACCGTGCCAGAGGTCTCCTCCTCCGCCGCAGCTGCCGTAGGGGACTTCACCCACAACCTTGGGCTAGGCTCCTGCATCAAACCCCGCAGAACTGGGGTGAGATAGGAAACTGAAAGACACCGTCAGGCCTCGAAACCTAATAATATTGGAGTCAAAAAACAAGAGTTGGCCAAGGGAGGCCGACAGGAAAGAAAACAGTAGGGGTCTGACACAAGTAAGTGGAAGCAATGTCAGACTCAGCTCAGGGCCCTACGGATGCCACCCGCGAACTTCTAGTCCCCTTGGGAATCTTGTAACCTACGTCCTCCATTATTTGTTGGATGTATTCCAACCTCTGTCTTCCTCTACAGTTTTTGCCCGCCAGTACCATGGAAGTCATTCCCTGATGTCTTAACAGAAGTCTTATCATCATGTCCCTTCTCTTTGTCCGTGTTTGTGTGTGTGCGTGTGTGTGCGTGTGTGTGTGTGTGTGTGTGTGTGTGTGTGTGTGTGTGTGTGTGTGTATTGAATTGAAGTCTTAACAATCGTACCCTGTAACGGATTAAATGACTCAGAAATAGTATCGACTCTCCTCTCTTCTCCGTTTTCCTGTGACACAGCAATATTGTTTCACTCACTCCAATAATATTACACTTGCCACCCTGTAACAGATTGTTTACCGTCCTCCGTGAAGCAGAGTTATAGAAATAGGTTAGTGACTTGAGGGACAGTGATTATATTACCACATGTTACAATAACTCTGCCTAGACATGCTGATGTAACATACCCATCAAAAGCGCTCCTGGAAGGAGCCGACGGTGATGTATGGCCATACCAACTCCACTAGTTTCACGGCTGAAGATCGACTGCACGAAAATTACGATTCACGTGGTCACGCAGATTCCCGGATCGGGTTAAACCCGGGGAGTTCGGTGGCCAGGGGAGTACAGTAAAATCATCTTGGTGATCTTCGAGCCACACACGTACACTGCGAGCAGTGTGACACGTTACATTGTCCTTCTAGTAGACGCCATCGTGCAGCGGAAATATAAACTGTGTGAAGGGGAGGACATGGTCTCCTGGGATAGATACGTACATGTGCTGATACATTGTGCCTTCAGGATCTCGAGAACACCCAGGGAATGCCATGAAAACATTACTCACAGCTTAATGTTCCCTGCTCCGGCCTGGACACTTCCGACGATTCTTGCACGACCGTACTCGCCAATGGCTATCTGTAGGGCCATGAAACGTGGTTCATCCGAGAAACTCACCTTTCGCCTCTCAGTTAACGGCTGGATGATGTACTGACATTCAAATTCCAGCCTTCGTCGCCAGTGACCAATAGTCAGTATGGGTGAAAGAACCATGCTCCTATTGCGGAGGTCCATACGCAGCAACGTCCACTAAATAGTCGCTGAGGAGGTACTGTTGGTGATTGTTTGGCTCATCTGCGAGATCAGTTGCTCAACAGTTCCACCTATATTCGCCAGTACACATCTCCGCAGCCCTCGGTCGCCCATATCTTCTATGGGCCTTGGTGCATCAAAGTTGTCTCTGCGCCGATTTTGGAGGCCGCGATTTTGCCACGCACGCTGCACTTTAACCACGGCGGCGCACTAATAGTTTACAAACATGGCTGTTTCGGAAATGCTTTCTCCCTTGGCCAGAAAGTCAATGATAATGCTTTTCTGGACGTCAGATAAATCGTTCTGTTTCCGCCTTACAACAAGGACTGCAACTGTTTTCCTCGTCCCTCAGACACGCTTTGTCTATCCTCTGAGGCTAGTATTTCATCCTGCCGTCTGTGAGCTGTTATTGCACGTTGACGTCGAACACATTTGGTGGTCACATTAACGATGTCCGTACATTTATCTTGTAATACATGTGATTTCTGCATAGATCTGGGGTTTATTTACATGTGTAATATTTTAATTTACTTGAGCACTTTTTACGTACACAAATGGTCGCAATCTCTGCTAAAGCACGTAGTTCAGGTCCCTATATATTCTCTCAGGTGCTCAATAAATGCGGTTCGCAGCTCGTGGTCTAGTGGCTAGCGTCGCTGTCTCTCGATCACGGGGTCCTGGATTCGATTCCCTGCCGGATTGGGGATTTTCTCCACGCGGGAACTGGGTGTTTGTGTTGTCCTGATCGTTTCCTCATCATTCGTGAACATGGCGAGATTGGACTGAGTAACGATTAGCAACTTGTACGAGCCCTGATTGCCGCCCAGTTGAGCGCCCCACGAACCAAACATCAGCTTGAGTCGCTGGTTCTTGTTCACGTCCTTGTTCTCATACTTATTACTTGATTCTGGAATCTACATGATAGTGTAATTAGTCCTCTCTTCTATGCAGATACTTGATTGTAACAATAATGAAGCTTCGTAACTGGTCGGCCAGGGTGGCCGAGCGATTCTAGGGCATGGATGTGTGTGATGTCCTTAGGTTAGTTAGGTTTAAGTAGTTCTAAATTCTAGGGGACTGATGACCTCAGATGTTAAGTCCAATAGTGTTCAGAGCCATTTGAACAATTTTTGAAGCTTCGTGACTGCGTTTCAAACGCTATCAGATGTTGGGGACGTTGTCTCACATGAACACCCAGACGTCTTGATGTCCTTTACAGTGATTACTCAAAATATGAGACTCTTCATGGCCCTTATATACCATACATGTGCTGGTAACAATATTAAACACCGACAAAACTCACTTTGGTGGCCTTTCTCCTTGTCACACAGAACTATCTCTCTAATCGCTTACATACGCGACTATGTTGTGTACGAGTTTGACATCTGACCATGTCTTCCGGGTGGTTAATTTTTTTTTTTTTTTTTTTTTTCAGGCAGTGAAGTTCAAATTCACAGACTGATCTTAAGAAATAGGAACTCCAGATGAAATGTGCTTGCGACAGTATTTCGTCATCACTGTTATATAAAGTGAATGGTAGAACGACGGTGAAGGGATGTAAAGAGATTAATACTGGATATAAGGTCCACCTGTTATGCAAAACACTGTTTTTTTTTTCACATGGCCAAAACACGTTTGAGCACCTGTTTGCCATCGTCAGTATGTTTTCTTTATTCACATGTATGGAATTTAAATATATTTTAAGTGATAACTATTACCTGACCACAGTATCATTGTACTTGGTAGTAACGGCCAGTAAGCTTACCGTGAGTTTTTATCACAATATTTCACGAGGACACACTGAAACACTTCTTAGCATATGCGCAACGGTCCTGAAAGCATTCACAGTGAGACGCGTTTCCTTAGCAACTGTACTTGTTTATCATAACGTCACCGCATGTTTCCAGTAACGGCAGCAGGAGGCCAAGTGCAATGATATCGTTGTCAGGCAGCAATCTACGAAAATTATGCCTAAAGACAGTCCGCCTGCCTACCTGAGTGGTAATGTGCTTGCCTCCCATGCTCTGGGCCCGGGTTAGATTCCCGGCCGGGCTGGAGATCTTTTCCGCTCAGGGACTGGGTATTGTGTTGTCATCATCATCATTTCATCCTCATCATCGGCCGCAAGTCACCCATTGTGGCGCCGACTGAAATGAGACTTGGACTTGGCGGCCGAACACGAATGGGAATTCCCGGCCAACAATGCCATACGATCATTTCATTTGATGCCTAAAAACAGTCTTCATTTGTTGTTATCTTTAACTCAGTTTTACATTATATACTCATGGAGGACCCCGTGCACATTGTCATGTATTGGTACATTGTCATCCGCAACTAAATGGTGTTATGTGAATTTGATTAGAGAATCAACTCGTCAGTTTATTATATGTAAATGTAATTTCATTTCTGTCAAGGTAATTCGCACCTTTATTGGCTGTTACTTACGTTTTTCTCTGGTATATCCTTATGCATATGCGTCCTCACGAGTTATTCAGAACGACACACACAAATCCTACACTACTGGCCACTAAAATTGCTACACCAAGAAGAAATGCAGATGATAAACGAGTATTCATTGGACAAATATATTTTACTAGAACTCAAATGTCATTACATTTTCACGCGATTTGGGTGCGTAGATCCTGAGAAATCAGTACCCAGAACAACCACCTTTGGCCGTAATAACGACCTTGATACGCCTGGGTATTGAGTCAAACAGAGCTTGAATGGCTTGTACAGGTACAGCTGCCCATGCAGCTTCAACACGATACCACAGTTCATCAAGAGTAGTGACTAACGTATTGTGACGAGCCAGTTGCTCAATCACCATTGACCAGACTTTTCAATTGGTGCGAGATCTGGAGAATGTGTTGGCCAGGGCAGCAGTCGAACATTTTCTGCATCCAGAAAGGCCCGTACAGGGCCTGCAATATGCGGTTGTGCATTATCCTGCTGAAATGAAGGGATTCGCAGGGATTGAATGAGGGGTAGAGACAAGAGTGGTAACACATCTGAAATGTAACGTCCACTGTTCAAAGTGCCGTCAGTGCGAACAAGAGGTGACCGAGAAGTGTAACCAGTGGCACCCCACACCATCACGCCAGGTCATACGCGAGTATGGCGATGACGAATACACGCTTAAAATGTGCGTTCACCGCGATGACACCAAACGCGGATGCAACTATCATGATGCTGTAAACAGAACCTGAATTCATCGGAAAAAATGACGTTTTGCCATTCGTGCACCCAGGTTCGTCGTTGAGTACACCATCGCAGGCGCTCCTGTCTGCAATGCAGCGTCAAGGGTAACCGCAGCCATGGTCTCCGAGCTTATAGTCCGCGCTGCTGCAAACGTCGTCTAACAGTTCGTGCAGATGGTTGTTGTCTTGCAAACGTCCCCATCTGTTGACTCAGGGATCGAGACGTGGCTGCATAATCCGTTACAGCCATGCGGATAAGATGCCTGTCATCTCGACTGCTAGTGGTACGAGGCCACTGGGATCCAGCACGGCGTTCCGTATTACCCTCCTGAACCCACCGATTCCATATTTTGCTAACAGTCATTGGATCTCGACGAACGCGAGCAGCAATGTCGCGATACTATAAACCGCAATCGCGATAGGATACAATCCGACCTTTATCAAAGTCGGAAACGTGATGGTACGCATTTCTTCTCCTTTCACGAGGCGTCACAACAACGTTACACCAGGCAACGCCGGTCAACTGCTGTTTGTGTATGAAAAATCGGTTGGAAACTTTCCTCGTGTCAGCACTTTGCAGGTGCCACCACCGGTGCCAACCTTGTGTGAATGCTCTGAAAAGCTAATCATTTGCGTATCACAGCATCTTCTTCCCGTCGGTTAAATTTCACATCTGTAGCACGTCATCTTCGTGGTGTAGCAATTTTAATGGCCAGTAGTGTATTAATTTTTTGCAAAATTTCGGTTGTAAATAACATTTTTCACTCTTCCAAAAATCAGAGTAAACGTCGATGTTGTGAGTCCAGTCCCAGATGGGATTCACTTGCTCTCAAGTATGTTTGTCAACAAATTTTAATTTTCTGTACTTTCTCTCTATCCTCGCGCGCATGTGTGTGTGTGTGTGTGTGTGTGTGTGTGTGTGTGTGTGTGTGTGTGTGTGTGTGTGTTTGTGTGTGTGTGTGTGTGTAGGTGGGTGCGTACGTGCGTGCGCTTTTTTGCTGCTTGTGCTGTCTTTTCTGTAAAGTTCTAACATTCTTTTAACGTATTTAATAATGTGCGTTTGCATAGTATAGTGTATTTATGTATGATATGGTTTTTTTCCCTTGTGCTAATGCCTTCTGTATACGAACGCTTTCTTCTGTTGTTAGTTTATGGTACAGGCTGTGATCGGATTTTAGAATTTTTCAGTCCGTTTCTAACTTAGATGAGTGGCGATTATCGGCTGTTAGATGGTCAGCAAATGTACTATTGGAGCTGGAACATTTTAGAACTATGAGGTCTAATGAATATCTTGTTTTAAAGTTCCTGCATGTTTGTTCCATATATACTGAGTGACAAGAGTTGCGTATGAGTTCCTACACAGAGCTTACAAAATTTATGGGATACCTCCCAGCATCGTGCTGGAACTCCTTTTGCCTGGCTTAATGCAGCAACCATCGGAAACGTTCGTCTTACATCCGACATTAATTTCTGCAGTTATTTCACGCGGTATTGCTTTTATGTTGACACTGACAACTCTACGCAAACGCCACTGCTCTCAGTTGTTAAGTGAAGACTGCCGGCCATTGTGTTGTCCGTGATGAGATGTAATGCCTGAAATTTGGTATTCTCGACACGCCCTTAACACTGTGCATCTCGAAATATTCTACTCCACAGCTATTTCTGAAACTGAACGTCACATGCACTTCTAACTGCCATTTCGCATTCAAAGTCTGTTAATCCCAGTCGTGCAGTAATAATCATGTCGGAAATCTTTCCATGTGTATTACCTCAGTGCTAATGACAGTTCCGCCAAAGCACTGCCCTTTAAACTTGCGCACGCTATACAAACACCATCTGTATATGTGTACATCGCTGTCCCATGACCTTAGTTTGTATGTCTGACTTGTCGATTTTATCTGTAGGTGTTTTCCTGGGTTCTCAGCTTTTTGTGTGTTGATTTATCCCTCCTGTATCATATTTGGAGTACCTGTTTCTTCAGTTCGTTTCCTATGCTGTACTACTTTATTATTATAGGTGAGAGTATGTGCCATTTATTCGTGTTTTGTTGCTGTGTTGTGTCTTGCATGCAGTCATTGTCTGTGTGTTGCGTTCTTTTGTGTTGTGCAAGGTCTTGTGTGTATGCGGCTTGTTCAATCCTTTTCCATTTATATACATGTTGGTTTTGTTCCTCGGCGATATGGGTTTCATAACTATTTACATCGCCATATTTTGTCGTGTATGTATGTATGTGTATAATTTCTGTATATAGCTCCGTTTGCTTATAGGTGTTCCGTTGGTTTGTGAAGCATGAATCTGAAGCGTGCTTGTTAGTGTTTCGGTGGGTTGTCTGATACTCTGTAAATGGTCCTGCTCGCGGTTTCCGGTTTCTTGAATATTGTCAAGTCATGAGCATTGCTTATTCTTGATGTAGTCATATCCATAAAATTCAGAGTGTTGTCTGTTTATGTTTCTAATGTGGATACTTAAGTTTGCATATGGCAATATCCATCTTAAATGGAATGGATAAGTTGTTGAGCTTAGAATCCTCATATAAGGCCTTGGCGAATATAAGACAAATACAATGAGCTGTACCAGAAACGAATTAACACAAATTATCGAAGAAATAGTGGAAGAAGGAAAGGAACTTTACTATCCAGGAATAGTGTCTCTACAGAACAGCTCAAGTACTGACATGAGAGATTCAAAAAGACCGATTCCCGGAGTGTCAGGGATTTTCACCTGCCACGAGATACCTGGGTGTTTGTGTTGTCCTCATCATTTCATCATCATTCATGAAAGTGGCGAGATTGGACTGAGCAAAATTTGGGACTTTGTAAGAGCGCTGATAACCGCGGAGTTGAGCGCCCCACAAACCGAACATCATCATCATCATCATCATCATCATCATCATCATCATCATCCAAAAGACAGTGACGATTTTCGCCAAGGGATGGCAAAGGGTTATACTTTTTAGGTGAAATAAGGAACGAATGGAGTTGGTAACTCGAATGCAGCAGAATGAGGTTAGGCAATATGGAGAGAGGAGTGGAATAAGAGGGTAAACTTCCAATAAATAACCAAGATAGAAAAATGAAATATAGACCATTCAGAGCGCAATACAATGAAAAATGACAGTTTCGGTGCAGAAGATCTTTGAAAGCAATATCAGACACACCTGGTAGCTAAAAAGCCACAACTTCCTGCCGTCTCTTAGTTGGAGCCGAATGTTGTTATTTTGAAGGCGTGAAATTTCTTTTTCTATTACATCACATTACGAATTCCTTGTAATAATTCTATGCTTCTTTCAACAACGTACTTCCAAAAGGTTCGTTAACACTTCTATCGAGTTCTCTCACCGATGAGAGTGATATGTTTAGAAGAAAAAAGGAGACTCAATAAGTTGGAGGAAAAGAGCCGAAATAAACGTTGTTTAAGTTGCTGATGGTTTGTGAAGAGTGAGCTAAGAAATTCTTTTCTCGTTCTGCCCTTCTCGAGGGAATTCCGTTCTGCAGACGTGCTGTAATTTCCAAGCCGTCGTTAAGAGCGGTCGCTGGTAGCAATTTGCGTAACAAATGAGTCTCTTCAGACATCACAGC
This sequence comes from Schistocerca americana, assembly GCF_021461395.2. NCBI lineage: Eukaryota > Metazoa > Arthropoda > Insecta > Orthoptera > Acrididae > Schistocerca > Schistocerca americana. The sequence goes on from NC_060120.1 coordinate 347,309,032, forward strand.
TGGCTGAAAGTTACTCCGGTTGCGCACGCAAACTTCAGTTGTAGGAACGTCGCGCAAGGCATTCGGTGAAAGGGAGAGAGGTTTCACTTCCTACGGCACGTCTTTCAGAAGCAGTATGCCATGCATAAAAATGTTGCTTGTGACACAGTACTAGAAATGCACATTGTTATTTACAGTTTGAGTTATTTAGCGGTTATTGTAGTTTCCTGAAATCTCCGGAAAATGTATACCTCTCCCAGCAGACGCGATTTAACAGACCTTAACGAACATTATTTACGGCTCATTGCACATTTTTCCGCTTCTAAATTTTCCGTGATACAAGATAACTCACAACTAATTTCAAAAGGAGATGTTAACAGCGCCTGCAAACAGTAACATTTAACATTGAAGGTATGCAACCGAATGAAACAGGCCTATATTCCAATTAATATTTATTACTTACACAAGTGTCGGGACACGGTGTGCAAAACTTTACGCTTGTACAGTGTGCTTACGAACGCAGAACGAGGTTCGACCTGTCTTGACTCTACTCGGTATAACTCGTCTTTGGTCGGTCCTTCTCCGTATAGTGCGATATTGTGTTTAGACGTGCGATGCGACACTTTCTTCCACGTTTTGGTGCGGCTCAGTATGGTCGGCGGGACTCTCTCTCCATTTCGGGAGAATCGTGGTGTAAGTAGTTTCTATCTTTCTCTATTAGTTCGTGTTATGAAGGCAAATTACAGGCTCAGTGGCTGTTTGTGCAAAAACATGTATTCGGACAATCTGTCGACGCAGTCCTTCAAAATTGAATAGGTATCACAGAGGATAAGGATGATAACTTTTAGTATCCGTTGTGTAGTCGCATTATTGGCGGGTATCACAGATTTCCTATGAAATGGCATTTCAACTAACTATTGTGGAAAACATTCGGCAATATGATGTTATGATAGCCTGAATGATCTAGACACCAATCAGCACATTATCGACCTTTCGCGATCACATCGTCCGCGCGTCTGAATTCCTTGCTGGAGAGCTCAAGTGAAAACAGGCATGAGGGCCTGCGTACACCAATAACGGCTCCTTGAACACACAAACCCAGTATTAATACACAGTTCACTAAAATACTAAAACCAACATCCAAGCACTGGGTAGCACCAAAGAAGAAATGTTAGATGTTATACTGTAACAACTGCAGTTAATATTAAATGAATAATTCATTAAACAATCTCCAGTGATGTGGAGCTACACTTGACACATTTATAAACCGCAACTAGCTCAAGGTGTTAATGACTAGACAACCCGCACGCAACCTCAAATTCCAAAGCATCGTTTGACGGCGCAAAATTATTACTATTATAGTTGCCAACAACTAAGATGTTTGCAATTCCAATTTAAATTAGTGGATGAAGTTTTATACAGAGAATAAATTTTGATTCATAGAATTGACTGCTTAACATATTAAGAGTCGATGAATATCGGTCACACTTATAATTCAAGACAAATGCACCAGAACCAGAGCACAGCGCAGTTACATAGACTAGCAATACCAAGTATCTCAGACCCACGTCCAAGTGGTTTAAGAAATGACTAGCGGAAATCAAAGTGGCTGCACAGAGCAGTCACATCGACATGTTCCACCACAAAATGCCTCACCATTTAAAGTTAACATGCACCCCAGGGTAAACACCTGCACTCTCCTCAGGATTTGAGATAGACACAACTCTTAAACACAGCCTATGTTGACTGGTGACTGCTTCTGCACTCCAGTTCCGCTCACTGCCAGACACAGGCACCGGAATGACAACACAGTGCATCCTCGCAGTACACCAAGCGCCAACTGGCTACTCGCGATGCTCTGTGCACTGTGTTCCCTCTGTCATTGCCGCCGACCGAGTCTCCATCTCTCCCCTGCCGAGTCTGCAGCACTGCCCATGACCGAGTCTCCTCTTGCGAGTGGCTGCCGTCCTAGATAGAGAGCGCTAGCCAACCATGACGCCGTAAAGCAAATATCTTTGACAGATAAACTATCCTGCCAAGAGCATTGCAGGAAGTCACTGCTTATGTACTTTCACTAATTAATTCATAAAACTTTGTTAACATGAGGAGGAAGCATTCAGGATTCACACTCATAGCAATGGAAGTTCAAAACATAACAAAAGGATTTTTTTTTTACATCTGAATTTTCATCATTTTTTCACTTACTATTGGTTGCATTTGTTGCAATAGGTACACTTTTCTTCATAAGTAAGAGAGATTCTTTTCCACAGCGTACAAACCATACTTAAGGTGTGTGAAAGTCTAGAAGTTTCCAAATCTATTAAAAACAGTTGTAAAAGTTGATATAATTAACTATAAATAGTTTAAAATATAACAGCTCATTCATTTTTTCATAAATCAAATAAATTATAAAGTTTCATACACCTATACGTATGGTTTGTATGCTGTGCAAACTTCATCGAAGAATCTCTCTTACCTATGAAGAAAAATGTATGTATAACAGTAAATGCAGCCAATAGTAAGTGAAAAAATGATCAAACTTTACATGTAAAGAGAAATTGGTTTGCTATGTTTTTGAACTTCCAATGCTATGAGTGTGAATCCTGAATGCTTCCTGGTCATGCTGACAAAATTTTATCAAAATATTTGGAAAAGAGTAGACAGTGGAAATTAAAATGCAGTGTGGCACTTCTCCCGCTTCAAGTCGGTCTGTTTGACGACCTACTACCTTAACTTTAATTGATTTTGCTTTAGCTCTTCCACTACATAGTGAAGTACAATCAACACTGACGATATTCATTTATATGCACAAAAGTTTTATCAGGATTACTATTTTTATACTCCATAATCATCAGCATTAAGATCCAGAGTTATACTTAATTTTCTCTTTCCATACACTATTCTTCTAACTGCAGTTGCTGCTATTTTTTCTCCTATTGAAGCATCAAAGGTATGCATTCTTCCCTTTATGACTAGTTTTCTAAATCTTTATTATATCAGTATGCAATATCATGTTTTTGCTAGCTTCATCTAGAGGATCAGGTCCTTGATTACCTCTAGCTATTCTTTCTTCTAGTTTTGTTCCTGCACCACAATAATTATAAGCAGGGAGATGCATTCTGAATGGTAATTTATTAAATAATGTTTTAACTAATCCTTTTCCATATGTTTCACATTTTCAAATCGTTTGTGGCAAGTTATTCAAAAATTTAAGTAGACACGGCATTCCTATTAGATTATTAATGATAAAAACCGCTAAACTTATCTATTATCATTTGTGTTGTTCACACTTTCTCATTATAATAGTTTTTATTCCCAGTTAATTATTCTCCTGCTAACCTGGTGATTAAATCTCTAACATTGTTAATCCAAATGCCATCATTTGGCTTTTCAGCATATTTCTTTATTAAACCTTCACCTGTTTTGCATCTCAAAAATCTGAGCTTGGAAGTGGTTGCCTGTATTTTGGAAAATAGTTTTTGCCATTTCTTTTATGAAGCTTTTAACCTTTACTTGATCTTATTTTATTTGGAATATTATCAGTTTATAATGCACCTGAATTGAATAATATATCCACATAATTTGATAAATCAACAGCATACAATTTTTCACATATCATCCATAGCAATGTGCTTTCAGTTATCAGATTCATTAATTCATCAGTGCCTTCGTAATTTTTTCCCACGAATAGTTAATTTCTCTCCCTCAAATTTTATTGTTAAATTTCCAACTTATTAAAACATACCAACAGATTTCAATCGAAAAATTTTATCTTCACTATGATTAAAATAAAAATTTCTTCACTCATATTTATTTTCTACTTTCACTTCAAGCTTTAGCTTCTTTTCTGTTTTTAATCTCTTGCTTATACCTCTTAAATGCATCTTGTGTTTCTGATTCACTTAATTTATAATCATACAAAGCAGGATGATCATCAGACCATTCATATCTTGGAGTTATTCATTCTAATACGTCGCCATGACGATACAGAAGCATTTGTTTTTCAGTCTCTATATTTTCTTCAGTAGCTTTCAATGTGTCATCACCTAAACCTTCGATTCCTTCTGTAATATTTTCAATTGGATCAACAATAGGTTGATCATCTTTTTTATACTTTTTGCATACTGTTCATGGTTATTTTTCCAAAACTTGACTCGTTCTTTCAATTTTCAATTTTTTTCTATTTTGCTTGGTTTTCTTAACAACTTTCAGGTCATGTTTCGAAAGCATTTACTAAGAACAAAAATCGTTGATGACATCTATTTTTATGTAAGAATTTATAGAAGTTAAAAAGATAATACATTCTGTTTTTACAGATATCAAAAAATAGGAACTACATGTTTATGGCCCCATTTAGCTTCTTTATTAGCTTATGAACAATTGGTGTAATGTTGATAAATTTTTTCTAATTTTTCATGTTGTGTTACATAGTCTAGAGCTCCTCTAATTTCAGTTGCATATTCATGTAAAGGGCGATCATCATGGTATAGCAGATAAGCAATATCATCTTTTAAATAACTCATTAAATATGGAAATCTTTTATACTGCATTTGTGTTTCCCTTTATTAGGTTTCCCAGTTATATCTACTGTAAAAAATCCAAACTGATCATTCCAGCAACTGCTACACATTTATTTAAAAATCGTTAAATTTTGAAACACCACCAACTCACTCATGGTGTGCATGATTTAAACTTGTATCATCTTGTCTAAAGATATTTTTACAGATTTAGATTATCCCTTACTAATCGTTTTAAGATTTTTGAATATGTCTGATCTAAATAAAAACTAGCTATTCCTTTATGTCTTCTTCTAGGAAAATATTCTCCAACTACATCTTGATTTTCAAGAGTGAAATCATTGAATACTCAAAGAGAATAAATAATCTTCACAGTGTTCTGACTGTGAAAGTTCATCATTTTTGTAATAAATGTAGTGACCTTCTCTCTGCTTTTATCGCCAATTTTTTTTATAAATTTTGATAGATTCTTGGTATTTCAGTTAATGTAAAGTTTCTGAATACACATATGAGTGATTTACCTTATTCTAGTTCTAGAACTAGAATATGATTGTCAATCATTAATGTTGTTTTTCCAAAACCATTCAGAGCTATTGTAACACATTGAACAGAATTAGGCAAAAGCTGCACGTGTTTACTTTTTGATATCTTCTATGGAATTCCTGTCTTTGGTTCCCAATCAGGTAAGTCATTGTTCTCAGAAAAATGAGGAAGTTTTAATAATGTTGCACAGGTTGGTTTTCATGCAACATTTCTAACTCCAAGTATTATATGATAAAATAATAATATATATTGTGATGAAAAAATTCCAGTTGACTAATACAGTCTGAAAAACTTGAAAAAATTTTTTCATTCAAAAAAGTCAAATATTTACATTCAAGCAGATGAAATTTTAAATATAATTACTACCAAGAGTGATGTTAAAGTAAATATAGATGTAAATGATAGTATTGGAAGTGTACTTGGATGAAGTAATCAAATTATTGAAGCTAATAAAAAACTGTTGCTAATGAGTAATGACTATAAAATTTTATTTAGCTGATGGAATGTTTGTGAACGATATAATCACTTTCATTATGAAACTAATATTATTGGTTCATTCAAATGTAAAGCTGAATTTGGTGCACTAATAATTCATGAATCACACTACCCTGTATATATTCCAATTTTTAATACTACATAGGAATTAGAAATAACTGTAACTGAAGGAAAAGGTAATTTGACTGACTTCAATGGTGGTAGTGTATCTGCTATTTTAGAAATGGCTTAATAAATTTCTGTCATTACGAAATAATGAACAAAATGGAGGACTATGAGTTCTACTCATTCTCTGTGAATGAGTAATCAAAAAATAATCTAAATATTCCTAACAAGGATACATAAATTAACATAAATATAGAAGATGGATGGCTTAGTCCTAATCTTGCTCAGTTGTACGTCAGCTTCAGTATTATTGCAGCTCATGGTACAGACAATCCAACTTATGATGGAAAATCTAATACAAAATTAATTGATTAATTATGTGGCAAAGCTATTTGATTTTATTACCATAAAGAAAGTAAATGATTCTTTGTCTAGAACAGAGCATCCTTTTATTCCATCATCATTTTTGTTGTATTCGACTTCATCCCTCAATAATAAAATAAATCTGGAAGGAGATACACTTGATAATGATAAATTAAAGAGAATGGATACGCTTGGTGGTTTCCTTAGGGACTATAAAGAAATTTTATGGGAAGGGGATCTTACTGTAATTTTTACAGTCAGTCCCAGATGCTCTTCTTACATGGCCTGACTACAGTAACACTGAAGTTGAAGTCAAAGATACACCTTTGAAAGAAGATAAAATTGTAGAACAATCTATGGAAATTCGTGTACATATTGTAAAATATGAACCGAATTATGAGCTGCAACTCCAATATCTTTCTATGAACTACAAACACTTGAGATAGCTCAATTAAGTGGACAAAAAATTCGAGTTAGATCTCACAAATTGGTATAAGTTAAGAGAACTTGATACACCTTATTTCATTTTTGTTCTATTTCACACAAATTCAAAAAATAACCACTTCGCTAAATCATAACCATGTGATCATGTAAAGCAGCATAACCTGCATTTGAAAAACGGAAGAAAGTAAGTATCTCCTGTACAAGTATGGAATTTAGAACTACCAAATAATTATTTGAAAGACGAAAATGCTTTTCCCTGTTTTAAGCAAGTTACTCAATTAAAAGGAGATGTTGATATAAATCCTTATAATTTTTATAACAAATATATATATATATATATATATATATATATATATATATATATATATACACATATATATGTTATTAATATGACACAAAAAATATGTTGTTATGAGTCAAAAGAGAGTGATGAAACTGATGGGTAAATTCAACAATAAGGTAGCAAAACACCCATTTCTCTTTATATAAACGTGTGGTAACAAAGATTTGACATGTCATTCTTAACACAGATTACTTATGGAAAACTTTTAACTGAAAAAATGTGTTTCTAATTATATCCAATTTTATTCGTTATTATTTTTGTTAATAGGTATTTTCATGTGGATTATGTTACCAACTTGAAGTTTTAAAATTTGTTAATATTTGGCTGAGAAATTACCGAAAATCGATCTATTTAGCAGGCCCGCTGGTTGGATATTGTGTAGCTCCGATCTCTAGTGAGCCTCGTGGCAGGCTGAAGTTTTTACATCCATCTGGTGAGGTCAGAAGTCTGCTCTGTGCTATCAAACCACATTTTTCTGGACGGCTTTAGCAGCTGAAGGTGGTGCAGGAAGCTGCTAACAGATATCTCATTCTCGTTCTTCAGTTATCTTCATTCCTCAAATACCAACCATACATACGATTGGTGAATGTTATCGTCTTGCCTGTGAGGCACAGCTGAATAGGTATAGGATTGGTTCAGCTGGCCAGTGCTATTGTTATTTGCTATCACCATCCACTGATCGGGACCATTTGGAAAGAAGAGGAAGACATCTGCCGTCAGCAGTTCTACCATCTACACAAGTTGTTGCCAAGACGCTGCCAGAAGAAGATGGGTAGAAGACAGTTAGCATCCAATTTTCAGTCCAACAAAAACATTCAGCAAAAAAAGGAAAAAATGGTAGGGTGAAATGAAGTAAAGAGAGTACCATTCATGAGGATGTCTCCATACCCATACACGTCCATCCGCTCGCTACGAGACTCGTCCAACCAGGCAATATGTTTCCAGTCAATAACAGTCCAATGTTGGTGTTGACGGGAAGAGGCGTAGCGTAAAGTCTTGAGTCGTGCCGTCACCAAGGGTACACGAGTGGGCCTTCGGCTCCAAAGACCCATATTGATGGTGTTTCGTTGAATAGTTCGCACGCTGACACTTTTAAACGGCCCATCATTGAAATCTGCAGCAATTTTCGGAATAGTAGCACTTCCGTCACGTTGAACGATTCTCTACAGTCGTCTTTGGTCCCATTCTGGCAGGATCATTTTCCGGCAGCAGGGATTTCGAAGATTTGAGGTTTTACTGGATTCCTGATATTCGTGGGACGCTCGTAAAATGGTCGTATGGGTAACTCCCCTCTACATAACTAACCCGGAGGTGCTATGTCCCATCGCTCGTGCACCGCCTATAACTCCTTCTTCAAGCTCACTTAAATCTTGATAACCTGCCATTGTAACCGACCTGACAATTGCGCCAAACACTTGTTGTCTTATACAGGCGTCTCTGACCGCAGTGCCGTATTCTGCCTGTTTCCATAGTTCTGTATTTGAATATGCATACCTGTATCTTGGGCGCTTCAGAGTAGGTTTTAATTTGGAATGAAAAAACTTCTCTAACAATTTTAAATTACTCCTCTCATGCCACTCATGCATCCACTTCTACTCCTCTTTGAGCTATTTGACCCCATGGTGTACGGTTAGTTTCACTGATTAGTAATCTAAGCGCCCTTGGTCCTGAGTTGGAATCCCGCCACAGCTTAAATTTTGATTAATAATAAGCATTGGTGACCGAAGAGTTCCGGTATAAGAAGTCAGCCTCAGTCTTCCAACGGCCTTGTTAAAGAGGACGGAGGAACGGACAGAGGTTCAGGCACTCTCTTGTCCTAGAGGTATTTAATTGCCCCTAAAAGGCGAAAGAATCAGCAATTATCAAAGGCATGAGGATGTAGAAGGCGTTGGGAGCCACTGCATTAAAGATACGTAACCTGTATCCACACGACATGTGGCCCGCAATTGAAAAAGTGTCATGATGATCGCTCCATTGGCAAAAGATTCCAATATAGTCCTCCATTTGGATCTCCGGGAAGGGACTTCCAAGGCGGAGGTGAGCACGAGTAAAAGATTGAAAGATCAAAGAAAGGACAACGTTCTAAGAGTCAGGGCGTCGATTGTCAGAAGCTTTAACGTGGCAGGGAAACTAGAAAATCTGAAAAGGGGAATGCAATGGCCCAGTCTAGATATAGCAGGGGTCAGTGAAGTGAAATGGAAAGAAGACAAGGATTTCTGGTCAGATGAGTATGGGGTAATAACAACAGCAGCACAAAATGATATAACGAGAGTAGAATTCGTTATGAATAGGAATTTAGGACAGAGAGTGCGTTACAGTTCAATGATAGAGTTGTTCTTATCATAATCAACGGCAAACCAACACAGACAACTATAGTTCAGGTATACAGGCCAACGTCGTAAGCTGAAGATGAAGAGATAGACGAACTATGTGAGGATATTGAAAGGGTAACACAGTACGTAAAGGGAAATAAAAATCTAAATGTCCTGGGGGACTGGAAGGAGTAGAAGAAAAGATTACAATAGAATACGGGCTTGGGACAAGGAATGTGAGAGGAGAGAGACTAATGGGGTTCTGTAATAAATTTCCTCTACTAATAGCGAATACTCTCTTTAAGAATTACAGGAGGAGGATGCATGCTTGGAAAAGGCCGGGTGGTACGGGAAGATTTAAGTTAGATTACATCATGGTCAGACAGTGATTCCGAAATCAGATACTGGATTGTCAGACGTACCCAGGAGCACACATAGACTCAGTTCATAATAGAGTAATGATGAAGAGTAGGCTGAAGTTTAATACATTAGTCAGAAAGAATCAATACGCAAAGAAGTGGGATACATATGTACTAAAGAATGACGAGATACGCTTCAGGTTCTCTAATGCTATCGACACAGCAATAAGGAATACCTCAGTAAGCAGTACAGTTGAAGAGGAATGGACATCTCTAAAAAGATCCATCACAGATGTTAGAAAGAAAAACGTAGGTACAAGAAGGTAACTGCGAAGAAACCATGGGTAAAAGTGGAAACACTTGAGTTGATCGATGGAAGGTTGAAGTACAAAAATGTTCCTGGAAACTCAGGAATACAGAAATACAAGTCGCTGAGAAATGAAATTAATATGAAGTGCAGAGATTCTAAGAGAAAATGGCTGCATGAAAAATGTGAAGAAATCGAAAAAAAAATGATTGTCGGAAGAACAGGCTCAGTAGACATGAAAGTCAAAACAAACTTTGGTTACGTTAAAAGCAAGGGTGGTAACATTAAGAATGCAACGAGAATTCCATTGTTAAATGCAGAGGAGAGAGTGGATAGATGGAAAGTATACACTGAAAGCCACCATGAGGCGGAAGATTTCTCGATGTGATAGAACAGGAAACAGGAGTCGACTTAGAAGAGATGGGGGATCCAGTATTAGAATCAGAATTAAAGAATAACTTTGGAGGACTTAAAATCAAGTAAGGCAGAAGCGACAGATAACACTCCATCCGAAAATATTGGGGGAATTGGCAACAAAACGACTATTCACGATGGTGTATAAAATGTGAGTCTGGCGACATCTTGACTTTCGAAAAAGTATCTTCCACAAAATTCCGAAGACTGCAAAAGCTGGTAAGTGCGAGATTGATCGCACAATCAGCTTAATAGCTCATGCATCCAAGATGCTCACAAGAATATTATACTGCAGAATGGAAAAGAAAATTGAGAATGTGTTTGATCAGTTAGGAGTTAGGAAAGGTATAGGCACCAGAGAGGCAATTCTGACGTTGCGGTTGACAATGGGAGCAAGACTAAAGAAAAATCAAGATACTTTCTTAGGATTTGATAACCTGGGAAAAGCGTTTGACAATATAAAATGGTGCAAGATGTTCGAAATTCTGAGAAAAATAGGGGTAAGCTACAGGGAGAAGAGGGCAATATACAATATGTACAAAAGGCAAGAGGGAATAATAATGGTGGACGACCAAGAACGAAGTGCTCGAATTAAAAAAAGGTGTGTGGCACGGATGTAGCCTTTCGCCCATAGTGTTCAATCTGTACATCGAGGAAGCAATGATGGAAATAAAAGAAAGGTTCATGAAAGGAATTAAAATACAAGGTGAAAGGATATCGATGATATGATTCGCTGATGACATTGCTATCCTGAGTGAAAGTGAAGAGGAATTACATGATCTGCTGAACGGAATGAACAGTCTAACGAGTACACAATATGGAAAGACGAAGGTAATGAGGAGCAGTAGAAATGAGAACAGCGAGAAACTTAACATCAGGATTGATGGTCACGAAGTAGATGAAGTTACGGAATTCTGCTACCTAGGCAGTAAAATAACCAGTGATGAGCGGAGTAAGGAGGATATCAAAAGCAGACTAGCAATGAAAAAAGGGCATTCCTGGCCAAGAAGTGTCTACTAGTATCAAACATAGGCCCTAATTTGGCGAAGAAATTTCGAAGAACGTACGTCTGGAGTACTGCATTTTATGGTAGTGAAACACAGACCGTGGAAAAACCGGAACAGAAGAGAATCGAAGCGTTTGAGATATGGTGCTACAGACGAATCTTGAAAATTCGGTGGACTGACAAGGTAAGGTATGAGGAGGTTCTACGTAGAATCATAGATGAAAGAAATATGTGGAAAACAGTAATAAGGAGAAGGGACAGGATGATAGGACATTGATAAGACATGAGGGAATGCCATAACACTGGAGGGAGCTGTAGACGGCAAAAAAATGTAGATGATACAGAGATTGTAAAATATCCACCAAGTAATTGAGGACGTAGGTTGCAAGTGCTGCTGTGTGATGAAGAGGTTGGCACAGGAGAGGATTTCGTAGCGGGCCACATCAAACCAATCAGAAGACTGATGACCCAAAAAATAGCTTTTCATTCTCGTTGACACTACTCTACTCACATCTATTCTAATCCTTACAGAACTGAAATTAGCTTTGAAGAAATACACATATTTGTGAATGAAATATAATGTGCACACTTCATCAATTACATTTTTTGACGTTGGTAATGGAGAGTCACTTTGAGTGCTTCGTTAAGCATGGAATTTAATGTTTTGGTTAAGTGATAGCCAACTGCCATTAAGTAACTCGTGTGTCTACTGGTTTTCGTCATGGACCATTTTCTGTCAACGTTAAAACTGTAAGCAAGTAATATAACCTAAGAAGAATATGGATATAACATATGTTTATGTATTTATAAGGTGAAAACAAATCATGTAATTGCATACTTCATCCTCCTTTTTGGCTGTCACAATCTCTAAGTTGTTTTAGTAAGAGTCCACCATCAGTAGCCAAATATGGCACGAACACACTACAGGATGATTAACGTTAAAGGGACGGAAAATCATGCAGGAACATACACGCATGAAAAAAGGGGAGCAATCGTCTACACCATAGCATAACAGATGGTAAGGCCTGTGATGTATCCGCTGACGATAATGATGTAACTGTTTAACAGATAAGCTTTTATCAGTCGCTAGGAGCTAAGTAGAAAGTCTCTACTGGACATCTTTGGTAAGATAATTAGAGAAGGAGTGTTAGTTATCAGTGCTAACATTACTAGATAAAAAGGAATGAAAAACCATCGTAATAGTGGAACTTAATAATAGAACAAGTACAGCCGTACACACATCATAGAAAGGTGCAAAATAGTTGATGGTGAAGTTACAGTGAAAATCATGACATAACTAGACTGTACAATAGTTAGTGGCTGAGCCATGACAAACAAACCTTATACAGTACACAGAGGCAGGTTTTGCAGGGATTAAATAAAGATCTGCATAGTGTCATATTTGTCAGTACAGCATGGTTAAAATAACTAAGACGATTTCGTTCACAGGTTACATGTTACATAGAATCCTTCAGTAAAGTCCGGTTTATGGCTGTTAAAATGCTGCGCTGTGTACGAGGTGCGCCCATTATTCCGTTTGTAATCTGTGTGATATCTCGAATTTAGTAGGGAAGGAAATCGTCACAGATGTCATATTTTATAACCTTCCACGATTTACTAATATGCCATGACTTGATAACATTAATGGAAATCCAGGTAGTACTCAGCTATAAATTATAAGACGTAAGTCATTTTAAATCTAAGGCTCGCTATGTATGTGAAATGAGATATTTAGTCATCTTGAATCATGTTTATAAGAAAATTACTAAGATGCATTGCTCAAGCTAGAATCAACTTCACATCCGTATCCTTTGTCAGTTTTTTATAGAGCTTGCAGGTAGTCAGTCTTTTTATTCATGTTAATCAGTAGTAAACGAAGATGAGAGCCACATGAACAACTCAACGGAGCGCAAATGACCTCTAACGTGCCACCACTGTTAACTCCGGTTGAAGGAAACTTACGAACTTTTAACCACCAGATTCTTTCGGCGTGAAAATAGAAATAATTACTCAAAATCTGAATTATTCTAACACTAATGATTCTCATTTGTAACTATTATTGTGCTATTTGTATTCGCATTCGCATGTGCTACAATAGAATGAGGGATAGGAATTTCCCGTGTGAATCCCTATACTGTTGGGGTCCTTTGACAATATTCAATCAAAGAATGGCAATACAAACAATAGAATTTCAAAGCATTGAAAATAACTTTAGCACAGCATCGTTATACTGTATTTTGACGCAAAGAAGCAGCACGTTAATTCTCGTGGCGAGATTTTGTTTAAGTAACATTGCATCTTTAACCACCAGATTCTTTCAGCGTGCAAATTGAAATAATTACTCAGAATCTGAATTAATCTAACACTAATGATTCTCGTTTGTAACTATTATTATGCTATTTGTATTCGCATTTGTTATCATCTGAACAAGGACATTGTGTATCTGTTGTTTTATAGCTTGTGTGGTACTGTTTCTGCATCTTTGTGTGAGTACTGTTCGCTGAAATTTCGAGACATGCCTCGTATATTTCTTCATCACTTAGGAGATTAGTGCAGTCGCGCTATTGTGTGAATGAGGGGCAAACGGAGAAAATGTAAGGATATAGGATTTCTTTGCCACATTTGTACTCAGTCCAGGTAGATCAATCCTACGCTGTCGAATAGTTCAGTTTGCTCAGTAGTCGCGCAAGGAACCTGTTGCATCATTTTTGACTTTCCTTGTACTATATCCTGGTGCGTTGACCCTCCAGTATCGAACAGTTCAGTTTTACCTACAGTCGCCAAAGGAACCTGTTGCATCATCGTCTCGGTTTTCCACGTACTGTGTCCTGATTTATCGCACATTAAACTCATTTGAAGAGCGTCTTCTAACGAGGAACAAGCCATCATTGACACTCGGTCACTAATTGCTAACAAAGACGAACTCCACCGTGGATGACTGACTGGCGATTGAGAGTTGCTTTGATACCCAGTGCCACCAACTTATATTGGTGGGCAAGTTGTTTCCTGTGACACAAGAGCAGATTCTAAACACGCGCCTCATATTCGTTGTTTGTACAGGTCCCCACTTCGACTCAAACATTCATATCCAAACATTGGTACCTAATACGAAAATATTCAAAGTTCTGAATAATTTCGAGCCTAACTTTTTATCGTACATTAAGTTGCGAAGCATACAGGACGGAACTAGATCTATTACACAAACACGTCTTTGTATTCACTTTTAACACATTTCACAGTAAGGTTCTGTATCTGACTTGCTGCTTTTGCAGCAGCTGTACTTTGGCTGGAGGGGCGACTCGCCCTTTAAGTTGGTGGCTCGCGGCGCTCAGATCCAGACCACTTAGCGTAACTCTGGCCGGTGTAGTGCTGTCAGTGTGAGAACGTCTGGCTGCCCGGAACTGCAGACAGGCCCGAGAGCAACTCCGTAATGAGCTTCAGGGGTCAGGGGCGGCGCGAGGCCGTCAGACAGCTGACAGTCGCAGCAACACTGCCCGAGGGGCGCCGCTCTCGACGGCTCATTTGTCTCCGTAAAAACGTCTGATAACCAGCGGGCAGTGCTGCTACTAGCTTCGTGGATAATAAGTTAACGTATACTTGAATATGCCTTGAAATTCTGATTTCTTTCGGCTGACGCTGATCGTCAAATTAGAAATAGGAAAAAATTGAATATGAATTTGCTAGAAGTTATATTCTGAAGTTTTTAATGTGGAGTGTAGCCTTGTACGGGAGGGTAACGCGGACGATAACCAGTTAAGAAGAGAATAAAAGTTTCTAAAATACGGTGCTACTTATAAATCTTGAATATTAGATAGATATACCGAAAATCCAATGTGCAGACATCGAATCGAATTTGAGAAAGGAAGAAATTTATGCATAATTTTATTACAAGAATGTATCGGTTCATAGAACGCGTCCTGAAGTATCAAGGCATCGTCATTTCGGTAATGGAGAGAAGTAGGGCGGGTGTTATAGTGGGTATGTGTAAGACACCCGTATGTTCGCCGAATCGAAGTCGGTAGTTTCTAGTCGGTTGTTCTAGTTTCGTTAGAGTGCGGGGGCATTATCTTGTTATTAGGCAACAATTCTTCAGTGACTGTTTTCTGTTTACTTGAGCACAAGCCATATGATTTTTTAGAAAGATTAACGTTTTTCTCCTGGACTGTTACTAAATTTTTACTCGCTTTCAGCATGCCTTATGGCAGTGGGCAGCAAACTACTACAATTCAATGAAACTACAAAATCTGCACACAAGTATTTTTTTTTTTTATTTAAATGACGACCAGTTTCAGACTTTAGTCCATTATCACCCTTTCATGTAGAGCAGAATGTACAATGTTGCAATAAAATTTTCAATACAATTGGTCAATCAAAGTACAGGTACGACAGACGAGATGTGGTACATAACCATCTGGTCAGGCGTACTTGACACTGATTGATCTTATATATTGTACAGGATAATAGTAACATGGTATACTCTATTCTACAGGATGACTTGATAGCGGATGAAAGTCTGCACCAGGTCTTTGTTTAAATAAAGACAAAGTTCTGCGAAACTTTGGCAGGTTTGTCACTTCGTTGTTATTAACTGTATTTACGACACGATTACGATGCCCTCTTAACATTAATGAATCTGCATTTTAATAGTGAACCGTAACGAGAGACAGGCACAGTAGCGGGAAACTTATTCCTAAATACATAAAAACATTTTCTAAGAGTCCAGTCCGCCACACGAATACAACACAGTAACCGAAGGCAGAATCTAGTGTGTGCAACAGTAGGATAGGAAGACTTGTAGGATAATGTTAGATAATGCCTATGAAAAATGCAAATAAACAGAAAGTGTCCAATTACAAGATTAGAAGAGGACCTCTTGAGGACAACATAAGGCGTAAATATTCACGCGTAACTGATAACAAGATACATAAAATGGGACAATCGGGTGCAAGCAGTAGCAGAGAATGCAAACTGAACACTTACAAGGGGATTTTGCGGGCTGGTCCTCTTCTGTTGTTTTCATAGGTGCGCAGACATCAAGTTCCTAAACCATTACGAATAAATTATAAAAATAAAAAGAAGTATCTTGGAATATGAGATTTCATAACACTTTCAAGCACAAAGCAGTTCTATAGCGTATTCACCTAAAGCCAAGACGAAACGAAAACAGTATCACGTGACTGACCACTGACTGTTCCAATTGAAAGTAGGGGTGTCAAAAATCCTTCGAGCAAGCTGTGCAGTTGGCCGTAGGGATAACGTAACAGCGAAGGGTGCGTGACTCGTATTAAGCCTGTTACAAAATGGGCTACAATGTAATGAAAGAAAATGTAAAAACCTGACAAGCTGCGTAGCAGACTCAAACGCAAGAGATTTTAGTAACAGTACCAGTTACAATACTCTTAAAACAACGATAAAACTAAATTCATTCTGTCCAAACTGAACTCAATTGATTCCTGTTTAGAAGAAGACGCTCTTCTCTATAATGTAGTCTAATTTTCACATCTGAGTTTTAGCTTCTTTCACCACATGGACACATTTGTACCACCCCTCTGCAGTCATTGTTCTCGTTGCTTGTTCCAATAGTACTTTATTTCTGGATTTTGTATGTTCTGTTTTTTGCTACAATACAGCCTTTGAATCCGTCCCAAAAAACTCGATGGTGTTTAATTCACGGTGGTACAGAGGAATTCGAAGAACAGAATTCCCTGCATTCTTAGCCGTTTCATTTACTGCGTACTCGTTGTGGGTTATTCCTTTTTTTGCTTTTTTATTTATTTTATTTTATTTTTTGCAGTTTTCAGTAGTTCCTTCTTCTTCACACCGTCTTTAAGAGCGATATTATTTAATTTTTAGCCACTCAGGTATATTTTGCTAGTTGAAACTCGCACTAGGAACATTTTCTTTTCGAAGTGAATGGTACAGCGCGTCATCGAGAACAATAACTGCATTTTCCTCAAGCCAAGGAAGAACATGTTGAAACTACTTCTCAAACGTATCAGCGATCATCTCCTCCTCTCCCCTCTTCTTAGATTCGAGAGTCCACACACAGCCTTCGACGAAATATGTTCTGCTCGCAATGTGTGCGATAATCAGGCGTTTCAAATGGCTCAAATGGCTCTGAGCACTATGGGACTTAACATCTGTGGTCATCAGTCCCCTAGAACTTAGAACTACTGAAACCTAACTAACCTAAGGACATTACACACATCCATGCCCGAGGCAGGATTCGAACCTGCGACCGTAGCAGTTCCGCGGTTCCGGACTGAGCGCCTAGAATCGCTAAACCACCGCGGCCGGCAATCAGGCGTTTCCCTTTACCTAGTGGACCCGCATTTCCGGGGGATAATACAGGGAGAAATGTTTGTTTAGAGGATTATATGGAGTTACCTGCCCAGACGTTACTTCAGGTACTTCCTGCTTTCAACCATGCCTTATCCAAATAGTAAATGGGTATACCTTCATCTTCCAACAATGTAGCGGTTTGCCTACATAAAATTATGTCGTCCTAGTCTATTAACATGCTATTACGTCCATACTGAACATATTTAAAACTCATTTCTTTTAATAACTTATAAAATGTAATTAACGAAAATTACCCAGATCTGGATCTCCGTTCACAGCAGCAAGCATGATGCGAGATTAAAGAACCCAAATTCAAACTAGAGTTAACTTAGTAACTTAGGTGGCACATCCGAAGCACATGAAAAGTGAACTGTTCAGATTACGGATCGTGCTACCGTAGTTTGCAAACCCTACTTGTGTTCCAAGTCAGCACAGTGTTATGAAACAACAATAGTTGGCCGTATGCTCCCATCTTCGGCGATCTTTGACAACATAGCTCTAAACTCCATCCCTGACTCCAAAACTTTCTTTCTTCCTGGCCAGCTTCCAACCTCTCAAAAAGTACTTGGGCTGACGCAACACCATTGCCAATGTGACAGCCGAGAAATGCCACAAAATTGTCAAAAACTCAGGGGAAAGAAAGCAAACAGCACCTTCTCTGCATACAAGACAAATATTTTCCCTTCACGATGTTGATAC
Source organism: Schistocerca americana (assembly GCF_021461395.2). Lineage (NCBI taxonomy): Eukaryota > Metazoa > Arthropoda > Insecta > Orthoptera > Acrididae > Schistocerca > Schistocerca americana. The sequence continues at coordinate 347,327,260 of NC_060120.1, forward strand.
AAGACTGAAACTGTTATTTCGATTGATCGTTCCGTCCGCACCGTTAAATGCCTGGCAGAGGATTCATCGAACCACCTTTAAGCTACTATCTACCGTTACATTCCCGAAAAGCGCGCAGGAAAACGAATATTTAAATCTTTCGGTGCCAGCTTTGATTTCTCTTGTTTCATTATGATAATCATTTCTCCCTATGTTGGTGGGAGCGAACAAAATATTTTCACACTCTGTGGCGAAAGTTGCTGATACAAATTTCGTGACAAGGTCCTGCCGTAGCGAAAAACACCACCACAATTCGCTTACCATGTTCGATTGACCCTCTCCCGTATTTCGCAACAATACAAACCGAGCTGCACTTCTTTGAACTTTTTCGATGTCCTCCGTCAATCCTATCTGATGCAGAACGCAGACCACACAGCCGTACTTCAGAAGAGGTAGGACAAGGGTAGTGTAAGCAGTCTCTTTAGTAGACCTGTAGACCTACTACATTTTCAACGAAATGTGCAGAAATAACTTACGTAAATGGCGCTATTTGTAATTCGATGATGATAATAGTAATCGCAATCTTCCGTTATTAATATAATTACCGTTTCCGATTGTAGATGATTAATTTCAGCTCACACCGGATAATATGGGTTTTTTTATGGGACTTAACTGCTAAGGTCATCAGTCCCTAAGCTTACACACTACTTAACCTAAATTATCCTAAGGAAAAACACACACACCCATGCCCGAGGGAGGACTCGATCCTCCCACTGGACCAGCCGCACAGTTCATGACTGCAGTGCCTCAGACCGCTCGGTTAATCCCGAGCGGCAGATAATAAGTAAATAATTCGGTATGAAGCTAATGAACAGCTCTTTACAATGATAAGGTCATAAAATTTCAGAAGGGGAAATTATAATAACAACAATGTGAATCTATGGCTCTGTAGCAATCCTAATTTTAGTCTCCCATTCCTCCTCTAATTCCAACACGTCTTCTTCTAATTCTTGCGAATCGAGACCTCGTTGTCCGCGTTTGGTTCTTTTTTGTGTGTTCTGCTGCAATTAAGGGTTTTTATTCAGTTACTTTGTCTTGATTGCAAAGAGGAGAAATAGTGTACAGCCATTGACTGCTTGCAGGATCTGGATATTCTTTCGAGCAGGGTAGCCAATTTCCTGAGGAGAGTTTCTTCGATAATACGTTACTTTATTGACTGACACCTGATCGTTTACGTCTTTCCCAACAAAAGATAGTGTGTTGTTGGTAATTAATGAATCAGCGTCTTCCACAGTTGGATTGGAAGCTATGCCTACATTGGCAATTTTGTCCGTCAACACTGATATTAAGCGATCCTTGTTGTTCGAATAAGAGAGGAAGTGAGTGACATGTGTTACTGTCGTTTCGTTGAAGGTTCGATCTGCAGAGCTGTGTTATTGTACTTCTCGCTCGCTCGTTCTCCTTGGTGCCGGTGCTCAGTTTGTCAGGGTAACCATCAAACAAAACGGAGCTTGAATTGTACTACGACTGAATGACGGAAACCTACGTGTCAGAGATACCTGAAAATGATTGCCCACTGTGCCAAACAACTCGATGCAGCAGGTATCCACCGTTAATAACATCATTACGTCACTGTCAGAATCATCGGATCATTTAGGTGTGAATGCCTTGTACAGTGTCGATTTCACAGCTGCCAGAGCAGGTGACCAGCGTAAGGGATCGATGTTCCCCCTCGCGAGGAGGAGGTCAACGCCATCGTAGAAATGTCTTACGCGTCCATCACGGCAAATGTCGACTACCAACCACTCCTACAACATTGTGAGATTGCTGCACGATGGAATTCAGCAGTGGATGTGCAACAAAGTATGGTAAGGGCGATTGATTTTAGGTCCCGAGATTGCCTGAAATCAACACACGCTACACGCCGTAAGGTTGATGCGAGGAGTGTTTTTTAAGTAAGTACCGTTTTGAAATCAAAAAAAGACGTGCTAAGGTATCTCAATAATTTTTTTTACATGAAAGCCTGTACCTTAATCTACTTTTCTACGTAATTTCCGTCAATATTGAGGCACTTGCCATAACGTTGTACCAGTTTTTGAATACCCTGCTCATAGAAGTCTGCCGCCTAACTTGTTAACCACTGCCTCATCATTGCTTTGACTTCATCATCGTCTTGAAGACGCTGACCACCCAGGTGTTTCTTCAAGTGCAGGAACAGATGGTAGTCACTGGGCGCAAGATCGGGGCTGTACGGAGGATGATGAGATCTTTGGTCTGTTTCGCCACATGCGGACGGGCATTGTCCTGCAGCAAAACGATGCCCTTGCTCAATTTCGGTGGACTGTTGCTTTGATCCTGGTGTGACATAGGCAACCCATGTTAAATCTCCAGTAACAATTTGGCTTAAGAAATCATCACTGTCGTTGTGGTACAGCTCAAGGGAAGTCAATGCACTGTCTAAACATTTGGTTCTGTGCACATCCGTCAACATTTTCAGTACCCAACGCGCCCACAATTTTCGGCAATTCAAGTGCTCGGTCACAATGCCATACAAAACACTACGAGAAACATTAGGAAAGTCATCCCGCAAGGAGGAAATCATAAAGCGTCTGTTTTCTCTCACCTTATTGTCCACTTCCTGCACCAAACTTTCATTAACGACTGAAGGACGCCTACTCCGTTGTTCATCATGCACATTTGTGTGGTCATCTTTAAATACTCTCACCAACTTTCTTACCATTCCATCACTCATAATTTTTCTCCATAAACTGCACAAATCTCACGATGAATATCTATCGCTTTTAGGCCTTTAGCACTTAGAAATCTTATAACAGCCCGTACTTCACAGTCGGCGGGACTCACGATTATCGGAGGGATCTTAAACACACAGTACACAACGTAAACAAGGAAGAATCAGACTGTAATGGCATCAGTGCGTAGATTAAGGTACAGGCTTTCATGTAAAAATAAAATTATTGATATATCTCAGCACATATTTTTTTAATTTCAAAACGGTACTTACTTAAAAAACATGCCTCGTATGATGGACAAAGTCACTGTGACGTACTTTGTGAGAAATGTAAGCCATTTTTTTCATTAATAGTCAGCTTTGTGCACAATTGCATAGTTTCCAAGTTATAAGCGTAAACGCAATACTGTCGCAATTTTTTAAATTATTTTTCCCTTTTTTACTCATTTCTGAGGCAAAATGTTGATGGAATTTTAGAAGTAGGATTCACCATATTCGAAAACGCACAGAACGAAACTCTCCGCTGTTTGGGCTTCCTAAGGACAATATGTATGGAGTAATAAAGGCATACGAAATCCCTTGCAACGAATAAATGTAATGCAGACAAGCAATACTATTTAATCTCTAGAAATGTTAAAGCATTTTGTTTTCTATTTCATGTGTCACATTTGTGTTGCATTCTCTATGAGATTTTTCTTTATTAGTTTTTGGATTGGATCTACCTTGAGTAGAACACAGTTGCTCTTTTCTTCTATTAACCAGACGTATATCGCTGGGGTTTTAATATCAACAGTGGGCTTTTACCTTCGTTTTCTTAAACAGGTTCAAAAAAAAAAAAATGGTTCAGTGGGACTTAACACCTGAGGTCATCAGTCCCCTAGAACTTAGAACTACTTAAACCTAACTAACCTAAGGACATCACACACATCCATGCCCGAGGCAGGACTCGAACCTGCGACCGTAGCGGTCGCGCGGTTCCAGACTGAAGCGCCTAGAACCGCTCGACCACCCCGGTCGGCTCTTAAACAGTAAAATTGCACTTTACTAGTTGTACAAATAAAAACTGGAGTTTTAAAGAAAGTATTTAATATTTGAAAAGCAGAGAAGATTTTGTATATGAGCCGTGCTGCAGCTCGCGTTGGTACCGTTGCCGGGTTTTCCATCGTTTAGTTGGTGTAATTATGGTTGTCGTCTTCTTATTTGTTCATTGGTGCCACTCCGTTTACAAGCGTTGTCTGTCCGCTAGTGGCAGCAGCGGCGGTTATCGATATCTGGTAACGGTGCTATTATCTTTGGGGCGACGTTATGGTGTTTCCGGTGGTGTGAGTTGGCAGTTCGGTTGGGGACGGACGAGCAGCCTGGTCCGCGCAGCGTGAGGAACACCCAGAGACCACTGGCGGCACGCATGCACTGCCGGATGGAAGGGCTGTAGTCGCGAGGGGTAAAACCGCGTTGGCAACCGGACCCAGGAAGTTTGAGTGGATCTTAATTCAGTTAGTGAAACCTTCACCATTGTGAGATCTCGCCATTTGCTTGCGTGTTGCTGCTCGCAGTGTCGCCAAGACAAAGAGCAGCGAGTGGAGCATTTGGGGAAGGCGAGCCTAATTAGCCTTCCTCCACTTCTTATTATTAATTGTTGCATCCTATATGTCATTATTTGTGACGTTCAACCAGTGGTATTATTCCTGCCTAGTGGCCGCTAACGCCCCAGTTACCTGCCCTGGAGAGTAGTGTATGTTACGGCACTGTACTTTTCCTCGCCTTGCCCTGCTGACCGGTAAGGCGTGTAGTTCGATGGCTTCCTTGATTTGTGGGCCAGGTGGTGTGCTTTTTTTCCCTACTCTGGCAGTAGTGGTTCCTTTCTGCTTGTGGATGCTCTAAACAGTGGAGTCTGAAGATGTAGTGCTGACCGCCAGTTCTGGCTTGGGTGTGTTAGTCCATCGTTGCATTGGTCATCGAACGTTAGGTAAATTCGGCAAATGATTGTTGGTCGTGCATTTAAACTGCCACTTGTCTGAGTTACCATCTCGTGAAGTGAATGCAACACTTTGCTGCCTGTCTCATCGCTTGCGAAATTTTGAGGGATTTCCCAAGTCGATCCTTAGAGCAACATCTGCGCCCCCCCCCCCCCCCATCTTTTTTTTTTTTTTAATTTAATGATTGTAATTTCAAGTTTGAAGATGTTTAACTGGTTCTTAAAGGATGGCTGTTCAGGCCTTCAGCCGTGAAACTGTTTTAAATTATCACTACTGGGGCCTTCAGCCGAGAAATAGTTTTGAATTTGTTGTCATTAAGGCCTTCAGCCATGGAACACTTCTTAATTTATTGTCACCTTTTATTTGTTGCTGTTTCCAAATAAAGTGTACGTGATTGAAAAATAAACTAACCAGCTGCAATTGGTTACGGTGCCATCCACAATCGTGACCCAATCCTGCCTTCCTTGGTAACAGGTCTCAGTATATGCACATTATTAGCAAATGCTGTAGTTACGTTTTACGCTGCAGTTATTTTTCTTGCATAGACCATGTAGAACTTAATGCAGAAAAAGCTATTTACCTCGAAATTTCACGACTGGAAATGTCGTGATTAGGTGTAACATTAATTACTTTTATGTAGAAGATTGTGCGATTTTGTGTGTGTCTGTGTTTACGCATGCAATTCTTCACTTTTCATCTCGTTTCCCCATTACCTTAAATGCAAACAACTGCACTTTTTGAACCAGGGTCGGCCAAAAATTCGACTTACGGGCGTTTCCCAGGCCCGAGTACCAAATCGTTCAGCTTCGCTTCACATTTCCCCCACTGCCGCACCACGCTGTCTGGGCGTGAGGAGGAGGAAGGGGGAAAACTGCGAACACGCTGCATTTAAATGATAGTGCAGTCGCACTGCATACGACTTCGTTATATAATTCACTTTTCTTAACAATGTTGGCCACAAAAAAGAAATTCAGTATTATTTAATTATTTTTAACTGTGGATGAAGCCAGACCAACAGGCATTACATGCATTGATAAAAAATGTTAGTGCATTGAGAATGGCTAGTTTCTAGCTGAAATCTAGATCTGTCAATAAAATTTAAAAAGGACTACTGGTACCTGAAATCTGTTATTTACAAGTCAATATAAAAGTCGCTGCGAGCAACAGCCTTCTGAATGGAAGGTAACCTGATGAACATATTAATCGTTCGTCCAGAAATGTGCCTCAGTAGCTTAAGTTTCATATTACAAAATACAGGCTTATGGTTCGATCCCCAGCTGGTCCTATGATTTCCTCTGTTACTTATCGGTTCTTTCACCGGTAGCAATGACAATAATTCCAAGATAAGTTGCACCATATTTCAGAGTACCTGTTAAAAAGTAGATCCTCCTCTATCTGGCTACACCTGTTCAGAAGTTGGAGGAAGACGACGGCACACCAACAAGCCTACTAAAGCACTGCAGAGCTGAAACCATCCCTCACTTTGAGCATAGATTTTGATTTACAGCGTAACAAATCAAACATAATAATGCGAATGGCGTCAACAGTTTGGGCTATAACGCACCAGGCAGCCGCAACGTTGAGCAGCCAATTTAGTTAGCCAGCTGACGGTCAGTCGCTACCAGTCAGTCGAGCAAAATAAACGTGAAATATGTGATGTCTTTTCTCCCAAGAAAATCTTCATCATGATAAAAATTATTTTTCCGTCATTTTACTTGCTTTATGCGCAGCGTATTACACGCTCACTTACGTAGATGTTGGACATACATGTAGTGACTCATCTATTTTAATACAATCAGTTTTCCATGAAAATCGCCTTAGTAAAAATTTACAAATATCGGAGAAAAGTCCCAATCAAACAAGGGAGTACCGATGCTGTGAGACATTGTCGGAGACAAGAAATTTGCTTTATCTGAAAATTTAATGCGTCCTTGAGAAGGAAGCAGTTTAACAAACAATAAAAGAAGCTTTAAAAACTTAATTTCTCGGACGAGGTGGTTTATAGAAGACACTCTGGAAAATGTATGGAGAACAGAAAAATTTTTATCACCCAATAGCTGTTCGAGATGAATTAGCAATTGCCGTAATAAATACAAACTGTGTTTTACAAAATTATGTGCCAGGAGGAGATGGATACAAATTTGACGACATACTGTACGTCCCTCCAGAAATAGAAATTCCATGAAGTCATACAAGCAGACGGCCACTGTGGCCGAGCGGCTCTAGGCGCTTCAGTCCGGAACCGCGCTGCTGCTACGGTCGCAGGTTCGAATCCTGCCTCGGACATGAATGTGTGTGACGTCCTTAGGTTGGTTAGGTTTAAGTAGTTCTAACTCTAGGGACCTGATGACCTCGGATGTTAAGTCCCGTAGTGCCTGGAGCCATTTTTTTACATGATCTGCCAAAAGTCATCACGACATTTGCTTTAGGATGCAAGGAAGGTCTCACTGCTTCGACAAGTGCACGGATACTGATGGTAACTGGGTAAGTCCTCCACGAGACAGCCAGCTCACAACTGGTGGCGTAGAGGCAGCTGGCTGTTGCAGCGGCCCGCCCTGCGCGGGCTACAATGCACGTAATTTTTTTATTGGCTGCCGCAGAGGGCCTGCCTTGAACGTTACGACCCTCCTGCTCTACTGACTCGGCCCCCTTCATCTGTTTCTGCACCTGTCAATACGTGTCCACTTCACACTGATGACGCAGCTCAAGAACCCCACTTAAGCAGCCAACGATGAGAATGCAATTGACAAAAAATCTTCAGCCTTCTATACCTTTCTTAGTGTGCTAACACCAGCGAATATGCTGTGTCTCCTTTGTATAATTACGCAATCCGTGGTTATAGTGCTACAAAATGCGTGACCCAAGCAAGAAATCCGAGTTTCCTAACGATTAACATCACCAGCCCTTTAATCTAAAGCCTCCTAAAACGTTTATGTAATGCTGCTGGACATTCAAAGTCATCCTAAGTGTTTCAGGATTAATACGAAGTAAGCCTTCGGTTAGAATATGGAATAATTTCTAGATCCGACATCTGTTTATGTAATTAAGCAGAATACTGACATACAAAAATTTCAGAAAAGGCATTCGGTTCGAGTACGTGACAGAGTTAGTAATATTGCAGCGTATTTGCAACTTGGGTGTCGTGAAAGCGTCAAGAGACGATTGTAAAACGTTTTTTGCCTTTCTATACCAACTGCAGTTAGCAGTAAAGTCTTACCCACAATTCAAAAACAAGTAGTTCTACTACTGTCCATGACCAAGGGTGGCCTACAAAAAACTTCAGGCCCGTAACAGGCAAAGAAATGTCAAAGAAAGCGGGTCATCAGTTTCGAATGAAATTATGACGTAAGAAGAAGGTTTCATTAGGAATGTGATTTAAGGGATGACGCCGAAGTGGAATCACATGGAATTATTTGCCAAAAACTCAGGCATTGATTATTTCTCAGCTTTTGCTGAAGAAGATTATGAGCTGAAAGTCATACATCAAAGTCATAATTAAAGACAAATTCGGGAGTGCATTACATACGTAGAATGTCTTTTCTCTATGTCACAATGACAAATCTCCGGCCGGCCGGGGTGGCCGAGCGGTTCTAGGCGCTACAGGTTCGAATCCTGCCTCGTACATGGAGGTGTGTGATGTCCTCAGGTTAGTTAGGTTTAAGCAGTTCTAGGGGACTGATGACCTCAGAAGTTAAGTCCCATAGTGCTCAGAGCCATTTGAACCATTTTTGAACAAATCTCCGTAAATCAAATAATCTGTCTGATGAGACATTTTATTCACAAGTAACCAATAAGTGATTCTATTCATGTAACTCAATAATGAAATAATAATTAAATGGACCCTAGCTGCAACCAGGAGTTGATATATTTCATTGGGGACATGTTGAAAATGTCGAACCTGGGATCTCCTGCTTACAGGGCAGACGCTCTATCCATTTTTTTTTTAAATCTCATTTTTGTTCGTTTTCGTTCGTTGAATCTGCTCGGGGCGGATGTCGTAAGACATCCGTTTAAGTTCGTTGTTGATCGATTAGCTTAGTTTTTTTATTACAGAGGGCTGCTGATCCTCTGACCGAACACGCTGAGCTACCGTGCCGGCAATCCATCTGAGCCACCGAGGACACAGAGAATTATCACGGGAGCGTGCAAGGGATAAGTCCCTGAAGGCGCACTACTCTTTGCGCCCTCGGTGGCTCAGATGGATAGAGCGTCTGCCATGTAAGCAACAGATCCTGTGTTCGAGTCCCGATCGGGGCACACATTTTCAACATGCCCCCAGTGAAGTATATCAACGCCTGGTTGCAGCTTGGGTGTCCTTTTAATTATCATTTCATCGACGCTAACTGTTCTTTCGGGAACAGATACTACTGCCATATATAGTTTAGACAAATATTTGTCATTCTCCAATGATGAATAGTAATCTGAATTCGTTATTCGGCATTCGCACACATTTCGCCCAAGTCTGGTGCTAAGTGAGGCGCATCGCGCATGTGCTCCCTGTAAATTCGCGACTCGTGTGCAAATGAGTGCAGGCGCGTGAAATCCGTGTGTCTCTAGTGGCTGAGTCAGCCACGTGTACATCGAAGCCTACGAGAAAGACAGGCCGCTAGCACAACTCAGCAAACAAACTACGTTTCGAGGCCCGTTAACTCGTAACTATGTGTGTACATACAAACGAGACCGCTATTATGGGGTCTTACTGTTATTGGTCCTACAATGATCGGAAGTCCACAGGCTTACTTATAATTTGTTACGGTTGTACTGAGGTACCATAAAATTAAAATCATGCTAAAGTGAAATGAGACTGAATGCTATAAAAAAGCCGTTATGACATCTACGTAGAATATTGATCTTAATTTAAATTTTGTTGTAGTACTGCTAATCAGTAAGACTTCATAATAGCAGATTCCAGTAGAAGATGCAATTCTCATTAGTACGTACACGCCCAGCTGCGAATTAACAGGTTTAGAAAGTCATGTTTGCTGAGCTGAGCGAGCGAGCGAGTTCATGTCTACCTAGCGCCATGCGCGCTGCGGCCTGTCTTTCTCATGGGCGTCGGTGTACATGTGCTGACGTATCTGTCATTGGGATCGGTGGTCTTCGGCAGCTTCCGCCAGCTTTCGTGAAGCGTATTAGTGCTCTCACTCGCACGCCATAGGCGCGTGCGGGCCAGGCGTGTAGGCCACGAGGTTACAGGCCTGTATTGCCCAGTGCCTTGCTGACAACTTAGTCCATGGCTTTGTGGGGCATTTGTAACACTCGAACGCATTTACCAACTGAAATAAGGATTCATCTGACCAGGCTACGGTCGTAGCATCGCCTAGGATCCAACCAGTATGGTCACGAGCCCAGCAGATGTGCTGCAGGCTATGTTATGCTGTTAGCAAAGAAACTTGTGCCGGCCATCTGCTGCATATCCCATTGACACCAAATTTTGCAGCACTGTCCTAACAGATACGTTCATCGTATTTCCCACCTTGTTTTCTGTAGTTCTTTCAAGCAGTATTTCTTCTCTGGAAATGCTGCTGCTCTCGGTCGTTAAGTGAAGGCCACTGGGTACTGCATTGTCCATGGTGAGAGATGATGCCTAAAATTTGGTATTATCAGCACACTCTTGACACTGTGGATGACGGAATATTGAATTCCCTAAAGGTTTCCAAAACTGAATGTCCCATTCAGTCTGTCAATTCCCATCCTGTAGAAATAATCACGTTGGACGCCTTTTCAAATGAATCGCCTGAGTACAAACGACAGCTGCACCAATGCACTGCCCTTTTATACTTTGTGGGCACTATACTACTGCCATCTGTATTTGTGTGTATCATATCCCATGACTTTTGTCTCCTCACTGTATAACCACATGTAACTTAACAAGTGTAGAAATGGTTTATGCCACCACCACTGAAAGTACACAAGCGATCCAGAGAGGTCCCAGTGTTAACGACTTTCCACTGAAAGTGATAAATTCTGTACCTGTCATTCTGCTCAAGAAATGTCATTCAATCTGGAGGTTGGTCTGTGTAGAATTAAGTACCTACATGATAACGAACCCTACACTTTCAACACCATTATTTCAATCACATGTGACAGTGACGCCATACAAATACTCATACATTACTAATGAAAAGAAACAGATCTGTGATTCTATTATCTGTTTCACTTCATTCCATGGTCAGAGTGGGTGTGATGGTTCAAGGTGATAAATCAGATAAAAAGCACTAGCTAAGTACTACCATTCATAAGCTGTTCGTCATACAGAAATCTTTACCAGTATCGTTATTCTTGCACATTTAAAAGAAATTTGTACTGTGTTCTTCTTATGGACACCTTTTAACTATTTGCCAACATGGCTATGTGAACACATTAGTGGATTACTGGTTTTGCCAATAAAATTGCCATCTTCAAATTTATGGAATTAGAAAATATCCCATGGTTACAGTCTTAAAGTTTCCGCCTCTTTAGCTGAGTGGTCAGCACTTATGACTGTCATGTAGAGGGCCCTAGTCCCATAACCAGCTAGGTCGGTGGGACTGGACGTTGTGTTTTCCTTATCATTTTATTATCATCGAGATGGAAGTTGCCAAATCTGCCGTTACCTGAAAAGACTTGCAACTCAGTCACACAAATTCCCTAGGTAAGGACTCCCAGCCATCAATCCTAAACAATCAATCCACTTTCCACAGGCTCAAAGCAATATAAAAACACAGTAGGGCATACATAAAAACTGAATGACAAATATTTATGTACCCCTAAATCCGAGAAGTGGTAGTTACATCGTACTAAGTTTGACACCACTCTGTCGCAGTAAGAATGTACAATGTGCTGTAAGACAATAGCACAAAATTCTTTTCATATGGACGAACACAATCCAAAGTCAAAACGCTACTGTCAGTACATCTAATAATTAAAAGTACATGAAAAGGTACCACAAGAACGTCGAGGCATTACAGTAACACTGCCAGATTTCCAAATGTACTTAGAATTTGTATGGCATGAAAACAACAGATACATGTCGCATAACGTCCTTTAACAGTATAATGCTATGTTGGCTACCATAGAGTAACTGACAGCTACACCTACCACACAACAGAGCTGCTAAGTGCTGAGATGTACCACCATATGTCGGTCCGCAACGCATGACATCAACTAGAAGAAATGGAATAGGGTCCCACATTAGCATAACACTAAAATTAACAACAGTAATTTAACTTCAGTGTAGTAAATCCAGTATTAACAGATTATGTCATACAAGAAATATAGTATAACAGAAATGCCTTTACTGGAAAACTACACAGTCCACGTTTGCAGGGACAAATAGGATATGACCTTATTGGTAAGTTTCGTAGCAAGTGAAGGACGACAAAGTTAATGACTGTATAACAGAAACCTCTAAAACAAGCTGCCTTGCAATGTGGAATAGCAACATAAATTTGATTTCTAGTATGGATTTTTTAAAAAGTGATGAACTCCGGCCTATCAATACATACGCATCAGTTTCCTGTCACTGTATGAGACAATCTTGTAGTTTGTTTACAGCCATCTGATACCATTTCTGAAAACACATAGTATGGTTAGCTGTATGAGGGAAGTTACGAGATGCTACACTTTTTATGCAACTAGGTTATACGATGGAGTGACACTTTGCTTTCACCTAATGAATGTGTCAGCACGAACAACAAATCATTATTTCGTTTATTTAGTAATTGTGGCAATATTTGATGGGTGCTGTGACTGGTGCTACTGGGATTACACATACACACACACAAATATATAGACACACGCACATATATACTGATCAGCCAGTGCATTATGACCACTGATCTACTATCGATATGAATCAGTCCAGGCGATAGCTGTGTCGCTGGCACCTGGCAAGAAATGACTGCTAGTCAGAGACATGCATGGCCCAAGTAGTATCATTGAGCGTCCTGTCAATGAGTAGAACAGGGAAGACAAGCTGTCTGTCTAAGTTTGACCAAGGATAGAGTTTGATGGCCTGGAGGCTTGGCACCAGTATTTTGGAAACTGCAAGACTTGTCGGTTGTTGGAGGAGTGTTGTGGTGACTTCAATATATGGCAAAGCGAGGGTGAAACAAGGTCCAGATGTCGTGGGGCACTGAATATTGGTGCAGTGAGAGAGCGTTGCATGGTCTGATCAATCGCAAAACCGTCTTCATCATTCTGATGGGAGGGCGTGAATCTGTCGTCTTCCAAGGGTGCAGCTCCTTGGCACCTGTACTGCAGGATGGAGATAAGTTGGCAGCAGCTCCGTTATACTCGGGAGAACATTCAGTTGGTCATCCATGCGTTCAGTGGAACTCCTGCACCATGACGGCCATGGAGTATTCTACACTGTTTGCAGACAACGAACACCTCTTCATTACGATCATGTTTCCCGATGAAAGTAACAGTTCTCAGCAAATTAATGCGCCATATCAGGCAGCCAGGAGTGTGATGGAGTGGTCTGAGGAATACAGTGGTGGTTTTCAATTGATGTGCTGGCCCCAGAACTTGCAAGAAGTGAACCCGATGAGACACATCTGGGATGTGATTGAACGTGGCGTCAGAGCTCGTCGTCCCCCTGCCCCCCCCCCCCCCCCCTAGAATTTAAGGGGATTCGGTGACTTGTGTGTGCACATGTGGTATCAACTCCCTCCAGTGACCTACAAAAGCCTCATTGCTTCAATACCATGTCGCGGCACCACTGTTATCTGTGCCAAAGGTGTAATTACTGACTATTAAGTAGGTGGTCATAGTGTGCTGGGTGATCAGCGTATATCTGCAATATGTATTATAATTATTTAGTTAGTGCTATGTCTTTTTGTCTGACATGCTTGACAGCTTCTAACGACCCTTTAACGCTAACTAGGTTTGCTGGTAGAGTCTCGATGGTGCTTGGTGGTAGCCTGTAGGAATTTTTGTTTCGAGTCTGAAAACGATGTTGCTCACTACTTACGAGAAGTAGCAATAGCAAAGGCAATAGTACTAACACAAAGTAACACGGCTCACTTTGGACGGTGTTTTGCAGGGTGTATCTTTTGGAAATTCTGTGGAAGATTATTATTTAGCTGTTTTGGTTTTATTATGATTAGCCTCCAGAGTGTTAGTATATATGTATCTGTGCAATGAGAACTGTTTTGGCAAGAGTTCATTCAGTATCATCTATTCATGCTGTTTTTTATTGCACTGTTATCTTATCTGGAAGCGGCAGTTAATTACATCAACGTAAGTGAATCCAAAAAAAAAAAACGTAGTTCCGACTGGTTGTTGACTTGCTTCCTGTTTAAATATAATTGTTGGATCGATATAATATCGGTAATTCCGCAAATCAATCGAAGAGGTGTAGAAAGTCTCATGGACTTCTAATCCAGATATAAAATAAAGTTACAAAGTCTACGTGAAAATATTCCTCTTTCTAAAGAAAAGGGCAGTTTTTTTCCGCTGGCAGAGCACTATTAATGATATAACATGAAACGACATTTTCGCTATCATGAACACCATTTAAGAAGATTGCCAACAGGACTGCAGAACATCTTATGTAGTTACTGACAGAGGTTCCATGCAGCCTGGCTGAGACTTTCAGAGATAATCCATTTATTTCAGCGCCGCAACTCCACCGTCTTTCGTCACAAACGTAGAGGCAGCGAATACAGGCATCTCCAAATGCTCAATTAAATTCCTGCAGTCCTACAAAGGGATAAGCTTAGTCTTCTTATACTCTGCCAAACATTTTACTAAATCTTGCCTTAAAGAAACTCTCGTAAACTTATTCGCGATGTCTGTGCCTGTCTGTCAGTCTAGGAACAAAATATGATGAATTAATGTTCGACATAGAAGAAGTGTAGCCCTGGAGAAACAGAGACTTTGGAGTGACACGTCTGCGGAAATCAGTAGAGGGTCGAGAGAGTGCTGCCTGCTGTTGTGCACGAAGTACACCATTACGATAAGTTTTTTTAAAAAAACTAACTTCATCAACTTCTTGATATTCGGTACATTACAGAACTGACCAAGCTATTGTCCTGTCTGAAGGTTGAATTTTAGTTAAGTGTTATTTGCTATCAACGAAATTCACGGACGAACTAATATCAGTGAAATATGTCAGAGTTAAGGACTGAGAAAATTTATTGAGGACTGTAAATGTAAAAAAGTGGCTCCGTGTTTACTAATACTGCGATTCTCTTTTCACAATTACTTGACATTACGGATAGTCCACATGGATACTCGTGAAACAATCCACAGCACAATTTCTTGGCTGTACGTTCTCATGCCATATTTCCTCTGTTGCTAGAGACCCACATATTGTTCAGCAATATTTATAGTCTCAGGGCTCACGATTTATCTATTTTGTACATTCATCTTCGTTAAAATTATTTTTGCTGCTTATCACTAATTTTAAATGTAAAATGATTGCTATATTTGTGAAACTACAATGATGCTTTTTTGGAGGAAGAGGAACAACAGTGTAATTACTGCCAACGCAGCGCAGTTCATCCTTAGATCGAGATAAGGATGATACCACACTTTCAGCGTACTGCAAGTTGTAACATTCTCATCATAGTCATCGTAGTCAAGTTCATGAGGCACGCAGACCTGATACTCTTAGTTATATCTATGTTGTATCGTCGCAGAAACAAAAGCAAATACGCACTATCTCCTGCCTCTATCAAAATTTCGGAAGATTTCTCTTCGCTGTAACGAAAATTTTGGAACTAACAATCACCGTCATCTCAATATTCGCAGCTGAGTTCAATGTGAGTGGTCTGAGCTCAAATGCCTCGCTCTACCCTTGAAGGTAGGGCGTAAAAGTAGCAGCAAAACATACACTGTAGAAAATAAGCGCAAAAAACCGCAACACCAAAAAATAATAAATCTACAGTCATGAAATTTAAGGAATACATTGTCATCGTGAGATATTTAAATCATTAACATGTCAAGATAACAGGTTCATACGAGCACGTGTTAAGCCTTTAGAAATGTGAAATGTCGCTGCATGAATAATTGGTGGATGCACCAGAATGTTGACTGCAGGTATGTAAGCGTGTATGTATTGTATCGTACAGGAGAGGGATGTCAGTTTGTGTGGTGGAGTTCCGTGGCTGTTTCACTTGGTCAGTTAATACAGGGAAGGCTAACGCTTGTTGTAGATGACGCAGCTGTTGTCTTCCGATGATGAGCCGTGGGTGCTCGACTGGAGACAGATCTGGTGATCGAGCAGGCCCAGTCAATATGTCGACGCTCTGTGAAGCATTTTGGGCTATAACAGCTGTAAGTGGGCAAGCGTTATCCTATTGGAAAACACTGCCTGGAATGCTGTTAATGAAGGACAGTACAATCACCAGATTAACGTATAAATTTACACTCAGGGTGCATGCGATAACCTCGAGCGTGATCCTTCTGTCATACGAAATTACGTTCAAGATCATAACTCAGGGTGTAGCTGAAGTGTGTCTAGCACATAGGCAGATTGGTTGCAGGCCGTCAACTGGCCTCCTTCTAACGAACATGCGGCCATCACTGGTACCGAAGAAGAACCAGCGTTCGTCAGAAAACACAACAAACCTCCACCCTGCCTACCAATGAGATCACGCTTGACACCACTGACGTCACTAATGGTGATCGTTTAGGGTGAGTGGAAGGCACGCTACAGTGCGCCTTCCTCGGAAATGTCCTTGAAATAACAGATTAGTAACAGTTTTCTGTACCACTGTGCTGCCAACTCTTACTCAGACTGCTGCTGCAGATGCAATACGGTGTGCAGGGCCATATGCCGAACACGATCGTCTTCTCTGGTGCCACGTGGCCGTCCGGAGACTGGTCTTTTTGCAATCGTATATTCTCTTGAGCACCGCTTTCAGCAATCATGTACAGTGTCAAAATTCCTGCCAAGTCCTTCTGCATTATTGAGGAGTATCATCCAGCTCCTCGTAGCCCTATTACACGACCTCGTTGAAACTCAGTGAGGTATTGATAATGGTGTCTTTGTCGCCTTACAGGCATTTTTGACTTACATCAATTTGCTACGTCCAGTCGCAAAGGAAACTAACGGTCCCAACGCTTCAGTGTGTATTTAAATCAAACTTGATTTGCATCCTCATAGTAGCGCTAATAGCGTCACTCAAAAGCGACTGTCGCGAAATTTTAATACACATCATCTTTCACATGTAGGAACACGGCTAACAACTTTCGTTTATGTCACAAATCTCCTTCTTTCCGTCAGTGTATTTTCTTAATCCGAATCCCTATATGAACCGGAAATAATGATCGCACTAAGAGAGGCATGGATCAACCCACGCTTCGCTAACGGCATTTTTACTTTTGTATTCACAATGGAGTGTGACTTGTGTGAATTGTCTCACAAAAGTGCAACCATTTTAAAACGTCAGCGTAGTTATTTTTTAGTGCATTGGTTGTACGCGATAACAGCTGTCCCTAAAAATGTAGCTCTGAGTGTTTCGATTGCTCATCTGCAATCACACGCTGTGTACGTAACTCTGGAACGTTCCATTTGGGAGCAATATGGGCTTTGACATGGTAATGGCTGGGATTGTGAGGGCTTAAGTATGTGATTTGGGAGTCACACACAATTTAAGAACACATTTCCGGCTATACATAACTACCACAAATATTAAGCAAAACAATATGAATAGATTAATTAGAATAAGCGCAGTAGCCATAGCAAACTAAACTGATTCTCTTTTAATTAACTCACATGAAATTACAGTCTCTAATTTTGTCTTCATACCTAAATTGTAAATTACACGGAACACATTAAGCCCCAGTTCAGACGCGTAAACTAGAAGTACGTATTAACTGAAAAGGACTACTTACTTGGGTATGCTAATGGTGAGTATATAAACACAATCGCACATATTAGACAGGAGTACAGCCACCTACAGTTACAACCTCGTTATGTGTATATCCGTTCTATCTCATATACATGTACAAATCGAAGTCCTCCTGCCGTGATTCTGTGTATATGTTGGGGATAATCTCCCAAATTACTATAGGGATTTTTATATGGTTTTCACTAAGAGAGATAGTGAATTACGAGAAATTTTGTGTGTATAATTTACAAATGTTTATCACAAACTGGCTGAATTGTAATGAACTCCTGCCACTGTGAAAAGATTGCAGTTGGATGGAAGAAGTCCTCGGAATCAAGGTAGCTGGTACACTGCTCCATACCAATCTTACGTGACAGAGCGCGCTTGGTATCAATATTATGATGTGGATGGTCCTTGGTATCAATGTTAAGTGACAGAGGGTGCTCTGTCCAATGTTGCGTGGCATAAGGTGTTTGTGGTGTCACCGCCAGACACCACACTTGCTAGGTGGTAGCCTTTAAATCGGCCGCGGTCTGTTAGTATACGTCGGACCCGCGTGTCGCCACTGTCAGTGATTGCAGACCGAGCGCCACTACACGGCAGGTCTAGAGAGACTTACTAGCACTCGCCCCAGTTGTACAGCCGACGTTCATAGCAATGGTTCACTGACAATTACGCTATCATTTGCCGAGACGATAGTTAGCATAGCCTTCAGCTACGTCATTTGCTACGACCTAGCAAGGCGCCATAGCATTTGATAATTAATATTGTGAAGCATGTACAGTAACGAGAGATGTTCTACAATTGTGGATTAAAGTTAAGTATTATATCAACTACGTACTTTACTTGCTACTATTAATTCCCTTAACTGTTCCAGACCTCGCGCCAGTCAGCGTGTAATTAAACGCGTACATTTCGGCCTCCTCTAGCGAAACAGTGTTGGTTCTTCTGCCAACACTTCATTGCTTGCAAGCAATGTTGCGGGAGGAGGGTGCTTGATACTATGTTGGGAGAGGAGTGTTCTCGATACTGATTGTGTGTGGCAGAGGGTGTTTCTTATTAATATTGCATCGCAGAGGGTACCATATCGACACTGCAGTTGGACGGTAGACAAGCGGCAGTAGCTGGCACCGCACTAGACCTGCAGTCGGGTGATGCTGCGTGGTGCTATGCCACACAGCTCTCAACATCGACAAGAAATGTCACTCCAAACGCCAGTAAAATGTCGAACAGATAACTTTTGCACCTCTTGAGAGCCTTTCTGGCATGTGCTGTTTGAAATATTTATGGTCTAAGAAAATAATAATATCAGTTATCTCAAATCGTTCTCTGAAAATTTTACGTAACTCTTCGAAGTGACCCAGCACCAAAGTAACTGCTATGCCAGATAATTGTTACTGCTATCCGGTGAAGCTGAGAGGAATACAAGTACGTATATAAGTCCCTCACAGGCAGTTTCTGTTTGTATAGTTGGGGTAACCTCAGGAACTACAGTAGGTGTTTTAATACAATTTTCACTGACACACATACTGAGTTAAGAGAAAGGTATGTGAGCATGGGAGATAAGTGTAAGACCACCTGACTGCTGCAGCCGGCTGGTGCAATCTTCCGTTACTGCAGGGGCGACACGAGCTTCAGGTGGTTGCAGAAACAACATGCAACGCAGGACACATCAGATGTTAAACTAGTGAGATCAGACTTTTTAATATACAATTATTTAACTGCAGAAAAGTATCCCACACAAAATGTAGCTCGCACCAAGTAACTAGGTTATGCTATCACTACTATACGTTTACAGCTGAATTTCTAAATTCGTAAATAAATTCAAAATCCACTGGTATTACACTATTCATTTTCTCTCTGTGCATCCACACGATCTCATCAAGGTACAGCGATTTGATGACACGAAGTCTGACATAACAATGAGATCAAATCACGTACAAACATTTATCTGCTCATTAATACAATACAAGGATAGCAAGACCATAATGCTAATGAGCGAACAAATAAGAAATATCGCACTGGATTCGAAAGACTACCTCAAAATTTATCATTTTTAGTTCATAAATGAAAAGCACTTTATTGTTTATGTTCTACAGGATTAGTTATTGAGATAACTTGTTTTCAAGTTACAAGGCCAACAACAGACTTTAAGCTACTATTGTTGTCCAAGAAATCACAATGTTTATAATCAGTATTGGGAAAGATGTTACTCATCTAGACTGAAGCCAAATACACAGTAAAAGTCACCTTTGAAGTATGGTGGTAAAGCAATTTAAAAGGTGAAGTTGAACAATAAATGAATATAAAGCGAATAAAGAAGGAAACATAAACACTAAACTCGAAAACTGTGCCCACATAACAGTTGACATTAATAGACAATACCAACAAAATAAGATAAAATTAGTACTCCACACGACTACTTCAAGAAGTATTAAGCATGGAAAGTGATACACAAACCATTTAAAATTGGCAATTATTTGCGAAGTGAAGGGGAAGAACTCGATCTGTTGGAAACCTTGGAAGTCAGCAAACATCTAGCCCACCATCCTCACTTAATCTTAAATGACCAAATATGTGCCCTCTTCTAAATTTCACACAATCATCTCAGTTTTCCATTACCTTCCACACTGTCTGTTCCTCCATATACCTCCTTCTACCTATTTGCATCTATTTATTTTTATTTTTATCCTGATTTTCCATTTGTAAGATATGTTTGGCTGCTACAATTGTTAATTCCTTCTTTTAATTTGTTTCTGTGTCCTGTGTCACTTCATGTGTTTAAAACCTCTTGAAGTAGTCTTACCAAGTACTAACATAGCTTCATTTTATTGGGTTTATTTATTAATGTCAGCTGCTACGCAGGCGCAGTTTCGTGGTTAACGCTTATGTTTTTCCTACGTGCTCCCTTTATGTCCCTTTATTGTTCAGTTTTTTACCTTTGAATTGCATTACCGCCACTCTGTCGAAGATTGCAATTACTGTGGTGTTGTGCCTCAGTCCAGACATGTAACGTCTTTTCCATTGTGTTTACGGATATTGCAACTTCTTTAGCGACAAGAGTCAGCTAAAGTATGATCAATGCCTTGTAAGCCGAAAACCCGCTAGCTTAATACATTAATCCTGAGAACACAATCAAAATAGTGCTTTTCAATTATTATCTGCATTCTACTCCGCAAGTCACGTAATGGTGTATGGCAGAGGGTACTTTCGGTTGTTCTGTCAAGAACCGACGGAAGAATCAGTTATCATTTGTAGTTAGTTGTGCGAGTGGTTATAGTAATCTGACCACAATGTTACATATAGTCCCTGACACCATATTTTGCCCAATAAGCTACTGGTGAGCCACACAGTCATTTGTATATACGGACTGACGAATGAGGGTCGAATAAAACCCATTACACAATCATGCCTAAACTTCAGTAACGTCCTGAAATGTCGTTCCGCAGATATATCTTACTAACTGTGTGTAGGAAGCTACAGCTTCCGCACTTGCATTGAAGCAACCAGATGAGCAACAAACATCAATTTCGGGATGGCCAAATGTCACTCGTTTCTGGTGTAATTTCGCCTCCAAAGCTGATGAGTACGTAATTTTCTATGTCCAGAAAAATTGTGACAAGTGCTTAATGAAAGTCAACAAACAAAACAACTTCACTCCAAGGGTGCCTACATGTAATCGCCAAGAGACTCTTCTGCTTTTCTGCTCGAGAGTTTAGTATTATGGTTTCATGCACACTCCTCTGCCAGTCCGAGAGCTAGTTCCAAACCTTCTGTCTTTTGGAATGTTTAGTAACGACGTTACATCTCCCATCTAAGGTAATTTTCTGAATTAACCAATGAACAGCATCCCTACATACAGAGAGACGATTACTAATTTTTACCAGGCTCAGTGCCAGACTGTTAACTACCGCCCCCACAAAACAGAAAAAGCGTAGTCCATAGTGGCGCCTGCATCTTACACAACACAGAAAGGTTCAGCCTCGGTGAAAACTTTTCAGCCAGCACTTCATGAACACGGACTGTAAGCGAAACATTGCTTTTGTGTTTCCATCATTGTCACGTGATGTCACTCCAGACGCCTGTTAAATGTGGAACACACAACATTTGTGCCTCCTCAGAGTTTTCCTTCCGTATAGCGTCTAAAGCACTTTAGTTAAATGAAAATTAAGATATTCAGCAAGCTGCCATTGTTCTGGGAATCTTAATCATATATCAATGCAATAGTTTATAAACACATGTGGGAACCTGCAGCAGGTAGCCAATTCTGTATAAAATGAAAGATTATGCAGCAGATTTCTTATTCAGAAATCCCATTTGAATCGTGGTTTTTCGTGAGAAAATCGTGTTCTACGTCGAGTAAGAAAGCGACAGGATCGTTGTCTACTGCGCTTGCATTTATCGTTCCACGTGACTAGCGCGCGAGATGATAGTCACATTTTTTTGCTAGGCCTTGCAGGATCGTACAGCAACATAAGAAGTCTTGAGTCAGGTCATGAGTTTTTATTCAACAAGACAAATATCAATATGGACAGTGTGGCAGTCTCTGTCGCTCTGACAGACGGTCAGCGTTGAGTGGCATCATTAGAAGCAGAGGTGGCGCCATGCCGTCTTTTTAGGTGAGTCTCAATCCAGCGCAAAGCTTCACGTGTGATGCTATGCGATACCAATGAGTACATAATACGATCACCTATGGTTTATCAATTCACTATTTTCGTCAACAGACGTTACTTTCCCGACGTTTGCAGGACAGTGGCGGGGCCTTATTTCAACAAGGTAACGATTGCTCACGTGTTCTCCTTGCCGTCGTGACCTAGCTTGATACAGACGTCGTTTTACTATTCCTCAACGGACACGTTCTTCATACACTCCTGGAAATGGAAAAAAGAACACATTGACACCGGTGTGTCAGACCCACCATACTTGCTCCGGACACTGCGAGAGGGCTGTACAAGCAATGATCACACGCACTTCACAGCGGACACACCAGGAACCGCGGTGTTGGCCGTCGAATGGCGCTAGCTGCGCAGCATTTGTGCACCGCCGCCGTCAGTGTCAGCCAGTTTGCCGTGGCATACGGAGCTCCATCGCAGTCTTTAACACTGGTAGCATGCCGCGACAGCGTGGACGTGAACCGTATGTGCAGTTGACGGACTTTGAGCGAGGGCGTATAGTGGGCATGCGGAAGGCCGGGTGGACGTACCGCCGAATTGCTCAACACGTGGGGCGTGAGGTCTCCACAGTACATCGATGTTGTCGCCAGTGGTCGGCGGAAGGTGCACGTGCCCGTCGACCTGGGACCGGACCGCAGCGACGCACGGATGCACGCCAAAACCGTAGGATGCTACGCAGTGCCGTAGGGGACCGCACCGCCACTTCCCAGCAAATTAGGGACACTGTTGTTCCTGGGGTATCGGCGAGGACCATTCGCAACCGTCTCCATGAAGCTGGGCTACGGTCCCGCACACCGTTAGGCCGTCTTCCGCACACGCCCCAACATCGTGCAGCCCGCCTCCAGTGGTGTCGCGACAGGCGTGAATGGAGGGACGAATGGAGACGTGTCGTCTTCAGCGATGAGAGTCGCTTCTGCCTTGGTGCCAATGATGGTCGTATGCGTGTTTGGCGTCGTGCAGGTGAGCGCCACAATCAGGACTGCATACGACCGAGGCACACAGGGCCAACACCCGGCATCATGGTGTGGGGAGCGATCTTCTACACTGGCCGTACACCACTGGTGATCGTCGAGGGGACACTGAATAGTGCACGGTACATCCAAACCGTCATCGAACCCATCGTTCTACCATTCCTAGACCGGCAAGGGAACTTGCTGTTCCAACAGGACAATGCACGTCCGCATGTATCCCGTGCCACCCAACGTGCTGTAGAAGGTGTAAGTCAACTACCCTGGCCAGCAAGATCTCAGGATCTGTCTCCCATTGGGCATGTTTGGGACTGGATGAAGCGTCGTCTCACGCGGTCTGCACGTCCAGCACGAACGCTGGTCCAACTGAGGCGCCAGGTGGAAATGGCATGGCATGCCGTTCCACAGGACTGCATCCAGCATCTCTGCGATCGTCTCCATGGGAGAATAGCAGCCGGCATTGCTGCGAAAGGTGGATATACACTGTACTAGTGCCGACGTTGTGCATGCTCTGTTGCCTGTGTCTATGTGCCTGTGGGTCTGTCAGTGTGATCATGTGATGTATCTGACCCCAGGAATGTGTCAATAAAGTTTCCCCTTCCTGGGACAATGAATTCACGGTGTTCTTATTTCAATTTCCAGGAGTGTATATCTCACACGTCGAAAACATACTGTTGTTGCCAAGAAACAGGCACGCGATGATTCACCAACCCCTATGACAGTTGTACTTTGCCTTGGAGGTGAATCAGCATGGAAGGTCGCACAAATGTCACCCAGACTCAGCTCTGCTCGGTGCACAGCCACTGTTGATGGCACAAGTGGCAGTTTGGTGTACTAAATTTTGCACTAGGTATACATCCTCACACCTATGTGCTCTTCCTGGTATACAGTGCAGGGTGAATAAGCAAATCTTCGTCATCTGTTGTCCTTCCTAGCGTTGCAATTTTAATCGGTATCAATATATGTCGTTAACATCAGTAATGTGAGTTTCGTTGCTCTGTCATGGGCGACTGGAAAGTTAACTAGTGTAGGACCATAGAACCGTCCGCAAAACAGATCTACGGCAGTTTAAAAGGGGCGGCGTCCCACAGCTAGCCAGCTAGCTGCCGCCGGAAGCCACTGTCGTCATCGCAGCGTACTTCCCCACAGTACACCATTGTTGCGAGACTCTGCAGCTCTGTGCATGTTCACCGAGGCTTGCGTGAAGGAAGTCCTGCGACTACCCCTAGTGATGTCACGACCTGAGCGTTACCCATAGGCCCAGGAGAGACACGGGCATCAGTTTATTTTGAGATTTCTGACGCGAAATTTTGGCGCATGCTTCTAGTCTGCTGCACACTGTACATTTCAAAGAAATGGTTCAAATGGCTCTGAGCACTATGGGACTTAACTTCTGAGGTCATCAGTCCCCTATAACTTAGAACTATTTAAACCTAACTAACCTAAGGACATCACACTCATCCATGCCCGAGGCAGGATTCGAACCAGCGACCGTAGCAGTAGCGCGGTTCCAGACTGTAGCGCCTAGAACCGCTCGGCCACACCGGCCGGCTCACTGTACATTTCATGAAGGTTGTGTAACTGCTGAAGAGAAACCTGTATTTAACACAGCTTCGAGGGGATTGTTTAAAAACATTCTTCATTTTCGGGCTTTGGCTCAACATGAAATCCTGGAACACAATGTAATGTCAAAAGGACGATTTTCACATCACGTAACACAGAAAAACAGACACCAAAAAAGAAAAAAAGCACACAAAAAGTAGATAACCACAGCACTACATATAAGTATGCATTTATTTGGAAGATTTCAGTACTATGTCTACTATTTGCTTACAAGGTAGTTGTTCCTTATTCTAGAATAATTATTTGCCAAAAGACACTGGTGTGCAGAACTTAAGGCGGATGTTCCACAATGTGCAACTGCCATGCATCATAGCTTGAAGAAACTTGGTCATATACAGGAAGATCAGTTACAGTATAGTACAGAAGTTAATTGAAATAAATACGCAATGAAACCAGCAGATATGACTTACTCATTGCCAATACTCAGTTCGCTCTGTTCCTCCATGGAGTTTATAGCTCTGTAGACAACGGCGTCCACGTTGCTAAAGTGTTTCCTGGGTTCAGGAAAGCATTTGACACCGTCCAGCACTGTCATTTAGTGAAAAACATACGAGCTTATCGAGTATCGGACCAGATTTGCGACTAGATTCAAGGTTTCCCTGCAGGTACAACTCAACATAACGCCCTTAACGTCACAAACTCGACAAATATAAAGGTACTTCCCGGAGTACTTTAAGAAAGTGTGACAGGACGGTTACTGTTTACAAAGTTCGTAAATGACCTAGTAGGAAGCGTCGGAAGCTCTTTAAGACTGTTCACAGATGGTGCGGTTGTTTATAGAAAAATAGGAGCTCTAGATGGCAGTATCGATTTGCAGATAGTGAATGGTGCAGGCTTTGGCTGTTGACCGTGAATTTGAATAAATATAACACACGTGCATGCACAGGTACAGAAACTCAATATTCTAGGACTACACTGTACACGACAAATTGATGGAAACATGTATCAAAGAGTAAATACCCAGAGCGACCTTAAATGGAATAACCACATTAAGCAAACAGGAGGAAAATCAGATGCAAGACTGAGATTCATAGAAGGAATCTTAAGGAAATGTAACGCATCTATCAAGGAATAGGCTTATAAGGCGCTTGTTCGATCGATTCTTGAGTAATGTTCATCAATATGGGGTCCTTACCATATAGGAATAATAGAACACGTAGAGACGATCCAACGAAGAGGGGCACGTTTTGTGACGATATCGTTTGGTCAGCGCGAGAGTGTTACAGAGATGCTCAATAAATTCCAGTGACAAACGTTACAAGAGAGGCGTGGTTCGTCACGGAGATGTTTACTATAGAAATTTCGAGAGAATTCTTTTCAGGAAGAATCGGACAACATGCAACTTCCTGCCGCATACATTTCGCGAAATGACCGTGACAACAAAATTCGAGAAATTAAAGATAGTACAGAACCTTACCGACGAGCATTCTTCCAACGCGTCATTCGCCAGTGGACCAAGGAAGGAGGAATTATTTAATAGTACCGAAGTACCCTCCGCCACACACCGTTGACTTACGGAGTATAATGCATACATAGATAATCGCACTAACGTCAACACGATTTGTGATGGCCGTTTAAACTAAACTAAACTAAACTCAGCCCATGGAGAGCCAACGGTCCCGCCCGGCCGCCGTGTCATCCTCTGCCTGCAGGCCTCACTGGATGCGGATACGTTGGGGCCTGTGGTCAGCACACCACTCTCCCGGCCGTACGTCAGTTTACGTGATCGGAGCCGCTACTTCTCAATCAAGTAGTTCGTCAATTTGTTTCAGAAGGGCTGAGTGCACCCCACTTTCCAATAGCGCTTGGCAGATCGGAACGTCTTCCATCCAGGTGCTATCCCAACCCGACAGCTTAATTTTGGTGATCTGACGGGAACTGGTGTTACCACTGTGGTAAGGCCGTTGGCGTGATGGTTCTTTGGACATTACTTAAGATGAGACTTGGTTCTTAATAGGGTTAGTGATTAACCCGGGCGGCAGTACATTCTCTGTTACGTGATCCCAGGCTGACAGCAATGATGGTGAGGAGTGCTTGTGGCAGGGCGTTCCATTTCTGCACACGAGCGGTTGACAGCTTCTGGGAGCCGATAGTGGACGTGAGTGGAGAAACGTCTCCCAAACGCAGCCCCACGTTCTCGATGGTATTTAAGTCGCAGGAATGAGGGCCAGTCCATTCACCGAAAATCTTCTCGTTCCAAGAGCTTCTGCACATGTGTAGATGTTAGATGCGGTCAGTTACCTCCTGCAGCAGACAGTAGTAGTTCGTCCTATACATGGTCCAGGTTTTCACAAGCTACTGAAACGTGATCACAAGACATGAGAACCTGGGAGTGGAACCACTGAGCGCATGGAACAATTCTTCGTACACGCTAGTACTAAGTACTTTTGACCATGTAAAGGCGAAACAGTAAATATTTCAGAGAAAGCAATAAGTCATAACCAGATTTAAAAATTACATTCTGATGGAAACATGCATATATTGATTAATCGTTTCTGATAAAGTAACTCCGTAACAATCAGTTACTTAATGAGAATACCAGATTTGTTTGGTTAAATGTTTACACAGCTGCAGTATTTTCAATTTACAAATCTTAATGTTTACGTTTAAAATACAAAAATAGCAAGCAGTATTAAAAATTACACACATAAAGAGCACCACGCGGAAACCAATTAATATCACATGAACAGTGAATGTTAATTCATTAAACAGTTTTAAAAAAAACGTACAATAACATCTAATATTAGCCCACTAGCTAGCCCACACTACTGAGACTCAGGTGGCCTGGATGACACCTCTACTGGATGCCATTCTGCAAACAGGCCGTCGTCCCATGGAACGTGCAAGCAACAACAAGAAAATACACTTCCGGAAACAGTAAACACCATTCAGTTTTCAATACTGGTTAAAACACGTACATGTTGCCCCCACAACCTTGTCTTTTAATCAACAACTGTAGTTAACATAGTATTTCAGGGAGCGATGAAAGTATTGCACAAATACATTTACTAATGGCCGGCGCTTTGCTTTTGCCTTGAATGAGAACATTAATTACGAGAGCACAGCTATTGAGAACAAGAAATGAAATGCTGTACAGATAATTCTGCTAGCGATGAGGACCTTGCCTTTAGAAAACACGAGCAGTGATTACCCGAAAAACACAGTCATTCAAGACACAAAAGATACCACGTAATTAAACAGATTATCCACAAACGGCTGCCTTCCAACCACCGTTAACCTTCTTTGACAAAATCAACATTGTATTCAGTGACCCAGAGACATGCACTCCATCTTTAAATACAGGGTGTTCCACATAAAACCGGTATGCCTTACGTACCATTTTATCACCTCTAGCCGAGTTGCTTGTGAAGTGGCAACATTGTCACGAAAGTTGACTACACTGCGTTTTATCTGAAAGCTGAGTACAGCTGTGTGTACGTGCTTTAATAATTGTGAGAAGCTCGTATTGTTGAGCTGTAAGAGAAATATGACAGTTTGCATTAGAACAGCGAATGGGTATTGTGGAGTGTTACATAAACACAGGCTCCATCAATAATTATAAAGAAATATTTCAAGTGAAGTATGCTGGTAGGAAATTCCCCAGAGCCAGCACTATTCAAGATCTGTACAAGAATTGGAGGGTTATGGGATCCGTTCAGAATGTGCAAAGGAATAGGCGACCGACAGAGAGGATCTCTGAAACTATAGAATTCACATGGACATTGCGAGCAATCCTCTCATGTCAGTAACGGGGTTATCGCAGCAGAGTTGTGTATGTCGTACATCGTGTAATAGTGTATTAAAAGATATAAAATTATAAGATTATCGTCAGAGTATGATACAAGAGTTGAAATTTGAGGATCAGAAAAAAAATTCATTATTGTAATTTGCTGTTACTATCAACCGCTAAGATCACTTTGCTTTACCTCACATCTAGGGCGCCTTGGCACGGTTCATGCGGCTCCCCCGTCGAAGGTTCGAGTCCTACCTTGGGCATGAGTATGTGTGTTGTTCTTAGTGTAAGTTGGTTTAAGTCAGATTAACTAGTGTGTAAGCCTAGGGGCCGATGACCTCAGCAGGTTGGTCCCATACTACTTACGACTAATTTCCATTTTCTTTTACTTCACATCAGATGAGGGCTGGTTTCATTTGTCAGGTTATGTAAACTCCCAAAATTGTAGAACAGCCCCACATATTCCATGTCAAGAATCTCTCCACTCAGAAAAGAGAGGTTTTTTGTATGCGTTGCCTATCAAGCTCATTATTGGCCCCATGTTTTTCAATTACACCTTAAACAGTGCCATATACAAGGTGCGACAATAAAGTAATGAGACTGATGAAAGAAAAAAGTTGCTTACCGTTTTAGTCAAGTTTATTGTGTCCTTCAAAGTAGTTCCCTTCTGACTGCACACACTTTTTCCAGCGCTTCTGCCATTGATGGTAACATTTCTGGAACTCATCTTCTGTAATATTTTCCAAGACCCCCGTCACAGCTTTTTGGACATCTTGTGTTTATTTGAAAATGGTGTCCCTTGACCGCCGTTTTTATTCTTGGAAATAGAAAAGTGTCGCAAGGAGCGATATCTGATGAATAAGGTGGCAGTGGTAGTACTGAAATTTGTTTTGAGGTTAAAAATTGCTATCCTGACAGAGCAGTATGAGTTGGCGCATTATCGTGATGCAGATTTTCAGCAATGTTGGCACGGACACGAAGAACTCTTTTAAGAAGTGTTTCTAAAATTTCTTTGTAGTAATATTGGTTAACTGTTTGTCCAGGAGGCATCTACTCCTTAAGAACAATTCCCTTGGAATCAAAGAAGCACACAAGCATGCATTGCACTTTTGACTTTGACATGCGAGATTTCTTTGGTCGGGGTGATCCCTTTGAGCACCATTGCGAACTTTGGCGCTTTGGCGTTTTGTCTCTGGATTGTACTGAAAAAAACAACTTTCATCACCAGTGATAACACAGCTCAACAATTCTGGATTGATTTCCGTTTGCTCTAACAGATTGCCTGCCACATTCTTCCGTGTTTCTCGGTGTGAGATTTTTGGGGACCATTTTTGCACAAATCTTCAGTTATTATTAGACGAACCGTTTCTCGATTGATGTTCAGTTCTTCTGCAATCATTTTCACGGATAATCTTCGATCAGATCGCACGAGTTCACGCACCCTGGCCAAGTTGACATCTATCCGTGAGGTTGATGGTCGTCCACTGCGGTCTTAATCTTCAACATTCGTTCTGCCTTCGCTAAACATTTTATGCCAACGAAAACTTGAGCCTTTCACATAAGCCCTTCTGCAAAAGCCTTCTGAAGCCTATCGTAAGTTTTCGTCGCGTTTACACCCAATTTAACGCAAAAAGAAATGCCATACCATTGCGCAATATTATGCGGTTCCATTTCTGTGACAGGAGACATAAACATGTGTTAACTTATTACAGTACAACTCACGACTGAGCAGTTGCATCAATCTGCAGCTTGGACTAGAAGCAGCTTATAGACCAAAGTCAAAGATATTGTGCCTACGCAAGCCTGCAGGGTTGGCACATCTTTCAAAGAAAATCAGTTTCATTACTTTACTGTCGCACCTCGTATCTATAGATCTTTGACTCTTTGTGTGCACAGTTAAAAGATGCAGAGAAGCTGTATGCAGTATTAGAACACAGTAGAGCAATAGCTCACACCTCCAGTCAAAGTAATGCCTACACCTCCAACGTGCTCCAAGAAGACAGACTTGTCAGTAGCTGCCTCTGGTCCCTGAGGTCCTGGACTTAACATTGTGTGATTTTTATTTATGGGGCACACTAACAAGCAAAGTGTATGATTACAATCCCCGCACAACAGACTGTCTTAAACGTGTCATTGTTAGAGAAATTAACAACGTCACGCCTGCAGAATTACAGTTTAGTGCCGCTAACAACATCACACGAGGTCGGAGATGCCTGGCTGCCCATTGCCACCACTTCCAGCGTCTCTTGTAAACAGGTAACTACATGCTTTCTAACGTTACTCTTACGTATTCGTAGTTCATTGTTAAATGAGTGTGACGAATATCAGTTTTATGAGGGAGACCCTGTACTCAAGAAACAACACCAGTCATGAAAACTTTGCCTTTACAAGTCTAAATTATTAATTCGCCGCAACAGTTCGTGATCCCGGCTTAGCACATTTTAGCTAGCAGCAAGGACGGAATGCCCGCAACGTCATTTAGAATAACGACTCACGACTACAAATCATTGATGAACAGTTACCAAACTTTCTAGAAATTCGGAGCACACTTTACCAAGGATGCTCAATGTTTCTAAAACTGAAGCCCATGTGTGCTGGTGCACCTGTTGGTGAGCAACAGGGAAAAGAGAGGCACCCACACACACTTGCTCGATCACTGTCTGACACGTCAGTCATACCGATCCACGTGTGGTTCTCAAGCGTACCTTCCCCAACACCGAACAGCAGGTCGCTCTTCAGACGTGCCCGCTGACTTCACGTGGCGTCCCTCCACGGGTCTCATGGCCCGTAGTAACACTCTCTCAGTCCATCACACGCGCTGGCCCATTTTTTTTTCCCCCTTGCTCGCGCGCATGGCGTACTCCCGTGCGGAACTCAGTACTGAGTAAACAGAGACTCCGAGTGTTCGTATCGATGCAGTGGTATCAACTATGCTACATGGCGGTGACACACCGTGAGTAAGTCACTTACATCCTTAAATTTAGGACACTAGTGCATTTTCCAAAATTTAGTAAGTTTTTGGAATTATTTCTTTCATCTCTTAACCACAAGTATATTTCTTAAGACCTCAAAGAATGACATATTTAAGAAAAATTTTATGATTGTCTAGATCGTGTACATTATAGAACAGTAAAATGTGATGACTAGTTTCAGTTACCGAGCGAGGTGGTTCAGTGGTTAACACTCTGGACTCACATTCGGAAGGACGACGGTTCAAACCGCGTCCGTCCATCCTGATTTAGGTTTTCTGTGATTTCCCTAAATCACTTCAGGCAAATGCCGGGATGGTTCCTTTGAAAAGGGCACGGCCGACTTCCTTTCCCATCCTTCTCTAGTCCGACGGGACCGATGACCTCGTTGTTTGGTCCCTTCCCTCAAATCAACCAACCAAACAACCAACCAAACAACCAACCAACCAACCAACAAGTTTCAGTTGGCTAGGCAACCATCATCAGATCACTCATGGTAAAATATCTGTCAGCACATAGCGTACTGAAAAACCTGCGACATCTGTAAAGCTTGGTGCATGTCTGTATGGGTAACACTCCCAATAAAAAAAAATTGAGTAAACCAACGAGGTAAAACCAACTTGTATAGAACCTACAGGAACAAACCAAATGCCGGCCGGGGTGGCCGAGTGGTTCTAGGCGCTACAGTCTGGAAACGCGCAACCGCTACGGTCACAGGTTCGAATCCTGCCTCGGGCATGGATGTGTGTGATGTCCTTAGGTTAGTTAGGTTAAAGTAGTTCTAATTTCTAGGGGACTGATGACCACAGCAGTTAAGTCCCATAATGCTCATTTTGAACAAACCAAATACGTTACACAAGGAGTGTATTACTAAGATAAAAATAGCAGTAACATACTAAAAGAAACATATCATACTAAATCATATTCCATTCAGTTATAAAATGTATACGTGATATCATTACATTGAGTAACTCGTCAAAGCTGACGGTGACTGACTTACAGCTGTACTTGTGAAAGCTTAGCCAAAAGTTGCCGGAAAAGTAGGTAGTTGGCATCCAAGTATACACGTTCCCATCATATGTCATGTATAAAAACACGAGTAATTAGAATATGCGTTAAAATATGTACAATAAAAACACTGACACAAAAAATATAAGAAAAATGTGTATAGGAAAAAGTGTGACAAAATAAAACAAGGCTTTAAAGATCGTGTGATCAATGTTTAATAGATAAGCTGCAAACAACATTGCCAGAAAACCCGACATGGTGTCAGCAGACAAGTGCATGACGGTAGCGGACGTTGAGTCCGTACTGCGTATTGGCCGTGATGTGGACCATCGCATTTCCCATGATGTGCTGAGTTACCGAAAAGTGTCTGCAATATAGTTACTGAGATACGTCACCCCAGATCACAAGAGAGCAAAAATGGGAATCACCCTTAAAGACTTGATGCGGTATGCACGAGAAAGGAATGAGTTCCCGTTCAGACTCATCATAGGTGCTGAGACGTGTGTACACCACTTTATCTCGGAATCCAAGGCCGCCTCGATGAAGTGGAATCATCACAGTTCACAAGGAAGAAAAAGTTCAAAGTGGAATGGTTATGGCCACAGTGATCCGGCATGCGACAGGTGTGATTTCTCTTTACTTCTTCCAGCAAGATATCTACACTGTGTACACTACTGCGACAGTCTCGCCATACACAGGTCCACTATTCGACGAAAGGGACAATGGCTCTTCAGTGAAGGTGTTATGCTGTTGGACGACAACGCAGGATTACGCACAGCAAGGCTCACACAGGATCACATTAGTCCATTCGGATCGGAAAGACAGTTTTGAGGTACCTGGCCTACAGTCTTGATCTTGCGCCGTCAGACCGTCACCTGTTACCTGCGTTGAAAGCCTCACTTACGGAACGTCACTTCGAAGCTAATGTTCAGGTGGTGCAGGATGTGTGAAAATATTCCTTGAGCGTAGGGCACCGAGTTTTACCAATTTCTTCAAATTGATTGCAAACTAATTGTCTCGATGTCGGTGGCGAATATGTCGAAAAATAGTACAATGTTTATAGTCCTTGTCATGGTGTATTTGTTTTTGGCAATAGTTTTCGTGTGAAAATCAGTGAGGAAACTTGATTCCGGAATATCCTTCGTACATGTCGATTTATAACATTAAATAAATAAAAGTAGAAATAAAGTTAGAAGACAGCTAATATGATAGAGCGTCATTGAGCCGTGGTAAAAATCGCTAGTAAATAAAACAAATTCTTAAGAATATTCTTTGAAAGTAAATCACGGTTCATTCGTGCTCTAGATATGAAGTCAGCGAGGGCCGCGGTTGAACACACAGGCGAGCTACAATAGATGGCAGAAGCCGCAATGAAGCTAGCGATCTTCCGGCCGGAGTTGTCACACCATCTCTCTTGTACACGTTTGCCAATAATACATACATTCGCAATAAATACTGAAGAGCCCTTCTCATTAAACTTCGGGAGCTCTCTTACTCGTTTCTTTTTCCATCCTTTTTTGAGATATCAGTCTTTGACTGGTTTGATGCGTCCCGCCATAAATTCCTCTCCTGTGTCAATCTTTTCATCTCAGCGTAGCAGTTGCATCCTTTCTCCTCAATTATTTGCTAGATGTATCCTAATTTCTATCTTCCTGTGCAGTTTTTACTCTCTAGTAGGCTACCATGGAAGTTATTCCCTGATGTCTTAACTGATGTCCTATCAACCTGTCCTTCTCAGTGTTTTCCATACATTCTTTTTCACGCCGATTCTGCGGAAAACCTCTTCATTCCTTGCCTTATTAGTCCAGCCAACTTTCAGCAGTCTTCTGTACGACTACATCTCAAAAGCTTCGATTCTTCTCTGTCCCAATATTCCCATAGTCCATGTTTCACTACCTTACAACACGGTGCTCCAAATGCACATCCTCAGAAATTTCATCCTAAAATTAAGACTTTCTTTGATACCACCAGAAATGCCCTTCGTGTCAGTGCTAGTGTGCTTTTTATGTCCATCTTGCTCTGTTTGTCATGGGTTATTTTGCTGCCTAGACGGAAGACTTCCTTAACTTCATCTGCTTCGTGACCTCCAATCCTGACATTAACATTCTCGCTGTTCTCATTTCTGCTACTTATCATCACTTTCATCTTTCTTTCATTTACTCTCAGTCTATTTCCTATACCCATTAGACTGTTCATTCCATCCATTAGATCATGTAATTTTTATTCACTTTCATTTATGACAGAAATGATTTGCAAGTCTTATGATTTTTATTTCTGTCATTGCTTGTTCCATCTACAGATTGAACAGTGGGGGCAAAAGACTACATCCCTTTCTTATACCCCTTTTAATCCGTACACTTCGTTCTTGGTCTTCCAGATATTGTTCCCTCTTAGTTCGTGTACATAGTGTATATTACAGATCTTTCCCTATAGTATACTCCAATTTTTCTCAGAACTGCGAACATCATTTTACACTGTCGAATGCTTTTCCAGGTCTACACATTCTATGAACTTATCTTGTTTTTCTTCCGTTTTGCCTCCATTATCAAGCGAAACGTCATAACTGCCTCTCTGATGCCTTTATCTTTCATTAAGCCAAAGTAATCGTCATCTAACAGATTCTCAATTTCCTTTTCCATTTTTCTGTATATTGTTCTTGTCAGTAACTTGGATGTGTGAGCTTTTAAGCCGATTGTGTGATTATTTTTGTACTTCTAGACTCTTGCTGTTTTCAGAATTGTGTGGATGACGTTTTTCCAGAAAGTGTGATGGTATATGACTAATCTTTTACATTCTACACACCAACGTGAATAGTCGTTTTGGCTCTGAGCACTATGGGACTTAACATCTGTGGTCATCAGTCCCCTAGAACTTAGAACTACTTAAACCTAACTAACCTAAGGACATCACACACATCCATGCCCGAGGCAAGATTCGAACCTGCGACCGTAGCAGTCGCGCGGTTCCGGACTGCGCGCCTAGAACCGCTAGACCACCGCGGCCGGCGAATAGTCGTTTTGTTGCCACTTCTCCTATGATTTTAAAAATTCCGGTATAATGGTGTCTATCGCTTCTGCTTGGAGGAATTCATAGCAAAGACTTTGCTGTTTTAAAATACACTCCTGGAAATTGAAATAAGAACACCGTGAATTCATTGTCCCAGGAAGGGGAAACTTTATTGACACATTCCTGGGGTCAGATACATCACATGATCACACTGACAGAACCACAGGCACATAGACACAGGCAACAGAGCATGCACAATGTCGGCACTAGTACAGTGTATATCCACCTTTCGCAGCAATGCAGGCTGCTATTCTCCCATGGAGACGATCGTAGAGATGCTGGATGTAGTCCTGTGGAACG
This sequence comes from Schistocerca americana, assembly GCF_021461395.2. Lineage (NCBI taxonomy): Eukaryota > Metazoa > Arthropoda > Insecta > Orthoptera > Acrididae > Schistocerca > Schistocerca americana. The sequence goes on from NC_060120.1 coordinate 347,363,128, forward strand.
GCTTGCCATGCCATTTCCACCTGGCGCCTCAGTTGGACCAGCGTTCGTGCTGGACGTGCAGACCGCGTGAGACGACGCTTCATCCAGTCCCAAACATGCTCAATGGGGGACAGATCCGGAGATCTTGCTGGCCAGGGTAGTTGACTTACACCTTCTAGAGCACGTTGGGTGGCACGGGATACATGCGGACGTGCATTGTCCTGTTGGAACAGCAAGTTCCCTTGCCGGTCTAGGAATGGTAGAACGGTGGGTTCGATGACGGTTTGGATGTACCGTGCACTATTCAGTGTCCCCTCGACGATCACCAGTGGTGTACGGCCAGTGTAGGAGATCGCTCCCCACACCATGATGCCGGGTGTTGGCCCTGTGTGCCTCGGTCGCATGCAGTCCTGATTGTGGCGCTCACCTGCACGGCGCCAAACACGCATACGACCATCATTGGCACCAAGGCAGAAGCGACTCTCATCGCTGAAGACGACACGTCTCCATTCGTCCCTCCATTCACGCCTGTCGCGACACCACTGGAGGCGGGCTGCACGATGTTGGGGCGTGAGCGGAAGACGGCCTAACGGTGTGCGGGACCGTAGCCCAGCTTCATGGAGACGGTTGCGAATGGTCCTCGCCGATACTCCAGGAGCAACAGTGTCCCTAATTTGCTGGGAAGTGGCGGTGCGGTCCCCTACGGCACTGCGTGGGATCCTACGGTCTTGGCGTGCATCCGTGCGTCGCTGCGGTCCGGTCCCAGGTCGACGGGCACGTGCACCTTCCGCCGACCACTGGCGACAACATCGATGTACTGTGGAGACCTCACGCCCCACGTGTTGAGCAATTCGGCGGTACGTCCACCCGGCCTCCCGCATGCCCACTATACGCCCTCGCTCAAAGTCCGTCAACTGCACATACGTTTCACGTCCACGCTGTCGCGGCATGCTACCAGTGTTAAAGACTGCGATGGAGCTCCGTATGCCACGACAAACTGGCTGACACTGACGGCAGCGGTGCACAAATGCTGCGCAGCTAGCGCCATTCGACGGCCAACACCGCGGTTCCTGGTGTGTCCGCTGTGCCGTGCGTGTGATCATTGCTTGTACAGCCCTCTCGCAGTGTCCGGAGCAAGTATGGTGGGTCTGACACACCGGTGTCAATGTGTTCTTTTTTCCATTTCCAGGAGTGTATATTTATTTACAACCGGCTTCGATCATTGATCATCTTCACAGTGGAAAAATATTGTGACAACTACATTCTCTACCTTATTTGATTTTAAGTGGTCCAAAGCCCTTTTAATTTCAGATTCTAATACTGGATACCCTATCTCTTCCAGCCAACTTCTGTTTCTTTCTCCATCATGTCGTCAGACAAGTCTTCTCCCTCACGTAGGCCTTCAGCGTACCCTTTCTACCTATTTGCTCCCACCTCGGCATTTAGCAGTGGAATTTCCATTTCAATCTTGATGTTACTGCCTTTGCTTAATTTCACCAAAGATTGTTTTGACTTTTCTGTATGCTGAGTCAGTCCTTCCGATCATCACCTATTTTTCGATTTCATCACTTTTGTCAGGCAGCCGACTCGCCTCATCTTCCCTGCTCTCCCTACTTATTTTATTACTAACTCATCTACATTTCTGTATTTATGAATTTCCCTGAACATTTTTGGACTTCCTTCTTTCATCGACCAACTGTGGTATTCCTTCTGTTACCGAGGGTTTCTTCACAGTTGCTTCCTTGTACCTACGTTTTTCTTTCCAGTATCTGCGATTGCCCTTTTTAGAGATGTCCATCATTCTTCAACTAGATGGAGGATAATCGTTATCGAAATCCAATATGTTACCACAATCCGATGTCTGATTTTGAAATCTCTGCCTGACAGTTATGCAGTCTAATAGGAATCTTCTCGTATCTGCTGGCCTTTTCCAAGTCTTCCTCCTCCTCTACGGATCTTGGACAGAGTATTTGCTGTTATTAGCTCCTTTCCTATAACTGTAAATCTCCGACTCCTCTTTCTTCCTTTGGGAGTATTGTGTGGCACCTCCGGAGTGCTTTCTTGCACTGTGTCATAATGTACTCAATGTAACGTGGTGAATTACTTAAAACTTGCACCTCAAATATTGCGGAAATGGAAGATGCTATTGATGTGGGGTTTTTATACACTGAATTGGTAGTCTGGGGAACAAAATAAAAAATAGAGTACTGATCGATAATACGAAGGTTTTCTGTCGAGTCCTTACGTCGATATATTTTCTTTAATGCCTCAGTTTACATTACTTGGACTTCAAACAAACTAAAATAGTGCTCAGTATATTATATTTAAAAAAAATTTCATGAGAGGCAAGTAAAGGAAGGACAAAGAAATCTGTGATTGCAAAAAATTGTAGTTACAGCATCCAAGGGGACTCTGCATGTAACTTTTCAAGAATGGATTGTAATTAACGCATAAAATGCTTGTTTTTTTGTTTCTTTTTTTTTTTAAACTTCGGGCACACTACATTAATTCGATTCCATTGTATATCACAAACTACTCTCCCCAATATTTGGAAAAATGGTGTATTATGTGTGATTTACTGCCGTACTGTGCGATGAGAGAGAACCTTTGTTGCATGTAAACCAAGTCTGTTTTTTTGTAGAAACTACAAAATAACCATGTAATTTTAAAAATTCGGCGTTTATAATGCGTACTAAATCCCTAGAAATTTACGGCTTGCCTTCTTTTGTCATGAATACCACTCCAGAACGTGTAAACCATCAACTGTAGTGTAATAAAGGTATCTAATTAGATGTAGGATGTTCTCGTGAGACGTGACAATTCTTTTCTGGATATTTGTTTCCATTCCCAAGCTTTTCTTTATCTTTTGTTTTCATGTCTTTTATGAAAATATTACTAAACACAATATACGGAGCCTTGTTTCAGTGTACTTGCAGTATCAGTAACGTAAAAATTGAAAATAAAAAAAAATCTGCATTGGATTCGACCCAACGACCTCACATTAACGTTCAATTCTCTTTCCGCTGCGCCAAACGGCGCATGGAAACTACGCTAATATGAGTCACTCATGCCCGATGCTCGCCAAAAATGCAATTTTATAAAACATTGGCCATCTGGAGCTCCCAGTTCTGTCACGTTCGTTTCTGACCAAGGCGTGCGTATACTATACATTTGGATGAAATCGTTGACAACGAGTAGGCACAGTGCCGTTGCGATCCAGTATCATATCCTACAAAAACATATGTTTCACTCAGCTGTGGTACAATTCTGGGGTTAGCATTTGCATTAACAAATTGCGCACGATATATGTTTATTCAGTTCTCTCTTTCGGAAGAAGGTGCAAATTATCTTCATGGTGTTAAAATCGGAGAAGTCTTTAAGCAGTACGCGTTTGTGTTGATGTGTGTTTCTCCGTATATTCCCGCAAACGGTTGGATTGCTGTTTTGCCAACTCTGGCATTCAAGTACGCGATTATTAAAAGATCGTGTCGTTGATTGTGTTGAATGATGAACTGTTGTTGTTCATAGAAGATATCCGTGTCTTAGTCTCTACCATCTTCCGGAGAATAAACATCAATCACCCACAGATGTCCCTAATCACTCCCAAAACTGGCTACTGTTATCCACTCATTAATATGTATATAATAGTCTGCTTTACTCTACTGTTTCGATCAAACACTAAAGATGCTCCTGCAGTTGCTCGTTTTACTTTCTCATCACCGCTCTACTGGCTGATTAAGTTTCCTCTACCCATAGGTTTTATGCAAACCACGACTTCAAAATCTATATCCCCGAGTTTTATATTTTAGCGCCTTTTACGCGCAAATTATTAGCCTTTCGGAAAAATTAATAGAGCCTTTTTGCAGGAAACTTAATTTAGTTAATTTTTTTACTGGGATATGTTCTCGCAGGAGGCGCGGTTCTGCAGTTGTTCAAGAAAAACCTGCTTGAATGTACATTTGTGCGTTTGCATTGAATACAGTAATTCGAAAACTACGGCCTGTAGCGAAAACGTATCCCAGTAAAAAATGTTACATTAAATTTCCTACAAGAATGTCCTGTGTATTTTTTCTATAGGACAAATAGTGTTAATCATCGTATTTGAAGGTATTGTGGTGTCGTAGAGGCCCCTTATTAGTTAGAGGGCCAAAACAACCGACACGCAACATGGGTTGCCGACCCCTTCCAGGAGCGCGGAGAGAAACATCACCAGCGTACAGAAACTATAACAGACTTTCCAAATAAACACGGAACTGCTTCGCCAGACAACATGTGACGGTGTTCCACCAATCGGAACTCATCTGACTCATGTACACTCCGCAGACCCGGCTTTATAAGCACGCCTAGATCGTCAAACCAGCAGCGTTTACCAACCGCTAGGAACAGTACATACACCGGACCTTGCATTGTTTTCACTTCCCGTAGCGTTACACATCTACATCTACATGGTTACTCTGCAGTTCACATTTAAGTGCCTGGCAGAGGCTTCATCGAACCAGTTTCATACTACTTCTCTACCATTCCATTCTCGAATGGCGCGTGGGAAAAAAGAACACCTAAATCTTTCCGTTCGAGCTCCGATTTCTCTTATTTTATTATGATGATCATATCTCCCTACGTAGGTGGGTGTTAACAAAATATTTTCGCATTCGGAAGAGACGGTTGGTGATTGAAATTTCGTAAATAGATCTCGCCGCAAAGAAAACCGCCTTTGTTTCAGTGACTGCCACCTCAACGCGCGTATCGTTTCACTGACACTCTCACCCCTAATGCGTGATAACACGAAACGGGCTGCCCTTCTTTGCACATTTTCGATGTCCTCCGTCAATCCTACCTGGTAAGGATCCCATACCGCGCTGCAATATTCCAGCAGAGGACGGACAAGTGTAATGTAGGCTGTCTCTATACTGGATTTGTCGCATCTTCTAAGTGTTCTGCCAACAAAACGCAGTCTTTGTTTCGCTTTCCCCACAATATTATCTATGTGGTCTTTCCAATTCAAGTTGCTCGTAATTGTAACTCTTAGGTATTTAGTTGAATTGAGAGCCCTTAGATTTGTGCGATTTGTCGCATACCCTAAATTTATCGGATTTCATTTAGTACCCATGTGCATGACCTCGCACTTTCCTTTCTTTAGTGCCAATTGCCACTTTTCGCACCATACAGAAATTCTCTGTAGATCATTTTGTAATTGGAATTGATCGTCGGATGATTTTACTAGACGGTAAATTACAGCGTCGTCTGGAAACAATCTAAAGGGGCTGCTCAGATTATCACCTAGATCATTTATGTAAGTCAGGAACAGAAGGAGGCTTTCGGCACTACCTTGTGGAACGCCAGATATCGCTTCTATTCTAATCGATGATTGACCGTCCATTACTACGCACTGTGACCGCTCTGAGACGAAATCACGAATCCAGTCACACAACTGAGACGATACTCCATATGCACGTAATTTGATTAATAGTCGCTTGTGAGGAACGGTATCAAAAGATTTCTGGAAATCTAGGAATATGGAATCGATCTGAGATAGTAGCACGTTGTATTTTGTAGAGTAGATTTTTGTCAGTATTTTTTTCTATTGTCTTGTTTCCTTGCAAGAGTTGTGGGGTTTTCTGGTTGTTCTTGCGTTTAAAACTTAGTGTATGCCAAGAAGTCATTTTTCTGCAATTATAATAAAGTGTGTTCAAATTGACTGTAGTTCTTTCCTGCCGACCGCAGGACACTACAGGTATTGGCGACGAGGATAAAACTTCCATTTTCGAATGGAGTGGGCTCCCCCGAGGAGCTTCTTCAGTCTTTGGTGGAAACTTTACAGCAGATTCAGCGAACGCCTACGCGTTCAGAAATTCGCTCTCACTCGCCTGCGTTACAAGAGGTACTTCATAGAGTTGATTCCATCGCAGGTAAATTGAACACTTTGGAAGTATCTCCACCGACGTTTCCGGGTTTCGATCGGTCCGTCGAACCGTGGACCAATTATGTCGAATGGTTGGAACAACATTTACTGGCATATGCGATCCACAACGAAAGTCGAAGTAAGGCTTTTTTTTTTTTTTTTTTACCAACAGTCGGTCCACAGCTGTATCGTTTAATTCAACAGTTGAACCCTGAGCAGTCCCCTCAGAACCTCTCATTTACTCATATTTAAGGCCTGCCTTTTTGAGTACTTTGACCCACAAATACATGTCACCTCCACCCGTCAGACTTTCTTTTCTTGTCGAAAGTCCCTAGATCAGACTTACGGGGAATGGATTACGAGCTCCAGGGTCCCTCCCGCAATTGTAAATTTCGGTGCACCAACGTTTCCTGCAAGCAGTCTTAGCCTCTTCATTGATTCGCCATATGTGGTGGTTTCACGCACCACACAAGGGTCTTCGGGCTGATATTTTTAAGTTACAGGACCCGTCCCGCGAAACCTGCCTCCAGATCACGCGTGCGTTTGAACAGTCTCTCTGCCTACAACCACCGCGTCTTGATCCAGCTGTTTTCACGGTTCGCCAATTGCGTAGCTCCGAGCCGGAGCTTCGTCGATCCGTTGGTCCACTCCGTGACGTCACCCGGCTTCCATCCTGTCCGGACTCACCAACAGTCGGAGTGCACGGCTTGTAGCCGAACGGGCCATATCGCCTTGGTTGCCAGGTTTCTCAGAAACATCGCGTAAATGCCACGCTTCCTGTGGACGCACGTGCTCGTCACGAATCGTCTCCTCAGGACCTGAACGCCTTGCATTCAACTGAACGCGAAGTATTCTCCATCATTCATCAAATGGGTGCCCGTTTTCTCCTTACCTTGAAGGCGGTGTATATTCTGGTGAACTGACACGGCATCATCCGTTTCTATTGTGGATGGTACCACACACCAACGCTTGGGCTCGATAGCTTTATCCTCGTACATTCGCGCCTTGTGCACTTCTAGTAATCACTCTATATCAGCCGACGTCGTTTTTTCCACACAAATCTCTTACAACGGTCGTTCCTTCACCGCTCAGTTTTTGGTGATCGGATCCCCCGGTGCTACTAACCATCTGGGAGTGGACATTTTTGGTCGTCTGGATTTATCATTGCAGAACGCCTTACAGGTGGTGTCAATTCCCTCTTCCCTCATCGGATGCCCTCCTCGCCCCGTTGCTCAGCAAATACGAAACGTTATTCTCATCCTCCACACCAGGGGTGAAAGGTTTCACCACGCATGTTCACCTTCTTCCATCTGCTGCTCCTCGTTCTTTCAAGGCCCGCCCGGTCCCCTTTGTTCTCCGAGATGGACTCCAGGTGGAACTTCGCCACTTACAAGACGAAGGCATCCTTTCTCCCGTTGCGCACGGTCGCTGGGCAATGCCTATCGTGATAGTCGAGAAGCCGAACGGTGCTTTGCACATCTGTGGTGATTTTACGGTCACGATCAGTTCTCAGTCTGTCATCGATGCATATCCTGCCATTGGTGGATGACATACTCACACGTCTTGCGGGCTCGACCGTTTTCGTCAAAACTGATTTGCGCGATGCTTATTTGTTGCTGCCGCTGGAAGAAGAATCGCAGCAGATCCTACTCATCAATACCCCCTGTGGCTTTTTCTGGTACAACCGCCTCCCGTTTGGCAGTGCCAGCTCCCCTGCCATTTTCCAAAATTATTTGGAACGCCTCACAAGCCACATGCCTGGGGCGGCCAATTGCCTGGACGATGTCAGTGGCTCGTCCGCAGTGGACGTAGCGGACAAGCTGAATCGACTCTTTCATGTTTTTCCAGAGGCTAACCAGCGTTGCCAGAAAGAAAAGTGTGACTTTTTTGCGCGAGAGGTCTGCTATCATGGGTTCACGATTGATGCCCGTGGCCTACACGCCTCTAAGAAGTATGCCTAGTTGATCCAAATCTGCCTCCTCCCACCAATGTGAAGCAACTGCAATCGGTCCTCGATAAAATCAACTTTTATCGTCGTTTTATACCCCACGCCGCCGAGATATCGGCGCTCCTGACGGGGTTATTGCGCGAGGGTGCACGTTGGGTTTGGGACACGGCGTGTGAGCAGGCTTTCACAAGTGTAAGTCAGCTCTCTCCCGCCCTCCTTCTCTGGCCACTTACGATCCTTCCCTGCCCCACATCGTCGCCGCTAATGCCTCGGACTATGGCCTGGGTGCAATCCTCTAGCAAGTGGTCGACAGCGTTGAGAGGCCGGTGGCTTTCATATCCAAAAAATTGCCCGACGCTCAAACCAAATATAGTGAAATTTAAAAGAAAACTTAGGCGCTGGTGTACGCCCTGACGAAATTCTACGATTTCGGGTATGGTCGTCATTTCACACTGCAGACCGACCACAAACCTTTGGTTTCTTTGTTTTACCCGGGTGCTGCAGTGCCCACCCTGACGGTGGGCTGCCTTCAGTTTGGGGGCTCTTCCTCGTATTGAGTACCGCACCTCTGAATGGCACGCAAACGGAGATTTTCTGTCCCTGCTGGAAAGGACCGTGAGTCTGACGCCTCCCCCTTGGTTTGTTTCCACGTGGAACCGGACGTGTATGTAGCTCTTGCCGCGCTTCCGTTGGATGCCGATGCGGTCCGGCGGGCCACGACCAGGATCAGACACTGCAAGTCTCTGCCACCAAATCGCTGCGAGTTGGCCGACAAGCCCTCGTAGTGTTTCAATGTGGAGGTCCAGTATTTTTGGGATCATCGGCATAGTCTCTTTTTCCGCAGTGGCGTCATCCTTTTGCATAGTGATTCGGACGTTCCCCGGGTGGTCATACCACACGCGTGCGCCGCCGTGTCACTACCCTGCTCCACGCACGCCATTGGGGCATCGTCCTCACCAAACAGTTGGCCTTCGGACACATTTATTGGCTCGGTTTGGATAAAGACATTGCCTTCCCCGTTCAGCCTGCACCACGTGCCAGACACGTCAGGCAGCAACCCCGCACCAGTATTTTTCGTGCCGGATGCAGTTGCCCCATGGGAACGTCTCTATTTGGATTTCGCAGGGCCGTTTCATGGTTCCCAGTGGGTCATTCTAATCGACTCCGGGTAGAGATACCCTTATGTCTCCCACATAAGGAACACCGACTCTGCTGAGACTATCAAAATTCTCCGGCCCCTTTTTGCTGTCGAGTAACTCCCCAAAACGATTGTAACAGATAATGGTCCACTGTTTACTTCGACCAAATCTAAGTAATTCTGTAATGCCAATGGAATTTCCCTCGTCCATACCACACCATTTCCCCCTGCATCAAATGGCCGGACAGAACGTTTTGTGCGGACGTTCGAGACCCAGCTCGATAAGCTGCTGAGCCATCACCCGCTGGAGGAGGCCGTGCTTCTTTTACTGGCTAAATATCACGCTGCCCCCATGTCGGTAAAAGTCCAGCGGAGATACTTAACGGTCCTCAGTTGCGCTCTTGCTTATCTGTCCTGGTTCCCGAGGCTTCTCACTCTCCCGCCCGCACGCCGACGCACTCGTTTCGCGTCGGGCAGAAGGTCTGGGGACTAACCTTCTCTCATCCACGGGCACGCTGGGCGCCTGTGGTCATCACCGAGCTCTGCGGCCAGGCCATGGCGTCCCTCCGGTGGGCCGACGGTTCCGCCACACGTCGACACCTCAACCAGCCCCGCCCTCGTTTGGCGGACCACGACGCCCCGGGGGAGCTGCCAGTGCCTATCGACCTCCGCTTCCGCCTCTGCCTCAGCCGCTGTCTCCGTCGCCTGCTGCCCGTGCTGCGTCGCCGCCACCCGCCTCTGCCGACCACGAACCAATGGACGTCGACCTTGACGCCCCTACTCTTGTGGACATTAGAGGACCCTCACAACCGACGTGCAAGCTGAGTTGCCGACCCCATTCCGGGATGCGGAGAAAAACATCGCCCGCGATAAGTAACAATGACCTTCCAAACGAACACGGAAGTACTTAGCCAGACAACATGTGACGGTGTTCCACCAATCGGAACTCATCTGACTCATGTAGCACTCCGCCGACTTGGATTTATAAGCACGCGTAGACAGTCAGACCGGCAGTGTTTACCAACCGATAGGAACATCTTCGGCCAGTACTTATGCAAGTCGTGGCATTGTATTCACTCGCAGTAGCATTGTAGTAGCATGTTGTGTTTTGTATTTCGTAGAGAAGATTTTGGTCAGTATTTTCTTCCATTGTTTTGCTTACTTATATGGTTTGCCACCACAAGAGTTGTGGGGTTTTCTGGATTTTATTGCGTTTAAAACTTAGTGTTTGCCCAGAACACGTTTTTCTTCAATTATAATAAAGTGTGTTCAAATTGACTGTTAGTTTTTACCTGCCGACCGCAGGCAGCTCTCCCTGTACATAATGGTGAAAGGACCTATTCCTCGGTATCTCTCAGTTTCTTTTTTCTGTTATGACATCGACATTGTCCTATTTCTTTAACAATATTTCGATTACTTCTGAGTCCTTAATACCTACTCCAACTCCTATTTTCCTTGTCATTATCTCAAGGATGTCCTTTATTTCATTTAGATTTCCTTTTCTATTGGTTGTTCGTTTACTCTTGCTCCATTAGCTTTCTCAGTCGTGCTGCAGCCTGTGCTCTTGGGTGGATAGTTGTAGCTGTGGATGGCGTCTCTGTCGCCTCTCCTCTTGTTGTTGTTGTGGTCTTCAGTCCTGAGACTGGTTTGATGCAGCTCTCCATGCTACTCTATCCTGTGCAAGCATCTTCATCTCCAAGTACCTACTGCACCCTACATCCTTCTGAATCTGCTTAGTGTATTCATTTCTTGGTCTCCCTCTACGATTTTTACAATCCATGCTGCCCTCCATTACTAAATTGGTGATCCCTTGATGCCTCAGAACATGTCCTACCAACCGATCCCCACTTCTAGTCAAGTTGAGCCACAAACTCCTCTTCTCCCCAATTCTATTCAATACCTCCACATTGGTTATGTGATCTACACATCTAATCTTCAGAATTCTTCTGTAGCACCACATTTCGAAAGCTTCTGTTCTCTTCTTGTCTAAACTATTTATCGTACATGTTTCACATCCATACATGGCCACACTCCATATAAATACTTTCAGAAACGACTTCCTGACACTGTAATCAATACTCAATGTAAACAAATTCCTCTTCTTCAGAAACGCTTTCCATGCCATTGGCAGTCTACATTTTATATCCTCTCTACTTCGACCATCACCAGTTACTTTGCTCCCTAAGTAGCAAAACTCCTATACTATTTTAAGTGTGTCATTTCCTATTCTAAATTCCCTCAGCATCATTCGACTTAATTTGACTACATTCCATTATCCTCGTTTTGCTTTTGTTGATGTTCATCTTATACCCTCCTTTCAAGACACTGTCCATTCCGTTCAACTGTTCTTCCAAGTTCTTTGCAGTCTCTGACAGAATTACAATGTAATCGGCGAACCTCAAAGTTTTTATTTCTTCTCCATGGATTTTAATACCTACTCTGAACTTTTCTTTTGTTTCCTTTACGGCTTGCTCAATATACAGATTGAATAGCATCGGTGAGAGGTTACAACCCTGTCTCACTCCCTTCCCAACCACTGCTTCCCTTTCATGCCCCTCGACTCTTATTACTGCCATCTGGTTTCTGTATAAATTGTAAATAGCCTTTCGCTCCCTGTATTTTACCCCTGCCACCTTCGGAATTTGAAAGAGCGTATTCCAGTCAACATTGTCAAAAACTCTCTAAGTCTACAAATGCTAGAAACGTAGGTTTGCCTTTCCTTAATCTATGTTCTAAGATAAGTCGTAGGGTCAGTATTGCCTCACGTGTTCCAACATTTCTACGGAATCCAAACTGATCTTCCCCGAGGTCGGCTTCTACCAGTTTTTCCATTCGTCTGTAAAGAATTCGGTTAGTATTTTGCAGCTGTGACTTATTAAACTAATTTTCACATCTGCCAACACCTGCTTTCTTTGGGATTGGAATTATTATATTCCTCTTTAAGTCTGAGGGAATTTCGCCTGTCTCATTCATCTTGCTCACCAGATGGAACAGTTTTGTGAGGACTGGCTCTCCCAAGGTTGTCAGTAGCTCTAATGGAATATTGTCTACTCCCGGGGCCTTGTTTCGACTTAGATCTTCCATTGCACTGTAAAACTCTGGACGCAGTGTCATATCTCCCATTTCATCTTCATCTACACCCTCTTCCATTTCCATAATATTGTCCTCAAGAGCATCGCCCCTGTATAGACCCTCTATATACTCCTTCCACCTTTCTGCTTTCCCTTCTTTGCTTAGAACTGAGTTTCCATCTGATCTCTTGATATTCATACAAGTGGTTCTCTTTTCTCCAAAGGTCTCTTTAATTTCCTGTAGGCAGAATCTATCTTATCCCTGGTGAGATAAGCCTCTACATCCTTACATTTGTCCTCTAGCCATCCCTGCTTAGCCATTTTGCACTTCCTGTCGATCTCATTTTTGAGACGTTTGTATTCCTTTTTGCCTGCTTCGTTTACTGCATTTTTATATTTTCTCCTTTCATCAATTAAAAGCTATTACCAAGGATTTCTACTAGCCCTCGTCTTATCACCTACTTGATCCTCAGCTGCCTTAACTACTTCATCCCTCAGAGCTACTCATTCTTCTTCTACTGTATTTCTTTCCCCCATTCCTCTCAATTGTTCCCTTATGCTCTCCCTGAAACTCTGTACAACCTCTAGTTCTTTCAGTTTATCCAGGTCCCCCCTCTCTCCTTAAATTCCCACCTTTTTGCAGTTTCTTCAGTTTTAATCTACAGTTCATAACCAATAGATTGTGGTCAGAGTCCACATCTGCCCCTGGAAATGTCTTACAATTTAAAACCTGGTTCCTAAATCCCTGTCTTACCATTATATAATCTATCTGAAACCTTCTAGTATCTCCAGGGTTCTTCCACGTATACAAACTCCTTTCATGATTATTGAACCAAGCGTTAACTATGATTAAGTTATGTTCTGTGCAAAATTCTTCCAGGCGGTTTCCTCTTTCATTTCTTAGCCCTAAGCTATATTCACCTACTACGCTTCCTTCTCTTCCTTTTCCTACTGTTTAATTCCAGTCACCCATGACTATTAAATTTTCGTCCCCCTTCACTACCTGAATAATTTCTTATATCTAATCAAAAATTTCATCAATTTCTTCATCATCTGCAGAGCTAGTTGGCATATAAACTTGTACTACTGTAGCAGCAGTGGGCCTCGTATCTATCTTGGCGACAATAATACGTTCACGATGCTGTTTGTAGTAGCTTACCCACACTCCTATTTTTTATTCATTATTAAACCTACTCCTGCATTACCCCTATTTGATTTTGTATTTATAACCCTGCATTCACCTGACCAGAAGTCTTGTTCCTCCTATCCATTTCCTTTTTTGAATTTTCTAACCTACCTGTCCGATTAAGTGATCTGACATTACACGCTCCGATCCGTAGAACGCCAGTTTTCTTTTTCCTGATAACGACGTCCTCCTGAGTAGTCCCCGCCCGGGGATCGGAATGGGGGACTATTTTACCTCCGGAATATTTTACCCAAGATGATGCCATCATCATTTAATTATACAGTAAACCTGCATGCCCTCGGGAAAAATTACGGCTGTAGTTTCCCCTTGCTATCAGCCGTTTGCAGTACCAGCACAGCAAGGCCGTTTTGGTTAATGTTACAAGGCCAGATCAGTCAATCATCCAGACTGCAACTACCGAAAAGGCTGCTGCCCCTCTTCAGGAACCACACGTTTGTCTGGCCTCTCAACAGATACCCCTCCGTTGTTGTTGCACCTACGGTACGGCTATCTGTATCGCTGAGGCACGCTAGCCTCCTCACCAATGGCAATGTCCATGGTTCATGGGGGACCCTCTCCTCTTAAGGGTCCCAATTAGTACAGATATCGAAAGGTGGAAGAAATGGCCTTCGGAGATGTACCATCTTCTGTTGTTCCCTACCAGATCTCTCACCTACTAATCTTCTGTGTTAGACGTCGGACTTACTTTCTTACGGCTAATGTTTCGCTGTCTAGCAAATAACTGATCGACAAGAAGAGACAGCAGCGAAGCTATGGGGTAGTGAAAGTCAGTATAGTCTGACAATGTATATATTTAGAAATGTACACGTAAATGAGAGGCAGCCGTTTCACCGAGTCCCTATACTATCTTTCACAAAAATGAAGGACTTGCTATAGAACTAGTGAAAAGAATAAAAGTTATAACTTTTGCTGAACAATGGCGAGCCCCAAGAGAGTGAGCGCAGAAATCAATTAACGTGAATCACTTTAACGAAAGAAGCTACCCGTGGGTCCCGAACACGATCACAGCAACGGGGATAGGGCGAAAATGCTTATCACGCTACACGTCGATTTGCAGCGCCCGTACCTCGCGGTGCAATCGTAGAAGCAGCACAGTGGCAACCATCGTAGTGTGACGGGCCTCGTAATTCTCAACATCACGAGTAGCTCGTGGATGGCTAACACTAGGCTGCTCCCAAGTAATGGAAAACTACACTTGCCACAAAATTGCTGTTCATTGCTGCATGATCGACCTTGCGATATCGACACCTTTAACGACTGCAACGAAATGTGCGGTAGAGCTAGCCTCCAGGCTAGTTAAAGACTCGTTCGATGAACTACAGAGCACCTCTGCGGTATAGGAAAAAAACTAACAGACGTTGGAGGTGTAACATTTCCCCCTGTTCTGGCTGACAGAATTGGTCAAATCGCTACATTTGAGTTGGTTGGCCCGAAATACCACGTATTCCAAGAACGCGGGAGGACTGTATATATCTTCGACACCATGTGGCTTCAACATTGATTCCAGATAACAGCCGGGAAAGCAAGCTGGATTTTACCATCTTGGGTGTTTTCTATATTAAATAAAAGGGGAACTCCAAGATTATCCTGCCCCTGCAACCGATGACCCTCTATGTAGAAATACCTCCGTACACAATACTTTGGTAGTGTGTGTGTGGTCCTACAAAAATAAATAGTATTAAATGAATAATTAAGCTTGACGATATGTTAATTAATCGACCAGTCAGAGTCTGGTATTAATGTACTCAGACATTTATTAGGAGCTGGTCTCTATGATTAGAATTAAAAGATTAATTTTATTACTCGCTCTTCCTTTGTGGCTGGGACTGGTCTGGATGGTTGCGTAATATATTTGACATAGCCATTCCGTTAAAAGGCATTATTTTTCTGGGTAGATGAATTCTTTAACTTCTTCTACATTATCCCCAATTGCGTTGTTAAGTGTACCACTAAAATAAATTTTACTGTATTTCAGTACTTACTGTTTTCTCTTTGGTTTACTTTGAATCCATAATCTGTTCTCAGTAAACTGTTTAGCCCGTTCATCACATCCACTAACTATTCGTCACAGACAGACCAAGGCGAATTTCATCATTGATAATCCTTGACTCTGAATTTAAACCTCACTCGTGAAAGTTCCTGTAATTTTCTTCGTTGGATCTTCATCGCCGAGATCGATCAGTCTTCATACCTGCTTGTAGAACTTTAAAGCTGAGCATTTTTATCCTGGTACTCAATTCTTACTGTTTACCCTTGATTCTTGTAAATATTATGTACTCCATGTCAATCCATTTAACATGTAACTATTTTTCTGAGGCCAACTCCCGTGCCGTGGTGGATACATCAGTACCCGTCAGTTCGTCGAAGTTCAGCAATGCTACACATGGTTGCTACTAAAATGGGAGACCACGCGGGCCGTCCTGTGTTGTTGACCTGGAGGGGTGATCTCAGCCTCGTGGTGCCAATTGTGGAATTTCTTGACCGTGTAGTAGCGGCTCCAGGCCACCAAAACTGACAACGGCCAGGATAGCCGTGTGCTGACTCCACGCCCCTCCAATTCACATTCGGTGACGCCAGTCGGTTGCGGTTGACACGGCGGTCGGTCGGTCCCGTTGGGCTTTCGATCGCCTTTCCGGAAGAAGAGTTTTAGGAATATTTTCCTGTGGATTTCAAACGTCTTACACCATGTTACGTTGTCAACACTTTTTCTTGTTAAACGGTCTTGAATTTTCTTGTGTCTTGGCTTATCTAGGGAGCGTAACGCCCAACTACCGTTAGAAATTGAAAAAGTGCTAAAGAAAAAGTGGAATGTCTTGCAAGCGGTTTCTTTGTTTGACTTACTTCACTCCCTAACGTTACGATTCCAAGTACGGGAAGTTCTTAGAGGTGTATCCAATGTTAACAGCACACATTATAGTTCGTTTGTGCTTCACTATGCGGATATTCAAAACCTGCTTGTCAGATGTGTAAGACTGATGGGAAGAAAATATGAGAAAATGAGTCGATTCGAGTGTAGATGTATATTTTCAGAACATCTTAATGATGAAAAGAGCAAGCGACCAACAAAATTAAATGAGGAATTACACGATGACAGTTTCAGTAATGCGATTACATGTATAATTCATATCGAAAGAAATATACCCGTTGTCTAACATGCCACACGAATACTACCTACTGTGACAACCCTTAAAGTTATTCACATACGCTTCGTAATAGTTGCTTGAAAAAATTATTCCAAGGCACGTACTGACATGGACAATCAACAAATATTTTTAATTTGTCATTTGTATACCTGAAACAACAGGCGTTATTGACGATCCACAGCCGCACTAAATTATTCGATATATAATGAACTTAATAAATTTCAAATAATTTCGTACAGATGGTGGATCGTCACTCTGTTCTTTCAAACATTCAAGTGAAGTATTACAAGCCTATACGACGATAACATCAGTGGCCTCGATTCCTAGTAGTTTCATTCACCCTATGCGGGAATCCAATTAATAATGTTGGCGAGCATTAGGTGAAGGCGACTACGGCTTAAAGGCGTAAACAACGTGTTATGTGGAGTTCACACTGGTTCAGGTATGTGCACGGATACAAGTGGTTAAGGCCACCGCTCGCGACAAGCAGACAATCCTGGTTCTAGTTCCTGTCTAGCACAAATGTTCAAGCATTATTAATAGGTAGTACATTTTTACCTAATACTGCTGATGTCAAGGAATTGGCAATCAGTGAATAAATTTCGAATCCATTTTAAACTTTTCCTCATTTAACCGAAACCCAAATTTTATTCTGCCGAAAGATCTGGTTCACGTCTGATAATGAGATACCTTCATGTTGAGGATAGATTTACTGTTATGAATCATAAGCCTGTATTTTGACTTCTATTGGAGTCATACTAGCTTTTACTTCAGCTCTCGGCTGATATATATCTACAGAGCGGCAAGTTAGTGTTTTTGGAAAAAACGACATTTTGTCTATGGAGAGCGTGATTTATACATTTGTAAAAATTTTTTTTTGTTTATTCATAGACCCAATCACATGTTTATGAAATAATCATAACTGGTTTCGGCCATACAATGACCATCTTCAGATGCCATAGGCGGCATACACATAAGCAGGATTGCAAGTTGCATATCTATGATTCTGTCTGCTTCTTCAATTACTCTTGCTTGCTTGACTACGATGTGTACATAATTCGTGCGAATGCAGAAGGAGCTGGCCGCTGTTCATGAACGGCTGCATGCGCTTTTTGCTACGGTCAGCCACATTCAGACTGCTGCCTCGGTGTCGCGGTGGTGGAAACCCTGGCGCATCACATTGGACACCTTAAGTGTCGCTTATTTTGCAACAGGGCTCTGCTTCTGAGGCAACTCCTAGTGTACCTGATGCGGTGGATCCGCCTTCACAGCAGGGTTAGTGGCGGGTGGTGATGCTTTCGCGTCACTCGTGGCTGACGGTCAAGTGGAGACAGGCTGCCCGGCCTCGCTCATTTATCCTTCAGCAGTATCCGAGCAGCACGTGGAGGAAAGGGTTTACTAATTATCAGGATTTTCAACGTTAGGAGCGATATGGAGCCCCTTAGGCAGATAGCGTTCATGGCTGGAAAAAAAGCCAATGTGCACTCGATACATCCGCAGAGAGCCTCACCCGAGATGTGGGCCTGTATCATGACTTCTACCTTCAGTCATGCCGCTGGCGGAGGTAGTGAAGACTGCTAGCCTCACGCGCAGTGTAAGCAGAGCTCTCAATCTGCACCATTATTCCCAGAGTTGGTCTGGGTCCTTTGGTTTGAATTAAAGCGGAGGATCTCAACCAAAAGCTTTGTCTACTCCGCGACGGTCTTGGCTACAGATTTCTAGGCCTGCATTGTGGTGTGGGGGTTTGTAGGAGTCCCCTTGATAGGTCAGGAGTGCACTGCACAAAGGAGCAGCTTTTCAGGTAGGAGAGTATTTGTGGAGCTAACATTAGCGTTTTCTAGGCTAGGTGGTTTGGACTGCTCTGATGAACACTTGCCAATCTACTCTGAACACAGTCGACTACCCTTGTTGTGTATAAAGAGATTTCGACAGTCAAAATTTTATCAGAAAACTGTCGAAATGTTCGTAATAAAGTTTCCGAATTTACTGCCCTCTAGGAAAGTTCTCGCATTCAAATTATTCTTGGAACCGAGAGCTGGCTGAAACCCGAAGTGGAAGGCTCTAAGATATTCAGGGAGTCCTGGAACATATCGTAGAGAGGTAAGGAATCTTAGGAGGGAGAGTGTTCATAGTGGTTGACAAGAATGTTGTATCATTAAGACTGAAACTGAATGTGGCAGTGAAGTTATGTGGTCGCGTATAACAGGTGTATGTGAAAGCAAGTTAATTGCTGGATGTTTTTACTGGCCACCCGACTCCGCTATGACAGATCCAGACTCATTCAAAGAAAATCTACAATCAGCAACGCGGAAATACTCAGATCACGCAATACTAGTTGGAGGCGACTTGAACAAACCGAGTATGTCTGTGGATTCAGTGCAGGGGCTACAGACAGACAGTCGTGCTAAATACTTTTGAACACGTTTCCTGAAAGCTATCTTGCGAAGCTAACTCTGAAGTCCACAGGCAATGGAAAGGTCGTAAATCTTGTAGCAACAAATACGCCGGAACTTATCAACAATGTTAGTATAGAAATGGAGATTAGCGATCATGAAATCATCATCGTAGCAACTATGGTTACGAAAGTTAATAGATCATTCAAGAGAGCTAGGAGAGTGTTTCTGCTAGACAGAGCAGTTGTCAGCATCTCAGATACTGAATTCACATCACTTAGTTCCAGTAAAATGGACGTAGAGGGATCATGGGCAAAGTTTAATCAGAAGTAATTCGTAGTCTGGAGAGTTATGTGCCGAGCAAGTGAATAAACAAATAAACTATGGCCTCAGTATGGTTTAATAACGAATTCATAAGATGCTGAGGAAGCAGAGGCTGTTGCACTCTCGGTTAAAAAAAGAGCGCGCAAATTACGACAAATAAAGACTAGTAGAGATCCGTGCTTACAACAACTACCACCGTCACACCTTGGCAAAAGGGTTGCAGAGAAACTAAAAAAATTTTAGTCCTACATAAAATACCTAAGCGGTACTAAGGCTTCCATTCAGTCCTTTCTTGATCAGTCTGATGTGGCACTTGAAAACACGCTACGGTCGCAGGTTCGAATCCTGCCTCGGGCATGGATGTGTGTGATGTCCTTAGGTTAGTTATGTTTAAGTAGTTCTAAGTTCTAGTGGGACTCATGACCCCAGATGTTAAGTCCCATAGTGCTCAGAGCCATTTTTTGAACTTGAAGACAGCAAAACGAAAGACGAAGTTTTAAATTTCACGTTCAAGAAATCGTTCACGCTGTAGACTTTTACAAACATACCGTCATTTGACCATTAGACAGACTCCCGTATAGACGACATTGTAATAAACATCCCAGGCGTAGAGAAACAACAGAGATCTTAGAAAATAAATAAATCATCTGGTCCGGATGGAACCCCAGTTCGGTTTTACAAAGAGTACTGTATGGCACTGGCCCTTTCCATTAGCTTTCTTTTATCGTGGATATTTCCCCCAGTACAAAGTCCCAAGCGACTGGAAAAAGCGCAAGTGACTGCAGTACATAAGAAGGGTAGAAGAACGGACCCACAAAATTACAGACCAAAATGGCTATCTTCCGTTCGCTGCAGAATCGTTTACCATATTCACAATTCCAATATAATAACCTTTCTTGAGATTGAGAAACCTATGTGCACGAATCAGCATGGTTCTAGGAAGCATCGCTCGTGCGAAACTCAGCTTGCCCTTTTCTCACATGATATACTGAGAACTGTGGATGAAGGGCAACACGCACGTTCCATATTTCTAGATTTCCGGAAAGCATCTGACACGGTGCCCTACTGTAGGCTGTTAGCGAAAGTACGAGCATATGGAATAAGTTCACAGATATGTGAGGCGCTCGAAGACTCCGTAAGTAATAGAATCCAGTATGTTGTCCTCGACGGGAGTGTTCATCAAAGGTATGGTAAGGAGTGCCCCAGGAAAGTGGACATGGAAGGAAGGCGGCGTTCTTCTCGTGAAACACTACTGAGAAAATTTAGAGAACCGGAATCTGAAGCTGACTACCGAATGATTCTGCTACCATCAACATACATTGTGCTTAACGACCACTCAAGATAAGATTGGAAGAATGAGGGCTCATAATTAGGGCTCATATGGAGGCATATAGATAGTCGTTTTTCCCTCAGTGGCTTGCGAAGTATCTATGTAGATGTAGTTGTAGACGTTCATATTCAAATTTTGATATACTCGTACATAAGAACATACAAAACGTTAACTGTATACCTTAATGAATTTAAAGGAAATATAACTGTCGATACGGAAGGAAAAACTGCTAGAAACGTGTAGTTTCTCACGAACGGAAGACAAATTAATTCCTGCTCCCCGTCTGTGCCGGCACTTCGTGAGCTCCGGTTCCACAGTGCACGGAGTTAATTGGTGCCGACGGCGGCAGCGTTGCTAATATCGCTGCTGCATTGGCGCAGCCCGCACAGACGTGGCAGCCATTTGTAATCCGTCCTCTTTTGTTCTGGTGGCGCACCGACAAAAGAGCAGCACGCAGATGCGTGCCAGGGAGGCGTGATGTCCTCCTCAATAGAGCGGGGTTTTATTCTGTTGTAATAGATCGTCTGAACAGTGTGCGCGCTACTGTTTCAAAAGTAACAGCTGCTCTAGCGATCGTTTCAGTGGAGGGAAGTGTCTCTCGCACTCTACTATACTGTTCTTTGCTTCTGACATTCCACTCAGCTGTAAAATTTATGACATTGATGGGTTTCGTGGTTGACAGAGTAAGACCTCATTCTGTCAGACTAACAGATACACGATCGAGAGTTCCGTTTCTATGGTGTCTGATAGATACCGAAAGAAGATCCCTATGAAACTCCAATCTTGTTCTATTTGGTTATTTCATCTTTCGCTTTAGTTTCATATATGAAAATATGAAAGCTAGCAAACACTCTGAATCAATTTTTGCCTTATAACGCCGTTGGGTGACTTCAGTATTCTCTTCACAACCAGTCTTTCCCACACGGCCTCACCGTCCTATGTGTTCGACACGTATATTGAACATCTCTGTGTCCACCTCTTCCTCCCTACGTCTTTCGATTCATATTCCCACTCTATGTGTTTATATCCTCTTCTCCAGTCTGTCTGTTCACATCCTCCTCCATTCTCTCTGTGACCATTTCATCCACCCCCTCTCTCTGAAAACATACTCCTTCCTCCTCCTCCTAAATCCTGTTCCCCCACTCTCTGCCCACATCAACTCCGTGTCTTGCCCCTGACATGTGGGCTACCCTGCTCTTGCTATTGCTCTGGCAATTTGAAACCGTTTCCACACAACATCTGTCCTGTGGCGCAGCCTATACACTGGGGCCGAAAAAAAGCAGTTTTTGTGCCCTATCTGTTCCCATTGGAGCTAGGAGGCTGTAATCCCTACAATACTGAAAGTCATGACACCTGCTGTTTCTCTGTGAAATTTGATTGAAGTCGATCAAGGTGTCTGGGAGGCGATGTTGGACACACACAAACACACACACACACACACACACACACACACACACACACGCACAAGCTGCTTTATATGTATTAGAGACAGATATATGACATTTATTTTTGCCTGAAAGAGTTTTAATGCGGTATACGAAACACATCACAATTCAGACATGTCCATGTCGTAGCAACTGCACTTCGGCTAGTTGTTGGCTATGTGAGCTCGCTGCAATGGGAAAGTCCACTATAGCCAGCCCCAATCAATAATATTGGGTAATAGAGAACCTTTGTGAAGTCTTAGCAAGTTCAGGGCTCAGCGCTTATTATGTCTGGACGTATAGATCTGATAATTTTGAGGAATAATTAGTTGAACTTGACAGTGGGATGCCGCGAAGCGAACGCGAATTTGGGAGAAAGACGAAATTCTGATTTTTATGTGTGAATTGTGACTTTTGAATTAACTAAAATCAGCATTGCGTATTGTGCGATAACAAGAACTGAACGTTCAAAGGGATTAAGTCGTGGGAATATTTGAACCATAATTCTGTCACAGACAATTAGTTTTCTAATCTTACCAATAACAGGTTTGGGTTGACTAGCATAAGCTGGCTATGACGACTGATTGTGATTGCGTGTGATTTTCGAAATTGTAACTTAAACCTAGTATGGACTTGGTGGTATTTTTTAAATGGGAAGTGGCAATGTATCGTGTGGTTATAATTAAAACTCCCCTATTTAATACGTTATAACACGGGAACTAATTACCGTATGAGTACAGAACTTGGTAGCATTAACGTCAAGGACATAGGGAAGTAGAATAATGCACAATCAATTCAATTGAAACGCTTTTAATGCGCTACTACGGTAAATCATACCATTACATACCGGTACTATTACTGCTATAAAAAGGACTCACTGTTGCGCCCATCAGCGTCCAGAGGAGTCTGAAAGCGCAGGATTGCGTTCTACACAGCAGAACGAAGCATATCTACATCTACATCTACATTTATACTCCGCAAGCCACCCAACGGTGTGTGGCGGAGGGCACTTTACGTGCCACGGTCATTACCTCCCTTTTCTGTTCCAGTCACGTATGGTTCGCGGGAAGAACGACTGTCTGAAAGCCTCCGTACGCGCTCGAATCTCTCTAATTTTACATTCGTGATCTCCTCGGGAGGTATAAGCAGGGGGAAGCAATATATTCGATACCTCATCCAGAAACGCACCCTCTTGAAACCTGGCGAGCAAGCTACACCGCGATGCAGAGCGCCTCTCTTGCAGAGTCTGCCACTTGAGTTTGCTAAACATCTCCGTAACGCTATCACGGTTACCAAATAACCCTGTGACGAAACGCACCGCTCTTCTTTGGATCTTCTCTATCTCCTCCGTCAAACCGATCTGGTACGGATCCCACACTGATGAGCAATACTCAAGTATAGGTCGAACAAGTGTTTTGTAAGCCACCTCCTTTGTTGATGGACTACATTTTCTAAGGACTCTCCCAATGAATCTCAACCTGGCACCCGCCTTACCAACATTTAATTTTATATGATCATTCCACTTCAAATCGTTCCGCACGCATACGCCCAGATATTTTAGAGAAGTAACTGCTACCAGTTTTTGTTCCGCTATCATATAATCATACAATAAAGGATCCTTGTTTCTATGTATTCGCAATACATTACATTTGTCTATGTTAGGGTCAGTTGCCACTCCCTGCACCACGTGCGTATCCGCTGCAGATCTTCTTACATTTCGCTAAAATTTTCTAATGCTGCAACTTCTCTGTATACTACAGCATCATCCGCGAAAAGCCGCATGGAACTTCCGACACTATCTACTAGGTCATTTACATATATTGTGAAAAGCAATGGTCCCATAACACTCCCCAGTGGCACGCCAGTGGTTACTTTAACGTCTGTAGACGCCTCCCCAGTGATAACAACATGCTGTGTTATGTTTGCTAAAAACTCTTCAATCCAGCCACACAGCTGGTCTGATATTCCGTAGGCTCTTACTTTGTTTATCAGGCGGCAGTGCGGAACTGTATCGAACGCCTTCCGGAAGTCAAGGAAAATAGCATCTACCTGGGAGCCTGTATCTAATATTTTCTGGGTCTCATGAACAAATAAAGCGAGTTGGGTCTCACACGATCGCTGTTTCCGGAATCCATATTGATTCCTACAGAGTAGATTCCGGGTTTCCAAAAACGACATGATACGCGAGCAAAAAACATGTTCTAAAATTCTACAACAGATCGACGTCAGAGATATAGGTCTATAGTTTTGCGCATCTGCTCGACGACCCTTCTTGAAGACTGGGACTACCAGTGCTCTTTTCCAATCATTTGGAACCTTCCGTTCCTCTAGAGACTTGCGGTACACGGCTGTTAGAAGGGGGGCAAGTTCTTTCGCGCACTCTGTGTAGAATCGAATTGGTATCCCGTCAGGTCCAGTGGACTTTCCTCTGTTGAGTGATTCCAGTTGCTTTTCTATTCCTTGGACACTTATTTCGATGTCAGCCACTTTTTCGTTTGTGCGAGGATTTAGAGAAGGAACTGCAGTGCGGTCTTCCTCTGTGAAACAGCTTTCAATGCCATCATCATCCCGGAGTGTCTCGATATGCTGTTTCGAGCCACTTACTGATTTAACGTAATACCAGAACTTCCTAGGATTTTCTGTCAAGTCGGTAAATATAATTTTACTTTCGAATTCACTGAACGCTTCACGCATAGCCCTCCTTACGCTAACTTTGACTTCGTTTAGCTTGTGTTTGTCTGAGAGATTTTGGCTGCGTTTAAACTTTGAGTGAAGCTCTCTTTGCTTTCGCAGTAATTTCCTAACTTTGTTGTTGAACCACGGTGGGTTTTTCCCGTCCCTCACAGTTTTACTCGGCACATACCTGTCTAAAACGTATTTTACGATTGCCTTGAACTTTTTCCATAAACACTCAACATTGTCAGTGTCGGAACAGAAATTTTCGTTTTGATCTGTTAGGTAGTCTGAAATCTGCCTTCTATTACTCTTGCTAAACAGATAAACCTTCCTCTGTTTTTTTATATTCCTATTAACTTCCATATTCATGGATGCTGCAACGGCCTTATGATCACTGATTCCCTGTTCTGCACTTACAGAGTCGAAAAGTTCGGGTCTGTTTGTTATCAGTAGGTCCAAGATGTTATCTCCAAGAGTCGGTTCTCTGTTTAATTGCTCGAGGTAATTTTCGGATAGTGCACTCAGTATAATGTCACTCGATGCTCTGTCCCTACCACCCGTCCTAAACATTTGAGTGTCCCACTCTATATCTGGTAAACTGAATTCTCCACCTAAGACTATAACATGCTGAGAAAATTTATGTGAAATGTATTCCAAATTTTCTCTCAGTTGTTCCGTAGGTATGCTGGCTACCTCTACTGATATGCTGCGCTTCGGACCAGCACATGTGTGAATGTTCTACTGGCAAACCCTCCTTCAGGTAGCACCACAAACAGAAATCGCAGGGAGTGAGAACAAGTGATCGTGCCGGCCAAGCATTTGGAAATGATCGGCTGATAATTCGATCGTTTCCAGATGTGTTCCGGAGAAACAGGTGAACTTCACGAGCGATATGTGGTGGGACCTCATCTTGCATGAACACTGCTGAGTTCAATGCGTCTCTCGCGTGTAGGCAGGGTATGACGTGCTGGCGAAGGATGTATCAGTATCGCTGGTCAGTCACACTGCACGTCTTGGGTCCTTGAGCGCCAACGTGTTCAAAAAATAATGAGCGAATGATGAACGTAGCCGCGAAGCCAAACCATACGGTGACACGTTCACCATGCAGAGGAACTTCATGCTCGGTGAGTGGAGGTGAAGATCCCCACACTCGGCAATTCTGTGTGTTCACCTCGCCCGTCAGGGACCAATGATCTTCGTCTGTCCATAGGATGGTCCAGGGCCAGCCTTCGTCAACTTCAATCTTTGCGAGGAAGTGGAGAGCGCACGTCGTTGTGCATTCTTGTGGGGCAAGTTGCTGTATGATATGCATCTTGTACGGATCCCATTTGGAAATGGTTCGAAGCACCTTCCGTACAATGGACCACGTGATCTTCACCTGTCGTGACACAGTACGAGCACTGCCTGACGACAGGGAATTGCATGCAGCGTTGTCTGCCATAGCAACAGAGATTTCATCAACCACCTGTGGTACAACCGATCGTCGGCCTCTTCCCGGAGCGTCGACCAGTTCTGCAGCTGATTCGAACTTCTTGATTATGCTCCACGCAGGTGGAGAAAGACGATTTCGTAATCATTTCAGCCAGCGATATTCTCGAAGTGCAGCTGCAGCGTTACTGTTGTTCTGATAATAGAGCTTCACGAATAATGGCCTGCTCCTTTTGTCCAATCTCATGTTGACACATGAACAAGTTCACAGCGACTGATCAGGTGTGTGAGACTATGAATCACGATGACTGATCAAGGTAGCCATAGTTGGAGCTGGACAGTGGCGCTGTGGCGCATGGACATCATGCACCCCATACTCTGGACATGATTGCTGCTAAGTTTGATATTCGTACGGTAATTAGTTTCGTATCACAACGTGTTAAATAGGGAAAGTTTAATGATAACCACTCGGTATCTAACATTCCACTCACAGCTTACCTTTCAATTAATAGCTCAGTAATCCCGAAACTGTAAAAACATTAACGCAACCTTTATATACAGTTAGTGAGATTGGTAATACTATAGCAGATCGAATCGACGAACATTAATTGCTTTCTAATAGGTTAGACGTGCGAGAGAGCTGCAGAAGGCGAGAAGATGACAACAGGTGAGTGAACATTTTTGAAGAACAAATAACCGCGCCACTGGAAGGGCGCAATGCGCCATGTTGAAGAGCAAATAAAGACGTTTTGTTGATATGGAAATATGCTCTGGGGATAATTTCTGTGGAAAGATATAGCGCAGATCGGATTGGTTTAAATGAAATCCAGGATACAATTAATAACGTTTTACTGCTTCTTACTACACAAAAGAGATGAAGCAGTGTAGCGCTAATAAAGGCGTCGATTGAGTTATTCACGTGTTCCATACTGTAATTCATTAACCTGTAAAAGGCTTCGTTTTTTAATTTTTGATTAAAATCAGCGTATCATTTTATCCAAGACAGCTACACAAATAGGAAGGTAGCAAGCGTTGAAAAACGTGATTAAACACCTCCTAGAACATTTAGTTTATAAGATTTATATTTTCAATTCCGTTTTAACTAACTGTTTTTAGATTTGCATAGTTTTACACCAAAATTCGAAATTGTTTAGAAGATTGTTGTGCTGCACATGACTGTTCTGTTGTTAATGAAGGCACACAGTTCATGAATTATGTTGATTACTGTTGCTCAAATTTGCAGTTGTTTGAAATTAGTTGTGGCGATACACAGTATGTTGAATTGAGTATAAAATATTTATTTTATTTACTTTTTTAGCATGCAACTAATTGCACCTTAAGATTTTTACGGTATTGTGTATAAAATGTTGTATGAGAGATTGGTGGTAACGTGAAGTTATTAAGCGACGAACATTCTTGAATTTTCATGTGAGGGGTGGGCCAAGGGCTTAAAAGCGTGGCGGCCAGCATTCTCTTTCAGATTCTTTGGAATAGTTTAATAGAGGCCAGATCTATGCTACTCTGAACGATGACCCGACCGCACTATTCTCAGTGACAAAAGGTCTCACGTCGCGACACTTTGAGAAGCGACAGTTCATTGGGGACTTAGAGATATTCTACTGTGGTCAGTACTCAGTTTTATTTCTGCCGCTTGCTCAGCAGGACTTGAGTTTTCGAGAGTTAAGCCAGTTTGTCCTGAGACTGACTTTTAACTCAGTTTGCCAGTGGGCTTTGGTTAATTGATTAATTTCATAACTAGTCAGCACTTACAGACTGCTGCATCTTTTGTCGATGTTTTTGGGTTACTTTATTTAGATTTGCTGCATCTACTATCAATTTAACTTTATTTTGAATCTAATTAGTGCATAGATCGGTTTACTAGTTTTACTTTTATTTAAAGCTACAATACTAGAGAAAGAACAATCATCCCCTAATGGAAGAAGAGCCGCTGTATTTTATTTTCGCAAAGGGTTGCCAGCCATTATAATATATTAGTGTATCAGAATGGTAAAACATATAAGTACAACGTCTGTAAATTGTATTGACTTGTCGGTAATACACTCCTGGAAATGGAAAAAAGAACACATTGACACCGGTGTGTCAGACCCACCATACTTGCTCCGGACACTGCGAGAGGGCTGTACAAGCAATGATCAGAAGCACGACACAGCGGACACACCAGGAACCGCGGTGTTGGCCGTCGAATGGCGCTAGCTGCGCAGCATTTGTGCACCGCCGCCGTCAGTGTCAGCCAGTTTGCCGTGGCATACAGAGCTCCATCGCAGTCTTTAACACTGGTAGCATGCCGCGATAGCGTGGACGTGAACCGTATGTGCAGTTGACGGACTTTGAGCGAGGGCGTATAGTGGGCATGCGGGAGGCCGGGTGGACGTACCGCCGAATTGCTCAACACGTGGGGCGTGAGGTCTCCACAGTACATCGATGTTGTCGCCAGTGGTCGGCGGAAGGTGCACGTGCCCGTCGACCTGGGACCGGACCGCAGCGACGCACGGATGCACGCCAAGACCGTAGGATCCTACGCAGTGCCGTAGGGGACCGCACCGCCACTTTCCAGCAAATTAGGGACACTGTTGCTCCTGGGGTATCGGCGAGGACCATTCGCAACCGTCTCCATGAAGTTGGGCTACGGTCCCGCACACCGTTAGGCCGTCTTCCGCTCACGCCCCAACATCGTGCAGCCCGCCTCCAGTGGTGTCGCGACAGGCGTGAATGGAGGGACGAATGGAGACGTGTCGTCTTCAGCGATGAGAGTCGCTTCTGCCTTGGTGCCAATGATGGTCGTATGCGTGTTTGGCGCCGTGCAGGTGAGCGCCACAATCAGGACTGCATACGACCGAGGCACACAGGGCCAACACCCGGCATCATGGTGTGGGGAGCGATCTCCTACACTGGCCGTACACCGCTGGTGATCGTCGAGGGGACACTGAATAGTGCACGGTACATCCAAACCGTCATCGAACCCATCGTTCTACCATTCCTAGACCGGCAAGGGAACTTGCTGTTCCAACAGGACAATGCACGTCCGCATGTATCCCGTGCCACCCAACGTGCTCTAGAAGGTGTAAGTCAACTACCCTGGCCAGCAAGATCTCCGGATCTGTCCCCCATTGAGCATGTTTGGGACTGGATGAAGCGTCGTCTCACGCGGTCTGCACGTCCAGCACGAACGCTGGTCCAACTGAGGCGCCAGGTGGAAATGGCATGGCAAGCCGTTCCACAGGACTACATCCAGCATCTCTACGATCGTCTCCATGGGAGAATAGCAGCCTGCATTGCTGCGAAAGGTGGATATACACTGTACTAGTGCCGACATTGTGCATGCTCTGTTGCCTGTGTCTATGTGCCTGTGGTTCTGTCAGTGTGATCATGTGATGTATCTGACCCCAGGAATGTGTCAATAAAGTTTCCCCTTCCTGGGACAATGAATTCACGGTGTTCTTATTTCAATTTCCAGGAGTGTAGACATTTATTAGGTAGGCTAGGGAAATACTCGATGAATACTGAAGTACTTGTTATTGTAATTTATCTGCAACATGCTCCATTACTATACTTTTTATACTACATGTATGTACTGTGTGGGTAGCCGGCTGGTGTGGCCGAGTGGTTCTAGGCGCTTCAGTCTGGAATCGCGCGACCGCTACGGTCGCAGGTTCAAATCCTGCCTCGGGCATGGATGTGTGTGATGTCCTTAGGTTAGTTAAGTTCAAGTAGTTCTAAGTTCTAGGGTACTGATGACCTCAGCTGTAAAGCCCATAGTGCTCAGAGCCATTTTTTTGTACTGTGTGCCTGTGCCTGTGCTTGCATGTGGAGTGTAGTGGAATGTTTGTATTGTACAATGATGACGATCATCATGACAAGAGAAGCAAGAGGGTGAAACCCAGTGGCAGCACGTAGTCTAGTCATAGTGAACAACAACAAAGGGGCCGCGAGGCTTCACATCCCCATCCAACGGACGAGTCACCATCAACTGTGTGACGTATCCTCACTACTTGAGGCCCTGGAGAGAGGTTTGGTATTTAACTCAAAACACTGGCGGAAGTCTGATCATCAGGAACTTCACGCCACCACCTCTCCTCTCCTTATCGGCCAAATACTGGCAGCGAATTTTTTTTTCTGTCACCAGAATTCGAACCGCCATACCTTCAGGTTGGGCGCCACTGCACAGGTGTACGCTAGCAGTCTCGGATACGGTGGTGGGTTTGTTATTGTTTTTACCCTTTTAAAATAATTGCGGTTTTTATAACATAATCTGTGAAAATATTTTTCCCAATTTTTTATGTAGCCATTCTGATGTATCACTCTGAGGACAGCTCCAAACTGTCCCTGCTGACAGACAGGAGAATTTTTGGGAAGTACCTCATTATTCAATACTGGAGTAAATGCCGTCCCCGAGAACCAGAATTGGTGCCCTTTTTGCAACAACTTAATCCTTCATTCGTACACGAGAAAAATACTCAATGAGCTGCGGTGGCTTTAATTTCGGCGGACATGGCACTCCGCTGGCGCCAGTAACTGCTTGGACTGCCGATATGCTGGAGAGCATGTGGCTGGCAAGTTGTTGGTTTTAGGGGGCTCCTTTTGTCCGGTACGAGTCTCGAGAAGCCGCGAGTGTTTGAATCTGTCGGAGCCAAGGTTTGTCGCATGGATTAAGAGTTGTTGCGGGAACAGTAGTGGAAGCCACGCGCGACTTGGGCAGCAAGGTTCTGGCCAACTCTGAAACCTTAAATATTACGGCACCTCAAAGGTCTCCTGTATGGATTGGAGGCAATAACACTCTTGTTTGGAATCCTGGAAGTCATCGCTCCTTCACACCTGAGTGGAGTTAAGTGTTGTTTTTCGTTGGTACTTGTTACCGTAAGGCTGAGTTCACACTGCCGGCCGGGCCGAGCCGAGCTTGGCCGGGCCGCCGCCCGCTTTGATATAAAACACATGGTTTTGAATTGCAGTGTTCACACTGGCGGCCGGGCCGCGCCGACACGGCGTGTGCCTCCCGGAGCCGAGCCGGTGACATCCCGAGTGTTTAATATTGCCGGCGCGAGCCGACCGCAGGCGCGAGCCTGTGGAGCAGCACTACAGCTTCTACAGTACACGCATCACACGTCTCCCTTCTGCTTTCATCACAAGTGTTACTGCACACGTCTTTCATTTTAAAATGTTACCTCACATTCCACTATCAGTGAGGAAAAATTACGTTTATTATAATGATACATGCGAAATTACTTTCATTTCATTTATTTAATCTACCGTATTTACATGCATTTACAACAGTAGCTTGCCAGCGATCGCGGCATTGCCGCCACTGAATAGTTCGCATTTACTTGTAAACGGAGACAGATACCAGTGTCACTGAGGGACGGAAATGTGTGCCTGCCAGATGACAATGCACTGTGAAGTCATGCTGTGGCAGTTCCTTATCAGTGGAAATAGAACCACTGAGTCAGAGGGCATTGTCTCAAAACTCTTCGCCTATCAATCTGTCTATCTTACAAGGTAATGAAAAGAATTCTGTGAGGTCATCAGTGGCTCCACATGATGAACCTTCACCACTGCCTAGCGCTGCATCATGAAGAAAAAAGAAGAAGAAAAAAGTTATAAAATTCTGAAGGGGTATTGCTGCGATTCTTCGTAGAAGGCACAGCAAGACATTACCCAAAATGACGAAGCTAATTACTTCCTAATGATTCTCAGGAGTCCCATAAACTCTCTTCCCCTCAGAGGTAAGCTTGGAGGTAGTGAATGCTGTACAAAGTTCTACTGCAAACCAAAAAGTGTGTACTAATGAATCTCACCTTATCGTTATACACAATTTTTCTTCTGCTGTTATACTTCTGCGAAAATTTGTGTTCTGTTTCGAAATTTTGTCTTGAATATTCTGGAGCACATACTGAAATGTATTATGATTCATTCTGTAATATGAATAAAATTTTTCAGGATAGTTTTTAAGTTCTTCATATAAAGAAAGAAACTCTCCTAAATGTCTTTCGCTATTTATGGGATGAATCCATAACCTCCTAGTTCTTCTGTACTTTAAAACTCGACGAGTTACTGCAGAGTCAAAACAATACCAATAAAAGAGTGAAGACATTGTTCTACACGACAGCACAGACTAGCTAAAGGCGAGCAACTGTTGACTGCAGCTGCGTTTTCTACTGACTTGCTTGTCAGCTGTCGAAGGGTGGGTATTTTTTTAAATTTATTTGTTTGGCCTCCGGTAGCTAACAGCCATTTAGCCAAAGAGTGGGGATTACCTTGACAGTGCAGCGCAGCCCGCCAAGGAAGAGAAAAAACAATGAAGAACAATGAAACACACGTCTCTGTCGATCTACAGTAGTTTCATTAACTTTCCATTATTTTTTCTGTCAAAGTAGACAACGAGACTACAGAATTGCGCTTCAGTTATCTTTTAGTTCGAAATACGAAATGTACATTATACTAATTGTAAAATGTTGATGACAAATAATTGTTTCATAGTATGAAGGCTTTCACGACCGGATGACATATCTTCTGGTAAACCTTCCGGGATGTAAGGTCGTGGTCCATGTGTTGCCGGCAAGACTCACCGGAGGAGAAACACCCCCCTCAAGATGTCCAGCGCAGCTCTGGACGAAACGTTAGGAGCTGAAGAGTTTCATGGACCACGACCTTACATCCCGGAAGGTTTACCAGAAGAAATAATTGTTTGCCTTTCGAGATGCAACGTGTGGCCAATTATAAAAGCATAGCAGATGATTGTCCAGTAACCGAGGGAAAAATTCTTATACATTTGGATTTATCTAGGCAATGAGACCATTAAAATAATACGAGGGACCGACACTAGGTCTTCGCTGATCACTAGTAATTAGTTTTTTTCTGCCCTGCATCATATGACTACACTAAACCAAGCTGTAACCGCGCGAACTCCGTGGCTTGCGGACGCGGCACTGACGCCACTGAATAGCTCGCATTACTTGAGACCAGAGACAGATATCAGTATCATTATCATTTCAAAAACTTTTTGGTACTTTTAGCTACATTTCATTCCCAACAATGTACGGTCTAAAACGGATCTAACAGTAAGCTACCCGCTACATAACTTTTTCACTGCAAGATTTGTAAATCAAGTGCACAACGTTGACAAATAGCATCATTTCACAATGACCGTTAAGAAATATGGAAAGATAAATGATTGAACACTAAGTTGAGATGTTACGCTACCACGTGTAGAAAAATCAGATTTTTTAGCCGCATACTTTCTTCAAAATCGGTTGGGAAGCGTTACGAAACTAAGAAATCACGCGAAACAAAAAGTAGAGTTTTTCTTTTTTCACGACGTAAGTAACGCTTTTAAGGAAAAAATAAGTTCATAAAACGATGTGGCGAAGTCTTCTATACCACTAAGAATTTTTAAAACACGAAAATCGGAGAAGTGTATTTCCTCCATTTCGCCGTCCCGGCTCGGCGCGGCGCGCAATGTGAATGCACTACACGTCGGCCTGAGCTCGCTAGGCCCGAGCCGAGCCAGTACGCGTCATCCCGGCCCGGCCCGGCCGGCAGTGCGAACGCAGCATAAGTCCACGTCTGTGTTTAAAGTGGCACTAGACAGGTCACATTAACGCACCTCTGAGTGATGGTGTGGGTGGTTATTGGTCAATGTAACTGATAATAATTTTTTGCTCCAAGCCATATTCCGTGCAAGTATATAAGTATTCTATGTTGTAAAATGAAATTGAAATTGTAACACAATCTGTGTCAACGGCTGGGGACTTTCTATAGATCAGTATCCCTAGTTGTCGAATTTGTAGTCGCTGATATTATACCTTGCTAATTTACAAGTAATTTTAAAGAATTTTGAACTTGTGACTTGTATGTGTAGTCACTTCTAGAATAAATTAATATTGCCTACATCCTAGACATTCTCGTCTGTAGCCTTATTTGGGCAGATTACTGTTCTCTTCTGAAGTGTGTTGGCAGCGAACGACGTGTTCCTGTTTCCTGCGCCCGGAGCAGAGACGTGTGTTCTTTCTGCTGAAGCGACATTTCCGTCGTCACATGACATCTAGGTTGGCCTCTACCACCCGCCTTGTGTTGGATCAAGTTAAGCAAATTTGATCGTTCGATATGTGCCACGGCGGGGTGTCACCAATTACTTCCGGAGCTCTTCATTTTCTCAGTGTTGTGAATTCAGCAAGCACATACGTTTTGATGCATGTTCTGCAAGTTCGAAGTTCTTTGTCACTATACTTGCTCTCTAACTACTTGTTTGAACGTTGCAACCATATTGCTAGTTCCGGAGCGTGTTAAGTTTTAGAGCCATCTACATGCAAATGCGAACTTTTGAGTCTTCCTTTTTTATCTACATTCATTAGCTAACTCCATTCGTTGTAAACCTTGCTTCCTTGTTGCCTGTTGACTGTGATAGCCGTCTGCTGTAATTTGCCACGTTTCCTTGTACTTAGGAAGACTGCATATTTGTTTAAGTGTCATTGTCAATGTTTCTGCTGGTGTGTATCAGCTAGAACTCACATTTAAGTTGTATGCCTTTCCAGCCTTTCTCGTGTTTCTGGGGACTGTGTATTCTATTTCTTAAGGGATTATATTAAGGTTTGTAGATTGTAAAGGGCTTTCCAACAGCCACAATCAGTGGTGCCACTTGTTATCCTTTCTGCATTTTGGATCGACGTTGTCTGGTAGTTTAAGGCGTTATCTACGCGTAGGAACTCTGTGTACGTTTAGCGGGAGTCATTTGTAATTCATTTTACAGGTAAAACTCAGTTTGTTGAACCAACTTGCAGCCACACCTAGTTGGTGTGACTTCTTACTGGCTTCCTGGTTTCAAGCCCTTTTCTCAATCGTATAAATTGTTAACGTTTATTATTAGTGAATTGATTCTGTTCAAGTTTTTTTTAAATTATTGTGAGCGTTGTTATTCCTTTTGACAGGATTTTTAATTTGTTATCAAAATAATTGTTGTTAAGCAATAAAGTGTATTCCCGGAAATGAGAAATGACGAAATATGTGGGTCAGCCTTCCATGTATTTTTCCTTAAAATTATCTCAACCTTCGTTGTGAGGTATCACACAGTAGTTACCAGCTGACAAAAAGAAAACAATTACACTTTGCTCCTCATCGTTACTCATTTCAATTCTCTACGTTACTTCGTAATATGACTTAATGATGACATTTATACTAGTTACAGGTACACATTCAGCTCACAGTGCTGAATGCTCAATCAGATTACGCAGCAAACAACACCTCACAGGCTATAAATACTGCTCTTTACTGTCACAATGAATTCATATTCATCAGCTGTTTCTTCTAGTCTACATAAAGTAATCGTCAAGTTACGATGAAACTCCCTCTTAACAGTTTCTTCCACCAGCCCACCATTTTGATACAGTATATCGTGGTCCAGACATCACACTGTGTGATTGGTGCACGTTCTGCTGTCCACTGAAGGTCACGTGGTACTTCTGACACCAGTTACAGCCGAACCCGAGGGTAGCGTGGGGCGGCTGCAGTGTCAGGAGGCTGTCAGAAGGATGAGGCTGGACGGTAGGCCGATGAGGCATAGGGAGAAGCGGCTCCCAAAATTAGCAGTGTGTTTTCAATCTGTACATTGGTTCTGCAGTATGATGGGGATATGATGACTCCCCTGGTACACAGGAGTATATCAGCAGTCAGTCATCAGGTGGCTAACATCTGTCCTACTGGTGGCACGTTCATGGGCTCCCTGCTTTGCTAATGTTCACACTCTGTGCAAGGTCCACAACGGCTGTGTTGCGTGAGCCACAGCACCAAAGTAGCGTGTACATGAATCTGGCAGAGGTAGCCAGTCTTCCATGAATAATCGCATCCAAGCAACCAATGTGAGCGGAAAGAGGCGAGCCCACCACGTTACCAGAAGGCGAGGCGGTTATGTGCCCATGGTGTGACCTAGTGCCTCCAGGCAGGAGTCTGGCTGCTTCTAGAGTGGACCAGCACCAGCACCAAGTCTCGTGGCCGGACTTGGTGCAGGAACCAGGTACACCGGCGGGGACTCATACTCTGGTGCCCCACATCGTCTCCTCATCTGGCGTAGCCAACACATCCTTGGGGTACTGCTGAACTCTGAATGAATCAGCTATAACATCAACAGTTATTTATACCAGATAGTAGTGCACTTGTTGTACTAATGCACTGTTCCTGGTCATTTACTAAGCAGCTCCATTGAAACCCCCAAAGATGGATAAGTCGCAATTCCTGCAACAATCATTACTGCTGCAATGGTAAGCTACTCCAAGCGAGGCTAGCCTATCTCGCGGTAATTTCACATGCTTCTTCTTTTAGCCGAAATGTTGACACAAAGCACTCACTGGTCACCGACAGCTGGTGCAATGCCCA
Source organism: Schistocerca americana (assembly GCF_021461395.2). NCBI lineage: Eukaryota > Metazoa > Arthropoda > Insecta > Orthoptera > Acrididae > Schistocerca > Schistocerca americana. The sequence continues at coordinate 347,399,468 of NC_060120.1, forward strand.
CTGCAGCTTCAACACCTATATACATACTCCGCAATCCACCATACGGTGTGTGGCGGAGGGTACCTCGTACCACAACTAGCATCTTCTCCCAGTGTTCAACTTCCAAACAGAACGAGGGAAAAATTACTGCCTATATGCCTCTGTACGAGCTCTAACGTCTCTTATTTTATCTTTGTGGTCTTTCCGCGAAATGTAAGTTGGTGGCAGTAAAATTATACTGCAGTCAGCCTCAGATGCTGGTTCTCTAAATTTCCTCAGTAGCGATTCACGAAAAGCGCGCCTCCTTTCCTCTAGAGACTCCCACCCGAGTTCCTGAAGCATTTCCGTAACACTCGCGTTATGATCAAACCTACCAGTAACAAATCTAGCAGCCCGCCTCTGAATTGCTTCTACGTCCTCCCTCAATCCGATCTGATAGGGATCCCAATCGCCCGAGCAGTACTCAAGAATAGGTCGCACCAGCGTTCTATAAGCGGTCTCCTTCACAGATGAACCACATCTTCCCAAAATTCTACCAATGAACCGAAGACGACTATCCGCTTTCCCCACAACTGCCATTACATGCTTGTCCCACTTCATATCACTCTGCAATGCTACGCTCAAATGTTTAATCGACGTGACTGTGTCAAGCGCTACACTACTAATTGAGTATTCAAACATTACAGGATTCTTTTTCCTATTTATCTGCATTAATTTACATTTATCTATATTTAGAGTTAGCTGCCATTCTTTGCACCAATCACAAATCCTGTCTAAGTCATCTTGTATCCTCCTACAGTCACTCAACGATGACACCTTTCTGTACACCACAACATCATCAGCAAACAGCCGCACATTGCTATCCACCTATCCAAAAGATCATTTATGTAGATAGAAAACAACAGCAGACCTACCACAAATCTTACTCTTCAACTAGTAGCTGTGCTACAATATTTGAACAAGTAATGCCAGAGTTATTTCACCTCATGGGACTGTAATAAACCCTTATTTTGACCATAAGCCTTTCACTTTATTTAAAACATTTACACTGATCAGTTTTTTGGGTCCTACATCATTTCAAGCGTTCTTCTACAAATAGGAGTTTGAATTTAAGCAGACTGGACTGCACTGACACTATTTTACTTTTTTAATACATCCCCATTCGCCTTTCATGCTTTGTGTGCCTGAGCAATGTAGTGTACTAAAAATCGAACGCCTGTGTGGGGAGCAACACTTGGAAACAGAGTAGGAACCAAAAAACTGTCCATAAAATACAGTTAAAATAAAGCAAACTGGGTATGGTCCAGGTGAGATTTATTAAAGCCGTAAAGGGCGGAATAATTTCCATATTATTTGTAAAAATGTGACTGTAGAAGAGAGATTTCAAATAAATGGTTAAATTAACAAATTGACTGTCTTATTAAAAACTGTACTGAATACATATATTTTTATGTGAGGGCTCAGTGTAAATCACAACAGAAGTATGCGCTACTATTGCATTCCAGATTTAAAATAGTAGTGTAGAAAAGCAGGTTAACTTGTACCACATTCTAATAAAAATGAATTATGACTCCAAAGACAGAAGAGTATAGTTGCTGGTACAAGCCTAAGTATGAAAAGAATTTAAACTGTCATACGCTCTGTTGAACAGTCACATTTATTTCTGCCGGTGTCACACTCAGTTCATGTCTAAAAACGTGAGTTACACGTACCTAACAAATTCAGACAGTATTCAAAGACACTGAAAACACATAACGCATTGTCACTAAACACAAAACGCTCTGAATGGTCTCCAAAAGCAACAGAAGTGCTGAAAAAAAATTTGGGTTGGAAGATCCGAGAAAGGCTTCCACTGGTTTCGTGAAGACCCGCTGCGCTCTCAGAGCACTGGCGTGGTCGCACCTCGGTGAGGCGTCTCTTTGTCCGTGGAAGCGCCTGTCCGTAATTTGTACTCTGTAAGCTTTTGTCGCTGCTCGTGCGGCGCGGAATCGCTGCCCGTCTATAGAGGACCGCCACGCCACGTTTGGAGCGAATTGCGTTCTCGCCTCGCTGCGCCACGCTCAAAGCTGCACCTCATTATGCTTTCATTACCGAGCGTCTGCTCCAGCGTCGTGTTGTTGTTTGGAATTGAGTACACATTTTCATGATGGATGCGCGGCGCTTGCCTTTGAAGAACGTGTGAGGTTCTTTTTCCGTTTTTCTCTTTTTCAGTCCGATGTTGCTCTCTTTCATGAAGATTACGAAATTATGAAAGCATGCATACACCCAGGGGCAAAGACAAAACGTCTCGATCTGACACAGAGAGGGCTTAATTCGTACGTGTTGTTACTGTTGCTGTGGTCCAATCTGAAGACTGTTCTGATGCAGATTTCCATACTTTTCTAACCTGTGCAAGCCTATTTATCTCTGATTAACAACTGCAGCCTACAACCATTTGTATCTGCCTACCTTATTCAAAACTTTCGTCTCCCCTGACAATGATTGCCACCCACATTTCTTTCTATTAACAAATCGAATATCTGATCCCCTCATTGAGTCAAGCTGTGTCATTAATTTCTCTATTCACCAATTCGATCCACAACATCTCCACAGACAACAAAAGACTTGGAAGATTAGCTCAATGAAATGGACAGTGTGTTTAAAGGGGGATATAAATGAACATGAACAAAAGAAAAACAATACTAATGGAGTGTAGTCGAATTAAACCAGGTAATGCTGAGGGTGTTAGGTTGAGAAACGAGACACTTAAACTAGTAGATAAGTTTTGTTATTTGGGCAAAAGAATAACTTATGATGGCCAGGGTAGAGAGGCTATAAACTGTAGAGTGGTAACGGCAAGAAAAGCGTTTCTGAAGAAGAGAAATTTGTTAAAATCAAATATAGACTAAAGTGTTAGGAAGACGTTTCTGAAAGTATTTGTCTGGAGTAGAGCCATGTATTTTAGTAAAACATGGACGATAAACAGTTTAGACGAAAAGAGAATAGATGCTTTCGAGATGTGCTGCTGCAGAAGAACGTAGGAGATTAGGTGGGTTGGACACAAACTAATGAGAAGGTATGGAACAGAACTGAGGAATCAAGAAATTTGTGGCTCATCTTGACCAAAACAGGGGATAGGTTGATAGAGCACATTCTGAGACACCAAGGGAACACGAATTTAGTACTGGAGAGTAGCATGGAGAACTGCATCAAAGCAGTCTTCGGAATGAAGACCACAACAACAACATCTCTGTCTGTAACTCGATCTCCCCATCCAATCTTCAAATATTTTCTGCAGCAACACTACACAAAAGTCTCTATTTTTTTCTGAACAGCTTATCGTCCACGTTTTATTTTCATGCAACGCTACACGCCAGATAAACATTTTTAGAAATGGTTAACTAGCATTTAAATTTATGCTAGGTGCTAACAAATTCCTATTTTTCAGAAATGCCTTTCTTCCTATGGCCTGCCTGCGTTTTATGTCCTCTCCAGATTGTTGTTATTCCTAGGATTGATGGTATGTATAGAGTTATTCGTTGGAAATAGAGATATTAATTGCAACAAGTTTCATTAAGGAAAGGATATACCGAGAAGTCCTGGTTAGAATGCCCTGTTACTTGAACAGGTTTCTACATGATTTTCTTGAATTTATATCACAAATGAGTCTTATTACATGTTTTTGCACCCAAAAACTTTTTCTCAATTTGAGAAGTTACACCAAAATATGATTCAATATGATATAATGGAATGAAATTAAGCAAAGTATGACCTTTTTTTATATTTGTATCTCCTACATCTGACATCATTCGCAATACAAATACAGACTTGTTTAAGGACATACCACAGAACTGTTGAAGCACCTAAACAACTCTGTGTTTGCAATGTGAATGATGTTAGATGTAGGAGGTACAAATATAAAAAACTTCGATACTTTACTTACTTACATTCCTTTGCTTTCTTTCATTGTCTTACACCATGTTGTTTTGTGGTCTTTAGTCCAGAGACTGGTTTGATGCAGCTCTCCATACTACTCTATCCTGTGGAAGCCGCTTCATCTGTGAGCAACTACTGCAACCTACATTCTTCTGAAGCTGTTTAGTGTATTCATCTCCTGGTCTCGCTCTACGATTTTTGCCCTCAGTGCTTCCCTCCAATACCAAACTGATGATCCCTTGATGCCTCAGAACGTGTCCTACCAACCGATCCCTTCTTCTAGTGAAGTTGTGCCACAAATTCCTCTTCTCCCCTATTCTGTTCAGAACCTCCTCATTACTTACATGATCTACCCATCTAATCTTCAGCATTCTTCTGTGCACCACGTTTCGAAAGCTTTTATTCTCTTCTTGTCCAAACTATCTATCGTCCATGCTTCACTTCGATACATAGCTACACTCCATACAAATACTTTCAGAAAGGACTTCCTGGCACTTAAACCTATACTTGATGTTAACAAATCTCTCTTCTTCAGAAACGCTTTCTTTGCGATAGTCGCACTACATTTTATATCTTCTCTACCTCAACCATTATCAGTTATTTTGCTTGCCAAATAACAAAACTCATCTACTACTTTAAGTGTCTCATTTCCTGATCTAATTCCCTCCCGCGTCACCTGATTTAATTCGAGTACATTCCATTATTCTCGTTTTGCTTTTGTTGATGTTCCTCTTACATCCTCATTTCAAGACACTGTTCATTCCATGCAACTGCTCTTCCAGGTCCTTTGCTGTCTCTCAAAGAATTACATTGATTTTAATTTCTACTCCAAATTTTTCTTTTGTTTCCTTTACTGCTTGCTCAATATACGGATTGAATAACATCGGGAACAGCCCTGCATCACTCCCTTCTCAATCTCTGCATCCCTTCTGTGCCTCCCGACTCTTATAACTGTCATTTGGTTTCTGTACAAATTGTAAATAGCCACCTTCACCTTCACCTGCCATCACCTAATATGTCATATGGGGTCATATTATGGGGTAACTCGTCAAACCGTGAAAAAGTTTTCAGAGTGCAAAAGCGTGTAATAACATTCATTTGTGGTGTAAATTCAAGAACATCATGTAGAAACCTGTTCAAAGCACTGGATATTCTAACTACTGCTTCTCAATATATATACTCCTAAATGAAATTTGTTATGGATAATATGTCTCTGTTTCCAACCAATGGCTCAATACATAATGTTAATATAACGAATTAGAACAATCTACATAAAGACCTACATTCACTTGACTTGGAACACAAAGCCGTCCATTATTCAGGAATACACATTTCAATAAATTTCCAGCAACCTTTATAAACTTGACTTGACATAAATCACAGTTTGAAAGACTTTCTGGTTGGCAGCTCCTACTACTCTGTAGATGAATATCATAACAGAGCCGTTACACCAGCGTCAGTCTGTTACATTTCAGTTTTGACAGCACTTCGTCACAACAGTCAAGATTAGGTATTTTTGTGTGATAAATTTATTAAAAGTGATTATTAAAAATGTTTAGTTTCAGTGTACTCATTCCGTACCTGTTAACAGTTCCAGTTTACTGTAATGGATACACATATTTTAACAATATCCTCACAAATTGTCAGTGAAGTGAATATTATATTCAAGTGCTCTATGCTTTTTGTGCTACACTTTCTGAGATGTTCAGCACCACTTTTGGGTCTATGGAACGAAAAGTGAAACTAATCTGTTCTTTCATTTTCCAAAACTAATACATGGCTGACTTGACACATGATCATACTCCTCTGTAAGGTGGTTTGTATGAGGGATCATCATCATTTTCTTGGTCCCTTGTCCCACTTCAACGCGAGGTTGGCACTGTTACTATGGATTTGGCTTTGTTAGTGTCAAAGAATGGATGGGTGCTCCTCCTGTCGCCAACACGTACCCCTCAGAATTTAAGTAGTGTATGCCAGCTGTCTGCGTCTAGTATAAGCCATGAAACAGAGCGAATGTTTTCAAATGTCTGTGAGACTTGTCCGGTATTCACATAGTGGGATGTGGAAAACCGCCTAAAAACCATATCCAGGCTGGCTGGCTGGCACACCGGCTCTCGTTATTAATCCACTGGGCGGATTCGTTCTGGGGCTGGCGCGACTACCCGAGTCCAAGAAGCAGCTAACCTGACAGGTGTTTGAAGGACACTTGATGGATAACATACAAAAGTGTTCTGTGCAGAATTGGATAATTGACGGTTAAAACGTGCAAATTAACTTACGCCATAGGTACATCGTAAGAGAGAGTACCTTTTCTAAGAGCCGGCCGCGGTGGTCTAGCGGTTCAGGCGCTCAGTCCGGAACCGCGCGACTACTACGGTCGCAGGTTCGAATCCTGCCTCGGGCGTGGATGTGTGTGATGTCCTTAGGTTACTTAGGTTTAAGTAGTTCTAAGTTCTAGGGGACTAATGACCATAGATGTTAAGTCCCATAGTGCTCAGAGCCATTTGAACCTTTTCTAAGAGGTGGGTCCGATATTTGATAGCTCTTGACCAATCGCAGTTTTGAAAATGGAATTCTCAACTGTGTTCTGACCATCTGATTTGTTCAGTGGTAGAAACATGAGGCTGTCAGTTCATGTCTTAAACGAAACAGCAAATAAACCAAATCTTGAAAGCTCACGAAACTGTACCAAAACCCTTATCCATAAATATTAACGTATTTAGGTATTGGCCCGCGCACGACAGTTCTGTTGATTACAGAGGTAAGGGGTCAATTATTTGGTTAGCCCTTTTCCTAGCGACTATTTGCATACCTACCAAAGAACGGGCATTCTGTAGCTATTCTGCAGTACAGGGTCAAAATCTGAACCTCCAGCCCAGGTAAATTGAGGAAATCGGTTGGTTCTTTTGCGTTAGTTGAGGTCTAGAGTGGATCTTCGGCGGCTTATAAAAACATCATTTGTTTATCGCGATTCCTGAGAAGACGTCGACGTGTCATAATTTTTGGATACAGAAAGTACCAATTGTTGGTATGACCATTTCTATAAGTTCTGTTCATGGTAGATATACATCTACATGATACTCCACAAGCCATCTAACGGTGTGTGGCGGAGGGTACTTCAGGTACTACTAACTAACCCGCCCTTCCCTTTTCCATTCGCGAATGGAGCGTGAGAAGAATGATTGTCCATAAGCCTCCGTGTTAGCACTAATTTCTCGAATTTCCTCGTCGTGGTCATCTCGTGTGGTGTATATGGGAAGAAGTAATATGCTGTCCGAATCTTTCCCCCGAAAGAGCTCACTCGAAATTACAGCCTTAAACCTCTTCGTGATGCACTACGCCTCACTTGTAACGTCTGACAATGGAGATTTTTGAGCACCTCTGTAACACTCTCGTACCGACTAAACGAGTCCGTGACGCTCTTCGTTGATCCTCTCTCTCTCTTCTATAATTCCTATCTGGTAATAGTCCCTGACTGATGAACAACTACCAAGAATCTGTCGAACAAGCACCTTATAAGCCACGCTGAAATTTTTACCCTATGTGTTAAGACAATATTCTGAGAGAACTTTGAAACTTTTTTGGACATCGTTATCCGTTACCGAGATATAGAGGTTTAAAGTTACCATACTGTTACACGTAAAATATGCACGTAATACCCGTTCTAAGGCGTAAAGTAGTTTTAAATGACGTAGTGAATGCACGACATGGGTTCTACAGTCATCGTAAGGCTTGTGAGGTCACCAAACTGCTTAGTAAGCATTTTTTCACCAATACAATTTTGTGACGGGCTGTCTCTGTACAATGGGCACTTCGCGCTTATACAAAGATGACTAAAGAAGTGATGCAGTGACAAAAAATGGGTAAACGTGTCTCTACATGCCTGAAGAAGCCAACACTTAGGTAAAAGTGGAAAGACTGCAAGTTCAATAAAATATTTCTGATAACATTTTAGCTCTTTTAAGATATAAATCATGAGTAGGTTGTTTCCAATGAGTTGCGAGCAAAGTACCCCCCAAAAAAATCAGGGGATATTGTGTTAAACTTTTATATTATATGCACTTATTTGTTGTTTATGTGTGCCAAAGTACATAAATATGTCGAATTACGTAAATAAACTATCAAACGTTTACTGACCTATTGATTTCGATTTATGTAAGCAACATACTCTGCTGCTGAAGGGACAAGAAGGAACCAGATGAAAACGCTATTGTCAGAGCCTAAAAATGCGAATATAGTTTTCTTCAGAAAACTGACAGATAAGTCGGGAACCAGTTGCCTCAATCCTCAATGGGCCTTCGTCATAAATAATTTTGTCCTGCGAACATTTTCGTTTGGTTTTTTTTTGTGCTGAAAGGGTGTAGCGGAGAGACAGTGACGGTGGACGAGAGAGGAGACAGTGTTAGTGGGAGAGAAAAACAGAGTATACAGTGTTGGTAGGAGAGAGAAAGTGGCAGTGAAAAGAAAGAGAGATGGATGAAGACAGACAGCGGGAGCAAACGACAGAGGAGATTGTGGGAATGAGAAGTACAGCTGAGTGAGGACCACAATGGGCTTGGGATGTATAGACCCTCCCAGATCTGCGAACTTTAACACGATGTGGAAGGCGCATTTTGGACGGAACGTTTGAACACGTGAGTACAGGGGAGAAATATTTGTCCAGCCCCACTCGCTCGCCGCACGCCACCAAAGCAGAATTTTTGATCTGCTGAGGTATGGTGGAAAGAGTGGCAGTGGAAAAGATAGAGAAATGGAGACAATGCGAGAGAGGGAGTGGAGACAGTGGCAGTGGGATCTATTGTAAATCGATAGGAGAAAAAGCGGGCAGTACGAAAGATATACACTCCTGGAAATTGAAATAAGAACACCGTGAATTCATTGTCCCAGGACGGGGAAACTTTATTGACACATTCCTGGGGTCAGATACATCACATGATCACACTGACAGAACCACAGGCACACAGACACAGGCAACAGAGCATGCACAATGTCGGCACTAGTACAGTGTATATCCACCTTTCGCAGCAATGCAGGCTGCTATTCTCCCATGGAGACGATCGTAGAGATGCTGGATGTAGTCCTGTGGAACGGCTTGCCATGCCATTTCCACCTGGCGCCTCAGTTGGACCAGCGTTCGTGCTGGACGTGCAGACCGCGTGAGATGACGCTTCATCCAGTCCCAAACATGCTCAATGGGGGACAGATCCGGAGATCTTGCTGGCCAGGGTAGTTGACTTACACCTTCTAGAGCACGTTGGGTGGCACGGGATACATGCGGACGTGCATTGTCCTGTTGGAACAGCAAGTTCCCTTGCCGGTCTAGGAATGGTAGAACGATGGGTTCGATGACGGTTTGGATGTACCGTGCACTGTTCAGTGTCCCCTCGACGATCACCAGTGGTGTACGGCCAGTGTAGGAGATCGCTCCCCACACCATGATGCCGGGTGTTGGCCCTGTGTGCCTCGGTCGTATCCAGTCCTGATTGTGGCGCTCACCTGCACGGCGCCAAACACGCATACGACCATCATTGGCACCAAGGCAGAAGCGACTCTCATCGCTGAAGACGACACGTCTCCATTCGTCCCTCCATTCACGCCTGTCGCGACACCACTGGAGGCGGGCTGCACGATGTTGGGGCGTGAGCGGAAGACGGCTTAACGGTGTGCGGGACCGTAGCCCAGCTTCATGGAGACGGTTGCGAATGGTCCTCGCCGATACCCCAGGAGCAACAGTGTCCCTAATTTGCTGGAAAGTGGCGGTGCGGTCCCCTACGGCACTGCGTAGGATCCTACGGTCTTGGCATGCATCCGTGCGTCGCTGCGGTCCGGTCCCAGGTCGACGGGCACGTGCACCTTCCGCCGACCACTGGCGACAACATCGATGTTCTGTGGAGACCTCACGCCCCTCGTATTGAGCAATTCGGCGGTACGTCCACCCGGCCTCCCGCATGCCCACTATATGCCCTCGCTCAAAGTCCGTCAACTGCACATACGGTTCACGTCCACGCTGTCGCGGCATGCTACCAGTGTTAAAGACTGCGATGGAGCTCCGTATGCCACGGCAAACTGGCTGACACTGACGGCGGCGGTGCACAAATGCTGCGCAGCTAGCGCCATTCGACGGCCAACACCGCGGTTCCTGGTGTGTCCGCTGTGCCGTGCGTGTGATCATTGCTTGTACAGCCCTCCCGCAGTGTCCGGAGCAAGTATGGTGGGTCTGACACACCGGTGTCAATGTGTTCTTTTTTCCATTTCCAGGAGTGTATATGTAGACAGTAGCAATGAGAGGGAGATGCCGAGTATGACGGCTTACCTACAGAGGGAGACTGGGTGAAAGGATTTAGAATGTTCTGTGTTAAAATGAGTGCCAAGACTCCTGGTTAGGAAGACGGAAAGAGGATTGAGGCAACTGGTTCCCCACTCTTCTCTCAGAATCTTTAGACGAGCAACACAATTACCTTTTCCGTGATCTGACATGAGCATTTTTCCGGTGGTAGCTTATATTTTTATATTTGTCAATACGTGTGCATTATATGAACTTATCAGTAATATTCGTCGAAAACAAAAAAAATGGCTCTAAGCACTATGGGACTTAACATCTGATTTCATCAGTCCCCTAGAGTTATAACTACTTAAACCTAACCAACCTAAGGATATCACACACATCCATGCCCGAGGCAGGACTCGAACCTGTGACCGTAGCACCAGCGTGGTTCCGGACTGAAGCGCATAGAACCGCTCGGCCACAGCTTGCCGGCCGTTGAAAACAATTTGTGAAGATACTTTAAAGCAAATAGCTGTAGGTCCAAATAAGAGTCACAAAAGACAGCGTAACTCCGGTATTACTTGTAAAACCGCGACTACAGAAGTCAAGCATGTAAAAGAAAAAGACCGCACGAATATGGTAATAGGTTCACTTTTTCTATGACTTTAAAAAACTGTACTAAGTGCACCCATTTTTGATGTGATTGCTCATCATATTATAATACCACAAGGGGGGTTCAATAGGTAATGCAACACATTTCTTTTCTCGGTCAGTTCAGGTTCAACAAGTGTGGAGTTTGTTTTGAGACATTGCGGAATAGTGCCGATTCAGCCCCAATAGTATCATGAAGTTCCGATAGATGGCGGCATAGCCTTGAAAACGGCGTCTGTAATCGAGATGCGTTCCAAGCAGAGAACTGTCATTTTCTTTTGGCGGAAAACCAGAGCATCGCGGATATTCATAGACGTTTGCAGAATGTCTGTGGAGACTTGGCAGGGAACAAAAGCACGATGAGTCGGTGGACTGTTCTTCCTCATCCATCTTACAGCCCCGATCTCGCGTCTTCCATCAGTTTTACCTAATGAAGGATGCACTCCCCGGGAAACGGTACGCGGGTAAGGCGGAGGTTACTGAAGCAGCTTATTGATGCAACAAGACGTTATCTCCTACTTCGACAAGTAAAATAGTACCATGTTATCATTCGGGACTTCCCAGTAAGGTGGCATAAGGCCGTCGCATTGAACGGAGGTTATGTTGAAGAATAAGGATTTTTTTTTAATCTTATGGGACTTAACTGCTAAGGTCATCAGTCCCTAAGCTTACACACTACTTAACCTAAATTATCCTAAGGACAAAGACACACACCCACGCCCGAGGGAGGACTCGAAACTCCGCCGGGACCAACCGTACAGTCCATGACTGCAGCGCCGAAGACCGCTCGGCTAATCCCGCGCGGCAATAAGGTTTTGTATCCAAAAGACTCTCCTTGCACACTGTGAATTACAGCCTCCCAGAGGTTGCCTAAAAAAAGAGGAGTCTTTGTCGTATGACTTTTACTCCAAAATAATGGGTAGGAAGTTGTAACTGGGAGAAGGGAAAAACTGGACTTGCCCGAGCAGGACAGGATAAAATAACTTGTATGTGCTAGTAGCTCTAGCGATGTTTCTTCTTGATCCTGGCTCTTGGCACCACATCTATGATGCATTGCCAACCCGGGGCGTGAAGATCAGGTGGAAATTAATCAGAGCTAGGTCTTTTCTAGAGATGGAGTTGTGCAGGTTTGCAGCTGCCCAACCAAAGTCGTATGGTTGGTGGGGAATAGGGGGTTTGGGAACATCGGGAGGGGTAAATGGATATGAATGGTAGAGGTACGGATATGTACTACCTCGCAGCGACTCCGCTAGCATGTCCATCACCAACTTAGCCGCTCGCGAGTTGTCCGGCAGCGCAGTGGTCATGTTTGCCATGTTTGGCATCCTCCTCTCGGACCATAGCAGTGACAGCAGCGACTTGTGCTGCCTCTTCGCCGTCCTCTTCTTCCGGCTGCTGTACCACCTCCTCCATTTCCTCGACAATCTCTCCAGCAACCTGCGTTTCCGCGTCGGCCAGAGGGGCGGTCTTCTGAGTTTCTGCATCTACCCCCTTTCTAATGGGGGTCAGCGCCTCTTCTTTGCCAGTCGCAAGAGTCAAGGCCCACCTGACGGCGCACCTCTTCCAGTTCCCCTCTCAGGGACGCCCTCTCCTCCGCCTTCGCGGAAACTATCGCAGTCGTCTTCTTCGCGGCGGCGCGGCCCGCTTCCCCTTCTTGGATAGGGGGGGGGGGGGGACGCCTTGCCTTGCTGGGCCACTTCTCAAGGTTTAGCGGCCTCAGTCTTCTTATTCCGCTTCTGGTTGCTCCAATTCTTTATGTAGCTGCAACGACGATGGTTTCCAGCGTGTGCGCCGCCGCAGTTGACGCACTTCGGAGCAGCATCTCGCGTCTTATTACAGTCGCGTGTATCATGTGCCTTCGCACGCTTTATGCACGCGACCGTACTGCTGCAGGACTTTGCTACATGGCCAAGCTGTTGGCATTTGTAGCACTGCTGCGTCTTCATCTTCTCGCACTTCTTTCCGCTTCGCACTTCATCGGCCAGGTGCTCCAGTAGGACGGTGAGACAGCGAGTCCAGCAGCAGTCTCTGCTGTTGCTATCACCTCGTTTCGATCCTATCACCGAAGAGAAATCGCCAGCAGTACCGGGAATTAATTCTGGATCTCTGCATAGCAGTCAAACAAGCTGACCAGTCAGTTTCTTTTCCTTTAACTTTGCTTCTTTTTCTCCAAATTTACTTGTTGTTTGTAACATAATGTCATATTACACGACTTGTTTTGCTTGTACTGGAACTTAAAAATAAATAATAACAATGCAAAAATATTCAGTTTCCTCATTTTATAAAGTAAATATTTCAAAGTAACTGTTTTCACAGTTATAGTTACTTATTTATCTTAAGATTGAATGGTCTCCTGTTTTGCAACTTGGGGCCGCCTATTTCTGACCTCTTTGAAATATCCATTAATAATAATACTGTAAGAGATTAGCATCAAAATTTCACAGTTAATGAACACAGTCTGATTTGATAACTTTAAAAATTTGTCATTTCTATTTATCTCCACAAACAAGAAATTGCCAGTGAACTGCACTATAAGAAGATATTGAAAGCTTTTACCACCATTCTGATAGCCATGGCATACGACTAATATCACGCAACACCATTTTTGTTTCCTTCTGCAGTTTATTCAGTATCGAAATATGTTATCATCTGGTTGCGTTTCGCCCTCTCATTCTTTCTTTGTGTGGACTGTTCTACTACATATCTCTTTGCGTGCACGGGATCAGTTCTCAAGTTTGCAGCGAGAATGATAAACACTTAAGCTGCGTATCAAGGTGTTTATAACTGGAAATTTACTATGAGTGGTTATTATAAATTAAAACGCAGTTTATTCCCAATTTACATATACTCGTATACAGTAACAATATTTTCCAAAATAGTAACTGCTCGTCTTTGATTAGTGATCATAATTTTACTCAGCTTAATATGTTGCTTTCTTCCATTCAATCATTACAAACTTGCACTCATCTGCATTTTGACTATTTATGTTTAGGATTCCGTTCCAATTTTTTTCCATGAAGTATCTATACATATATAATAACAGTCAAATACTTGTGTTCGACGAAACTTTAAAAATAATCGCATTATTCACAAGAAGGGTTTAGTTTTGCTGCTACTTTCTCGTGTTAGCTTAGCTGCAGAATATATCTACATCATTACAGAGCAGCGCTACAATATGAATAGCTGCTATTTGACTATGTGTAAATGACTTCTATATTCATATAATTATTCTTCTCTTGCTATACAAATCAATCACTTTCTGAAATTTACATTGTGTGTAAGTTACAAGAAATGCCTCTTGAGGCTCTAAAAATATTCAAATGTGTGTGGATTCGTCAGGGACCAAGCTGCTGAGGTCATCGCTCCCTAGACTTACACACCACTTAAACTAACTGAAACTAACTTATGCTATGAACAACACACACACCCATGCCCGAGGGAGGACTCGAACCTCCGGCGTAAGGCGCCGCGCAATCCGTGACATGGCGCCCAGACCGCGCGGTCACTCCGCATGGCGAAGATCTTGTAATGGATATCTTCTTGTGTATTCTTTATGTATGATATTTACTTTTGGACATTTCTAATCCAGTACTCCTCAACGTTAATTTGTGACAAGCTTCAAGTAGATAACAGTTTGCAGTAGCATTATTATTCATTGACTTGTCTTTTAATCACGAATTTCGTACGCATTTTAATCATTACCGCAGACGACACTGTTAACCATATCATATTTTCTTAACTGAAACAGTTTGACTATACAACATTCTTGCCTAATATATTATGAGAGATTGCTCTGACACGATTCCCAATAAGAATATGTTTTAGTTACTTTTGTGGCATTAACTAGTATGGAAATAAATTTCCTTCCAGTATTATTCTGTTGTTTTCCAATTACATCTACATCTAGATACATACTCCGCAAGCTATCGTATAGTGCGTGGCGAAGAGTACATTGTGCCACTACTAGCCATTTTCTTTCCTGTTCCACTTTGAAGCAGAGCGACGGAGAAAAGACTGTATATCGTCTCTCACGAGCCCTACTTTCGCTTATCTTTGTGATCCTCAGCGAAATGTACGTTGGCAGCTGTGGAGTCGTTCTGCTGTCAGCTTCCAATACCGGTTCTGTAAATATGCTCAATAGATAACATCGCCGTAACTCCAATGGTTCCCATGTTAAGTTCCCGAAGCATTTCAGTAACACTTCAGTGTTGATCGAACCTACCGGTAACAAATATAGCGGCCCACTTCTGAAATGCTTCAATGTCTTTCTTTAATGTACTTGGTGGGGATCCCAAACACTGCAGCAGTACTCAAGAATGGGCGGTACTATTGATCAACACGCGGTCTCACTTACATAAGAACCACACTTTCTAAAAATTCTCCCAATAAAGCGAGGTTCACCATTCGCCTTCCCTATTACTGTCCTCACACTCTCGTTCCATTTCAAATCGTTTTGCAAATTCACGCTCAGATATTTAGTAAACGTGACTGTGTCTGTTAGTACACTACTACATCTACAGCTACATCTACATCTACGTGATTACTCTTCTATTCACAATAAAGTGCCTGGCAGAGGGTTCAATGAAACACCTCCAAGCTCTCTACCGTTCCACTCTCGAACGGCACGCGGGAAAAACGGGCACTTAAATTTTTCTGTGTGAGCCCTGATTTGTCTTATTTTATCGTGATGGTCATTTCTACCTATGTAGATGGGTGGCAACAGAATGTTTTCACAATCGGAGGAGAAAACTGGTGATTGAAATTTCATAAGAAGATCCCGTCGCAACGAAAAACGCCTTTGTTTTAATTATTGCCACTCTAATTCACGTATCACGTCTGTGACACTACCTCCTCTATTTCGCGATAATACTGAACGAGCTGCCCGTCTTTTTACTTTTTCGATGCCATCCGTCCGTCCCACCTGATGCGGACCCCACACCGCACAGCAATATTCCACTAAGCAGTCCCTTTAGTAGACCTGTTGCACCTTCTAAGTGTGCTGCCAATGAATCCCAGTCTTTGGTCTTCAGATTTGTGTGACTTATCGCGTAATCGAAATTTAGCTGATTTCTTATAGTACTCGTGTGAATAACTCCATACTTTTCTTTGTTCAGGGCAATTGCGACTTTTCCCATCATACAGATATCTTATCTAAGTCATTTTGCAAGTCGTTTTGATCATCTGCTGACTTTACAAGACGGCAGATGACCGCATCATCTGAAAACAATCTAAGATGGCTACTCAGGCTGTCTCCTATGTCGTTAGTATAGTTCCGGAACAATAGAGGGCCTATAACACTTCCTTCCGGAACGCCAGATATTACTTCTGTTTTACTCGATGAATTTCCGTCTATTACTACGAACTGTGACCTTTCTGACAGGATATCACGAATCCAGTCACACAACTGAGGTGATACTCCGTAGGCAGGCAGTTTGGTTAGAAGACGCTTGTGAGGAACGGTGTCGAAAGCCTTCTGGAAATCTAAAAATATGGAATCAATTTGACATCCCCTGTCGATAGCACTCATTACTCATGAGTATAAACAGCTAGTTGTGTTTCATAAGAATGATATTTTCTGAATCCGTGCTGACTATGTGTCAATAAATCGTTTTCTTCATAATGTTCGAATACAGTATGTGTTCCAAATCCCTACTGCAAAACGGCGTTAGTGATACAGGCCTGTAATTCAGCGGATTACTCCTACTTCCCTTCTCGGATTACTCCTACTTCCCTTCCTGGGTATTGGTGTGACTTGAGCAAATTTCCAGTCTTTAGGTACGGATCTTTCTGTGAGCGAGTGCTTGTATATAATTGCTAAATATGGAGCTATTTTATCAGCATACTCTGAGAGGAATCTGACTGGTTTACAATCTTGACCGGAGGCCTTGCCTTTATTAAGTGATTTAAGCTGCTTTGTTACACCAAGGATATCTACTTCTGTGTTTCTCATCTTGGCAGTTGTTCTTCATTGGAATTCAGGAATATTTACTTCGTCTTCTTTGGTGAAGGAGTTTCGGAAAACCGTGTTTAATAACTCTGCTTTAGTGGCACTGTCATCAGTGACTTCACCGTTGTTATAGCGCAGTGAAGGTATTGATTGCGTCTTGCCTCTGGTGTGCTTTATGTATGACCAAAATCTATGCTATATTCGAACATTACGAGATTGTTTTTCCTACTCATGGGCTCTAAGTAACATTTCTCTACATTTAGTGGAAGCTGTGATTCATCACACTAAAAAAAGATTTTGTCTAAGTTATCTTCTATCCTTCTCTAGTAAGTCACCCACGACGCCTCCCAGACACTACAGCCTCATCAACAAACTGCGGCAGATTGCTGCTCAGATGCCCGTTAGAGCATTTATGTACTCGTATGCAGAGAACAGTAGCGATACTATGACACTTTTTGTCGCGCTCATCGCGATATCCTTGTCTCTGATGAACGCTCGCCGCCGAGGTCAACGTATCGGGCTCTATTACTTAAGAAGTCTTCGAGCCACTCACATATCTGGTAACACATTCCATACTCTCATACCTTCGTTAACAGTCTGCTGTGGAACTCCAAGTCAAACCCTTTTTGGAGACTAGGAATATGGCATCTGCCTGCTGCCCTTCATCCACGATTCGCAGGATGTCATGTGAGAAAGGGACATGGCATCCACCGAACAGTGGATGAAGGGCAACAGGCAGATCACATATTCCTATTACTACATACATATGTTAAACAGGCCACAATTCAGTCCGGTTATTTGAATGAAAGAGGTAGGTTACGAATAATTGTGTTCCTAGAGTAACAAGAAGGAAAATACTATAAAAGGTGTCTTGTTTTTCTTTGTCATTGGTCTTCTGACTGTCTCATGCGGCCCGCCATGAGTTTCTCGCCTGATCCAATCTGTTGATTTGAGAGTAGCACCTACATCTACATCCTCAGTTACTTGTTGTATGTATTCCATCTCAGTCTTTCCCTGTTGTTTTCACCCCCAACAGCTCCCTGCAGTACCATGGAAGTAATATCCCTATTTCTAAACACATGGCCAATCAACCTGTCTCCTCTTGCTGTCGGTGTTTCTCTATCGTTCATATTTTTCCAGATTCTGTGGAGGCCTTCCTCATTCCTTATCTTACCAGGCCACCTAATTTTCTCCATAGTGTCACATGTCAAGAGCTCGCTCCTTTTCTGTCCCGATTTTCCAGCAGTCCGTATTTCACTACCACATAATGCCAGATAAACATTTTCCGAAATTTCTACATCAAATTAAGGCCAAAGTATGATACTGGTTGACTACCTATGGGCAGGAATGCCCTCTTTGCCTTTGGTAGTTGCTTTTCCATGTTTTCTCTTTGCTTCGCCCTCCATGCGTCGTTTTCTTGCTTCCAAGGTTGCAGAATTTCTTCATTTCGTTTACTTCATGGTCCCCAACGTTGATACAGATAAATTCCATGAATGTGTCTTTATATTTCATAAGATTTGCTTCCATTATAAATCGCAACATCAGAAAATATCTTAGAAAGGTATAATGACTAAATAAAATGAATTAAATACTCTTTATTATGTTAAGAACACAATTATTGGCAGCCTAACACTCTTTGTCAATGAATGTAACTTCACATTTTTGTCTAATAATATTTTGTCCTATAAAGGTCACATTGTAAAAGATCATTTTCATACATAAAAAGTAATTCAAAACGGAACTGTGCCAATAAGCTGCTTGTAAAAAATAAATAAATAAATAAATAAATAAATTATGCCGACTAGTGTCGTGGGGCTGTAGACGGTGCCTTGAAGAGGCGATTGAGGGTACAAATCCTTGCAATGAATGTCATCCAGTGAAGCTACGAGTCTAAGTTACAGGAACCAACGTCTACTACTAAGTGATACCTTCTTCAGGAAAAGCGAGCTTCTATTCCGATGGAGCACAAGTGGAACTCTTTGCTGTAGATATACCGGGTGATCACAAAGTCAGTATAAATTTGAAAACTTAATAAACCACGGAATAATGTAGATAGAGACGTAAAAATTGACACACATGCTTGGAATGACATGGGGTTTTATTAGAACCAAAAAAAAAGTTCACAAAATGCCCGACAGATGGCGCTGGACAGCAAAACGTCAGTGCTTGCGCATGACAATCGTGTATAAAAGGAGCTGTAATGAGAGAGAGAATCCGATGCGCCAGCAGTCGCAGCATGTTGACGTTGCCTGAAAAGGCGCTTTTAGTGAAGCTGTATTATCAGGATGGGGAATGTGCTAGTTCAGCGTTACGATCCTATCGCCGTAGGAAGGGGATTCGAACGGGTAAAGGTTCGTTGACAAATGCAGCTGTGGCGAGAATGATTTCGAAGTTAAAAGCCACGGGTTGTTTAAACGATATACCCCGTAGTTGCCGACCGACCACAAGGCGTAATGCTGCTGAGACAGTTCAGGAAGAAATGGAGACTGTAACGGGTTCGCCTATGCTCGGGGAAGTCAGCGCTCGTGCAGTCGCACGTCGCACCGGCATTCCATACACTACTGTTTGGTTGGCATTTAGGCGTACCCTCCGATGCTATCCGTACAAAATCCATCGGCATCACGAAATGTTACCTGGCGATTTAGTGAAGCTGAGGGCATTTGCAGTGTGGCCATTTTAAAAGATGGCGGAAGATGACGATTGGTTGAGTAACGTGTTGTGGACCGATGAAGCTCATTTCACGCTCCGAGGGTCTGTCGACGCCCACAACTGCAGAATTTGGGCTACCGAAAATCCTAAAACTGTCGTGGAAACTCCATTGCAAGACGAGAAAGTCACGATATGGGTTGGATTTACCACATCTACCGTTATCGGGCCTTTTTTCTTCAAGGAAATGCGTGATTCTGGTTTTGTAACTGCTACCGTGACGTCTGAGAGGTACGCCGATATGTTACAGAATCGCATCATCCCCAGCCTGGCTGATAAACACCTGCTAGAACGTACGATGTTTATGCAGGATGGCACTCCACTCCATATTGCTAGGGGCGTGAAAGGTCTCTTGCACGCGTCGTTTGGTGATGATCGTGTGCTCAGCCACCACTTTCGTCATGCTTGGCCTCCCAGGTCCCCAGACCTCAGTCCGTGCGATTATTGGCTTTGGGGTTACCTGAAGTCGCAAGTGTATCGTGATCGACCGACACCTCTAGGGATGCTGAAAGACAACATCCGACGCCAATGCCTCATCATAACTCCGGACATGCTTTACAGTGCTGTTCACAACATTATTCCTCGACTACAGCTATTGTTGAGGAATGATGGTGGACATATTGAGAATTTCCTGTAAACAACATCATCTTTGCTTTGTCTTACTTTGTTGTGCTAATTATTGCTATTCTGATCAGATGAAGCGCCATCTGTCGGACATTTTTTGAACTTTTGCATTTCTTTGGTTCTAATAAAACGCCATGTCATTCCAAGCATGTGTGTCAATTTGTACCTCTCTATCTACATTATTCCGTGATTTATTCAGTTTTCAAATTTATACTGACTTTTTGATCACCCGGTATACTGTTTGATATTCATGTGTTGTGACCGTCTATGACGCTCTCCTGTTGGAATTAGTTTTTAAATTGGTATCGGCTTACTCTGTGTTATCGGTGGATGACTCCTGAGGCCACATGGTCCGATTCTTAATTAGTTCCTCAAGACACACTAACCAACCCCCAGCCGTTTGTAGGTAGTGTTCTGCTTCACACAGTATATAATGGTTAAGAACATGCATCATTTGTTAAACGATCACTACCTTTGAAAGAAAATAACTACTCGTCGTCGCTTCGCCACTACGTATGAGGCCAGGTAAATTTAGAACTGCCATTATACTTTCTGATGATTTGTTATACTGGTATACACTGATGTTGTAAACGAATTTTTTTGTTAACTTTGAAATGTGTCCGTCGGTTTGTTTCATATACTATAGCTCAACTAACTGGCGCATCATACTCGTTGCTCTCTATCGAGTCTGCCACTATGAATTCTTACCCTGACAAGATTGCATCTAAATCTCTCTGTAGTAGATGGGACAAATGAGGCGTTTTATTTCACTTATTGCTATAGAAACTATTTTATATTCCATTCTGCCTCGTTGCACATGTGATTGTAGCTGAATGTTTATACAGGGTTTTGAGAATTAACGTGCCATGGTGACAGAGCAATGAACGGGACCGCAATGGCGGGGACGTTACATTAAAGTTTCCAAATTCAATGACAACTCTTCCCCAACTGCTTTAAACAGAACGTCGTTTTAGGTGCGAAAGAGAGGTGTGGGGCCTGAGGGAGACAGGAGAACACCAAGCCCCAAGTGAAAGTGTGATTGGATATTTTCAAATCTAACGAACTTCTACCTTTTGAACAGTGGCGATGTCCTCGGAGCTGTGCGAGGTGGAAACGAGATAGTTTCAGACAAGGACGAACAAGTTACGATGGGAGCGAGAAATGTCGCTTGGTCATTTTCAGATTTCATGAATCTTGGGCTCCCACATCCCAGGGAACTTCACTAGAAGCAGTCCTTCCGAGTCAGTTAGCACTTGACTTCTGGCTGAACCGGGTGAGTATGCAGGCGCCCTCATCATAGCACTTCTGTTTACTCTTGGGAGGAAGCTATTATGTTATGTAAGTGTTCTTATTCTTTCACTTTCGGTTACGATTATTTAGATCCGTTATGTTGCATCCGTAGCTACCGGTAGCGTCTTCAGTCCCGACTTCAAAAGACGCCACCGCTTAAAATTTGATTAATAATCAGCATAAAATGGTATAACGAGAGTAGGATTCGTTATGAATAGGAAGGTAGGGCAGAATGTGTGTTACAGTTCAGTGATAGGGTTGTTCTTATCAGAATCGACAGCAGCCCGACACCGACAACGTTAGTTGAGATATACCTGCCGACGTCGCAGGCTGAAGATGAAGAGATAGGGGAAACATGTGCGGATATTGAAAGGGTAATACAATACGTAAAGGGAGATGAAAATTAATAGTCAGTGGGGACAGGAATGCAGTTGTAGGGAAGAGAGTAGAAGAAAAGGTTACAGGCGAATATGGGCAAAGAACAAGGAATGAGAGGGGTGAAAGACTAATTGAGTTCTGCAACAGATTACAGCTGTTAACAGTTAATACTCTGTTCAAGAATCACGGGATGTGGAGGTATACTTGGACAAGACTAGGTGATACGAGAATATTTCAGTTCAAAAATGTTCAAATGGCTCTGAGCACTATGGGACTTAACATCTGTGGTCATCAGTCCCCTAGAGCTTAGAACTACTTAAACCTAACTAACCTAAGGACATCACACACATCCATGCCCGAGGCAGGATTCGAACCTGCGACCGTAGCAGTCGCGCGGTTCCGGACTGAGCGCCTAGAACCGCTAGACCACCGCGGCCGGCAATATTTCAGTTAAATTACTCCATGGTCAGACAGAGATTCCGAGTTAAGCTACTGGACTATATGGCGTACCCAGGAGCAGATGTAGACTCAAATCATAATGTAGTAGTGATGAAGAGTAGGCTGAAGTTTAAGAGATTAGTCAGGAAGAACAAATACGCAAAAAAGTAGGATGCGGAAGTACTAAGGAATAACGAGATACGCTTGAAGTTCTCTATGGCTATAGGTATAGCAATAACGAATAGCTCAGTAGGCAGAACGGTTGAAGAGGAATGGACAGCTCTCAAAAGGGCAGTCACAGATTTTGGAATGAAAAACGTAGGTACTAAAAAGATAACTGCAAATGAACCATGAGTAACAGAAGAAATACTTCTGTTGATCGATGAAAGCTTGAAGTACAAAAATGTTCAGGGAAATTCAGGAATACAGACATACAAGTCGCTGAGGAATGAAATAAATAGGAAGTGCAGGGAAGCTAAGACGAAATGGCTGCACGAAAAATGTGAAGAAATCAAAAAGAAACGAGTGTCAAAAGGAGTGACTCAGCATATAGGAAAGTCAGAACAACCTTCGGCGAAATTAAAAGCAATGGAGCTACGGGAAATCCACTGTTAAATGCAGAGGAGAGAGCGAATAGGTGAAAAGTGTAAATTCGGTCCTCTATAAGGGAAAGATTTGTCTGATGTGATATAAGAAGAAAACAGGAGTTGATTTAGAGGGGACAGGGTATCCAGCGCTAGAAACGGAATTTAAGAGAGCTCTGGAGGACCTAAGATCAAATAAGGCGGAAGGGATAGATAATGTTCCATCAGAATTTCTAAAATCATTAGGGGAAGTCGCACCAAAATGACTATTCACGTTGGCATGTGTAATGTATGAGTCTGGCAATATACCGTCTGACATTCGTAAAAATCCTCTCAATTCCGAAGGCTGAAGAGCTGACAAGTGCGAGAATTACCGCATGATCAGCTTAACAGCTCATGTATCAAAGTTGGTTACAAGACTAATATTCAGAAGAATGGAAAAGAAAATTGAAGATGTGTTTGATGACGACCACTTTGGCTTTAGGAAAGGTAAAGGCACCAGAAAGGCAATTCTCTCGCTGCGATTGATAATGGAACCCAGACCAAAAAAGAATCAAAACATGTTCATAGGATTTGTCTACCTCGAAAAAGCGTTCGACAACGTAAAATGGAGCAAGATGTTCGAAGTTCTGAGAAATATAGGGGTAGGCTATATGGAGAGGTGGGTAATATACAACACGTACAAGAGCCAACAGGGAATAAAAAGAGAGGACGACCAAGAACTAAGTGCTCCGATTAAAAGGGGAGCAAGACAAGGATGTAGTCTTTCGTTCCTACTGTTCATTTGGACCTCGAACTAGCAATGCTGAAAATAACGGAAGATTTAGGAGTGGAATTAATATTCAAGGTGAAAGGACATCAAAGATACGATTCGCTGATGACATTGCTATCCTGAGTGAAAGTGAAGAACAATTAGATGAAACTTAACATCAGGATTTATATCACGAAGTAGAGGAAGTTAAGGAATTCTGCTACCTAGGCAGCAAAATAGCAATTACTTACCGAGCAAGGAGGACATCAAAAGCAGACTAGCAATAGCAAAAAGAGCATTCCTGGCCAAGAGAAGTCTACTAGCATCAAATTTAGCCCTTAATTTGAGGAAGAAATTTGAGGAAGAGTTTACGTTTGGAGCGCAGTATTTTATGGTAGTGAAGCGGACTCCGGTTAAATCGGAACAAAAGAGAATCGTAACTTTTGAGATATGGTGTGTAACACCTCGTATTGCTGCCTTTGTCACATTCACGATCAGCGAAAGTGTAATGTCTTTCCTGCGGCCAGCCAGTATTTTTCACCTCGTCGAGGTCCGTGAAAGCGAGGCGACACAACACTCTCTGTCAATGCAATTAATATTTGTTGATCTATAAGTTTAAATTAAAATTATTACCATCAGCTAGCGGCGTTGTTCAGCGGTTGCCGCCAAAGATGCTTATTAACAATTACTAGGGGCAGATTCGTGTTTCTAAATGAACTGATGTTTTTTATTTTGCTTAGCACGTGTGCACCGAATTTATTCCTTCAAAAGTTATAGGGTTCATTTAACACAGCTTATTTGCTACGAATTATTAGAAAGGATATTCATACTTAGGGCCGATAATAAATGTCTATAATCGAGAGTCAAAGAAATTTACTTTTAATCAGCCCGGCTTCCAGTGAGGTTGATTATTTCACGCAGTGTCGCATGAACTTAAGAGTTCAGAACTACAACGCGAAAAGCTCAGACACTAAAATCTGGAGCACAAAGACCCCAGACGATAAAGTCTCAAAGGCGCTAGAGACTAACAGACGCGAAAGACTAACAGGCAGGAAAAACTAACAGACATGAATGACGTTAATAATACGTGCGTTGGGTTTATATAATAGTTATGAAACAAAAGGGACATTATTTAGAAACTCTTTGAATAAAACACTTAGCTACTTTGCATATAATGCTCTATTCCATTGGTTTTTATTATTCTTTTATTGAATATTTCTGCTTTAAAATGAGAATTCGTGATTTTATATTAAATACGTGAACGGTTCATGGCCAGTTCGAAAAAATTTTACTTCCAAAAAAAGACCAGATATGTAACGAGGGGCTACACAGCCCCCCGACGATTATACATATTCAGATTTTCTCCTAGAGGGTTGATGGTGTTTCTTAATTATGTTACACTCTGACTTTGATTTCTAGTTTCTTTTTTATGGGCCAGTATTTTGGATCTTTGCTTGCGACCTTATTTTCTTCTTTTTCTCTTTTCTTCTTTCCTTCTCATGATACAGAGGCATTATCTTACACACTATTGTTGTAGTTGTCTTCAGTCCAGAGACTGGTTTGATGCAGCTCTCCATGCTACTCTATCCTGTGCAAGCTTCTTCATCTCTGAGTAACTACTGCAACCTACATGCTTCTGAATCTGTTTAGTGTATTCATCTCTTGGTCTCCCTCTACGATTTTTACCCTCTGCGCTGCCCTCCAATACTAAATTGGTGATCCCTTGATGCCTCAGAATATGTCCTACCAACCGATTCCTTCTTCTAGTCAAGTTGTGCCACAAACTACTCTTCTCCTCAATTCTGTTCAATACCTCCTCATTAGTTATGTGATCTGCCCATCTAATCTTCAGCATTCTTCTGTAGCACCACATTTCGAAAGCTTCTATTCTCTTTTTGTCTAAACTATTTATCGTCCACGTTTCGCTTCCAAACATGGCTACACTCCATACAAACACTTTCAGAAACGACTTCCTGGCACTTAAATCTATACTTGATATTAACAAATTTCTCTTCATCAGAAACGATTTCCTTGCCATTGCCAGTCTACATTTCTTATCCTCTCTACTTCGACCATCATCAGTTTTTTCTCCCCAAATAGCAAAACGCATTTACTATTTGATGTGTCTCATTTCCTAATCTAATACCCTCAGCATCACGCAATTTAATTCGACTGCATTCCATTATCCTCGTTTTGCTTTTGTTGATGTTCATCTTATATCCTCCTTTCAAGACACTATCCATTCCGTTCAGCTGCTCTCCCAGGTAATTTGGTGTCTGTGACAGAATTACAATGTCATCGGCGAACCTCAAAGTTTTTATTTCTTCTCCATTGATTTTAATTCCTACTCCGAATTATTATTTTGTTTCCTTTACTGCTTGCTCAATATACAGAATGAGTAACAAACCTGTCTCACTCCCTTCCCAACCACTGCTTCCCTTTCAAGCCCCTCGACTCTTGTAACTGCCATCTGGTTTCTGTACAAATTATAAATAGCCTTTCACTCCCTGAATTTTACCCCTGCCACCTTCAGAATTTGTAAGAGAGTATTCCAGTCAACATTGTCAAAAGCTTTCTTTAAGAATGAGATTTTCACTCTGCAGCGGAGTGTGCGCTGATATGAAACTTCCTGGCAAATTAAAACTGTGTGCCCGACCGAGACTCGAACTCGGGAACTTTGCCTTTCGCGGGCAAGTGCTCTACCATCTGAGCTACCGAAGCACGACTCACGTCGGGTACTCACAGCCCTATTTCTGCCAGTACCTCGTCTCCTACCTTCCAAACTTTACAGAAGTTCTCCTGCGAACCCAGCAGAACTAGCACTCCTGAAAGAAAGGATACTGCGGAGACATGGCTTAGCCACAGCCTGGGGGATGTTTCCAGAATGAGATTTTCACTCTGCAGCGGAGTGTGCGCTGATATGAAACTTCCTGGCAGATTACAACTCTGTGCTCGACCGAGACTCGAACTCAGGACCTTTGCCTTTCTCGGGCAAGTGCTCTACCATTTGAGCTACCGAAGCACGACTCACATCCGGTACTCACAGCCCTACTTCTGCCAGTACCTCGTCTCCTACCTTCCAAACTTTACAGAAATTCTCCTACGAACCCAGCAGAACTAGCACTCTTGAAAGAAAGAATATTGCGGAGACATGGCTTAGCCACAGCCTGGGGGATGTTTCCAGAATGAGATTTTCACTCTGCAGCGGAGTGTGCGCTGTTATGAAACTTCCTTTAAGTCTACAAATGCTAGAAAAGTAGGTTTGCCTTTCCTTAATGTATTTTCTAAGATAAGCCATAGGGTCAGTATTGCCTCACGTGTTCCAACATTTCTGCGGAATCCAAACTGATCTTCCCAGAGGTCGGCTTCTACCAGTTTTCCCATTCGTCTGTAAAGAATTCGTGTTAGTATTTTGCAGCCGTGGCTTATTAAACTGAATTTTCATTTTTGTCAACACCTGCTTTCTTTGGGATTGGAATTATATTCTTCTCGATGTCTGAGGGTATTTCGCCTGTCTCATACATCTTGCTCACCAGATGGTAGAGTTTTGTCATGACTGGCTCTCCCAAGGCCGTCAGTAGGTCTAATGGAATGTTGTCTATTCCCGGGGCCTTGTTTCGACTCAGGTTTTCCAGCGCTCTGTCAAACTCTTCACGCAGTATCATATCTCCCATTTCATCTTCATCTACATCTCCTTCCATTTCCATAATATTGTCCTCAAGAACAACGCTCTTGTATAAACTCTCTATATACTCCTTCCACCTTTCTGCTTTGCCTTCGTTGCCCAGAACCGGGTTTCCATCTGAGCTCTTGATATTCAAGCAAGTGGTTCTCTTTTCTCCAAAGGTATCTTTAATTTTCCTGTAGGCAGTATCTAACATACCCCTCGTGAGATATGCCTCTACATCGTTACATTTGTCCCCTAGCTATCACTCCTTAGCCATTTTGCACTTCATGTCGATCTCATTTTTGAGACGCTTGTATTCCTTTTTGCCTACTTCATTTACTGCATTTTTATATTTTCTCCTTTCATCAATTAAATTCAGTATCTCTTCTGTTACCCAAGGATTTCTATTAGCCCTCGTCTTTTTTACCTACTTGAACCTCTGCTGCCTTCACTATTTCATCTCTCAAAGCTATCCATTCTTCTTCTACTGTATTTCTTTCCTCCATTCTTGTCAATCGTTCCCTAATGCTCTCCCTGAAACTCGCTACACCCGCTGGTTCTGTCAGTTTATCCAGGTCCCATCTCCTTAAATTCCCACCTTTTTGAAATTTCTTCAGTTTCAATCTACAGTTCATAACCAGTAGATTGTGGTGAGAGTCCACATCTGCTCCTGGATATATCTTACAATTTAAAACCTGGTTCCTAAATCTCTGTCTTACCATTATATAACCTATCTGAAACCTTTCAGTATCTCCAGGCTTCTTCCATGTATACATCCTTCTTGCATGATACTTGAACCAAGTGTTAGCTATGATTAAGTTATGCTCTGTGTAAAATTCCTCCAGGCACCTTCCTCTTTCATTCCTTACCCCCATTACATATTCATGGACTACGTTTCCTTCTCTTCCTTTTCCTGCTATCGAATTCCAGTCACCCATGGCTATTAAATTTTCGTCTCCCTTCACTATCTGAATAATTTCTTTTATCTCATCATACATTTCATCAAACTCTTCGTCATCTGCGGAGCTAGTCGGCATATAAACTTGTACTACTGAGGTAGGCGTGGGCTTTG
Organism: Schistocerca americana; assembly: GCF_021461395.2. Lineage (NCBI taxonomy): Eukaryota > Metazoa > Arthropoda > Insecta > Orthoptera > Acrididae > Schistocerca > Schistocerca americana. Next base: position 347,427,735 of record NC_060120.1, read on the forward strand.
TATCTATCTTGGCCACAATAATGCGTTCACTATGTTGTTTGTAGTAACTTACCAGCATTCGTACTTTTTTATTCATTATTGAACCTAATCCTGCATTACCCCTATTTGATTTTGTATTTGTAACCCTGTATTCACTTGACCAGAAGTCATGGTCCTCCCGCCACCGAACTTCACTAATTCCCACTATATCTAACTTTAACCTATCCATTTCCTTTTTTGTATTTTCTAACCTACCTGCCCAATTAAGGGATCTGACATTCTACGCTCCGACCCGTAGAATGCCAGTTTTCTTTCTCCTGATAACAACGTACTCCTGAGTAGTCCCCGCCCGGAGATCCGAATGAGGGGTCTATTTTACCTCCGGAATATTTTACCCAAGAGGACGCCATCTTCATTTAACCATACAGTAAAGCTGCATGCCCTCGGGAAAAATTACGGCTGTAGTTTCCCCTTGCTTTGAACCGTTCGCAGTACCAGCACAGCAAGGCCGTTTTGGTTAGTGTTACAAGGCCAGTTCAGTCGGTCATCCAGACTGTTGAGCCTGTAACTACTGAAATGGATGCTGTCCTTCTTCAGGAATCACGCGTTTGTCTGGCCTCTCAACAGATACCCCTCCGTTGTGGTTGCACCTACGGTACGGCCATCTGTATCGCTGAGGCACGCAAACCTCCCCACCAACGGCAACGTCCATGGTTCATGGGAATAATATATATATATATATATATATATATATATATATATATATATATATATATATATATATATATATATATTACATGTTCCTTATATACTAAATTATTCATTACGGACTAACTTAAATATTTCAAAGTATCATCTAAATCTTAAATATTTCCATTTTCCTAACATTAAATAAATATTTGATTCATTTAATATGTCTGCTGAATAAGTCAATTTAATGTTAACTATAAATTTCGTTTTACATACTGGACAACTTGAACATTCACTCTATGTCTATTACTGAATAATACATACTATACTAATTACACATTCTAATCTATGTGTAGTCTTACGAATTTCATTAACGATCTTGGGACCTGTTTGTTGTACTGACTGCTGCTTTGACCGTGGCGGTCTGCGATGTCTATTCATCTCCCCGCCCCTGTACTACTGCACAGAATGACCATTTAAGTTCTGCAGGCCATCTATGCGGTTGGAACGGGGGGACATAGGGCATGTAGGTAATCTACGTCATCTTTTGTCGTGCCGCCTCTTCAGTGGCTAAGCAACATGACTTTTTCATTGTTGCCTCTTCTTCTAACTTGCAACATGTTTACATATGTTTTGCCGCCTCGTCAATGGCTAAACGCACAACGTGTTAATTATTTGACCCATTTTCCTCTTCTTGTAGCTTGTAACATGATTATATACGTCGTGCCGCCTTTTCAGTGTCTAAACAGCACAACGTAGTGATTATTTGACCCATGTTGCCTCTTCTTGCAGCTTGCAACATGCTCATCGTAACAATGGCTCTTCTTGCCCTCCACATCGCATAGCTTTCGATAATTACGCCATACGACGTGTAATTTTAGATTTTTCATTCTCTTCACCTTCCATTCGTCGATTCTTCGTCTCTATTGTTACGTTTCGTAAAGCGTTCTTCGGATTGCCTGCAGCTGCCGACTTTCTGCGGTAGGGTCTTCTTTTTCTTCAACTTCTTCATTTGATTCATACCGAACCTGATGTAGGCCTCCTTGATATTCTTGACTAAATTGATAATAAAATTTATGGTGGTCATCGACGAACAGTTCCCTTCTTGTCTTCGAGTGACGAACTTCTGGTGACTGGTTCTTGTTTGCTCGTTCCCGCACCGCCTGTACGTTGCAAGGACAGCGAACTCCCGCACTCGGCGCCCTCCGCTACGTCATGGGACGTCTCGTAGCTCGTAGTTACAGAGCCAGAAGATTACTCGGCCTATCACATGGCAGCAGCAGCAGTCTCTCCGGTTCTTTGGGCTGCGGCCTTGGCGTCGGGTAAGTTGTCTCCGTACATGTTCCAGAATGACGAATGAAGAACATGAGGAACACATATAGATATGACATGTAAACATAACGTCCGTTAATGTCAATCAATACATTTTATCCCCAGCAAACTATATTCATGTTCACTATGAATGCAGTCTTTTAACCTTTCTAATAGTTCACAGCATTCATTTTCCACTAGTGTCACACACTAACTGTTTGTACATGCGGTATTTCATTGTTTCACAATAATTCCTAACGCTCAAATCATTGTCATTTCAGCAGGTTATGCCGAGATTCTGTACTATTCAGTTACAGGCACAGCTCTTTTGAAATAATTGACACTTCACTGGGCAACCAGCACAACGAAAATTTAACATGCGAATAAATTCGATAACTCATTGTGTTTGTTCTTAATCTAAGGCTTCTGTTCCCCAACAGTTACACGTGAGGCACTCAAACAATTACAGAACCAAGTATTCACAAATTTCATTGTCACTAACTACTGTACTAATAAACGAAGAATACGTTTATATCCAGAACATTATTAAAACAATAAACTGTAATACTATCAAACCACAAAAAGAACTACGTAAATAAAGGCTCTCATTCAGTGTTCCATTAACTGTCACTAAGGGTTTCATCCAAAAAATTTATTGAAATCTTTGTGAGGAAACAAACACTGGGTCGCCCCCTTCATTAGCTAAAAAATAGCTTCCCTCGTGCGGAATGCGAATGATCCGGTAAGGTCCGCCGTAAATTTGTAGCCATTTCTTGTTTAACCTTATAAGAGTCAATGGCTTAGGGTGTTTTCTTATTAAGTCCATGTCGCCTATGGTATATGTTACAGTTCTACCCAATTTACGATCGAATTTGGCCTTCCTCAGTCGCGCAACATGCTTTAATGGTTCACGCACGTCGTCCAACAACGACTTCCTATCTTTGTCTGGCTGAACCAACATCGGTAATGGTTTAATCCACACATTATATTCGGGCGTGTTGTTTATTTTCTAAGCTGGAGTCTACTTTCAACGACCGACACGTAGTCTATGCACTTAAGTTGTTGCGTTCCAGTGTAAGTGCAAAAAAAAATGTGTTAAAGTCTCCAAATATTCGTTCAACTGGCGGCGCTTGTGCATGATATCGTGATATGCCTTGCGTCTAATTTTAACATTTGCCACCAGCCACAGGCCTAGAATAGCGGGAATGGATTTGGCCACTGAAAGACCTCACGACAAGTATGGGAGTGAGATTTTCATCAGATCCGGGCTCAACGTAACATCAGCCACAATGACAGAAGTAAATAACATTGAAGTACTTGCCATTCGAGCCCAGAAGTTCTCTGTGACGTCTGTGTACAAACCACCAGATGTGGACTTTGTTTTCCATGAACCAAACAATTTTACATATGTCCATATTAATTTTGTCATGGGCGATTTCAACTGCCATGGTGAAGCACGGGGATATAATGAGACTGATGACAATGGCGTACAGCTTGAATCCTGGGCTGACACTAATGACCTACAACTCATTCATGACCCAAAACAGCCAGCATCGTTCAACAGCAGAGTATGAAGAAGGGGATGTAATCCTGACAACATCTTTGTGGGTAGGAAGTTGGCAACACAATGCATGAAGCTTGTTGAAGAACCCATCCCAAGTACACAACACAGACCCGTCATTTGTGTTGTGAATGCCATGGTTAAACCAGAGGAGGTGCCTTTACGAAGACGGTTTAATTTCAAAAAAGCAGACTGGCAGAAATTTAAAGAACAATTGGACGAAGAGATTGAGAAAATCCCTCCTCGACCAGATGAGTATGGTAGATTAATCGATCTTGTGAAAGGAATCTCAAGGAAAAACATCCCAAGGGGTTGCCGTACCCATTACATCCAGGGTCTGACCGGCAGCAGCAAGGTCTTACTTGACAGGTACCAAAAGCTGTTCACTCAGGACCCCTTCAGCGAAGATACGTGGAGGCTGGGGAGGAACTAATGCAGGCTATTGCTGAGGATAAGAGATCACGGTGGTGCAAACTAGTCGAGAATCTTGACATGAAACAAAACAGTAGACGTGCATGGAAATTACTGAAAAACTTAAGTGGGGACCCAACTGACCACCAGCAGAAGAACAACGGGGTAACAGCAAATCAGATTACTAGCCAACTTCTGAAGAATGGGAAAACCAAAGGGAAAAGAGAAAGGGAAAGAGTTATGCCCCAAGAACAAAAAGATTACGGTCTCCTCAATGCTTCATTCACAGCAACCGAACTGGAAGACGCCATTCAGAGTATGAAACTGAATACGGCCGCTGGAACTGATGACCTTAGAACGGAGCAGATAAAACAGTTTGGGCCCAAAGCTCGAAACTGGTTACTGCAAATGATGGTCACCTGTATTAAAGAGCTGAATATTCCAAAACTATGGCTGCAGGCGAGAGTGGTGGCTTTACTAAAACCTGGCAAGGAGATAAAGGACCCCAAAAGTTACAGACCAGTGTCACTTCTATGCCATCTCTATAAGATACTGGAGCGGATGATTCTCAACCGGGTGGCAGAGACTATAGATGGAAAGCTCATAAAGGAACAAGCCGGTTTCAGAGCAGAAAGATCTTGTTGCGGGCAAATACTTAATCTGACGCAACATATAGAAGATGGGTTTGAAAAAAAATTTATAACTGGAGCAGCTTTCATAGATCTTACTGCTGCACACGACACGGTAAACCACAGAAAACTATTGCGAAAATTATATCACCTCACAGGAGAATATAGGTTGACGATGGTTATTGGTAGTCTTCTGCAGAATCGAAGATTTTATGTCTCCCTAAATGGTAAAAACAATAGATGGCGACTGCGGAAGAATGGCTTACCACAAGGAAGTGTACTTTCTCCCATCCTTTATAATGGGTACACTAATGACCAACCTATACCTCAAGAGGCAAGACTGTTCGTATATGCTGATGACACAGCTGTGGTGGTCCAGGGGTCCAATTTTGATGCAACATCTGGAAATCTCTCTAGAGCGCTTAGAGAACTGGCTCAATACTACGACGCCAATCACCTCAAGCCAAACCCTGACAAAACCCAAGTATGTGCTTTCCATCTGCGCAGTAGAGATGCTGGAGTTGAGGTCGACGTTACATGGCAATGTAAGAAGCTAAAGCACTGTCCAACAGCTAAATACCTTGAGGTTGTACTTGACAGAAAGCTTTCCTTCAAGCAGCATTGCCAAAACACCAAGGCTACAGTCTGCTCCAGGAATAACATCATCCGCAGGCTGACAAACTATGAATGGGGGGCTCAACCATCAGTACTGAGAACATTAGCACCTGCTCTGTGTGTTTCTGCAGTAGACTATGCAGCGCCAGTATGGGAAGCATCTGCACATGCTAAACAGGTTGATGTAAGTGTAAATGAGACAATTCGAATTGTTACAGGCTGTCTCAGACCCATACCAACAGGTAATTTTTACCTACTTGCTGGAATTTCCCCATCCGAGATCAGAAGGCAGGTGGCAGCAGACGCTGAGAGAACAAAGAAAGAAACAAATTCTCGACACCCACTGAATGGGCACGTCACTCAGGCTCGGAGGCTTAAGTCTACAAATAGCTTCATTGCAAGAACCAAGATCCTTGACGGTTCACAGGAAGATAATAGACTCCGTAAATGGGAGAATGAACAAACCGCACTGCAGATAATACCAAAAGAGCAAATGGCTCCTGGAAACAAACTTCCTTATACAGTGTGGAGAACACTAAATAGGCTGAGGGCTGGTGTACCCAGATGCAAAACTAATCTGTGCAAGTGGGGACTGCTGACTAACGATGACGACGTTCATTGCGGATGAGGAGAGGTACAAGACGAGGCACATCTGCTCATGTGCCGACTACTGCCGGAGCCCTGCAGTTTTAGTGACCTGCTACAAGCCAACGAAAAAGCCGTAGCGGTGGCTGACTATTGGAAAAATAAAACTTGATCTGGACACGGAAAAGTAAAGTAATTTGCTCCTTCCAAGCCTTACTGGTGTAATATGTTGTATTATCTGATAGAATAGCACTCGGCTAATCAACCTTAGGTCTGTGGTCTTTAATTAGGCTTAAAATTAGTAGATCTTATTGGGTACATTTTAAAGTATTTTGAAGACAAGTCGCAAAAGGCAATTACATATTCAAATCTACCTCTTGCAGTCGGAAGTTACTTGGCCCACGGAATGGGGTAAGAGACATCACAATGAGTTAGATGTGAATATACATCCATCTCATAAGCATAATCACTTATCACACCAGGTTCCTGATCGAAGACTTGCAAATATTCCTTTAACAAGCTAGCTAATTCATTCCGCTGTACTTCAGTTCGGTATTCAGATCCGACTAGTTTCTTATGGACAATATTTTCAACGTCCGATGAGTTGTCTGTTGGTAAACTACTTAATTCACAATTGTCAGTTAAATACAGTATATTAGTATCTGAATAATTCATCTTTATTCTCCGGTATAAGCTGCATGCAATCCCAATTTCTTCACCAGGTTCAAAACAATAATTCGCCCGTCATTGGCTAGGGTGCATATCCCTTTTAATAGATCAATTACTACTTTTTTGTCTCTCAGAAAATCCCAACCCTAGATGCACGGAGAAGATAGTATAGGAGCTAACAGAAGGTGCTTAATAGTTTTTCTCCTTTTGAAACCACTTCTACCTGCACCTGAGACTTCACAGAAACGAAATGAGCATGCAACGCACCTCACAGCGTACAGTTTGAAACTGGAATTTACAGATTCATTATTTATTAAAATTTTGACCACTGACTGTACCATTTCTACGTCCATCCCATCGTTGCATCTTAGCATTATTACTTCTAATGATGTTATGCCTTCCTCTTTATGGCCAGCCATTTCCGGAAAGCGTAAAGAGGCTGGCTAAAGTTTGTTGATTCAGTTGTCCTTTCGTTATTCCCTTCCTCTACAACACCCATTCGTACTTCATGGTTCTAAGTTGCCCATTCACGGTCTTGATTACATGGCCTGTTTTCAGTTTTATTTATCATTTGAGGTGGCATGTATTGCCCTCATGTCTCTACTACGTTTGCAGACGCTGTCCATGGAACTGCCGATTGGTTACTCCATTGGACATGAAAGTTAAGCAAAAAGATACAATCTTAAAGATCTTTATCTAAATCACCTATGCCTTGGAGCTTGTTAGTCCTAGTGACGAGGTGTAAAAAAGATTCTACCTCCAAACGTTTCTCAGATTCCGGATTTTTTTTATAGAACTGAGGTGGCTGAGGAAGTGGTTCACTGGCCTACTTGCACTATCAGCAAACGTGTAAACAGGTGAATTTTTATTATGCGCAGCTCTGCACATAATGCCCAGTTTATGACTCCACTGCGTAGATGCATTCCTTCAGTCTGTCGCCGTCAGCCCAGCCTTTGGCTGGCACCAAGGCAGGTAGCACAGCATTGTTCTGCTGGAGAAGTATCTTGACAAGGGGCTGCCCTATCTGCCCTGTGTGGCTGTGTGCCTGTTGGGAAAGATTTACTGAGGGATGGGCACGCCACCAACTAACTCCCAACATGCTGTTTCTACCAGCTAAGAACCATGAAAATACCTCAGGCTTCTAGCGACCTACCAGGCTCCATCAACATCTGCTCAGGCCATTAACTTTCTAAGAGACTCACTCAAGGTGCGAGATTACGTTTTCTTTAATATTCTGAAACTCGGCTTTAAATTGTTCTATGTGTTCAGTGTTTCCCGGTATTGATGATTCCTGCTTGATCGATTTAGTAACTGACTCTGCAGCATTCTGTACTTGAGATCGTACCTCCTCTCATTAGGTCTCTCTCCCTTCAGAGATTTCTTTCTCAATCCTTTTCGTCTGACCCGTTAAATAATCGCCAATATACTCTTGGCTTGTCAACAATAGGTCTTTTACTTTGGTCGACAGATCATCTATTCTGCCCGACTGCTCTTTAGGTATCTCTTTCACATCCTTTTCTAAATATTTACCGATCCCTGTAAGGCATCATGTCTGCTTCTCGCTGACTTTAAGCCAGTCTCAGTTTCTCGAGTTTCTTGACCAACATATCTTCTCACCAACCTATCGTCTCTTTCCTTATTTTGAGCCTCTAACGATTTAACCGCCTGTTTGATTTCATCTGTAAATTTTCGATCCTTTCGATCTCGTTCATAATTAGCCTGTAATATTTCGTCTTTAAGTTCTCGATCTTTCTGATCCCTTTCTTCCCTGTGTTTTCGTTCTTGTAACTACTGTTGATGATTAGCTTTTAATTTCTCCTCTTTAAATTCATGATCCTTCCCTTTTGCTTTAATTACAAAGTCAAACAAAACATCCAGCCCCACTTCATTTATAGGTTTACTCATTCTGCTAGGTCATACAGTGGAATCACTATTGGGTATCGATATTCCGACGTCGTTACTTTCAATCGTTTCCGTCGAAATCAACGATTCTATTCTGGTAGCATTCGATGATTAAAATTCTTCTGCCCTATTCATCTGTTCACGGACTAGGTTTTCTGTTCTATTATCATCCATGTCTGTTCCCTCCTTCTTAACTATATCTTCGTTCACAATCTGTAAATTAAATTTCAACCTAAAGGACTTCTTTGACATGGTCAGATACTACAGATTACTAACACTCAACACTAACACAACTACAGATACGCAACACACAAACACTGTCTAGCCTAGAATATAGCGACGAACTTTTCAACTTTGGAAAGACATCCACCAGCTGTTACATTATACTATGCGTATTTAATTGAAGCACAATGGGCTATGACTCAAACTTTAAATATTGATTATTACGGCAAGCTCCTCGTGTCAATTATTTCGATACGTCAGAATGAGATTTTCACTCTGCAGCGGAGTGTGCGCTGATATGAAACTTCCTGGCAGATTAAAACTGTGTGCCCGACCGAGACTCGAACTCGGGACCTTTGCCTTTCGCAGGAGAGCTCCTGTAAAGTTTGGAAGGTAGGAGACGAGGTACTGACAGAAGTAAAGCTGTGAGTACCGGCCGTGAGTCGTGCTTCGGTAGCTCAGTTGGTAGAGCACTTGCCCGCGAAAGGCAAAGGTCCCGAGTTCGAGTCTCGGTCGGACACACAGTTTTAATCTGCCAGGAAGTTTCATATCAGCGCACACTCCGCTGCAGAGTGAAAATCTCATTCTGGAAACATCCCCCAGGCTGTGGCTAAGCCATGTCTCCGCAATATCCTTTCTTTCAGTAGTGCTAGTTCTGCAAGGTTCGCAGGAGAGCTTCTGTAAAGTTTGGAAGGTAGGAGACGAGGTACTGGCAGAAGTAAAGCTGTGAGTACCGGGCGTGAGTCGTGCTTCGGTAGCTCAGATGGTAGAGCACTTGCCCGCGAAAGGCAAAGGTCCCGAGTTCGAGTCTAGGTCGGGCACACAGTTTTAATCTGCCAGGAAGTTTCATTTCGATTCGTACTTGGGTTTTGTGTCTTATGTAACACCTGTATGTGTGCCTCCCTCAGGCACGACGTCTATCGCTTTCAGTTCACCGTTGAACTTCCTTCCTGTCACTCTGGGCGTAGTTTCTCGAAGACAGCGAACATATAACACGAGCACTTTTACACGAATGGTTATTTCGTTCGTATACAGTCACTAAATTATTCGCAAAATCATATGTACAAACTGTATATAGTTGATTTGTAACCTTCGAGCCTCATGCTGCCGCGCCATTTGTGACGCCTCCTACTGCTGTCTACTACCACTTCCACGATCAGTGATGATGTAGTGTCCTTCTTCTACGCCCAGCCAGCATTCTTCACCTCGTCAAGATTGGTGGAAGCGAGCCGACACACCATTGTCTGACATAACAGTCAATATTTGTTGATCAACAAGTTTAAATTGAAATTACTACCATCTGCTAGCGGCGTTGCTTAGCGGTTACCGCCAAAAAAATCTGTTACTAGGCGGCCGATTCGTGTTTCAAAATGAACTGATATTGCGTAGCACATGTACACCGCATCAATTCCTTCAAAAGTCATAGGGTTCATATAACACAGTCTATTTGATATGATTTATTATAAAGTATATTCATTCTTGAGCCAGATAATAAATGCCTATAGTCGAAAATCAAAGAAATTTGTTTTTAATCCCGGATTCTAGTGAGGTTAAGTATTTCACGCATTGGGGCATGAACTTAAGAGTCGCGAATATTCAGAACTAAACGCCAAAAGCTCGGATACTAAAATCTCTCAGACGCGAAAGACTAACAGACGCGAAAGACGTTAACAATACATGCGTTGGGTTTATACAATAGTTATAAAACAAAAGGAACATTCTTTGGAGACCCTTTGAATAAATCCCCTTCCTACTTTTCAAATAATTCTCTACTCCATTTGTTCTTATTATTCTTTTATTGAATAGTTCTGCTTTAAAACGAGAAGTTGTGATTTTATATGAAAAATGGGAATTTTCGTTGCCAGTTCCAATAAATCTTAGTTTCAAAAAAAGACCAGAGATGTAACGAGGGGTTACATGCATTACATACAAACGTTGAAAATTAGTTGAACTGATAAGGTAAGGACTGAGGAGGTTCTCAGAATCGGCGAGGAAAGGAATTTGTGGGAAACACTCACAACGAGGAGGGACAGGATGATGGGAAATCTGTTAAGACGTCGAGGAATGACTTCCAGGTACCAGAGGGCGATGTAGGGGTCAAAAACTGTAGAGGAAGACAGAGACTGGGGTACATCCAGCAAATATAATTGAGGACGTAGGTTGCAAGTGCTACTGTGAGATGAACAGGTTGGCAAAGCAGAGGAACTCATGGTGGGACCCATCAAACCAACCAGAACACTAACTAAAAAAAAAAAAAAAATGAATGAAAAGAAAGAAAATGTGAAGAAGGTGTTCGGTATCTTTCGTAAGTTTCCTAGTGATTTTGGATATCATAATGGTATTGCAGGCATTCATTAGCGCGTTACGTACTATTTCTTCCCTAGTCTGTGTTTAGTGTAGGAAACCGTAGAGGAGCGTTTTATCTGAATGCAAGAAAGAAATATTTTTTTCCTTCTTGTCCCTAACGATTCACCTCATTTCTTCCTCAAATGAGGGCATTTCCGATACCTTTTAATTGAATACTGATTAATTAATTAATGTATGATGTATTGTGGGTAATTCTCGAATGTTGTGAGTACTAGCTAGTATTTGATTGCACTCAGGGGTGATGGTGTCAGGAAAATTGGGAACCACTGAACTAACACTCTGCACCACTCCTCTCCATGGTGACACTCACTTCATCCCTCACCCCACACCGCGATTAAAAATCAGACAAATTAAAATTTGTGCACTATACTTACGTCCACTGATTGTAAATCACATCAGTTGCGGCGAGGCAGTGCACGAGCATTAACTCACCTAAAGATGACGGCCAGCTGGTCTGCAGAAATATTGTGTCTGGACGACGAAATGATATGGCTGCAAACCCGTGAAGAATATCAGTAGTTATTACGCCGGGAAAGTCTAAGAAATCACACCATTACTGGACTTTACTTCTGAATTGGCGGCAGCTGGAAAATTTCAGGCTGCAAATGCCTCGTGTCTGACCACGTTAGTAATAAAATATTAATAATTATTAATAATTATAATACAATGTAACCTCTACGTAGTTACTATTGTATTGTGCTTTCAGTCAGTTTGTTTATTCTGCAAATTGAATAACTCTGAGAGCGCATTTTCATGAGATATTTAAGCACACGTCATGCATATTTTTCAATTTTACTGCCATAGCTATTAGAAGCATGTACAGTCAGAATTTGTGTTCTGTGTAGACTACGTATTGGTGCAGGGAAAACGATATTCATACATCCGTTTCACAATCTGTAACGTCCACCGCACTGTGTCACGCTTTAATATTCCTATCTGAATAAAATATAATTATTGGTACCTTAATAATCAGTATTGCAGTCTTACAAAGTAGTGATAAGGATAATGATCTTTTAAAACAAATATAATTTCATTACCGCTCAACTGAACCCTTTATTTACCCCACAGCAAATTAGGCTTTACCTCTTGCTGGGTAATCACTCCTAGGCTGGGAATCACTGTATCAGGGGAACAATCATTGCATTTTGATTCTTTGTTTTTTACTGCAGTTCATCTAATCAAGCAAAGACTCGCGTCGTCGATCACTCTCCTACCTCGGCTCGCATAATGGAAAATGAATAGTAGAGATCATATTATACAATGATTAAGTGTTAGGTCACTTCAGATCGAGCTATGCGCAACCTATCAGAAGTTAACGATGATTATTGAAGGAACAGGCAAAGAAACTGGCGAGGGGAATAGTGAAAAGCCAGTGCGGCAGTTCTAAGACTAACTTCAGTGCTCTATTTGCCTCCTCTTGCCTTAATAACACTTATTACACTGGTTAAAAACGTCATAAATGTACGTATTTTCTGGAGTGCTGCCCATCTTATTTCCCCCTCGCAACGGGCCTGGATGGCTGCCATGTATGCAACAAGTCACACAAAGAATACCTGACAAAAATGTCGTTCTCCAATTCACTGTTTACCGCCTACTGCCACAGCACATACCATATCGAACTGTGACCGGAATATCACCCCAGTATTAAACGAACAAGCGTCAGTGAGGTAAGCACAAAAATATCTTTTTCCTTTTCTGTTGTATCCAGGTTTCGAAGCGAATTGGTCCACTGTTCCGATGGCCAACCCGCAGTGTTTCGAGGATTTTTTTCAGGCTGAAGATGGTTCCTTGATCATTATGGGGGTGGGGGGGGGGGGGAGGGGTGTTTCTCGTGCAATGACTTCGGTCTGCTAGTTCAAGGTACCTTGAACCATGATGTATAACTCAACAATCTCGGTCGTAAGGGGTTGATCTTTCTATCATATCCTTATGATGAGTACGTTGAGGATTATCCCACCTTTCAATGTGGCAGCATTCGTATTCACAGTGCTCCACCGACATGTTTCTTTTTTGACCAAGACTTAGGCAATCTACTGCCACTCCACTGGCCCTCTAAATCGACCTATTTTAATCCCACAGAAGATGGGCTATTCAGTTTCTTCCCTGTAGTGGAGCGTAGTATCACCTCAGTAGTAAATTATTTGTCCACCACTAGTTAGCTAACTGATCATCATGAAACACGTCGCAGCATAAGGTTGTAGTTTAAGGTCGACAAAGGTTTGGTCGCCAATAGGCCACGAGGATTAGTCCGTTACTAATGCAAGATGTCTTGTTTTGTTTGTATCACGTACTATTTTTGTTAAGAAAGGGACAAAAAAGGCGTTAAAACGTGCGATATAAGTTATTTTTTATTTATTTTTCACGTTTTGCAAGATTATGTAGGCTATAACAGGAACGAAGCACACTGAACATAGTTCAGCGTATGGATAGCATACATTCCAAAGGAATGCCGTTTTTACTTTGCGATAAGACAATTTCTAGGAACCGGTTGCATATTCCATCGTAAACAACAGTTCATAGCTACAGTTTATTAGGTCTTTGGAGTACTTCCACGAACTATTGTGTATTGCTCACTTAGAATTTGGCTCAGGCAAGACTTTGTGTATTTTTATACTGGAGTAGTTGACACAAACGTTGTCTTGTAACTTTTTTGCCTTGAGTTTAATTTATGGAAAGATTTTATTTTGACGTTATACTGTAATTTGAAAAAAAAACAGTACTATTAATGTTACACATTAGGTGAATTTAATTCTTCTTGTTTCTAATAGAAGAGCCAGTTAGTTCACTTCCATCAGAAACATAAGATTGACGATAGTAGTAACGCATTTTGAAAGTCCACAGTTGATGTCAGGTATGCCAAGATTGTGTAAAACAAAGATAATATAATGATAAATTTGAATTCGCAAACTGGCACGTGTGAGTTTAATGACATCGTACAACTTCTTTCATCATTTAATCCGTCATCATCAGACAAATGTAGACCTCCAAATACCTGACGTTGAGGTATTTACCCACACGAATGATAGTGATGTACGAATTGGTCACTGGCAGTTGCATAATACAACCAACATCATATAGGTTCATACCTGGATATGCTAGTAGCAACAACTCTCACCTGCAACGTAAGTCATTCCTTCGCTTGATATTCTGTATACAGACTACATGTGCGACAACTCGGCTTACCACTACATCACCCACACAACATTTGAAATTTTTATACGTTAGGATGTAAACCGAAGTGATAATACCAAACAGAAAAAAAGTAAAATTAAGGTGGCACAGTGACCTAAGATGTCAAAACTCGACCAATAATTTTGTTAGCACTCTGACTGAAAATTAATGGCTCTGAGTACCTCGTAAGCTTTCCATGGACTTGTCAGGACTCTCGGAAGTAGAGATAGAGGTCGTCCATTTTCTCCCGAAGAGCTGCAGTCGCTCTCTTATGAAATTAATTGAGCATTTCGAGAGACTCTCAGCCTTCATTCGCCGTCCCCTTCACGGTCAAGTAAGACGCAGAAGTTCCTCTGCCGCAGATAAGCGGATTATCCCTGGAAAGCCACGATGAACTCATGAAAAGAACCCGTCAGTTAGATTCCAGACGACATCGAGGTCCTTATAATAACTCCAGTCTGTGAAGTATAAGTTGCAGGACGGCTGTGGGATTAGAAGTGCAATGTTTTATAATTTGTTCTTTAGTTAAAATCAAACATGCCCTCCTCTTGAATATCATTGTTGAGGTGTTACTAAATTAGCCGAAATGCGACATTTCATGAAGCTTATGGTCTGTAACATCTGGTGGATAGCGTATTTACCCAATATGGACACCTTTTTTAAGTCCGGGTTACTATTTTTCTCCACAGTAGCGCTGTACAGTCCATGTCCTGATCGCATGTCCTAATCATGTCTGTTTCTTTTTTTTTTACTACGGCAAACAACTACTCTCTCCACATCCACCTACAAGAAATATCAACGTGATCCAATACAAGAGGAATTTTGGCATTTAATGATAGTAGCTCGAGTGTCTTTGACATCACTCTAACTGAAATAAGCAGGACTGCATTGTAAGCTGTAAAGGCGGAAGTATTTTGTTGATAAGTGCAACAAAATCTGGTGTCGACAAATTAAAATAAAAATCGAAGAAGGATATTGACGGCAGTCAGTCAGTACAGTTTCGTTGCTTTTAATCCATTTTCTTCACAAACAACAGCAAAACAGCAGCAGCAAAATCTATGTGAATATTCAACTATTTGACGACAGAACGTTTAGCGTGACCAAAGCTTATGACTAGATAGTTGTCAGTAGGTCTCACTAAAGTGACTATGCAACCATCTGACTTAATCTGCTTTCCGCGGGGCCAGTTTATTGGAGGTAAAAGTTATTTTATCAGTTATCGTGAGCATGCAGCGTATTCTAATATCCCTGTAATTATTGTTTGTTTAGATGTCAGTACTTGAGGTGCAGATAGTGTAGTTATCACACCGTATCCCTGGCTGTTGATATCTCATGTCGAAAGCCGAGTTACTGTTTCATAAGCGACTGAGATGGCACTTGTTAACATTCAAGGGACCGGAAATTTTTGTTCCAACTTACCGCAGTGGCTGGGTATTGTGTGATGCCTGATTTACATGCAAAATTTAGTTTCGGTACAATCATTTGACTATACAATACGATATTTTTTCGGCTAGCTGTTTTGTGTTTGCATGTAACAGTAAACAAATTTGCATCTCATCAACTTGGCATCGTTTTTCTTTTAATCTTTCAGTGTTTGAACATAAAACAATTCTTCCCGTTATGAATCAATAATTTTTTCTGCATGTAGAAAAGTACCACTTTTAATAAACTATAATCGTACTGCAATTGTAAACTGCATTTAAAAATACTTATCATGGTAAACACCACATTACGGTGCGGAGCAATAAATGTATTATGCCACACAAACAAAATATACGCCTATTTCTGCAGTGTCCATTTGTTGAACTATTCGTTTGTTAATCTACTATCGCTACTGTACGCATAGTACTGCATCAAAAGCACTTTAACAATTGGCAAATATGAGGACTGAGTCATTTGGAGAGCTCGTCCTTTACAGCTACTATTGTTTCATATGTTGTATTTAACTTAGAGCCTGTATTCAAAGGTATGTTCCTAATACATTTTTAATGTGCGGTACTGCTTAAAACATTTCTCTCTATGAAGCGGAACTGTACAAAATTTGTAAATATATCATGCTTCAGTCCTTTCACTGTTGGCAGACAAAACTCTGCAGGCTCCGGTTGGAAATTACTTCATTCCATTATCCGAATTTGACACCGGTTTATGCTGATTTATGTCACCCGATAGCCATCCGAATGAATCTGTACGTGGCACGCTCCCTATTCCCCCATGTGAGCATATTAATTTACATCGACAGGTTCACAGAAGCGTCATGAATTGTTGAAATCGTTCTTCCACCCTGATTGCCTTTCCATACGAGGAGAAGAACGTCACATTTTCTACAGAAATCTATGTCACCTTACTTCATTCCTAATACTTTGACCTCTCAAACCATCATTCGAAGTGAAATTTATTCTTACAACTCCAGAAACCTATAAGACTTTGCATCACATAGCACTGACGTTGTATTTGGCTTACAGGGCAGTATTTTCATCTTTTTAAAGTTGGCGAGCGTAACTAGTGGACCCTGTCAAAGAGAACCTTTTAGGTGAATGTAAGTCATGTGCCTGAAGTTGATTTCCCACATTGGAATGCCAACAGCATTGCATTCAGGTGACTAAGATGCCAGAGACTATGTAGTTCTGAAATTATAGAACTTTTAAATCTACAACTGATCCTCTTTGCTCACAATATTCTGACACATGTCTGACGATAAGTCCCCGACCCTTCGACGTTACTATCCATTCAGCCCGGATTTCGCTCTTCGCAGCAATTTATGTAAATCTCGCGAACCAGTTGATGCCTTTTATCTGTGGAAACCAACGAATGACTTGCGTCGCGCAGAATCATCGCTGTGTTCGATGTAAAGTGTCTCCCAATCACATATTCAGTTGTGCTATCGATACTGTCCACATAAGATAAAAAGCTATGATATGGAATAATGTAGACATTTACGATGAGTGGCGAATACTCTCATCAATTCGGAATCAGCTTCATCTGTAAAGCATGTTAACCACACTTACAGTGAGGTGAAAAAAGCCGCAGGATAATAATATTCGCATATACAGACGGCGACAGAGTCGCACACACAAGGCATAATAGGGAAACGCATTGTTGGATCTGTCATTTGTATTCAGGTGGTTCAGGTGAAAAGGTTTCCAACTTGATTATGGCCACACGACGGAAATAACAGACTTTGAACACGGAATGGTAGAGCTAGAAACATGGAGCATTCCATATCGGCGAACATTCAGGAATTCAATATTTCGAGATCCACGTCGTCAATTGTGTGCCGAGGAATACCAAATTTCAGTCATTGTTCTTAACAAGGACAACGCAGTAGTCGACGGTCTTCCATTTAACGACGAAGAGCAGCGGCCTTTGCGTAGAGTTGTCAGTGGTAAAACATAAGTAATACTGGGTGAAATAACAACGGAAATCGATGTGGGACGTACGGAGAACATAACCGTTAGCACAGTGAGGCGAAATTGGGCGGTAATGGGCTATGGCATTAGACGACCGATGCTATTGTCTACGCTAAGAGCACAACATCGTCTGCAGCGCCTCTCCTGGGCTCGCTACCTTATTGGTTGGACCCTGGACGACTGGAAAGCCGTGGCCTGGGCAGATGAGTCCCGACTGGAGTTGGTAAGAGCCGATGGTAGGATTCAAGTGGGGCGCAGACCTCACGAAGCCGAGCATCCAGGTTCTTAACAAGGCACTATGCAGGCTGCCGGTGGCTTCATAATGGTGTGAGTTGTGTTTACATGGAATGAACTGGGTCTTCTGGTCCCACTGAATCGATCATTGACTGGAGATGATTATATCAGGCTACTTGGAGGCCATTTGCATCCATTAATTGGTTTAATGTTCCAAAACAACGATGGAATTTTTATGGATGACAATGCACCATGTCACCAGGTCACAACTGTTCGTGATTGGTTTGGAGAATATTCTGGACAATTCGAGCTCTCTATAAGAATACCGTCAAACATTTATCGGGCACAATCGAGAGGTCAGCTCGCGCACAAAATTCTGCACAAGAAACAAGTTCGCATAAATGGGGGGCTGTAGAGGCAGCAAGGCCCAATATTTCCAGCGACTTGTTGATCCCATGCAACGTCGAATTGCTGCACTATGCCGGGGGAAAGAAGGTCCGACGCGATATTAGAAGGTATCCCATGGTTATTGTCTCCTCAGTCTACAGAGATCGCTAACTGCGCTGGAGTATGTCGTACCATCACACAACCACAGTGAAACTGAAACCATCATGTAACTAAACTCACACCAAACGTATATCGGATGAAAATTGAATAGCAGTCTCTAGAGAGCTATTATGGGTGCTGAAGCTATGAAATGTCAGATCTGTTACACTGTCCACCTCTAGCCCAAAAGGACGCAGTCATATGCTGAAATTACACTATGTTTAAGTGAAAATCGTGTTGTCTTAGGAATTGGTCTGAAAGCTGTGTGAGCGGCGCACTGTCTTAGCCGGCAGTTGATGAGCATCTGCCTGCATTTCTAACTGTATGAAGTGGCGGCGGTTGCTCCAGACCTGCAGTTAGAAGCCGCATCCCTCCAGCAGTGCTTTGTGTTCTCTGTGTGGCGGTTTCAGTTTGACGGCAGCTGTGGAGTGCAACACAATGCGGCGTGACATCACCCTGCACAGATGAGGCAGGTCGCTAAGTGGTCGCGGTGTCCCACCGACAACTGAGGATTGTAGGAGCTCGGCCCGTCACTGTCTGTCCCAGAGAAGATTCTCCACCAGGCGTGGCACTTCTGAGAATAAAGATGCAGAGTGCATCCCTTTCCTATTCATGTCCCACGACATGCGGCAGTAGAGAGTGTTTGGTAACAGTGCAGTCTGTACCAGTTTTGTACAGTTTTAAAGTTAGGGTAAGTGGTCCAGTTTTCACAACCAGATGGCTTCCAATAATTTTAAATTTCAGCTAAATGAATTTCGCATTTTGAATGTAGGAAGAGTGAGTTTTATAAATATCTTCTCCCATGAGTGATGGCGCTTGGTTAAGCATCGTGGAAGGGGCCTTGAACTTGAGACAGGTCAGATTCAAACTTAGGATGACAATTGTGGGAGGGTCAGTCGTGAAGGGCAACTTTTTAACTTTTATGTCACAAGGCAATATCTTAAACTTTAATGTCAGAAGGTCAATAGCTTAAACTTTGGACAGCTAGGCTAGCAATATTTTTAATTTAGGGAAAGTGGGCTGCAATTCTGAATTTAATTGTATCAGTTTTAAGATTCGAACTGAATTGAACTGTGATATAATTGAATTCGAATTTAACTGAACTGAAAATGTTTTCACATTAAATTTGAATTGAACTGAGTTGAAAGGAAAGTAGGGCAGTAGGCAGGTCAGACTGGCTACTATCTGTTGGATGAAAACATATTTATGTAGCCAATAGACTCAGAATGGCATCCTTTGTGTAACAGGTTTCGTGTAACCTACATCGAGGGAAAACATCATTTGTCTTGGGTGAGAAAATGTCCTCTGTGTCAGAAATGGTACAGTGGAGTACCTTGGAAGACAATACTGTTTCTCCAAGAACCACTGGCTCGGAGTGGAGGAGAAAAACAAGTCCTAACAGGCAGTCTTGGACTTGTAAGGGAAACGTACATTCTTTGTTTCAGGTGAGTGATTCAGGAGAATACCCAGAAATTCTGGCAACTATGTAGACTGAGCTCGCATTCCATCAGGACAATGCGCCATCTTGAATTTTTTTAATTTCCCGCCAATTTATAGTTACAACAGCCCAGCTCCCACAGCAGCATCATATCTGGGGGTGGGAGGGGGGTGGGGAGGGAAACCCTACAGCACTGATGGGCTATTTTTTTATTTACCTCTATTTTTCATTTCCCAACATTTTATACATAAGGCAATTTGCCTGTTATGAGCAATCTGGCAACAAGGCATTATGCTGTCGATGACATTGTAGGCTAATGGGTGGGGGAGGGGGAAGGTGGTAAATTTGGTAACAATGAACTTAGGGCTCAAACATCACCTGTGTATCTACTTTCCGCAAGTGTTGGAATGAAATGAGTGAGTCAGTTTTCTTTTGTGGATGGAGATCAAGGGTTTGGTGTGTGCAATATTGACAGACACTTAAGAATAGCTGGTTGCCCATTCATCTGAAACTGCAGTCATTATTCGTGAAACGGTTGTTTTGAGCATGTTAGACAATTATTACCAAACATGTGCTGGTTGCTCATTGATGTAAACGAACGAGATTTTCAGTAACATCTCTAGAACAATACCATATTCATCACATGGTTGTTTGAAAACAATTGCTGAACATCACTAATGTCAGAACATTCATGGACTCATAGCGTCTAAACGAATCACCTATGTCTTTTTTCTCAAATACTAAAAGTTTTTCTTTTCATCTGAAGTAAATACTTTAAAATTTTATACTCGTAGTTTCTTCACTCCGTATATATCTACATCTACATCTACATTTATACTCTGCAAGCCACCCAACGGTGTGTGGCGGAGGGCACTTTACGTGCCACTGTCATTACCTCCCTTTCCTGTTCCAATCGCGTATGGTTCGCGGGAAGAACGACTGTCTGAAAGCCTCCGTGCGCGCTCTAATCTCTTTAATTTTACATTCGTGATCTCCTCGGGAGGTATAAGTAGGGGGAAGCAATATATTCGATACCTCATCCAGAAACGCACCCTCTCGAAACCTGGCGAGCAAGCTACACCGCGATGCAGAGCGCCTCTCTTGCAGAGTCTGCCACTTGAGTTTATTAAACATCTCCGTAACGCTATCACGGTTACCAAATGACCCTGTGACGAAACGCGCCGCTCTTCTTTGGATCTTCTCTATCTCCTCCGTCAGACCGATCTGGTACGGATCCCACACTGATGAGCAATACTCAAGTATAGGTCGAACGAGTGTTTTGTAAGCCACCTCCTTTGTTGATGGACTACATTTTCTAAGCACTCTCCCAATGAATCTCAACCTGGTACCCGCCTTACCAACAATTAATTTTATATGATCATTCCACTTCAAATCGTTCCGCACGCATACTCCCAGATATTTTACAGAATGCTACCAGTGTTTGTTCCGCTATCATATAATCATACAATAAAGGATCCTTCTTTCTATGTATTCGCAATACATTACATTTGTCTATGTTAAGGGTCAGTTGCCACTCCCTGCACCAAGTGCCTATCCGCTGCAGATCTTCCTGCATTTCGCTACAATTTTCTAATGCTGCAACTTCTCTGTATACTACAGCATCATCCGCGAAAAGCCGCATGGAACTTCCGACACTATCTACTAGGTCATTTATATATATTGTGAAAAGCAATGGTCCCATAACACTCCCCTGTGGCACGCCAGAGGTTACTTTAACGTCTGTAGACGTCTCTCCATTGATAACAACATGCTGTGTTCTGTTTGCTAAAAACTCTTCAATCCAGCCACACAGCTGGTCTGATATCCCGTTGGCTCTTACTTTGTTTATCAGGCGACAGTGCGGAACTGTATCGAACGCCTTCCGGAAGTCGAGAAAAATAGCATCTACCTGGGAGCCTGTATCTAATATTTTCTGGGTCTCATGAACAAATAAAGCGAGTTGGGTCTCACACGATCGCTGTTTCCGGAATCCATGTTGATTCCTACATAGTAGATTCTGGGTTTCCAAAAACGACATGATACTCGAGCAAAAAACATGTTCTAAAATTCTACAACAGTTCGACGTCAGAGATATAGGTCTATAGTTTTGCGCATCTGCTCGACGACCCTTCTTGAAGACTGGGACTATCTGTGCTCTTTTCCAATCATTTGGAACCCTCCGTTCCTCTAGAGACTTGCGGTACACGGCTGTTAGAAGGGGGGCAAGTTCTTTCGCGTACTCTGTGTAGAATCGAATTGGTATCCCGTCAGGTCCAGTGGACTTTCCTCTATTGAGTGATTCCAGTCGCTTTTCTATTCCTTGGACACTTATTTCGATGTCAGCCATTTTTTCGTTTGTGCGAGGATTTAGAGAAGGAACTGCAGTGCGGTCTTCCTCTGTGAAACAGCTTTGGAAAAAGGTGTTTAGTATTTCAGCTTTACGCGTGTCATCCTCTGTTTCAATGCCATCATCATCCCGTAGTGTCTGGATATGCTGTTTCGAGCCACTTACTGATTTAACGTAAGACCAGAACTTCCTAGGATTTTCTGTCAAGTCGGTAAATAGAATTTTACTTTCGAATTCACTGAACGCTTCACGCATTGCCCTCCTTACGCTAACTTTGACATCGTTTAGCTTCTGTTTGTCTGAGACGTTTTGGCTGCGTTTAAACTTGGAGTGGAGCTCTCTTTGCTTTCGCAGTAGTTTCCTAAATTTGTTGTTGAACCACGGTGGGTTTTTCCCGTCCCTCACAGTTTTACTCGGCACGTACCTGTCTAAAACGCATTTTACGATTGCCTTGAACTTTTTCCATAAACACTCAACATTGTCAGTGTCGGAACAGAAATTTTCGTTTTGATCTGTTAGGTAGTCTGAAATCTGCCTTCTATTACTCTTGCTAAACAGATAAACCTTCCTCCCTTTTTTTATATTCCTATTAACTTCCATATTCAGGGATGCTGCAACGGCCTTATGATCACTGATTCCCTGTTCTGTACATACAGAGTCGAAAAGTTCGGGTCTGTTTGTTATCAGTAGGTCCAAGATGTTATCTCCACGAGTCGGTTCTCTGTTTAATTGCTCGAGGTAATTTTCGGATAGTGCACTCAGTATAATGTCACTCGATGCTCTGTCCCTACCACCCGTCCTAAACATCTGAGTGTCCCAGTCTATATCTGGTAAATTGAAATCTCCACCTAAGACTATAACATGCTGAGAAAATTTATGTGAAATGCATTCCAAATTTTCTCTCAGTTGTTCTGCCACTAATGCTGCTGAGTCGGGAGGTCGGTAAAAGGAGCCAATTATTAACCTAGTTCGGTTGTTGAGTGTAACCTCCACCCATAATAATTCACGGGAACTATCCACTTCTACTTCCTTACAGGATAAACTACTACTAACAGCGACGAACACTCCACCACCGGTTGCATGCAATCTATCCTTTTTAAACACCGTCTCTACCTTTGTAAAAATTTCGGCAGAATTTATCTCTGGCTTAAGCTTTCTATCAGCGCTTGAAGTTCCGGTACTTTACCAGCGCAGCTTCGACAGTTGACAATTACAATACCGATTGCTGCTTGGTCCCCGCATGTCCTGACTTTGCCCCGCACCCGTTGAGGCTGTTGACCTTTTTGTTCTTGCCCAAGGCCATCTAACCTAAAAAACCGCCCAGCCCACGCCACACAACCCCTGCTACCCGTGTAGCTGCTTGTTGCGTGTAGTGTACTCCTGACCTATCCAGCGGAACCCGAAACCCCACCACCCTATGGCGCAAGTCGAGGAATCTGCAGCCCACACGGTCGCAGAACCGTCTCAGCCTCTGATTCAGACCCTCCACTCGGCTCTGTACCAAAGGTCCGCAGTCAGTCCTGTCGACGATGCTGCAGATGGTGAGCTCTGCTTTCATCCCGCTAGCGAGACTGGCAGTCTTCACCAAATCAGATAGCCGCCGGAAGCCAGAGAGGATTTCCTCCGATCCATAGCGACACACATCATTGGTGCCGACATGAGCGATCACCTGCAGATGGGTGCACCCTGTGCCCTTCATGGCATCCGGAAGGACCCTTTCCACATCTGGAATGACTCCCCCCGGTATGCACACGGAGTGCACATTGGTTTTCTTCCCCTCTCTTGCTGCCATTTCCCTAAGGGGCCCCATTACGCGCCTGACGTTGGAGCTCCCAACTACGAGTAAGCCCACCCTCTGCGACTGCCCGGATCTTTCTGACTGAGGGGCAACCTCTGGAACAGGACAAGCAGCCATGTCAGGCCGAAGATCAGTATCAGCCTGAGACAGAGCCTGAAACAGGTTCGTCAGACAAACTGGAGAGGCTTTCCGTTCAGCCCTCCGGCATGTCTTTCGCCCCCTGCCACACCTTGAGACGACCTCCCACTCTACCACAGGTGAGGGATCAGCCTCAATGCGAGCAGTATCCCGGGCAACCACACTCGTAGTCCGATCAGGGGATGCGTGGGACGAGCTGGCCGTCCCCGACAAACCCCCATCCGGACCCCCACAGTGACGCCCATTGGCAACAGCTTCAAGCTGTGTGACCGAAGCCAACACTGCCTGAAGCTGGGAGCGAAGGGATGCCAACTCAGCCTGCATCCGAACACAGCAGTTGCAGTCCCTATCCATGCTAAAAATTGTTTTGCAAAGAACGTCTGAACTAATCTACAGAGAGCGCAAACAAATCAACAAAATTTAAATGGTTATTAAAATACAAGATTGCCTAGTAAATGCAGTAATGCTGCTACTTGCGCACTGCTGACACTGCTCGGCGGCGGAAGGAGACTACGCGAAATTACACTATTCAGGTACTAAAACGCGATGCTACACTCTCAAATACTATAATACGCCCGAAATTTATGAATTAAAGAATGCAAGTACCAAAAACACGCAAAGAAATTAAGAATCAAACTATGTAACAAATGAGTGAGCTAGGAGTATACGACTTGCTGCTCAGCTACTTATCCAACGGCGGCAGGGAGCATACTGACTGTGACCAACCGACACTGGCCGTTCAAAACAAAAACAGAAGACAAACGACTACGCGAATTTACACTATTCAGGTATAAGTCATATCTTGCACATTGTGTGTGTGTATACGATACAGTACATGAGTTCTAACTTCAAAATGGTTCAAATGGCTCTGAGCACTATGGGACTTAACTGCTGAGGTCATCAGTCCCCTAGAACTTAGAACTACTTAAACCTAACTAACCTAAAGACATCAGACACATTCATGACCGAGGCAGGATTCGAACCTGCGACCGAAGCGGTCGCGCGGTTCCAGACTGTAGCGCCTAGAACCGCTCGGCCACCCCGGCCGGCGATTTAACTTCGTATTATGTTATAATAATAATGGTAGACGTTATAAGATCCTAATTATACATACATTAAATAAGAAGTACAATGCTATAGACATAATCTATGTACATCAGTAACTATTATACTAGTATTAAACTACAGAGAGAGAAGAAATGAAAACTTTGATGCTGTCTGTGGTATTGTAATTCTGACAGATACAGCTGTTGCATAACAGCAGTTCAGTGGAGTAGAAGGTCTCTTCAAAAGACGGGAACGGCACAAAAGTAAAACAAGATAACAGAGTGTAGCGAAATTACGTTAGTTGGTAGTGAGGGAATTGTGTTAGAAATGAAGCACTAAAAGAAATAGATGGGTTTTGCTATTTGAGAATCAAAATTACTTATGATGGCAGGATCAGAACGATTAAAATGCAGGACAGCAATTGGAAGAACATTATTTCTGAAAAAAAAAAAAATTTAACTTGTAATAGAAATTTAAATTTGAGGAAGGTTTTTTAAGTTATTTGTATGAATTTTAGCCTTCTTCTGAAGTGAAAAATAGACGATAAACGTTTCAAACAACAAGACAACTAAATCTGCGTAGATAAATAATGAGGAGTTACTGAATCAAAGAGAGGAATACTAATTTGTGTAAAAGAAGAGATCGCGTCATTTGACGCCTTCTGAGGTGTCATAGAATCATAAAGTTTCTAATGGAGGAAAAACTGACGTGCGTTGCAAAAACGCAGGCATGAGGAAGCTTCCATAGGATAGACTAACGTGGAAAGTTGCGTCAAGAAAGTATTACAACTGAAGATCGACAAGAATCAAGAAATGTGTAGAAGCACTTGAAAATTTATGAAGGCCTGAGTTGTATGGTACACAAGCATGACTAACGATCCGCCCCCACAGCTATACTTCCGCCAGTAACTCATCTCCTACCTTCCAGAGTTAATAAAAGTTCTCCTGAGAAAGTTCCAGGACTAGCACTCATAGAAGAAAGGAGTTTTAACTAAACACTGTTCCTTGCCTTCTTTCACAAATTTTATTATTGATACTGCACAACCTAGGTTTCCGGTTATAAGCCCATTTTCAGGAACATTAAAAATTCCCAAAGATGATAACGCACAGATGAAAATGATGATAAGGCAAAGACAGTCGCCCCAAATTCTTAATGTGTCCATCCATAGTTTAATGTAAAATTACTTCAGTGACCATCTTTTCTACACTAAGCCATGGGTCGATAGATTAAGTAGTTGAGACGACTATCTTTGCCACACCATCATATTTATCTATGCATTTTCATCTTTGGTACTAAGTAATTCACTTGGAAATGGGCTTATAATCCGAAACCTAGGTTGTACAGTAACAGCAATGAAATTTGTGAAGCAAAGCAAGAAATAGTGTTTGTTTAGTTAATTTACAATTTTTCACTAAGAACCCACAGTTGATTCAATTAAAAATGGGGTTTTAATTTACCAGGAGATTTAGTGTCAGCGCACTCTCTGCTGCAGAGTAAAAATTCTTTTATCCCCCAGGCTGTGGCTAAGCTGTATCTCCACAATATCATTTCTTCCATGAGTGCTAGTCCCACAAGTTCCGCAAGAGAAGTTCTTAGAACATTGAATGGTAGGAGATGAGGCACTGGCGAAAGTAAAGCAGTGATAATGGGTCGTTAGTTGTGCTTGAGCAGTTCAGTTGGTAGATCACTTGCACGGAAAGGCAAAGGTCTGGCATACAGTTGCAATATGCTAGGAAGTTTTAATGTTATGGTTATCTTGATTCACAAACATACATATTAACACAGTTAGTAATACAATTTATACTCACTCTTTATCTAGTATCTGCTGCTCGTTGGCTCACTACATCCTGCCTAACATTCGCCGAACAATTCAGCACCAGATAATACTCAACACGTTTAGCTATTTGACAGGCAATTACTATTTTACTCAGTAACAACAACTCTCACACCATAGTAATGAGAGTTGTGTACGTTGACGATAGTGTACCTAGGAACACATGGATTTTCTTGGTCGATGTTTCATTGTAGTATTACATTTTAGAATCTCATGAAGGAATGCGTATTAGAGATTGCTAGAAGCAGTTTTCGCGATTTTCAGCTGCTTCTGTTGTGGTGAGATATGCAGCATTTGTAAATATTTTAGATCCACACATTTAAATACTTTATGATGTGTAGAAGCCTTTTTGGAAGTTTTGTTAACTGTTCGGTTTCATAATTTTATGGAAGCTAAATTTTGTACATTTTTAAATCAAATTATATTATGTGTGGATAATTAAGTCGTACTTCGCCAGCCGTGCACTATATTGTACCTTAAAACAGGAAAAGATCTTCTACAGGGGAACAATTGATATTTTGAAATCGCCATGTTTTCTTTAATGCCCTACCAGTTTTCCTTGTCCTTAAAATGGAAATTTGTGCTACTGTTCAATGGCTTCTATTTCAAAACGTATTTAACTTGCAAATTAACTTACAGTTAAGTTAATTTGACTAACTGCTTAAACATACTATCAAATATTGGAATTATATTTAATTTCGATATAATCTTTGTTCCTAGGTACATTACAACACTGTACGTCGGAATGTGTTCTTGTATTTGGAAAAACGTTACGTTTACTGAGTAATTTTTGTAAGTTCAGAAAAAGCCTGCAGACACAAAAAGTGAATGCCATCATTTAAAAATAGAATAAGGAAATCTGCGAAACACCTACTACGTGGCTGCCTAGCGGCAAAAGCCCTGCAAGCGTTCACGCTGAAATACTCTACCTGCTATATACTATGAACAAGCAGCAACATATTGCTGCAGTTATCGATAAAACGTAAGACGTGTAAGCTGTGGGGAATCTTAGTAATCGCAGTAATGAATACAACCACTTCCGCAGAAAAGATGCGTTTAATGTGTGACACATGCGAGAAGAGGATCATAATTACCTAAGAAAACAAAAAAAAAATGTATGTGGAATATGATGTCGAACCCGTGGGCTTGGATTACGATCCCTATTCGAAGCAGCAGTAAGGTACTTACCAAATATACCAACGTTAAGAGATGTATTAAAATTGACTAACATTGCAAGAATGTATATAAATAGAAATCAGTTGCCGCATGTGTGAAAGATCATCACTCGAGAACGCTCGACAGATTTTGCTGATTTTTTTTATTTTTTGTGCCTAGTTGACAAGAAAAGACGTGTATGAAAGAAAACGTTTGGGAAATGCACAGGGAAAATCGCAAATTTTTAAGGTATATTTGTATAAACGAACTGTGACGGTCGGTTTGACAGTTCTACTGTCACATTTTGTAAATGAAATTTAGAAAAAAAGGTGACGTTCAGTTTGGCAGTTCTGCTGTCGCATGTTTTCAGAACAACAACAAATTCCGCACTGAACATTGACATTTTGAGAAAGTGAATACAACTGAAAGCCGTATTAAAATGTGTTATCGATCGTTATCATATCATTGCAAAACTGAATTGATGTCAATTCGTTGTAATGTGATGCTTTGTAAACATTTAACTGATTTCAGTTGGTGGTTTATTTATCTGGTAAAGAGTGAGGCGTTAACATGTCGGTCGGCGTACGCGTAAAGCAGGCCAACTACATGATCGTAGACTCATTGAGACTGATGGAGAGCGTAGACAGTGCTTGGAGGCAAATCGGATAATAATTTCTCAAGTGCGGTACAGTATGCGAAATACTGCCACTGAAGCTACAATCCTCACAGATTCAGCAGCAGGAATGCACTCTCTCACATACTGTGTACTAATGATTGAAACTGATTTACCAATTCAGTTTGACTTCTATTCTCAATCAAGGTTCCATTTGCAATGGCAATAAATGTCAGAGAGGGGGGGGGGGAGGAGGAATTGGGGACAGAAAAGGGGGGAAGGCAGAGATGA
This sequence comes from Schistocerca americana, assembly GCF_021461395.2. Lineage (NCBI taxonomy): Eukaryota > Metazoa > Arthropoda > Insecta > Orthoptera > Acrididae > Schistocerca > Schistocerca americana. Next base: position 347,456,695 of record NC_060120.1, read on the forward strand.
TGGAGGAAGAGATGGACCGAGAAAGTGCGGGACAAGAGATGTATAGGGAGTGGAAGGAAGGTGATGGACAGGGATAGAAGAGAGGAAGAGAAGATGGACAGAGGGAGGAAGGAGTAAAAGAGGGATAGAGAGAGGGGATAAAAAGAAATTAGGACCTATATCCAATTCCCACAAATTTAGCATTGCAAAGTGTTGCCGGGTTAGCTAGTTGTTAATATTTGCCAACATTCACAAAGTATGTTAAATAACAATCAGGAAAGAACAACTGCAAATCGTACCAAAACAATCTCACACTATCTCTCGAATGCAACAATAACCAGCTGGCAACATACGTCTCATGGATTTGCGCGACAACCTCACATTTAACAAGCGATCTGTTTCGGCCATATTAACTAACTGGTGTCAGTATCTCATAGTTGCCGTTGTTACATTATGGAAGTGACCCATCTCGACTGCACTGGACTTCAGCGTGGCGTAAGTGGGCTATTTGCGTGATCTCTTATATTTTCCCCCCAAAATCCGGTAATTCTGGAGTGATATAATAGGTTTAACCTGTCTCCAACCGCATTCAAACTGACTTTAATGCAGTGCCCATATTCTTCTCGCTATAGTTTTTCAGGGTACCACAGTGAGAGAAAAATTTTCTCATGACAATTACGGAAGATGGAGATGTAATGAGAGTGGACAGAGAACGATGATCGAAAGGGCTGCTACAACAAATACGCTGTAGAGCAGATGAATCAATCGTGTGAAAATATTAATATCTGAATATCTCTGGAATACTCTGAACCGATTAATGTAAGATAGCTATAAAAGCTAAACCAGTTAAATGATTTTGTTCATTAACGTTACCAGCGGAAAATGATCCCATAGGATCACAAAAGATGTTAAAGTGCTTCTGTTTATTTAAAAGTCACACGGATAATCGGGATACAATCTGCCTCGTTCTACCTTTCTCAGCAGTTTTGAGAATCTTCCCGAAAATTTTGGCATGCAAACATATTCGCGCTTGAATGAGATTTTCACTCTACAGCGGAGTGTGCGCTGATATGAAACTTCCTGGCAGATTAAAACTGGCAAAGGTCCCGAGTTCGAGTCTCGGTCGGGCACACAGTTTTAATCTGCCAGGAAGTTTCATATTCGCGCTTGTCTTAATTTCCAACTCGGTTCAGATTCCCACAAGCTCCCACAACTGTAGCTCACTCACACCCACTAGTCCATCGCTGCAAGTCGCTCGAACCCATCCACTCCCAGTTGCCCTTCTCACTCACTCACTGAGCCCAATTCATTGTCATTACCTCTTTGTGTCTCTCTGTCATTGTCTCCTAGGTCGCAGCCACAGTTCCTTTCATTCTGTCCTACTGATAGTCTCCTCTCATTGAAACTCTCTCCCTCTTGCTCTCTCTTACTACTAATATATCGTTCTTTCCATCCTACTGCTGCTGTCTCTTCTCACTGTTGGTATCTCTCTCATCCTCGTTGTCATGGTCACATACTCTGTCATTGTCACTGTTTCTTACCCACTTTCACTTTCTCTTTCTCTTTATTCCTCCCCCCTACCACCGTGCCCCCACCCACCCTCCTGGCTATCTCTACTTCACTCTTTTCCTGGCACTGTTCTTTCACTGTCAACTGTGGTCCTCTGCCACTGTGTCCCTCACTTTCTCTCACACTGCCATTGTCTCCTTCGCTCTTTTTGTAGCCTGTAACACAACCACTGTCTGCTATCGTTCAGTATTTATTAGTTTTCCGTTTCTATGCCACTTCCCCTGTCTTCACTTCTCTCACGATAGAAAACCACATGCCAAAAATTTTTGGGAAAATTTTTAAATGCGCTGATGAAGGCACAATGAGGCAGCCTGTACACCACTTTTCAATCATTCTCTTAAATTAACTGGAATGTATTCACCATTTTTGCGCTTCGATAGGAGCACTTTTGCACTGGTTTCCTTCTTTTCTCTGCTGCAGCACGGCATGTAATTTACATGAAAAGAAACGTATTGATCAGTAAAATTTGGATTAGTTCTAACACAAATCTAATTTTACACCTCAGACCTGATTTTACGTGCAAAAAAAAAAAAAAAAAAAAAAAAAATCATGCCCTTAAGATCTACGACATGGCGTTCCCAGATGATTTCAAATGGTTCAAATGGCTCTGAGCACTATGCGACTCAACTTCTAAGGTCATCAGTCGCCTAGAACTTAGAACTAATTAAACCTAACTAACCTAAGGACATCACACACATCCATGCCCGAGGCAGGATTCGAACCTGCGACAGTAGCGGTCGCCCGGTTCCAGACTGTAGCGTCTACAACCGCACGGCCACTCCGGCCGGCATCCCAGATGATAACGGAGACCCTTCACAGCATATTTCTTCATGCTACGTCACTTTATAAACTACAATTTCGCCTCACACTACATTTCCCACGTGTATTTCACGTGTGCAAGTAGGGTAATTTTGAACCTTCGTATTTCATTAACGGATAAAGATGTGAAGAAAATTTTCAAGCCTATTCGAGATCGGCATCTCAGGAATACATCGTAAAAATTACAGCCATTTGCTGTGCATAGCCCTCTTGAAATCCGGATCTCGGTTTTCGTAGAAAAACAACAATTTGTTTGGGTTTTTCTCAACAATGGATAAATATTTTGGAAAACAAGTAGATGAACTTTCATATAAATGCTGGGGAATACACCGTTACAATTTGAGCAGTTTTATGTGGTTATTCATTATTTAGATTTCGCCTGATAGCGATAAAGATATAGAGAAAATTTTTGAGATTTTTCGGCATCTGCGTCTAATGAATATATCGCATAAATTTCAGCCATTTTTGTGTATGGGATCTTGGAATCCTCGGCTGGATTTTAGTCTGCTGGTGACGATGAAAACATAGTAAAGAAACGATTTTTTTGCGATTTCCGTGGAATCATTGATGGTTTAATGGTGCCTCCATAGGGTTGCATCAAGCCCACTGTAGACGACGTCAAATGCAGAAGGAACCAACCGATTAGCTCCATTTGGCTAAGCAGAAGGTATTCATACTTTGTCTCTATACTGTAGGATAGTGGCACTAAGACGATTATTCTGTTGGGCACACGTATGGTCCCTAGCCCTAGGCTATTCAGAACACTTGATCATAACTTTGTATCACTAACAGACCCCGAGGTACGGGCACCGGAAAATTCTGTTTTTATGCGCGGCATTGTGGAACATGTTAGATACGCATTCCGATTAAGAAACTGTGCTCCTTCATACGCTGAATGTCCGCTTCAGTGCAAGAATAGGAAAACATAGTGTTTCCTATTGGCTGGACCAATTTCCTTACACATCTTTTAACTAGCAACTAACAAAATTACATCTGCATACAGTAAAATTAACTCGAATCTTCGAAACCATCTAATTAAGAATTTTACTTTAAACATTCGCATTGCATTTGACAATTTGCTTCACATTCACGCAATGGTTTGTCACTGATTATTGGAGAAAATGTTTCATTTTATTTCGTCTGGTGAAATGTTGATAAAAGAATGTTGCCTTTATTGATATTAAATGAAAAAAGGGTCGTAGCCATGCAACCGGAAAGTTCCGCAACCTGTCAGTCTGTGCGAATAGAGGAGTAATTAATCCTTACTCCCTGCGCCTAACGAAATTTCGTGGGCCTCTGTAATACAGTGCGCAGAGTTAATTCGCACAGACGGCGGCATTGTAGCGAATATTAATGTTGCACCGTCGTGTCCCGCCAAACCGTGCCAGGAATTCTGGCTCTGGCTGCCTTTAGGCCACGTGGTGGGCGACAAAGCGGTGGGCTCCGGCAGCAGGTTCTGTCCCAGGCGACGCGTCATTCCGTTGTCTGAGGAAAGCCCTCGTCATTCAGTCTGCTACATTACGCTGTAGTTTTGAAGACAGCAAAAATCCTCACAGTCGTGCCAGTAGCTGGATTTTCACTGGCAGCGGCGTATGTCGAGGAAGGGGGAGAGCATAGTTTTCTCTCTTCGCATAAGAGTTCAGTTCGTAATATTGCTGCTTGGTAGAAGCATACTGTCGCGAGCCATACTAGCATAATACTAAATTAGTACTGTACTTATTGATTTCACTGATTTTACAATAATCTTGACCGTGGAAGCTTTAGCTAAATTTTTGGATAATTGATCGTACGTCTTTTAACAGAAATTTGTACGTCAATTTTAGTCTCGATTCCCTGTGATTTCACTGTCTTATTAAAGGGAATTAATACACAGTATATCTACATCTACATCTACATCTACATACTCCGCAATCCACCATACGGTGCGTGGCGGAGGTTATCTCGTACCACAACTAGCATCTTCTCTCTCTGTTCCACTCCCAAACAGAACAAGGGAAAAATGACTGCCTATATGCCTCTGTACGAGCCCTAATCTCTCTTGTCTTATCTTTGTGGTTCTTCTGCGAAATGTAACTTGGTGGCAGTAAAATTGTACTGCAATCAGTCTCAAATGCAGGTTCTCTAAATTTCCTCAGTAGCGATTCACGAAAAGAACGCCTCCTTTCCTCCAGAGACTCCCACCCGAGTTCCTGAAGCATTTCCGTAACACTCATGTGATGATCAAACCTATCAGTAACAAATCCAGCAGCCCGCCTCTGAATTGCTTCTATGTCCTCCCTCAATCCGACCTGATAGTGATCCCAAACACTCGAGCAGTACTCAAGAATAGGTCGTACTAGTGTTTTATAAGCGGTCTCCTTTACAGATGAACCACATCTTCCCAAAATTCTACCAATGAACCGAAGACGACTATCCGCCTTCCCCACAACTGCCATTACATGCTTGTCCCACTCCATATCACCCAAATAATCGACGTGACTGTGTCAAGCGCTACACTACTAATGGAGTATTCAAACATTAGACGATTCTTTTTCCTATTCATCTGCATTAATTTACATTAATTCATATTTAGATATAGCTGTCATTCTTTACACCAATCACAAATCCTGCCCAAGTCATCTTGTATCCTCCTACAGTCACTCAATGACGACACCTTCCCGTACACCACAGCATCATCAGCAACCAGCCGCACATTGCTATCCACCCTATCCAAAAGATCATTTATGTAGATAGAAAACAACAGCGGACCTACCACATTTCCATGGGGCACTCCAGAGGATACCCACACCTTCGATGAACACTCACCATCTATTACTTAAAAACCTTTGAGCCACTCACATACTTGGGAACCAATCCCATATGCTCGTACCTTAGTTAGGAGTCTGCAGTGGGGCACCGAGTCAAACGCTTTCCGGAAGTCAAGAAATATGGCATCCGTCTGATACCCTTCATCCATGGTTCGCAAGATATCATGTGAAAAAAGGGCGCGTTGCGTTTCGCAGGAGCGATGCTTTGTAAAGCCGTGCTGATGCATGAACAGCAACTTCTCTGTCTCAAGGAAATTCGTTATATTCGAACTGAGAATATGTTCGAGAATCCTGCAACAAACCGGTTAAGGATATTGGTCTGTTTTCATAACACATTAGTACGAGTACTGAGTGACACAATGCAACGCCACTGACTTTAATTATTGTGGCAGTGTTAACAAACTGTCGCCAACCCAGCTTCTTCTGGAGTTTTTGCGTAGATGCGCAGGGATTGGACAAAAACGTGAAAACACCATGTGAAATGCACGCTTGAACATAAACTCAGATGTTAGCAATGCCTATAGATTGTGCTGCTGTATGTGACCATAAGCGGCACCTGTGTAGAGTGATCAGTACACTGCAAGTGTCACCCTTGGTCACAAACTCTCTTCCGCGTAGCCGTGAATGCATTACGTTGGGGGTAAGTGAATTCCAACGCGGACAAATTGTTGGTGGTCGTATGGTAGGTGCTTCAGAAAAGGTAGCCGAAATGTTTAGTATTTCAAGATGCATCATATCGAAGAGTTATTCCGCATACAGGAAAAGCGGAGAAACGTCATCCACCAAGTCAAAACGCGGACGAAAGTGAGTGTTGAGGGATCATGACAGATGGTTATTGACGAGTATGTTTACGGAAAAGAAGAGGGCGACATCTGAAAAAGTCGCTGCAGTCGCACACGCGCCCCCTGTCATCACCTACACAGTACGAACGTCGCTCCATAATGTAACGCCCCAAGGACAGAAAACCGCAGTTAACAAACTCTGTGGAAGTGAGTCATCTTGACAGTGACGGCAACTATTGACGAAAAAATGTACACTGATAATATTTTGATTAACAGCTATATTATTCAAATACTGAGAATAGCATACAAAAAGGGGGGATAAAAGGAAAGGATCATCATAGATTCTTTATCAAACATCTGTAGAATACATTCAAAATCATATGAACGAAGGTTAAATCCAAGAAAGTAATTCAGTCAAAGATAACATTTACCATGAAATGGAGTTGTAGCCGCATCGAAAAGGAAATTCAATGCGACTACAATGCAACTCGGATATGGAAATGTTCAGTGAGTTAGTTGCTCTTGAGTCGCTGTAGAGTACTTTTCCGATAGTTGTCTGGATGCAAACGCTATTAGATTGTTTCAGTTTTGAAAATTTGATAATTTGTGAGGTAGAGACTGAAGTCTTGCTCAGTAATTAGACTGATGAAAGTTAATCTTTACCGTTCTCAACGCGACGGTATAGTAAGACGAGTGTTAGACTTCAATTGAGTGATATTGGTTTATCGGACTTAGCTTTCGTACTGTTGAACAGTTACAAACATCGAGAACAATGGATCAACGACGGAAAAACAATTCGTAGTCTTTGATAGGACACAGTGAAACGAACACACAAAGAAAGACAAGTACGCCGATTAGTCAAAAGTTGTCGTCAGCGTCACGATTACTGAACTGAACAGAAGTTAATCTTGAATGACATACCGGTGTGCGTGTGTTGTAGGGACAAACAATTAATTACAGAAAGAATACTAAGATCTGAGTCAAAAGGTAAATCTTACGTGTCACCTAACTCTTTAAACATTTTAAGTGACTAAGTGAGTACATGAATAATGGACAGTGAAGAGGGATTAGTTTGAACCAGTATTACGGCGTATTAAAAAAGAATTACTCCAGTGGAAGTTATCTCTGGAGTTACGTCGGACCGTTGTTAGTAACTGGACGTAGCAACAGCATAGCAATGGAATAGTAGACAGCAAATTTTCGTCCTCGCTGTGTATGATGTGAAAAACGACCGTAATGACGAAATCAGAAATCAAGATTTTATTTCATCACGGAACTAACCGGGCATAAAAGTAAAAATAAACGATTGCATTTTACCAGTTCGCACAAACTGAGAAGACTGTTGCGGACAGATAACAGAATATTTCTAAACCACGCGAGGAGTTGTGTTCTTGCGAGAGAGAGAGGTGCTGTTCCACGTCACACTGACGGGGACGAACATCGTTACGAGTCACGTCTCCTCCCGGAGAGAGAAGAACGACGGAAGTGACGTCACAACAAGCAGGCACCTGCAGGGCGAGATGGAACTCCATAAGCACCCGTCAGTGGGCAAATGCCCGCAGCAGGAAAACGTAATGCCGAGGCCATAAAATCTGGGCTATGGAGCAATGGAAGAATGTTATTTTGGGCCGGATTAGTCTTCTTTCACACTCTTTTTAACTCCTGCCCCAGTTTATCGCTAGACTGTGGGTTCGGTGGTATTTTGGACAGCTTACTGTGGTATTCCATATGCCTAGTGATCGAATTACTGCCAATGATTATGCACCCATTTTGGATGTTCAGGTCCATCCCACTGTGTAATGTTTGATGATGATGGTGAATTCCAAGACAACTGGGCTTCTTTTCACACAGCTCGCATCATTCTAGACTGGTTTTGTGAGCACGATGATGAATTGTCGCTGAAGTATACTTAGCATTGTAGAACACTCAGTATAATGTCGTTTATTGAAACTCAACTACACTTCTCGAACAATCACTATATACACCCGCAATGAAAACAAATGACATGTAGCCGACTATTCATCAAGAGCGTCGGTGAGGTTCGTCGGAGCTGGTCCTAGCTCGGCGAGGGACTGGCTGTACTGCTGCTGCGCTGGCCTTATAAAGCCAGCGGAGGTCGGCGGAGTACCCCAACTTTCCCTGTGTCTGTGAGGCGACCTCTGCAGAAAAAGGTTCGCATTAGTCTCTAGCAAGTTCTGTTTATTTTGAAGAATTTTTTCTCTCTTGGTTGCGCCTACAAGTGTTTGTGTATGTTATATGATACACAGCGGTGTCTTGAGTGTAGTCTGCCTGGCAGGGGCCGTCTGTGGCAGACGTAACAGTCGCACCTCTCTGACCACGAAAAACGTTCAGCCTTTGTGGCCCACTTTGGAGAGAAGGGTAGTTGATCGTTATCGACCTCCATCGTCGTTGACCGTTTTTTGCGAGAGGAATGGCATAAGATTCCTTCAAAACCATATAGGACCTGTATTTATCCGTTCGGAGACTATTGGAAGACCCGCCGGAGTGGCCGAGCGGTCCTAGACGCTACAGTCTGGAACCGCGCGGCCCCTACGGCCGCAGGTTCGAATCCTGCCTCGGGCATGGATGTGTGTGATGTCCTTAGGTTAGTTAGGTTTAAGTAGTTCTAATTTCTAGGGGACTGATGACCTCAGAAGTTAAGTCCCATAGTGTTCAGAGCCATTTGAACCATTTTGAACTACTGGAAGCCGTTTTGAATGTCAACAGATTTCCTACACCGTATTAGGCATGGTAATGTAGTTTCGGTGTTTCCGTATTTTAGCCGGATACCATGTAACGTAAGCGAGGCCGGCCGGTGCCGTTTCTGACATGGCCGCGCTTTTGGGAAAACTCCATGCTTTGCGAACAGGCGTGTGCTGTCCAAAAACAATGTAAGTATATAAGGAGAAGTAACAGTTTTTTCCGTTCTTCACTATAGCAGTGCTGCTATCAGAAAGGATTTTGCTGTATGTCGTTTATCCATTGGCTTCATCTAGCTAGGCCAACAAAACATTCCCGCCTTTCCTTAGAGCAGGGGATTTCCAGGAGCGACAGAGTATGTCACGTCGAAGAAACTTGAAGCGACAGAGTCACGTCGAAGAAACGTGAGTATTGTCCTTGCTTTACTGGGAGAGAACCATCATAAACACGCCTCCGCTAACGTAAGTTGTTTGATGCACTGCGCTACAATCCAATGTATGCTATCCCGGACAGGTTTTATCAGCGCCGCCTGCACCACTGTTTATGGGCGAACTTTAATCACACTTTGAAAGCCTCGGGGCAGCCATAACTTCCACAGAACAGTCTTAAATAAGGCGCACGCCGCATACTGAATTAAGCCAGAAACAAAGTTTCCAATAAAGCGTTTACTGCTCGCTTTTACAGCTTTTAGCGCACGCCTTGATCATAAACCGTAGGGCGGTAACAGCGTTCAGTGAAGAATAATTTGATACCGATATTATTTTAAAGAAAGCTCATACTTTCCTTATTAGAGGGAGCGTATCACCTCCTTTCCTACGTTCCGAACTTCATCAGATTAGTGTGTTAACTGTGTACCGGCAGGAATAATGGAAAGGTCATTAGAAATCACCCACCAACCCGTAAAGTTCTCCGGTTTATTAATCTGATTTATTCAGTTATTCGGTCATTATGCCATAATTTGTACCTTCTTCACTAGAGCATATGACACATCATTTAGTAATGACATTTCAGTATCTCTTCGCAAATAGTTTTTGGTCAGTCTGTGAAACATTTTTGGATAGCGTAATTGGCAGCACACAAACTACGACAGGCAATCTGCCGTTTGAACGAGTTTCAAATAGGTCGTGCACACCAAGTGTTCTCTCAGATTAAACTAACGTTATGGAAATAGTAATCCACTCTATGCAAAACTCAGCGATGTCGAACTAACAAAGCGGAATGCGAGCAGAAGAGAAGGACAAGTAATAAGAGATCACGCATCACCCTAACATCCTTGGAAGTAACTCAGAAGTTTTTTATTAGATTAAATGCTATTTCTCTATAATGTGGGGGATAACGTGGTATTGCTAATAAAGGTGTACATGGACAGGTTACAAGGGAGATGAACCATAGCTCAATCGAGAATTTTCAGGAAATGCTGAACTGGATGTCAATCCAAATTTCATATGTCGCTCCCAGTCCTCAGTAACATGAAAAATTTAAAGCTTTTCACTCGGTATTTCTCCCCTTTCGACTTTCGTTCCCTGTATGTGATTTTGAATACAAGGCTATACAATGTTATGGTATGAAGAAGTCGTCGAACAGAGCTGAGTCGTTCGTAAGGTATCCACGAAATTGTAACCCCGCGCACCACTTCACTTGATTATAATCGGTAAAGATTCTGCTACAAGAGCGCAGTTTAAAGGATCCTTTGTAACACCATTCATTTTCGATTGTGCTATTCTTAGTCTGAAATCAAAATTCAGTCACTCACTGCTGACTTCATCCTTTAGCTCTGTTCATACAGATCAGATTTAACTTTTATAGCGGTGGTCACATTACGTTTGTAGTTAGAAACATTTCAGTTTACGAAAATGTTCTGATCCGGTCCGATAGAAACCTCCAGTAATAAGATTTGAATAATTCAGCACAGTAATGTGTTACTAACGGAACAGAAAATAGGTTTTAACACACGGTCCGATAGTAATCTCCAGTTATAAGATTTGACCAGTTCAGCACACGAATGTGTTACTAACAGAACAGAAAATAGGTTTTAACACAGTACGTTTTCTCTCCATAAACTGAAATGTTCACCAGTAAGGAAGTTTACAGTTTATTGTAGCATTCCATGCTATCCTCTGCATAACTACTGCAACTTAAATTCACTCGGACATTTTTTACTGAAATAACCTGCCTTGATCCCCTGTAGAATTTTTAATACCCAAGCCCCCCTCATTGATTATCTTAACTATTCCTAGAAGCCCCCCCTCATTGATTATCTTAACTATTCCTAGAAGCCTAGGTGAGCTTCAGATGAAACTATCCCGTTTTTCATTCAAGTTGTGCAAATTATCCTCTGTCTGATTAGCACCTATTCATTAATTACTCTATTTAGTCATCTAATTTCACCATTCTTCCGTACTACCACATTTCAGAAGTTTCTATTCGCTTCATATTTGTACTGTTTCTCGTCCTCATTTCTCTTACATATAAGGCTACACTCCACACAAATACACTCCTGGAAATGGAAAAAAGAACACATTGACACCGGTGTGTCAGCCCCACCATACTTGCTCCGGACACTGCGAGAGGGCTGTACAAGCAATGATCACACGGCCGGCCGAAGTGGCCGTGCGGTTAAAGGCGCTGCAGTCTGGAACCGCAAGACCGCTACGGTCGCAGGTTCGAATCCTGCCTCGGGCATGGACGTTTGTGATGTCCTTAGGTTAGTTAGGTTTAACTAGTTCTAAGTTCTAGGGGACTAATGACCTCAGCAGTTGAGTCCCATAGTGCTCAGAGCCATTTGAATGATCACACGCACGGCACAGCGGACACACCAGGAACCGCATTGTTGGCCGTCGAATGGCGCTAGCTGCGCAGCATTTGTGCACCGCCGCCGTCAGTGTCAGCCAGTTTGCCGTGGCATACGGAGCTCCATCGCAGTCTTTAACACTGGTAGCATGCCGCGACAGCGTGGACGTGAACCGTATGTGCAGTTGACGGACTTTGAGCGAGGGCGTATATTGGGCATGCAGGAGGCCGGGTGGACGTACCACCGAATTGCTCAACACGTGGGGCGTGAGGTCTCCACAGTACATCGATGTTGTCGCCAGTGGTCGGCGGAAGGTGCACGTGCCCGTCGACCTGGGACCGGACCGCAGCGACGCACGGATGCACGCCAAGACCGTAGGATCCTACGCGGTGCCGTAGGGGACCGCACCGCCACTTCCCAGAAAATTAGGGACACTGTTGCTCCTGGGGTATCGGCGAGGACCATTCGCAACCGTCTCCATGAAGCTGGGCTACGGTCCCGCACACCGTTAGGCCGTCTTCCGCTCACGCCCCAACATCGTGCAGCCCGCCTCCAGTGGTGTCGCGACAGGCGTGAATGGAGGGACGAATGGAGACGTGTCGTCTTCAGCGATGAGAGTCGCTTCTGCCTTGGTGCCAATGATGGTCGTATACGTGTTTGGCGCCGTGCAGGTGAGCGCCACAATCAGGACTGCATACGACCGAGGCACACAGGGCCAACACCCGGCATCATGGTGTGGGGAGCGATCTCCTACACTGGCCGTACACCACTGGTGATCGTCGAGGGGACACTGAATAGTGCACGGTACATCCAAACCGTCATCGAACCCATCGTTCTACCATTCCTAGACCGGCAAGGGAACTTGCTGTTCCAACAGGACAATGCACGTCCGCATGTATCCCGTGCCACCCAACGTGCTCTAGAAGGTGTAAGTCAACTACCCTGGCCAGCAAGATCTCCGGATCTGTCCCCCATTGAGCATGTTTGGGACTGGATGAAGCGTCGTCTCACGCGGTCTGCACGTCCAGCACGAACGCTGGTCCAACTGAGGCGCCAGGTGGAAATGGCATGGCAAGCCGTTCCACAGGACTACATCCAGCATCTCTACGATCGTCTCCATGGGAGAATAGCAGCCTGCATTTCTGCGAAAGGTGGATATACACTGTACTAATGCCGACATTGTGCATGCTCTGTTGCCTGTGTCTATGTGCCTGTGGTTCTGTCAGTGTGATCATGTGATGTATCTGACCCCAGGAATGTGTCAATAAAGTTTCCCCTTCCTGGGACAATGAATTCACGGTGTTCTTATTTCAATTTCCAGGAGTGTAGTTCAGTAGTACTTCCTAATACTTGATTTTATACGTAACCTCAATAAACTCCTCGTTTTCAGAAAATCTTTTCATGCCATGGACTGTTGGCATTTTATATGTTCTTAACTTCCGTTCAATTATGCTCACTACATGACAGCACACAATTTTTTCTATTATTTTCAATTTCAGCTGATAGGCAGTAGTTGCCACCTTACCGCTTCTACCCGTAACAGCTTAGTTACCCCCTTCTTGATGTCCCTGCAGTATAGAACAGCTTTCCGTTACGTTTCTTTTCTGTTTCCTTATTATAATATGTTTTGCATTGTCGCTTGACATAAATCAACACACCGCTGCTGTGAACTATGTGGCTTTTGGAAACCAAAATGAACGTCAGTTTCACATCGGAAAGTTACAACAGTGAGTAATGTGATCCCCATTCCGTATCAATTAATAAAACCATAATCTTCTTATTCCACAACACATGAAGTTCCAAATCGTAAGCACAGATCCAGAAAAGAGATGCACCTTTTGCATTCGAGAATCGTCATAACTAAGACTTCACTGACTGGATACCAACAGATCATCCACTTTGATTTCTTGGTTCATTCCCTCACTGAGAGGCGGACTATGTTACGAAGTAGCTACGTGAAGACAACAACTTGCTCTTAAATTCACTCACACATTTGTGAGTTCATTAATTTCAATTTGTAATAAGATCTGGAATATTTGGAAGTATGCGCCACTGTTCTAATACTGTAACGAATAACACCATCCGTTGGTAACGTAAGTGAGTGTGTGCATGAAAATTTCGGTTTTGTTGGAGCACTTTAGTATTTGCTGATAAAATTCTTAATGTAGTCAATTATTTCAAACGTTAAGCCATACTCAAAAGTAGAATGCGTGCTGAAAAGAAACAAAATGTGTAGAACAATTATTGTCCTCGTACAAGAACTACACAGAGACTTCCTTCATCGTAACAAGTTCGGGAGTAATAGTGTGACGCAGTTGGTTCATCGGGGTAATTGCATGTGCACTTTGTGTAACTGTGACCATTCTGTAATGATCTGTGAGGTACCTGTGAAGGAATATTATAAAGTGACTGTAAATGGAGATCTATCAAAAACTGTGGTAAAAATTGAGATAACTATCAAAATTTGAGTTTCTTCTAGACAGAAAATTTAAAGTGTTACAGCTCATTCATTTTTTTTATTAAATAAATTCTAGAGTTTCGGACACCTGTAAGTATGGTTTGTATACTGTGCAAAATTCATCGAAGAATGTCCCTTACGTATGAAGAAAAGTGTACCTATAGCAACAAATGCAGCCAATAGTAAGTGAAAAAATGAGGAAATTCCAGCCGTGAAAAAATTTATTTTGTTATGTTTTTGAACTTCCACTGCTATGACTGTGAATCCTGAATCGTTCCTGGTCATGCTGACAAAGTTTTATGAGTTTATTTCTAAAAGTATAGACAATGGAAAATAAAATGTCCTGTGGTGCCTCTCCTGCTCCAAGACGCCTCGTTTGACGTGCTACCCCCCCCCCCCCCCCCTTAAAGACAGTGTAAAGAACTGATTTCTTTTTATTAATTCTTTTCACAATCCATCATTATATATTATTTTGGCAATCAAGTACAAAGTTACACTACGTTCGTGCTGTTAAATTATTCAGTTTAAAAATGACACTACATCACTTGTTTAGTTATTTGATTAGTCCATGAATAGTATTTTAGTGTACAATGCACTGTGGAGGGAATGACTGTTGTAGTTACTGAATTACTAAATTATTATGTGATTCAGTGATTTAACACAGTGCGTCGTTATCTACTGATTGTCGGCCTCCAGTTGACGTAGCTGTCTTGTTTCATTTTAATTACACATAATTATGTGAGTATGTAAGTGGAATATTATTACCACTCGAACTGAAATTTCGTTGTAGTTCGCCATCGGGTAGTCTGATGTCTTCATGGTCATATTTTCCATGATTCAATATCTTTTATAGTAAATTCCGACTGTTGCGTTGTATCTGAAATATGACGTCGCTGTTCAGGTAAACGAACTTTAAAACTGTTTTTAGAAAATGTTAAAAGCAGCTGATTAAAACCTGGTGATCTCGTACTGATGGTAAGTTCATCTGCGATAGATGTGGCATTAAATTACTTAAAGCCACCTGCTACTGTAATTTTTTTCTATTTTTTGTTGTACGATTGCACAATTTAGGTCTCTGACCATTACGAAGTATCTTTCTAAGAAATTCATCGACGGTACATTTCGCCTTACAGACGTTGTAGTGGTGATCTATTGAGGCTTGGTATCTAGTTCCAATTAATGCACGAGCAAGGAAAGGGATTTAGGATAGCAAGAGGAGCTGGTATTAGAGATTTTTTGGTTAGATATGAAAGTACATGCAACAAACTTCAAAATTCCACGATCACTTTAGTAGAGCGTTTATTCAGATTACGGTTTCGGCAAACAATGTTACCATCTTCGGTTCTGTATAGTACAGAATGAGTAAGCATAAAGCTACATAGCATTTTTAACGTAATATCGACAAGTAACATACCTTATGCAATACACTTCAAAACGGCTCGTCTATGTGTACAATAATTGGTGTCAGGCAATAAATAAACACTCCAAGAACATGCGTGGCCTATTGTATCGTCACGTCACGAATAAAACAATCATTACGTAAAATGTCGTATACAGTGCACCGAATATGCATGCTCAACCTCTCTTAAAACTTCCAAACAGACTGAGAATGGGTAGTAAAATGGCGGATACTTCACCAGGTAACACCACAGTAGCAACAAACTGCAAAACAGCGCGTTTCATGTAAAGCCCAGTAACAAATATAAATCCAAGTCCTTTTTACAATATAATCGGTATGCTTGCGACAGCTACCTTACCAATGTGTTTCTAAGCACTGCACATAAAAACAGGAGTTTCCGGTGCTCATATCTCGGGTTCAATTGGTGGATATCACTCGGGCTATGGACCATTGTTACACCTGACAGGACGACCGTTCCACTTTCACTATCCAACCGTACAGGATCAAAATATGAACATTACACACTTCCACCTGCATAGGCACATATAGCAAATCGATTAGTTCTAGTTTCATTTCATGTGATCTACGGTGGGCTTGATGTGTCGTTAGAGAGGCACCGTTAATTCATAGGCGGATCCTGCGGACGCCGCAAAATACAGAGTTTTCACCATATTTTCGCCGTCACCAGTTGACCAAGACTATGCAGAGGAAATAGCTGAAACTTTTTCGATGTATTCGTAAGATCCAAATCTCGGACAGCGTTAAAAATTTTCTTTATATCTGTATCCGTTTCCAAAACAGAGAGGTTTTCTACATGTAAAACCCGGTATAAGGTGAAACTTGAATAACAAATAACAACACAAAATTGTTCATAATTCATCGGTATGTTCTCTACGCATTTCTGTACAAGCGCCATCTCTCCGTTTTCAAAACAACCTTTATCTGTTACTCTTTATCCGTTATCGAGAAACTCTCTAGAAACTTGTTTTTTAGATACCAAATCCATGCCGCGGATTACGAAACAGGCATTGAACGGTTGTTTTACGATGTGTTCCTAAGATCACGTTCTCGAACAACTTTAAAAATTTTCTTCATATCTTTATCCTTTCCCAGAGGTTCAAAGCTACCCTATTTGTACACGTACTATATGAACGAAAGTCCGGTTTGAGGGGAAAACGAAGTTTATACAAAGTGACGTAACACGAAGGAATATGCTGTAAAGCGGCTCCGTTATCATCTGGAAACCCCATGCTGTAATAATAAACCACATGCGAAATTTTATTTGAGTAAACTCAGGTATGAGGTGTTTATTTTGTGTTATTTCAGTTTGATATAAGTAAAGTATCTAAATTCTACTGTCCAATACATCTGTTTTTCCAACGGCCTTGCCGCAGTGGTAACTCCGGTTCCCTCCAGATCACCGAAGTTAAGCGCTGTCGGGCTGGGCTAGCACTTAGATGGGTGACCATTCTGTCTGCCGAGCGCTGTTGGCAAGCGGGGTGCACTCAGCCCTTGTGAGGCGAGCTGAGCTGCTACCTGACTGAGAAGTAGCGGCTCCGAACTGGTGAACTGACATACGGCTGGGAGAGCGGTGTACTGATCGCAGGCCCCTCCATACCCGCATACAGCGACGCCTATGGGCTGAGGATGACACGGCGGCCAGTCGGTAACGCTGGGCCTTCCAAGGCATGTTCGGACGGAGTTTAGTTTTAATACATTCGTTTTCATACGAGTTATATGCCCTGCTGCAGCAGGGAAAAGGAGGGAGCCAGTCGAAAAATGCTCCTGTCGAAGTACCAAAAATGCAAATTGGTTCCTGTTTATTTGAAAGACTGATTGAAAAGTGTGGTACTAGCTGCTTCATTCTACCTTCTTAAGCATCTTTAAATATTTTTCCAAAGATTTTGGCATGCAAACATTCTCGCTTTTTTATTTCTGAGGGAGAAGGAGGCAGTTACAGTAGCAAAGAAACAGAAAATAAGAAATAGCTTATGATGGACATTGGTTGTGGTATAGAAAGAGAGAAGGGGACAACTGCAGTGTGAGACAAAGAGAGGACGCAGTGGGACTGGAACATAGCGAAAGTGTAGTACGAGAAAATGAGTGAAATGGACAGTGCCCAGGGTTTGGGACGGGAGGGGGGGGGGGATTAAAGTGAAAGAGAAAGTGGAAATGGTTGAGAGAGAGTGATAATGAGACACAGAGTATATGAAAATGATAAGGCAGAAGAGAGAAATAGTGTGGTACTGAGAAGCAAGAAATGAGATATCAGCATTAAGTGGGAGCAAGAGGAAGACAGTGACAGCGAGAGGAGGCTGAAGTAGTGGGACGGAATGAAGACAACTGTGGCTGACACAGGAGACAATGACAGAGAAATGCAAAGAGATATTAACAATGCGTTGGGCCGAACGAGTGAGTGAGAAAGGACAGCTGGGAGTGGATGAGTATGAGTGACATATATCAGTGAACTAGTGGGTGTGAGTGACTTACTGTTATGGGAGCTTGTGGGAGTCTGAGGTGTGTTCCATGTTAAGAATAGCGCAATTATGTATGCTTGTCAAAATTTTTGGGAAAATTTTTGAAGGTGCTGAGATAGGTGGAATCAGGTAACTGGTACCTCACTTTTCTGAGACAGCCTTATAAATAAATAGGAACATGTTCCCTTTTTCTGTACTCCGATAGGAGTATTTTTCTGCTAGTTGTAAACAAGAATAGTTCAAATCAGACTATAAATTTCCTTTTAAGTTTTTATGTTTAAAAATCCTTAAAAAAATTCTCTCCATAAGTCTTTGTTAACCATAAAAGAAAGTTCTGCATTACATAATTGTCATTCAGTACATCTTAATGAAGCAAAATGTATTGTCTATCAAAGTTAAATAGACCGAGAAACAAGTCCTTAAAGCACCACCTCATGTATACAGACAAGATACGGTACAGATATTTCATATTATTATATTAAGATGATGATGAGGTCCCATACTCCGAGGAACGTAGGGGACGATGGGGGAGACCCGCACCGTCGTACTAGGCAAGGTCCTATAGGACGCGGTTTACCATTGCCTTCCTCCAACCATAATTGGGATGATTGATGATTATGAAGACGACACAACAACACCCAGTGATCTCCAGGCAGGGAAAATCCCTGACCCCACCGGGAATCAAACCCGGCATCCTGTACGCGAGAAGCGAGAACGCTACCGCAACACTACGAGCTGCGGACTTACATTTATAGGAAGGAAGATTTATAATCGTAGTCAAAAACTTCTTATACAAATAACCTACAGTATACTGTACCGATACTAATTTCTATGTACAACGAAAGATATCGCTCGATGTCGAGTTGAATTTAATCAAACTGTAGGCACAGAACAGGACATAAATTGGTCTACATTATTACCCACTGATGTTGGTGTGCAAACTGTAAAAATTGTTAGTTCGCCAAACATGTCATTCCAAAAAATGTAAATATGCTAAATCTCATGTTAGAAAATTGTCGAAGTGTCTGTAGCAAGGTCCCCGAGTTACTTGAAACAAACAGTAGCAACGCCAATATTGTATTAGGTACCGAAAGCTGGTTGAAACCAGGCATAAATAGCAGCAAAATTTTGAACTCGGATTGGACAACGTTTAGGAAGGATAGGACTGATGCTATGAGAGGTGGTGTGTTCATTGCAGTTAAAAACTGTTTAAACGCAGTTGAGATCGATACTGGGTCGGACTGTGAAACAGTCTGGATAAAGCTGTCAATCAGACGAGGAGTGACCACTGCATTAGGATGTTTTTTATTGACCACCAGCATCCGCAACAAACGTCACAGAACGTTTCAGGGAAAGTCTGGAGTACGTAGGAAATAAATATCCAAATTATCCATTAGTTGAAGGTGGAGACTTTAATCTGAGGTCCATTGATTGGGAAAATTATACCTTTATCACAGGGGGCAGAAGCAAAGACTCGTGTGAAGTTATTCTAGGAGCGCTTTCAAGATACAAACTTGAGCAGTTGGTTAGAAAAACAACTCTAAATGGGAACATATTAGATATCTTGTCGACAAACGGACCTGATCTTTTTGGGGAAGTTAATCTGGAAGAAGGTATTAGCAACCATAATGTCGTTGTGGCTTCCAAGTCAGTGGAAGCTGCAAAAAAAAAAACGAAGAAACAGCGTAGAGTTTTCTTGTTTGGGAAAGCAAATAAATGTGTCATTAATGAATAATATCTTCATAGACAGCTCCAAGCATTTACCGCGACACAAAGATACTGAGCGTCTTTGGTCGCAATTTAAAGGTATTATCCACCACGTGCTAGAGAAATATATGCCTAGAAGAAGTATAGGGGAGGGAAAGGATCCACCTTTGTTCAACAAACATATTAGGAAGTTGCTGAGAAAGCAGAGAATTTTGCACAGTCGTTTTAAACGTAGTCACTGCCCCGCTGACAAACAGAACGAAAGCAGCTGTCAAAAGGTCAATGAGAGATTCTTTTAACGGAATTGAAAGCAATATTTTATCTGCAGATTCTAAAAATAACCCCAAATAATTTTCGTCGTACGTAAAATCTATGAACGCTACAAACAAATAAGTACCTTCTCTTGCTGACAGTACGGGTAATGTAACGAATGATGATAGACAGAAGGCCAAAATTCTAAACCTAGCTTTCAAAAACTCGTTTACGGTAGAGGACTGCAGCATCATTCCCCCTTTCAATTATCGAACAGACGCAAGGATGGCTGACATAGTGCTTAGTGTATCTGGGATTGTATAACAGTCCTTAGACGCCAGGAAGGCACCTGGCCTGTACGGTATCCCCGTAAGATTTTATGTCGACTATGCTACAAACATAGCACAATTCTTATCCATCATCTATCACAGATCATTGGAAAAGCGGAAAGTTCCACGGTACTGGAAGAAGGCCCAGATCATAGCAATCTACAAAAAGATTAGAAAATCGGATGCACAGAGTTACCGGCCAATTTCACTGGCATCGATTTGTTGTAGAATCATGGAACATATTTTTCCCTCACACATAATGTCTTTATAGACTGTGGGAAGCTCATCTGCAGAAATCAGCACGGTTTTAGGAAACAGCGGTCATGCGAGACACAGCTGGCCCTCTTTGTGGTCCCAGGTTAGTACCATATTCCCGACTTTCGAAAGGCGTTAAACTCAGTTCCGCAGTGTCGCTTGCTCCCAAAAGTGCGCGCTTACGGTCTATCCGATGACATATGCCGTTGGATTTAAAGTTTTCCAGCAGATCACAATATAGTAGTGATGAAGAGTAGGCTGAAGTTCAAGACATTAGTCAGGAAGAATCAATACGCAAAGAAGTGGGATACGGAAGTACTAAGGAATGACGAGATACGTTTGAAGTTCTCTAACGCTATAGATACAGCAATAAGGAATAGCGCAGTAGGCAGTACAGTTGAAGAGGAATGGAGATCTCTAAAAAGGGCCATCACAGAAGTTGGGAAGGAAAACATAGGTACAAAGAAGGTAGCTGCGAAGAAACCATGGGTAACAGAAGAAATACTTCAGTTGATTGATGAAAGGAGGAAGTACAAACATGTTCCGGGAAAATCAGGAATACAGAAATACAAGTCGCTGAGGATTGAAATAAATAGGAAGTGCAGGGAAGCTAAGACGAAATGGCTGCAGGAAAAATGTGAAGACATCGAAAAAGATATGATTGTCGGAAGGACAGAGTCAGCATACAGGAAAGTCAAAACAACCTTTGGTGACATTAAGAGCAACGGTGGTAACATTAAGAGTGCAACGAGAATTCCACTGTTAAATGCAGAGGAGAGAGCAGATAGGTGGAAAGAATACATTGAAAGCCTCTAGGAGGGTGACGATTTGTCTGATGTGATAGAAGAAGAAACAGGAGTTGATTTAGAAGAGATAGGGGATCCAGTATTAGAATCGGAATTTAAAAGAGCTTTGTAGGACTTCCGGTCAAATAAGGCAAAAGGGATACATAACATTCCATCAGAATTTCTAAAATCATTGGGTGAAGTGGCAACAAAACGACTATTCACGTTGGTGTGTAGAATATATGAGACTGGCGACGTACCATCTGACTTTCGGAAAAGCATCATCCACACAATCCCGAAGACGGCAAGAGCTAAGTGCGAGAATTATCGCACAATCAGCTTAACAGCTCATGCATCGAAGCTGCTTACAACAATAATATACAGAAGAATGGAAAAGAAAATTGAGAATGCGCTAGGTGACGATCAGTTTGGCTTTAGGAAAAGTAAAGGGGCGAGAGAGGCAATTCTGACGTTACGGCTAATAATGGAAGCAAGGCTAAAGGAAAATCAAGACACTTTCATAGGATTAGTCGACCTGGAAAAAGCATTCGACAATATAAAATGGTGCAAGCTGTTTGAGATTCTGAAAAAAGTAGGGGTAAGCTATAGGGAGAGACGGGTCATATACAATATGTACAACAACCAAGAGGGAATAATAAGAGTGGACGATCAAGAACTAAGTGCTCGTATTAAGAAGGGTGTAAGACAAGGCTGTAACCTTTCGCCCCTACTCTTCAATCTGTACATCGAGGAAGCAATGATGGAAATAAAAGAAAGGTTCCAGAGTGGAATTAAAATACAAGGTGAAAGGATATCAATGATACGATTCGCTGATGACATTGCTATCCTGAGTGAAAGTGAAGAAGAATTAAATGATCTGCTGAACGGAATGAACAGTCTTATGAGTACACAGTATGGTTTGAGAGTAAATCGGAGAAAGACGAAGGCAATGAGAAGTAGTAGAAATGAGAACAGCGAGAATCTTAACATCAGGATTGATGGTCACGAAGTCAATGAAGTTAAGGAATTCTGCTACCTAGGCAGTAAAATAACCAATGACGGACGGAGCAAGGAGGACATGAAAAGCAGACTCGCTATGGCAAAAAAAGCATTTCTGGCCAAGATAAGCCTACTAATATCAAATACCGGCCTTAATTTGAGGAAGAAATTTCTGAGGATGTACGTCTGGAGTACAGCATTGTATGGTACTGAAACATGGACTGTGGGAAAACCGGAACAGAATTAGGTGCACTGAGAAGGTAAGGAATGAGGAGGTTCTACGCAGAATCGGAGAGGAAAGGAATATGTGGAAAACACTGATAAGGAGAAGGGACAGGATGATAGGACATCTGCTAAGACATGAGGGAATGACTTCCATGGTACTAGAGGGAGCTGTAGAGGGCAAAAACTTTAGAGGAAGACAGAGATTGGAATACGTCAAGCAAATAATTGGGGACGTAGGTTGCAAGTGCTACTCTGAGATGAAGAGGTTAGCACAGGAAAGGAATTCGTGGCGGGCCGCATCAAATATCAAACCAGTCAGTAGACTAATGACCAAAAAAAAAAGCAGGCAGAGAGCGGTATGTCGTCCTGAATGGGGAGACTTCAACAGAAACAAGTGTAACAGCAGGTGTGCCCCAGGGCAGCGTAATAGATCCGCTGCATTTATGATTTACATAAACGATCTGATTGATGGTATGGACAGCGGCATTAGAGTGTTTACGGATGATGCTGTAGCCTACAGGAAAGTATCACACGAAATTTGTGGACAAATCAATAAGGATTTGCAGAAAATAATTGCATGGAGTAATGCCTGGCAGTTATCTCTCAATATTAGTAAGTATAACCTACTGCGTATAACAAAGCCAAAATCCCCATTAAGTACGAGTACAAAATAAATGCCCAGTCTTTGGAAGCGGTAACATCCGTCAAGTACCTGGGTCTGACTGTTCGAAATGATCCCAAATGGAACAATCAGATCATGTGAAACTCAGCTCGCCCTATTTGCCCAAGAAATTCACAGTGCCGTAGACACTGGCGAGCAGATCGATGCCGTATTCCTGGACTTCAGGAAGGCATTTGATACGGTTCCGCACTTACGTTTAGTGAAAAAAATACGAGCTTACGGAATATCGGACCAGGTTTGTGATTGGATTCAGGATTTCCTAGAAGAAAGAACACAACATGTCATTCTTAACGGTTCAAAATCTGCAGATGTAGAGGTAATTTCGGGAGTACCGCAGGGAAGCGTGATAGGACCTTTATTGTTTACAATATACATAAATGACTTAGTTGACAACATCGGTAGCTCCGTGAGGCTATTTGCAGATGACACGGTTGTCTACAAGAAAGTAGCAACATCAGAAGACTCGTACGTACTCCAGGAGGACCTGCAGAGGATTAATGCATGGTGCGACAGCTGGCAGCTTTCCCTAAACGTAGATAAATGTAATATAATGCGCATACATAGGGGCAGAAATCCATTCCAGTACGATTATGCCATAGGTGGTAAATCATTGGAAGCGGTAACGACCGTAAAATACTTAGGAGTTACTATCCGGAGCGATCTGAAGTGGAATGATCACATAAAACAAATAGTGGGAAAAGCAGGCGCCAGGTTGAGATTCATAGGAAGAATTCTAAGAAAATGTGACTCATCGACGAAAGAAGTAGCTTACAAAACGCTTGTTCGTCAGATTCTTGAGTATTGCTCATCAGTATGGGACCCTTACCAGGTTGGATTAATAGAAGAGATAGACATGATCCAGCGAAAAGCAGCGCGATTCGTCATGGGGACATTTAGTCAGCGCGAGAGCGTTACGGAGATGCTGAACAAGCTCCAGTGGCGGACACTTCAAGAAAGGCGTTACGCAATACGGAGAGGTTTATTATCGAAATTACGAGAGAGCACATTCCGGGAAGAGATGGGCAACATATTACTACCGCCCACATATATCTCGCGTAATGATCACAACGAAAAGATCCGAGAAATTAGAGCAAATACGGAGACTTACAAGCAGTCGTTCTTCCCACGCACAATTCGTGAATGGAACAGGGAAGGGGGGATCAGATAGTGGTACAATAAGTACCCTCCACCACACACCGTAAGGTGGCTCGCGGAGTATAGATGTAGATGTAGATGTAGACACAAGTAACGGGTAAGGCGACCACTAGATTGCGGTTTATTGGTAGAATCCTGAAGCGACGGCAATTGCTTACAATACGTTAGCTCGTCCAGTCTTAGAGTATTGTTCGTCTGTATGGGACCATTACAAGTTGGGTCTGATTCAAGAGATTGAGAAGGTCCAAAGGAGAGCGGCAAGATTCGTGACTGGTACATTTGAGGATAAGGGAGTAATAATGAACCAGATATCAGAATTAAAAACTTAATATGCAGTATAAGTGCAGCAGCGTAGATAGTATAAATAGAGTATGTTACGTATGGGAACGGAGACGTAAGCAAAAAGACGGGAGTGTGACGGCTAAATTGAAAGATACAATTTTTTTATGCTTCTTAAATTTTCCCAGTCCACTCTCGGGCCCGCGTACTGATTTTCTGTACAGGGCTAACGGTCCGCCCTAAATGACGAATTTGCCATAGGATTGCTGGACTCGATTACTGAACTATGTACAACATCCATAATATTGATGTCCACAACACCAGTAATATCGATGCCACTCAGATTCTTTCCCCACCTCACTGTAGTTGATGATGTCAGAGTAATTATTTATTTTTCGAAGCATACAGCCATCATTTTGTGCACTGGACGCTCACTGCTCTCATCTCTCGTCTTATGTATTCTAGTAGGTATGCTACTGATGTTACGTGAACCCGCATTACTTCATTCCCAACATATGATCTTAGTAGTTTTTGCAAAGACATCAAAACTCTTTCTTTACGATAAAAATTTAATACAGAATTACAGTGCAGATTTCAAAATTGTCTACTGAATAATCGTTCTACGGGATACATGTTCCCTAAACTACTGCTGAAAGAAATTGCACCACCCACCTGAGTTGAAAAATTTTCTTTGTAATAGAAAACTTCTTTCTGTATTATCATGATCGCGACAATGTGACTCCTACACATTTTCCACTTTGTGCGCATGCGTCAAAGAGTGTATTAAACATTAGCCCATGCTGACATTTTAACTTTACGGCAAAAGGAGTTTTCAGCACTGAAAGTTATTCATCGAATGTGGGTACGCAACACAGATGTCATTCGAATGGTTGGCCGCTATCGTGAGACTCAATAGACTGGAGAGCAGTCCCGTAAAGAACGCCACCCGCTTAATGTGGTCTGTAGTTTCTCTGATGAGCCTGTAGCATGACTACGCTTGTCGTTCTCGAGACAACTAACATCGCTGTTTAGATCCAAATAGCACGAAAAGTTTGGTCTTAGGCACCCATTATGAACAGTACAAAATGAGCATTACCATGTGGCATGAAGATCAAGGGAGCACCTGGAGTGGAATATAGATAATTGATGTGGGATTTTTACCGACGAGTGTGGGACCTAACTGATGTCTGATTATCGTAGTAGATTAGTGTGCAGGCCACCAAAAACCGAGAAGTGTTCCAGGTACGCATCGTTTTAGTAGGCAGGATCATCAGTCGTATTTTGGACTAGTATTATGCACGGACGTCGGAAGCGTCACATCACTGCCCAAGGTAATCTGTGCCGTATCAGAATAGGATCCTAAAAACTATTGTACACCCGTGCAAAAAAATATTACGGCGATGGGCTCATATTTCAAGACGATAACGCAAGAGGACACCACGATTACCCCGTGAACACCTTCCTCTACGAGGCAGGATCCTGCATCTTAATCCAGAACTACACAACTACTCCGTAGACCACCATATCGTGAATGGCAGAGAGTACCTTGCACTATTTCTAGTCATTTCCTGCCTTGTTTCAGTTGCAAATCGTGGGATGGGAAAACGACTGTGTAAATACATTCGCACGAGCTCTAACTCAACTTTTCTTCGTGGTCGTTAGGCAAAATGTGCTATGGCGTGAGTAGAACCGTTCTGCAGTCAGCAGCAAGTGCCACTTCTCTAAATTTTGTCAATAGTATATCGCGGTAAGAACATCGTTTTCCCTGCGGTGATTCCCGTTTGATTTCACGAAGCATCTCTTCGATACACACATATTGATCGAACCTACTGGTACGAATTCCAGTAGTCCGCCTCTGAAATGCGTCCTGGTGTGGATCTGAAACACTCGAGCAGTACTCAACAATGGTTGCACCAGTGCTGTATAGGCGGCGTCTTTTACAGATGATCTATATTTTCTGTAACAACTACAACACCAATTGTAACAACTGTGACGACTTCTGTTACTAAATGTAACAGTTGTGTTACTAAATGTGACACTTGTATCACTCAATGTAACTGTGTTTTCTCTTTTGATGCTGTCAATTGTCAGGATGAGCATTCTAAAGCATTCTGTCAGGGTGAAAATATTAAATAAATTAACTTTTCTCTCTTACAACATGTGGGCAGGGTGGGTTCTCCCTTGGCTCGGGTATGAGGTCGAATGAAACATCATTTTTACATAAGATAACTTTTATTGAAAGTTTCGTACAATTGTATCTTACTGGGACGTTCTGGTTCGGAGAGCGGCAGCCGTGTCGTTTGCGTAGCCTTCTGCTGCGACAGCGGCGGCGGCGGCGGCGGCGGCGGCGGCGGCGTCTGATTACGCGTAGCGGTGTGTATCTCGTGTCGCCGTCTCGCCCAGCTGACCGGAGACGCGCAGCGCGAGGTGGCCGGTTTTAACTATTGCGAGCGAAGTCGTGCATCGGATGATACCTTGGGTGTGGCGTCCCAGTGTTTCTCTTCTCTAAGCGGCCGCGTGTGTTGTGCGTCGACCAGCGGAGCGGCGCGGCGGGGCAAGGCCAGTGTCCCGAACTCGAACCACGGACTCCCGCTTGCCAGTCTTCGGCTGTCAGATCTTTATCCCAGCTCACAGGTGACTGCTGAGGTGAGGCCGTCTCCTTCCCGTCCTCACGAGTCACCTGGGTACGTAAAAACCAAATACCTTTTAACTTCTGTCTTCTGGCGCCGCGGCTGCTGCTTGCTATTCCATTACAGCGGCGGACTTGGTGCGTCTGTGCATGATGCAGTCTCTTCTTGCATGACGGTCTTCAGCAGCGAAACTGACTGAACACTACTGCTACTCTTCTTTTCTTCCTTCGTCTCTCGTCTTCGTCTCCGTTCTCGTCTCCGTCTTCGTCTTCGTCTTCTTCCCCGTCTTCATCTGTCTTCATCCGTCTTCATCTGTCTTCAACTGTCTACAACTGTCGGGCCCACCGCGTCTCGTGTATTTATTCACTTCAGTTTACTGGAGGTGAACGACTTCACGGCCATTGCCTCTTCTGTCACGTTGAAAAGCTTCTCGAAGAATCTTCTTGACCTCGGTCATTGGCTCTTGGAATGTAGGCGAGGGCCTTTGCTCACATGCGACAACTGAGAAACACGTGAGCCGGTCGGGCGATGCCCTGACGGCTGAATCGACAGCGCCCGCTTATGTGGAACTGCTGACTTCATGGTCATTGTCTCTTCTGCTGTTCTGCCCACTGAATGCGAGTATGTAACTCTCTAAACTAAACCAAGTTTTCCATTTATATTCTAATTTCTAGTTCACTTTGATTTCACTAATTTATTTACTTCAGTACCACTCAACATTCCTCCACCCTTCGGAGAAATTCGCCCTCGAATTTACCACTCAACATTCCTCCACTCTTCACACTGAAAAAGCACAAGCACTGAAAACTCTCGACTTAGAAGATTACACACGCTTCACATTAAGTATGTGGAAAATACTTTATCACTTTACAAAAGCACTGTACGGTCATGAATCACATAGTTCTTACATAAATGGTTGTAATAAGTGTAACAAATCTTGATGACAATGAATAAACAAAAAATAGATTTTGCACTTAGAAAATTACATAGCAACAACTGTTTAATCTACCCTATACTAATGCAAGAATATCTATTCTACAGTATTGTTTATTTTAACAAGAGACTGTTTAATAAAGAATGAAGTACAATAAACAAAATTAATACACTAATGCTCAAAAGTAACTGCTGAAGTACACCAGTTAAGAGTGTGGTATCCAGTTAACAGGGATTTGATCAAGTGTCATATTATGATTTGGCTTATTTTTTCGTCTTAAATAAAAGGAAACTGTACAAAGCAGAAACACCAACACAAAGGTTCCAGATATACCCGTGCCTAGCATTATAATTTTAGTTTTGTGTTCACCTTTTAATTTTAAGACATGTTGCATCATAACATCGGCATCAATTTTGCTTTGCTGTGAGTTTATGACTTCAGAAGGGAACTGTAAAGGGAGTCATTGAGGTAGGATAGGTTTTATGTAGGAAATGCTTGCATGGCGTTTTCTGAAAAAAGCAAACAACATGGTTATGAACCTACCAACCTAGTAAAAAACAAAAACAAAGAACAGAAGGAATACATTGTTAACTACAAGATCTACTTCTTTCTACGTTCAACTTTTCTTTCTTAAAAAATAAACCATTATAATTTATTAATTATTTACATTTGTATACTGTCCATAGTCTACTAAGATTCAACTAGGACATTCGCACCCTTGAACGAAGATTGTATGGTGCCATGTCTGTATGTTGTGCTGGCGTGGCCACTCTTTTTCCTTTACGGGAACTTCCTCCACCCTTCGGAAAAGCAGACACTATTGTTGAAGGAATTACATCTGGAGCGCCCTTAAAAGGTTTTAAACGACTTGCATGGACAATGGTAGTTCGGGTGGGCAGTTGTAATTTAACGTTGACTGGTGACGTGATCTCAATAATTTGATAAGGACCTCTGTAGTTTGTTACAAATTTCTTCGTTTTTCCTTTAGCTATGTAAGGAGTTGAAAGCATAACCCACTGACCGATTTTGTAATTTGGATATTTAGCTTGGGTATTACCTAATCTTTCCTGTCGTTCCAAAGCCTTTGTATTAGATTTTTGAACCTTTTTCCATACCTCCTTCATCATTCGACTGAAATCTCTTACTGTTTCTCCGACTTTTCCGTTTTTCTGCCTGATTACATCAAAAGGGGACGGCATTTTTTTCCCATAGACCACTTCATAAGGTGACATGCCAGTTGCTTCATGCGTTTTGGCGTTGTATACCGACACGATTATTGGTAAATACGTATCCCAATTAGAATGTTGTTCGTTAATATAATAACTAAGCATCTTGCCAATTGTCCGATGAACTCTTTCTGTGCGCCCGTTGCACTGAGGGTGTAACGGAGTTGTGCGTAATTTGCGTATTTTTAATAAGTGGCATAGCTGTTTCATTAATTCAGACATAAAATTAGATCCCTGATCTGTGATAATAGCTTCAGGTACGCCAAATTTAAGTATCCAGTTGTTAACTAAAGCTTGGGCAACTGTATTTGCTTGCTGATCTGGGAGACTCACCATAGCTAGATAGCGTGAAAAGTGATCGATAATTGTAAGAACATACTTATTACCAGCAGGTGTTTTATGAAATGGCCCGTAGAGATCGACTCCGCAGATTTGAAATGGACATGAAGCCTCGGGGAGCCTCTGTAAGGGTATTTTTGAACGAGAAAGTTCAGCTCGTTGTGCGCACGCAATGCAATTACGAACGTACTGCGCAACATCCTGCTTTCTGGTTTGCCACCAAAATCGCTCTGCTACTCGTCTTTCGGTTGTCCGCTGTCCTCCGTGTCCTGCAAGGATATGATCGTGGGCCTCTGCCATTATTTCTTGTCTAAGGTGTTGGGGAACAACAATTCGCGGTCCAAGTTTTGTTTTACGGCATAATACACCATCTTCAAAGCAAAATTGTTTTTGAGTTGCGTATTTTTTACATTCTGTATCCTCATCTTGTGCCTTTTTCCAGTCCTCAGTATCTCGGCCTGTTGCTTCCAAAAGTGCTATTTTCCGACTTAGGCAATCTGCATTTGTGTGTTTTTTGCCTGGTTTATGGATAACTTCGAAATCCATTTCGGAAAGACATAGGGCCCAACGCGTGAGACGACTAGATGGATCCTTTAATCCAAGCAACCATTTTAAAGCTGCGTGGTCTGTAATGACCTTGAATTTCCTACCATACAAGTAGCATTTAAAGTATTTGATACCATAAATAACACTTAACAATTCTTTGTCCGTTGTGGAATAATTTCTTTCTGCCGTTGTTAGTTGTCTCGAAGCATAGGCTATGGGGTGTTCCGTGCCATTAATATTCTGACTCAAAACAACTCCTACTGAATGACCACTTGCGTCACAGGATAAAATAAATTCTTTATTGTAATCTGGGTAGGCTAATACAGGACTGTGTGTTAACTTATCTTTAAGGGTTTGAAATGCAGATTCACAATCTTCAGACCAATGAAATTTTGCACCCTTTTTCAACAATTGGGTTAAGGGTCGGGCAATTTCAGCAAAATTTTGAACATATTTTCGGTAATACGATGCGAGACCAATGAAACTTTGTACTTCCTTAACGCGTTGTGGTGTTGGGAAGTCCTTAACTGCCGAAATTAATCGAGGATCTGTTTTAATTCCTTTTTCACTAATGACATGCCCTAGGTATGTAACCTCTGTCAATGCAAAACTACATTTTTCCATATTTAATGTTAATTTAGCTTTTCTAAGTCTCTGAAAAACATTACGCAGACGCACAGCATGTTCATTAATGTCTCTGGAGAATACAATAATATCGTCTAGATATACACAACATTGCTGAGTTTTGAGTCCTCGCAATACTCCATCGAGTAGTCTTTGAAAAGTTGCTGGTGCATTTTTCAAACCGAAAGGCATTCTTTTAAATTGCCAGTGGCCTCCAGGGGTAGAAAATGCTGTTTTATGCCTATCTTCAGGTGCAACTTCCAATTGATGATATCCGCTACGTAGATCGATTGTTGAAAAGTATTTACTGTTACCCAAACTGTCAATGATATCTGTAATGTTTGGAAGAGGATAAACATCTGAGATAGTTTGTTTGTTAAGGTGTCTGTAGTCACAACAAAATCTATATCGTTTCGTACCGCCGGGAGACTTCTTTGGAATAATTACAATATTTGAATTATAAGGAGAATCAGAATATTCTATAATTCCATCTTTTAGATGCTGTTCTATAAATTCATCCAGTACTGGCTGTAAGTGATGCGCAACTCTATAAGGCTTCCTATAAACTGGGGGGCTATTTCCTGTTGGGATCCTATGCTGTGTGATGTCTGTTGCTGGCAATGGACCTTCTGCATTAAATAAATCTTGGAACTCAACTAAAACTGCTTCTATAGTGTCTCTATCCTTTCCTTTCAAATGCTCAATCTTCTGGCGCAATGCGGTTTTATAGGCGTCTGGTTTCTGACCATCAGTAATATCTGACCAAATGAAATCTTCTTCTTCAAAAGTACTGACTGTAGCCACTAATATTCCCTTGTGCAACTCTTTGTCCTCCACTCCGAAATTGTCAATATGTACCGGTACTTTTCTTTCTCCCTCAACGTCTTGAACCCGTACAACACTCCTACGTACAAAACAATGTGATACATCTAATTCCTCATTTTCCTCTAAAGGCTCTATTAGACACACTGTAGCTGTAGGTACTTCGTGGTCAACGGTCATCCAGAGAAGTTTTCCTGAGCCAGATGGTATCTGATCCCGCGAATCAACCTTCAAGGACGTTGCACGCAGTATAGTTGATTTCGCCTTCCGGTTAGGGAAATCTTGCGGCAGAGGGCCCTTTGCAGCGGTGTCACCTAGCTGAAACACTATTCCGCTAAGTTCTACAGTTTGCTGTCTGAGGTCGATTTTAGCGTGATGTTTATTCAGGAAATCCAACCCTAGGATCGCGTCGTACCCGTCAGTTACCTTTGTTACCACTTCTACATCTTCCTGAAATTGTACACCGTGAATATAGAAAATCAATGATGTACGTCCTAATGACTTCACTGTACCTCCTCCTACTCCACTCAATCTATACCTTGGAGGGTCATATTTCTTTTCTCCCATACATTCATTACTTACTATTGATACGTTTGCGCCTGTATCCACCAGTATCTTTGCCTCTTTATCCTGTATGGTAGCAGATAACCAGCATTCCGCCTTCACATTCGCCTTAATGGCATGAAATTTTATTGGGAACGCCTGGCGGCGGCTCCGACATTCCCGTTTGAGTTTAACTGATTTCTATTTCCAAAAACTTTCTTAGACCGGCATTCCTTGAATGTGTGACCTATTCTTTGACAATTAGTGCATTCAGGTTGTCTGCAGTTTTTTGCTGTATGTCCGTGTCGATCGCACCTAAAACATCGTACTCCTGCTGAAAATATATTTCGCTTCTCCTTGTATCTGGTGGCAATGTCAATTTCTTCAAAAGCTGTCGCCACAGATACAGCTTCTGCTAAATTTTTAGGAAACTTTGCCCTGACACGACGGGACGTTTCAGGAGGTAACCCACGTAAAAATGTATCCAGAGCTCTATCTTCTGCCTCTTGTAAAATAACTTTATTTGCTTCATCACTAGTTGTCAACTGATAGGTGTTAATATTAACTTTTCTAATCCTATCTACAAAGCTTTCTAACGACTCGTTTTGCCTCTGAGTGATAGTGTTTAACTGTTCCCTATAAAATCTACAGCTGTTCTGTTTTTGAAAACGTTTAAGTAATCCTTTCTTCAATTCCTCAAATGTTGGAGCATTCCGTAATTCTTCATGGTATAAGACGTGTGCTTTAGCCTCTCCTGTCAATCTTAACTTTGTCATTTGTAAGAGCTGTTCATCTGACCATGATCCTAACTTTGCAGCTGCTACTAAATCATCAAAAAAGGCTGTTATGTCCTCGCCAGGTTTACCTGAAAAAGGATTTACTAAGGCTGCTGCTGAGGAATCTAGGGTGGGAGGGATTGAATTGGTTTGCCTAACCTCACTCAACTGTTTAAATAATGTATTATTATCATTTTTAAGCTGTGCTATTTGATTAACTAAGCTCTGAATAGCTTCCTCAGTAGAAACCGCTTGTGGTGCTGACTCTGACTTTGTACGATTTCGTGTCATCATTTTACAAACTGTTAGTTACACTATCTTACTATACTGAATTTAAAAGATGTTTAAATATTTCCGACAAACTCTTAAAATCATGAGAGAAAATACACTTCTAAATAAAGAAAATATTACGACTGCTATGCAAACCTCTATCCCTTCACACATTAAAAAAACTAACTGTGGACCTTTAGTGACTGTCATTCACACCTCATATTGAGCCAAGGGTTTTTTCTCTGACACCAAATGTAACAACTGAAACGGCTTCTGACATCAAATGTAACAGTTGTGTTACTAAATGTGACACTTCTATCACTCAATGTAACTGTGTTTTCTCTTTTGATGCTGTCAATTGTCAGGATGAGCATTCTAAAGCATTCTGTCAGGGTGAAAATATTAAATAAATTAACTTTTCTCTCTTACAACATGTGGGCAGGGTGGGTTCTCCCTTGGCTCGGGTATGAGGTCGAATGAAACATCATTTTTACATAAGATAACTTTTATTGAAAGTTTCGTACAACTGTATCTTACTGGGACGTTCTGGTTCGGAGAGCGGCAGCCGTGTCGTTTGCGTAGCCTTCTGCTGCGACAGCGGCGGCGGCGGCGGCGGCGGCGGCGGCGTCTGATTACGCGTAGCGGTGTGTATCTCGTGTCGCCGTCTCGCCCAGCTGACCGGAGACGCGCAGCGCGAGGTGGCCGGTTTTAACTATTGCGAGCGAAGTCGTGCATCGGATGATACCTTGGGTGTGGCGTCCCAGTGTTTCTCTTCTCTAAGCGGCCGCGTGTGTTGTGCGTCGACCAGCGGAGCGGTGCGGCGGGGCAAGGCCAGTGTCCCGAACTCGAACCACGGACTCCCGCTTGCCAGTCTTCGGCTGTCAGGTCTTTATCCCAGCTCACAGGTGACTGCTGAGGTGAGGCCGTCTCCTTCCCGTCCTCACGAGTCACCTGGGTACGTAAAAACCAGACTTCAAATACCTTTTAACTTCTGTCTTCTGGCGCCGCGGCTGCTGCTTGCTATTCCATTACAGCGGCGGACTTGGTGCGTCTGTGCATGATGCAGTCTCTTCTTGCATGACGGTCTTCAGCAGCGAAACTGACTGAACACTACTGCTACTCTTCTTTTCTTCCTTCGTCTCTCGTCTTCGTCTCCGTTCTCGTCTCCGTCTTCGTCTTCTTCCCCGTCTTCATCTGTCTTCATCCGTCTTCATCTGTCTTCAACTGTCTACAACTGTCGGGCCCACCGCGTCTCGTGTATTTATTCACTTCAGTTTACTGGAGGTGAACGACTTCACGGCCATTGCCTCTTCTGTCACGTTGAAAAGCTTCTCGAAGAATCTTCTTGACCTCGGTCATTGGCTCTTGGAATGTAGGCGAGGGCCTTTGCTCACATGCGACAACTGAGAAGCACGTGAGCCGGTCGGGCGATGCCCTGACGGCTGAATCGACAGCGCCCGCTTATGTGGAACTGCTGACTTCATGGTCATTGTCTCTTCTGCTGTTCTGCCCACTGAATGCGAGTATGTAACTCTCTAAACTAAACCAAGTTTTCCATTTATATTCTAATTTCTAGTTCACTTTGATTTCACTAATTTATTTACTTCAGTACCACTCAACATTTCCTAACTTACTCTCAACAAGCCAACGGCTTCCTATGACTGTCCTTACTTGGTCATGCAATTCATGTCGCTTTGCATCTGCACACCACACACTGACTAACATTTTCTACATTTAGAGCAAACTGCCATTGTTGTATAGTGGCCTGCTCTGTCTGCTGATAGAAACCCTATTCAGTATCCTTGGAAACAGTTAGGACTTACAGGGCGTGTCGCTGGCTTCAGCAGCAATGTCTTGTCCACTTTGTGGACACCATGCCAACGGGAAATTGAGCCGTGTACACGTTCATATTGATTACAATGCCTGCAGAACGTTTTTGGGTTTCGTTACTTTGATGTGGCTTCTATGACGTCTTGGCAGGTGACACCCCTGCCGCGCCCTGAGTGGGATTATAAGGGTACACACAGCTCACAGTAGAGGTCTGACTTCTAGGCATTCAGTGTCCGGGAAGGGGTCTCTCTTGATCCCAGCCTGAGTTTGCTGGCCGTAGAGGTCCACTCGCCTTGGGCGAACGGTGGATTTTTTTTTTTCCTTCGAAGAGCATGGCCACGCTTACTTGATAGTTGCCGCTTTCTTCTGCTCGTGCAGTAGTGGCATGCTGTTACCTGTTGCCTTGCTGTGTACCCGTTGCCACATATGCCACCCTTAATTCTCCTAGCACTAACACAAGAGAATTAAGAGCAGCATTTCTCGTGTGTGGGAACGTGTCTGCTACAGTTCTTGAAACTCCCTGTACTTTTGCTACTGAATTTTGTTTGATGTTCTTGACGTAAGCTGATATGGCTTGTAGTGCTGGCTGTTGTTTTGATCAAAGCCCTAAACATAGATCAAGAACCCAGTAATAAATATATGCCGGAGTTAAACGTTTATTCGATTGTAAGGTGGCTTCCATTTTACCTTGTTCTAGTAATTTTTGATAACATTTCTAGTGGAGAATAAAGGTTTTTCGTAGTACTTCAAAATGAATGTAAACAGCCTCGAACGCAAGAAACCTTTAGTTGTGTGGTTCCTGGTTTCGGTCAGTTATTGATCTTCAGACGCCACACCTGGATGGTATGCGGTGGCAGAGAACGGAGCCGGCATTACGAAGTCCACGAACGCCAACTGCTCAGTTGAACGTGGGCAAAGTTGAATCTGGTTACTTAGCGTTGGTTAATCCATGGATTCCAGTCCCTTTATTTCCTAGACTTCTCTTGTGAGCAATTACTTACTCTTGTTTATTTTTTGTAATTCTTACTTTCTTATTTTGAAATCTGTGTGGAAGTTACATATTCTGTTATCTTGAAAGTTTTTTGATGATTAAGGTGTACCCACGATTCGATTTCCAAGTAGACAAAATTATTCTCAGACCCAGGAGGTACTTCTGGGCGATTTTCTAATATTATAAAGTTCAAAGAGTTGTTTTAGTTTTTTTTAACGAGAGAAGGATTTCTCTGTACTATTATAGGTGGCGGTGCTGGAACCTAATGCTTTGGAGTTTCAAATGCGAAAACTCTTCAAGCTTTTTCAAATAAAACATATGTTTTTATAGCAACATAAGCACCCTGGTGATGAACACACCTCTTCCAAGGAGAGACCAGTTTGCTGATACCGTCGCTGTAGAATGTTTCACTTCGTTGACGGAGCGACAACGTCTTCTCTTCTAGCACCGCTTCATCACTGTCAGTGTGAAGCCCTTTAAGGTGTTCTTTAAGTTTTGGATCCAGATGAAAATGGGATGGGACCAGGTCGTGACTGTGAGGAGTATACTCGATGACGGTGAACCCAGATGTTGGAGCGCTCGTGTGTGGTCTGGCACTGTGTGGACGAACTCTTCGAATTCGAGACCCGTTTACAGCACACTGTTTCTCACACACCGACACATTTACGCCACGCAGTTCGAAGACTTCTAGCGACAGAGGGTTGCGAAGATGTGCACACGAAGAATGAAGGTATAGAATGTTAATGTTTGTTTTATTTAAAAAGCTTTAAGGGTTCTGACATAAAAACATCGGACGCATTACTTTGCAACATGCCCTAGTAGAAACTGTAATTTCAATTTTTGTGAACTTGTTTGGGTCGTTCCCGTGAGACTGTTTGCACTGTGGGGCGAATAAGTATTCTTCATCGATATTGACGTTAAATTTGACCTTTATGCTAAATATATATTTTAGAAGGAATATTTTCTTTATGCTCTGCACCTTCTCATTGCCAGACTCTATCTTTTCAGCAAATAATTTGGTTACAGTGGACACCGTTCAGCAAAACACTTGAAAGATGGATGTTACAGCAGCGAGTGTCAGTATTTAATCTCTTACTTTAGCTGGTCGGTCGTTTTGCGTATTAGTTAGCACAGGCATTATGCTAAGATACAATACTGGACCTTTTTATGTATTGCGAGAGGTATAGTTCATCTTTGTGTCTGTAGGGTGTTCTTAAAGTGGTCTTTGCATACATAGCCTAGCGCCATTCTGGGTTGCGAGTTTGGAGGAGCACATTGTCTTCTGATATGCTTGGATTGTGTCTGGTTTCGCATCCTGATAAATCGGGTGCCTGTTTGCAGCCTTTGCACTGCCGTAAGATGAACTTTGACGATGTGCAGTGTGAGCACATTCGTTGTATAAGAAAGCTATTCGTTTACGGAAATCTTGCGGGTCATGTCTAAATATTTTATTGGTTCACATCACGAAATTGAGGATAGAGAGTTTCATTGACACTTTGATGGACTAGAATCATGTCTACCATGTAGGGATCTGTACTTTGTGCTATGGTGTAGAGAGAAGGTTGCGATGTTTGTTACATAATTTGTTTCTCATTCATCAGAATGGTAGAACATTTCCTGTCATCACCCTCCTTATCAATTTGTCTTTGTGGATACCTTGATATGTATATATATTTTGCTCTGTTTGATTATTTCACATTTTGGAAACCTGTGTGCCACAAGATTTAAGAGCACATGCTATCGTGATTTACCCAGCTTTGGATTTGTAAAACGGTATTCAATTCAGTATCTTCTTGTCTACTACTTTCCAATTTCACCGGAGTTATGCCGAATCACACTGAGTAATGAGCTCGCGATCACTCGATATGAAACGTAGTACTTCCCTTCAACAAGAGATAGAAACTTAAGGATTTCTCACGGCACTTAATATCAAAACTAAATTCAATAGCTGTGGATATTATACGAGGGACGTTCAATAAGTAATGCAACACATTCTTTTCTCGATGAATTTCGGTTGAAAAAATGCATAATTTGCTGTGGAACATCCTGAAATATTCCGACAGGTCGATGCGTTATACGTAGCCTTCAATATGGCGTCTGTAACGGAGGTGGGTTCCATGCAGGGAGTTGCCATCTATTTTCTTTTGGCGGAAAACCAGAGCATCGCAGGTATTCATATGCGCCTGCAGAATGCCTGTAGAGACCTGCCAGTGAACAAAAGCATGGTAAGTGGCTGGACAAGGCGTCTGTCATCATCGAAAGAAGGTCGCGCAGACCTACCCGATATCCCACGTGCTGGTCAGCCGCACACAGCTGCACACTCGTGCAATGCTGGAACGTGTGGACACTCTCATTCAAGGTGATCGACGGATCACAATCAGACACCTTGCTGCTCAGCTGGACGGCTCTGTTAGTAGTGCCGGCGCACTCGTCCACCAATTGCGGGTGCTCAAAGGTGTGGTCCTGCTGGGTACCTCGCCGCCTAACAGAAGACCATAACGTGCAGCCAAAGACCATCTGTGACGAGTTGCTTGCTCATCACGAGTCTGTGGGTGACAGTTTTTGTCGAACGGTTTATGTCGCACTGGAAATAAAACGGCCATCTATAGAGAGGTGCCACACCACCTCTCCTGCGAATAAAAGGTGCAAACCCACACCCACTGGCTGTAACGTCATGACGACTGTCTTCAGACAGTCTGAAGTGATGTTCTGCTTGATGTTTTTGCTCATGGTATTTCCGGGTCGTCGTGTGTCTGGAGTTCAGTCGGGGACGGAGCGCCAGTGAGGCGCGGACAGCCAGTACCTGCCGACCGCTGCCCACACACATGAGCTGTCCGACGGAAGGAGATTAGAATGGGAACGACCGCCGGTTGGTCGTTCGGTTGGTCGTCTCATTGGACGACGTGTATTTGGTCTTTTGACCGTTTCCGGGTCTCGTCAGTTGGTCATCTTGCCGGACGTGGGTCGGTTCATTCCTCGTTCAGAGATGTCGTCGCCGATGGACAGGAGTTACCTCTGCATGGGTGGGTCCGAGCCAGTGTGGCCGGGTCGCCGTGTCTCCGAGTTCCGAACGGGCATCGAGTTGAGTCGGGTTGGAGCGGCAGTGAGCTCCGGACAGCCAAGACTCGCCCGACCGTTGCCGACACTCATAACTGTAATGGGGACGACCTTGGTTGGTCGGTCGGTCATCTGATCGGACGACGTGTATTTGGTCGCCGACCGCTTATGGAAACTCTGTGTGTGTGACTTGTCATTTCTCCTTGTTGTCCCAAGATCATTGGTTTTAGGATTGCCGGAGTTATTGCTGCAAGTGTTTACGTGGAACTGTATGTAGCTTCTGTGATTTCCGCTGAGCAGATGAATGCTGTCTGTGTACTGGAGTAGCCAGTCGGTCGGTTGCGACAGTGCAGCGAGGAATTCGGAATTGGTTAGGTTGTTGGTTGGTTCTTCAGCCGTCCCTAGGTCGTGCTGCCACCCGATTATTTCGTGTTACGCTTGGCTGCCTGTCTCACCTAAACTGTTGTTAGAGTTTCCTCCCCAGGCCGACCCTTGGAACATTTCTGAGCACCACTGTTCTGTTCTTTGTGATCGTGACTTTCTTTTGTCACAAGTACTGTGTCAGGCATTTAGCCGCATATTAATTTTGTCTGTTCTATGTTCAGTTTACGCCCTTCAGCCGAACCTTATGTGAAGCATTAGATCTTCAGCCGTGTTTTATTTAAAATCTTGTTTGCTCTGTATCTAGGCCTTCAGTCTCGTTTGTTTTAAAATCTGTGGCTTTCAGCCGTCATGTGGAAATTCTTGTCTGTAAGGTTGTCTTTAATTATCTTGAATTTTTAAAATGGCCTTCAGCCGTACTGTGTAAATACTTATCTTAAGGTTTGTCTTTAATTATTTTGAATAATTGTTGGGCCTTCAGCCGTCAAGATATTTCAAGTTTTCTTAAGATGGTTTTCTATTGTATTATGTAAATACTTGTCTTTAAAGGTTGCCTTTCAGCCGAGGAATAAATTTAAATTTTCCTTAATATGGCTTTTAGCCGACATTTGTAAATGCTGGCCTCTTAAAGAATTTCCTTTGCTGATTTGAAGTATTATTTGGGCCTTTAGCCGAGAAGATATTTTAATTTTACTTAAGTACGGCCTACATCCGTTTCTCTACATCCTTGCGTTTTAAAAGGAATTATTTAAACTTTATTATTGAGAAGTTACTTGGGCCCTCACCCGTGAATTTATCCTTGTTGTTTTAAAGAGAAAACTGTGCATTGGATTTCGAGGAATAAAGTTGTGTGTTCTTGTGTAACTAACAGTAACTGATCTTGGTCCCTTTCCACAACCTGATTGGCTCTGTCCTGCGAAACCAGATTACAATAGCCAAAAAAGTAGGGAATACTGAATAAAATCAACCTGCTTCCAGAAAAAAATGTGTTGCATTCCTTATTGAATGCCCCTTATATTTCGCCTTTCTGTGCAAGATCTTTCAAGAAAAAGGTAGGTGTAGACGTAGCTGGCTTTAGACATCTTGTATTTGTGGGAAATTATAACGGACTTCATTCACATGCCCACAGTACTACAGGCGCCTATAACCCACGTTGCCTTACACATTTATCACGCAGGATGAAACTTTGCCACGATTATTCTGGTTCGCGTAAATTCAGTTTCCTTTTGCTGTTTTCGTTATAAATCCTCGAAAAAATAAGTCAGCGTTCACTGTGTTGGTAATTTTGTGGGAACTCTTGGCTGTCAGAACCCTCTAGTAGTTTGGTTAACGGCTTCAGAGATTTTGTATAAGAGGACATGCCTTTAAATTCGTAGCAAGGAGACCAAGGAGAAACCTTACACATTGATGAATGTGATCTATCAGCAGATTTTGATTTCATAGATGAGCAAAGATGTGCACTCTTGAACAGATTACTTTTATTTTGGATACTGTATGGTTTTTATTACACATGAAAGTATTTCTTTTAGTTTGATAATACTTATTCTTTCATTTCCTGTTCCCGTTGAATCTAAGACCCCAAACATGCGAAGATTTTCAAGTGATGCAAAAAAATGTTTGAGCAGTGCATAAGTAAATGATGAATTTCATAATTTGATTTTATATTATGTATTATTATCTGAATTTCTGCACTCATCACCTGTTCATAAGCTATTTTACATTCTTTAAAGACTTATTATTCCACTTCACAGATAAACTGCAACTATGTCATTGGGTTGGGTTGATTTGGGGGAGAAGACCAAACTGCGAGGTCATCGGTCTCACCGGATTAGGGAAGGACGGGGAAGGAAGTCGGCCGTGCCCTTTCGAAGGAACCATCCCGGCATTTGCCTGAAACGATTTAGGGAAATCACGGAAAACCTGAATCAGGTTGGCCGGACGCGGGATTGTACCGTCGTCCTCCGGAATGCGAGTCCAATGTGATAACCACTGCGTCACCTCGCTCGGTACTATGTAATTTTATCGTTATTTGTTTATTATCAATAATGCTTCCTTTTATAGGATTAAAACGCAACTGCGTGGACTGGCCAAGAAAATATTCATTAGCTAGTACAATTGCGAGGAGTATCAGTTCTCTGGATGAAAAAAAATAACTCTTTTTCTTTAAAATTTGTTACGGAATCAATAAAATCTCAACCAAAATTCTCTTTTAAACTCAACGAACATTGAGGTTTTCGTGTGTAATAGGAGGAAACCCTGAGAACTCACTTTTAAACAGTCAAATTACGACCTTCGAAGGCAAAACAGCACTCTTAAATTCGTTTTCTCAACTATTTTTAAGATCGTTTCAAATATGATTCCAGTACAGGTATGTTAATACGAATGACAGCAAACGTAACACTTCACGTTAACTGTCACCTTATGGGTTTTTTTCTCTAAGCTGACGAACCCTGTTTTTTTTTCATTCAGTACCTACTGCGCTTAATTTTCTGAGTAATCGGTATTTATATCGTAGGCAGGGTTGCAATTTCAGTGTTACAAATACTCTTCGTAAAGAGGAAAGCTGAATAAACGTGCTGTCATAAAGGCCACGCTGGTGTTTCCATACCCAAGTACCTTCACCTCGACCGTCATTTCCTTTGTTTTGCTTGCAGCTGCCACAGTAACTCCGCCGAAATTAAATTCCTTCGCGTTATTTCTTGTACGAGAGAGCTGTCCCATATGTGTCGCGATTTATCTTCCTTTCCTCTCAGTTCATGCATTATTCCGCAACGCAAGGAAGCGCTGTCATATGACGCTTCCCCAGTATGTTTCCGTATGCCTACCCACCATCATATTGCGTACTGCATGTTGCGCACAGCAAACTTGGCTTATTAAACGCTACATCACTTTTACCTTCAGCCTCAAGGAGTCGTAATGGCATTAACATCACAGTCATAAGTTAAGATTTTTCATAATTTCTCTTAAACTAAGTTTATTTGTCGCAACGCACAAGTTAATAAATTCTGAACGCACACATTCTGACGGTAGCAGTTATGGTTTCGTTTTCATACTTGTTCGCTGCAATCCACTATCACCACTACCACTACCACCACCACCATCATCAGCACCAACACAATGATCTATTTCACATCAACTGCTTCTCTATACTTGGGTATGTATTTTCGTCTTCATTAATGTACATTCATGTTGCTTCTGCACGTTTCCCCACATGATCCACCTGCCTGCCATTATTATCTCATATTTTCTTGTCTCTCTGAATCAAATAATTAACTTCTTTGCTCACCTACAATCCATTTGTTTTCATCTCTCTTCGGTGTTGTCTGGGTTTTTCAATAAGGTCTTATTACTACAAGTTATGGCAACTAAATAACAATAAATCCAGAGAGGCTTTCAGTTAAATGAAACCTTTGGATTTGTTGCCCTTTCGGTGCTTTGTGTGTTAATTTCCTGCCCGGTTACTCTGTTGTTCTCAACAGACTGAGTAATCCAGTCGTTTCATTACAGAGAAATCCGTTCCCGTCACCAGGAATCAAACCTCAGGCCTCCGCAACAGAGCGCAACAACGCTATAACAAAAGAGACGATGAAGGTTTTATCATCCGACATTAATAATAAATTTATCAACACAGAAGAAAGGAATAGTGCTACTTAGCAATAGTGATCTCTCCCTCCGGCTAAACGTCATTCTTCTTCTGTTACCTCTGTTGATCAACCCAGTTCTTTCAGCAATGTGCCTTAAACCGTTCATTTTACTGTATACGGTATATTCAGCTTCCTTTCGTTCTAAGCTTACTGTACGAGGGATGTATTGTGCCTATGCCTTAGCTATTTCTGTCTGCAGCGGGTGCAATTTTAATCCTGGCATGAATATTGCGAATTTGAGGAAAAGAATAACTTTCATGAAGT
This sequence comes from Schistocerca americana, assembly GCF_021461395.2. NCBI lineage: Eukaryota > Metazoa > Arthropoda > Insecta > Orthoptera > Acrididae > Schistocerca > Schistocerca americana. The sequence continues at coordinate 347,500,021 of NC_060120.1, forward strand.
AGCTCTTAACGAATCAACCGAGTGCTGCGTGTTAGTGTGTTTGTGTACTGAGTGGGCAGAATAGCAGTGTCATTTATGGTAACTGGCAATACTGTCTGAGAGGAAAGTGAGTAAAACGGCTAAAACTCTCAAACAAATATATAAATATAACTCAGATAAATTTGGTCTGTGTCCCACTCACATACATGTCCACATTCACAATACCATTCACTGTAAGTATTTGGTCCATATTAATGTTCTGAAATCTTCATAGTGGAATGGAATGATACACAGTCCAGACGCCGGCCAATGTGGACGAGCGGTTCTAGGCGCTACAGTCTGGAACCGCGCGATCGCTGAGGTCGCAGGTTCGAATCCTGCCCCGGGCATGGATGTGTGTGATGTCCTTAGGTAAGGTTTAAGTAGTTCTAAGTTCTAGGGGACTGATGACTTCAGAAGTTAAGTCCCATGGTGCTCAGAGCCGTTTGAACCATTTGAACAGTCCAGCCACATTAATGTCACCACGGCCTATGTTCGACGACAGCGTGCAATAACCGCTGACAGACGGCAGATGGCATCACTAGCAGGGGAAGATACTCAGGTTGGGTAACGGGTAAAAGTACAGATATTTTTTGTGTAGTGCCTTAAGATGTACACAAATCAATGTGTTGGTCGTGTTTTGTCTGCGTCAAACAGTCTTCCCAACAAGCACATGAAATAATTTACTAATGTCTTCTGCATTGTCTGTAACTGCACCACTAAGTAGGCTACACCCGTCGGCATAGACTAACCGTTTTCCGTCTCACTTCAGCCGCTGTCCTTGAGCCCCCAGAAAATTAAGCATTACCGGTTTGCTCTTTCCACATGTACTTGCAAGTACTAACCAATCTGAATACATACTACTCCTAATAGCTGTAATTATTAGCCTGCAAATGACGTGAATAACTGCGGAATGTCGTTGAGTACTCCGTCCTCAGTCACCAATAAAATTATCTGTGCTTATACCCGTGACACACCGTATAAAGTATGCCATGGGAAAATACACTACAGGCCATTAAAATTGCTACACCAAGTAGATGATAAACGGGTATTCATTGGACAAATATATTATACTAGAACTGACATGTGATCACACTTGGCCGGCCGGAGTGGCCGAGCGGTTCCAGGTGCTACAGTCTGGAACCGCGCGACCGCTGCGGTCGCAGGTTCGAATCCTGCCTCGGGCATGGATGTGTGTGATGTACTTAGGTTATTTAGGTTTAAGTAGTTCTAAGTTCTAGGGGACTGATGACCACAGCAGTTAAGTCCCATAGTGCTCAAAGCCATTTGAACCATTCTTTGATCACATTTTCACGCAATTTGGGTGCATAGATCCTGAGAAATCAGTACACAGAACAACCACCTCCGGCCGTAATAACGGCCTTCATACGCCTGGGCATTGCGTCAAACAGAGCTTGGATGGCGTGTACAGGTACAGCTGCCCATGCAGCTACAACACGATACCACAGTTCATCAAGAGTAATGACTGGCGTATTGTGACGAGCCAGTTGCTGGGCCACCATTGACCAGACGTTTTCAATTGGTGATAGATCTGGAGAATGTGCTGGCCAAGGCAGCAGTCGAACATTTACTGTATCCAGAAAGGCCCGCACAGGACCAGAGACATGCGGTCGTGCATTATCCTGCTGAAATGTAGGGTTTCGCAGGCATCGAATGAAGGGTAGGGTGGAACCATGGGTCGTAACACATTTGGAATGTAACGTCCACTGTTCAAAGTGCCGTCAATGCGAACAAGAGGTGACCGAGACGTGTAACAAATGGCACCCATACCATCACGCCGGGTGATACGCCAGTATGGCAATGACGAATTTTTTTTTTTTTTTTGGTCATCAGTCTACTGACTGGTTTGATGCGGCCCGCCACGAATTCCTTTCCTGTGCTAACCTCTTCATCTCAGAGTAGCACTTGCAACCTACGTCCTCTATTATTTGCTTGACGTATTCCAATCTCTGTCTTCCTCTAAAGTTTTTGCCCTCTACAACTCACTCTAGTACCATGGAAGTCATTCCCTCATGTCTTAGCAGATGTCCTATCATCCTGTCCCGTCTCCTTATCAGTGTTTTCCACATATTCCTTTCCTCTCCGATTCTGCGTAGAACCTCCTCATTCCTTACCTTATCAGTCCACCTAATTTTCAACATTCGTCTATGGCACCACATCTCAAATGCTTCGATTCTCTTCTGGTCCGGTTTTCCCACAATCCATGTTTCACTACCATACAATGCTGTACTCCAGACGTACATCCTTAGAAATTTCTTCCTCAAATTAAGGCCGGTATTTGATATTAGTAGACTTCTCTTGGCCAGAAATGCCTTTTTTGCCATAGCGAGTCTGCTTTTGATGTCCTCCTTGCTCCGTCCGTCATTGGTTATTTTACTGCCTAGGTAGCAGAATTCCTTAACTTCATTGACTTCGTGACCATCAATCCTGATGTTAAGATTCTCGCTGTTCTCATTTCTACTACTTCTCATTGCCTTCGTCTTTCTCCGATTTACTCTCAAACCATACTGTGTACTCATTAGACTGTTCATTCCGTTCAGCAGATCATTTAATTCTTCTTCACTTTCACTCAGGATAGCAATGTCATCAGCAAATCGTATCATTGATATCCTTTCACCTTGTATTTTAATTCTACTCCTGAACCTTTCTTTTATTTCCATCATTGCTTCCTCGATGTACAGATTGAAGAGTAGGGGCGAAAGGCTACAGCCTTGTCTTACACCCTTCTTAATACGAGCACTTCGTTCTTGATCGTCCACATTATTCCCTCTTGGTTGTTGTACATATTGTGTATGACCCGTCTCTCCCTATAGCTTACCCCCACTTTTTTCAGAATCTCGAACAGCTTGCACCATTTTATATTGTCGAACGCTTTTTCCAGGTCGACAAATCCTATTAAAGTGTCTTGATTTTTCTTTAGCCTTGCTTCCATTATTAGCCATAACGTCAGAATTGCCTCTCTCGTCCCTTTACTTTTCCTAAAGCCAAACTGATCATCACCTAGCGCATTCTCAATTTTCTTTTACATTCTTCTGTATATTACTCTTGTAAGCAGCTTCGATGCATGAGCTGTTAAGCTGATTGTGCGATAATTCTCGCACTTGTCAGCTCTTGCCGTTTTCGGAATTGTGTGGACGATGCTTTTCCGAAAGTCAGATGGTATATCGGCAGACTCATATATTCTACACACCAACGTGAATAGTCGTTTTGTTGCGATTTCTCCCAAATATTTTAGAAATTCTGATGGAATGTTATCTATCCCTTCTGCCTTATTTGACCGTAAGTCCTACAAAGCTCTTTTAAATTCCGATTCTAATACTGGATCCCCTTTCTCTTCTAAATCGACTCCTGTTTCTTCTTCTATCACATCAGACAAATCTTCACCCTCATAGAGGCTTTCAATGTATTCTTTCCACCTATCTGCTCTCTCCTCTGCATTTAACAGTGCAATTCCCGTTGCACTCTTAATGTTACCACCGTTGCTTTTAATGTCACCAAAGGTTGTTTTGACTTTCCTGTATGCTGAGTCTGTCCTTCCGACAATCATATCTTTTTCGATGTCTGCACATATTTCCTGCAGCCATTTCGTCTTAGCTTCCCTGCACTTCCTATTTATTTCATTCCTCAGCGACTTGTATTTCTGTATTCCTGATTTTCCCGGAACATGTTTGTACTTCCTCCTTTCATCAATCAACTGAAGTACTTCTTCTGTTACCCATGGTTTCTTCGCAGCTAGCTTCTTTGCATCTATGTTTTCCTTCCCAACTTCTGTGATGGCCCTTTTTAGAGATCTCCATTCCTTTTCAACTGTACTGCCTACTGCGCTGTTCCTTATTGATGTAACTATAGCGTTAGAGAACTTCAAAAGTATCTCGTCATTCCTTAGTACTTCCGTATCCCACTTCTATGCGTATTGATTCTTCCTGACTAATGTCTTGAACTTCAGCCTACTCTTCATCACTACTATATTGTGATCTGAGTCTATATCTGCTCCTGGGTACGCCTTACAATCCAGTATCTGATTTCGGAATCTCTGTCTGACCATAATGTAATCTAATTGAAATATTCCCGTATCTCCCGGCCTTTTCCAAGTATATCTCCTCCTCTTGTGATTCTTGAACAGGGTTTTCGCTATTACTAGCTGAAACTTGTTACAGAACTCAATTAGTCTTTCTCCTCTTTCATTCCTCGTCCCAAGCCCATATTCTCCTGTAATCTTTTCTTCTACTCCTTCCCCTACAACTGCATTCCAGTCGCCCATGACTATTAGATTTTCGTTCCCCTTTACATACTGCATTACCCTTTCAATATCCTCATACACTTTCGCTATCTGTTCATCTTCAGCTTGCGACGTCGGCATGTATACCTGAACTATCGTTGTCGGTGTTGGTCTGCTGTCGATTCTGATTAGAACAACCCGATCACTGAACTGTTCACAGTAACACACCCTCTGCCCTACCTTCCTATTCATAACGAATCCTACACCTGTTATACCATTTTCTGCTGCTGTTGACATTACCCGATACTCATCTGACCAGAAATCCTTGTCTTCCTTCCACTTCACTTCACTGACCCCTACTATATCTAGATTGAGCCTTTGCATTTCCCTTTTCAGGTTTTCTAGTTTCCCTACCACGTTCAAGCTTCTGACATTCCACGCCCCGACTCGTAGAACGTTATCCTTTCTTTGATTATTCAATCTTTTTCTCATGGTAACCTCCACCTTGGCAGTCCCCTCCCGGAGATCCGAATGGGGGACTATTCCGGAATTTTTTGCCAATGTAGAGATCATCATGACACTTCTTCAATTACAGGCCACATCTCCTGTGGATACACGTTACGTGTCTTTAATGCAGTGGTTTCCATTGCCTTCTGCATCCTCATGTCGTTGATCATTGCTGATTCTTCCGCCTTTAGGGGCAATTTCCCAGCCCTAGGACGAGACAGTGCCCTGAACCTCTATCCGCTCCTCCGCCCTCTTTGACAAGGCCGTTGGCAGAATGAGGCTCACTTCTTATACCGGAAGTCTTCGGCCGCCAATGCTGATTATTTATCATAATTTAGGCAGTGGCGGGGATCGAACCCGAGACCAAAGACGTTTTGATTATGAATCAAAGACGCTACCCCAAGACTACGAATACACGCTTCCAATCTGCGTTCACCGCGATTTCGCCAAATACGGATGCGACCATGATGATGCTGTAAACAGAATCTGGATTCATGCGAAAAAATTATGTTTTGCCAGTACACCATAGCAGGCGCTCCTGTCTGTGATGCACCGCCAAAGGTCTCCGAGCTGATAGTCCATGCTGCTGCAAACGTCGTTGAACTGTTCGTGCAGATGGTAGTTGTCTTGCAAACGTCCCCATCTGTTGACTCAGGGATCGAGACGTGGCTGCACGATCCGTTACAACCATGCGGATAAGATGCCTGTCATCTCGACTGCTAGTGATACGAGGCCGTTGGGAACCCAACGATTCCATATTCTGCTAACAGTCATTGGATCTCGACCAACACGAGCAGCAATGTCGCGATACAATAAACCGCAATCGCGACAGGCTACAATCTGACCTTTATCAAAGTCGGAAACGTGATGGTACGCATTTCTCCTCCTGACACGAGGCATCACAACAACGTTCCACCAGGCAACGCCAGTCAACTGCTGTCTGTGTATGAGCAATCGGTTGGAAACTTTCCTCATGTCAGCACCGGCGCCAACCTTGTGTGAATGCTCTGAAAAGCTAATCATTTGCATATCACAGCATCTTCTTGCTGTCGGTTAAATTTAGCGTCTGTAGCACGTCATCTTCGTGGCGTAGCAATTTTAAGGGCCATTAGTGTAGAAAACAGTACAGTCGTTGTCGTAATGCGGAAACGAAGCGATTATCTGACGTCCAAAATGTCATGATCATTGGCTTTTGAGCAAAGGGTGGAAGCATTTCCGAAACGGCTATGTTTGTAAACTGATCGTGTGCCACCATGATTGAAGTACACAGTGCATGGAAAAATGGCGCCATCCAAGCTATTTTGCATCATTAGCTGTAGATGACAGGGGTGAACGACGATGTGTACTGGAGAATTGACAGTTGAGCAACTGACCACCCACATGAACCAAGGGGCTGACAACAGTGTCTCCTCAACGACCGTTCAGCGAACGTTGCCGCGTGTGGGCCTCTGCAGCAGGCGCCTGGTTCGTGCACCCATGCTTACTTATGTTGATCCACCACGAAGGCTGGGATTTCCACGCCATTACCGGAACGCTCACTGAATGGAAAAAAGTGGCTTTTTCAGATGAACCACGTTTTATACTCCTTCATGTAGATGGACGTTGGCGTGTACAGCGTGAAACGCCAGAAGTCAAAGGGTCCGGGCCAAAGGAGGGAGCGTTGTGGTATGGGGAACGTTTTAGTGGTTTTCCCTGGGTGATCTCGTGATTCTGGAAGGCACAATGGGTCAACAATCTATCCTTGGGAATCACTTCCACACCTACGTGCAGTTTTTTTCCCTGTGCACGAAGGCTTCTTACAGCACCACAGTGTAACGTGTCACGCAGTCCACAATGTACGTGCTTGGTTCGAAGAGCATCAGGATGAGATTGCTGTACTGCTCTGGCCACCAAACTCCCCGGATTTAAACCCAGTTGCGAATCTGTGGGACCACGTACATCGGGCTCTTCGCACCATGGATCCCCAAACAAGAAACCTAGAGCAGTTGGCTACGGTGCTGGTGACAGCGTGGCTCCACACCCCGAGTTAGTAAACTCCAGAACCTCACTGACTCTTTCCCTGCACATTTCGCTGCGGTCCGCGCTGCGAAGGTGGTTATTCAGGTTTTTCATAGTCACTCATATTAATGTGACTCGACTTGTGAATATTAGTACTTTGATGGAACACCTTGGTTGTTTTGCAGGTTAATGAAATGAAAACATTTTAAAAAATGAGATAAACTTGTATTATTTAGTGACTACTTCAATTTGAAATCATAACTGAAACACAGAAATCAAAATAAAATTTAAAAAATAATAAAACATTATATATCCTCCTCATGAACCATGCGTGCCTCAGCGATACACATAGCCGTACCGTAGGTGCAACTACAATGCAGGGGTATCTGTTGAGAGGCCAGACAAACGTGTGGTTCCTGAAGAGGGGCAGCAGCCTTTTCGTTAGTTGCAGGGGCAACCGCCTGGATGATTGACTGATCTGGCATTGTAACACTAACCAAAACGGTCTTGCTGTGCTGGAACTGCGAACGGCTGAAAGCAAATGGAAACTACAGGCGTAGTTTTTCCCGAGGGCATGCAGCTTTACTGTATGGTTAAATGATGATGGCGTCCTCTTGGGTAAAATATTCCGGAGGTAAAATAGTCCCACATTCGGATCTCCGGGCGGGGACTACTCAAGAGGATGTCGTTATCATGAGAAAGAAAACTAGCGTTCTACGGATCGTGGAATGTCAGATCCCTTAATCGGGCAGGTAGATTAGAAAATTTAAAAAGGGAAATAGATAGGTTAAAGATGGATATAGTGGGAATTGGTGAAGTTCGATGGCAGGAGCAACAAGACTTCTGGTCAGGTGACTACAGGGTTATAAACACAAAATCAAATAGGGGTAATGCAGGACTAGGTTTAATAATGAATAGGAAAATACGAATGTGGGTAAGCTACTACAAACAGCATAGTGAACGCATTATTGTGGCCAAAATAGATATGAAGCCCACGTCTAGCACAGCAGTACAAGTTTATATGCCAACTAGCTCCGCAGATGACGAAGAAATTGAAGAAATATATGATGAAATAAAAGAAATAATTCAGATAGTGAAGGGAGACGAATATTTAATAGTCATGGGTGACTTGAATTCGGTAGTAGGAAAAGGAAGAGAAGGAAACGTAGTAGTGAATATGGATTGGGAGTAAGCAATGAAAGAAGAAGCCTCCTGGTAGAATTTTGCACAGAGCACAACTTAATCATAGCTAACACTTAGTTCAAGAATCATAAATGAAAGTTGTATACGTGGAAGAAGCCGGGAGATACTGACAGGTTTCAGATAGATTATATAATGGTAAGACAGAGATTTAGGATACAGGTTTAAATTGTAAGACATTTCCAGGGGCAGATGTGGACTCTGACCACAATCTATTGGTTATGACTTGTAGATTAAAACTGAAGAAACTGCAAAAAGGTGGGAATTTAAGAAGATGGAACCTGGATAACCTGACTAAACCAGAGGTTGTACAGAGTTTCAGGGAGAGCATAAGGGAACAATTGACAGGAACGGGGGAATGAAATACTGTAGAAGAAGAATGGGTAGCTTTGAAGGATGAAGTAGTGAAGGCAGCAGAGGATCAAGTAGGTAAAAAGACGAGGGCTAGTAGAAATCCTTGGGTAACAGAAGAAATATTGAATTTAATTGATGAAAGGAGAAAATATAAAAATGCAGTAAATGAAGCAGGCAAAAAGGAATACAAACGACTCAAAAATGAGATCGACAGGAAGTGCAAAATGGCTAAGCAGGGATGGCTAGAGGACAAATGTAGGGATGTAGAGGCTTATCTCACTAGGGGTAAGATAGATACCGCCCACAGGAAAATTAAAGAGACCTTTGGAGATAAGAGAACCACTTGTATGATCATCAAGAGCTCAGATGGAAATCCAGTTCTAAGCAAAGAAGGGAAAGCAGAAAGGTGGAAAGAGTATATAGAGGGTCTACATCTACATCTACATTGATACTCCGCAAGCCACCCAACGGTGTGTGGCGGAGGGCACTTTACGTGCCACTGTCATTACCTCCCATTCCTGTTCCAGTCACGTATGGTTCGCGGGAAGAACGACTGTCTGAAAGCCTCCGTGCGCGCTCTAATCTCTCTAATTTTACATTCGTGATCTCCTCGGGAAGTATAAGTAGGGGGAAGCAATATATTCGATTCCTCATCCAGAAACGCACCCTCTCGAAACCTGGCGAGCAAGCTACACCGCGATGCAGAGCGCCTCTCTTGCAGAGTCTGCCACTTGAGTTTATTAAACATCTCCGTAACGCTATCACGGTTACCAAGTAACCCAGTGACGAAACGCGCCGCTCTTCTTTGGATCTTCTCTATCTCCTCCGTCAACCCGACCTGGTACGGATCCCACACTGATGAGCAATACTCAAGTATAGGTCGAACGAGTGTTTTGTAAGCCACCTCCTTTGTTGATGGACTACATTTTCTAAGCACTCTCCCAATGAATCTCAACCTGGTACCCGCCTTACCAACAATTAGTTTTATATGATCATTCCACTTCAAATCGTTCCGTACGCATACTCCCAGATATTTTACAGAAGTAACTGCTACCAGTGTTTGTTCCGCTATCATATAATCATACAATAAAGGATCCTTCTTTCTATGTATTCGCAATACATTACATTTGTCTATGTTAAGGGTCAGTTGCCACTCCCTGCACCAAGTGCCTATCCGCTGCAGATCTTCCTGTATTTCGCTACAATTTTCTAATGCAGCAACTTCTCTGTATACTACAGCATCATCCGCGAAAAGCCGCATGGAACTTCCGACACTATCTACTAAGCCATTTATATATATTGTGAAAAGCAATGGTCCCATAACACTCCCCTGTGGCACGCCAGAGGTTACTTTAACGTCTGTAGACGTCTCTCCATTGATAACAACATGCTGTGTTCTGTTTGCCAAAAACTCCTCAATCCAGCCACACAGCTGGTCTGATATTCCGTAGGCTCTTACTTTGCTTATCAGGCGACAGTGCGGAACTGTATCGAACGCCTTCCGGAAGTCAAGAAAAATAGCATCTACCTGGGAGCCTGTATCTAATATTTTCTGGGTCTCATGAACAAATAAGGCGAGTTGGGTCTCACACGATCGCTGTTTCCGGAATCCATGTTGATTCCTACATAGTAGATTCTGGGTTTCCAGAAATGACATGATACGCGAGCAAAAAACATGTTCTAAAATTCTACAAGAGATCGACGTAAGAGATATAGGTCTATAGTTTTGCGCATCTGCTCGACGACCCTTCTTGAAGACTGGGACTATCTGTGCTCTTTTCCAATCATTTGGAACCCTCCGTTCCTCTAGAGACTTGCGGTACACGGCTGTTAGAAGGGGGGCAAGTTCTTTCGCGTACTCTGTGTAGAATCGAATTGGTATCCCGTCAGGTCCAGTGGACTTTCCTCTATTGAGTGATTCCAGTTGCTTTTCTATTCCTTGGACACTTGTTTCGATGTCAGCCATTTTTTCGTTTGTGCGAGGATTTAGAGAAGGAACTGCAGTGCGGTCTTCCTCTGTGAAACAGCTTTGGAAAAAGGTGTTTAGTATTTCAGCTTTACGCGTGTCATCCTCTGTTTCAATGCCATCATCATCCCGTAGTGTCTGGATATGCTGTTTCGAGCCACTTACTGATTTAACGTAAGACCAGAACTTCCTAGGATTTTCTGTCAAGTCGGTACATAGAATTTTACTTTCGAATTCAATGAACGCTAACTTTGACATCGTTTAGCTTCTGTTTGTCTGAGAGGTTTTGGCTGCGTTTAAACTTGGAGTGGCGCTCTCTTTGCTTTCGCAGTAGTTTCCTAACTTTGTTGTTGTACCACGGTGGGTTTTTCCCGTCCCTCACAGTTTTACTCGGCACGTACCTGTCTAAAACGCATTTTACGATTGCCTTGAACTTTTTCCATAAACACTCAACATTGTCAGTGTCGGAACAGAAATTTTCGTTTTGATCTGTTAGGTAGTCTGAAATCTGCCTTCTATTACTCTTGCTGAACAGATAAGGCGACGTACTTGAGGACAATATTATGGAAATGGAAGAGGATGTAGATGAAGATAAAATGGGAGATACGAAACTGCGTGATGAGTTTGACAGAGCACTGAAAGACCTAAGTCGAAACAAGGCCCCGGGAGTAGACAACAATCCATTAGAACTAATGACAGCCTTGGGAGAGCCAGTTCTGACAAAACTCTACCATCTGGTGAGCAAAATGTATGAGACAGGCGAGAAGAATATAATAATTCCAATCCCAAAGAAAGCAGGTGTTGACAGATGTGAAAATTACCGAATTATCAGTTTAATAAGTCACGGCTGCAAAATACTAACGCGAATTCTTTACAGACGAATGGAAAAACTAGTAGAAGCCGACCTCGGAAAAGATCAGTTTGGATTCCGTAGAAATATCGGAACACGTGAGGCAATACTGACCCTACGGCCTATATTAGAAACTAGATTAAATAAAGGCAAACCTACGTTTTTTAACGAAATTGTCGCAATTTCGTTAAAGAAGAATAATAAATTTTATCTTTTGCTTTTAAGTTAATTTTCTTTCGTGCGAACTTTGTTGTAGAACCACTCTCTTATTTTCGTGTGGTAATAAAAATTTTTACTTTCTTAAGAATTACGTACATTTAAAGAAAAAATAATATTTACGTGAACTCATATGAACTGGTTAAGAATATTAGGTTGAGAATTGAGTCCTTTAAATCTTTCGGCCTTGGCATACACTTTCCAGATGCAGTGGGTTTTTTGTTAAATATTTTTACTGAATTTTATCCCGGCACTAGCCATAGAACACAAGATTACCTCTATTAGCAGAAAATGTTTTAATTATTGCCAAGCCGACATTTATCACTGATCAAACCTACTTCACTATGCATTTGAGTTATTTTAAAGAACCAAACTGTTTAAATATCAATGTTAACTAACATTAACTATCCGCCTACGAATGCACAAACGTATAATTAATTCAAATTTTATCAGCCACAGGATCACTGAAAAAGAAGAACAATTTCTTAATTCACTATTGATTTTTATGCATCTGTTTCCGATTTACGGGTTTGATAATTTTTTAAATGTGCCGCCTCTGCTATTGTTGGTCGCGGCACAGCCCAGCAACACCGCTAAAAAATGCTGAAAAATTCTTAAAGAAATTTTATAGATGACGTGGGCAAGCTAATTTACATAAATAATTCACACTTTTGATAAACTCTAACATATTTAGATCAAACAACAATACAACTCACATTAATTCGTAACGCATCGTCTAATGGCGGCTAAGTCCAGACAGAGACAAAAGAAGTCTACACATTCGTAAAAAACTCTTTCACAGTGTCCTACCGCAATGACTTCTGAACAGAGAAGACCAAAGAATACATAATGCATTGTGCTTAAATAGTATTGCTGACTATTAACATTTCTTTGCAAATTGACGATATTATTCTCTTCTGGCAACATTTTATATCTCTGCTATCGCAAATACTGACATTTTACAATCACATAATAAATACAGAAAAATTCCTATCCTAAATACAGAGAAATATTACAACAAAAAATATAAGGAGAATAACAAATGTCTTTTACACCACATTCAGTAATATTTTTGTTCAATGATTACGATACATACAACTTGCCCAGAGCGGCGTATATGGTACAAATAAACTCTTGTTCTTTAATAACGTGAGTTTGCCAGGGAACGTTACAGTTTCTAGCATTTGTAGACTTATAGAAAGCTTTTGACAATGTTGACCGGAATACTCTCTTTCAAAGTCTGAAGGTGGCAGGGAGCGAAAGGTTATTCACAATTTGTACAGAAACCAGATGGCAGTTATAAGAGTCGAGGGATATGAAAGGGAAACAGTGGTTTATAGCCTCTCCCCGATGTCATTCAATCTGTATATTGAGCAAGCAGGGAAGGAAACAAAAGAAAAATTCGGAGTAGGTATTAAAATCCATGGAGAAGAAAACTTTTAGGTTTGCCGATGACATTGTAAATCTGTTAGAGCAGCAAAGGACTTGGAAGACCACTTGAACGGAATGGATAGTGTCTTGAAAGGAGGATATAAGATGAACATCAACAAAAGCAAAACGAGGATAATGGAATGTAGTCTAATCAAGTTGGGTGATGCTGAGGGAATTAGATTGGGAAATGAGACACTTAAAGTAGTAACGTAGTTTTGATATTTGGGGAGCAAAGTAACTGATGATGGTAGAAGTAGAGAGGATATAAAATGTAGACTGGTAATGCCAAGGAAACCGTTTCTGATGAATAGAAATTTGTTAACATCGATTATAGATTTAAGCGTCAGGAAGTCGTTTCTGAAAGAATGTGTATGGAGTGTAGCCATGTATGGAAGTGAAACATGGACGATAAATAGTTTAGATAGGAAGAGAATAGAAGCTTTCGGAATGTGGTGCTACAGAAGAATGGTGAAGATTAGATGGGTTGATCACATAACTAATGAGGAGGTACTGAACAGAAGTGGGGAGAAGAGTAGTTTGTGGCACAACTTGACAAGAAGAAGGGATCCGTTGGTAGGTCATGTTCTGAGGCATCAAGGGATCACCAATTTAGTATTGGAGGGCACCATGGAGGTAAAAATCGTAGAGGGGGACCAAGAGATGAATACACTAACCAGATTCAGAAGGATGTAGGTTGCAGTAGGTACTGGGAGATGAAGAAGCTTGCACAGGAGAGAGTAGCATGGAAAGCTGCATCAAACCAGTCTCAGGACTGAAGACCACAACAACATAATCATATATATCAAATGTGTTTAATAATTATCTATTCCACTCGTAGGCAGGCAATCAGCGTGCAATTACACTTTCAGATCGCATAGGTTGGCAATTGTTCCAACAGTAACTGCTTAGAACTTACACCGACTATCTCTATGCATAAAATGGAATTGTTGTGACTGACTGACTGACCCATCATCGTCCATATAAAATTACTAAGGACGGAAACTTGAAACTTGGAGACAGTATTGTTTATATACTGAAAGCATCGTTTAAAAAAGGGCTTTTGGAATTCCTTCCCTAAAGGGCGAAGCAAGTGATGAAAGGTTTTTCGAAAATATGTCGCTATCAAACATAAATTCGATTAAAATAAAACAAAAACAGTGCTGACCCCACAGTCAACGCAAGCAAAGCTGCAGTCGCTAAGGTATTTATTAATAACACGAAAGATCCAAGTTAATGGTGGCAGCAAACTAAAAGCCATTTGTATAAAAAATCTAAACTGGAAGAAATGCATAATGTTATTGATAATCACCCACACATGACGTTTCGGGGCGCCAGCTACGGTCGGTTATAAAATTTGTATCCGTTTAATCAGTATCGTCAAAATGTGGAAAAAATGCCATGTTCTTAGATTTTCGCGGCTCACAGATTGGGAAAGCCTGCTACAGGCGACCAAGGACCTCGGCTACGTTGCATCTTACCACTCCTTTCGGAGCTAATGTGCTACCAGTAAAAAATGTAGCAGCTTCAAAGACTGTATACTGACACCATGGTATGAGGGGCTAATTTGCCACAGTCGTCGGCGATCAGACGACGCTCTCGAGGCCGTCTGTTCGCCTTTTGTTTTGACTCTGCAGGCAGTAACTGTGTTGAGCTTAGAAGTGAACAATACATGTAACATCCATTCTCGGGTACAATCATGTTCAACCGACTAGTACGGACCCATGTTAAACAACTTCACTCTACATCTACATTTATAATCCGCAAGCCACCCAACGGTGTATGGCGGAGGGCTCTTTACGTGCCTCTGTCATTACCTCCATTTCCTGTTCCAGTCGCGTATGGTTAGCGAGAAGAACGACTGCCGGAAAATTGTCGCATTATGGACCTGCGACAAGCCGTGTGGACGTATCGACTGGTTGATGCACATGTTGGATACAATATATTGGTGGTGTGTCACTGATTTCAGCGGTGATCTGTGGAATAACCCTGCAGCCATGAATCAGTTCCTGCATGTCCACATAGTACATACACACGTCAAGATCGACGGCTTATGCGAGCATCGGTGGCCAAGTGAACATCATCCAAAAAAGAGACCTGGACATATGTTGCACCTGGTGTGACACCAAGGACCATTGGAAGCCGTCGCTGCAGTAGGACTAAGATCACATGTGACTCTGGATAGTCTAGAGCTGCCACCGCAATAGTACCATGCATGGATACTTTTGCGGTGAGAGCGTCGGCTGGAGAGTGGAATGGTACTCTACTGTCTTTAGTGAGGAATTTAGATTAGGTCTACAGGGTGTCATTAATAAAACCGACAGGGTGCAGGAACAGATTCCTGAGTGGGAATGGAGGGGAAAAAGGTCCTATGAACATGTGTTTCTCCATTTTCAGTCAGTAATCCGTCCCTGCGGTATGTCGGTTTCATTAATGTCCACCCTGCATATGCAAGTAATAGATGTACACAAGTATGGCATAAACCTGGTGAGCTGCCTATTACAGAGTGTGTTCCCCATGACACAAAGGTCCCATCCTAAACTTCATGGTGTGTGGATCAGCAGTTGCAATGCAAGTTGACTTTTGGTGTCTCTGAGGTGTACAGTAACCACTTCTCATCACATTTCACAGGCTTTTACCCAGAGCTGCTGCCATTTCTGGGTCAAGAAGGTGATGCGCTTTTTCAGCAGCACACATGGTAGCTGTGATTCAATGTGTTCTTCGTAACGTTCAACGACTGCCATGGTTAGCAAGTTCACCAGGCCTTATGGGACATAGTGATACTGGAACTTAGTTGTTCTCCAATTACAACACAAGGCTAAGTGTGGGGCGGCGGGTGGAATTAATTGTTATATAAATGTTCCTATTATTTATGCTGTCTTTTGCTGTTCTCAACACTGGCTCTCTAACTACAATATTGGCAACCAGAAAGTGATTAGCAAAACGTGAAGCCTGTAATTAGAATTCCTAGTGCCAACTTCATCTGAGAAATACACTTATAGCTACAGCTTATAGCTCTGAGGAATTAGGAGATTGTCTAGGATTCATAATCCAAAACGATCCTGTAAAAACGTTCGCTATATTCTGAAAGTCACAGATAAAAAAAAAAAATAAAAAAAAAGAATCCACACAATCCAACTACCAGAGCAGTTCAGAGTCTAATGCGCTGATACAACTATAACTGTCCAAATTAAATGTTTAAATGAATGCTCGCCATGATTTGATGATTAGGTTCATCAAACGCCACGCTAAATAGTGGTAGAATGTTTGTCCCGCGACGGCACATGAAAATACGACATACGCAAACTGAAGATAGGTCATTTAAGTCATCCCAGAATCAACACTTCACTCGAAAATGATTTCATGGCTATGCGTATCCCGAGTAAATACGACATCTGATGCTGTTTATAGCAATGATACCGACGCGACGCGACTCCCGACACAGATGGAGTGCTATTCAGCGTCTGGAGAGAACTGGGGCCTTACTTTCTCGCGCAGCGTTCTTATATATAAAGCCGCGGTGCGGACGGCTAAGGGAACGCCTGATCAAATCGGCTCTCCCGATTAGCCGCTGGGCTAGTAATGCACCACATTAAGTTATTGAATAAATCATCGCTTCCTTTGCTGATGGCCGATGAAGCTCTCAATTTAAATGTGCAATCAGCACACAGGTAAGTATTCATAATAAAAGTCTAACGTGGCTAAGTCAAATATTTTGGGCGAGAGAATTAATTTAATTACACTACACGCAGTAGACGAGCTCTGAACTTGCCCTATGGAGATATGCTATCGCTATAGTTTTATAGTTATTTAGTTGAAACTTCTCACATCTTTATGATTATAGCGGATCTCCATTCTACTTAAATTTAAACATCCTAGCCTTATTTATTAGCCTACTTAATCTATCTAGCTTCCTTAATTTTTAAGACAAAAACCAGAAACTTATGAATTTCAACTAAAATTTTAATTTGTCAGATTCAAAATACTGTTTCTACTAAATTATTATGAAAAAAGAATCTAAATACAATTTTTTAAGTTTCTAGCTCTTTTCTGTTGCGCCAATGATTTTTACAGAAAAACGTTCAAATTTCGAAAATGGTTAAAGTTGTTGAACTGACATTCAACACATATTGATTTAGTATTACTCATGACATGCTACAAACGTTTCAGGTTATTTACTTGATTTTTAAAGTATTGCGCAACATTTATGACGTCAGAGCTAGTTACAGCGGACTAGGCTGGCACACAATGGAAAGACTGATGAGAATTTTATACAGCGTGAGTAGGCTGCTTCCCTACATAAGAACACATGCGATGGTGTATCACAGGATACCTTTCAGCACCTATGCGATTGTATGCATGCGAGAAGGCTTGGGAAGATACACTGTGTCTTGATGTGACTGTTTGGGCATGCTTTATTCTGATACATGTGGTCGTTTTGGTCTTGATTTATTACACTTACTCCTACAATGATCACTTACGCCTCACATCACTTGTCAATAAAACGACCTTATGATAGACGGTGTTGCATTTTTTTCTGACAGTGTAGTTATAGAGGGTCGCTTGCACAGCAGTTAGTCCTGGAGACAACTACTCTTTACAAAACAGGTCACTAGTGTTTGAAAAAGGGTAGTAGCTAAAATGCTCATATGATGTTTATAATGCAACTTCTGCGAGTTGTTTGGGCATCTAATGCCAGTCTCTCTATTTCAGACTATGAGTTGAGATGATCATTAGTCTCATTAGTTTATACTATGTGAGTGTGCCCAGGATATCCTCCTCATGAAACCCTGGACCAAGTTCAACCAATCTGGCCATGTGTAACAGCGCTGTGGGATTTGTAATCTCCTAGTTCCAATATGAGCAGAGGTACAAGTAGAAACATTTTTTGCAGACCCTGGCATACAGGCTACCCCGCACGACAAGCATGCTGTGTGGAAACAGTATCAGCCTGCCAAAGAAATTTGTTTCTCAAGGTAGCTTTCATGTCAGGTCAAGAAACTGTTCTCCAGGACCCAAAATGTAGGCTGCTCTGTATGATGAACATATCAAGTTGGAGTAGTGTCAGCCTGCTTTATTGACCTGCTTTGCATAGTACCGAGCGAGATGATGCAAAGGTTAGCACACTGGACATGCATTTGGGAAGACAACAGTTCTATCTCGCATCTGGCCATCATGGTTTAGGTTTTGTCATTTCCCTAAATCACTCCAGGCAAATGCTGGGATGGTTCTTTTGAAAGGGCATGGCCGACTTAATTCCCCATCCTTACCTGATCCTACAAGACTGTAACCTCGCTGTCTGGTCTCCTCCATCAAAACAACCCAACCCAACCCCGTTGCATAGCAGCTTGGTACATCAGGGGCAAATAAATGATATTCAAGCCCCTGGTATGTAGTAAGCCCTGCATAATAGGCATGTTTTTTGAGTGGTATCACCTTCCTTTATGGAACTGTATTGCAGGGACTACACATGCTGATGAGCATCGCTGGGGACGGGGTTAAGATAGAGCTGGTGGACAGAATGAGGGAGAGGAAGAAGTTTACAGAGAGAGGGGAGGAGAAGGAAATCCGTGAGGGAGGTGGAAAGTGTCGATGGACAGTGTTGAAAAGGAAGAGGTAGAAGCATAGATGGAAAGAGAGAGGGGGGGGGGAGAGTATATGGTCATATTACGGGTGGAGGATGATATGATTGGAGAGAAGGGAATGGAGGGAATGGACAAAGGCAAGGAGAGGGAGAGATGAACAGACAGGGAGAGTAGATAGGAGGAGATAGACACATAGAGATGGGAGGAAGAGATGGAGACAGAAAGAGGGAGGAAGAAGTGTGTTCAATACATGTGTCGAACACATACATGGTTGAGTTTGTATACAGAGGTGGGGAAGGAAGCAGCCAGTCGCCTTGTTTTAAGAAAATCTGATGTAGGGAGTCATGGAAAACCATCAGTATGCCCTATAGCTTTTTCGATCGCGCTCCTCCAGAACAGGAATCCAGTGTTTTAACAACTTTTCACATGTCTCAGCTAATCTTTTCTAATGCTAGATCAGATAATTTTGCTGTTTGTTGAACTCAACTCATTGTCAAATGTCGTATTCCATGAGGTGTCTGATGCTCATAGCTTCTTATACTGTTTTTTCCTGTCTTCTTTTCTTCTTTGCCCTCCCCCTTAGTTACCTTCTTCTGCTCAGTTATCTGCCTCTTCCTCCTTGGTGTCTTCAATTTTAATTTTAAAAGTCAGCTTCCATCTTGTATTGTTTTGATATACGTGTACTACATCAGTGTATTTCTTTTCGACAGTAAGACTACACATAAGAAACATTCTTTTAAAATTTATTACTTACAATGAACAACTGCCCAGATGCTTATATAGTAGATTACTTGCTTCATTTAAATTCACTAAGTATTATGGTGTTCTTGCAATACATTTTGTCCCCTGTAAGTATTGCAGTGTATGACGCTTTCATAAGTAGGCTGTATATTATGTTCAAAGACTAGTTTCTTTAAATGCCTTGTAGATTTGGGGACAATATGACCAGGAGGTTCAAAGTTATCTTCTATCTGTTATTGTATTAAAATTTAAGATGTGTGATATGTACTTTCCCTGACAATAATCACCTGTGATTTTCTGGTGGTCGTCTACCAATTATAGAGTTGTGGATCTCGCTGCCCTCGAATGTTGGAGAATTGTAGTTCTCGGCCCATCAAGATTCTTTTTAGTAGAGACTGGCTCATATTGGAGATTACTGGAGACTAAGTTGGACAACAATAAGGAAGAGTAATAGCAGCGCACTTTTAATGGGAGACATCTCGATCTTACCTGACGTCATTCACAGAGTTTTAAACAAAAATGACGTCTAGTATGTCAACCAACCGTACATCTCACTCTGTACATTCTTGTTCACTTTGGAAAAGCACTTAACATATCAAATACAAAAGAGGAACACACAGGATACCCCATAAATTTTGCGAAATGTTTAGAAAGGTTGCGGAGGGTAGGAAATTGAGGACAGGAACCCGTGCACGAAAATGTCATCCAACGACACTACAGATTGTCGAAGTTACATGGGCTGGCAGCTGCAACTAGGCCAACCCTTCAGCAGGGAACGTGATTTTGCACGCTGATACAATTTATTTTTCTCCTGTATATGGAAAAACATATTTTTGAGGGCTCCAGGAGAAAAGTAAACTGGGTGGAAACCCGCGTTCTAAACAGTCATCCATCGAAGTCGCAGAGCACAGTATTCCTAGGAGCCCTGCCTGCCCTGCCTGCGCAGTAGCTAGGTCCATCTTCTCCCTGGCGATCGTGACAATCAGTGGCGATCATTGAATGACAAACAACATGGTGAGACGTTCCGCCTACGGTTTGCCAGCGTACAAAATCACGTTTGCTGCTGAAGGGGAGGTCTAGCGGGAGTCGCCAGCGGCTATGACTTCGATGTTCTATAGCTTGGGAGACTAACATGACTTCTCAATACCTCAGAGAAGGTTCTGCAGAAGGTGCTATGCGATAGATTACGGGAGAACAGTCTTATTAGTGGAATGAATTTGCAACAGTGTGGTTTCAAAATCAGGAAGTCAACAGAAGACAAAAAGACTTGTGAAAAGCGATCTGCATTAATATCTCGTAGCCGTAATGGTGGACATCATTGGGGATTTCGATCACTTATGGTGATCAGCGCTTTTTGTCCGCCTGAGGAACTTGGACTGTCCACGACCGTTGCGCAACTGCTGTAAGAACTACTGTGGGAACAGAGAAGCAGCACCATAATAAAATAATTTCAAAACGTTGCCCAAAAGGGTCCTTAAGAGGCCCTGTTTTATGGAATCTCTAGCCGGTACTAGGAAAGCTAAACGCTAATGAAGAAGTCGTAAGAGTAATGACATATGCCGAAGACCTGATAATCCTGAAAAGCTCCGGAAGCAACCTGGAAGACGGATGTAACATATTCCATCTACAATTACATCGGTGGTGCCAGGGAGTCAAATTGTCTGTTGCGCCTGAAAAGACACACCTGCTGTTAAAAGGGAATCTCCTGCGATACTCTATCACGAAATTAAGAGTAAGGTCCATACAGTCCGCCAACAAATACTTGGGCATCATCCTGGTCGAACGACAAAAGTATGGTTCATATATTGACGACAACATCAAATTATTAGTCTCACCAGTTACAAGCTGCCAATGCAAACAATAAGAACGTATCATAACGCTTTCGTAACTGCAAT
This sequence comes from Schistocerca americana, assembly GCF_021461395.2. Taxonomy (NCBI): domain Eukaryota; kingdom Metazoa; phylum Arthropoda; class Insecta; order Orthoptera; family Acrididae; genus Schistocerca; species Schistocerca americana. Next base: position 347,521,019 of record NC_060120.1, read on the forward strand.
CACTGGCTAATGTATGAATGTTTCCGGCCACAGACTTCTCCTCGCACCACCAGGACGGGTAGTTAGCAGGGTGCAACGTGGAATACTTCCTCGTTTGACGAGAGCTTTTGGCACTGTGTCAGTTGAGGCGTTGCTAGTAATACTAGGAATATATCCATTCGATCTTCATATACGAGAAAAAGCAACGACGTATTAGCTGAAGAAAGGACAACATGAAAGGAGAACATCGTGAAGTGTTGAATTTAATATGAATACGGACCACAAGCAAGCAACAAATTCGAAGTCAGGTCTGTCACCTATGGCAGAAACGCTGGGATGATCACCACACAGCAAAACGCACGCATAATCTTTTTGCCAAATGTGAAAGAGAGACTGGAAATGAAACCCCTGTATCCCTCAAGAGGCTTGACTCACTTCGTGATTAGCCATGCGTCCTACGCCCCCTATTGGCATCTAATTGGCAAGAGACAGACCTCCGAGTGTCCCTGTGGTGGAGAAGGTACGCCAGAACATACCATCTGAGGATGTCCGCTGCATGACGATGTAGTTGGTACTGATTGGCAGCAACTGAATCGGAAGTCGCGATGTCAAGGAGATAATGCGTTGTGTAACATTCGTTCAGCGAATGTTTAAATCATAGCATCAAAGTCTGGTTGCCTTGCCAGATTTATTCAATTGGCAAGGCCCTAGAATCTGTGACATGTTGTTGATGCATACTTAATCTGAGACGGTTCTTAACACAAGCAAGAGTTCTGGATAACCTTTCTGCTTCCGCTATAATCACAGGAAGAGTGTAAAGTTACACATACATTCGGAAACAAGCTTAAAATTTCAAGCATGTACATCTTATTCTAGATGTCTAATGGCTCTCAGAGTAATATATTCAAAGTTTAAAGTATAAATTGTTTTCAGATATTTAATTTCTTCTTTTAATTGTGTTGAGACACCATTCTGGAATTCATTGATAAATATCTTTTATGCCTCAGCGACCTCATAGTCAGTCATTTTTGATTACTTCAATGAAACTCAAATGTTTCATCTAAAATCTTCACTGTTTTTATTTATTTATTTATTTATTTATTGTTCCGTGGGACCAAATTAAGGAGAAGCCTCCATGGTCATGGAACGAGTCAATACATGAAATTATAACACGATATTAGAAACAGATAAAATGAAATATAAAAAAAACATATTCAGGTGACAAGTCGTAAGTTTAAATGAAGAAAATCAACAATGTAGCACTGGAATTTGCTTAATTTTTTAGCTCTTCCAGGAGCTCCTCGACAGAATAGAAGGAGTGAGCCATGAGGAAACTCTTCAGTTCAGACTTAAAAGAGTTTTGGCTGCTGCCAAGATTTTTGAGTTCTTGTGGTAGCTTATTGAAAATGGATGCAGCAGAATACTGCACTCCTTTCTGCACAAGAGTCAAGGAAGTGCATTCTACATGCAGAGTTGATTTCTGCCTAGTATTAACTGAGTGAAAGCTGCTAACTCTTGGAAATAGGCTAATATTGCTAACAACAAACGACATTAAAGAAAATATATACTGTGAGGTCAATGTCAGAATTCCCAGATTTTTGAATAGGGGTCGACAAGAGGTTCTCGAACTTACACCACATATAGCTCGAACAGCCCGTTTTTGAGCCAAAAATACCCTTTTTGAATCAGAAGAATTACCCCAAAAAATAATACCATACGACATAAGAGTATGAAAATATGCGAAATAGATTACCTTTCGTGTTGAAGTGTCACTTATTTCAGATACTGTTCTAATGGTAAAAAAAGCAGCATTTAGCTTCTGAACAAGATCCTGGACATGGGCTTTCTACAACAGCTTACTATCTATCCGAACACCTAGGAACATGAACTGTTCCGTCTCGCTTATAATATGCCTATTCTGTCTGATCAAAATATCGGTTCTTGTTGAATTGTGAGTTAGAAACTGTAAAAACTGAGTCTTACTGTGACTTAGCGTCAAATTATTTTCCACAAGCCACAAACTTATTTCATGAACTACATTATTTGGTACTGTTTCAATATTACACACAAGATCCTTCACTATCAAGCTGGTTTCATCAGAAAACAGAAATATTTTTGAATCACCTGTAATACTAAAAGGCATATCATTTATATAAATAAGAAACAGCAGTGGCCCCAGCACCGACCCTTGGGGAACGCCCCACTTAACAGTGCCCCATTGGGACTGAACATCACTACCACTCTCAATATTGCGGAGAATTACCCTCTGCTTTCTGTTCTTAAAGAGGCGAACCAATTGTAAGCTACTCCCCTTACTCCATAATGGCCCAACTTCTGCAGTAATATTTTGTGGTCAACACAGTCAAAAGCCTTCTTTAAATCAAAGAAAACACCTAGCGTTCGCAACCTTTTATTTAATCCGTCCAAAACCTCACAGAGAAAAGAGAATATAACATTTTCAGTTGTTAAACCATTTATAAGACCAAACTGAACATTTGACAGCAAATTATGTGAATTTAAATGCTCCAGTAACCTTGTATATACAACCTTCTCGGTAACTTTAGCAAACACCGATGGCATAGAAATAGGTCTAAAATTGTCAACATTATCAATGTCTCCCTTTTTATGAAGTGGCTTCACTACCGAGTACTTTAATCGGTCAGGAAACCAACCACTCCTAAAGGAAAAGTTACAGATATGGCTGAGAACTGGGCTAAAATACATAGAGCAATACTTCAGTATTCTGCTAGATACCCCGTCATATCCATGAGAGTTCTTGGCCTTTAGTGATTTAATTATTAACTCAATCTCCCTCTTGTCAATTTCATGGAGGAGCATTTCAGGTAACAGTCTCGGAACACTTTTTTCTAAGAGCGCTATATGATTCCCTGTTGGGACTAGGTTTCTATTTAGTTCACCTGCTATATTCAGAAAGTAATTATTAAATACTGTACATATATGCAACTTATCAGTAACACAGACATTCCCACTACGCACTGATTCTATATCCTCTACCTGTCTGCAGACCAGGAACTTCCTTTACGACTGACCATACGGTTGTAATTTTATCCTGAGACTTAGCTATTCTATCTGCATACCACATACATTTTGCCTTCCTAATAACATTTTTAAGCACCTTACAATACTGTTTGTAATGGGATGCTGCATTTAGATTTTGACTGTTTCTAACGTTTTGATATAATTGCCACTTTGTTCTACAAGATATTCTTATCCCACTGGTCAGCTACACAGGCTGCCTGTTTGTGCTAGTACCCTGTTTTAAACGTTCTAACGGAAAGCAACTTTCAAAGAGCATGAGAAAAGTCTTGAGAAAAGCATTATATTTATCGTCTACTGTATCAGCGCTATAAACATCTTGCCACTCTTGTTCTTTTATAAGGTTTACAAAGGTCTCTACAGCAACTGGATCAGCTTTCCTGAACAACTGATGACTATATTTAACACGTGTTGCAGCACAAAAATCTTTTAAAGTTAAAATTTGTGCATCATGATCTGAAAGGCCATTCACCTTTTTGCTAACGGAATGCCCTTCTAGTGATGAGGAATGAACAAAAATGTTGTCTGTAGTTGTTTTACTGTTCCCTTGCACTCTCGTTGGAAAGAATATGGTTTGCATAAGATTATATGAATTAAAGAGGTCTACCAGCATCCTCTTCCTTGCACAATCACTTATACAATTAATATTGAAGTCGCCACATATAACTAACTTTTTGTATTTCCTATAAAGTGAACCAAGAACCTCCTCTAGCTTTAGCAAAAATGTTGTGAAATCGGAGTCTGGGGATCTATAAATAACAACAGTTAGAAGTTTAGCTCCGTTAAATTTAACCACACCTGCACAACATTCAAACACCTTTTCAGTGCAGTACTTTGAAACATCAATTGACTCAAATGGGATGCCGTTTTTCACATACATGGCTACTCCCCCACACCGCAAAGAGCTCCTCGAAAAGCTGCCAGCCAACCTGTATCCTGGTAAAGGAGGCCTCTGAATTATCTCCTTATTTAAGAAGTGTTCAGATATACCAATAATTTCAGAGTCAACATCTATAAGCAGTTCACTAACTTTATCTCTAATACCTTGTATATTTTCATGAAATATACTAATTCCCTCATTATTCGGATACCTAAGCATTGTCAAAAGTGATTCCCTTGTTAGAGAGACTTCCCTTAAGCAGGAATACCTATCAGCTGACTTCAATCTAAAAGAGGTGCAGCTCTAACACTCACTACTGCACGAATTTTTCCCTGAGTGATCCCACCAACCCCACCTATGCTGTCACCTATAAGCTTTGCCAACCTCCCCTTCCCATACCTGTTGAGGTGCAGGCCATGTCTAGTGAAACCCGTCCTGCTGATAGACTCCACCGACACCACTGAAATGTGACCCATGCTTTCTGTCATCAGCGCACCACCAAGTCTCATGTTATTACGCCTGACGGCTGTATTAAGATGAGGCCGATCGTGACGCTGAAACAGTTCCACGAAATGCCCATTCGTGTTGCCAGTCTGAGTGGCTATCTTTTCCAGGTCACCATCTATGTTATACTCCCCATCCCCATCAATACTATTACCAGCCCCAGCCACAATCATTACCTGATCCTCTTTAGTAAAATCCCTACATAACCCCCCTATGTTAACAGTCACCTGAGCCAACCCTGCATTAGGCTTCACAATGCTGGTGACCTGATACTCACTCCCCAGCACTTCCTGCAACTGCTGGCCTACACCTCTGCCATGAGAACTACCTAACAGCAGAACCTTCTTCTTCCTCTTCGACTTTGCAACTGTTCTAGGCACAGTAACTACTGAGGTCTGCTGAATACTTCCTACATCTACAGCTACTAGAGATTCCTCTCCACTAGACTCTGTCAGTTGGTCATATCTATTGTAAACACCAATAGTAAAACTATCTGAAAATCTTCTTCTCTTAGCATATCTCTTGCCAACAGGCAGCTCACATTCCCCAGCCCCCTACTCCCTCCTCATCCTATCTAACTCCTCCTGTGCGTTTTTCAACTGCACCTGAAGGGCACAGATCTTACGCTCCTGCTCCTCTATCAACTTACTCTTGCTACATAACCTGCAGTTCCAGGAGAGTATCTCACCAGAATGCCCACTGGCTTCCCCACTGCATTCCCCCCAGTGAAAATACTTCGAACAAGTCTCACACCGCAATCCACTACTCACGAACCTATGGCAAAGCCCACACTTCTCACTCATGGTAAAATTTTACTTTTTCTAAGTTCCGCTACTACAATAAGAAGATGTTAAAAACCTGACTACAATAATCACAAACTTACTCTACAAGGGAAGTAACTACTATTATTAACAGTATTAATAAACAACAAATGTGAATATAACAAAAGACTATTACAGACAGAGAATCAAACGTCTAATGACACAGTAACGGAGCTGAGAACAGTTCCCAAAAGGTTCTTCTGAAATTATTTCACCAGAAAACACCAAGAACACCGGTTGAAGACTACTAAAGTTCCTGAATAAACCAATATACACAAACAATTAATTAGTACTTAGCTTTCGTTGCGCCGCTACAGCTGCAACTGGTCAGCGCGGAATGTAAACACAGGCAAGAGGTTAAGTTGCTCGATACGAAACACTCACAAATATCAGGTCACAACACAAGAAAGGCAGAGGTGAATGAAGAAACCACTAATACGTCACTTATATAGTAAATATTATCACAAAACCCGTTAAAATATGTAGCTGAAACCTAAAAATATATGAAAACTTAGAGAGCGATCTCACATGCAGTAACTCGCCTATGACGTCACACCAAAGATCTCTACATACAGGGTTTCCAAGACAGGCACTAGATTGCCAATAATGACAGAAAATACATTTATCTTGAATCAAACTTCTGAATTCACGTCTGTCACTTCGCACCTGATTTCATCATGAAATGATTTCCTCTCTTTAGCGCGCACATCCGGAAAATCAAAATCGATATTAACTGCGCTGGCAACAACTTTAGATCAGGGAGAACGGGGTTCAAATTTTCGCGAATATATTTTAAGTCATGTAATAAGCTCTCAAAGGGTCTTATTTCGACATCAGTTGTAATATGTTGAGCTTGTGGTAAGTTGCTTCAGTAGTCAGTCGGTACCAATAATAATAGCGAAACTGATGTCATGATTAAACACTTGAATGATCTCACACAACCAAAACACCTAGTACTACAGGACATTTTTCAGCTCAAAAATTTTATTTACTGAGAGTTTCAACAACAATGGTAATCTTATCCAAGTGAGCTGCAATTGGTATTGTAGCGTCAACCCGAGCACTCCAACAGGTATCACACATGGAATATAATAAAATTCCCACACACACTGGTTCAGAATTTCCCATCGTTGTGAACTGCTTCTGAAGAGTAGGACTGTGCCTGAACACGACTCGAACTATTCGAACAGTTTATGCAACAGTTCGGAACATCTCTGGTTCTGTTCTTTATTTTGATGGGCCTGCGAGCTAGTGACTTTTGTTAGAACTATCACAATGACCTGTCTTAAAGTTTTAATGCGATATGGAACAACAAAAATAAGTGTGAAATACGCACTGAAATATCTTCTAGGTTGCTGGCCACGTGAAACAGCGGAAGCTGATAAACAAATTATTGTAATTCTCGAGCTTTCGTGCATCCTACGCTGTAACTTACTCTCGCGATAAAAATTCCAGTCACTTTATTACGATGCTGTGCATTTGTTGGGCATTTAATTCTTGATTACTTGTCTTGATTATTTCAACCGAATTTTGCCATCTTGTTCTGATAAAGTTTTTGTCTTTTATTCAAATATGTGAACAGGGATTGAAATGCTCATGTGCAACCTACCAAATCATTACCGCCTCTCTGAATCAATATGTATGAGAGTGCGTATTGTAAATTTGTTCAAACGCAATAGGAATTTGTACAGTGGTAGCATTGAATGAGGTTTCCACCACTGTTTCACGAAATTGTGAAATTTATGCACAACCATAGATTATTGTTACAGTTGGTTCGTAGTTTTTTCCTTATCCATTGCAATCGCATCGCGCGAGTCAAATGTCACGTGATTTTTCGAACAAGCTCGATACTGTATCCAACGCGGCGGCGTACAGGGAAATATTGAGTCTGTTCAAACGTGAGTATCGTTTCACCTGCGATACTGAACAGTTTGTGAAAACGTTGAATCGCTCCGGAAAAAGTATGTGTTTCATGATAACTCTCAGCTGCATGTACTACATACAGGGTTATGACATGCGCATACAGAAAATTTTGCAAGATGATTACACTACAAAATGTGCCTAAAGTTCTTTATAAGACTCTCTAATGTTACTTCCGTTATCATACCCTTGCCCGCGGCATTCACTGATAGGAACTGAGTGTGTCATGAATGTTGATCGCATTAAATGCGCAATAGCAACTCTCGTTTTCAGATCACAATTTACGAACTCCAAAAACCGTTTATTTATCAAAGAAAATATAAAGTAGGATAAATGTTGTTTGTCCTGTATGACTTGAATCAGGAGTTGTAGCAACAATAATTGAATAAAATTTCACATTTTCTCCCGGTTTCAAGGTGGAACACGTGAAATGATGGGCAGAACGAATACAAAATAATTCTCAGTATCACTTTACAAATAATGCACTTACAAACACTTTCAAGCTTTCTGTCGGTCTCTGACTTTGCTAATATGTCTTGCAAGAAGTGGATCACAGTGACTCATGAGCTCTAATATTCTGAGGAAATTTCCACTACGTGGATTTCCAGTTTTCTGAGCAGAACCCTGGATGCCAAGCCTCTTCGGCAAAGAAATGATGTCACATCAAGTAACGGGAGAGTTCCCTTGTAAGTTGGCTGTTCTACGGGCGAACAAATAAGAACATTAACTATTTACTTCCGAGAAATACAATCTCCAGCTGATCCCTTCCGTTTTCATTTCGTCACTTTTACGATTCCTCCAGGGCAACAATATACAAATAGAAATACTTTATCTATTTTTTTTACCTTGTAATGCAAAATATTTTCTGTATATTCGTTTTTTGTGTAGAACCACCTTGTGATGGAATCACAAGTGTCTTATCTTTGAATTTTGTTGACAAATCTGCCTTGTTATAACGATGTTTCATAGCTGTTGCCCTGTACATTTACTTGTTGTGAAAATGTTTCGGTAGGATGTACTATAAAATTTAAAGAAAGCACACTTTCGATTCCATTACAAGGTGGTTTTAGCGCACGATGTCTAAAGAAAATATTTTGTATTTGACGATAAATACGAAGTATGATTGTATCAGTTGTCCTGTATACCTCATAAAACTGAAGAGCGGAGGTGGAATTGAAGAGCTAGTGTGGCTATTGCTGGTACTGGGGTAGTGTTCTTTTATTTACTGTATGATACAAAATTTGTTTTACAATAGCAGCCTGATATTCCCCAACTTAGTACCGTGTGGGATTAAAACCTGGAGAGACTCAGGGCCTCCATGAGGTTTGGGCCCCAGGGATTTTGTCACCCCTGCCCCCCTCCCCTTCCAACCCCTTTCGTCGGGACTGGTCACATTAACGTGCCTGGACTGTGAATTTAGAGAATCGATGAGAACAGACTCACCAAGCAGATCTTCAAATATTTTAGGGGGAAGATATTAGCAAACACCTGGATTCAAGAGGTTAGAAAAAACTTCAATAACACAAAAGTAGAACAATTAACTGGAAATAGAGATTAACATCAGAATTAGAAAGATTCCGAAGCAGGAGAGAAACGGAAACTAGCGCAAAGTGGTCTGAAGTAACTAAAAAGAAACATATTGAAATAACAGAAGAATACGGGAAAAAAAGGAAGGAACGAGAATGGATTGAGAATTGAAATTCCAACGTGGTCCCTAGGAGACACTAATACAAGAAGAAGAAGTAGGGGTTTCATAGTAGCCGATGGTAGTACACCATGATTTTCAAGATATATATGCATAAAACTTCAAAAGGTGCAGGGTTAAAAGTTTTTCTTGGCAAATTGCTATAGGTTGTTTGTGTAGGTAACGACGACGCAACGCCAGAAAAGACCGAAGACTGCACAGCCGTTGCTTCATCACAGAGAACTCCTTCCGCAGGCAGGCGCTCTCTTGGGCAAGCGCCATTCTGGCAGAGGAAACGAATTTTGCGGCGGCCGCACAAAAAGAAAGAGAACGCAGCCAGTGACGGGATGAGCAGCGTCTCGTCTAGCCCGCCCGAAATGTTTGCCTTTCACGGAAGCGGGGCCATCAGCGGACGGGACTGCCACCGTTGCTGCGCTGGTCTCGTGGAATCTCAATCCGGCAGAAAGGGAGCACTACCACTGGAAGAACATGGACCATACAGCGCGGTTAATCAGGGCACGTTTCTGTACAGAAGAGCAGGGGCGTGACTCATTTCACGTTAAAACGTTCAGAATTTTTGGAAGCAAACTTACAGTTCGTCAGGACAGCTGATACGCATTACGTTTTGGACAGTAGTAACAGTAGTAGTTTTGTTCACCGTAAATCGCTCTTACAAAGCTGTGGAGTATCAAGCAGTCAAAAAGCTTATACTATGTCCCACCAGGTAAGAGGTGCTCTTCACCGACACCACAGAGCGAAACTCAAGTTAGAGAAGATACGTCCGAAAGAACAGACACCATGCATTCATATCATTAATTCGCCTCGGTAGCATTGAAACCACTATCTTCAGTTAGAATGCAATTTACGTTCGACCTACACCGGGAATCTAAAATTAGCGAGCATGGAGAACATGGATGGGACTTGGGATAGGTGGCGCTCGATGGGAATGTGGGTTGGTTGGGGAACATGCCGCAATAGTCCGCGCATTTGCGATACACTCTATGACAGGGCGGCGCATTGGTTAACACAGCTGTATGGTTAGCGCGAGATCCAGAGTTTGAGTCACGGTCCCGCACACATCTTCACTTGTCGCCAATGATTTCGCACAAAGTCGCTATGCAGCTAATATCATTAGTTCCTCCTCTTTCTTTTCCTTTCTCTCTCCTCCCCTTTCAGTTTACATAATATGAACCTTTTCTATTGCAACACGAGAATACTAGAGCCCTAAAGCACTCAGTGTTGACCGGTTACGGCTCGACTGCTGCATGGGGGCCCGAACCGCTTGTTACAGTCCCACTTGACTGATGTGCTCGCTCCATGTCAGATGTTTCGACTCCAGACATGAGAGTAACCGTGTATGACCAGTTATAGCTGAGGTGTCACCACACCTAAGCTCACTGCACTGCACTGCACAAATCAAAAGCCTCTTTTTTTTCCTTTCGCCACTGTTAACTTCGTGCAGCACGTGGGAAATAACTTGATATTTCATAACAATAAGACTCATTCCCAAACAGACTCATCACCAGACAGAGCATTTATTCCGCCTGTCATTTGCTGGAAACTACGAACACGTTAAATAAATAAAAACTAAACTCCGTCCGAACAGGCCTTGGAAGTCCCAACGATACCGACCGGCCGCCGTGTCATCCTCAGCCCACATGCATCACTGGATACGAATATGTAGCGGCACGAGGTCAGCACACCGCTCTCCCAGCCGAGTTTACGAGACCGGAGCCGCTACTTCTCATTCAAGTAGCTTCTCAGGCTGCCTCACACTCCAGTTGCCAGCCGGCCGCTGTGACCGAGCGGTTCTAGGCGCTTCAGTCCGGAACCGTGCTGCTGCTACTGTCGCAGGTTCGAATCCTGCCTCGGGCATGGGTGTGTGTAATGTCCTTAGGTTAGTTAGGTTTAAGTAGTTCTAAGTCTAGGGACTGATGAGCTCAGATGTTAAGTCCCATTGTGCTTAGAGCCATTTGAACCATTTTGAACCATCCAGTTGCCAACAGCGTTCGGCATACCGGATGGTCATCCATCAGAGCGCTAGCCCCTCCCGACAGCGCTTAGCTTCGTTTATATGATGGGGACCTGTGTTAGCACTGCGGCAGAGCCGTCGGCACATTAAATAAATACTATTCTTAATGTATAGGAGACGACTGTTTTTATTAGGAAAACGTATGAGGTACACAGTATGCTTACAGCAGTGCAATAACACACTTTTCAACTGTTTGCAAAAGAAGAAAATTTATAGTTACAGGTGAACAGCAGTATACGTAGAGCACTAATGCAGTCTGGCTGTGCGGATTCGACAATAATTAGCCAGTTATGCTAAACCACCGTTCACTAGGTGTGCTTGTTGCTCCAATACATAAGTAAGTCTTGCGACTGCAGCCCGTCCACGCAGATGCCATAAACGCTGAGGTGCATTAAAATATAGAGCCGACTTCATCTGCTGCAGAGGACATTTTATTCTTCCAGTCCTTGAAATATGTCTCTTTATGACTGACGATGACGCTGCACTTGAAGACTCTATTTAACAAACAAAAGGGAGAGTAGGATTAGAGAAATTATGTGGCAATCATGAAAGCATACCAGAAAAAATGTGTTTATATTCACGAAATATTATACGAATTATAATACATCCGTTTCGCTATGAAACAATGTGCTTTAACCGTACTAAAATCATTCTTTTTATGGTTGCATGTTGTATCCGAATAGCTTGCACACATCCTTCAATACTTTTAGGAATTTCCCCGTCATCGTCATCTACATCCGTTCCGTCTCCTTCAAAATTGGTCAAGACTTCTCTTCATTAGTCATCATTTCCCCCTTGGTTTATACTGTTTGATGGTTTTAGTGACTCTTGTATCTTGTATACGGTCAATATGTTCTTTCTATCTTAACTGCTATTGTTTTGTTATGTCAGCTATGTTCTGCATGTTCAGCTCGGCTGTTATCATTTCTCTTTTTATCCATCAAGGTGTATCTACACAGGTATCTAATGAAATTCACGAGCTTCTATTCTCTTTTCATCTCTTTTCTTAAGAGTCCAATTTTCGCATTTATAGAATAGAACTGGTATAGCCATAACATAAGAGAACTTTGCTAAAGTATCTCTGTCCACTTTTTTCCTAGTGTTCTGCGTAACTTTCCACAGATATAATTAAATAAGTCTAACTTATTAACCTGCTGTATGATCTGCTTGTCAATTTCAATATTAATTCTCATGGGCTAGTGTCCTAAAAATGTCATTGATTTTGTTTTTATGATGGAGATGTTCAGATTGTATTCTCTGGCGATTTTACTTAAATTAAATACAGCTTCTTGTAAGGCATTTTCATTCTGATTTACATTTACTTGGTCGTCAGCAAAAAGTAGTGTATTAACATCCACATCGTTAATTTGAAAATGTTTTATTGTCTGTAATCAAGTTCTGGTTACGTCGTTGATATACATATTAAAAAGATTTGGTGAGAGGGAACGTCCTTGTCTAACTCCTTCGTTTATTTAAGCCATATTACGTCTGCTGCCTGCTACATTTCTTCGTATTTTATTATTCACTTATATTTTCCGTATAGCTCTTACGAGTTGGAATCCCCCTGTTTCTTAAAATTTCCTGCATTTTGTTTCGATTTACTTTATCAAACGCCTTTTCGCTATCAACGAAGGCAGAAAAAGTTGGAAAATTGTATTCCTATTAGTTGTTTTCCGGTGAAGAGACAGTCCACGCATGATCTGCCTTCTCCAAAACCTCGTTGGGCATCATGTAATACAGTTTCATCTATTGGCGATAGTCTCTTTGCTAAAATTCTGGAGTACAATTTATAGCTCAGAAGGCTGACATTCATGTTTGTTTCCTTTCTCATAAATTGGACTATCTGGGTATATATCCACTTCGCCAGCACAGCAATCGAGTATCCTTATTTTTTAAATATTTGGAGCACATTTTATCTGTTCTGTATTGACTCTGGCGCACGCTTGAGTCTTCCTGTTTTTGATACACGTTATTTCATACTGTAGGTAATGAACTCCCAAAAGAAAACCAGGTATTCTGGGATACCTGAAGGTGACAGCCCCACCATCTAGCTACCCTAGCTACAGCCCTACGAGGGAATCATAATATTACTCAGAATCTCCAGGAAAAAAGCTGGGAATTTCCGGTTTTTCATCTATATAAGACAGATTGAGATGTCGGAAAGACAGACAAACAAAGCATTTTGTGTTTGGAAGTAATTATAACCTTCACGAGTAGAAAAGTCAGGATTCGGCTCTTAATCTCTTGTACACCCTGCCTGTATACATCAATTACGCTAGTTAATCACACGTCTATCCTTTCCTCGTACGATAATGAAACAGATTTATAATTGCAATAATTAAACTCACCTGGCAGTGATTGCCTTTGACACTGCAGATATGTAGGAGTTTGTGAAATCAAAGAAGAACTAACTAGATAGGAGATTCTTTTTGTGTCTTCTAATTCATCTGTGCTCCCTTTAACTGGCTCCTGGAAATCTTCAGTTCTTCATGCATCTTCATTATACTGAGTGTGTATGGAATCCAGCATGGTGTTCAAGCTGTTCAGCATCTGGTGTCCTCTTATTTCAAAGATGAGCAGAGACGACTTTCCTTCGCGTACCGTACAGCGCATTCTGCAGCATTTATTGCTGTTGCGAAGATCACGGCATTATTTAATAAGCAGCTACCTTCATGTGAAGTGTCGCTACGTGCTGTTATACAGTGATCAGCACAAAGAAGCCTTTTTTAATATTCCAAGGCCTTTATTATGTTGGCATCATGGTCGCAGACAAAAACAAAATTATGTGGCGTGTCAGGCGAAACGTTGCAATCAGTCATCCCATCTTCTGTATCTTTCATAATATTTACTCCTGTCATCTTAACGTCGGAGAAATTAGTTGTAAGTAAAACATTATTCACAAGAGATCAATCTGTGGTTACGTAATGTTCTGTAAGGCTCATATTATATACCTTATTTTAAGAATTAGGCCACTTACCAACAGCAGTAGAACATGTTTTACTAACAGTTTCCTTAGAAACCAGAAGTCTTATGCTATTTTGAATTGTATCAGTCTTCTCTTTGACGTGTCTACTTATAGTAGAGGGATGAGCATGACATCTGAAATGCTTATTTCTCGATAATGTGCACCTGGATGAAATAATTCTTGGCCTAGTTCTTTGAAACCTTCACCAGAAACAGCATTAAAAGTCTCATATATTTAGCACACATTGGAACAAACTTTGCTGTTATACTGCTCGTATGTTTTACCACTGTTGGTATTCATACACGAACTGTGTCAATACCAAAGTTTCGTGTAGCTGTGTTTCTTTAAAGTAGTTCCCTTCTGGAACCACAATAATGCAGATCAGTTTACGCACGATACATACCCAGTAATTTTCTGTTTTCGTCTACAGCTACCAGAAATTTTCCCATACATGTTTTAGACTCTCTCGTTTCTTTGATGTGTACGCACTGGTTTCAGTTTTGCTTCTTACTCCACTGGCCTCCTCGCGCTGCGTTATTACAAACATATGGCGAACGAGACGACTGTGATGCATGTAGTTGCGCACGGATAAAGAACCGTTTAACAATTATAGAGTCAAACGTTACGCAAGATTCGGCTAAGCAGACTCGCCGGGGAAGCGTTATCACTAAATGGAATACGGATATTATTTACTAAGGAAACTGCACATACGGAGAGAATCTACCTAAATCTCCACACACTGCCTTGCACTGCTAGTGTGGAAATCGACTGTTAGTCATCCTGTACGACTGTTGTGGCTTTGCTCTGGGAAAGGTCAATTCCCCAGCACGAGAACTGCTCGCTCTTTAATTAACACAAAGAACAATCGACTATACCCTCTCAAGCATTACCTGCCCAGCTCTTTTATGTGAGTATACAAAATAACTTCACTGTGGTCATTTGTAAATAGCGGAGAGACTTTCGTTTTTAAGTAAGCACTTATTTGTCGTAACTAAGAGTTTCTATGTAAAATATGTTCCTATCAACAGTGGCTGAGAAATTAACAGATGGCCTAAAAGTTAAGAGATTGTGTTTGTCGTGGTGACTGGAATGGCCATTTGGCACATACATAAATACAAAATCATATACGGATAGTGCGGCATTAAGTCCAGAAATGAATAAGTAAATAGGACTGTGGGTAAGCTTCCATGAACAGCACTGTGAGCACACCATGTAGATATCACCATTACAGTATAAGTCCATTACAGTACAAGTTTACCACGATGTTATTCCATCTCTATAATACAGACGCCAAAAAGGAAACCGATGAGAAATTTAGAGAGGGAGTTAAAGCTCAGGGAGAATAAATTAGAAATTTGAGGTTTACCGATGACACTGTAATTCTATCATAGACAGCAAAAATTTTGGGAAAGCAGCTGAATGGAATGGATAGTGTTGGAAGAAGTTATAAAATGTACATCAGCGTAAATAAAACAAGGGTAGTGGAATGTAGTCAAATTAAATCATATGATGCTGATTGAATTAGATTAGGAAATGAGACACAAAGTATGGATGAGTTTCCCATTTAGGCAACAAAATAACTGATGATGGGCGAAGTAGAGAGGACACAAAAAGCAGGTTGGGTATGGCGCCAAACGAATATCTTTATAAGAGAAGTTTGTTTACACACAAACTAAATTTAATCTTCGTATGCTTAATTTTGTAACAGCTGGTTACAGGGACTTCAGCTGGTCGATATGAAAGGAAAATTAAAACACTTGCATTTAATTTATTTATGTAATCAGTTTCGGTGTTGAATTACACCATGCAGAGGCCCCTCGACCAACGTAAATTGTGAGGAATACAATCTCATGTGTGGTCATAACAGGAGTAAATATATTTAAAAAAAAACGGAGACCCACGAACACTAGTTATTTAATATTGGCTGCGAATTGCCCTGAAGACGACGTAGTGGAACACCGAAACTGATTCCGTAAATAAATAAAATGCAAAAGAGACGACTACACGTGTTTTCATTTCATTTAACATAAATTTAAGTCTTGGAAAGTATTTTCTGAACCTAGCTGTCTGGAGCTTAGCCTTGTACAGAAGTGAAACGTGAACGAGAAACAGTTTAGACAAGATAATAGAAGCATTTGAAATTTGCGCGCGAGAGAGGAATGCGGATGTTTAGATGAGCAGATCGAGTAACTATGAGGAGGTACTGGAATGAATTCGGAGAAAATAAATTTATAGTACAACTCGACTATAAGAAGGAATCGGTTGATAAGGCACTTTCTGGGATATGAAGGGATCGTTATTTGGATAATGGAGATGGAGGAATCGTAGGAGGTGACCAGTAATCTGGTGCCATGGATGTGGCTTGCAGCAGGTATTCAGAGATGAAGAGTTCTACACACACTGTGCGGCTGGTCCAGGCGGAGGTTTGTCCTTAGGATAATTTAGGTTAAGTAGTGTGTAAGCTTAGGGACTGATGACCTTAGCAGTCCCATAAGATTTCACACACATTTGAACATTTCTTTACACACAACAGAATAGCGTTCACTGCTACGTCAGACAAGTCTTCGGCCTGAAGGCAACAATGACGACAATGGGATACTATGTTAATGCGTATTAACCTTTTACATTCATGTGTACAAACTTTGTACTGAGCATTACAATTTATTTTAGAGTTGAGTGTTTATTGCCTTTTACTTATGTCTGATTGCTGAATACTAGAATATTTTTACACCCTGTTTCAACTGAAATATAGCGCCGTGGGGCGTCGAATGCTATGTTGGATAACTACTGTAGGGCGCCGAGGTCAGGATCTAGCCGGTTCACTACCCCCGGACGCTGGTGAGTGAGCTGTGACTGGTATGTGACGGCCTTTCAGTCGCCCAGAGGCACCTGTAAAACATTTTAACGAAGTAAACCGTTATTACTGAAAGATATACAGTCTTACGTAATCCTTCAGGCTTTCGTGGCCGTCGTCACTGAAGTTAAAATCTTCTGGGTTATTAGGCCGCGTCATATTTCCACTAAAATGCCCCATGTTTCGACTCCTCTGCTGGGATCTTCCTCAGGATGTTATGGTGTTCACTACTGCTAGAACACTGTTCTAGTGGACACCATAACATCCATAGGAAGATAACAGCAGAGGGGCCGAAACGTCGATCATTTTAGTAGAAATATGACGCGGCCTAATGACCCACAAGATTTTAAATTCAACACACACTGTTCATTCTCAGATGACCTGTGGCGACGGAACAGTGGCATCACCACCTAGCGACGTCTCGTACGTGTGTCTGCGGGTGGCGTCGTCCGCTCTGGCCAAGGGTGCTAGCAGGTCCAGAAAATAGATGACCAGGGCACGCCTGATCATACGGTGGAGTGCGTGCAGGAGAGGCACCATCAGCTCTGCCCGAAGTGTGAAAGCCGCGTGAAGACACTGGAGTCACAATGGGGCCATCAGAAACGAGTACGGCTGGGAGCACCAAAGGCTGCCCACAGGAACGAAAGGCCGCTGCTGACAGCTGCGTGCCTACATGACGGCAGATTATAGTCTACTTCACGGTCCCACTGGTTAGACTACCAGAAGGCCCACTGGATGATTCACTGATGGCAACCACAGCCCTCCATCAGTCTTGACTCGAGCGGCGTTGCTACAGATCGTCGTGACTATGCCTCCTGCTTATGAGACGTTCTGTTCCATCAAAAATTGTAGACAACTAGATAAGCAGTAGTAGACCGTCATATGTTCCACATCCAGGCTGGACGCTTGGGAAATTTGCGAATCGCACACCAAAATAGGAGTAATAACTACACAGGTCTGGCGCTGCGTGCTACCCTACTGCGAGGCGGCAATGACATCACTTGGCCTGCATCTCATTTCCGGGCAGCTCCTCTGGTCGTCCTGGTTGTGGCTGGTGGATATCTCAACTTCGCTTTCCAAGAGTATTGGCAGAATATATTTTGCTGAGTGTACTGACTAGTTAATCTTGGATCCTACTTATGCCTTCTTACTGCACTCTGCGTGGTTATCACAATGACAGTATTCCTCTCTCTGTAAGATACACTACTGGCCATTAAAATTGCTACACCACGAATATGACGTGCTACAGCCGCGAAATTTAACCGACAGGAAGAAGATGCTGTGATATGCAAATGATTAGCTTTTCAGAGCATTCACACAAGGTTGGCGAAGGTGGCGAAACCTACAACGTGCTGAGACGAGGAAGGTTTCCAACCGATTTCTCATACACAAACAGCAGTTGACCGGCGTTGCCTGGTGAAACATTGTTGTGATGCGTCGTGTAAGGAGGAGAAATGCGTACTATAACGTTTCCGACTTTGATAAAGGTCGGATTGTAGCCTATCAGGATTGCCGTTTATCGTATCGCGACACTGCTCCTCGCGTTGGTCCAGATCCAATGACTGTTAGCATAATATGGAATCGATTGGTTCAGGAGGGTAATACGGAACGCCGTGCTGGATCCCAACGGCCTCGTTTCACTAGCAGTCGAGATGACAGGCATCTTAGCCGCAAGGCTGTAACGGATCGTGCAGCCACATCTCGATCCCTGAGTCAACAGATGGGGACGTTTGCAGCAGCATGGACTATAAGCTCGGAGACCATGCCTGCGGTTACCCTTGACGCTCCATCACTGACAGGAGCGTCTGTGATGGTGTACTCAACGACGAACCTGGGTGCACGAATGGCAAAACGTTCTTTTTCGGATGAATCCAGGTTCTCTTTACAGCATCATGATGGTCGCATCCGTGTTCGGCGACACCGCGGTGAACGCACATTGGAAGCGTGTATTCGTCATCGCCATATCGCCGTATCACCCGGCGTGATGGTATGGGGTGCCATTGGTTACACTGCATGGGGGCTTAATTATCAAATTTGAAAATAATTTTTATTTTTCGTAGCTGTATGTCCGATTACGCTGTGTCTCGTAAACGGTTGGCCCTGACTAGTATTATTACGCAATCTGACTGCATAGAACAACAACAAAGAATGAAATGAAAATTTTCGTTAACACAATTAATTAATTAAGTCCCCAGCAACTATAAAATCTACGAAACCAAAGCACAAGTATAACTGTTCTGTGTGTAGAGGTATGACTCAACGTACACATCTGGCACGGTACTTCTTCAATAAGACAAGAAATTTCAAATACCATTTATACTGACGTGATAAAAAAAATTAGAAATACTATAATTGCGCAAGAAAACCAGAATTACACTCTAATACTAGAACACAAGCCAGATGCTATGTTGACTGAACCTGTAATGACGCACTATTCAGGACATTGAAATAATGAGAAAAAAAAGAAAAGTAGTGTGTTACCTTCATTTAAATTGATGAAAAGCACTCTAAACATTACAATATCTCCACACCGACTCGCTACTACCACATCTCAACAAGAACTGACTACTGCCACATCTCGACAAGCACTCTTCACTACGACATCTCAGCAAGCACTCACTACTACGAGTTCTCGACAAGCACTCTCTCCGCTACTTCTCAATAATCACTGCCAGTGGAGGCGGCGAAACAAAACTCTCTGGCGCTGTGGCTCAGTGTAGCCACCTTTCATATGCCATTCCTCCACGGGCTAGAATTTGATGGTATTTTTGCCAGCATTGGTGGTGAAAATACCACCAAATTCGTCAAAAAAAATACAGACAAAAATAAAAGACAATATTAATACGTAAATATCACATAATTAGATAAAATTTTGGCTTCGCACTGACCTTTCAATAACCTAACACATAAAATACAGTAGGCAATACAAATTCTTTCATACATGTCACTTTACATGATAGTTTACACAATACACAAAAAAATCAGTTTATACAAATGTTCACATAAAATACTTTTAATTATTAAAAAAAAAAAATAGTTGATAGTTCCAACAGCAGCACCCAGCAATGGTCAACAGGTGCAAACACCAACAAGTGACATCATTTTAGCAAAAGCAGTTCCATCAATAGCACCCAGCAATGTTGAACAGGTGCAGAGACCAACAAGTGACATTATGTCAGTAGAAGCAGTCCATCATTGGCACCTAGTAATGTTGAACAGTTGCAGACACCAACAAGTGACATTTCAGTAGAAGCAGTTCCATCAGTGGCACCCAGCAATGTTGAGCAGGTGCAAACAGCAACAAGTGACATTATTTCAGTAGAAGCAGTTCCATTAGTGGCACCCAATAATGTTGAGCAGGTACACACAGCAACAAGTCACATTATTTCAGTAAAAAACAGTCCATCAGTGGCACCCAGCAATGTTGAGCAGGTGCAGACAGCAACAAGTGACATTATTTCAGTAGAAGCAGTTCATCAGTGGCACCCAGTAATGTTGAGCAGGTGCAGACACCAACAAGTGACATTATCTCAGTAGAAGCAGTTCATCAGTGGCACCTAGCAATGTTGAACAGGTACACACAGCAACAAGTCACATTTCTCAGCAGAAACAGTTCCGTTAGTGGCACCCAGCATTGTTGAACAGGTGCAGACACCAACAAGTGACATTATTTCAGTAGAAGCAGTTCATCAGTGGCACCCAGTAATGTGGAGCAGGTGCAGACACCTACAAGTGACTTCATTTCAGTAGAAGCAGTCCATCATTGGCACCCAGCAATGTTGAGCAGGTGCAGACACCAACAAGTGACTGCATTTCAATAGAAGCAGTCCATCAGTTGCACCTAGCAATGATGAGCTGGTCCAGAGAGCATTCCATAATATTCACTATCACTGATCACACTGTTCATCAGAGTTTATAAGCAGAAATTAAACATGTCCTAGTGGCACCAATCATGTAGAAAAAGTACAAGTAACAGTCCATAATATTCACTATCACTAATCACACAGTTCATCAGCAGAAATTAAACATTTCTAAGTGTCACACATCAATGTTGAACAAGTGGAGGTAACAGTTCATAATATTCACCATCACTAATCAGACAGTTCAGGCATGAACAATAGTTTGAATGCACATACAAACGCTTTTACAAAATTATTCTCAATGCTCTTACACTAAAGACACAAATTCTATTAAACACACAAATGATATTAGATAATTGTCATATTAACTATTACAAATACTCAAATATCAGTAAACCTGTAATGTTTATGGGTGTCAGTGCAAGCTACTACAAACAAATAAAATAATATTTAGGAGATAGGTGGGTAGGATTAGGAAAGGAAAACACACAAAACACACTCACTCATCTTTCATCCGTATTGAGTACTACTGTGTAATTAAATGGTGTTAACTGTGTAAATGCAATTCTGTCAAAATTTGATGTTCATCATGTGTATCAAGTAGTAGTGGCAGCAATGTATAACAGTCAATAATAGTTAGTCAACGTCATAGTCATCATGTCCAGACCAATGTTTGCCAAGCCAGATCAAAATGTACGGTTGCTGAACAACTGTCAGTGAGCCAAGATATGCAATTACTTCCTCTCTCCAAAAAAAAAAAAGTATATACTGCTTAGTGATTTAACAAAGTGTGTGTATAGACTATCTTCCTTCTACTTGAGTGTTCTAGTCTGCTATCTTCGTCCTCCTTGTTCCATATAGACCAACAAAAAAAAATATGCACCTCACTTACTTTACCTCTTATCCACCAAAACTCCAATAATCATCAGCATCACATAATCTCAATACTTCAATAATACCTCTTACGTCGATACATATAAATCTTATCATCAATATCATTTACCTTACCTCTTCTCCACAAAAACTCCAATAATCATCAACTTCATATAATCTCAATACCTCAACAATACCTCTTCAATACGTTGACACACATAAACCTTATCGCCAATATCATTTCACTTCCATAACAACTCTTTCCTCTAGTCAGTCTCCTCGAACAAGTACAGATAAAATCCTAATGCAAACCTCATCATCCCATACAATCCGAAGACACACTGTCAACACACAACCTCTGTGTAATCCATATGACCCAAATCTTCTACTCATTATAAATTATAAGATGGATTTTGGTTACCTTGTCCATCATTAAATAAAAGAAATGCATACATGACCTCTAACAGACTTAGTTCGAATAACTCTCAGTAATTAAGTACGATTACGGAGTGTGATGATCATAATATTTCACAGTGTGTACACCACTTCAAGAATTATGGCAAACAGAAGCAAACATGTGGAGTATTTCTTGTGTCAAGTGTCACTTCCTATTTCAATTGCTTACGAAAAATGCAGTGTAATAACTGTCAATGGTCTAAACCTAGTTTTGGTATGTCATGTCGTTAGCTTCCTTCCTATTAGTATAAATTTATACAGCTTCCATAAAACCTCCAGCTCATGTGACTTCTATGAAGTTTCTTGTACTAATGTCGTTTATGTCGAATTATAGCAGTTCATTCTCCTATCTTAAAAATATAAGGCACTGAGCGTAAGCAAAACATGCAATAGCGAGTAAATATACCAGTAGAGAACAGAATGTCAACAAGTGGATGCAGCACAATTCTTACAACGAGGCTCTGCCAAGCGAACAATCTATAATTAATACCATAGTGTGACCTAAACTCTATGTTTGTACACAGTATATCAGCATTTCTATATACCAAATTAAAGAGTAGTTATGACAACAAACAGAAATGTATAAATATGCAATCCATACGCATAGCAGTAAACATATATCTTACGTAATAAACAGGTCATTAGCATCATATCAGCATAAGCAAATAAATGTTCATATGTCATCTTAATAAGTAAACATGAAGGCGCAAGCAGATAAATCACAAAGTATAACTTACATACATATCAGCACAACTAATCAGGGGACAATTATAATTTAAATAAATAAGCACAGCAGACACATAATAAAAAAAATATGACATCATTGAAAAAGCATTGCAGCCAAGCGATGCATAATATATACAAATAACAACCCTGTTCATTAATAAAACATTGACAAAAATCAGCAAATGTACGCAAGCACGTCGCTTCACAAGTAAATTCATAGAACATGAAATTAGCATAAAGTATGAATCATGTAATCGCGAGCAGGAAATTATGTCTAAAGTACGTACCTAAGTGGAAATATGTTACCTGAAAAAATAAATTCAATTAATAGTTACCTTTTTAGTTTATTAGTTTCTTCTTGGAAATTACATTCTTTCTGAAATTTTCTCGATAGCAAGTCGTCTTAACGTCGGACACGCACAGAATTCACCTGAAGTTCTTAAATATTTTATAGAATCGTATCCTGAAAAATACTGAACGTTAATAACATAATTCATCAAGCCACTATAGCTTTATACTGAATTTAATCGGAGAAATTAGACTGTGTATTTGTTTACGGCTGTCAGTGCATTCGCACTGAGCGCTCGATCAGCTGTAGGCCCGTGACGTAGGAAGCAATTGTTTGCGGTCAACGACTGCCTTGTGCGGCGCGCAGACTTGACTGTTGCTTTGAGTATATGCCGCCGCCAAAACACAGCGCGGTATCCTTGTATTCTCTGCATGTTTACGTAAACTGTTGGTTTCTCGAAAGTATGTCATTCCACAAAAATTTTAACGTTTGATATATGATGTATTCCCTTAGAGCGTCGTGATTTAACAGTTTCTACTTCAACAGTGTTATCATGAATAATTTTGCGAATTCTATATGGACCGTTATAAAGCAGAAAAAATTTGCGACACAAGCCTTTTCCTTTGTGAGACAAACGATGAGACTTAATTAACACCTTTTGACCAACTGACAAGATTTTTAAACGACCAGGATGTTTAGCTGATTTCTCTCTTCTAGCAGCCGCAGATGCAATTTTTTGTAGAGCCAGGTTGACAACTTCAGAATGCCGCAGTTTCCGTGAAGGCGGAAAAGGAACGATTTCAGATATGTGATTTGTCGGTGCTTTGTTTTTTAATATCAGAATTGGCGGTAAAGAAGTTGAGTCATTAGGAAGTTCATTCAGAATGTTTTGAAAAATATGAAGATACTGATCCCAAGTTCTGTGATTCTGATAACAATAAAGACGACACAATTTATTGATTTCCTTCATCCATCTCTCTGAAGCGTTAGATTGAGGGTGAAAAAGTGAAATGAAGATTGGTTTAATTTTACGACGCTGTAGAGTACGAAGCCAAATTTTAGAACGAAACTGTGATCCATTATCTGATATAACCTTATCAACATGACCAACTTCTTTAAGAAAATGGTTAATGAAAGCATTAGATACTGAACGAGCTGTTGCTTTGCGTAACGGTGTAAAACACACATATTTTGATGTCAACTCCATTGCTACGAAAATGTACGCAAAACCATTAGTAGAACGAACCACTGGAGCGAACAAATCGACTGCAGCCATCTCCTTTAATTTCGCTGGAATGATAGGAAACAACGGTGCTCTGTGAGAAATTGTTGGCGGCTTAGCCTTTTGACATAATTTGCATTTGGCCAGAACAGATCGAATACGTTTTTCCATATTACTGAAGTAGCAATTTTCCCGTAATTTATGAAAGCATTTTCTGGGACCAAAGTGTGCATAACTGAAATGCGTATACCAAATCAGCTTATTAACCCACTCATCAGGAATACAAACTAACCAAACAGAGTTGTCGACCGATTTTCGTTTAAAAAGAACTTTCCAGATAGATCGCAAAAACAAGGTGTGGCCAAATTGTCCAATCTAACAAAGCGTCTAAGAAAATTACAGACACCAAGGAAACTACGAACATCACGTTTTGTGCTAGGTACAGCATAATTACGAATAGCGTCTAATTTTTTTGGATCAGAAAGAATACCTTCTGTAGAAATAATGTGACCGAGAAATTTCACCTGAGAACGACCAAATTCAGATTTTTCTAAGTTCAGTGCAGTGCCAACTTTTGCAAAAATACGTAATAATGAATCCAAAATTTTGTTGTGCTCACTCCACGAACGTTTAGCAATAAGAATATCGTCAACATAAGAAGTAATATTGTCACGAAGATAAACAGGTAAAATTTCATTTAAACTACGAATGAATGCTGCAGAAGATACAGTAAGTCCAAACGGTAATTTCCGAAATCACTTTTGGGTAAAATAGTCATATCCGGTTATTGTTTACTTACTCTCTAGATAGATTGATAGTCGAAGAGTTGTTTTGACAGATGCAAAGAATAGTAAAAGAGTAGGCAGCGGTGCAGAAAACTAAAAGGGAAATAGCAACACTACAGCTCGGGGCCCTATGCACGCTACGGCACATATTCACTTAGAGTAGTGAATCCTCTGAGGACATTAATAGCCGCACATAATTTCCAGTTTGGGACTTTGTGGCACATCTGGCGGAAGTGCGTACGTAAATTGATCTAACCATGAACATGGATGTATCTCATTCTTAGAATTACGAAAGATCTTAAATTTCCGAACAGTCAAAAAGTGTTTATAGTCAAAGTTTTCGCCTCGTGGCGACAAAGACCTACCGCGACTGTTCCAGTCCGAATGTCGATTATTGTCAAGTTCACGCACCTGGCGCTCTCTTGTTGCATCACGTAAATGAAATAAATTATTTTCTTCAAAGCCCTCTGCTATCTGTGATTCTAAATTTCTTTTGCTGTCTTTTCCTACGATTTCGCCTTCAATTTGTTTAACTTGCTTTTGTAATGCCCCAAATTCCCTTTTAACGCGTTCATTAAATTTTCCCTGATTTTCAACATGTTTATTTATGTTCTGATACTCTTCGGTTTCTGTAAATGGTAACGGAGCTGTATCATGCGAATCTCTGTCCCCATTTAAACTAATACTTATCAGTTTATCTGAGATCTCCTCAACTCTTTCCGATGAGTCACCTATTTTTTCTGTCTGTTTATCTACGTCTGCCGTAAGTGTCGCGACTCGGGTTTCGGTATTGTCACATTTAGTAGTTAACTGTTCATACTGTTGCGTTAAGTTATTTATTCTGTCATTTGGTACGGATTCCTCGATTCTCTTAAATATTTCCTCCTTATCGTGTGCACGTTGTAAATTTAACTCTGAAAATTTTTGTACTATCACGCGATCTTTTTCTTCCTGTTCTCTGTCCTGTTCCTCTTGTCTAATTTCTGTTGAAATTAAACTATTATTGTCAGCATTCAAAATCGGCTGTACTTTTTCTCTAATTTCTCTCTTTGATTCATCTTTCATGTTTTTGAAACATGTCCCTGTTCGTGAGCCTAACTGTGTTTCCATTTCGGTTTTACTTGTTCCTATTTGTGATCCCACTGTTTTTAATTCAGATATTAACTGTGTTTCCATTGTTCCCATATCAGTTTTTAGTTCAGATCGCAAAGTTCCCATCTCTGTTTTAATTGTTCCTATTTGTGATCCCACTGTTTTTAATTCAGATCGTAGTGAGTCTAACCGTGTTTCCATTGTTCCCATCTGTGATCCCAAATTTAATATTGCACTCATTAACTGCTCCATTTCTTCTGTCGTTAACCACGTAATCTGTGAATTTTCTGATTGAGAAAAATTTTGAACTGTTTCCGGACTATTTTCCCTGCTTATTAAATTGTTTTCAACACCATTATTCATCATACTGTTGTCCTGTATTGGCGAGTTCGCCATATCAACAATTTCGTTATTCTGACTATTCATCATTTTTGCCTTTTTCATCGATCGCGTAATCATTTACAAATCATACAAAACTCGTCACTGTACGAAAATTACACACAATGACTCCTCATCTCCAACAATACCATTCACACGAAATGTTTCCCTCAAACACGATTAACGAACAATTGAAATAATTGCACTAAATTGTCAAACGCGTATACAAGACAACAAAATTAAATTCTGAAAAAAAATACCATTAGAAGAATGACAATTACCAAATCTACACATGCAATATAGACTACAATTACTAAACTACAGATTACTACAACAATACTACTGTCTACTATTTTTACAATCAGAAGATTCCAAGGGACGATCCGAAGCAGCGGTCGCCACGTGCATGGGGGCTTAATTATTATTAAATTGAAAATAATTTTTATTTTTCGTAGCTGTATGTCCGATTACGCTGTGTCTCGTAAACGGTTGGCCCTGACTAGTACTATTACGCAATCTGACTGCATAGAACAACAACAAAGAATGAAATGAAAATTTTCATTAACACAATTAATTAATTAAGTCCCCAGCAACTATAAAATCTACGAAACCAAAGCACAAGTATAACTGTTCTGTGTGTAGAAGTATGACTCAACGTACACATCTGGCACGGTTCTTCTTCAATAAGACAAGAAATTTCAAATACCATTTATACTGACGTGATAAAAAAAATTAGAAATACTATAATTGCGCAAGAAAACCAGAATTACACTCTAATACTAGAACACAAGCCAGATGCTTTATTGACTGAACCTGTAATGACGCACTATTCAGGACATTGAAATAATGAGAAAAAAAAGAAAAGTAGTGTGTTACCTTCATTTAAATTGATGAAAAGCACTCTAAACATTACAATATCTCCACACCGAGTCGCTACTACCACATCTCAACAAGAACTGACTACTGCCACGTCTCGACAAGCACTCTTCACTACGACATCTCAGCAAGCACTCACTACTACGAGTTCTCGACAAGCACTCTCCCCGCTACTTCTCAATAATCACTGCCAGTGGAGGCGGCGAAACAAAACTCTCTGGCGCTGAGGCTCAGTGTAGCCACGTTTCAACACGTCTCGGTCACCTCTTGTTCGCATTGATGGCACTTTGAACAGTGGACGGTACATTTTAGATGTGTTACGACCCGTGGCTCTACCCTGCATTCGATCCCTGCGAAACCCTACATTTCAGCAGGATAATGCACGACCGCATGTTGCAGGTCCTGTACGGGCCTTTCTGGATACAGAAAATGTTCGACTGCTGCAATGGCCAGCACATTCTCCAGATCTCTCGCCAACTGAAAACATCTGGTCAATGGTGGCCGAGCAACTGGCTCGTCACAATATGCCAGTCAGTACTCTTGATGAACTTTGGTATCGTGTTGAAGCTGCGTGGGCAGCTGTACCTGTACACGCCATCCAAGCTCTGTTTGACTCAATGTCCTGGCTATCAAGTTCGTTATTACGGCCAGAGGTGGTTGTTCTCGGTACTGACTTCTCAGGATCTATGCTCCCAAATTGCGTGACATGTAATCACATGTCAGTTCTAGTATAATATATTTGTCCAATGAATACTCGTTTATCATCTGCATTTCTTCTTGGTGTAGCAGTTTTAATGGCCAGTAGTGTATCATTTCGCTGCATTAGCATCTTGGACACGTACCTCTGATGGTATGTAGCTGTTAACTATGTATTGCTGTCGTATTACATGGAATATCAGCGATCCTTCCTTCCTTTCATTGCGCCTGGCTGTTGTGTACTGATTTTCTTTGCTAGTCTCTTGCTCAACCATGGTTTAAAGCACTACGTTATGCCCGTTATTCCGAGGCGCTATAGCAATAGTACGAGTCCCGTATATTTTAGCGTAATTCAAAGTACGCAAATCAGTGCAAATTAAATATCGGTTTAGAAAAATTGTTATGCATGAAACCGATTACGTCACTATCAACAAAACAAACTTCTATCTATTAGTGAATAAATAAGGTAGCACACACTCAAAAAACTGAAAGTGTATAATGTAAATAGATATCACACATTCAACGAACTGAAGGTGCATATGTAAATAGATATAGCATGTCTCTTAAACTATGAAATTTACATCCAAAATTACAGTTTTCATAACTAAAGTAATTTGTACGGCTACAAGACTCTGACTGCTGGCGACCTTAAACATCAAGTCGCTCTTATGTGTGAAAGACAGCAGATAATCGGAATCAATGAACAACACAAGGACTTCTCGTCTTAATAATTCTTATGATTACTAACTAGAGCTAGTAATCATGTTAAAGTCAACCGAATACGAATATACTTTACAACAAGTGAGAGCATCCATTCTCAGTAGTTGAGAACTTTAAATAAAAATCCTTTTTAACCTTATTGATAATTACCATCAGGTTCTTTTAATATCAGGTTATACGATAATTTTCGCATTAATATTGTTATGTTTTGTTTGTCAGAATGAATGTAAATCATACAAGAACTCTCAGGTAGCCCTCCACAAGTGGTAGATATTTGGTAACATATTGAATTAGTCTCTAGTTTCTGAATTTCCTATCTGTATTGTATTATTCGATCACCTGATACACACTACCAGTATTCGTTTTCTGTCATTCCTCTCTCAAACTCGTCCGATCACTTCTTTGTCATTTTGACTTCTCCTCTTCTAACACTGAACTAAACATCCGTTTAACTGAATGCCCATTTCGTTGAAAAGAGTTATCCGTCTATCTGTTTTTCACTTTGAAACTATCAAACGCATCTCATATATTTAGCCTATGTTGACATTCTATTTGGCAACGGCCTTGCCGCAGTGGATACACCGGCACTTGGGTGACCATCCAGGCCGCCACGCGCTGTTGCCATATTTCGGCGTGCACTCAGCCTCGAGATGCCAATTGAGGAGCTGCTCGACCGACTAGTAGCGGCTTCGGTCAAGAATACCACCATAACGACAGGGAGAGCCGTATGCTGACCCCACGCCCCTCCTATCTGCATCCTCCACTGAGAGTGACACGGTGGTTGGATGGTCCCGGTAGGCCACTCGTGGCCTAGCGACGGAGTGAGTGACATTCTATTGCTTCATTCCTCGAAATGAGATGGGGTGATCAGAGGAATATTATAACCTTGTAAAGTCTGCGAACTGTGTTGTCCATCATGTGTTTCTAACTTTATAATGAGTGTCAGCTGTTAAAAAGTTAGGCATTATAAACAAGTGTGAAATAGTCAAGGCGTTCCTGGCAATAAAAAAAAAAACTATTTGATGTACATTATCGACAAGGAGAACAACACAGACTTATTTTCCCATATGCGTCGTGTTCATGCATTCACTGGGTACTTCATAGTCAATAGCGTTCATTGATTCATGGTTTTAGTAATAGATGTCATCGTCTCCTCACGTCCCGGCTAAAAGTGGAGAGTAATGCGTTTTCTGCCTTACAGCCTCTGACGTCGACTTTATCGCTGTCGGCCGTAAATCGACAGCGGAACAGCGACGGCGTAATGAGCAAAGTTACTTCGTAAACGACTGAACTCGCCCGCCGGCGAGTTTCCACAATGAGCCGACTCGCGTTGCGACCTACGTGCCGCGAGCCACGGTGTGCAGGGGCGCGGCGCACGGCCAGCTCTGCCTGCAACTTTCCGCGGTATCAACTGAGAGTGAGTTCCGGGTAACATCCTTTTAGGGGCGTAAATAAACGGTTTCTTTTTGGAGGCATGCTTTTGGGTGTACAGTTGCAGCTCACATCCGTCTATTGCAGCATTTATTACGTGGTGATGAATGTTTCTGTCTATTCATAGATTTCTTCTCAGTGTTAACATACAAAGCCGGCCGGAGTGGCCGAGCGGTTCTAGGCGCTACAGTCTGGAACCGCGCGTCCGCTACGGTCGCAGGTTCGAATCCTGCCTCGGGAATGGATGCGTGTGTTGTCCTTAAATTAGTTAGGTTTAAGTAGTTCTAAGTTCTAGGGGACTGGTGACCTCAGACGTTAAGTCCCATAGTGCTCAGAGCCATTTGAACCATTAACGTACAAAACACTTATGTTGCCTTACATTCTTCACCATTTCGTTCTACAGGTAATCTTTTTTTGTCCTTTATTCATAACGAGCTTATCGGTAGCTGCTTCGCCCGTGTAAAATTGATGTTCTGCACAGATGTTTTTGGTTACCATTATTAGATATTTGTGTTGATCACTGGACCTGGAAGAGCAGCTGGACGGAACGGACAGTGTCTTGAAAGGAGGGTAAAAGATGGACATCAACAAAAGCAAAACGAGGATAATGGAATGTAGTCTAATTAAGTCGGGTAATGCTGAGGGAATTAGATTAGGAAATGAGACACTTAAAGTAGTAAAGGAGTTTTGCTATTTGGGGATCAAAATAACTGATGCTGGTCGAAGTAGAGAGCATATAAAATGTAAACTGGCAATGGCAGGGAAAGCGTTTCTTAAGAAGAGAAATTTGTTAACATCGAGTATAGATTTAAGTGTCAGGAAGTCGTTTCTGAAAGTATTTGTATGGGTTGTAGCCATGTATGGAAATGAAACGTGGCCGATAAAAAGTTTAGACAAGAAGAGAATAGAAGCTTTAGAGTTGTGGTGCTACAGAAGAATGCTGAAGATTAGATGGGTAGATCACGTAACTAATGAGGAGATATTGAATAGAATTGGAGAGAAGAGAAATTTGTGGGACAACTTGACTGGAAGAAGGGATCACCAATTTAGTACTGGAGGGCAGCATGGAGGGTAAAAATCGTAGAGGGAGACCAAGAGATGATTACACTAAACAGATTCAGAAGGATGTAGGCTGCAGTAGGTACTGGGAGATGAAGAAGCTTGCACAAGATAGAGTAGCAAGGAGAGCTGCATAAAAACAGTCTCTGGACTGAAGACCACACCAAAAACATGTTGATCACAAACTGCAACATCTGAACTTTTCCAAATGTTCTTCTGAGAAAAAGCGATTCTGGTAGCTGGAGGCCAGGTTTTTGTTAGTCCAGCCTATTGAGTTCTTGTTGTGATATTTCCATAGAAACTTTCATACCCTAACAAAGAAATGGGTCAAATGGCTCTAGGCACTATGGAACGTAACACCTGACGTCATCAGTACCTTAGACTTAGAACTACTTAAACCTGACTAACCTAAGGACATCACACACATCCATGCCCGAGGCAGGATTCGAACCTGCGACCGTAGCAGCAGCGTGGTTCCGGACTGAAGCACCTAACATCGCTCGGCCACAGCGGCCGGCCCATCCCCTAACACATGTTTCTTTAAATTTAACCGAGAAATGAAATACCAATATTCATAGGTTTAGCTTAAAATTTTTTGAACATAACGAAATATTTTCCTAAAGATTTTTTTCATCCGTTTCACCCCTTAAGGGGTCGAATTTCCAAGGCAGAAGAACATGTTTTTTTTAATTTCTAAGAGAGAAGCTAAGAACAAATTTTCATAGATTTAGCTTTGAGAATGCTTTCCTAATGAAATAATTTCACAAAACCTTCTTCCCCTACGTTACTCCCTTAGGGTCTTGCATTTCCAAGAACACTGATACATTTTTTCCCCAACCAATATGTCAAGAACCAATTCTCATACACATATCTTTAAAAACGCTTTTGTTGTTCTTCAATAATGATTTCACTTACTATTTTACCCTCTTAGTGCTGAAACACGTCTTATTTTACTTCTGACCAAGGAACCAAATACCAATTTTCGGAGTTATAGCTTCAGAATTGTCTTAATATCGACATATTTTCAAAAAGCCTTCCGTCCTCTATTACACCCTCTTAGGAGAGGAATCTGAACAATCGATTATTCAACGCTGCTTGCAGTATAAGGTCAACCCTACCTCCAGTTTTCAATTTTCTATCGTTCGCGGTTTGGGCTAGGCTTCGATGAGTCAGTGAATCAGTCTGGCCCTATTTCAAATCCTTATGGATTAAATTTCCAAAAATAGTGACACACGCGTGTTTTTTCATTTCCAACCGAGAAAGCAAATAAAAGTTTTCAGAGCTTTAGCTTTAAAATGCTTTCATGATGAAATCTTTTCGTAAAACGGTTCATCACCTGTTTCACCCACTTTGGAGTTGACTTGAAAAAACAATTAGAGGCGTTTTCTCAAAGGGAAGCCAATTACAGATTTTCATAGATTTGGCTTCAAAAATGCTTGCTCAATATTTCCATAAAAGCTTTCTTCCCCTGTTTCGCCAGCTTAGGGGCTGAGTTTCAAAACTCACTGAAATACGCATGTTTTTTAATTTTTAACGGAGAAGTCAAATACAAATTTTCATAGATGTAGCTGTACAAACAAATTAGAAGTTCTTTAACAATGATTTATTTTCAAAATAACTTTCTCTCACTATCCCACCCCCTTAGAGGTTAAATTTCCCAAAAATGCTGAAACACATGTTTCTTTACTTCTGTCCTTGACACCTAATACCAGTTTCCGTACCTCTAGCTTCAAAATTGCCTTAATAGCGGCATTTTTCTTCTTAAATACCTTCCATCCTCTATTTCACCCCCTTAGGGATGTAACATCGAAAAAACTCTTCCTAAAGTTCGCCTCCATTATGAGTTCAATATGC
This sequence comes from Schistocerca americana, assembly GCF_021461395.2. Taxonomy (NCBI): domain Eukaryota; kingdom Metazoa; phylum Arthropoda; class Insecta; order Orthoptera; family Acrididae; genus Schistocerca; species Schistocerca americana. Next base: position 347,554,032 of record NC_060120.1, read on the forward strand.
TATGCAAATTTCAAGTTGGTATCCTTAGTGCTTTAGGCTCGGCGGTTGTGACTCAGTGAGTCAGTCAGTCGGTACATTGCCTTCCTCACATGGAGGTTTGTAAACGAAAGTTGGCAGGCGTGTTTCTACGTCTGAAAGGTGATATCTATTCAAATTTCTCGCCAGTCGCATAGGAGAGGCGCTGGTAGCACCATTAAGTGGATGCAGTTATGGTTTGCTTTAAATACACGGTCGTGAGAGTTAGTTATCTTTGAGACTGAACGTGGTGAGTTGATGTGAGTCAAGGTGACGAAACCGCTGTTATCAACACCTCACTGAGTAACAAGGCCACAAGAAGCTGGATGTTTCTTCTCCGATATTGCAGTAAGACTTGACAGGTATGTAGCCAATGTAAGTGAATACTAGCAGCGGTGATAACGAGAATGTACGGTTGCAGGAAGGCCGGGCTCTGGAGGTCCAGATGGCACTACCGAGTGGGAAGACCATCGTGTAGGCGTGTATGGCTCTGGCACACCCTGCTGCATCTTCAGCAGCGATTTGAGCAGCAGTCGTCACCACAGTGACGCAACGAAATATTATAGATCGCTCGCTTGAAGGATAGCTCCGAACCAGACGCTCTGTAGCGTGCATACCACTGACCCCAAATCACTAGCTGGCCGATGTGGCCGAGCGGTTCTAGGCGCTTCAGTCTGGAACCGCGCGACTGCTACGGTCGCAGGTTCGAATCCTGCCGCGGGCATGGATGTGTGTGATGTCCTTAGGTTAGTTAGGTTTAAGTAGTTCTAAGTTGTAGGGGAGTGATGACCTCAGATGTTAAGTCCCATAGTGCTCAGAGCCATTTGAAACCAAATCACTGCCATTTGTGACTTCATTGGTGGCAGGCGAAAGCTCATTGGAGGGCAGGGTGAAGGTCTCTTGTGCTTTCTGATGAAAGCTAATTCTGCTTCGGTGTCAATGATGCCCATGTGATAGAAGAGATACAGAAAATCGAACGGAGGGCAGCGCGCTTCGTTACAGGATCATTTAGTAATCCCGAAAGCGTTACGGAGATGATAGATAAACTCCAGTGGAAGACGCTGCAGGAGAGACGTTCAGTAGCTCGGTACGGGCTTTTGTTAAAGTTTCGAGAACATACCTTCACAGAAGAGTCAAGCAGTATATTGCTCCCTCCTACGTATATCTCGCGAAGAGACCATGAGGATAAAATCAGAGAAATTAGAGCCCACACAGAAGCATACCGACAATCCTTCTTTCCACGAACAATACGAGACTGGAATAGAAGGGAGAACCGATAGAGGTACTCAAGATACCCTCCGTCACACACCGTCAGGTGGCTTGCGGAGAATGGATGTAGATGTAGATGTAGACCAGGTGAGGGCCTGCGACTAGAAGGTTTGCGTGCAAGACACACTGGAGTTATGATCTGGGCTGTGATTTCGAGTGATAGCTGAGGCACTCTCACACACTGACTGCAAATTTGTGTGTCAGTCTGGTGATTCGACCTGTTGTGCTGCCATTCATAAACAGCATTCAAGGGGCGTGTTCCACTAGAATCACGCTCGCCTACATACCACTGCTTTAACCACCGTGCGTTACAGGGTGTCGACATGTTGCTTTGACCTGCTCGATCACCAGATCTGTTTTTAATCGAACACATATGGGACATCATCGGGCGCAACTCCAAGGTCATCCTCAACCAGGGTTACCCGTCCCTGTACTGACCGATGAAATGAAACAGGCGTGGAACTCCATCGCACAAACTGGCTTCCGGCACCTGTACAACACAAATCATGGGCGTTTGTATGTTTGCATTCAATATTCTGGCGATTACACCGGTTATTAAGGTACCAGCGTGTCACATTTGCAATTGATTAACATACACTTACATTAACCTATGATCTTGCATTTTTAATCACTTAAATACGTTAACTAGACAAACGTATACCAGAAATTTCATGACTATAATTATTTTTTGGTGTTGCGATCTATCATCAGTCAGTGTACATAAATTCAAGCCGCCTCCTCACGTTCGTTTATATGTCCAGGTTGATCTAAGGAACTGCTGTAGGGATTGTGATCCGGGTTCCAATAATAGATACACTGATTCACGGGGAATCTTTCTCTATATAGTTTCTAAATATTGAGGGGTATCTATGTAGTAGCCGGCCACTGTGACCAAGCGCTTCTAGGTACTTCAGTCCGGAACCGTGCTGCTGCTACGGTCGCAGGTTCGAATCCTGCCTCGGGCATGGATGTGTGTGATGTCCTTAGGTTAGTTAGGTTTAAGTAGTTCTAAGTCTAGGGGACTGATGACCTCACATTTCAAGTCCCATAGTGCTTAGAGCTATTTGAACCATTTTTATCTATGTAAAAAACAAAGCTATTCAGTGAATAAGTGAAAGGTATAAAATGAATATGGAAAAAGGTTAAATGGGGTAGAATTAGAAAGGTATACGTGGAAGAAGCCTGGAGATACTGACAGGTTTCAGATAAATTATATAATGGTAAGACAGAGATTTAGGAACCAGGTTTTAAATTGTAAGACATTTCCAGGGGCAGATGTGAACTCTGACCACAACCTATTGCTTATAACCTGTAGATTAAAACTGAAGAAACTGCAAAAAGGTGGGAATTTAAGGAGATGGGACCTGGATAAACTGACTAAACCAGAGGTTGTTCAGAGTTTCATGGAGAGCATAAGGGAAAAATTGATAGCAATGGGGGAAAGAAATACAGTAGAAGAAGAATGGGTAGCTTTGAGGGATGAAGTAGTGAAGGCAAGAGGATCAAGTAGGTAAAAAGACGAGGGCTAGTAGAAATCCTTGGGTAACAGAAGATATACTGAATTTAATTGATGAAAGGAGAAAATATAAAAAAGCAGTAAATGAAGCAGGCAAAAATGAATACAAACGTCTCAAAAATGAGATCGGCAGGAAGTGCAAAATGGCTAAGCAGGGATGGCTAGAGGACAAACGTAAGGATGTAGAGGCTTATCTCTTTATGGGTAAGATAGATACTACCTACAGGAAGATTAGAGAGACCTTCGGAGAAAAGAGAACCATTTGTATGAAAATCAGAAGCTCAGATGGAAACCCAGTTCTAAGCAAAGAAGGGAAGCAGAAAGGTGGAAAGAGTATATAGAGGGTCTATACAAGGGCGATGTACTTGAGGACAATATTATGGAAATGGAAGAGGATGTAGATGAAGATGCAATGGGAGATACGGTACTGCGTGAAGAGTTTGACAGAGCGCTGAAAGACCTGAGTCGAAATAAGGCCCCGGGAGTAGACAACATTCCGTTAGAACTACTGACAGCCTTGGGAGAGCCAGTCCTGACAAAACTCTACCGTCTGGTGAGCAAGATGTATGAGACAGGCGAAATACCCTCAGACTTCAAGAAGAATATAATAATTCCAATCCCAAGGAAAGCAGGTGTTGACAGATGTGAAAATTACCTAACTACCAGTTTAATAAGTCACGGCTGCTAAATACTAATGCAAATTCTTTACAGACGAATGGAAAAACTGATAGAAGCCGACCTCGGGGAAGATCAGTTTGGATTCCGTAGAAATATCGGAACACGTGATGCAATACAGACCCTACGACTTATCTTAGAAGCCTCGTAGATTAAGGAAAGGCAAGCCTACGTTTCTAGCATTTGTAGACTTAGAGAAAGCTTTTGACAATGTTGACTGGAATACTCTCTTTCAAATTCTAAAGATGTAGGGGTGAAATACAGGGAGCGAAAGGCTATTTAAAGTTGTACAGAAACCAGATGGCAGTTATAAGAGTCGAGGGGCATGAAAGGGAAGCAGTGGTTGGCCAGTGAGACAGGGTTGTAGCCTCTCCCCGATGTTATTCAATCTGTATATTGAGCAAGCAGTAAAAGAAACAAAAGAAAAATTCGGAGTAGGTATTAAAATCTGTGGAGAAGAAATAAAAACTTTGAGGTTCGCCCATGACATTGTTATTCTGTCAGAGAAAGCAAAGGACTTAGAAGAGCAGTTGAACGGAATGAATAGAGTCCTGAAAGGAGGATATAACATGAAAATCAACAAAAGCAAAACGAGGATAATGGAATGTAGTCGAATTAAATCGGGTGATGCTGAGGGAATTAGATTAGGAAATGAGAAACTTAAAGTAGTAAAGGAGTTTTGCTATTTGGGGAGCAAAATAACTGATGATAGTCGAAGTAGAGAGAATATAAAATGTAGACTGGCAGTGGGAAGGAAAGCGTTTCTGAAGAAGAGGACTTTGTTAACATCGAGTATAGATTTAAGTGTCAGGAAGTCATTTCTGAAAGTATTTGTATGGAGTGTAGCCATGTATGGAAGTGAAACATGGATGACAAATAGTTTGGACAAGAAAAGAATAGAAGCTTTCGAAATGTGGTGTTACAGAAGAATGCTGAAGATAAGTTGGGTAGATCACACAACTAATGAGGAAGTATTGAATAGGATTGGGGAGAAGAGAAGTTTGTGGCACAACTTTACTAGAAGAAGGGATCGGTTGATAGAACATGTGTTGAGGCATCAAGGGATCACCAATTTAGTATTGGAGGGCAGCGTAGAGGGTAAAAATCGTAGAGGGAGACCGAGAGATGAATACACTAAGTAGATTCAGAAGGATGTAGGCTGCAGTAGGTACTGGGAGATGAAGAGGCTTGCACAGGATAGCATGGAGAGCTGCATCAAACCAGTCTCAGGACTGAAGACCACAACACCAACACAACTGTATACAATGAAACTGCGGTTATCTTAAACTAATTAAAACATGCAAATAAGTCAACTCGCGGCAGTTGTAAGACGAATCGCATAGTATTAATGGTTTAGTATGCACTAATAAGCTCTGACTCTCACAATTCAATACAGTAGGTGGGAGTGTGTGGGATTTGCAGTGCATGGTTAACCGGCTATCCACATTCATCCACATTCATCGGCGTGTGGCTAAGTTAATAAAAGAAAGAAGGACCTGATTTAACCTGTGTGTAGAAGCTGCTGTATGGTGTACACAAGCAAATCAGCAAATGTGGGATACTTCTAATACTACAACTGAAAGTGAACGCAGTGTGAAGCAAACACTTTATTTATGAGTTAAGTTCACGAGATACAAGTACATTAACTCGTAATTCGATTGTGTTACTGGTGCCTGCTTCATTATTCTTGAATAACAGAAAGGACATAAAATACCTAACTTTGTAGTTCGTGAACAATAAAAATGTGTGTGAATTCCTAAGGGACCAAACTGATTGGGTTATCGGTCCCTAGACTTACACACTACTTAAACTAATTAAACTAACTTATGCTAAGAACAACACACACAGTCATGCCCGAGGGAGGACTCGAACCTCCAGCGGAAGACGAGGACAATAAATAATTGTCAAAATGAGGATAGCAGAATGAATAGAAACACACCCACACTTCGACAATCACGCTAGGAAAATATAGCTAGGGGAAAAGAACGAGAAGAATAGAAACCTATACTGTAAATACACGCAGTAGGCAAAAATGACATGCTCCCACAGCCAGTCTCATCAGTAGTAGAACATAAAAAATTCGCGGATTAAAATTCAATAAGAAAGTAAAGTCTCACATAGATTTTAGATTAGAATAGTGATTCAAACGGACAGCAGATCAAGGTTCAACACGGACCACAAAGGAACCACGTGACCGAATAGGTTAGCATGCAGAAAGATGCAAAACTCCACAATTAGAAAACTTTAGCGGTATCGACAAGAATTAAAAACGTAACGGAACACGGGATATAAAATATTTCGCTGACTGAAGCGTGCGCTAACCACATGGGTTGCAGAGCTACACAAGACATTTACACAAGGAATGGAACTTACAATATATTTAATGGGATGCGAATCAGAATTAATATAGCTACCCATGAATTCAGTTAAACTAATAGTACAATGGGAGCGAAAGAAACAGAGAAACGAGACGCTTAAAGCTCATCCGTTTACCAAGCACGTGGTCCATGATACTCAAAGGAACTCCGTGCAAATTCATTACAAAACCATTTCAAGATTTTCACATAGAAACGTGAAGTTAAATGAAGAGGGCAGAACCAGGTCAGAGAAGACTATTCATAAGCGAACACGTGGAACTCTCTACGATAACGACATGAAATAAGCAGGAAATTATAGAAAAAAATGAAAATCACGAAAAGGCAGAATTTGTACCATAAGAAACACACGCACATTCACACTAGCAAGCATCATTTGATCACACTCTAAGACGTGGCTGAACAAAGCGAACTTCCTGCAAAAAAACAAATGGTAATAAAAATCCTAATACTATCTGTCCTATGTGACTTATTCAGCATGGCAATAAAAGCACAAAGCTGCAGAAGAAATAGTCTGAAACTTCAGCTAGGCTGAAACTTGTACAATCTCAACAACATACAAAGCTTCTAAAGATGAGTTCTTATCATCTTCACACTTCGAGCCTAATCCACACCTGTTTGTTTCTCATGGCTTCCAAGAGCGTTCACGTAAAGGTACTGTGAGTTTTTCGTTTGATAAGTCGACGCGTAACGAGAACACGATGCCACTGCCGCCTACCGAACAGCCCCCCCCCCCTCCTCCCCCCCCCTTCCACTCCAATCCCTTCGGTAGCGGCGTCAGACCTCTTCCTGTATGTTACCAACATACAACAATAGCGTCCTGGTCAGGAGAACGCAAAACTCTTTGCCTGACCGTCAGACTACCCCCAAGTTTGCTACGCTGCCTCACCTGCAAACGGAAATGAGACCAAAGTCCACTATATTTGAAGCACAATACACAGCCATATTCACCCACTCTGACATTCAAATAGGAAAGGAATAGGAAAGGAACATAGTAATGCAACATCAAAACATTACAAATAATGCGTGGCAGGTAAAGGAAATCACAGATCATTAATAACTTATATACATACTTGTGCAAAAGAAGTAGTTACTAAGCAGATATGATCGTATTAATGAATGAATTGTGCCTGACAAAGCACACCAAGTTGCTCAGTCTTTCTCCGCACATGATTTATTAACTGCACCGAAAATGTGCGTTTCTCAAGGTTTGAGAACTGAATAAACTTGGTAAAAACCTTATGAATGGGCTTATGTAGACAGCTTTTAATATTTAGTAGAAATTGTCTGAATTGTGACGAATTAAATTTGTAAACACGACGCCACTGCCGCCTACTGAACATCTGCCTCAGCTCGAGTCAGCAGCAGTGCACCAAATTAGTAGAAAACGTGACCAAATTTGCATCTGGTCTGATGGTCTAGTGGTAGTTCCGGCTTGTGCGCCGAACGAGCAGGCAGTTATTTACTCATCCGCTCTGCCGCAGTGTCGCAAGTGTTTGGGAGTTTTTAACTTCAGTAATTTTTGTGCCTTTGTAGGAGTGCCATGTCGTTGTCTCCTCTTGTCCTTCGTTGGGTGTGTGTGTGTCTGAAATGGGCCTAATCCGCTCCTGTTTGTTTCTCATGGCGTCCAAGAGTGCTCACGTAAAGGTACTGTGAGGTTTTCATATGATGTGAGGTTGTCATTTGACGTGTAACGTGCTGCCTGGATCTTTAGAAATCCGTGCCTGGTTATCTGGTACTTTTCGTGTTACCTCGGACCGAGTGCATACCGCCTATTTTCTCAATGAGATGTATGTGTCCTTTGTGAAATTCGCGGATCCGCTTCAAGTAGACAAGTTCCTATTAAAGAATGGAAATCTTTCCCCTTACGGCATAGAGATGGTTCGATCAGTATGGTGCTCCTTGCGAATCTGGAGGTAAGGATATTTACCTTAACGAACATATGGTGACGTGGGAAGCATTCGCCTAGTGGTGGAGGAACCGTTATATCATCTGCTTCGGCATCAAACTCCGCGTCGCCGCTCTTGCATTACTTCTCTTCCAACAGCTGACGGCCATCAATTGACAACGCAAGCTGACGTAGTTCGCGCATTACATCAGAACTATGTGGAACTTTACGACGTGGATACACGTATCGACTTTCCATAAGTATCCCGCTCACACCCGAGCGGAAATCTTGACCGCCTTTCAACCAGACTATATCCGGGTATGTGATTTTCTTGCTTCTTGTCCTTCTCATCAACCATATGGATGGGCTCCCCAATGAATTCTATGCGCGTTTTTGACCCCTCTTGGGCGTCACATTTACGTCGATGTTGAAAGACCTGATAATGAGGCCGAGCTCCATTCAAGATGGGGGAAATGTGTTGATACCTAAATACCCTCGTCGTCATATTGTTGGCAATTTTCGTCCTCTCACATTAACAAATTTTGATTATAAGACAGTGGCGACGGCGGTAAATCGCGGGATGTCTGCCTTGGGGGGGGGGGGGGGGGGGGGGGGGGGGGACTGTCGTTGGCGAATATCAGAAGTGTCTTGAATGGCGTGCTGTGGTTTCGGTTGCCGCCGTTATTTATGTCCCTAGAGCCTTTTTATAGTGTAAAGCATGATTTACTGTTGAGGCTCGTGGGGTACTATCGAACTTCTTTACGGGCATTCCAGCTACGGTAGTTGTCAATGGGCAACTGATGCCCCGATTACCATCTGTCTGGGAGTGCCACAGCAGAGCCCGTTCTCAATATGTGTGTCTGTCTCATCTCAGTAGTCACTGCTTCGGAAGGCTCCGTCCCAGTTTCAGGGTTGCACGCTTTCTGGAAGGACACTCGCTGTTCGCACGTACGCCGATAATGTGATACTCTCCATCGACGTGCAGACATGACTCCCAGGCAGGCGATTATCAATGGTTATTGTCGTGCCTCAGAGGCGCAACTTAACGAGGGCAAAAGTAAAACCCGGGCCATCGGGAGTTACGGAAAACGGGAAGGACCGGGCCCACAAATCAACTTTTTAAATTTCGTGCAAATAACAATTTATTGCTAAGTTACAATTTAACTTAAAAGCAAAGAAATAAATACTGCAATTTAAATCTAAAGGGCACATTGTAAAAGATATATAACATGCTTTCAATAATAATAATAAGAACAACAACAAGAAGAAGAAAAGGTCCAGCAAGGTAAAAGTACATCTACATCTACATCTACATCCATACTCCGCAAGCCACCTGACGGCGTGTGCCGGAGGGTATCCTGAGTACCTCTATCGGTTCTCCCTTCTATTCCAGTCTCGCATTGCTCGTCGAAAGAAAGATTGTCGGTATGCTTCTGTGTGGGCTCTAATCTCTCTGATTTTATCCTCATGATCTCTTCGCGAGATATACGTAGGAGGGAGCAATATACTGCTTGACTCTTCGGTGAAGGTATGTTCTCGAAACTTTAACAAAAGCCCGTACCGAGCTACTGAGCGTCTCTCCTGTAGAGTCTTCCACTGGAGTTTATCTATCATCTCCGTAACGCTTTCGCGATTACTAAATGATCCCGTAACGAAGCGCGCTGCTCTCCGTTGGATCTTCTCTATCTCTTCTATCAAACCTATCTGGTACGGATCCCACACTGCTGAGCAGTATTCAAGCAGTGGGCGAACAAGCGTACTGTAACCTACTTCCTTTGTTTTCGGATTGCATTTCCTTAGGATTTTTCCAATGAATCTCAGTCTGGCAGCTGCTTTACCGACGATCAACTTTATATGATCATTCCATTTTAAAACACTCCTAATGCGTACTCCCAGATAATGTATGGAATTAACTGCTTCCAGTTGCTGACTTGCTATTTCGTAGCTAAATGTTAAGGGATCTATCTTTCTATGTATTCGCAGCACATTACACTTGTCTACATTGAGGTTCAATTGCCATTCCCTGCACCATGCGTCAATTCGCTGCAGATCCTCCTGCATTTCAGTACAATTTTCCATTGTTACAACCTCTCGATACACCACAGCATCATCTGCAAAAAGCCTCAGTGAACTTCCGATGTCATCCACCAGGTCATTTATGTATATTGTGAATAGCAACGGTCCTGTGACACTCCCCTGCGGCACACCTGAAATCACTCTTACTTCGGAAGACTTCTCTCCATTGAGAATGACATGCTGCGTTCTGTTATCTAGCAACTTCTCAATCCAATCACACGATTGGTCTGATAGTCCATATGCTCTTACTTTGTTCATTAAACGACTGTGGGGAACTGTATCGAACGCCTTGCGGAAGTCAAGAAACACGGCATCTACCTGTGAACCCGTGTCTATGGCCCTCTGAGTCTCGTGGACGAATAGCGCGAGCTGGGTTTCACACGACCGTCTTTTTCGAAACCCATGCTGATTCCTACAGAGTAGATTTCTAGTCTCCAGATAATTCATTATACTCGAACATAATACGTGTTCCAAAATTCTACAACTGATCGACGTTAGAGATATAGGTCTATAGTTCTGCACATCTGTTCGACGTCCCTTCTTGAAAACGGGGATGACCTGCGCCCTTTTTCCAATCCTTTGGAACGCTACGCTCTTCTAGAGACCTACGGTACACTGCTGCAAGAAGAGGGGCTAGTTTCTTCGCGTACTCTGTGTAAAATCGAACTGGTATGCCATCAGGTCCAGCGGCCTTTCCTCTTGTGAATGATTTTAATTGTTTCTCTATCCCTCTGTCGTCTATTTCGATATCTACCATTTTGTCATCTGTGCGACAATCTAGAGAAGGAACTACAGTGCAGTCTTCCTCTGTGAAACAGCTTTGGAAAAAGACATTTAGTATTTCGGCCTTTAGTCTGTCATCCTCTGTTTCAGTACCATTTTGGTCACAGAGTGTCTGGACATTTTGTTTTGATCCACCTACCGCTTTGACATAAGACCAAAAAAGGATTTTCTGCCAAGTCAGTACATAGAACTTTACTTTCGAATTCATTGAACGCCTCTCGCATAGCCCTCCTCACACTACATTTCGCTTCGCGTAATTTTTGTTTGTCTGCAAGGCTTTGGCTATGTTTATGTTTGCTGTGAAGTTCCTTTTGCTTCCGCAGAAGTTTTCTAACTCGGTTTTTGTACCACGGTGGCTCTTTTCCATCTCTTACGATCTTGCATGGCACATACTCATGTAACGCATATTGTACGATGGTTTTGAACTTTGTCCACTGATCCTCAACACTATCTGTACTTGAGACAAAACTTTTGTGTTGAGCCGTCAGGTAGTCTGTAATCTGCTTTTTGTCACTTTTGCTAAACAGAAAAATCTTCCTACCTTTTTTAATATTTCTATTTACGGCTGAAAACATCGATGCCGTAAGCGCTTTATGATCGCTGATTCCCTGTTCTGCGTTAACTGTTTCAAATAGTTCAGGTCTGTTTGTCACCAGAAGGTCTAATATGTTATCGCCACGAGTCTGTTCTCTGTTTAACTGCTCAAGGTAGTTTTCAGATAAAGCACTTAAAAAAATTTCACTGGATTCTTTGTCCCTGCCACCCGTTATGAGCGTTTGAGTCTCCCAGTCTATATCCGGCAAATTAAAATCTCCACCCAGAACTATAACATGGTGGGGAAATCTACTCGAAATATTTTCCAAATTATCTTTCAGGTGCTCAGCCACAACAGCTGCTGAGCCAGGGGGCCTATAGAGACATCCAATTACCATGTCTGAGCCTGCTTTAACCGTGATCTTCACCCAAATCATTTCACTTTCCGGATCTCCGCTAATTTCCTTCGATACTATTGCACTTCTTATCACTATAAACACGCCTCCCCCTTCACTGTCCAGCCTGTCTTTGCGGTATACATTCCAATCTGAGTTTAGGATTTCATTACTGTTTACGTCTGGTTTCAGCCAACTTTCTGTCCCTAATACTATATGGGCGTTGTGACCGTTTATTAATGAGAGCAGTTCTGGGACCTTTCTGTAGACGCTCCTGCAGTTTACTATTAGCACATTAATATTGTTATTCCCTGTTGCATTTTGCCTACTCCTACCTTGCCGCGACACGGGAGGCGTCTTGTCGGGCCTAGGGAGGGAATTCTCTAACCTAAAAAACCCCCATGTGCACTCCACACGTACTCCGCTACCCTTGTAGCCGCTTCCGGCGTGTAGTGCACGCCTGACCTTTTCAGGGGGACCCTACATTTCTCCACCCGATAGCGGAGGTCGAGAAATTTGCACCCCAGATCTCCGCAGATTAGTCTGAGCCTCTGGTTTAAGCCTTCTACTCGGCTCCAAACCAGAGGACCGCGATCGGTTCTGGGAACGATACTACAAATAGTTAGCTCTGATTCCATCCCGCGAACGAGTCTTGCCGCCTTCACCAATTCCGCCAACCGCCTGTACGAACTGAGGATGACCTCTGAACCCAGACGGCAGGAGTCATTGGTGCCGACATGAGCAAAAATCTGCAGTCAGGTGCACCCAGTGCTCTCTATCGCCGCCGGTAGGGCCTCCTCTACATCTCGGATGAGGCCCCCCGGCAAGCAGACAGAGTGAACACTGGCCTTCTTCCCCGACCTTTCCGCTATTTCCCTAAGGGGCTCCATCACCCGCCTAACGTTGGAGCTCCCAATAACTAATAAACCCCTCCCCCCGTGTGCCTGCTCGGACCTTGCTGATGGAGTAGCCACATGTCCACTCACAGGCAAAGCGGGCGATGCCACACGGCCAGCCTCCACATTTACCCTCCGCCTCGTGCGCCGCGAACAAGTGAAATTTGCAATTTAAATCTTAAGGCCACAGTTTGGAGAAATATGACTACAAGGTTACCGTTTTAAGACTACTGAAGTCCAACGAAACCACACTTAATAGTCATCTTGTGTAAGGTGTCGGCGCAGCATGGTCGCAAGAGGCAATTTTTAAACAAACAGTGGGATGGCTAATCCGGCAGATTTGGTGAAGCAGACGAACGAGGCTGCGAGCAACGTGAAGCGGCAATCCATACAACCCGATGAATTGCGGTGTCACAAACCAACGATGGGACGGCCACAGAGTAGCCCCACTTCACAGCCGGAGGCCCGCACTAGCTGGCGGATGTGACGAGGGCACAGCCCACCAACCGACCAAAACGCCACATACACCACTCGTCCAACAGCCAATTTCCTGTGTGGGACGGATACGGCTTTCGCAGACCAACGTAGCTCAAACAGCTCAACTCTCACATCGGAACCCGATGTCACAAAACATCTCGACTCTGACCATGTAACTCCGCTGTCTCAGACCAACTGACTCTCACCCAGAGACACACAACACAGCCAGAACTTCCTCCTAGGCCGACTTCGACCAATGATACTGAACAAATAGTAAATGGATAGCACACTCGAGCCAGTGGCGCCAGAGAAGACCCAAGCGAAGTAAAATATGGCACCACGGCTCGGGTTCCCATGGAGCATTGACCACGTGGGCCACTGCTCCGGATCTACATACAACACTGGGAGTTGTTATTGATCGTTGTCTGCTTGAAATGGCAACTCTAAGTTGGAAATCGGTTACTAATAAGGTCCAGGGGGCAAGACTTGACCATAAATGATGCTTTTTACCCATCTTCAGAAGGTATGAATTTTGGTACGAATCTGTTTGGTAAGGCATATTACATTCCACAACTTTTTCCCGCTTCCCTCCATGATGGCTCAGAAACTTAAGCAGTTGCCCCGTGGCTTTCCAAGAACGTGTCATATCTTAAGGTTGCGACAGGAGAGTGTGACAAAGCGAAGTTCCCTCGGCGGATAGGGCCTATCTGATACTAAGAAGAAGGCGTCCGCCTTATATGTTCTGTGAATCATATTGACGATCACTCAGGAATTATATACCCTTAATCTCGCTATTCACCTTGGTTCGTCCGGCACATCTTGATCCCCCTATTGACGTTGGTCGTCTGAATTTTAATATGAGACACATTCGAGAGTTAAGCGTAGCTGTGTACTGTGTATAATGTGGGAGCTGACATACTGCAGCGGTCGGTGTTGAAGACCAATTTTTTGTTGCCCCGCTGGGAATGGATTTCCAGCCCCAATCCCACTGAACAATTATCACCGTGAATATGCTGCAAAATTGTGTGCACCAACAACGACCTCCTGGTTTTAACAATGACACCGGCCTCCTCCTGGTATAGGGTGGTCAACAGTTAGATTTGAACCTACGAGCATCTACGTCGTATCCTGATTAGTGACAAAGATAAATGCAATAGGTATGCGTCCCTTGACAATTTGCAACACCGGTTTACTTGTATTCGCCTGGGAAACTGGTCCTCACTCTGGAAGTAGTTGGTTTCCCTCACTCGATATGTTGAATGTGATTATCTTACTGATATAATTGTCCGGCCAGCATCTTTATTTTATTATTAACACGACCGTATGATTGGTTGGTCACTTTGTGCATTATGTCGCTGCTGGTGAAGATAATGATGACCATTTGCCTTTTCGCCAGTTTATGTCTAGGCTTAATATCCCGATTGCAACTGCCCTGATATCGAGAACTCTTTGCCGACATAAAAAGGGAGGATGGGAGGAAGATTATCTTTAACGCCCCGTCAACATAGAAGTCATTAGAGACCGTGCAGAAGCTCCGATTGTGTCAAAGGATGGGGAAGAAAGTCGGCCGATCCCTTTCAAAGAAACCATTCCAGCATTTGCTTGCATGGGTTTAGGAAAATCACGGAGTGGGACAATCTGGACCAACAATGCCTTGATTAACTTCTGGGTAGTATGCCACAACGAATACAGGCATGCATCAATTCAAGAGGACGTGCTACTGGGTATTAGAGGGACCGTTTTGTACAGCAATCTGGACCACCACCTCTGTATGGTGGTACAACATACAATGTGTGGTTTTCATGAGCAATAAAAAGGGGGGAAATGATGTTTATGTTGATCTCTAGTCCAATTTTCTGTACAGGTTCCGGAACTCTCGGAACCGAGGTGATGCAAAACTTTTTTGGTGTGTGTAAATTAGAATATTATGGTGCCACCGGCAAAGCTGCGAATTTGTTTCAGTCTTATCTAACTAATAAGAAACAAAGTGTGTCGTTGAGAAATACCTGTGCAGTAAACAGTCTGTCTTCATCTAAAAAAAACTCCGTCCGAACAGTCCTTGGAAGGCGCAACGGTACCTACCGGCCGCCGTGTCATCCTCAGCCCACAGGCGCCACTGGATGCCGATATGGAGGGGCATGTGGTCAGCACACCGTTCTCCCGGCCGTATATCATTTTACGAGACCGGAGCCGCTACTTCTTAATCAAGTATTTCCTCAGTATATTTGCTGATTTGCTCCTTCACCCTCCATCTATCTCCTCCATCCCTCTCTCTCTGTCCACCACCTCCATCCCCCTCTCCACGCTTAGTACATCTCCTCCAGCTCCTCTCTCTGTGTATCTCGTTCCCCTCCGTCTGTTCATCTCATCGCCCCTTTCTGTGTCCATCTCCACCTTCCTCCTCGCTGCCATTAATAAATACGGACCTTAATCAGAAGCATATAGTTAAGGTAGAATATTCCAAATTTTTAGGTGTGTCCATTGATGAGAGATTAAATCGGAAGAAACACATCGATGATCTGCTGAAACGTTTGAGTTCAGCTACTTATGCAATAAGGGTCATTGCAAATTTTGGTGATAAACATCTTAGTAAATTAGCTTACTACGCCTATTTTCACTCATTGCTTTCATATGGTGTCATATTTTGGGGTAATTCATCACTGAGGAATAAAGTATTTATTGCACAAAAGCGTGTGATCAGAATAATAGCTGGAGTCCACCCAAGATCATCCTGCAGACATTTATTTAAGGATCAATGGATATTCACAGTAGCTTCTCAGTATATATACTCTCTTATGAAATTTGTTATTAACAACCAAACCCAATTCAAAAGTAATAGCAGTGTGCATAACTACAATACTAGGAGAAAGGATGATCTTCACTATTCAAGGATAAATCTAACTTTGGTACAGAAAGGGGTGAATTATACTGCCACTAAAGTCTTTGGTCACTTACCAAATAGTATCAAAAGTCAGGCAGATAACCAACAAGTATTTAAGAAGAAATTAAAAGAATTTCTGAATGATAACTCCTTCTACTCCATAGAGGAATTTTTAGATATAAATTTAAAAAAATATTAAAAAACACAAAAAATAAAAAAGTTGTTATAGTAACTTAAGTATGTTGTTAAATTAACTTAATTATGTCACATATTGGAAAATTTGACTCGTTCCACATCATTCCGAAATATCGTATTCAAGATCCATGGAACTAGTATTAATCTAATCTAATCTAATCTAATCTGTCTGTCAATCTCCTCCGCCCCTTTGCTCTCCACATTATCACGCTCGCCCCAACTGGATGCTGGTATTTCTTAAGCTCACAGTATTTTTTCCATATAGTAACTAATATGTGTATCAAATTTGGTTGAAATCGTTCCAGGGATTCAGGATGAACTTCCGACCTGTAGATTTACCCATTAACGCACGTGCCAAATATATTTCACATGTACTTGACATATTTCAGCAGTTGTATCTGTAGTGAATTTCGCATTGCAGTTTCATTTTCTCGCAGCTGCTCAATGTTGGTGATGTGGTATCTTCTGAACTATGTGCTGGTACATTCAGCGGCATACGTCCATACTAAATGCAAAGATTGTCGCGAATACAGTTAGTAATAAAGAACAAATCAATCAAAACGCCTTTCTTTATGTGGCAAGTTTACTGCATGAACAGCGAAAATGTAGTCAGCGATAAATTTATTGGGTATTAATAACCGCTTCAACCATATTTTGGTCCTTTACTATTGTACCACTATTGTACCACTACAGGTTTCGTGGCGCTAAAGCCACATCTTAAGGTGACACCGGTGGTGGTTCAGTAATAAAGGACCAAATTAGAGCTGAAGCGGTTGTCAATACCCAAGATGAATACTCAAGCTGTGGTTGCTCTGTGCAAGGTTATTTTCATCATTTTTTGTAGGTTGACAGCGAGAAAGTTTCTTAATGATTTGAAATATGTGTAAAGTTTGTCGCAATTCTCTTAAGTGCCCTCATTCTCAAATATATGCTGGCTAAAATAAGAGTATTCGCACATCGTGGGCTACACTGCTTTTGGAAGACCAACTCCACCATTTTGATATGCTGTTACCACCACAGAAATTCTTTCCAGGCGCTAAGTTACATATGTACCAAGTTTGGTTAAAATCGGTGCAGCCGTTTAGGAAATGCGAAGTCTACGTAGATAAATACGTACATCCATTTTTCTAAGGTGCATAGATTATACATATTTACAGTACTCTTTCAAGTTTTAACTGTTTACTCAGATTTTTTGACACAATACACATATCGAGAAAAACACAAATTGTATCACAGTCCGTATCTATTAGCTTCACCTTGCTGTAATTAATTAATGAAGTGCCCCAGGGCAACGTGATAGGTCCTTTGCTTTTTCCGATTTACATAAACGATCTGGTTGATGGTACTGACAGCGGCCTTAGACTGTTTGTCGGTGATGCTGTAGTCTACAGGAAAGTAGTATCACACGAATTTTGTGAACAAATCAATGAGGATTTGCAGAAAATAAATGCGTGGTGTAATGACTGGCAGTTGTCTCTCAATATTAGTAAGTGTAACCTACTGCGTATAACAAGGCGAAAATCCCCATTAATGTATGAGTACAAAATAAATGATCAGTCTTTGTAATCGGTAACATCAGTCAAGTATCTGGGTGTGGCTATTCGAAATGATCTAAAATGGAATGATCAGATTACACAAGTAACGGGTAAGGCGAACTCGAGATTGAGGTTTATTGGTAGAATCCTGAGGCGATGCAGTCCTACAACAAAGGAAATAGCTTACAATACGTTAGTTCGTCCAGTCCTATTGTTCGTCTGTATGGGACCCTTACCAGTTGGGTCTGATTCAAGAGATTGAGAAGGTCCAAAGAAGAGCGGCAAGATTGGTGACTGGTACATTTAGCCATCGCGAGAGCGTTACAAATCTCATAGGAAGTTTGAAGTGGGGCACACTTGCAGATAGACGACGCGCTAAACAGAAGGGGCTGCTCACTAAATTCCGAAATCCAATCTTCGCCGAGGATGTAGAGCGTATATTATTACCACCAACTTTCAAATCGCGTAATGATCATCATTCAAAGATAAGGGAAATAAGAGCTCGTACTGAGGCGTTCAGACAGTCGATTTTCCCTCGCGCGATCCGTGAGTGGAACAGAGGGAGGGAAATATGACTTTGGCGCGGATTGTGCCGTCCGCCACACACCGCTTGGTGGCTAGCGGAGTATATATGTATATATGTTGATATGTAGATACCCATGGAAACGTGGACACGTGTTGGTATCGACTCGTCCGTACTCTCCCCCAAAGTGTTGGCAGTGGCTGCTGAAATGCGCTGCCACGTGCCTCCACTACCGCCGCTGCAGCAGGACCTGGCGAGCTACAGCACTCCGCCTGGAACGAGTGATGCGTTCGCGGCAGTCAGGCAGCTGGTGTGACAGCCGCCCCCGCCCCCGCCGCCGCCCCCGCCGCCGACGTCGCCGCTGTCGTGTTTCACACGTCGCAGAGCCGGCGCTCGGACGGCGTCGCGTCGGCCGCAGCTGACCTGGACAGCCAATCAGCGGGATTGTGGCTGCGCTCCGACGCCGCCCCACTTCGGGCCCCGCTATCAGCGATACGTCCACCTGTCCCGTCCTCCGTATACGGGATTACCTGGCGCCAGGAGCTGCTACTGCACTTCCTCATCCGGAGAGCAGCGGACTTCTGCCTGGAGCGGGCTGTCAGCGGGTATACAGGCTGTTGCCGCCGCCGCTGCTGCTGGTCTGCATTTCCCTAATTTGTGCGTCGTATGTGATGCTTCTATTTTAGGGCAGGTGGTGTCACTGCGTCTGCTTCGTTCGGCGACCTTTTACTTCTTTCTTCTGCAGTTCGCCTCACGGGCGTTCTGCGTGGCAATATCACGTTAACGATATCCATAGCTAGCGCAGACCAAGTAGACCGACGGTGGATGAGTAGAAAACCTTGAAGGAAGTGGGCGGACTAGAAGCGGTGTAAGACAGAGATGTATACTTTCTCCTCTACTGTTAAATCCACGCATCGAAGAGGCAGAGGGGGGATTAAAATTTAGGGTGAGAGGATACCAATGAGAAGATTCCAGCGAAGGTAAGGAACAACTGCAGGGCTGCCGAATTAAATAGTCTAATGAGCACGCACTATTGATTGAAACTCAAAATAAATAGGAAAGTAGTAAGAAATTGTATAAATGGGATTACCAATAAATTTAACATCAAAATTGGTGACAATGAAGTGGACGATATGGAGGTACTCTGCTGCCTTGGAAGCAAAATAACATATGACACAGGAAGACAAAGACAAAAGCAGCAGTCTCGTGCAGGCAATAAGTCTCCTAGATGGATGGAGTGCGTAATTTCTGACAGCTTACGTTTGGAGCACAGCTCTGTATGATAGTGAAAGATGGACTGTGGAAGAGCCGGAAAGGAAGATATTCGAAACGTTTGACATGTGGTGCGACAGAATGATTTTGAGAATTAGGTGCACGGATAAGAAATGAAGAGGTTCTCCGCAGAATAGGCGAAGAAAATGTGGAAAATACTGAGAAGAAGAAGAGATGGGATGATAGGGCTTGTGTTAAGACATCAGGAAATGCCGTCTATGGTAATAGAGGGAGCTTCAGAGGGTAAAACTGTAGTGGAAGACAACAGATTGGCCCGCCGCGGTGGTCTCGCGGTTCTAGGCGCGCAGTCCGGAACCGTGCGACTGCTACGGTCGCAGGTTCGAATCCTGCCTCGGGCATGGATGTGTGTGATGTCCTTAGGTTAGTTAGGTTTAAGTAGTTCTAAGTTCTAGGGGACTGATGACCACAGCAGTTGAGTCCCATAGTGCTCAGAGCCATTTTTGAACAACAGATTGGAATATATCCAACAATTGAGGACGTATAATGCAAGTGCTACTCCGAGATGAAGAGCTTGGCACAAGACGGGGTGCATCAAATCAGTCAGGAAATTGATACCCAAACAAAAAAAAAGTAGTCCATTTCCAACCGACCTGAACTAGCCCAAGGGGTGTAAGGTCATTGTCACGCAGAGTAACATACTAAAATCTGTTCATACAGTTTTGTACTGTGTTATATTCATCTCTCTCTCTCTCTCTGTTCCTTTCTGTGTTACCAAGCTTTTACTTCATCGTACAGGGTCAGCTGTTTTCACGGTTTGGAAATATTCATTTTATTGTAACTTTGTGGTCTGATTCCTTTCCTATCGCCACAGTCATTAGTTAATCTGAGGTGTGCATCATCTAAGTATGAATCATACATACTTTGTCGTGAGTGTTATTGTATTTTAATTGTTTATATATTATAGTTTCTGAGGCTCTGACTGGGGCCCATTGACCATTAGGGAGTGCTGAGAATACATCTCCGTGTCGCTGCTCTAGATCTGCTATTGGCTGCAAAGCCCAAGCTGAAATACGTTATATGAAGTAGCATATGCCCAAGACAACGACTTTTATAATGTAACCCGATACAAATGTCACGTTTCTCCGCAAGTCCAAGCGCCCGATTCGCGTGTGCTTTAATTTTGAGCAAGCTGAATACATTGTGATAAAATAAACTATATTTTCCACCTAGGGTGGCTAATTGATCTTCACAACATTTCGTAATTGCAAGTATGAACTACTGTAGAGTAGAGTGAAAGTAGAAAGAAGGCTTAAAGCTTTGAGCTAATGTGAAGTAATTTTAGGGACTACCCGAGAAGAAGACAAAATTTTGTGATGTTAGGTGAATGACAAATGATGCACCGTGACCTGTCTGTGGTCTGTGGGCAACAAAGATGTTGCTGTCCTCAGTAGCATGGCTTACCTAGTACAAAACGTACAGAGAAGCAAGAGGAAATACACAATTCACTAACAGTAAAATTTGTGTATATATATGTCACAATTTATAGTTCAAGTGTGTGTAATGATGCAGTACAATGTATTACTTAATTCGGAGGATCAGCGATCTACACAGGATCAAATGAAGGCATATTAGAACGCAGGATGTCCCATTTATTTACTTTTTGTCCAGAAGCAAAATAAAAAAAGGAACAAGCAAATTTTCCTTACTAAGCAAGGGAATGTTAAACGGCTTGATTGTCTTTCTTGTATCTGTATTCGTTACGGAGGTATGAACAGAAGCACGTCTCTTTTAAATAACAGCCCATAATTTTTCGTTAATAGACTTTCTCTTCTCAAAACCAGTTCAAAAAGTATCACAGCGTACCAGCCACGTGAACATGACGTTATTAAAAACTAAATCATTGTGATTTGGAGGGAGCATACAAGATAAATATCAACAAAAGCGAAACATGGGTCACGGAATGCAGTCGATCTTAAGGGTAGTAGATTAGGAAACGAGACACTAAAATTAGTAAATGGGGTTTGCTGTTTGGACAGTAAAATAACTGATGATGACCGAAGTATAGAGAAAAGACAAAGTAGATTGCCAATGGCAAAAACGTTTTTCTGAAGAAGGGAAAATCGTTAACATCTTATATGGCTTTAAGTAGAAAGAAATCTGTTCTGAAGTTGTCTGGATTCTAGTCATGTACGGAAGTGAAACATACATAAAAAACAGTTTATATAAGAAGAGAATAGGGGATATTTAAATGTGGTGCTGCAGAAGAATGCTGAAGGTTAGATGGGTAGATCGCGTAACTAATAAGGAGGTGCTGAATAGAACTGGGGAGAAAGGAAATTTATGGCATGAACTGACTTAAAGAAAGAATCGGTTGATAGGACACATTCCGAGTCACTAAGGGATCACCAATTTAGTAGTGGAGGGAAATGTGCAGGCTAAAAGTCGTAGGAGGAGACCAAGAGATGAATACACTAAGCAGAGTCAGAAGGATGTATGTTGCAGTAGTTATTCGGAGATGAAGAAGCTTGCACAGGATAGATTAGAACCAGTTTACGGACTGAAAACCACAACACAAAACTGACTTTCGCACTCCGGGTGTAGGACACGACGCACGTACCTAGAGTAACGTAACTCGTCCACTTGCTGCAATTGCAAGTAAAACAATTGGATACACAAAGAAAATGCACATGGATCATTCAGTCAACCGTCTTCAATTGAATTTCTGCGTGAGTACCATGAATCCCAAGGTAGGGATGGTACCTAAACAACATTTGATTTATTCAATTTCTTATTTTGTTCTGGACAAAAAGTTGTTAGGTATGGGTATTATAACACCGTGTACAGTTCTAGAAAGCGAGGTGAGTAATATATTAAGAACAGGGGAGAATAGTAAATCATCTATACCACGCTGTATAAATCTGGAGCACTTAAAATATGGTGTGATAAAACTGTGAAACGAATAACACGGTTATTCAGTAAAATGTTACAGTGTGACACAATACCAAAGGAAATTGAGTGGGCTATATTAATACTATATTTAAGGAAGAAGATAGCAAAAGCTGCTCGAACTATCGAAGAAAATGTATAATAAACACATTTATGAGAATTTTTGGGAAACTAATTAAAAATAAGCTGTAAATAAATTTTAAAACACAGTAAGAACAAATGGTTCAAATGGCTCTGAGCACTATGGGACTCAACTGCTGTGGTCATCAGTCCCCTAGAATTTAGAACTACTTAAACCAAACTAACATAAGGACATCACACACATCCATGCCCGTGGCAGGATTGGAACCTGCGACCGTAGCGGTCACGCGGTTCCAGACTGTAGCGCCTGGAACTGCACGGCCACTCCGGCCGGCACAATAAGAACAATGTGGCCACACAGCTGGTACATCATGTGTACACCATATTTTCATATTACGACAGATCGTAGAGAAACTTTGGCAAAAATCAAAAAACATAGGATTAACTTTCATAGTTTTAGAAAAAGCGTGTGATACTGTCACGATAAAACTACTTTGGAAATCATTAAATATGGCAAACACAAGAGTCTATTATTTAAAATAATACAAGAAATGTACAAAGGTAACATACGTCAAGTGGAAATTGGTAGTACACTTTCACAGACATTTATAACAAGCAAGGGTCTGTTACAAGGCTGCCCCATGCCACTAACATTATTTAAAATCTATATAGACATCAGGACATGGTCTCGTAAATGCAATGGGATGGGGCTAGAAATTAAAGATGGAGTTTAATTACATCACCTACTTCTTACTGATGATCAAATAGTTATAGGAGAAGACAGGGAGGATGCATTATTATATATGTAGTCAATTAGCAATGGAATACAGAAAGTGGGAATTGAAGATGAATTACAAGAAAACAGAATACCTCACTAATGATGCAGATGACTTATGATGATGATGATGAGTCCCATACTTCTTTACAGAGCGTAGATGACTTATACACAGGGGGAAAGAAAATTAAGAAGGTCAATACTTTATGTTATTTGGGATCCATTTTATAGTGGAAAGAATTTCATTGGGATGCTCAACTCAGTGTTATGGAGCAGAAATATAAACCGATCCAAAAAAAAAAATTATACACAGATGGATACCAGAGAGCATATTAGGTACTAGAGAAATATGGGCCACATCTGGTTTTTGAGTACTGCTGTTCGAATTCCTTGCTAGTACCTCCCAGTTTTCCCCAACTAAAAGCACATGTCAAAAATGGTCCTTAAGACATATTACTAAGTAACACTTTTTTCGGTAATATCTCAGAATCATGAAATTTTACAGTATATGCCCTGCACATAGAGCGGAGGTGTCTACTGTATACTGTCAGCTGCTGCTTATCAACAGACTTAAGGTCTCTGCTGCACCTACACTAGATTTCTGAGGGTCATCTAGGATTTCACTGCCTGGTGAGATCACGGTCTTGTGATGTTTCTCATCATCAGCATGCTCATTAGTCTTTCTTAGACGAGGAATAATTGAAGCTGTGAGAGGCTTTGTTGCGGATTAGTAACCAGAGCATGTAGCAACGACGAATGGTTGTTTTCGTGGCAACAGACCCTATGCTGCGATAGGTGATTTGTCGCTGGTGGATGACTCAGGCTTATAAGAAAGGTGAGCCGTTTGCCTTCGCTTTTCATGTTGTACCTTAGTGACGAGTGTCATCACGTAGCACTAGAGTGGGTGCGCAACATGGCCCTCCCACCCGATTTAACAGCGCTGCATGTGCCGTCTGTCCCATAAAGAGACGAAGACAACGGCGAACTCGTGCGAGTGGAGGCATAGTTAACCAGATTGAACTCCACAGCAGCATGTAGAGTGATGTTATTCTCCATAAGGGCTGCAACAACGAAGTCTGCCTCGGTGTGTGTTTCTCAAATGGTTCAAATGGCTCTGAGCACTATGCGACTTAACTTCTGAGGTCATCAGTCGCCTAGAACTTAGAAATGATTAAACCTAACTAACCTAAGGACATCACACACATCCATGCCCGAGGCAGGATTCGAACCTGCGACCGTAGCGGTCGCTCGGCCCCAGACTGTAGCGCCTAGAACCGCACGGCCACTCCGGCCGGCTGTGTTTCTCATTTAGTAGCTTTGAGTATTCGTGCCGCCACTGAGCCACTGACCAGTGTATACTGAAGCATTTGGAGGCGCTGCAGTGTGCCACAGTGTTCAGGCTACCGTTGGAGGATAGGCATTGCGTGACCTGTGTGTTTGCAAGCTTGGCTGTTACGAGAGATGCTTTTATATAAACTTGCCAAGCTTTACTTGCTCCTTCAGTGTCGTGGCATTGCATTTGGGCTGAGGTTTCTCGTTATAATAATTAGAGTTTTCATGCCAGACTGTCAAAAATTTGTAAATCACATCGTTGCGTTTAAGAAGTGTTCCTAATTAATTTCAGCCGGCCGGGGTGGCCGAGCGGTTCTAGGCGCTACAGTCTGGAACCGCGCGACCGCTACGGTCGTAGGTTCCAATCCTGCATCGGGCATGGATGTGTGTGATGTCCTTAGGTTAGTTAGGTTTAAGTAGTTCTAAGTTCTAGGATACTGGTGACTTCGACAGTTAAGTACCATAGTGCTCAGAGCCATTTGAACCTAATTAATTTCTATATTATCTATTTAATATTACCAGCTTTGTAGATTTATATTTTTTTATAATTCTGACAGCTTATCCTTTTGTCCTTCTCCACATATTCTTATTACGTATGTTTTATCTGTTACATGTTTTATGCAAATTTTTTGAATGTTGTAGTTACCGTGTACATCTGTTTCAATTCCTGAAATTTCCCAGCTACGCTATTATACCAGACGTTGTGGACATTCAGCTTTGATGCTGTGGACATTCAGCTTTGATGACAAATGCAAGTTCTTTGTTGTATATTGGCTCAGTTAATACAGTTTTCTCTAAATTTCTTAAGTTCCAGTGAAGTTTAAGCCCTCCTGCTGTAGCTTGTGTAACTTTTTGGACAGCACTACTTTAAAAATTAAATAATTTCGTTTTTGGTCTGGCAGCCTGCCCTACCAGCTGCTCGATCTACTCCGTGGTGCATATATTTTTCAGGAATGACGTCTTCAAACTGCCAAAAGTTCCTATCTCAGTATTTATTTTTAATTATCATTTCAGTTATGATTCATCATAAAGTCGACGCAGTATTGTATGTGTATGACTGAAAATTTTAATTATTTCGAGCGTTGACTGCATGACATTCTATTTTCTGTACACATAAGGAAGTCCCCTATATGTAGTTTAGCTTATAACTGCAACCCCCCACAGCCAGCCCTCCAAACCCCTTCCCGCCTTCAGTTCCTTAAGGCTTCAAACGTCTGATTTCTCTACAAATAAGTAAATGTCTGAAATATTTGACATTAAACATTTATGAGTGTAGTCTATGTGACTTACCCTCAGTTCTCAGAAAAGCTAGTTTTCGATGCCTATCAGCGTCTGTGACATCGTGTTTTCTGAAGTACAAAGATGTAATTTTGCAAGTACACTCAATGATATCTGTGGATACTGTCTGTAAGATCTGTTGCGAATAGTGACAGCAATAGAGAAATAATAAATAAAAATGTCATGCCTGATACTGAAGTTTTACTAAAATTTTTTGAAAATTTTACCTTGTTTCTATTGGAAAGTTAGTGGTTATAAAAATTTTACATTTTTTATCATAAAACAGTGCCAACCACATAAAGATGTTTATATATTTACTTCTGACCTGTTTCGAGCACTGTTCTGGTCTCCTGCTATATGCCTCCTAGAGTGGCACCTGCTCCTCGCCAGCTTCCTCAGACTCCAATGGAGTTTGCGGTCTGAAGGTGACCAGAACAGTGCTCGAAACAGGCCACCAGTAAATATGTAAACATCTTTATACAGTTGGGACTGATATATTATGAAAAAATTTTACTGCATGAGCAGTGAAAATGTAAGCGTTAAACTATTTTCCTTTCATTACATTGTGGGAGGTGCACCGAGAAAAAATTTCGAAAACATGATAAAAAGGGAGGGAATCTTCTTGGAATTGGCTAAGTCCTCTAGATGAATATATTCTGAATAATGTAACCGCCGTGGCCTACACTGCCTCAAAACACAGAGTTTCTAATTTTAATATCTGGGTTGTTGCGTAAAACTCGTATTATAATATTAAACCTCTTAATAAGTATTTTACGATACCATTTTACGTTTGTAAATTTGGTCAATAATTATATGGTATACTGAAAATCAAATTTTTGTAGTCTCTAGAAGCCATTAGATAGCCAACCTGCCACTAGGATGGGGCTTTATCCGTATAGTAGTATAGATAATTAAGCATCTTACAACAGTTTGAGACGCCCTGCTACTTGCGGAGGACAGGACAGGTAGTTTGTGGAAAGGGGCCAAAATAAGCTGCTGTCAGTTACACTCGGACATACAACCCTTTATTCCAGAAGCAAAGTAAAATTTAAAAAAAACACATCTTTAGTTTTGGGACTTAATTAGTGGCTGAATGCACCGTACAATCTCAAGCCTTAAGGGCAAGACCATTTTAATTTAAAAACAGCTGAAATCCAATAACTTAAAGCTAAACCAAAACCAGAAATTTAAAAGGCAAAGCCTTATCTTAAAACAGTTCCTTAATTAGGCTGAAGGCCCAAAGAATCTGACACTTTAAGAGAAAAACTACTTAAATTCAAAATCGGCTGTCGGCCCAACACTTAAGACTCAATGACATTAATTTTAAGAATGCCAAATGCCTTACATAAAGCAGTTCTTAAATTAGGCTGAAGACCCAAACCATCTGACGCCTTAAGGGCAAAACAACCTTAATTTAAAAATCGGCTAGAAGCCATACAAGTACAAACAACAAGAACAAATCAGAAAAGGCAGTACACCCAAGGGCGCTCAGAAGTTCTGAGGGTCGGCCTGGAATTCAAACACTAATGCTCGCTTAGGTGAGACAGGCAGTCGGCCCAACCATTCTCGATTTGATGAGAACAGACAGTCAATCTACCGACAGGATAACCTCCACTTCACCCAACCAGCACACAACAGGGAGTGCAATGGAAATCGTAGGAGGTATTGGCACCCAGAAAAAATTATGTACATTGAGCTGTCAAACTACACACCGTGCTGGACGGCGACAACACGATGAGGAAAATACACTGCCTGAATTTACGTCAACAGCCAGAGCAGGTAACTGGAAAGTTAACGGGCACAAGGCAGAAGATTCCGCTGGCGCCCTTCGATTCAAGTAACCAAGTACAGTTAAGCTCCACTGGAGGGTGGCTAAAATTTGCCAAATTGAAGACATACATTGTTGCTCGCGTGAATATCCCAACAGCGAACAACGAACTCCAAACGACACAATGTTAACAGTTGTGACTTGCTGGTAGAATTCAAAACTCAACTTTCATGTCCAGGATCAGTGAGGCACGAACCTCACAGCAATGGGAACAGCACCACACACTCCGACACCTCATAGAGGCTCCACGTCAACCGACCGACTGCCCAGGCCCGGAAACGGTGAAAGGACCAAGTATACGTCGGCCGATGAGACGACCAACCGAACGACCAAGCAACGGTCGTCCCTCTCCAATCTCCCTCCATCGGACAGTTCACGTGAATCGCCAGCGGTCGGCGAGCACTGGCTGTCGGCGCCTCACCGGCGCTCCGTCCCAGACTTCATTGCTGCTGCGTCCCGACTGCACTGCTCGTCCATCCCGAACTGACTGCTGGACCACGACGACCCGGAAATACTATCGGTCACTCTAGAGATGGTACGACAGTGCACTTATCGATACGCGCTGCTGCTGACACTCATGGGCAAGTAAGGCAGGAAGATAGCGACGCCAGTAAATAGAATAAGAAAACGAGGCGGCAATACCGTAATAGAAGATGACAAACAATAAATGGAATAAACGCGAGCCGTGCACGGCTCACAGTCACTCACAACTTTTCTTTGCTTCTGCATCTCACTCTTTATGTGCAATGTGTGTTAAGCCAAAAATTTGTTAGTAAAATAAGCTAATGCTGCAGAGCAGTTTTTGATACATAAAATCTGCCACATGGGCGCGGACATAGCAGCTGTGTGGATGGCGCCAGTATCCCGTACGGGCGCACATTTACGTCTGCTGAAACGCGTTCTCCTTCACACTACGTGACAGACCACTGTAAGATAACCGTATTTTGTCTACTTGATGCAGCCGGAATCGATTTACAAGTGTGCCTTTACTGAACACGTTGTAGGGACATCAGACACTTGCTGTCGGAACTCTCTGGAAGAACAAAACGGATCTACTAACAATCTTCAAAAGCAGATTCCTTCTTTTTTCTTTCCTCCCCACAAAACATCAGATAACAGCCAAATAGGTTTCTGTACGTTCAAAAGGTTTTTACAAGAACAGCAAAGCCAAACATTGTCATAGATTGTAACATGAATAAGAAATGGTTCAAATGGCTCTGAGCACTATGGGACTTAACATCTATGGTCATCAGTCCCCTAGAACTTAGAAATACTTAAACCTAACTAACCTAAGGACATCACACAACACCCAGTCATCACGAGGCAGAGAAAATCCCTGACCCCGCCGGGAATCTAACACGGGAACCCGGGTGTGGGAAGCGAGAACGGACCATAAATAAGACTGGTGTAGACCACGTCAACAACATTACAGCGGCTACCCATTCGGAAGCAGAAATGAAATGCCGGAAAAAACTCTCTCTTCATTGTACTATGAATGATTTATGGTCGTACTTTCCAAGCGGCCGGAGTGGCCGAGCGGTTCTAGGCGCTACAGTCTGGAACCGCAGGCCCGCTACGGTCGCAGGTTCGATCCTGCCTCGGGGATGGATGTGTATGATGTCCTTAGGTTAGTTAGGTTTAAGTAGTTCTAAGTTCTAGGGGACTGATGACCTCCGAAGTTAAGTCCCATAGTGCTCAGAGCCGTTTTGAAGCCATACTTTCCATGATTTAGACAAAGTTTCTGGGCCTCTCCGTTGAATCCCTTTATTCGGAGAGTCAACTTTGATTCCTGCCCGCATCTCGTGGTCGTGCGGTAGCGTTCTCGCTTCCCACGCCCGGGTTCCCGGGTTCGATTCCCGGCGGGGTCAGGGATTTTCTCTGCCTCGTGATGGCTGGGTGTTGTGTGATGTCCTTAGGTTAGTTAGGTTTAAGTAGTTCTAAGTTCTAGGGGACTGATGACCACAGATGTTAAGTCCCATAGTGCTCAGAGCCATTTGAACCATTCAACTTTGATTCCAAGGTAGCAATAGAGAGCTTTCAGACTTCACAATCAACTTCTCTTTTCCTGTTCATGTATTTTAATTGGGCGTGAAATTCCTGACAAGATTTATGACAGTGCGTGTGTGTGTGTGTGTGTGTGTGTGTGTGTGTGTGTGTGTGTGTGTGGCGCGAGCAAGCGCGCCGATAGGCGATACAGGGAACTTTCGTATTGCGTATCGTGAATGTGTTGTACATTGAACTCTTCAGTTGTTTTATTTAAAATTTTGTTTGTTATGCAGGGCTTATAAGTTGTTGAAGGTTAAAGAAACCATGGTCTACAATAGGTCTTCAGAATGCAAGTCTTGCTAATAAGAATAAGAAGACTGGAAGCGAAGGAAACATTTGGAGTGCGGCGGTCAACTATTGGAAACAGCGCCACAAAATATACTCATAATTTCACAGAGAAATTCCACGTTGTCAACATCATACACTATGAACCTTTCAAGAGCAAATATCCAGGTGTCCACTGAAGAAAACACGCAATTTATTTGCTGTTCTTAGAACTTCAATTTGATAACAAAGTAAAGATGTTTTTATTCACCTACATGTTGATTTTCAAATCCAGTTCGTACCACATAACACAAAAAAAAATCCTGACTTTATAATTTTTGTTTGCGAGAAGCCAATTCCTTTAACAAAAATGTTTATTTTCGCTAGCACATTGTGTTAGGAATGGGGCAGACTGAGTTAGGAGTACGTGTTCTAAAATTCACAGATTCAGATTTTTCGAACTTAGCTGAATAATTTTAAACAGCGATAAACTTTTAAGGGGTTATTTCTAGGACTTGTAAAATTTTTTGAGTTTCCAGTCAATAGGAAAGACTACATTCGGAGCACTCAGCTGTTTTCAGTCGATTATGGCTCCTGCATGTATGATTCTCGTCTCCGCCTGACGCGTAGTAATATCGACGTGGCAGTTTAATTCCGCCACTTGGAGAAGTTGCGGAAAGGGAACCGAAGGAAGAGGCAGAACTCCTTTCATCTGTAACGGCCTGCTCTTTCGACCTCCCCGCGGGCAACAGTCCCGTGGGGTCCAGGCAGAACTTCCTCCATAGGACACGTGTCTTCGGGAAAGGAGTCCCGGCGGAGACCGTTTCCGACGTCGGCCGGCCTAACTTCGTTACCCGTCCGCGGATGTTCCGATGTGCGGACATGCTGCGGGCTACAACTGCCGTCCGTCTTCGGCTGCGCGAGCGTGTATGTGCACGATTGTGTGTGTGTGTGTGTGTGTGTGTGTGTGTGTGTGTGTGTATGCGTGTGTGTGTGTGCATGTCTCTGTAGACCTTTCCTGACCTTACTGTCAAGTCGATGTGTCCTCGAAGCAGAGAGTGGAAGATATAAATGTGTACACGGCGAGCAGCAGGGTATGTTACGTGTTCCCCCCCCCCCCCCCCCCCCAATCCCTATAAAAACAGATTATCTTCGCAGACAGATACAGATTTATGTATCACAAGAACACGTCGTGGATACTGACTGGTAGTAGCAAGTGTGTCCAGACCCGTTTCTAGTACCATCTCAAAGCTATTACTTCGTTCGCCGCTGCTGTTTTAAGCGTAAAAGTAAACTCCAATCGCAAGCCCTGACGGGCCTATTGGCTACGACCGACCGTCGTGTCATCCTCTCCAAATGGTGTCATTGCATGTGGTGGGTAGGGGCGTACGTGTAAACACCTCTCTCCCAGCTGTTATGGTTTCGTGGCACGCAGCCACTACTACTTCGTCAAGTACTCCTCAGCTGGCCTCTCGAGACTGAGTCCTCCAACAGATCAAAAACCCTGAACAGTGCCGGGAATCGAGCAGTGAGAAGCGAACGCCACTATGCTCTTGGCAGCTGAAAATGTTAGGTACGTCTGTGCTCTAAAGCTTCTCAGTAGCGCTGGACCTTCAAATTGCGGAAACTGCTAAAATTATGAATACAGAAAGTATTCGCACACACGTGACCGTTACCTGCCTGACAGCACAATGTGTACAGATCTCGCACGGACTTTTACTTTCTCACTTAAGTACCTATTATACACAGCTGGCATTTGGAGGTAGGGCGACAAAGAGTTTTTCAGGAAGTTTTGTTTTTTATTTTGTCAGAAACTGTGCCTCACTTCGTCCATCGGTTCCTCTTTCACGGAAGTAATGTATGTCTCGCCTTTGCCCCTGTTCTTCTCCGCAACCAAAGTAGTTCCTGGCTGCGGTCTTGGGAAGCGTGAGGAACACCACTCTCTCCTACTAGTGTGCTATGGCCGTGTTTGGACGTAGAATACATACGCGTTCTTCTTTCGCACTGACTGAAATAAATTTACTCAGACGAAAGTCCTAATTGTTAACAGGATATTCAAATGGAATAACCGAGAGTGGATTGCATCGTACAAGATCTGTTTCTATATTCTCGCTACCGGCTGCAGCTGTTGCGCCCCTGCTGTATGAAGTGTGAAGGGATAAGACCGCGCCGGTCAGAGTGGCCGAGCGGTTCGAGGCGCTACAGTCTGGAGCTGAGCGACCGCTACAGTCACAGGTTCGAATCCTGCCTCAGGCATGCATGTGTGTGATTTCCTTAGGTTATGAATGGGGGGCTTCATATGGTTCCCAAGTTGTGCAGCGACCGTAAACCATAAAATTACCAAATAAGCAGCAACCAGTCGCAAGATCATGTTTTCTTTATTTAATTTTGCAAATCGATTTCAACTGACTTACAGCCATCATAGGTGCTTTCAACGTATATGTTCCCTGACTAATAACACTGTCTTAAACAGACGTCAAACATAAAGTCGTCTGTTTAAGACAGTGTTATTACTGAGGGAACATATACGTTGAAAGCACCGATGATGGCTGTTAGTCAGTTGCAATCGATTTGCAAAAGTAAATAAAGAAAACATGATCTTGCGACTGGTTGCTGCTTATTTGGTAATTTTGTCATTAGGTTAGTTAGGTTTAAGTAGTTCTAAGTTCTAGGAGACTGATGGATTCAGAAGTTAAGTCTAATAGTGCTCAGAGCCATTTGAACCATTTTTTTGATAAGACCGCTCAGGCGGTTTGAATAAAAACAACGGCGCGTTTCGGAGTGATAACATATCATCAATTCCTAGTGAGTTTTTCGGAGCACGAACTTAACATTGGAGTTGTGTATTTTGTTTGCAATTAAGTGATGTTACGTTCTTTTCTTTTTGTTCTAAATACAACCAATATTATTCTCTGTGTTATAGGTTGTGTTAATGTGTAGTTCAAATAATGACACAGATAGCACATAAACTTAAAGATGAGGTCAGGGCATAAATGGGATGAAAATTACATGGATAAATCGTAAAAAAGTCTTCTTCAAACGACAATCTAGCAAGCGAGTTTCAGAAAGTTCATTATGAGACAGAGTTTTTCGGGAAGAGAAGGTGGTGACCATGAAACATGTTTTACAAAATATAAGCTTTTCCCTACAACATTCGGTAATGAACAGGATAAAATGTTGTAGAATCATGTTAACAAATTTATATAGCCATCTCATGCTTTTGGGTAATCGTGAGTTAGAAATCTAGTGTACAGATATGTCGAGTAACAGAAGATGAAGTATTCGTTTAGTAAATCAAAAATGAATGCGTCTAAAGACTATTATTGTGATTTTATGAAAAGACATGCAGACTTAATGTTAAGTACACATGTTTGCAGTGCTCTACAGGTTTCAGTAAGCAACAAGTTGACACATTTTTTTTTTTTTTTTTTTTTTACAAACTAAGTAAGCTGATGGACAAGTTCAAGTTTATAGCTATTTAAGATCAAGTTAAAACATTTTTGTGACGTCAGTATGTCGCACATCACAGTTTCATGTACGATACAGCCCTTCACAAATTTAAACAACCCAATTGCAAAGGCCTAAAAATATGTAAAAATTACGAATGTATATTCTTCCGAGTTTTATAGTTCGTATCATAGTATTATTTAGTGTGAAGGATGGTCCGACACAACCAACAGAAAATATAATATTTTCGAAAAAGCTTACTTGTCCTATACTACCCGATCTTCTCCTGTATAGCAGACACTGTCAACCACGAAACATTTAGTAACATTAATGAATCCTTCTCGATTCACATGCTTATTAGTCGAGGCCTGAAACCAAGGTTCACTGCGGTTTTAAAGTGCCATCTTCATATGAAAGTAGGTAGGATACTTGGATACATCTACATCTACATTTATACTCCACAAGCCACCCAACGGTGTGTGGCGGAGGGCACTTTACGTGCACTGTCATTACCTCCTTTTTCTGTTCCAGTCGCGTATGGTTCGCGGGAAGAACGACTGCCGGAAAGCCTCCGCGCGCGCTCGAATCTCTCTTCTTCTTCTTTCGATTTCGGCCATCTTTGGACCACGTTCAACAATTCACTTGCCCGGCTTTTTGATCTTTTTTTCTCTCTTCCCAATATTTCCTCATCATTTTCGAGTGGTTCCTCCTCCGCTCTTCCGACCATTTCCTGTTATTATTCTTTAGTTTCGTTTCTTCTGAAAACACTTAATTTCGTTCACTATTTGTCTAAACTTTTCCCTGTCCCTGATTGACTCACGGGTGACATTAAAATAGGCCAAATCCTTTTTCACCATCTGTATCCATTTATTGTTGGTTTTTTCGTTCCTGTTACTATGTTCAAACACTTTTCTTGTTAGTCTGTTTCCATCCATCCTCGACAGGTGACCATAAAACGTTAGTCTGCGTTTACGCATTGCCTCACTCACTTTCTCAATAGTTTTGTATATTTCCTTATTACTCTTTAGCTTGTACTCTTCTCCAATCTTTCTCGGTCCTAATATTTTTCTCAAAATTTTCCTTTCTTTCTTTTCCATGTTTTCTATTTCCCCCTTTTTGTTAAGAGTTAGGCACTCCGATGCATACAGGCATTCTGGTCTAATGACAGTTTTATAATGTCTTAATTTAGCTTGAATCGAAATGTTTTTTTTGTTATATGTGTCTTTGGTTTTTTGAAAAGCAAATTCCATTTTCCTTGCTCTCGCCTGGTTTGCACTCTTGTCTAAACCATTCACTTGAATTATTTCACCTAAATACTTAAATTTTTCTACTCTCTTAATATTGCCGTATTTAGTAATAAGATTTTTCTTGTTATTTCTATGATTAGACATATACACGGTTTTTTCAAATGAAATCTGCAGTCCAACTCTGGCCGAAACTTCTTGTAGTTTCTCCAGGTAGTTCTGAGCTATTTCTTCGTTTTCTGTAATTATTGCCAGATCGTCTGCAAAAGCTAAACAGTCCACTTCTATTTTTTCTTTTTTTGTTCCAATTCTGATGTCATTCTTGGTGCCTTTGAGTTCTTCTTTCCATATTCTCAATATCTTTTCCAGTACGCAGTTGAAGAGGATTGGGGATAAACCATCACCTTGTCTAACACCTGTTTTAATTTCGAACTTCCTTGAAATTTCACCCATAAATTTAACTTTGGCCTTACTGTTTGTTAGCGTCTGTTTGATAATTTGAATTGTTTTCGTATCGACCCCAAATTCTTCCAATACTTTCAGTAATGTTTCTCTATCTACCGAGTCGTATGCTTTTTTGAAATCTACAAATACTATTGCAAATCTCTGGCCTCTTGAGATTCTGTAACGAATTAGTGTTTTCAGGTTAAATATTTGTTCAACACAGGATCTACCTTGTCTAAAACCTGCTTGATATTCACCTATTTTTTTATCCAGAACTGGCTCCACGATTTGAAGTAATTTCCTTGACAAAATTTTGTATCCTACTGGTAGTAGCGAGATCCCTCTATAATTATTAACATTCATCTTATCCCCCTTTTTGTGTAGTGGGTGTATCAGGGCACACTGCCAGTCTTCAGGAATTCTTTCTCCGTCCCAGATCTTCTTAAACATATGTTCCAAAACTTGTGGGAGGTTGGTATCCATTATTTTTAGGATTTCTGGTACTATGGAGTCTTCACCTGGGGCTTTATTGTTTTTTAGACTGTGTATTATGTGTTTTATTTCTTCAGCGTCTGGAGGTTTTGACTCGGTATTAGTATTTCGGTGGTTTTCAAAACTCATTTTATCTTTGGGTGGTTCACAATTTAGTAGATTCTCGAAATATTTTGCTAATATTTCACAATTAGTCTTGTTTGTCAAACCTAGCTTGTTCTCTTCATCTTTAAAACATAAATTTGGGGATTGGTATTTGGTTAGCTGTTTTCTAAAAGTTTTGTAGAAATCTCTAGAATTATTTCTTTTAAAGTCTTCCTCAATCTGTTCTAGGTTATCCTGAAATTGTCTTCTTTTTTTATTACGGAAAAGCTTAGCTGTTTCTCTTCTCTGGATTTTAAAATTGTCAAGATCTTGAGGATCTTTTGTGGAGTTCCATTTCTGCCACAATTTCTGTCTCTTCTCCAGGTTCTCATCACATTCATTGTCCCACCATGGATGTCTTCTTACTCTTTTCACGAGACAATTTTCTTTTGCTATTTCAACTATTTCGTTTTTGATCTCCTCCCATCCCGCTTCCTTATTTATTGTGGATATGCCATCGCTATCTTTGTGCAATGCTCTTTGAAACCGTTGTTTAATTTCTTCATTTTTTAACGTTTCTGTGTTATATTTTGGAATTTTGTAAAAGGTTTTCTTCTCTTTTCGAAATGGGAGTGGTCTGAATTTAATCGTAGTCAAATAGTGGTCTGAATCAACATCAAGGCTTTTCAGCACTTTAGTGTTTTGAATTTCTTCTTGACAATGAAGTGAGATAGCCACATGGTCAATTTGGAATTCTCCGAGAAGTGGATTTGGTGATCTCCATGTTTTAGTTTTTCGGCTCAGCTTTTTGAAATGTGTTGTCATTATTTTCAAGTTGAAATGCCTACATACCTCTATAAGCCTTTCTCCATTTTTTGAAGTTCTTTTGTGACCTGGGAAGAGGCCTACTGTTCCATGGTATTTTTTCTCCCTTCCTATTTGTGCGTTAAAATCGCCTACTAACATTTTTATGTTCTTCTTTGAGCATCTATCCAGTTCCATTTCAAGTATCTCCCAAAATTCTTCAACTTTCTCCGGGTTATTTTTGTTGTCCTGGTTTATGGGTGCATGGCAGTTGATTATAGAGTATCCTTTGTTTTTACATTTAATCTCAAGAATGGATAGTCTCTCAGAACTCGAGTAGAAGTTAGTAACTGAATGTAAAATTGAGTGATGTACCAGAAATGCTGTTCCCAGGTATGGCATTTGTTTCATTAAGATTTTACCTGGTTTTCCTTTAAATAAACGATAGTTTTCAAAATCTAAAGCAGTTTCATCTAAAAACCTTGTTTCTTGTAATGCACATATTAAAATTTCTTTCTGGTTCAGCTTTTCAATCAATAATTTCAATTTTCCTACTTTAATTAGAGAGTTTACATTTAGGGTTGCAAACATAGTTGCTTTCTTAAATTTCAGTGTTGAGGGCTGCATACATGTTGGTTGGGGTCCTCCAAAATCCTTTGACCCCTTTGCATTGTTTCTACGAACAACGGAGGATTTGCCATTCGGTCTACCTCTTGGAGTAGTGTCTATCTTTGACGACGTTCCCATCATGCTTTGCAGTAATTGTTGGATAATAAATTGGGGGATCGGGTTGCCCCAAATCCGAAATTAAAACCAAGGTAGTAAGCCCTGGAGTTAGCTCTTCCGCTCTCTCTGCCGTTGGGAAATTGTTCCTCTTCCGCCATTGAGACCGTTGGCTGGGTTTCACCTAGTAACCCTAGGCAGGGGCCCTATGACAGGGTGCTACCATCTGGAGCCGGACGGACCCTGGTTTTTTTACGAGGTTGTTACTCCTCCCCCTCCACACTTCCCCATCCTCTTGTTTTTAGATGGGCCCGGGCTTGGGACCGGCTTGCGGCGGTGTTCTCTAATTTTACATTCTTGATCTCCTCGGAAGGTATAAGAAGGGGGAAGCAATATATTCGATACCTCAGCCAGAAACGCACCCTCTCAAAACTTGTACGCAAGCTACACCGCGATGTAGAGCGCCTCTCTTGCAGAGTCTGCCACTTGAGTTTGCTAAACATCTCCGTAACGCTATCGCGCTTACCAAATAACCCTGTGACGAAATGCGCCGCTCTTCTTTGGATCTTCTCTATCTCCTCTGTCAACTCGACCTGGTACGGATCCCACACTGATGAGCAGTACTCAAGTATAGGTCGAACGAGTGTTTTGTAAGTCACATCCTTTGTTGATGGACTACATTTTCTGAGGACTCTCCCAATGAATCTCAACCTGGCACCCGCCTTACCAACAATTAATTTTATATGATCATTCCAGTAGCTGCTACCAGTGTTTGTTCCGCTATCATATAATCATACAATAAAGGTCCTTCTTTCTATGTATTCGCAATACATTACATTTGTCTATGTTAAGGGTCAGTTGCCACTCCCTGCACCAAGTGCCTATCCGCTGCAAATCTTCCCGCATTTCGCTGCAAATTTCTAATGCTGCAACTTCTCTGTATACTACAGCACCATCCGCGAAAAGCCGCATGGAACTTCCGACACTATCTACTCGGTCAATACCTCAAGACAATATTGCTACACAGAGAATAATCCGAATTCATCGGTGAAATTCTCAAAGATATCTGCATCCTCATTGAGTATTGTGAAAAGCATAATTTTCTTTGATTCAAAATCATGTATTTTTTCGTGGTCGTCATCACGGCTGTTGTGCCAGTTTCTGCTTACCTGACATCCTGTTACACTAGACGTTTAGAATAATACGTGTTTCAGTTATTTATGCTGATCCATTTAGCGCCTAGCCGGCCGAAGTGGCCGTGCGGTTAAAGGCGCTGCAGTCTGGAACCGCAAGGCCGCTACGGTCGCAGGTTCGAATCCTGCCTCGGGCATGGATGTTTGTGATGTCCTTAGGTTAGTTAGGTTTAACTAGTTCTAAGTTCTAGGGGACTAATGACCTCAGCAGTTGAGTCCCATAGTGCTCAGAGCCATTTGAACCATTTTTTTGAGCCATTTAGCGCCTATAGTGTGGACGTAGAGGCTGAAACATTGTGCGTTAATGTTTAGTATTCTTGTTGATTACATTCTGTTATTGTTCTTACACCGCCACTCGTTTCTTAATTGTGGTCAGTTTAGGAGCTTTACATGTGCCGATTAACAATAAATATTGTACATTGGCAGTTGGTTCCACTGCACTCTGTGTTCTACATTTCCTTTATCAGTTGCTTTACATGTGCGTTAATGGTCGTTGGTGCGTGTGGACATTCTTCTCAACGCATCCCACAATTCTCGATTGGATTTCAGTCGGGGTAACGGTCAGGCCAATCCATTCGTCGAATGTCCTCTCGTCCCAAAAGTTCCTCCACCAGCGCTGTTCGATGGGGTCGCGCATTGCCACCACTTGAGGGAGGGTAGGGTGCCACACCTAGACCACCAAAACGAACATGTTAGACCGTGTCCTCTGTGCATTAAATGATAGCACATGTCGCCACATGATGATATGTCCAGCATTGTGGACCGTGATTGTTTTCGTGATCCAAGTATTTTGGTGTGAGGAGGCATAATGTTGCGAGTGCATTCTGACCTCCAAAGCATTGAATACGGTACACTGACAGGTCAACGTTACCATGACACTGTACTCCTTACCAGAGCGCCTCTTGTCAGGGTGGCATGCGGCCGTACCTTCACCTTTATAGACGACAGCATGGAACAGCAGTGGTGGATGATCTCAGGAACGATAGAATGTCATGGCCTGTCCGTTCCCCCGACTTAAATCTCATCGGGTACGTGTGGTATGTGTTGGGGAGACGTATATCAAAACATGAACCGACGACCGTCCAACAGTTTTCAACAGTGTTATTTGAAGAATGGAACGAACACCATACCACAAGAACGCCTTACCAAGCTTTTGGTTATTATGAGGCTACGTTGCAGACCGCATATTGCAAACCTTGGTGAACACACACCCTACTAAGAACCATGTACCGCTTTTGGAATGTCCAGGAAAACACTCTGAATCACGGTGACTTCGGTTTAAATACTGTCTGTGAAAAAAACCGACATTTCTGTTCGTCTCGTCAAGTATTTCTTCTGTAATATACTGCACTAGTTCCTGTAAGTGTGATTGAAGTTTCCTTGAGAAATTATGCGAAAGTTACTTCAGTCCTTAAAAAAAATTCTTTTTAATTTTAGTACTGACGCTTATTTACTGTACGTGATTGGAGGACTTTTATGTAGCTTTAACAATGAAATGATACACGAAGCCGGAATGCAATATTATTCTACCCTTGATTCGTAAATTGGCTTGTGGGATTTGAATAAGACCATTGAAAATATTTTTCCGTGCCGCCTATTAGGAATATCATCGAATTTCTTAAACGTAATGTCGAAAATTGCAGATTGGTTGTTCAGATAAACAGTATAGTTAAATGTCGGTGAAGCTGTCTCAAAACTCTCCCACAAAAACCTCTACTTTAACGTATGCCACTTGTCTCACAATATTTTTGATATTTAATTATGACAGGGATTACATAAATAATAAACATGACACTGAATAACATTTTGCTTTCATATTATGTTTTCAGCTTGCACTTATATCAATTCAGCAATGAGCAGCAACCAGAAACAGAACCGAATCAGCAAAGGAATGCGAAATGAATGCGAACGAGAATGCCAATGCGAACGAGAATGCCAATGCTAATGAAAGAGTCTACATTGTTTCGTCACTTATATATCAATTGTAAAAAAATCATTCTCGTTACGTTATGACGTAGTCTGTACTATGTCTCTACGATTTAGTTTCTCCTTGCTCTTAGATAAGCTTATCCACTGCGCTTGATCATAACTATTATTCCTTATACGTAACTAAGAAACCATATAAACTATCTAAACAAATTTAAATTTCAGAAAAGACCCGCCGTAGTAGCTAGTTTCAAAGATAAGCAGAATTTTACTCACCGTGAAATTCTCTAACTGAATACTTAATAGCATTCTCAAAATGGTTTTAATATGTTATGTAGTACTTAAATATCGAGAACTCATGATATTTACAATCGCAGAACAAAAGTTAACTTCATGTCTGACAACAAACAAAACATTAGAAAATGCTGTAAGTGGTTTATGGTTGCGTCTTGTGCACATTTCTTCTTGTGATTCTAAAATCAGCCACTAGTTGCAAACACTGACCAAGAAACATCATGTATTCCTATGTAGGCTATACTTCTAGGACAACTCTCTCCCCTAAATATTTATGAAATTGTTGTATAGCGGTTTTTCTTGGGTTCTTGCATAATTAGCCACGTAGTATGTACCCTTAATAAAATTGTGGCTCACTACAGTGCTTGTGACAAAATGACAAGCGGAGTGAAAATTCATTTACTAGCACGTAACGTACGACTCTTGAGAAACACATAAGTGACCACCGAGAATAAGGGCCACATATCTATTTTTCATATACTTATGTGCGAACCCTTCTGCGGCCAGAATAAGTCTTCCAAAAATTCTGGTGAGTTAGTGAC
Source organism: Schistocerca americana (assembly GCF_021461395.2). Lineage (NCBI taxonomy): Eukaryota > Metazoa > Arthropoda > Insecta > Orthoptera > Acrididae > Schistocerca > Schistocerca americana. The sequence goes on from NC_060120.1 coordinate 347,595,041, forward strand.
TGCATCTTGCTGTAAAACGAACCAGTGTTTCGGTCGCCACTGGAAGTCACCTTTATCAGGATATGTTACGCAGTGACGCGGTTTTGTATCAACTCCAAATCTTGGGTACACTGAGGGTCCCACATTGACAAGCAGTACTCAATTATCGGTTCAACAAGCGTTTTTTAAGCTGCCTCATTTGTGGGCGTGCTACACTTCCTGAGGACTCTTCCAATGAATCTCATTGCGGCGTCTGTCCTGTCAGCTACTACTGTCATGTTGTCTTTCCACTTCAAAACTCTTCGCACGTGTAACATCGATATTTAATGGTTGTGACTGCTTGCAGTGACTCCTGCATTCGCTTAATCATATAATAAAGGATCTCACTGCCTATTTATAGGCTACATACACTGAAGCATCAAAGCAACTGATACAGGCATGCAATGACTCCTGCATTCGCGTAATCATATAATAAAGGATCTCACTGCCTGTTTATAGGCTACATACACTGAAGCATCAAAGCAACTGATATAGGCATGCGTATTCAAATGCACAGATATGTAAAAGGCAGAATATGACGCTGTAGTCGGCAACGCCTATATAAGACAACAAGTTTCTGACGCAGTTGTTAGATCGGTTACTACTGCTAAAATGGCAGGTTATCAAGATTTAAGTGAGTTTGAACGTGGTGTTATAGCTGGTGCACGAGCGATAGAACACAGCATCTCTTAGGTAACAATGATGTGGTGATTTTCCTGTACGACTATTTCACGAGTGTACCGTGAATATCAGGCGTCCGGTAAAACAAATCTCCGACATCGCTGCGGACGGAAAAGGATCCTGCAAGAACGGGACCAGCGACGACTGAAGAGACTCGTTCAACGTAACAGAAGTGTAACCCTACCTGAAATTGCTGCAGATCTCAACGCAGTGCTATCAACAAGTGTCAGCATGCGAAACATTCAATGAAACGTCATGGATATGGTCTTTCGGAGCCGAAGGCCCACTATTGTATCCTTGATGACTGCACGACACAGAGCTTTAGGCCTCGCCTGGGTCCGTGAATACCAACATTCGACTGTTGATGACAAGAAACATGTTGCCTGGTCGGACAAGTCTCGTTTCAAATTTTATCGAGGGGATGGACGTGTACCGCTATGGAGACCTCATTAATCCATGGATCCTGCATGTCATCAGGGGTTTGCTCAAAGTGATGGAGGCTCTATAATGGTGTGTGACGTGTGCAGTTGGAGTGATATGGGACCCCTGATACGTCTAGGTACGACTGTGCTAGGTGGCACGTACGTAAGCATCCTGTCTGATCAACTGCATCCATTCATGTCCATTGTGCATTACGACGGACTTGGGCGATTCCAGCAGGACAGTGTGACACCCCACACGTCCAGAATGCTACAGAGTGGCACCAGAAACACTCTTCTGAGTTTAGACAATTCCGCTGGGCACCAAACTCCCCAGACATGAACGTAATTGAGTATATCTGTGGTACCTTGCAACGTGCTGTTCAGAAGAGATCTCCACCCCGTCGTCGTCTTACAGATTTATGAACAGCCCTGCAGGACTTATGGCGTCAATTCCCTCCAGCACTACTTCAGACATTAGTCGAGTCCATGCCGCGTCGTGTTGCGGCACTTCTGCGTGCTCGCGGGACCCGACACGATATTAGGCAGGTGTAGCAGCTTCTTTGGCCATTCAGTGTATATTGTTGTGGCCCGAGCGACCGCCAGGTCATCTCTTGCGTCAATGGCGGCATTCTTTGCGATGTGGAGGGGCCGCTGCTGCCATTTTCCGTCAATCTGCAGTCGGATAGTGAACATCTTGATGCTCACTTTCGATATGTTCGCCGAACAGTAACATCCATGTTGATTCTGCTAACTTTCGGCTGGCGGTGCTTCGCTACTCCATTCTACTGCCGCGTAGACACGTCAGTCAGGCAAGCAGTCAGCGCACTGTGTGTAATCTACGGAGCTTGATATAATGACAAGCGAGTAGAGCAAGAGACTGTTGGTATTACACTGTTGTAAATTCAGTTTCCATAGGTTTCTCGTCGATGGCAATTAGACCTTAATTCTGAGAAGGATTACTTTGGTACATTAAACCGGCAGAAAGTCAGTAATATTGTGGAGAGACAGGCTGAAGAAAATTTGTTCGAGTGTCCCTCCAAACATATACACATCTAGTCCGCCGTTGGTGATACTGACACTCTCACAACTCAGGATTTGTTTCGAATAAGGAAAAAGTATTAATGCCACTCGATTACGCAAAACTTTCGAAGTTTCCCAATAACTTATCAGAATTACATGTCCGCCCCCAGGTAGCTGAGTGGTCAGTGCGACAAAATGTCAATCCTAAGGGCCCGGGTTCGATTCGCAGCTGGGTCGGAGATTTTCTCTGCTCGGGGACTGGGTATTGTTCTAATCATCATCATTTCATCCCCATCGACGCACAAGTCGCTGACGTAGCGTCAACTCGAAAGACTTGCACCCGGCGAAAGTTCTACCCGACGGGAGGCCCTAGTCACACGACATTTATTTACCGGAATTACATGAAGCACTGTTGTGAAACGTTCTCCACACAAACAGATGAGAGAATTTTTTATTCGTGAATTTCTCTGAAAAGAATATTGTGGCTCCTCATGAGTGGGTTTCTTCAAACCCATATTCTTGCAAATAGCGACTTTCCAACCATTATGTTGGCTGACTTTAGCAGTAGTTCTGAGCAGACTACTAACTGCTGTGAGACATTCCACTCTAAACTGAACTCTCTGTTTTACTCTTCCCATCTCAATATGTTCCACCTGTTGGTAACACTAAAGGTTGTTCATATAGTAGTTTACGTTAAAATGAGAAGCAAGAAGAAAACTACATCAATAACTACGTAAAAGAACAAAGACAAAAACTGTCTAATTCAACCATTACCCGGTACGAATATCTTCAAAGCATCTACCACAAGTTTCTCCTACCAGCATAAATCTGTTGCTTACGCCACGGTCGCAGGTTAGAATCCTGCCTCAGGCATGGATGTGTGTGATGTCCTTAGGTTAGTTAGGTGTAAATAGTTCTAAGTTCTAGGGGACTGATGACCTCAGAAGTTAAGTCCCATAGTGTTCAGAGCCATTTGAACCAATCTGTTGCTTATGCTTGTCAGCTGCAGCTTTGCTTGTACTTACATTATGAGATTATTAAAAAGGAAAACATTTGTAACGTTATGTACTACATGCTGACAGTCCTACGACTGTGTAAAATGGGAAGTGTTATGGCACTGTTGACAGATTATGGGAAATCAACACGTACGCTTAGGAAAAATAAGATTGCAACTAATGCCAACCAAGATGTCCGTTTCGGAATCAATTCGTGGTCAGCCGGAGAGACATGCTGTCGGCACACCGCTCTCCCCGTCATTGCCAAGTTTGTTGATCTGTAAGTAGGCTGTTTAGGTTTTTTTATTGGTAACGCCACCTCTGTATGAAAATTACTGGCTGTGCTGTGTGCAGTCTGTGGCTGCTTTGCATTGTTGTAATACTCGCCATTGTAGTGTTAGGCAGCTGGCTGTGAACAGCGCGTAGCATTGCGCAGTTGGAGGTGAGCCGCCAGCAGTGGTGGATGTGGGGAGAGAGATGGCGGAGTTTTGTAATTTGTCATGAACTGCTATATTTATATATGATGATATCAAGGTAAATACATTGTTTGTTCTCTATTAATATCTTTCATTTGCTAACTATCCCTATCAGTAGTTAGTGCCTTCCATAGTTTGAATCTTTTATTTAGCTGGCAGTAGTGGCGCTCCTGTATTGCAGTAGCTTGAGCAGCGAAGATTTTTGTGAGGTAAGTGATTTGTGAAAGGTATAGTTTAATGTTAGTCAGGGCCATTCTTTTGTAGGGATTTTTGAAAGTCAGATTGCGTTGCGCTAACAAAATATTGTGTGTCAGTTTAAGGACAGTCGTGTATAATTGTTCAAAGGGGACGTTTCAGATCTTGGAACCGCTACTACTCGGTCGAGTAGCTCCTCAGCTGGTATCGTGAGTCTTCATGTACCCTGTACATGTCCTCCCACCAAGTGGAAATCCCTGGCAATACCGGGAATTGAACCCGAGTACTCCACATGGCAGCCAACCGCGCTGGCCACTCATCTACAGAGGCGGACTTTATATCGCAAGTCAGCTGCAAACTTCCGCACCAAGCGTCGATTACCTGCAGTTCTTCCTGCACTTCACCACGGTTTTCTAGCGTCGTGACTTCTCTATGTACACAACAGCAGCGTCCGCTACTTACCTCATGAAGCTGCCGACGTTATTTACTAACTTGGTCCTGTCGCGTATCTTCGTGGGATCGCTGTGGTAGTCTGGATTTGACAGTGAATAAAACGTTCTCGGTTTTCAAGCCGCGTCAATTCCAATAAAATCCTCTAACTTTCGATGACCATCTTCGCCATCGTCTTCAGGAGTTCACTGACTGCCGGGGCTGCTGCTGTTTCTCTCTTATGTAGGCATGATGACATCATCAGCAGCCAATCAGATCGACCCAATGCGTCGACCCCGGCAGCTAGCGGAGATATTGCCCGTGGCAGCACCGGTGACTTCAGGTTTGAAACTGCTGCTCCTGTGTCGCGCATCTGTCTTTGCTTTCTTTCGCGCGACTGCTACGGTCGCAGGTTCGAATCCTGCCTCGGGCATGGATGTGTGTGATGTCCTTAGGTTACTTAGGTTTAAGTAGTTCTAAGTTCTAGGGGACTGATGACCACAGATGTTAAGTCCCATAGTGCTCAGAGCCATTTGAACCATTTTTTTTTCTTTCTTTCGATATCCAACACCCGCCCCCATACTTTGCTAAGTGTGTACCCCTGGTTTCTGTTGAAATTGTGGTTGTTTAAACAAATCTCGGCCGTTTCCTTTATAACGGAGTCCCAATATGTAGATGCACGAGCCAACATTTTTGTATTTTCGAATTGTGTTTTATGTCCGTTTCCTAGTTAATGCTGCGCTATGGCCGACTTGTCAAGCTCCCTTCGTTTTATATGGCACTTGTGCTCAGTACAACGCTCCGCAACCGTGCGAATTGTTCGTCCGATATACAGGGCTACTACAAATGATTGAAGCGATTTCATAAATTCACTGTAGCTCCATTCATTGACATATGGTCATGACACACTACAGATACGTAGAAAAACTCATAAAGTTTTGTTCGGCTGAAGCTGCACTTCAGGTTTCTGCCGCCAGAGCGCTCGAGAGCGCAGTGAGACAAAATGGCGACAGGAGCCGAGAAAGCGTATGTCGTGCTTGAAATGCACTCACATCAGTCAGTCATAACAGTGTAACGACACTTCAGGACGAAGTTCAACAAAGATCCACCAACTGCTAACTCCATTCGGCGATGGTATGCGCAGTTCAAAGCTTCTGGATGCCTCTGTAAGGGGAAATCAACGGGTCGGCCTGCAGTGAGCGAAGAAACGGTTGAACGCGTGCGGGCAAGTTTCACGTGTAGCCCGCGGAAGTCGACAAATAAAGCAAGCAGGGAGCTAAACGTACCACAGCCGACGGTTTGGAAAATCTTACGGAAAAGGCTAAAGCAGAAGCCTTACCGTTTACAATTGCTACAAGCCCTGACACCCGATGACAAAGTCAAATGCTTTGAATTTTCGGCGCGGTTGCAACAGCTCATGGTAGAGGATGCGTTCAGTGCGAAACTTCTGTTCAGTGATGAAGCAAAATTTTTTGTTAATGGTGAAGTGAACAGACACAATGTGCGAATCTGGGCGGTAGAGAATCCTCACTCATTCGTGCAGCAAATTCGCAATTCACCAAAAGTTAAAGTGTTTTGTGCAATCTCACGGTTTAAAGTTTACGGCCCCTTTTTCTTCTGCGAAAATTGGCTCATGCCACAACTGGAGACAGACAGCGCCGACTTCATCTTTCAACAGGATGGTGCTCCACCGCACTTCCATCATGTTGTTCGGCATTTCTTAAACAGGAGATTGGAAAACCGATGGATCGGTCGTGGTGGAGATCATGATCAGCAATTCATGTCATGGCCTCCACGCTCTCACGACTTAACCCCATGCGATTTCTTTCTTTGGGGTTATGTGAAAGATTCAGTGTTTAAACCTCCTCTACCAAGAAACGTGCCAGAACTGCGAGCTCGCATCAACGATGCTTTCGAACTCATTGATGGGGACATGCTGCGCCGAGTGTGGGAGGAACTTGATTATCGGCTTGATGTCTGCCGAATCACTAAAGGGGCACATATCGAACATTTGTGAATGCCTAAAAAAACTTTTTGAGTTTTTGTATGTGTGTGCAAAGCATTGTGAAAATATCTCAAATAATAAAGTTATTGTAGAGCTGTGAAATCGCTTCAATCATTTGTAATAACCCTGTATATGCTGCCACATTCACAGGGTACATCATACACGCCGGATGCTCGAAGAGCAATGTCGTCTTTAACAGGGCGCAACATATCTCGTATCTTGTGGGCGGGCCGCAACACTGGTCTTAGCCTGTGTTCCTGCAGCAGACGTCCTAACTTACTGCTAGTTGCTCCACAGTATCGCAGGAATGCAGTCCGTTTGGCCTCTTCTACCGATTCACCAGGTGTCTTTCGTCATCGGCCCTTGAAAGCGTTTGCGATGTCTCTTTTTCTGTATCCATTTTCCCCCGTTTTAAGTTCTGCAATTCAGACTGTAGGCGGTCGTCGTCAGAGATAATCTTGGCTCTATGAACCAACGTATTCAGGATCGCTTTCTTGTGTACAGGGAGGTGGAAACTATTGGCATTCAAGCACCGATCAGTGTGTAATGGTTTCCGGTACACTGAATGACCAAGCTGGCCTCCTGCCTTCCGCTCAACCAAAACATTCAAGAATGGTAGCTTGTCGTGCTTCTCCATCTCGAAAGTAAATTTAATGCTGGGATGGACACCATTCATGTGATCGACGAACTGCTGTAGTGTCATCAACGTATCGTAGAAAGCAAGACGGCCGTAATGTCGCAGTTTGCAGAGCCTGATCCTCAAAGTGCTCCATGAAGAAATTTGCGACATCTGGAGACAGTGGTGGTCCCATGGCTGTGCCGTCCGTCATCTCATAATACTCATCGCAGTACAAAAAGTACGTCGTTAGGACGTGACGGAACAACTTAATGGTTCCAGATGGAAAATGTTGGGCCAAAAGATCCAGCGTATATTATCTGCTGATGATGTCATCATGCCTATAGAAGCGAGAAACTGTAGCAGCCCTGGCAGTCAGATGAACTCCTGACGACGATGGCGGAGATGGTCATCGAAAGCTCGAGGATTTTATTCGAATTGATTTTTGACGCGGCTTGGAAACCGAGAACGTATTATTCATGTATGCCGTCGCGAAAGACTCCGAGGGCACATGGATTTCACAGTGTTAGTGGTAGACATTTACTGTCGCCATCGTTTCCCTTAGGGCCCGACCTGTCTTCATCTTGCGAAAGTATCAGAAGCTGTTCGGAACGTATGCGAAACATACAACTGAAGCGGCAAGTTATGTCATGTACTGGCATTAACTTAGTAGCACGGGAGATGATCGGGGGCTACCTATACTCCGCGAATCCAGGAAACTGAGTGCTAACGCGGGGATATTAGGGTGCGTAATGTTTATGTACTGGGTCATTCATAAGACCGACGAAAAAAAATTGCAACGCTAAGTAGGAATTGTGCTGCATAAACGAAAGGTGGTACGCGTGTTTCCACATCTGAAGGACGACGTCTAATCAAATTTCGCGCCAGTCGTTTAAGAGTGTCGCTAGTAGCCTCACTATGACGACACTGTTCAGGTTCACTTTAAATACACTCTGTAACGGTCGTGCGCGTTAGTTACATTTGAGATCGGACATAGTGAGCTGACGTCAGTCAGGAATGCCATCATGAACACTTCTGGAAATTGAAGGGGGTCGTGTGATAGGGCTACGGTAAGCTGGATGTTGTTTCTGCGGTAATGCAGACAGGCTTCGCAGGAATGTAACCACTTTCCAAGACTGCCGGTAGCGATGGTCAAGGGAATGTACGGTCTCAAAAAGACCGGCCTCCGTACGGCCACGTGAAACTACCGAGCGGGAAGACCATCGCGTTCGGCGTATGGCTCTGGCGCATCGTACTGCATCTGTAGCAGCAATCTCAGCAGCAGATGGCACCACAGACACACAGTGATCTTTTTTTTTCTTTTTTGATTCTTCAGACTTCTGATTGGTTTGATGCGGGCTGCCACAAATTCCTCTCCTACGCCAACCTCTTCATCTCAGAGTAGCACTTGCAACTTACCTCCTCAATTATTTGCTGTTACAAATCGATTATTTCAATGACAGCCCATAACCAGACACCCTGCAGCGTGCATTCCATTGAACCCAAACCACCGCCACTTGCGACTTCAACGGTGTCAAGCGAGAGGTCATTGGAGGGCTCGGTGGAGGTCTGTTCTGTTTTGTGGTGAAAGCTGGTCCTGCCTCAGGGTCAAAGATGGTCGTGTGTTGGTTAGGAGGACATCTGAGGGCCTGAAATCAACCTGTCGCCTGCTAGACACATTGCACCTACAATTGTAGTCCGGGGTGCGATTTCACATGACAGGAGCAGTACTTTCGTGGTTACCCCACGCACCCTTACTGCAATTTTGTTCGTCAATCTGGTGATACGACCTGCTGTGCTGCCATTCGTGAACAGCATTCCAGATGGTGATTCCCCACAGGATAACGCTCCCCTTGTACCGCTGTTGTAACTCAACATGCTCTGCAGAGCGTCGACATGTAGCTTTTGCGTGCTCGTTCACCAGATCTGTCTCCAATCGAGCACATAAGAACATAATCGGACGACACTCCAGCGTCATCCAGAAACAGCATTAACCGTAAATGAATTGATCGACCAGTTGCAATAGGCATGGAACTCCATCGCACAAACACATCTGGCACCTTGCAACACAATGCATGGACATTTGCATGCTTGCATTCAACATTCTGGCGGTTACATCGGTTATTAATACAGGAGCATGTCACATCTGCAATGGTTTATCTCGCGCCTATATTACTCTGTTATCTTACAATGTTAATCACTTAAATGTGTTACCTAGACAAATGTGTTCCCAAAGTTTCATTACTCTACATTAATTACTTTTTGGTGTTGCGATTTTTGCCGTCAGTGTACATTGTCAATAGTTATGGTCGTACAACAGTGCATTATTTCCGTAAGCCAGATGTTATTTTTCAATCTGTTAAGAAGCCCTTGCTGCGTTCTACTTACTTGGAAGTCTTGAATCACATATTTTTTCTGGTATTCCGTACGCTCGTATTTAATAAGTGAGCATAAAACGTGTTCAGCAGTTGTGAGCACTTTTTCGATGGGTATTGTTGCAAACGGGAGTTATCTGCGAATTTTTCCAGTCACTACGAGAGCATCGATACTTGTGCTACCTACGATAGACTGTTGCTGCAAAAGCAGCAATCAGTCTCGCATTGTCTACGCAGAATGCTGTAGGTACCCAGTCAGGTCTAATCACCTTTTCTTTGCTTAATTATTTTAGCTGACTCTATCCTACGGTCACTTATTTCGATTGTGTCATGTTGGCGTTAGTATGACGATTGAAAGGAGGAACCGCAGTACGCTCTTCCTCGGCGAAGCAGTTTTGGGAGAACGAGTTATTATTTTGGCCTACTATCATCCTCTATTACGATGTCATTACGACGACTGAGAGTGTGAAGATACGATTCCAACCCGTTTGTGGCTTAACTTACGACTAAATTTCTTTGGGCTGGTCTGATGTATGGGCAGATACAACTTTTATCACCTCACATATGGCTCTGTTTATTTTAATATTGACTTTTTCGTGTTTTTGTACGTCTACGGCGCTTTGTTTAAGCTTAAATCTGCGGAGAAACTGTTCTTCCTTTCGGAGAAGCATATGAGATACGGCGGGTTCTCGTAATTAGAGACTATTACTCTTGGATATCTTGGGCACTAATAGCCCGCTTCAGTTGCATTTAGTCCCTTATTACTGAATCACCATTGGTTTCGTGGTACTAAAAGACATCTTCAGGTGAACATCTGTATAACAATAAATCCAGATGGAATAACAACCCTGATCTACACACTGTTACGGTAAATAATCTTAATATTTTAAAAATTTCTAAAAAATATTAAAAACTTTTACACGAGAGTTAGTCATTACCACAACCACTTGTTGGTTTTTTATTCTGGCCAAAAATTAGGTCTTAATAGATTTCTTTTTTATTTTCTCCTTACCAATGAACCACTATGGTACGATTTGTTTGGGACCCATTCACTATAGCGGAATCCGGATTTTTCTATTCTATGACATACCGCCTTTTAGCGGTGTGTTCTTCTGATGGACAACGAGTGCTGGATAACAATGTTCCGAGCTTTAACGCTATAATGTTTTAGTCATGTGAGTACCAGCATTCTGATATTCTCACGTGAAAGTCTTCAATATTTCTTAAAAAATTTTAATATATTAAAATAATTTACCATATCAGTGTATATCTCATGGTTGTTACTCCTTCTGGATTTATTGTTATGCAGACCTTCACCCAAAGATGTGGCTTTTAGTGCCACGAAACCCGTAGTGATCCCATAATAAAGGGCAAAATATGGCTGAAGAGGATGACTACTCACAGCTGTGGTTGCGCTACCTGCAAGGTGGTCTGCAGATTACTATTGGATGTTCAATATATCGTGGCACGATCGCAGTGATTACCTATCACCCTCTCCTTCCAATTTCATATTGTCGCACCGTCACTGTGGTGAGTTCACAACTCACCTGGACTGTAAAATTTTAATTTCTATATTCGGTTCGAGGAAATTCTAGAAGTATCTACAAATATCAAGAACTATTGTACTGGAATGTTCTGTAACTATATATATATATATATATATATATATATATATATATATATATATATATATACCGTATGTGTCATGGCCGGAAGCAGTTCGCTCCACGCTCTTGTATGTGCAAGTGCTGAATAAACCTTCCTTATGTGAAGTTAGTGTTAGTCATTCATCTAATTACACCTTCTACTACGTAACAATTTTATTATTCCTTAAGGAAAGTAATAAAGCGAACTCTACCTCCCTGTAACGCTACAATCGAAACATTTAGCTATTTGCAGCCTCTTTTAGCCAAGAGACGGCGAGTAGCATTGTAGGAAACGCGGAGAAAATTCCGGTGGCCTACACGAGGCTCAGTCCCACGAGGATTGGCCGACGTTCGCAGTGAATAAGTAATTAGCCACGGGCGCGATTTAGTGCCGGGTTTTGTACCGGACTGTGAGTTATGTGTGTTGTTTCAGCGCCAGAAGTAGGAACCGAGGACACCTGTAATACGATTACACTGTCAAAATGGCAAATAAACTGCTGCGCTCACTGGAATCTCCGCCGCACTCAGCAGAGTTGGAAGACTAAGCTCTGCAGATCCGTAGTTCTCGTTGTACGTAACTGAGATGATGAGGGGGACTTCACCCGAAGTTCCTGTGCAGTGCGCTAATGCGATGAGAATAATACCACAGACGCACGAAATACGCTGCCACGAATATGAAATTAGCTAAAATACGTTTTGACTAACTAACGAGGAGTGCTAGAACAAGCTGTACTGAAGCAGATTAGACGAATGTAGCGTATACTCTGACTGGTGTCAGAGAGCAAAGACATGAGATGTAGCTACGTAACAGAAGCAGTAATCAGAAAATGTGTTGTACGCAGCTCGTGATTCGTGGCTAGCATTGCTCCCTCTGGATCACGGGGTCCGGGGTCAGATTCCCGGCCGGGTTGGGGATTTTCTCTGCCCGGGGACTGGGTGTTTGTGTTGTCCTCGTCATTCCATCATCATTTGTGAAAGTGGCTAGATTGAACTGTGTACAGATTGGGGATTTGTACGGGCGCTGATGGACGCACAGTTGAGCGCCCCCACAAATCAAACATCGTCATCATAAAATGTGTTGCGATGAGCTTTCGGGACGGAAAGTAAACTAATAACGGTAAACTAGGTTCGATCTGAGGGTGAACAAGTACAGGGTGGTCAGATACAGTCTGTAAAGTTTGCAATGGTGTTGCAGGGTAAGTTGTCCTGAGAAATAATTGTTAAGAAAAAAAAATTCCATACTTTACGTGGTTTCCGAATTAATTAGCATTGAAGTTAGCATAAATTTAATGGGCCAGTCAGATAATATTAGTATCAGTTGTTCTCATAGCGTGGATGATAGCATGCAAATCTATGAAACTTTTGGCTCAGGTTCGATCATTACTAGTGTCCGATGTGCAATTTTTGTATCGTTCTTTCGTTCGGTTTTAGGAAACCAAACGAAGAAACCGTTTGGCGACACTGTCTCTGGCAGGCCGTTTGGATTTGCGTGCGCTGCGGTGTGATCGGCTAAATTCAATGCAACGGCGCAACATTGAAAATGTTTTTCCTCACAGTTATTTATTAGCATAACCTATCCGGCAACACCCTTACAAGCTTTTCGCACAATTTCTGACCACCCTGTATAATAGCAAATATCGGTTAACTGCAGCATAGGCTGGTACATAATCGCAAACAGATTTGAAAACCGCAGAATTATACACTCCTGGAAATTGAAATAAGAACACCGTGAATCCATTGTCCCAGGAAGGGGAAACTTTATTGACACATTCCTGGGGTCAGATACATCACATGATCACACTAACAGAACCACAGGCACATAGACAAAGGCAACAGAGCATGCACAATGTCGGCACTAGTACAGTGTATATCCACCTTTCGCAGCAATGCAGGCTACTATTCTCCCATGGAGACGATCGTAGAGATGCTGGATGTAGTCCTGTGGAACGACTTGCCATGCCATTTCCACCTGGCACCTCAGTTGGACCAGCGTTCGTGCTGGACGTGCAGACCGCGTGAGACGACGCTTCATCCAGTCCCAAACATGCTCAATGGGGGACAGATCCAGAGATCTTGCTGGCCAGGGTAGTTGACTTACACCTTCTAGAGCACGTTGGGTGGCACGGGATACATGCGGACGTGCATTGTCCTGTTGGAACAGCAAGTTCCCTTGCCGGTCTACGAATGGTAGAACGATGGGTTCGATGACGGTTTGGATGTACCGTGCACCATTCAGTGTCCCCTCGACGATCACCATTGGTGTACGGCCAGTGTAGGAGATCGCTCCCCACACCATGATGCCGGGTGTTGGCCCTGTGTGCCTCGGTCGTATGCAGTCCTGATTGTGGCGCTCACCTGCACGGCGCCAAACACGCATACGACCATCATTGGCACCAAGGCAGAAGCGACTCTCATCGCTGAAGACGACACGTCTCCATTCGTCCCTCCATTCACGCCTGTCGCGACACCACTGGAGGCGGGCTGCACGATGTTGGGGCGTGAGCGGAAGACGGCCTAACGGTGTGCGGGACCGTAGCCCAGCTTCATGGAGACGGTTGCGAATGGTCCTCGCCGATACCCCAGGAGCAACAGTGTCCCTAATTTGCTGGGAAGTCGCGGTGTGGTCCCCTACGGCACTGCATAGGATCCTACGGTCTTGGCGTGCATCCGTGCGTCGCTGCGGTCCGGTCCCAGGTCGACGGGCACGTGCACCTTCCACCGACCACTGGCGACAACATCGATGTACTGTGGAGACCTCACGCCCCACGTGTTGCGCAATTCGGCGGTACGTCCACCCGGCCTCCCGCATGCCCACTATACGCCCTCGCTCAAAGTCCGTCAACTGCACATACGGTTCACGTCCACGCTGTCGCTGCATGCTACCAGTGTTAAAGACTGCGATGGAGCTCCGTATGCCACGGCAAACTGGCTGACACTGACGGCGGCGGTGCACAAATGCTGCGCAGCTAGCGCCATTCGACGGCCAACACCGCGGTTCCTGGTGTGTCCGCTGTGCCGTGCGTGTGATCATTGCTTGTACAGCCCTCTCGCAGTGTCCGGAGCAAGTATGGTAGGTCTGACACACCGGTGTCAATGTGTTCATTTTTCGATTTCCAGGAGTGTATTAGGGAGATCAGCGCGTAACTGAATGTTCTTTCATGACATGAGCGAAGAGCGGAGAGCAACTCCGTTGGAGGTCTGTACTGAGTCCCTCCACACTTCTCGTGCATCACACTCATTGAGGAAAAGGCGTTATGTTACCAATTACATCCGGAGTAGTGAGAATCGCATTCTCATTGCACACCTTGGTGCAAGGTCATCAAAGCTGGGATTCATTCGAAAAGATATCTTCGAAAACAGTTTATAGGAGCTTTATAATCGTTGCCAAATGCTGAGAGCCGCTGGCGGAGGCTACTTCGAAGAGAAATTTTTGTTTCCAGCTTACACATATCTTTTCAGGTTTCTGTATCTCAATCACTTCGTTGTCCGTCTGTCTGTCCTACTGTTAAGACCCTTTCGGTCCATGAACGAGAAGAGGTATGAAGTTGAAATTTATGTCACATGCTAAGGTCTACGATCCCTTGGTGGCGTAAAAAATTTAAGCTTCTAAGTTACTAAAATCAAAAGGATACGGTCATTTATGTCACACATTTAGATGCAAACTCACTTATCAAAACCTAAAGGTTACTTCCCGTTGACCTATACTCATTAAATATGACAAGGAGCAAGATATCAGAGTACACGTAAAGTAAAAAATCCGAAAATTATTGTTTTGTAATTATGTCACCTTTTTAACTTTATTCCCGTATGTCTCTCTGTTTGTCACTTAAGACTCCTTTTTCTCAGAAACGGATAGAGGCATCTCGTTGAAATTTGAGTCAAATAATGAGACATACGGTCCCACTGTGGTGTAAATAATTTCAGCTTCTAAAGCAGTGGAATGAAAAGCTACGCAGTCATGGACTGTGCGGCTGGTCCCGGCGGAGGTTCGAGTCCTCCCTGGGGTATGGGTGTACGAGTTTGTCCTTAGGATAATTCAGGTTAAGTAGTGTGTAAGCTTAGAGACTGATGACCTTAGCAATTAATTCCCATAAGATTTCACACACATTTGAAATTTAAAAAAAAAAAAAAAGAGAGAGAGCTACGGTCTTGTATGTCACATACGTTAACACTTGCGCGGCTGCATGTCTGAAATTTAATGGACTGTTACAGATGAACCACCTGCTTATTTGTCGGTCCTGGCTGATATCGGTAAATAGCGTGTCTAAAATCCTAGATTTCAGGGGATCGAACCTCCGTCGAACCACGGATGTGCCTTCACCACTCAAATATATGAGAAGTCGATAGAAATAACACTTGATTCCCCGTTAGACTGTAGGTGTGCTTCCCCGGGTTGGATAACTGGGGTAGGTTAGGGACAAGCAAGTCCAATAGAAAGACTTCCAAAAGGCCATAGATCCACACGAAATTATTATTATTATTGAGAGACATAATTAAATGCTGTTTATCACCTAATTAAATGCTGTTTATCACCTACTCTTTTCAACCTGTACTTGGAAAATATGATTGACCAATGCTCATTAGATGACAAAGGAGTAGAAACTGGAGGAAGAAGAGTAGGGTGCTTGAGATTTGCTGATGACATGGTCCTTCTAGCCACAGGGGAAAAAGAATTACAGGATTTGGTGGACACCATTGCAACTAACGGAAAAAAATATGGAATGAAAATTAACACAAATAAAACAAAAGTATTGGCAATAGGAGAAAATAAGGAAATAAAAATTGTGCTAAATGGAGAAACACTAGAACAGGTGCAAAATTTTAAGTATCTTGGAAGCGGGATAGACACCGACTGGAAGTGCACCACAGAAATTAAAACAAGGATAGCAATGGCAAAAGAGGCGTTTTATAAGAAAATGAGAATCTTCTGCAGCGGTCTGGACAGAGAACTCAGAAAGAGATTCATAAAATGTCTTGTATGGAGTGTTCTTCTATATGACGCTGAAACATGGACTATGAGGAAAAAAGACAGAGAAAGGCTGGAGGCTTTTGAGATCTGGACATGGCGGAAGATGGAAAGAATAAGTTGGATGGACAGAGTAAAAATTGAAGAGGTACTGAGAAGAGTGGGAGAGAAAAGACAGTTACCAGATGTAATAAAGAGAAGAAAAAGGAATTGGATTGGGCATATATTACGAAAGAATGACGGACTGATAAAAACAGTTTTAGAAGGTTATGTAGAAGGGAAAAGGAAGCGAGGAAGGAAGAGATTACAGATACTGGATGACATGATGGACGGTACAACGTACAACAGCCTTAAGAAGGAAGCAATGGATCGCAGAAAATGGAGAGGCAAAGGACCTGCTAATATAGCAGATAACTGATGATGATGATGATAATTAAATTTATTTAGAACCATCACTGTGCGAGTCGTACATTTCATAAAACTTTTTTGAGTATTTCTTAAAAAGTAATTCCAAGTGAGAATTTATTTTAATGGAACAGAAAACGTACCTAAGAAAACTGAATATATGTGAACAAAGACCCAGCAGTAGCTGTACCGCTCTCATTTCTGTACAACTGTTTAGGAAGTGCCAAGTAAGTGCAAACTATTATTATTATTATTATTATTATTATTATTATTATTATTATTATTATTATTATAAGGTTTAACTAAGAACAATCTTTATTTCCGTTAGGAAAAGACTTTATCATTAAGCACAAACCTCATATTCAATTATATTTGCTTGAAAGGAAATATTATAATTCCTAGACGGATCGATAGTTAACTAAATTGAGTATCTCAAATGACATCACAAATTGTTCTGACTGTGACTCTCAGACTGAAAATCTCCTTCGTGAACTCATATTTACTATGTGTTAGAATATACCACACAAATTTAATTGGGTGGAAATAAACATATTACACAAGCTACACGTATGAAGCACTCTAATGGTGAATATGACAGCCCTCTAATACCTCACCGAATTTGTTTCGCATACTTCTGTTACGAAGCAAGGACATATTTCAACGATATAAAACAAAAATTAGTTCTCTATCTCCGTGATTAATGAAATTGTCAAAATGCGTTATCCTTTCCTTCATGAGCCAAACTCCTCCAAAGTTATTTAAGATGAAACTCTTATGCACGTCACCTTGTAATAGTAAATGCTGAAACTGATGAAACTGTATGAAGGGCGATGAAAAATTTGTAGGCCTGTGTGTCCCGAATGCCGTAGTACGAATGGCATTCTAATGAAAGATTATTTCACAATATGAACAATTTGGAAGAAATAAGAGGAGAGGGAGACTTCAAGAGTTGAGCAGTAGATTTCATCTTCTTGTAGTAAACACCCTGTTTCAAAATGTTAATATAACGTGTTCTTGGAAGACACTGGTAGTCGAAGTTATCAGGTGGAGACAAGCAAGATATTGAAATAATGGACTTCAAGATACCCAGATGTAGATTTATTGTAGCGATGAATAGGACCCTTAAATTCTATAGTAAATCTGAAAACGAGTATACTTTCAACAGGAATACTTGTTGCTGGCTTGGGAATCGGAAGTAGTGGAAGTGCTGTGTACTCATAATCAATTACCTGAGTAATAGCTACGCATAGGATCAGCATCATATGGGAAAAACTCACCCTAAGCGACCTGATAACAATAGAAAAAGTCAAAGCTCTTTACATGAAAAGGATTCTAGGCATTGGGAAGTTAGCACCCTCAAGACTAACATATATATTGACCAAGGGAAGCTACTTCATCGACGACATCAAAATGCAGTATTGGCTGCCAAATACGAAGCCCTACGAGAACATACGTCAAACCCTCACCGAGTAGTGCACAGCCATCTGGCCCGATTTCTACTCCACAGACACCATACTGACAGACGAATGGAAACAAGCAAACTACAAGTTACGACACGTAGTAACGCGTTACGCCACGCATGGATTTCACCACAGACTCTGTCAAAACAAGAGATTTCACCAGCCGAACGAAAACTGTGTTTGTGATTTGTGTAAGAAACATTGTGAGAGATATTACGCTCAAAACTGCAAAATGAAAAAAAACCTCTACTGTAAAACTGGCTCTGGAATAATTATTCATTTGTAATTTGTATTTTCTCTTTGCAAATTGTGCGCTTTTCAATTAATAAATTACCTGAGTAAAAATATCAAGAGCAGAAAGTAAAGGACGAGTGGACTTTAATGAAGGAATTTATGAAGAAAACGCACTACAAATCTGGTACAGCATATCGTGAGCAGAAGGAAATACAAGTTTGTTAAGAAGTATATAGAAAGACAGAAAGATAATACGTATATAGTACCGGAATGAAATTAACAAGAAGAGCAAAAAGCCGAAGAATAGAGCAATAAATATTCTGAAATTTCGAAAGTGATAACCATAAGAATAACTGATGAGGTGTACAGAAAGGTGAAATTTAACCTCAGGGAAGAAGAAGTAACATATTAACCTACAAGGCGCCATAGGAGGAGGAGATAATGGGGGTGGACACCTACCCCTCCTTGAATCTGAGGTAGAGGCTTTTCAGTCATTACAAAATTCTAAAGCATTCTACGAATCTACGGAAATGCAGATCTAACACTGTGCAGCGGGGCATACTGTGACTTGAACAACCACATTTATTGCCTTTTTGTGGCTGTAGTTTCAGTGTTGTTACAGTCATCTAAATGTGCCGAAATAGTGTCCCTATTATCTTCTATCACTCTTCCTTGTACGGCTCATCAAGTTAAAGATCCCCCAGCACAGCACACTGAGGTGACAAAAGTCATGGAATAGGGGTGTTCGGAAATTCTCATTACGAACTTCTAGGACTTGTAGAGGGAAGTGAGTACATAATATTTTGAATAGGAACCCTCGTAACGTGTTCACATCTGCTTAGGGAAAGAGTCTCGGAGTTGCACTCCTGGTGTGCAGCGAGGTAGACAGGTTGACTTGTACAATATCTGTAACAACGTTGTCCGCAGCTCGTGGTCGTGCGGTAGCGTTCTCGCTTCCCGCGCCCGGGTTTCCGGGTTCGATTCCCGGCGGGGTCAGGGATTTTCTCTGCCTCGAGATGACTGGGTGTTGTGTGATGTCCTTATGTCAGTTAGGTTTAAGTAGTTCTATGTTCTAGGGGACTGATGACCATAGATGTTAAGTCCCATAGTGCTCAGAGCAATTGAACCATTGTAACAACGCTGGTGGTCGCCACATCGAGCCAGTGTTATGATGCATCAGTTCCAATCTGTACGAACAGTATGCTGGGTACTTTTCTGTTTTGGGATAATGTAAACACGTAATGTTTAAGTGTTAATACGAAAAATCGTGCTTAAAATAGCTCTGAGCACTATACGACTTAAATTCTGAAGTCATCAGTCGCCTAGAACTTAGAACTAATTAAACCTAACCTAACCTAAGGACATCACACACATCCATGCCCGATGCAGGATTCGAACCGGCGACCGTAGCGGTCGCTCGGTTCCAGACTGTAGCGCCTAGAACCGCACGGCCAACCCGGCCGGCAAAAATCGTGCTTAAGCGACGTTTCCTTCCTAATCATTCCCTATTAAATATACTACTTCAGGCCTAATACAGTTCCTCAAGCAGAAGTGGACGAGTTAAACTTATGAATTGAAGACGACATAGAGCGGAAATGATCCCTGCTCAAAATGCTATGTATTCACTCCCCTCTGCAGGTCCTAGAAGTTTGTAGCGGGCATTTCCAGACACCGTGTATACATGTGAATTTTAAAATTTTCCCGGCGAATTGACTGTTCAAACTGTTGACTGTTGAACCGTGTATACAGATGGCGATAGTGTCGCGTACATAAGGTATACAAAAGCAGTGCATCAGCAGAGCTACCATTCGTAATGAGATAATTCATCTGAAATGGTTTCCGACGTCATTATGGCCGCGCGACGGGAAATAACATAGTTCCAGCACGAAAGGGTAATTGAAGCTAGACAGAAGGGGCATTCCATTTCGGAAATAGTGAGGTAATTCAATATTCCGCGATCGGCAGTGTTAAGAGGGTGGCGAGGGTACCACGTTTCAGGCATCATCTCTCACCAAGGACAGCGCAGAGGCAGACGGCCTCCACTTAACGACCGAGAACAGCGATGTTTGCGTCGAGTTTTCATTGCAAACAGACGAGCAACATTGCTTGAAATAACTTCAGACGTCAATGTGGGACGTACGACGTACGTATCCGTTAGGACAGTCTGGCGAAATTTGACGTTAATGGTGATGGCAAAAGGCGACCGATGTTTGTACCTTTGCTAAAAGCACGATTTCGCCGATAGTGACTCTCCTGGGCTTCCCACCATATCTATTGGACTTAGGACGACTGTAAAACCTTGGTCTGGTCAGATAAGTCCCAATTTCAGTTGGTAAGAGATAATGGTAGGATTCGAGGGTGGCGCAGACCCCATGAAGCCATGGATTCAAGTTGTCAACAAGACACCAAGGAAGCTGGTGATGGCTCCTTAATGGTGCGGACTGCGTTTACGTGGAATGTACTGGCTCCTCTGGATATTTAGTTGATTAGAGACCATTTGGAGCCTTTCAGGGACGTCATGTTGTCAAACAACGATAAAATTTTTATGAGTCACAGTGCGCCATGTCACCGGGACCCAATTGTTCGTGACTGGTTTCAAGAACATTCTGGACAATTCGAGCTAATGGTTTGGTCACCCAGATCGCCCGACATTTATGGGACATAATCGAAAGCTTAGTTCATGCTCAAAATCCTGTATCCGCAACACTTTTGCCTTTCAGGGACGTCATGTTGTCAAACAACGATAAAATTTTTATGAGTCACAGTGCGCCATGTCACCGGGACCCAATTGTTCGTGACTGGTTTCAAGAACATTCTGGACAATTCGAGCTAATGGTTTGGTCACCCAGATCGCCCGACATTTATGGGACATAATCGAAAGCTTAGTTCATGCTCAAAATCCTGTATCCGCAACACTTTTGCAGTTATGGACGGCTATGGAGGCAGCGAGGCTCAATATTTCTGCGCGGGACTTCCATCGACTTGTAGAGTCCATGCCAAGAGACTTGCTGCACTTCGTCGGGCAAAAGGAGATCCGATAGAATATTAGGAGGAATCCCACGACTTTTGTCACCTCAGAGTACAAACAAAGCAGCAGTATACGTGCCTAGCGACTGTCCTCAATTCCAACAATGAAGTCCCATCTCTCTGTTGCACACCAGAGTCGCGACAGTTGTTAATCGCTTGTCTGTGGACGAAGACCCGTGATGGCTTGATGTTTCTGCACACAATTTTACACTGCAGAGAAAGTGTAGTAGACTCTCGACGACATGGCACTGGAGATGTGTACATCCATTCGTAACCTAAGCCTAAATGCACCATTCGTAAAATTGTACCATCTTCTGTTGTAGAAGGGAGAAAAGAGTCTAAAATTTCAACATAGAAAAGATATCGTTTTTAGGAACTGTGAGCTTCTCGAATTATACGGGATTGAACACAGCTCCACATGAGTCACAGATGTACGACTTTTTCAGCCCTCTGGCTTGGCACAGTTTCACCATAAGGTGACAAACGATAGAGACGATGAGCGCCTAGGTTCTGTCCTAGGGAGTTCACAGCCAATTGTTCTGGAAAATTTTAGGTTTATTTTGGAAAATTTTTCTCCTTCATCTAGTCGTATACTGACCTTGGGCAGCAATGTTTTCAATAAAAACTTTTTGAACATTAGTTATGCCAGTCAACAACAAAAAACAGAAATGTTTATAAAGGAATGCAATTCGTCTCTTGGGATAATCAATTGTAAACTTTTTCAGGCAACTTGTGTGTTACCACCGAAGTTGAATATATGTTTGTTATGCTTTATTCCCTGTTTCTCCATTTCTAGGGTATTAGTATGGGTGTTTTGCTGGTTATTTTTGGTGATATTCAGCAGAGTTTTCTCGATCACTTGGCTCTTTCTTCTTTCTGTTTCACATCTTTAATTTTCAGTTTCAACCTAACGTTTTTGGAATATGGAAAAATATCATTTCTGAATATTTTCTAGATTGATAGGTATATTTAATGATTCTGAACTCCGAATTTAATGATACGAGCATATAATTTGAAATCGTTGAATTAAAAGAGTAGCATCCATATTCATAGTGATAACATAAAAGGCTGTGTAATCTGATTATACTATTGAAATTTACTTATCGCTTGGACAGCAGTGCCGTCTACGACAAAAATTCTAAGGTGGTATCTGTTAATCATCTGAGATACGGTAAGTGTTGTGCAGTTCTTGTCACGCTTAGTTCGTTGTTTTGACCCACTGGATCGTATCAGAAATGGCAATTTTGAAATCTTGCCCCTTCCTGGAAAAATTTCTGACGACGGCCATGCATCATGTGGATAATTAATCTCTGTTAGATGCAGAAATAGGACGTAGAAAAGATAGGGTTGCATTAAAGTCCCATAGTATAAGAAATAAATGGTCCGCCCTGTTATCAGAGAAAATCGATACGGTAGAAATAGGTGATACATTTAACAGCTCAAAATTTAGTAGAGCACTGAATAATCTGAGGTCAGTCATGAGGAGTCGATGAATACCTTTGGAGATTCTAAATCAGAATTAGAGTTGTTTAAAACTTTTTTTTTCTTTTAGAAGTTTAATCATGGGAAGAGAGAATAAAGGAAGAAGCACTAATACGCGTATGAATAAGGCAGGTAATGTCTATAGAAGAAGCCTCCAAGGAGAAGGGACAGGTTACAGGTTAATGAAACATCTGATAATCTAGGAATATTTCAAATGATAATCTAGGAATAGTTAAAATGGCGCTGCAAGCAGCAGTAGAGACCAGAACATGCAAAACATGTTACATTGCAGCAGGGGCGGCCAAGAATTCAGCTTGTGAGACGTGCTCAACGGGACTGCACATTCCCCCCCCCCCCCTTCCCCTCAACACCACCTCCACCCCACTCCCTGCCACACCGCCAGGGCTAGCTGTCTCAGAATGAGGAGAGTGAAGATGGAGAAACTGCAAATGTGCTCCATACGACTTGGTTTAATGTTTCACATTTCTTAAAACGTAGAGCACAAAAAACAAATTTCTAGTATTATTTAATTATCTTTGGTACGCTGAAGACATAATATAATTTTTATTTCGTACAAACTGTCAGCATATGGATAGACGCAAACAGTTTCACAGATTTTACGTACTCAGGCTGCCGGGTAATCGTGACTTAGTTTCATAATCGAGAAAAGGTCTTTCACACATGTATGTTGATTTGTAGCACTTTTGCAACGTCACTGTGGAGGCATGGAAATGTACTTGACGAAAACAATGTTGACGTCGTGGACAATGTAATGTAAAACGACTGGTCTTTAAAACAGGAGTTACACTGCAGATAGATCTGTTACGTATGAACATGCACAGAGGTGTTTTCAACTAAAACGTAAACGGTCTCGAAAACAGCTCGAAAACAAATGTACGCCTGGCAGAGGCATCAAAATGTTTGGAAAGCCATCCTTGTAATTCTTTCAAGATCGCAGTCAGTCCATCAAGTTTCGGGTTTTCTTTGACGCCAGTGTGATTAGAGAATTGGACTCTGTTTTTCAGAATTTCTTCCTTCTACAGTACGATTTTCCTTTTAAATGCACCCCCATTGACTCAGAAACAAGCTGTTTCACATCCTGTGATGTCTTACTGTGGGCAGTGTGCAGTCAAATTTATACTGTGTGCTTGCAGTCCTTTTCCCTGCACGAATGGAAAACAGCTGGTTTGAAATCGTAAAATCGTTCCAGGCATGCTCCCTGACTAAACCAACGCTCTTTAGAGCAATATATAAAGTTTCTACACTCATCGTGCAGTTCCATCGGAAACAACTGCTACTGGTGAAGGAATAATGCGTTCGACTTCGGGAACTTTCCAGTTCGTACCACCAATTTCTTCACGTGCTCCAGGTGCGCAGAACTGAGACAAAGTGCTTCTTGATGAACAAAACAATGAATCCCATCCGTCGATCGTTGCCATTTTTGCTCTTTCATTGTCAACTAAATCTTTACGTTATTTCTGCATGGTTTTGTAATGACCATTCATATCAAATTTGTAGTACCCGTCTATTATGCGATTTTTTTTTTTTTTTTTTTTTTTTTAGGTAAACAGATACTGGACCTGTAAACGTCGTTCGTACCACGAGCAAATAGTGAAAGGGAAACAGCATTGACACCATGATTCCATGATTCTTCCGGGCTGAAGGGAGTTCAGCTAACAGAAAAATGCCGCACTGCAGTACTAAATGTAATTTATTCTGCACAACATGAACTGCACTAGAAGGTAATAAATAAAAACTGTGTAAATAACTTAAACCTACGGAGCACCAAGCATTCAGGTTTTTTACCAAACGAAACGTCGCGCTGTACTGGGAGAAGGACCGAGCAAACCAGAGGCAGGCCGAGCCTCCGCCCGCACGCGGTTGCACGTGGGACCCTCGTGGTGAACTGGGTCATGCCTAATCAATTACTTGTAAAAGTGGTCGCATTAGCAACATCTTTTCAAATGGCTGTAGAGCGCAAAACGGCACGTTTCAGAGTATAATTCCAATTCAAAGCATTACCAACTCACTCTCCTCTACATGTCGTTTAATTTTGTATCAAGAATTTCCGAACACCCCTTATAAGAACAATGCGCATACCGCAAGAGCCATGCACTTTAAAATCGAATGTAGCTATTCTGCAACACTAAAGCGCTTTACCAAATCATTTCAAAAGACGTTATAAATAACCTCGACGAGAACTCCCTGCATTTATAATGATGCAAATTTTCTTGAGAACTGTAACAATTTTGCTACTCTAATCTCAAATATCTGCAAATCCTTGACTTTAGTCTTCAGACACTTTTCACCAACGATTCTTTACAGCACAAAAAATATTTTATCGCATTTAAGGCCATTCGGCTTCGCCCGCTTAAACCGCACGACATTCTACGGGTATTTATCGCGTGTTGGCTAATAACCATGAAAAATGAAATCTCGCTTCAGCCGTATCAGGGTAATCGTAGCGTCAAACATTTTATCATTGTTACGTGAATATCTGGATAAGCCTACCAACGCCAGTTACTACTGAGTTCATTCAGTGCCTTAAGAAAAAAGTTCGCATTTTTACAAATATTATAAAATGGCAATAGCACTTTTATGCAATACCATAATGTGCAAGCAGATCATACATGTTGTTCGTCAAACAATGATTATATACTGCAATGAGTGTTCGAGCACTAGTAGTAAACGTTTCTCAAACAGTACTGCGAAGAGCCTCATCCACGTAACTGTCTACCAATGTATTCTGTACATAGTAAAACGTGGTACAACTTACAAGATAGCACATCTACTCCAAGACAGTATTCAAGTTGTAGTGTGTCCTTCCTTCCAAGCAGATATTAAAGTGAGATAATCGATCAAATGCAGCAAAAAGTATGAAATGCGTGAATAAAAATTTACCTCAGGAAAGACACGTTGCAAATGCGATGACACGATTCGGTCATTATTATAACACACATCAATAAGTAATAAGTTATCTTGTTATATTATATTATCTTCATTGTATTTTGTACGCCATCGCTTATCATCTTGCTTTTGATGTATCACGCCCTGTTGGCTGTTGTACATTGTCACAGTCTGAAAGCAACTTCACCGTGAAAGTGTTAAACTGACTTCCACATAAAAAGCGGTAACAGATGATAATTCGGGCTTCACAGAAAATTAGATTCGGCCTTTTAAGGATGTAGTATTTAAACGACACGACGCGATAGGCTATCGGTCGTTCTGCCCTAACCAGTGTGTACACAATTCGTGACACATTCAACTGCAACATAAAGCTCATACGATAAAATTATTACAGGTAGGCCATTACTAAAAGGTTTCTATAATGAAAACAGATCATTTACTGTCAATATGACAAATACGAGTATTATTCAATATGTGAGATAAATGAAAGAGCCCAATCACACGTATCTCCTATAGATTCGTCGGCAACTTCTGAAATGCGTTACAAGAAGAGGAAGGCTTCGCTCCCAAATTTTTTGTTTACAAAAAACTGAATGAGGTTTACATCTATGCTTTAACGTTTCTCGTATACACTGTCTTTCAAATACAACCAAAATTCATTCTCTACCCTTTGACGTTATATACATATTTTATGGCACATTTCTCTTGCAGATTAATTTTTTCACTGTCAGAAATGAAAAATATACATATTTTAAAAGATACGTTTCAAAGTTCGAAATTCTCATGGGCAAGGCTTACTAACCAAGTAAATTTTCACCACTGGATTTCACAGGTGAGTAGCATACGGGCTCACCAACGTCATGGGTGAATTCTATATTTGTTCCCAATGTCTGGTACAAGCAATGCAAAGCTATTACGCAGGTTATTCGAGCGCTGGGTAGGGATGCTAACATCAACAGCTCGTTGGTACGTTTTTTTTTTTTTTTTTTTTTTTTTGTTTCGTCGGCTGTTTTCCAACTACTTGCATCCTCTGCCCTTTGCGAAATTCGCCGTTAATCCACAAATACTGTAGCACACCATTACAGTATACGTATATAAACTGTTATGGGCGGGTCCTGTTAGCCGAGTAAATTTGGATCATTGGAATTTCACAGGTGAGTAACATATACTCCCGTCAACGGGATGGGAGAATTCTAAATTCATCTGCACTGTCTGACTGCGAAGTCATTACGAGGGTTATTCGACCGCTCGGTAGAGGTGCTTGGTTCAACAGCTCATTTTTTTTTTTTTTTTTTTTTTTAGTTTAGTCGACTATTTTACAACTACTAGCACCCTCTACCGTTTCCGAAAATCTCCATTAACCCTTTGAGTCTCAGTGGTGTCTGGAACCACCGATGCTATTGCAACGTAGAAGCATCTAGTGGGACACTGAGGTTATTTCTATGAATTTAATGCAGCATTAAAAGCAACAGTCGGCACGGAGATTGTGCTACGTGATTGTAGGAGGTTCTGACATAAGACTTTTTTATGGTGACCATACTGAGAAGATTATTGACAGTGAAAGTAAGTATACCCAAGTTATTGCAATTTAAATTGGGTGTATACTACTGCTTTTCTGAATATTTTGGAAATGAAACCACTGGGGCAGTAAGTAGTGATATAAAATGTATTAAATTTTAGGGCCTTTTTCTCTCGTTGTTTAGCAGTATGATTTGTTGTAGGCGTTATTAGTTCACTGAAGTACCGAGATTTTGGATTTTTCATAGGAAAACTGCGAATTGTCTTTCAAATGTATCCTACGAAATGATGAAAACTGACTGCCCTGGTGATTCTAAAGTGGAACGACCTCCTTAAAACAACTGATTGTTTACGTTTTACCAATTTCTTCTTGTATTCGTTGCTTACTATAGTAACAAACGATAATTATGTGAGAAACTTTAAAATTATGTATTTTTTCATAGTGTTTGGACTCACAGTACTAATCCACAAGCACACTAGTACAACACTACGCTATATGCACTCTTATATTCATCACAACTATCTTTACTCGTCTAAAAGAGCTACACTCCATCGACATGTACCGGTGCACGTCCCATCACTGTATATGATTTTGTTTGAGGATATTTCTGGAATCTAAGAACTTCTATGTCCGAAAGAACAGTGATTCAATAAGTGCTATCCGTATGCACCACATCTTGATCTTTTCATACACGAAATCTATGAGTTTCTTAATTTCCCTAAAATCTTTGATGTTAGGTACTTTTCTGTAGTAAATACAATAGCTGCCTATGGAATATGCAAACGGGTATGCGACTCGACTTAAAAAAATAAGCAGCTAAATGAGGAGACATATTTCATTATGTGTGAAGGATGTCTGATAGAACTGTTGCTGTTCATGCTACACATAAACGACCTGTAAGTCAAATGTCCTAAATTACAAAAGAAATTCTAAAAGAATAACATGAATGGCACATAGTTCAATAAAGACATGAAACACATCATTTGATTATTCTATTGGCAGTCACTCGCTGTAATGAATTGTTACCGTCAGATGTCTACATCCATTATGATTATTTTTGGGGAAAAGACCAGATAACTTAAGTTGTAAGGAAAGTAGATGGCTCTGAGAACTATGGGACTTAACTTCTAATGTCATCAGTCCCCTAGAACTTAGAACTACTTAAACCTAACTAACCTAAGGACATCACAAACATCCACGCCCAAGGCAGAATTGGAACCTGCGACCGTAGCGGTCGCGCGGTTCCAGATTGTAGCGCCTAGAACCGCTCGACCACCCCGGCTTCTCTTCAAGTCACATTAATCATGGAATGGAAACACACAGCAACAGAACGTACCAGCGTGACTTCAAACACTTTGTTACAGGAAATGTTCAAAATGTCCTCCGTTAGCGAGGATACATGCATCCACCTTCCGTCGCATGGAATCCCTGATGCGCTGATGCAGACCCGGAGAATGGCGTATTGTATCACAGCCGTCCACAATAAGAGCACGAAGAGTCTCTACATTTGGTACCGGGGTTGCGTAGACAAGAGCTTTCAAATGCCCCATAAATGAAAGTCAAGAGGGTTGAGGTCAGGAGAGCGTGGAGGCCATGGAATTGGTCCGTCTCTACCAATCCATCGGTCACCGAAGCTGTTGTTGAGAAGCGTACGAACACTTTGACTGAAATGTGCAGGAGCTCCATCGTGGATGAACCACGTGTTGTGTCGTACTTGTAAAGGCACATGTTCTAGCAGCACAGGTAGAGTATCCCGTATGAAATCATGATAACGTGCTCCATTGAGCGTAGGTGGAAGAACATGGGGCCCAATCAAGACATCACCAACAATACCTGCCCAAACGTTCACAGAAAATCTGTGTTGATGACGTGATTGCACAACTGCGTGCGGATTCTCGTCAGTCCACACATGTTGATTGTGAAAATTTACAATTTGATCACGTTGGAATGAAGCCTCATCCGTAAAGAGAACATGTGCACTGAAATGAGGATTGACACATTGTTGGATGAACCATTCGCAGAAGTGTACCCGTGGAGGCCAATCAGCTGCTGATAGTGCCTGCACACGCTGTACATGGTACGGAAACAACTGGTTCTTCCGTAGCACTCTCCATACAGTGACGTGGTCAACGTTACCTTGTACAGCAGCAACTTCTCTGGCGCTGACATTAGGGTTATCGTCAACTGCACGAAGAATTGCCTCGTCCATTGAAGGTGTCCTCGTCGTTCTAGGTCTTTCCCAGTCGCGAGTCATAGGCTGGAATGTTCCGTGCTCCCTATGACGCCGATCAATTGCTTCGAACGTCTTCCTGTCGGGACACCTTGGTTCTGGAAATCTGTCTCGATACAAACGTACCGCGCCACGGCTATTGCCCCGTGCTAATCCATACATCAAATGGGCATCTGCCAACTCCGCATTTGTAAACATTGCACTGACTGCAAAACCACGTTCGTGATGAACACTAAGCTGTTGATGCTACGTACTGATGTGCTTGATGCTAGGACTGTAGAGCAATGAGTCGCATGTAAACACAAGCACCGAAGTCAACATTGCCTACATTCAATTGGGCCAACTGGCGGTGAATCGAGGAAGTGCAGTACATACTGACGAAACTAAAATGAGCTCTAACATGGAAATTAAGCGTTTCCGGACACATGTCCACATAATATCTTTTCTTTATTTGTGTGTGAGGAATGTTTCCTGAAAGTTCGGCTGTACCCTTTTGTAACACCCTGCAGAATTCCACTCCATCACAATTAAATTTTCATCTGTCTTAACTCTCTGAACAATGTATTTTATCTCAACACATATTTATTCAGTCGGTTAACCACCCGCAGAGCTAGTTGGCAGATAAAGTTGTACTAATATGGTGCGTGTGGGTTTTATTTCTATCTTGTCTACGACAATGCATTCATTATGCTGCTCATTGTACCATACCCGGATTCCCATTTTCTTACTCATTGTTAAACACACTACTGCATTACCTCCATTTGATTTTGTATTTATAACCTTCTATTAACCTGACCAGAACTCCTGTTCATCCTGCCACTGCATCTAAGTTCAACCTAACCATAGCCATTTTCAAATTTTATAATCTACCAGCCCGATTAATGGATATAACATTCCACACTTCAAACCATAGAACGCCAGTTTTGTTCCTCCTGATTACGACATCCCCCTGAGTAGTCCCCGCTAGAAGATCCAAATGGTGGACTATTTTAAATCCAGAATACTTTACCCAAGAGGATGCTATCATCATTTAACCATACAGTAGAGCTGCATGCCCCTGGGAAAATTGGAGCTGTAGTTTCCTTTTGCTTTCAGCCGTTCATAGTACACACATCAAAAAACATTTAGCATCACCTCGGTTCCGAGAGTTCCGGAACCTGTACAGAAAATTGGAATAGAGATCAACATAAACATTATTTCTGCCCTTTTTACTGATCATGAGAACCACAAATTGCATGTTGTATCACCATACAGCGAGACCTTCAGAGGTGGTGGTCCAGGCTGCTGTACACACCGGTACCTCTAATACCCAGTAGCACGTCCCCTTGCATTGATGCATGCCTGTATTCGTCGTGCCATACTATCCACTAGTTCACCGAAGTACCGTTGGTCCAGATTCTCCCACCCCTCAACGGAGATTTGGAGTGGATCCCTCAGAGTGGTTGGTGGGTTACGTCGTCCATAAACAGCCCGTTTCAATCTACCCCATGCATGTTCGATAGGGTTCGTCTGGAGAACATGCTGACCACTCTAGTCGAGCGATGTCGTTATCCTGAAGGAAGTCATTCACAAGATGAGCACGATGGGGCCGCGAATTGCCGGCCATGAAGACGAATGCCTAGCCAATATGCTGCCGATATGGTTGCACTATCGGTCGGAGGATGGCCTTCACATATCGTACAGCCGTTATGGCGCCTGTTATGACCACCAGCGGCGTACGTCGGCCCCACACGATGTCACCCCAAAACAGCAGGGGATCTCCGCCTTGCTGCACTCGCTGGACAGTGTGTCTAAGGCCTTCAGCGTGACAAGGTTGCCTCCAAACACGTCTCCGCCGATTTTCTGGTTAAGGGTATATGCGACACCTATCGGTGAAGAGAACGTCATACCAATCCCGAGCGGTCAATTCCGCTTGTTGTTGAGCCCGTTTGTACCGTGCTGCATAGTGTCGTGGTTGCAAAGAAGGACCTCGCCATGGAAGTGGGGAATGAAGTTGCGCACCATGCAGCTTACTGCGCACAGTTTGAGTCGTAACACGACGTCCTGTGGCTGTACGAAAAGCGCAAGTCAACATGGTGGCGTTGCTGACAGGGTTCCTCAGAGCCATAACCCGTAGGTAGCGGTCATCCACTGCAGTATTAGCCCTTGAGCGGCCTGAGCGAGGCATGTCATCGATAGTTCCTGTCTCTCTGTATCTCCTCCACATCCGAACAACATCGCTTTCGTTTACTCCGAAACGGCTGGACACTTCCCTTGTTGAGAGCCCTTTCTGGCACAAAGTAACAATGCCGACGCGATCGAACCGCGGTATTGACCGACTAGGCATAGATGAACTACAGACAACACGAGCCGTGTACCTCCTTCCTGGTGGAATGACTACAACTAATCGGCTGTCTGACTCTCTCCGTCTAATAGGCGCTGCTCATGCATGGTTGTTTAAATCTTTCGGCTGATTTAGTGACATCTCTGAACAGTCAAAGGGTCTTTGTCTGTGATACAATATCCACGGTCAACGTCTATTATCGGGAGTTCTGGGAACCGGTGTGATGAAAAACATTTTTTTGATGTATGTACATACTTCTGAAAAGGCGCTCATTGGGACGCAGTTAAGTGCCACAATAACGTTGAGCGGTGAGTGTACCATGCTCAAAGATTTGGAGGTCGGTGCACTCATGCAGATTATGCCAATCCATCCCACTACACATGAACCACCAAAGCGATCATGTTTGCCAATGTTCCAGGGCTCACCATGTGTTCTTATCTATTACCATATCGTTCTACTTATGGTTCGCACAACATTGAAGTTGGTAAGGGGTAGTGAGTGTTAGGTGCATGCTAGAGTTGAATACTATGTTCTTCTTCTTGGTGATGCAAGGCCATTTATCGAGTTGAAGTTGATCAGTCGCAGGCGTTTTCGACAGCCTTTCTATGGGAAATATTGACTGCTACAAAGGAACGGTTACACAGATTCCTCATTAATGTTTCCCTTTTCTTAGTTTTCATACTTCTCCGATGATTTCCTCAAAGTTGGGTACCTTTTGATATCTTATTTCATAATGTTTACAACTCTAGAACGGAACTGATATCAGTCTCGTTTCAAATTTCTCCCCAGACCAGAAACTGCACCTTGTTTTGTGTTCTACAACGACTTCCTGATTCAGTTTAGGGATCGTGTTCTGCGTTTGACACAATGTTTACAGAATAATTTTAACTGTCACTCCAAGTCTCGCGTTGATTTCCGCGAAATGCAAATAGGACGTCTACCGCCAAAACTTCTCGGCAGTCTCTCCCTTATTAATTTCCTGGTGGAATTACAGCCGTTGGGAACAGCGCATTTGGTAGCAGCGATGCCGCTTGTCTCTCGATATTACAGTCTACCGCAGTGGAGCAGTCTACTGTAATTATAAATAATTACAGGATTGTTACACTTACGGTGACTTTACTCTTACATTCATTTACAAAGCACCTCTCACTGTCTGTTTTGCAATGCGTAAAATTAATCTCATTACAATACTTGTTTGCGACTCTGTCAGAAACGTATACATTGAAACTTCTGTACGATTATAAATCATAATATCGATTGAGCTAGAAAGCTGAAAGTTTCCTGTCTACAGTATTTGTGAACTATCGTTTCCATGTCACACTTTCTTCAGTAAGAATTCTAAGACACGGGAAGACTAACACAGCGGCATAAAAAAGGTACCCAGAATATGTGACCATGAAAATGAAAATCTATTTTAAAAATTGGAATCGTAGAGCAGCCACAAGTGCAATGTAACTTCTCTTTATTTTCTTGTGATTCACTCCACCAATCTTCACAGCTGTGAATATGAAGTGTGTTACACCTTCATAGATTAAATAAATTCATAGATTCGACTTACATACCTTTCCCACCTGCAGCTGAGGCAATTTTTATTTTAAGGAGTTGGAATGGAGAAAAAAAGATTCACATTTTCAGATTTTTATCTCATTTAAAATTTGCAATATTTCGAGTAAAATTATATATATATATATATATATATATATATATATATATATATATATATATATATTGTATATAATCTACACTGGTTAAAAATGTTAAAATTTTTACGTGCATTACTTCAAAATCTAATGAAATCGGCAATTTTTTATATATATGGCTTTGTTATAAAGGTTGAATTACGTGTTTGTATCGGTAGCACTGTCAAAAACAGTATTGTATCGTTTCTATCTTTGTACGCAACTATCCCGTTTGGCTTTAACACTGTGGTTATACCCGTTTATCCAGGTTCCAAATTCTGGAAGGGGGAAGAGAGTGCCGAGAATAAACGACTTTTGGAAAAAATTCCCAACATTTTTTTCTATTAAATTTTGTCATTCTTCGCAGGCTTGTGCTTTCAGGTTGTCTGATTAAAAGATCATGATTCTCGTCAAATATGTTGAAAGGCAGTCGGCTCCCGCTCTCTAGTTTTGTGCCCAAGATCATGGTATCTTCAAGTTAAAATATTTTCCACAAAGGTACCCCAGTTTTCGTACACCCGAACATAATTCCGCTGGATATCACGATATAATCCCTGATTACTTCTTCTGACTGTCTGAAAACACTTTTATGTGTTTGGGGAACCCATAAGTAACGTTCCGTCTGTTTCCTTTTTCTTTTTGATGAATCGAGAGAGGGTACAGTAGCATACATTAAAGTCTTTTGCAGTTTTTCTAATAGAATAATAGCCCTTTACTCCATTTCCCAGAACCAAAGTCGCTGCTCTCTGCATCACGTCTAAAGGTGTCAAATCTTTTTTTTTTTTGTTTTTTGTTTTGAGATTGTAATGACGCATTTCCTTTACCTGCAAGTAAAGATTTAGACGGAGTAAATGTGAAATGCAATATCAAGTAAAAGGAAAGCTTCACATTATCCAACAGTCATAAAAATTCGACCTAACCAAGAGCCTGGTAAGCTGCAACACCGTGTTGCAATATGCCCCTCTTCGTATTCCCATATAAACCACAAGTAAACACGCCGACAATGACTTTAAACTAAAATCAATTATTACATTGCTAAACTAAAAAGTGACTATTTATCACTTGTGAAATCTAATGTTTGTCACCGAACGTGTTATTATATACACACAGCATTTTTGAAACTATGAAGAGTTATCACCAATGAAGATTTCGATCAAAGAAAGAGAACACAAAAACGACTTCTCGCTCCGATTCTGATCATAACAGTGAGGATACTGCGCATTGGAAGTGCCTCCACACGATGGCAGCACCTGATGTGATACTTCATGAAAAAAATCAGGTATTGCAATTTACCCCTGTTGCAAACTGCCATCCTCTCCCCCGTATTTTATCTACTGAACTTTTGAAAATATCTCTGCGGAAGAAAGAACTAGGAGAAGAATTCTAGATGAATGGAAGGCCAGATACCTAAGAACATGCTAAAAAAATGTACCTTCCTTTGTCGTTATAAAATGACATTTCGATTGCACTATCGATCAGTTTAACCGTAATATACAGAGATACCGGAGAAATAAGATGTCATTAAGGTTATCATACGTACGTACCCCGACATTCTAAAGTTATTTAAGAGCAGGAAGACCCGGTGACCTATGTCAGGTGGCGCCGGGCGTGGCTGAGGCCACCACACAGAATGCTAAAGCGCTCGGGTATCCGCGTCGACAGAGGGCGCTCACTAATTCAGGCTCACACGAGAGTCGGTGGTGCCGAAATTTGCTATTCAAATGGCCCACCCGTGTGGTTTCGCTGCCGAGAACCTACGGGGGGCCAGCGCCTGTAGAGCGCGCTGAAAAAATAAAACAGGTGTTGCACCTGTCAGCGGCGCAAAGGCACAGGTAATCCGGAGTGAGGGGCGGGCCACAGTTCTGTTTCCCAGCATCGGGCTGGCAGCAGTTACGTCTCCCTCGTTCGGATGCGGTGCTGGTCGAATTAAATTGAATCGTGAATTTCGAAACAGGGCACATCCCAGGTCTGAGAAAAGTACATCTGTACGGTAATAAGATTTAAACTCTTTTTCACTTCTGTCTTCAGGAAAAGGGAAATATCTGTTTATTGTGTAGAGCAGAAATAATACCTGTCTTCAATAAAAATAGAACGTTCACATCTCTCCGAATTGAGCCATTGTCAAACTATGTTTGCTGATATTGTGAGAACTCCGACCGAACAGGCCTTGAAAGGCCCAATGGTACCGACCGGCCGCCGTATCATCCTCAACTCACAGGTGTCACTGGATGCATATGTGGAGCGGCATGTGGTCAGCACATCGCTCTCGCAGCCGTATGTCAGTTTACGAGACCGGAGCCGCTACTTCTCAGTCAAGTAGCCCCTAAGCTGGCCTCATAAGAGCTGAGTGCAAACAGCGCTCGGCTGATCGGATGGTCACCCACCGACGTTCTAGCCCAGCCCGACAGCGCTTAACTTCAGTGATCTGACGGGAACCGGTGTTACCACTGCGGCAAGGCCTTTGGCGATATAGTGTGAGAGAGTACGAAAATATTACTTCTCTTTCTGAGATGGGACGTACATTTGTCGTTAGTATCTTGTAATAGCACGTATGAGAAATGTTTTCTGTCTCACAGTATTTACACGCAGTAGGCTCACCTTTACTGGCCAGCTATTTCCACAGATTTAAAAAGTTTCATGCATGTCCCACATATTTGTTTTGCCTCAGTTGTTAATACTTTTGAGTTACATAGAAATTTCCGCCTGAACTGAAGAAAATTTGCTCTATATGTTGTATACAAGTATCATCCTTCTGAGACATACAGAAGGATACAGTGTTATAAACTGTACCACTTTTCGAATTGTAACAATAACATATATCTAGTACATTATCAGCCTGGTGATGTTGCATGATGGTCAGAATGTGTGTTTGGTCGTGTCTAGCTACTTGCACACCCAGTTCGACAAACAGTTGTTAACTGTGGCGTGGAGTCGTTCAAGTCTACTTAGTGCTCTTAGGAAGTAAATTTTTTTGTGAGCATTGTAGATATAAAAAGTCTATTTATAATTTACGCTACTGTGCAAAACTTAAAGACGAAAATATCTAACTGCGAAGTAACATACAGGGAGTGAATCAAACACATTAATATTCCTAATGCGGTGTTGGAAAACCGTTGGCATTCAAAACAGTTTCCATTCGTCTTCGAATGGATAAACACAGGTCCTTTACGGTTTTCAAGGGAATCTTACACCACCCCTCCCACAAACTAGTGAAAACAGTGGCAAGGTCAGTTAACATTGATGAGTCTATAGCTATCACAGTCCCGAGAAAGCCTCAATAATATTAATACCTGGTGACTGTCGAGGCCATGATATATACGATACATTATTCTAGTGCTCAGAAAACTAATCCTGGTCTATACAAGCTCTGTAAACAGAAGCCCTGTCGTCTTCCATCACAACTGAGGAACGATCATTGCGAAATGGGATGGACCTGGTAAGCCATAATGGTAACGTAATCCTAGGCAGTAACCCGACCTTGCAGAGTAACCATGGGTACATGGAATACCAAGATATGGCTGCCCAAATCAACACCGAACCCCCCCCCCCCCCCTACCTAGTTTCACTCTTGAAACGTAAACTCAGCTGTAAGTTAGGAACAGTGTACAATGCGACTCTGCCTTCCAACGGACGTTCTTCCATTACACCATAGTCCAGGTTTTAAGGCTTTGCCACCTAGAGCATTTGCATCACTGAAGAGTTTTGGAATTCGAGCCCACCCTGAAAATTCTTTCCTTTGGAGCTCCCTTCACATTATATATAATTTTTTCGTCAGGTTAGCGCGAACGCAATCCCGACTTTAAAAAAAAATGCGCCCGAGGGACGCCCGGCTTTTTTTTTCAATTTATTTATTTATGAACATAACATCATTACAATAATACATGAACAGAAAGATGTAATTGTGAACAGCAGGTCAATATTTTACATAATCGAAAACCTTTAAAGAAAACAGCTTTTTGGTAACGATTCTAAAAAAAATTAGTATGAGTTTTGAAATTTAAGCAAAAATTGAAATAAGTGTGTCATGTAAGACACTAAGAGAAAATAGAAAGCTCTAATGAGAAAGGAGAAACAAAAGGGATACTTCTAGGGAAAGTAACTGAAACATCCTCTGATAACCGTACAGTAACGCAATTGGTAGATTGTTGGCAAATTGTTCGCTGTACTTTTTGTGAACGGTGCAATCGTTGATGACATTCCCACGGGTAGGCCATGTACTGCACGGCGTCACTTTGTTGTAACTCAAAAATGGCGTAGGCAGTGTGACCCAGTAGCCAGGCCACGGCGTTGCACTTCGTTCTTGGGTGTCAGGAAAGAGAATCCACATTGGTGTCACACTGGAGGTGCAGTTGGTTGATAAGTCCCACCATCAGTCGGCATAACTCTCATACTCTCCACACGTAGCTGCGCGCTATACGATGTCTGGTGTCGGCATCCCCACACTGGCTGTGTTCGTTCGTCTGACTGAGGTGAATGTCTGCTAGTCGCTGCTTAGTCGGAAAGGTGTCATTGACGACTCAGTACCACAGCGAACTGATGCTCAATGGGAGGAACGGTTGTTAATATCAGTCCATATCTGCTTCCAGACGACCGTTGACATCTTGCGAACAGGGCTCGGGAGTGTGATATTCAGTTTTGCAGTGACTTTTTTGTCAGTCGCCCTCTTATTTCACGTCACATTCCTCTTCACTGACCGTCTGTCACTAAGAGTTAACACATTTTTTCGTCCGAGTTGTGACTTAGCGGGTACTATTTCTCCGCTTTCCTTGTTGACATTACACACTTCGGATACCTTGGATGTGGAAGCTCCTACCATACGAACACCAGGAATCCGCGCACGTTCGACGTCGCGTAGCTCCGACAAGGCACTCGGAACCACACAGAAAACAGTTCTGATCACAGCTGACTCTGGCAACATATTGAGGATACTGCACAGGTTCCGTTCGTGGTCGAATACAACAGCGAACCTGCAGGCTCTGCTAGCATCTGCTTTTGTGTTCGAACATGCATTTCTCGCTGTGTTTCTATATTTCTGTCCAAACCCTGTTGCTCGATGAAACTTGGACCATAGTGAAAAGAACTGCTCCAGTATTGAAAGAAACTACGAAGACGAACAGAAATACCAGGTTTTTTTTCAAGGACAAGAATTAAATAGGATCTATAATCACTATGGTCGGCAGTACATACTGTGAAACGTGTTCCCATGGCAGCCACGAGGTTGGTAAGGATTTTTCGGAGCAGCGCGTTTCATTCCTCGACCAGCACAGTTGATACCTGCTGGGTGGTCATTGGTGCATGTGGGCATGCTGGAGTACGTATCCTCAAAAAGCGAGCTCGATGGGATTTAAGTCGGGAGAACATGCAGACCAGTTCACTAGTCGAAAATCCTCTCATTCCAACATCTCCTCCACCGATGCAATCGAGCACTGTCTTCCATAAAAACTGAGAAGTGCGAGTAGGACTCGCCCTCTGGCGGTCCCGTACAAACTTAATTACGTATATGGGCAATAATAATAATTTCGTGTGGCTCAGCGGCCAACTGTAATCCTCCTATTGGACACCACATAGCCGACTTGCCTGTGCTTAACCTACCCCAGCTATCAAGTGAGGGAAGGAGGACCTACAGTTTAACGTTGTAGCCGAACCTCGTGTTGTCCCTGGCGACACGCCACATCGTTGAGACGTGAAGGTTATGTGAAAATGAAGACTGAGAAACCCGTGGTCCTAGATCGATATTCAGTCCCGTGACCAGTCAGTTATCAAGGACGCACCTCACCGCAGGACCGCAACGTCCGACATGTATGTAAATAGTTCATCTGTAAGTTTTGAAGAGTGAGTTTGCGAGTATCAAAGTATGACACTTATGACTATATCTTTTAACTGCATTGACGTAGAAGGTTAAATTATTTACGCTGCCGAGGGAACGTCAACCTTAGTATACGACATCAATTTCAGGTTGATATCCCTATCCCTTCCTAAGAAAAAGAGGTCTTTCCAGACGGCCGTGTCTTTTCAATACTTTGACTTAGAAACTTAATATTTTTTGCACAAGCAAAGGGACCGTAGAGCTCAGTACTTGAAATAAATTTCAACTTGATAGCACCCTGAGAAAAATTGGGTCTCAACAGTTTGACAGTCAGAAAGACAGATATTCGAACAAAAAATTATCCTAAAAGGATTCCCTTTTTACCTAAAAATGAAGTTAGATCCGAAAGCACCCCTGAATAGACGCGTATGGGAAAGGGGTACCGTGTCACAATAACGTTGACCGATGAATGTTATGTGTTAAAAGATCTGGAGTTCAGTATGCAATTGCAACATTACGCCTCTCCAGATTATGACACCTGGACGACTAAAACGGTCATGTTCTTCAGTACGGCACGTATCTTCATACGGCTAGAGGTGGGTACACGTAATCCGCACACAAACAGTGTCGAGCATGGCCGTTTTGGCGTTTCAGGTGTTATGGAGTGGGAAGGCTTCATTGTAATTATTGTCTTTGAACAAAATTGCTCTTTCTGTTCGTCTCATTCCATATTTCTTTTACTTACTTTCTGAACTACGCTGTAGTAGTTCTTTGTGTGTATCGTCTAAGTTTCACGGTATATAGCATACAACTATAGCACACATAGCGTTGAAACGTTTAAAAAATACCCTAGCCACTGTGCAGTAAAAAGTAAGTTTAAAAGGTATCGCGTCGTCCTGTAAATTGTACCGCCGCCTTTCTTATGTATTGCACTTGAACATTTTAAAATAATGTTTACTATACATGTTTTAACAATTTACTTGATCTAATAATCGATATGATAGCAGTATTTCTGTATGTCTCACTGCTATAAAGTTAGGTAGAGATAATGATATAATAATGCTTTGCCTGCATCCACGCGTCACTGGACGTTAAAGCTTTTAAGACAATTGCAACAAACCGACTGACAAATGGCTTACCACATACCCCGACAGTAATATCAGTCAGACAAGGATTGCTTATCTGAACATTCGACTGTACAAAATTGTGTCAGTGGCTTCTCCAAATCAGTAGTGTCGACACACGATCCACACATCTTTCGAGATTCGGACTAGATCCAATTCTTAACCGGGATCTAGAAATGAGGAAGAACAAATGGGAAAACAAAGAAGAATCCCCAGGGAAACGAAAAATTAATCGTAATTATGCAGTGCATTCCAAAATCCTTCAACTCCCACAAAACCAGCCTGTTGTAGAAGAGTGTCAGCAGGCCTGCACGAGATCTCCGTATTAAAACTCTACAAAGGGAATAAGAAACAGGGAAACAAGTGCTGCTGAGATGACCGACAGTCCTTACAAGATGTTCTCCCTGACAAGGAATATGTGAGAAACAAAAGTAGGTCTAACACAATCAAAACTGGCAAAACCAGAAATGGCGATATCTTTTCAGGATGATTCTGCAAGATCTGTGAAGTAGACCAGCAGGAAGAAATGATTAAGTGCATCAAATGTTGTGCATTTCTCGGTAACATGTGTGCGAAAGCACAGTAAGTGCGAATAGTACTCAATTATGTGAGCTGTACACCTGAATTCATAGCTATTATTGAAATGCTTTAGCGTAATTTCAAAAGTAACCTAATGTTTTTGATAATGGATAGGTCTTAAGGGCTCTAAATTTTTTCCAGTATCTTAAAATTGATATAACTATTGTTCAAACCAAATTTTTGTATTTCTTGGTACAGCTGAGAAAGATCTTTGGTAAAATTTATAATAAAAGTGGTACATTTTAGCAGACCTGCTTATACGAGATTTTATCACTTTGCAACTTTCATCCTATTATGTTCCTTTAACCGTGGAAAATTTATTTTCGAAACTTTGGTCATTTGTGTATGAGGGAGTGGAGCATACATTATTAGTATTACATTTAGACGATGTACCCTGGAACCTAACAGAGAGGTTCATTAATATAATATGTAGCTACTACTACACCACTAAAAGTTTCAGAACCTTTCTTGATGTTTCAATGTTGTTATTTTGATTCCTGGCTTTCATACTATGGTTAATGGCTAGGACACAAATCAATTCGCTGCTACAACATCTGACAGTACAGCATTGGACAATGGAAAGGGAAAAGAGCTCGACCGTATTAACTAAACACGTTTAGATGTCTCAAACCCTTTTCATGTACTAAGTGTCAGCTAGTTACCTTATGTTGTATTCTTACGTGTGACTAGTACTGGTACAGTGTTCAAGTCTAGGGCAAAATAGCTGAGAGATTTTTCTCCTTGCTTTACTATCTATAATAAGACAAGTAGTTTCATGCGGAATACGTAACAGCAAACTTAGATTATCAAACTGTGGAATTTCGAAGGTACGTTTAGTCAGACTGTGTTATGTTATCCCATGTGCTTGTTGTTACGTGAAGTTAATGTATTGTGCCTGTGAACAAGGACGGTCATTTTAGTCAGCCTTAAGGTCAAGACTGGCTGTGTTACAATCTTTAAATGTCATTCGAGTTTTACGAGAAATATAGACTGCTGATCGTGTTGGTGGATCGTTGATGGTTCAATTGTTTAACTGACTGTATCCACTAGCTTGCTTATAACCCGTGATTTTTTGCCTCATTACAACTGCTTCTACCGAGGCATGTTTCTTTGTGCTGCGTACCGGAGCGCACTGGAATCTGGGGATATGAGGAAGCAGTTCAAGTAGCTGACGAAGCCAGCTGGAATGTGACATGTGTCATCTGCCTGCAGGGAGTCATTTTGCTGTTGAATCACAGAGACATGAAGCTATGGGTTTGTGGTTGTCAGTGGCATATAACGTGCTGTGGTCTGTGAAGCCATCCATCCGGCGTTGGCGTAACTCCTACGGGTCACCCTGACGGGGTGGAACTAGTCCAACCCGCCTTTAAGCTGGACACAGTCCCGTAACTCCTGCCTGCATCCTCTAACAAGAGGATTCCTCCATATTTGATGCTGTGGTGAATTAATCACTATACACCTCAGAATATTTTGATAGGAATGCAGGAGCAAATCAACCCTCCTAGAAACACTGAGGTTAAACACGCGCACTGGTAAAGTATATCGCCCCAGTTTTCAAAACTACATTCCTGGAAATTGAAATAAGAACACCGTGAATTCATTGTCCCAGGAAGGGGAAAC
This sequence comes from Schistocerca americana, assembly GCF_021461395.2. Taxonomy (NCBI): domain Eukaryota; kingdom Metazoa; phylum Arthropoda; class Insecta; order Orthoptera; family Acrididae; genus Schistocerca; species Schistocerca americana. The sequence continues at coordinate 347,637,280 of NC_060120.1, forward strand.
TTTATTGACACATTCCTGGGGTCAGATACATCACATGATCACACTGACAGAACCACAGGCACATAGACACAGGCAACAGAGCATGCACAATGTCGGCACTAGTACAGTGTATATCCACCTTTCTCAGCAATGCAGGCTGCTATTCTCCCATGGAGACGATCGTAGAGATGCTGGATGTAGTCCTGTGGAACGGCTTGCCATGCCATTTCCACCTGGCGCCTCAGTTGGACCAGCGTTCGTGCTGGACGTGCAGACCGCGTGAGACGACGCTTCATCCAGTCCCAAACATGCTCAATGGGGGACAGGGTAGTTGACTTACACCTTCTAGAGCACGTTGGGTGGCACGGGATACATGCGGACGTGCATTGTCCTGTTGGAACAGCAAGTTCCCTTGCCGGTCTAGGAATGGTAGAACGATGGGTTCGATGACGGTTTGGATGTACCGTGCACTATTCAGTGTCCCCTCGACGATCACCAGTGGTGTACGGCCAGTGTAGGAGATCGCTCCCCACACCATGATGCCGGGTGTTGGCCCTGTGTACCTCGGTCGTATGCAGTCCTGATTGTGGCGCTCACCTGCACGGCGCCAAACACGCATACGACCATCATTGGCACCAAGGTAGAAGCGACTCTCATCGCTGAAGACGACACGTCTCCATTCGTCCCTCCATTCACGCCTGTCGCGACACCACTGGAGGCGGGCTGCACGATGTTGGGGCGTGAGCGGAAGACGGCCTAACGGTGTGCGGGACCGTAGCCCAGCTTCATGGAGACAGTTGCGAATGGTCCTCGCCGATACCCCAGGAGCAACAGTGTCCCTAATTTGCTGGGAAGTGGCGGTGCGGTCCCCTACGGCACTGCGTAGGATCCTACGGTCTTGGCGTGCATCCGTGCGTCGCTGCGGTCCGGTCCCAGGTCGACGGGCACGTGCACCTTCCGCCGACCACTGTCGACAACATCGATGTACTGTGGAGACCTCACGCCCCACGTGTTGAGCAATTCGGCGGTACGTCCACCCGGCCTCCCGCATGCCCACTATACGCCCTCGCTCAAAGTCCGTCAACTGCACATACGGTTCACGTCCACGCTGTCGCGGCGTGCTACCAGTGTTAAAGACTGCGATGGAGCTCCGTATGCCACGGCAAACTGGCTGACACTGACGGCGGCGGTGAACAAATTCTGCGCAGCTAGCGCCATTCGACGGCCAACACCGCGGTTCCTGGTGTGTCCGCTGTGCCGTGCGTGTGATCATTGCTTGTACAGCCCTCTCGCAGTGTCCGGAGCAAGTATGGTGGGTCTGACACACCGGTGTCAATGTGTTCTTTTTTCCATTTCCAGGAGTGTATTATTTTTAAAATATATGACTTTCTCCCTCTGGGCCAATTGTGCCCAATGACGTGTCGATCATTTTCATATTTAAAAGACATTAAAATTTATTCATGGTTTTTGCACTCAGTCCCACTGGCAGCAATACAACCTGTATTGTACCCTTCCTAGTACCACGAAGATCAACATGACCCGATAAGCACATTGGAAAATCGTATCTTCCTGATTTTCAAAGCTATTCTTTTTCTCAAAAATATTACTTTCTCTCTCTGAGTCAATTGTATCCAGTGATGTTCTTTTCATTTTTACATTAACAATATTAAAATTTATTCACGATGTTGTTACTGAGTACCACTGAGCCCAGTCTACATTTTTTTTGTTTCTTAAATGTAATAATCATAAAAATAGAATCATTACTGTTAAAATGAACAACTTTAATGTATATTTTGATGTTAGTTCATTAAAATATTTCCAATATATTCGACGTAGCTTACTTGGGTACTATATGAACCTAGTGGCACTCAGTAAGACAAAAATATCCTGCTCCTACGAGGGTTAAGTTATGGACATATCCTCTGTTTTTGTTCGCGATGAATAGGGTGTGATAAAACATTTAATATCTAGTACAGTCTCCGTGCTCCAGTCTAAAATTTTAGTGTGTTGCAAAGCATCTGACTCACCCTTCTTTTATTCTAGCGATCAGTCATTCATTCATACCTGCTATACGGTTTTAGGTCATTACACTCAATAACTCTTTTTATCATATGTTTTAGAAATGACTAAAAGCGTGATTTTATACTACCATTGTCATCACCATCAAAGGATAGCTTTCTGCGACTGGGGGCGTGGTGAGGCACTGAGTAATTAGCCGTGAGCAAGATTTATGGTGGGTAACGTGCCTACCGCTGTGAATTATGTAGGGCTCGTAGATTAATCAGCGACGGATACCGAAAAGAGGAGGCATCTCTAATGTGATTACACTGACGAAGAACGAAGTTCTTCGGCGTCTTCTTTTCCCAGTGGACGTCTGAATCGAACCAAATCAGTCCTTCAGCTGACACATTTCCCAGGGTACAAACGATAAAAGATAGCTTAAAGATTCTTTTTAGTTTTTGCTACAATCATTGTCGTCTAATCTAAATGACCAATAACGTAAATAAAAATAATGTTATGTGAAATGACAGTAACTATTTTCTTTGATCTGTTACTCTTACTTCACATATTTTAAGCTGTTTAATTAAATACAAGCAACGATAAAAGATAACGACGTATCGCCTAAGTAACTGTCATGCCGGTAACAAAAAAAAATGCGAATTCCAACAGTCGGAGAATAAACATACTGGGCCCCTGCACCAGGCTTGCATGATATTCCCACAACAGATCGAACTGCCACCACGTCCATCACCATGCTTTGTGCTAACAAATAACTCCGCTTCAGATGATGAATCACAACGCTACTTAAAATGCCAATTTACGAAAAGGATAGATTGCTAAGCATCATATATCGGCGGATATGATTGGCAGACAGGCAGAACAAAATGACTAGTTAGTTGCAATCTATCCTTTTCATAATATTTTCGCTACTTAAAATGTTCCTTAGGGTGAAAATACTTTGCTCTCGTGTTATCATTTCCGTCGGTAATAGATATTGAATAAAATATGAAGGTCGCCTGCTGTTAAAATTGCGGAATAACATGTTATGGCACTAAGGTTATGTTTAAAGCGGGTCTGGAACTACTACGAGGTGCATTCAAGTTCTAAGGCCTCCGATTTTTTTTCTCCAGACTGGAAAGAGATAGAAACATGCGCATTGTTTTAAAATGAGGCCGCGTTCATAGTCAATACGTCCCAGAGATGGCAGCACCGTACGGCAGATGGAATTTTACCGCCAGCGGCGAGAATGAGAACTGTTTTAAATAAAATGGCGACGTTTTCCTTACGTGAACAGCATGCAATCATTCGTTTTCTGAATTTGCGTGGTGTGAAACCAATTGAAATTCATCGACAGTTGAAGGAGACATGTGGTGATGGAGTTATAGATGTGTCGAAAGTGCGTTCGTGGGTGCGACAGTTTAATGAAGGCAGAACATCGTGTGACAACAAACTGAAAAAACCTCGGGTTCGCACAAGCCGGTCTGACGACATGATCGAGAAAGTGGAGAGAATTGTTTTGGGGGATCGCCGAGTGACTGTTGAACAGATCGCCTCCAGAGTTGGCATTTCTGTGGGTTCTGTGCACACAATCCTGCATGATGACCTGAAAATGCGAAAAGTGTCATCCAGGTGGATGCCACGAATGCTGACGGACGACCACATGGCTGCCCGTGTGGCATGTTGCCAAGCAATGTTGACGTGCAATGACAGCACGAATGGGACTTTCTTTTCGTCAGTTGTGACAATGGATGAGACGTGGATGCCATTTTTCAATCCAGAAACAAAGCGCCAGTCAGCTCAATGGAAGCACACAGATTCACCGCCACCAAAAAAATTTCGGGTAACCGCCAGTGCTGAAAAAATGATGGTGTCCATGTTCTGGGACAGCGACGGCGTAATCCTTACCCATTGCATTCCAAAGGGCACTACGGTAACAGGTGCATCCTACGAAAATGTTTTGAGGAACAAATTCCTTCCTGCACTGCAATAAAAACGTCCGGGAAGGGCTGCGCGTGTGCTGTTTCACCAAGACAATGCACCCGCACATCGAACTAATGTTACGCAACAGTTTCTTCGTGATAACAACTTTGAAGTGATTCCTCATGCTCCCTACTCACCTGACCTGGCTCCTAGTGACTTTTGGCTTTTTCCAACAAAGAAAGACACTCTCCGTGGCCGCACATTCACCAGCCTTGCTGCTATTGCCTCAGTGATTTTCCAGTGGTCAAAACAGACTCCTAAAGAAGCCTTCGCCGCTGCCATGGAATCATGGTGTCAGCGTTGTGAAAAATGTGTACGTCTGCAGGGCGATTACGTCGAGAAGTCACGCCAGTTTCATCGATTTCGGGTGAGTAGTTAATTAGAAAAAAAATCGGAGGCCTTAGAACTTGAATGCACCTCGTACTTGTACGACCGAATAATATTCAAAAATACTTTTCCCTGTGTGACTAGACCACTTTGTAACACCATTTGTCATCTTATAATTCTAAATAAGCAGAAAGATGATATTATTAATTCATATTAGTACGAAAGGACCATATGGTTGAAATATTTTTTATTATATTGATTAATATTAATTACATTACTATTTTGACAGATTAATGTGTTGAATTTAGAATTCACAGCTTGCTAAATAACCTATTAAAAATAAAATCTGCCTTGGTGATAGAATATATTCCTATGGGTGCAGGTGTGTATTCAAGTGCATGTTGTCACACCATCTTCCGGCCATTGCTCCAAAGTCCGAATGTGATTCCACTGACTCACAGTGTTTACAGCTTACGTAAAGGAGCTGTTGTAAAACATAAGACGAGATAATCAAGTTACAGACATATTCAAGATGCTCCTAAGACGTTAAATAGTTCTAGCTGCAAATAAGGTGTGGGACTTTCTGAGTCATTGCTGATACTTACGAGCCACCGTATTGATGACAGACTGTACATTCTTCCGATTTTTGCGAAGATGTGAATGGCTACCAAGGAAACGAAACTTTGTAAGATATTAAATGCAGAAATATTCTCTGATTTTAAAAACTCCATTCAAAATACAGAGACTGTGGCATTAAAATATATCCACGTTACTAACTTAGGATGTTCTTCCCCAACCCCAAAGAAATCCTCTCTATTCGGTAGTAGTACGAGCCAAGGGAGCGCCCATTTTCATTATGATACTACTCGTTGTAACCTGCTGGTACAGCATTACGCGAAATACCAACTGTTAAGAAACACTGGTTTTTCTAATCAGATTCCCTGACGAGAAACCATATTTGCAATGTACAAGATTTAAGGGATTGGTGGTTGGTTGGTACAGGGCTATGCAGGGTTCTATTCAGAAAATGATGCTCGACGTTGTCATAAGATCCAGCCATGCATGTCTCCGTTCATGTCCATTACCTGAGGTAAATAAAGTAACACTTACAGACTGTGATCCTCCAATCAAATAGGTAAAGCACTGGCAAGTTAAGCAAAATCTGAAACAAACACGAATTGCCATTAAATGAATAAAATAACTGGCGTTGCTGATAATAAATTGCTCTAGAAAAAACCACAAATCTATGTTGCATAACGTAATAATTTATTCAATCAATCAGATTGAAAATATCGAGAAATGGTGGTACTACAATAATTCAGCTTAAGAAATACAAATTGTTAAATGTTCAGGTGTAGTTCAAATTGCGTAAATCTACATAACCAGAATGGTGGTAGACTCACAACAAATCAATAACTGTCACTAGTTCGCCTAACGTAGTCCCATGCTTTGAACCCAGAACAGCAAGTATATCACGTCAAAGGTCCTTAAAACACATCGTATGAGATTTCCTGAACAGATGAAGTTCATATGAACTCCCTGAATTAAAGCCCCACTTCCGATCATACACTGTCACACCTAGAAGTTGTCTTTCTATCCTGTCTCGACACGAAGTTCACTGTATCTCCATACAAAGTCTTTGACGCTCCATCATCTCTCAAGTGTTCCCTGCCGCAGCTTGACACAAAGTTATACCTCTTTCCCGTCTCTTTTTCTGACACATCTCCACCCCAAGTGTTTCAATCCTTTCTACATCTCTCAGAAATCCACAGCTCCCAAGAGCCACCCTACGAATTCGAATGTCCGCTCAATGAGAAACAAACGCTGCCGCTCCAAATAGCTTGATTAATTGAAATCTGTAAAATGGACCAAGCTTTGCATAGTAATAAAGTAACAGATTAGATGTATGACTTAAATTAAAGGAACATTTGTTCCTGCTTCAGTAGAGGCTGAACTTAAAATTGTACAAATGATTCAAATGGCTCTGAGCACTATGGGACTTAACATCTGAGCAAGTTCAATAGCGTAATTGGGCAGTGCAGAGTTATACAGCAGTATTTGGAAGCATTGCTTTATTCAGAAGTGTAATGTTGGCGCGCCACCTGCGCGCTGTTCCGCAGGTCCGCCGTCTCAGTACTCCTGGACTGCCGACACCGCTGCTGCGATCATCATGGCCGCCCGACGATGGATGTCAGCCGCGAACGCCCAGTCGCCGCTCGCCGAGGCGTAGAGACTGGCGCCGTTGCGCCTGCGTTTCCTGAGACTGTTACAGTCCCTGGTCCCCACCACCGTCCGTCCCGTTTGGCCCGCTCTGTCCGACGATGGGACGAAGGTGGTTGTACTGGTCACCTGTGGCCCTCGGGCCGCCGATGCTCCCAGTACAGGACCGCACTGCCGGCCGAAGTGGCCGTGCGGTTAAAGGCGCTGCAGTCTGGAACCGCAAGACCGCTACGGTCGCAGGTTCGAATCCTGCCTCGGGCATGGATGTTTGTGATGTCCTTAGGTTAGTTAGGTTTAACTACTTCTAAGTTCTAGGGGACTAATGACCTCAGCAGTTGAGTCCCATAGTGCTCAGAGCCATTTGAACCAGGACCGCACTCGAACCCGCGCCCTCCCGGATGCTCAAAAAAAATGGTTGAAATGGCTCTGAGCACTATGGGACTTAACATCTGAGGTCGTCAGTCCACTAGAACTTAAAACTACTTACACCTAACTAAGCTAAGGACACCACACACATCCAAACCCGAGGCAGGATTCGAACCTGCGAACGTAGCGGTCGCGCGGTTCCAGACTGAAGCGCCTAGAACCGCTCGGTCACAGCGGCCGGCACTCCTGGATGATGTGCCGCAACTTGCCGTTAGTGGTGCTTGCTGGATGGCAACACCCGTCGCCGTCTCCAGCGCTGTTTCAGCGTTGCTGCGCCTCCCGCAGCGTGCGCCACGCCAGACCCTGGTATGCCAGTTGGGAAGCGAACGTGGCCTATCCTGGAGCTGCTGCAGACCGCTGTCACTACCCACCTTTAGGCAGACTCCAAGTTCCCGGCTGCCGTTCCGTCCCGCCCCGGTGTTGTGTCCCCGGATGCGGAATACAGCCCGAACAAGTACATAGAAATAAAGAACAGGTTACAAAGAATATTCACAACATCGCTGCCAGATTGGCTCCTGCAAGCGTATACCAGCACAGGTCCGACCCGACTCTCAACTGACCGGGCACATACTTGTCTCTAGTTAAAATTGCCTGTCTATTTATACCGCTTTTCCTCTCGCTTCTGACGCAGTGTCAGAGAGAGACAGAAACTATGGCAGGGGTAAATTCCCATACGTCAGCTTCTTACAGATCGCGCCTTTACAGAATTTTAACAAAATTCCCCTTTTCTACGACTAAGAGTAATACTAGCGCAGCACGTCGAAGAAGCAATGACGGAAATAAAGGAAATGTTCAAGAGTGGAACTAAAATACAAGGTGAAAGTATATCACTGATAAGATTCGCTGATGACATTGCTAACCTGAATGAAAGGGAAGAAGAATTACGGGATCTGCTGAATGGAATGAACAGTCTAATGAGTAGAGAATATGGATTAACAGTAAACTGAAGAAAGACGAAATTAATGAGAAGTAGCAGAAATAAATTCGGCGAGAAAATTAACATCGCGATTGTTTATCACAAAGTAGGTGCAGTTAGGGAATTCAGCAAAGTAACCCATACCGGACAGAGCACGGATGACATAAAAAGTAGACTAGCACTGGCATAAAGGCCATTCCAGGCCAAGAAAAGTCGACCAGTATCAAACACAGGTCTCAATTTGAGGAGTAAATTTCTGTGAATGTACGTTCCGAGCACAGCATAGTCCGGCAACGATACATGAACTGTAGAAAAATGAGGAAAGGAGAAAAGCGAAGCTTTTGTATTGTGGTGTTAGAGAAGAATGTTGAAAATTAGGTGTACTGACAAGGTAAGGAACGAGGAGGTTCTCTGCCGAATCGGAAAGGAAAGGAATATATGGGAAACACTGACAAGAAGATGAGAAAGGACGATAGTACATCTGCTACAACGTCGGGGAATTACTTCCATGGTACTAGAGGGCGCTACAGAGGTTCAAATGGCTCTGAGCACTATGGGACTTAACTTCTGAGGTCATCAGTCCCCTAGAACTTAGAACTGCTCAAACCTAAATAACCTAATGACATCACACACATCCATGCCCGAGGCAGGATTCGAACCAGTGACCGTAGCGGTCGCGCGGTTCCAGACTGTAGCGCCTAGAACCGCTAGGCCACTCCGGGCGGCAGCTATAGAGGGTAAAAACTGTAGAGGAAAACAGAAACTGACATACATCCAACAAATAACTGAGGAAGTAGGTTGCAAGTGCAGTCGAAAGACTGATGACTCAAAAAAAAAAAAAAAAAAAAAAAAAAAAAAAAAAAAAAAAAAAAAAAAAAAAAGTGAGAGAGACACGTTAGCTCTATGTAGTAAATGGACCTTTAAATAGTTGGAGATGTTGTGAGAGTAACCGGGTAACGGGCCACAGCTTCCTGCTTCAGCCGGCGTTTACGTCTTCACTCCACAAAATATCCGCTTTTTAGCTATAATCTGCCACCACAGGGCTGCTCCTAATTTGTCTGGTGTACTGTTCGCGACGTGCTCCTCTGCACTTGCGCACAATGGACTCTGCGAGTCGAGCCAGCTCTCACTGCAGTAGTTAGCTGCACACACAGACAGCTTGCTGTATAATTAGCACGACCTGTTCATCAGCCACAAGTGTTTAATTACTCGGTTTACATGGCAAATTACACTTAGACTTTTACTGCAACAACTCACTGTAAACGAAGGCGGCACTACAAAACAATCCGTTTTGTTTGCTCGCAATTACTGACAAGTGGCTGATGCAGAGTGCGAAGGGGAGGTGAGAAACTCACAACCTGGCACAGAGAGGGCGTGGATATAAACGAAATTTGATTTTTATGACGTCGGTACATGTTACCACTCCTATAGTTTCATGTTACTGTATTCGAAGCGCTGAGAATCACAATGACCATAAGTACACCGTCGTCAATTTTATGACTGTAACATGTACAAATGCTCCTGGCATCAATTGATCTTACGGTGAACCAGCGCTATCAGTGTATATGAGCATCTGCGAAAAGCTGTCTCGCCAGTTTCTCTGATATTCACTTTCACAAGGGCCCAAAGCACAAATTTTCAATGCTGAAGGACAGCCTACACTGGCGCCCGTTTCTTCACGAAAGTTGGAAGCTCTTGAAGGAACGTTCTACCATAACCTCCTTCTCTGTGGTTTCAGTATGTAAAATGGACAAGTTTTCAAAAACTTTAAGAGCGTTACCGAGCTCACCACCAAACCAAAAGTTGATATACGTGGTAACATTGTACAGTTTAGAATGGGATTTTCACTTTGCAGCGGAGTGTGTGCTGATATGAAACTTCCTGGCAGATTAAAACTGTGTGCCAGATCGAGACTCGAACTCGGGAGTCCGCAATATCCTTTCTTCCAGTAGTGCTAGTTCTGCATGGTTCGCAAGAGAGCTTCTGTGAACTTTGGAAGGTACGAGACGAGGTACTAACAGAAGTGAAGCTGCGAGGACGCGGTGTGAGTCGTGCGTGGGTAGATCAGATGGTACAGCACTTGCCCGCGAAAGGCAAAGGTCCCGAGTTCGAGTCTCGGTTCGGCAGACAGTCTTAATGTAAAGTTCAGAAATTTTGCAATGAAGTTTTCAAAATCAAATGCAAATGGTTCAAATGGCTCTGAGCACTATGGGACTTAACAGCTGAGGTCATCAGTCCCCTAGAACTTAGAACTACTTGAACGTAACTAACCCAAGGACATCACACATATTCATGCCCGAGGCAGGATTCGAACCTTCGAGCGTAGCGGTCGCGCAGTTGCGAACTGAAGCGCCTAGAACCGCTCGGTCATATGGACGGCTACGAAGTTTTCAACAGGTTGCTATGAATTGTTGTTTAAACGTAAAATGTTCAGCGTTCGAGTCCTGATAGGCCACCATTTTCGTCGAGTCACACAGAGGTAGGCCACAGTTTGTTTTTGAGCCTCAGTTTGTTGATGCCTTGCAAAATCTGGTGCCCAAATACGTAGGTGATAGACAAATATCATCTATGAGACACGAAGACTTAATAAAACTACTATATCTCACTCTTGAAGTGATCAGACAGAGATATCCGAACCTCTATCCAGGAAAGGTGACTAATGAAAATGATGGTAGCGAGGACCATGAAGTGTTGGGATAGGTCGTAATTGTTGTGTGGTGCATTTAGTATCTGTTCCTTATGTTCTGATTCTAGTTTCACAATAATTACAAACTATACAACAGTCCAACAGACACTATTGCCACTAGCCCATGTATAAAAATTTTGCGGATTAATATTAATAGTAATAATACTAAATATTAATTAAAATGTCATAACATAGTTTAAATGGTTTATTTTATAGGAGATATGGGATTCTCATACTTAGAAAACCAGTCACACCTATGAGACTGGTGGTTTGCCTTATAAACTTGATCTTCACAAACACCTATTTTTGCCATAACTTTGTGCTTTGTGTCGTTACGTTCTCCAGTGCCTGAGTTACATGTTACTACAGGTATCGCGCTTCTCATTGTTTTCACCAACATTTGAGTATACGCATTACTGTGCCAGTTTGTGTACTTCAAGAAAGTTCCTTCCATTTTTTAAGAATTGACCTGCTGCTGCATGGGAGCATGCGACCTTATAAATGTTTATATAATAACTTATCACGACAGTTCACCTAATTATAATAGTATTCACATTACCGGTTTTGGCGATTTATCTCCATTTTCATATATTTATCCATTAACAGCTTCGTAATGACACAGAAATTAAACTGAATGTGAAGGTGAATGTCGTGTGATTAGGGCCTCCCGTCGGGTAGACCGTTCGCGGGGTGCAAGTCTTTCGATTTGACGCCACTTCGGCGACTTGAGCGTCGATGGGGATGAAATGATGATGATTAGGACAATACAACACCCAGTCCCTGAGCGGAGAAAATGTCCGACCCAGCCGGGAATCGAACCCGGGCCCTTAGGATTGACATTCTGTTGCGCTGAGCACTCAGCTGTCGGGGGCGGACAGAAATTAAATTTAAATGCAATACGAACGTAATGAATCGGTACAAAATTTCTCAAATGAATTCGCAACTGGGAGTAAGGACTACCATCAGCAGTAAAATGGAATGATGACAATGAAAATTTGTGCCAGACTAGGGTTAGAGCGGTCGCCTTACCTTTTGGCTATGCATTCACAACTTACAGCCAAACCTAAACTTCTATATGCCATCAACCGTGCGTGTACGACCTGAACTCGTACATCCATTATGTATATTCCAGTGCAAGTCAGGCGTACTTGAAAGTCGCTTGCCCGGTATCGGCAGATAAATACTATATTGCAGTGCCAGTGTTTATTCTGATTCTGATGATCAGAATAACACAGGCACTACAATATCGTACTATAAAATAAGGCAATTCATTTTACACTATGTTATCGCACTGTAAAAGAGAGTGATTCAGTCTCTTTTACCAAGTGATGTGATGTACAATCCATTGACATATTTTAGGTCATTTCGTGGTGTTCAGAATGCAGGGGTGCTTTTATCGTTTTCTCTGCCTCGTGATGACTGGGTGTTGTGTGCTGTCCTTAGGTTAGTTAGGTTTAAGTAGTTCTAAGTTCTAGGGGACTGATGACCATAGATGTTAAGTCCCATAGTGCTCAGAGCCATTTTTTTTAGCCAGCTTTTATCGGTTACACTGACGTCCTTGAATTGTTTCCTGCACCTATTCCCGTCAAAAGTGCGGTTAATAATTCTGTTTCATAAATTTCGGCCCTGTCTTTCTTTACATTAGCATCACTAACACTGTTGTAGCCACATTTTGTTGTCGACGTGCATGTCGTCAAAAGCCACCGAAATACCGCTAGTGTCAGTGTCAAAAGATACACATACTCAATTTCAAGAGTTCGTTGTATAATACTCCTAGTAAATGACAGTGTGCTCTCAGAGTAAATTTGATTGATGCACACTACACTCTTTCATCTGGTGGAGGCCCAGCATGCTGCCCTAAGACTAGCGGATAGTTCCACGGATTGGTAAGCTACGATGAACTAGAGCAATAGCGACGCAGATGACGACTGGAACCGAAACGTGGATGGCTCTCACCGGAATTATCTAAGAAACACACCATCACACACACACACACACACACACACACACACACACACACACACTACCGTTTACGCTAATGAGCGCGACTTATATCCTGGCGCGCATTGATATTGAACTCTGTGCTACCTGCTCCACGGGGTGCGTGGCGTGGAACATACAGGGTGATTCAAAAAGAATACCACAACTTTAAAAATGTGTATTTAATGAAAGAAACATAATATAACCTTCTGTTATACATCATTACAAAGAGTATTTAAAAAGGTTTTTTTTTTCACTCAAAAACAAGTTCAGAGATGTTCAATATGGCCCCCTCCAGACACACGAGCAATATCAACCCGATACTCCAACTCGTTCCACACTCTCTGTAGCATATCAGGCGTAACAGTTTGGATAGCTGCTGTTATTTCTCGTTTCAAATCATCAATGGTGGCTGGGAGAGGTAGCTGAAACACCATATCCTTAACATACCCCCATAAGAAAAAATCGCAGGGGGTAAGTAAGATCAGGGCTTCTTGGAGACCAGTGATGAAGTGCTCTGTCACGGGCTGCATGGCGGCCGATCCATCGTCTCGGGTAGTTGACGTTCAGGTAGTTACGGACAGATAAGTGCCAATGTGGTGGCGCTCCATCCTGCTGAAATATGAATTGTTGTGCTTCTTGTTCGAGCTGAGGGAACAGCCAATTCTCTAACATCTCCAGATACTGTAGTCCAGTTACAGTAGCACCTTCGAAGAAAAAGGGACCAAAAACTTTATTGGCTGAAATGGCGAACAAATGTACAACTAAATGAAACTTTATAGCTCCCTTAACTCGCCGACAGATAGTGCTTAGCTCTGCCTTTTGTCGTTGCAGAGTTTTAAATTCCTAAAGTTGTGGTATTCTTTTTGAATCACCCTGTAGTTTACCTCATGTTCGCCCCTGCACCAGGGTGCTAGAATTTGTGGGCGGACCCGCTTCGCCTGGGCAATCGGCCGTTCTGTGTAGCATACGAAGTCTGAGGAAAGGCAAAAGAATATTGCGATTGACAGTCACGGCAGATAGTTCCTTCGCCGATACATAATTACAAATATCTAACAACATTGACTGTTTCTGGAATCACAATTCTGGTACGTTTACTATTTTTTACTGTTTTAACTGGAAAATTCAAGCTGTAGCCATTCATAATTCCGCCGAGTTGCTGAATCAAAATACCTCCTGGTGTGGACTTGGGAATGACACAAGTTTTGAGCTACCTGCAATTGCTCTGTCACCAATGGAAGGCGGCGATGATCTTGATATTACAATTCGAGTCATGACCGGTGTTTTGAATCAGAAGTATTCAACTTTGAGCCTTACTCGCTTCTTTTACTCAAGTCATATCCGCAATTTTTAATTGTAACAATCTGTCCTCAAGTGAGGCACAAATTCTTCAGGGTGCCACAAGATCAATGGAGAAATACGACAGAAAGGATCACTTGAAGCAGAAAACTTGATATGGACGTTTTCCCCATTCTGAATGGTTTCCGAGGCAGAACAAATTTAATGTACATTAGTATGTGAGCTGGTAATGGGACTACGCCACATCACTTCAATAGTGTGTTGCTGTTCCTGCAGATGTTGCTGAATTACATGTGCAGAAAGAAAATGGGAACCTGAAGAATACCTCTTTAACGCACTATCATGAAAACTCTGGTAAACAGTCTACGGACATGAATTCGCCCTCGGAAAGCACCGACGGTCTTCTTCGACAGCTGGAGGAGCACTACCGTCGCAGAAACTGTAAACATATACCATATCTGCATATTATTCCTTCGTGTTCAGCAATTTAGCCTTGCATTACACAGTTAACCGATGATTCTTTGATACATTTTCAATCCTACCCACGCACTACTTCACTGACATTCAGCGGGCTAGTTTGATGACAGAAACACATCCCGAGCACAGAGATTGAAGGCAACGAGGCAGGATGGGTTAGAATAATCAGTTCAGTCAAACTGCTGATTATTAACCGCTCCTCCTGGGAAATTCTGGAGTAGATCTTTCGTAGGAGCCAACATACAATACCGTTTCCTTTACACACTCATACTTTAAATACCACCGTAGTGTGTCAGTTCGCGAGATCTCGAGCCCCATGTTAGGCTCCAACAGGTGGTAACGTGCGTAATATCGATGACCACGCTGGTCGCCAAAAATTTGGTGGATGGGAATTTGTAGCCAAGGTACAGGAAACAGTTAATTGTCGTTTTGTTTGCTGGTCGCGAAGCTTGATCAAAATAGTTAAACCAAAAGTCACCTCTTTACCGAACGTGTGCAAAAATATCCGAATGACTAAAAGGTAAGCACTGGTACTGAATTTGTTTGGAAATACAGAGTATTAGGACACTTGGAGTGGGCAGATATGGCACAAAAAGGTTCTCTGAGGAACTGGCTTGTCAGACATCAATCGGCCGTCGACGGAGCAGAGTTAGTTGTCGGCGGGGATCAATCTGTGGTAGCGTGTGTCTGGGCTTCTGTCTTGCCCTTCATCTCTGCGAGCTGGCAGTGCGTGGAGGATGACAGCTGTCGGCTGTTGAATAGCCCGTTACACAGTACAGTCCGCGGAAGGGGGTGGGGGGGCTACAGGTGTCTCGCGTTCACTTCAGGTAGTCGCGTTACGAGTGGCACAGAATGAATCGGATTTTAAGCAAACGACGGTGATCATGACAATGACTCCTTGTCAGCAGAGTCGATACTAGAACAAATATTGGGATCAGACTGTAAAAGCAGCATTAAGTATGACAAGGAAGACTGGCTTCAGAAAAGGAAATCCCGTGAGAATAAGCATAGGACTGGAATGAAACTCAGTAAAGCCAGGAATGGGAGTTTAAAGAACATGAAGTGTACTGAAGTAACCACAGGATCGAATCAGAAAAAGGGGAAATGAAGATAAAGTCCTGACTATTTGGTCTTGAGATGAAAAAGAAATTGCCATCCTTAGACAAATAGCTGGGGTTGATGATACTAACGCGTGTGAGGTTGATATTTCATTCATTATTTTAAAATAAAAATCGTCATATTCTCGTGTCACAACTTTTTCAGAATTTGCTAAAATCATCTATGGTGGTAATTTTTATGAGAAAATAAACAAATTGTTTAAAAATTTTGGCGCAAGTTTAGCATTTACCATCAATATATTCTGCAAAAGAAGGTCAAACATACAGTCGACAGTGCAGATAGGAACTCGGTTGTCTACAAGGTTCTTTGTAATGAATGTAACGGACTGTACCTTAGACAAATATGTCGTAGTTTTCTTATCCGTTACAACGAGCGTACAATGGTACTGCTCGTAATAATCATTGTTTGGCCACTACGTGATACAAAACAGCCATCCTGAAGGACCGATCAAAGGGAATTAAAAAATTTTACATAATGCCCCTAAAAAGCATCTGTTAAATATCCTTGTAGAAATGATTTATGCACTTTATGGAATTTAAAGAGAAGCATTTGTAAGACCTATTTGATGATTTGCTGTAGCACTTTTCTCTTGTTCTTTCTTTTGTTTCAGATATTTTTATGATATTTAATTCTTTTTTATAATTATACAGTTCTTTTTCAGGCATTCAGCCTGTATATTTTTATAGATCTTATTCTATTTTAATCCTTGTCAAGCACACAACTGACAGGTTTTTGTCACTTCAGTACTGTTATTAATACTTATGTCAGTGGGCCACGCGGGGTAACCGCGCAGTTTAGGGCGTCTTGTGTGGTTCGAGCGGCTCCCCCCGTCGCAGGTTCGAGTCCTCCCTCGAGCATGGGTGTGTGTGTTGTCCTTAGCTTAAGTTAGTTTAATTAGTGCGTAAGCCTAGGGACCGATCACTTCAGAAGTCTGGTCCCACAGGACCTTACCACAAATTTCCAAAGTTACTTGAAGTTGTCCATATGATCTACTATTTCGCTAAATACTGACTTACATAATATTCATCATCCTAACAGGGAATGATGTGATAGTTTACTAGAAAATTTTTTGCCGCTGATGAACTATTATTGTTGATTTTTCGGCCGACTGGTCGGCTCATCAATGTTCCGGCCTCCATGGCGATTGACGGCATCCATCGGCAGTACATCTTGGGCGCATCGGTGATGGTGTCTTCATGGTAGCCGATGGCGTCCGTTACTGATACATGTTTGGCTTGTCGTTTGCCTTAGGACAGAAGTACTTTAACGATAGGCCGTCTCCATGATAACTCACGTCATCGATTACATTTATATTTGCATCAATTACGCTACTATCGCTGTATTGTTACTTCCACGCACTGCCCGTAAGTGTCACTAACGTTTCTTTTAAATGTTTATTATTGGCTGACATGTAATTTCAGTTACTTTCTTTTACAAACGTAGCTAATATTTATGGTGGCTAATTTCGATGTATTTTAACTTGCTATTTTATGATTTTTGTTTTAGAACCTGGTTACCATTAGAAAAAAAGTATTTAAGAAATACTTTTGTAATGAATACTTACTATTTCTTGTAAATCTTGAGCTGAAATCCCAAAGCGAAATCTCTCGAAAAAACTCTCACGAGGTCACACCCGTCACTCAGCGTCTCCATCAAAAAATCTATTGGATCTCATCAATCCACCGACAGTAGCTTCCCCACTCTTTCACTCATCGGTTTTCGATCCAGCCCTTCGCCTCTTCCGTTTCCTAAGCGCTGAAATTTCATTGTGAAATCCAATTATTGACTAAAGATATACGCGTCAGTGCCAGCCAGCTGACGAGTCTTGCTGATACGTTCTCCTCTTAATTTCTCATCGAAGTGTGTTGTTTATGGACTTCCATCTACTTAGATCCAGCACACGATTTTATCCCTCTCCATCACTCCATCCCCCCCCTCCCCTCTCCCCCCTCCCCGGCCACGTGGCGTACCGCCCGAGGAGTCTTCAGGTGGCTTCAGGCTGGTCGCTCACCTGTACAGTAGCTCCCCATTTTTTTTTTTTTTTCGTGGAGACGTAAGCTTAGCGGCTGGATGTGTTTTCATAGCGCAGACAGGCAGTTGGTCACTCGGCTTCGCGGGAGGATTTACACAGAGCACCAACAAGTGACTCTTCTAGTGTGTAGAGCTGTGCACCCCAGTCACATGCTGTTTCTCGTACCTTGGCAATCACTACAATATATTTTGGAGAGAAATAGTCATTTAGTATTTATTACACAAGTTTACGGTGAAATCATCACTTATTTCGAGCAAATAAACTTTTACAGGTGTACTTGATAATCCCGCATCTCGTGGTCGTGCGGTAGCGTTCTCGCTTCCCACGCCCGGGTACCCGGGTTCGATTCACGGCGGGGTCAGGGATTTTCTCTGCCTCGTGATGGCTGGGTGTTGTGTGCTGTCCTTAGGTTAGTTAGGTTTAAGTAGTTCTAAGTTCTAGGGGACTTATGACCACAGCAGTTGAGTCCCATAGTGCTCAGAGCCATTTGATAATCATATTTGATGGTATTGTACTGAATTTATCATTTTACATTATATCTACAGCTGTAGCTGTAGTCCGCAAGCCATCTACCATGTGTGGAAGCGGGTACTTTAATATCACTACCTTTTCCTCCCTTTTCTGTTCCATTTGCGAATAGCGAATTGGAAGAGTGATTGCCCGTAAACTACCGCATAAGCGTTAATTTCTCTGTTTTCCTTGTTGTGGGAATTTTGTGAGACGTATGCGGGAGGAAATAATATGTTGCCATATCTTTCTAAAATACTCTCTCAGAATTTCAACAGCAAACCAGTCCGTGACGCACAACGCTACTATTGTAGTGATTGCCACTGCTGTTTGTTGAACACCTCCGCAGCACTCTCGATTCCGTGACGAAGCATGCAACTCTTCGTTGGGGCCTACCTATCTCTGCTATTATTCTAGCGTGGTGAGGGCCCCAGACTAATGAGCAATACTCAAGCACCGGTCGGACTACCAAGACGTTGCTCGTTTATAGCCGTTACTCGTTTATAGAACAGATAAACACTATTCATCACTTTCGATGTATTGAAATGTAGTTAGAAGAATGCGGCAGGAAACCAGAGTCCGAAACTCGTACTTCAACGAACTGCGAGAACAGTCTATATAGACCTCCTGCGGAGGCAAAAGCAATTAGATCTTCCATATCAAGCAGTGAATGGAGCGAAAAGCTAAGTGACATACCCTACTGTGAACTGAGGTAGCGCTTATCCTTTATTACCTCGGTTTCACGAAAATAAGTCATATTAAGCCAGAACTCTCAAATATCTGTCATAGGTACAAAAAGATTTATAGAAAGATGCGGACAATTTACTAATTTTCGAAATAATATTCAATGCAGTGCGGGAGGTCATTAAAAAGGAAACATGGAGAGACAAACAAAGGTGTAATAAGGTAGTAGTGATAAGGGAGGGGGATAAACTAATGAATGATCCACACCACCATAGCAAATAATATGAATGAGCATTTCTCAAGTATTGCAGAGAAATCAAACAAAACTTTTAAAAAATATATCACCTGTCCATGGGAGCATTCAGAACAACATAGGGAATGTACCTCTCTAAGTTGGGTGTTTGCTGCGAGTTGAAGACATGTGCAGAGCTTGGTTTGTCATTACAGCAAACAGTTTGCTGATTCTGAGAAGTATCCAAGACGACCAATGTATTTGATGTTACACAACATTTACTGTTAGACTAACTGTTCCACCCAAAATAGCTGTTTCGATAAATCTTTAGGATTGCTGATAATGAGAAGTTTACTGTTTCATAGGACAGGTTTTCAGAGTAATTCACTGCACAGAAGCAAGTAGTCACTGTAGTGGATCATTATCGTAGTTTATTTATCATGATTTCTTCACTCCGGAAGCCTAAATTCCATCGACCTTCCCTGAGGAAAAGCTTTATAAAGTGTCGCTGTCAGTTAAATTAAAATACTTGAAGATGTCATGAAGTTTGCTAGGAGTACGTTCCAGCCTGAGGCATCGAATTTTACAATAAGGTGGGCTGCGACAATGCTGTTACGAATACAAACAGTTCATTGGAAGGAGAAGCACAATGGAGTTCTTATGAAACTTTCACAACTATAATGTTTATTATGGCACCCACTTTTTACAATTCTCAGACTCCTGATCATTTTCATCGTATTCAAAAAACAATATTGATGGTGCAAGAGCGAGAGAAGACCAATTTTTTAAAAAATTGATAAATATCGTAATAAACCTCTGTTTAGCTATGTAATGATCAATTACGATGTGATGGTTCCCTAAGTAAAGGTTGTGAAGAGACCAGACTGATTAACAAAGTTTTCCAATATCTGGAGGGTTTGTGTTTTACTCGAAAGTACACAGATTGACTTATCTAGTTCTTGCGCCATTGTGTCCAAGGTAACAACCGCAGATCATGAAGTCAGTAAAACTGAGCGAAACTTGTACATGCTCCTTAACAAACATAATAAATCAGTCCCTCGTACCAGGGAAATTCTCAGAGTGTTTAAAGCAGTCAAGAGTTGTACCTCTGTTGAAGAAATTAACGCAGAGAACACAGCAAAAAATTTAGATACGGTGGTTCAGGTAGATGCCGTTTTTCTCGACTTCTGAAAGGTTTACGATACCGTTCCGCCCAGGTACCTAAAGAATCAAAATACGAGCATAGGGAGTATCAGACAGGACCGAAGAGTTTCTAGCAAACAAATCTCAGCATGTCATCCTCAACGGAGAGAAGTCTTTAGACGTAAAGGTAACTTTGGGCATCGCCCACGGGAGTGTAATAGGATCATTATGTTGTGCATTATATGTCAATGACCTAGTAGGGAACAAAACATGAAAAGTTTAGTATATAGAGAAGCCGAAGCACTAGAAAATTGTAGCAAATACAGGAGCTGCAGAGGATAGACGCTTCGTGCAGGAAGTGGACGCTCACCGTCAACGAACGTAACGAACTGCTACACAGACGTGAAGATCCTTTATTGTATGATCAAACGAGTGCACAATAATCCCTACTAAGAATATAATGGCGACTCTGGGAAAAATTTGACGTTTGACTTTTGGGTCACCTATATTCTTGAGCTCATCCTTATCATTGACGTCATCGATGATTAAAATCAGTCAGTCAGTCAGTCAATAAAATGAATAACCAATTCCAAATAGCTCAACTGTGCTGTATTCACCAAGTTCGCCTCTTCCCCGCCGCCTCCTCTTTCGAAACAATTAGAGACTAGTATTAATAAGATCCATAAAATGGCGCCAAATATGCAATAAGAAATTACGTAATCTCCGCTTCATAGTCATTGCCAAAAGATATTCACATGCTTCTGTCGTAATATTGAAACGATGCGTGAAAATGCTGTCAAGTTCCATTATTTACGTAAAACTGCGTAAATGCAGATGGCCTAAAGTACTACCTTCTTTCCCCTCTTCTCCAGAGCTTAGTATAGCTGTCATTAAAAGGCCTTGCCATACAAAAACATGACAAGCTACCAGTGATAAATAATAAACGACTAGTTCTGAAAAATCATGAAAACCGAGTGTGAAGATTAAGTAAAACTGAAACATTACAATTACAATGTAGCCTCATTTGGACTGTGCCCTAAAGTACCCGAACGACCTGAAATATTTATCAAAACATACTTCATACACTTAAACAAGAAACTGGATTGTGTAACATCACTAAAATGTTGTAAAAAACATATGTTTGCATTACTGGGTTCAAAACGTATTTGTTGACAGGCTCATCAATTTCGTTGAAAGCAATAAGTCATTCGGTATTTCATATTGGACTGAGTATATAACAGTGTCTTTATAAACAATTGAAAACCAACATTTGCTTATAAAATGTAATTGATAAATTAGTAGTATGTAGTTGCTGAAGATGAGTATTACTTTAAATATTATTCTACAAATCTCGAAAATCGCGAAATAAAATCAACTGCCAAGTCATGTCCAGCTTCTGACTGTTACCAATAGATATCTGTACTGCTAAAAACGTTTGAATTTTAGTTTATGGACCACACTTGGTGCAAGACACAACAGGACGTTAAACGAATTATTTTCCACATCTATGACTCTTGTAAAATGTCAAAATGTCTGTAAAATACCTAAGAAACGCAAAAATTCTAATGTTTACGTCAAGACAAGTGCAAGAATTAGGTACTAAAAGGATCAAAAGGTGCGTTCATGGAATAGAGAGGGTCTGGGCCAACCGGGAGAGAGGAGGTGCATCGACTGACGCCTTCTGAGAACAGGGAGAGGGAGAACCATATGGTAGGATCGATATAGAGGAAGATTTCGGTCCTGTGACCCGAGGAGGAAACCGAGGTGGTGTAGGCCGGCAGCTGCAGACGTTGTCAGAGCGACAGGGATAGTGGCAGGAAGCGTACAGTGCTGTGAAGAAACTGGGTATGGGGTCCAGAGTCGCGCCAGAAGCAGGAACTAGTGCCGACGGTGTCCGGAAATAGTCATCCCTGGCGGTATGTCGGTGGCGGAGGCTGCGTACCGCAGGAGCCATGGCGACATTGTCCAGAGGTTTGGATGCTGGGCCAGGGACCAGAAACTGTGGCGGGGTATGGATGTGAATACCCCGCAAGGTAACTCCGACGAAAGCAGTGTTGCTTCCGTCAGTAGTCACACAGTAAAAAGAAAGCAAAAGGTAGCTCCACTGCAGCACTAGACATGCTGGAGCAGGCCCAAGATACACTGAAGTGGTGCAGAGGAATCGGCACAAACGCCGAGAGACAGGTGACGAGAGCTAATGTCCGACAAACAGACCATAAGTCACACAAACGAGAAGAGGTACACAAGAGAACGTCCACTAGGTGCGAAGGAAGTGCGTGTAAAGTGAAGTTCCACAAATACCACGTCGCCATCAGCTACGGGACAAGAAGCAGGAATGAGGTACAAGAACCACAAAACAACAGAAGGAAAGTAAACAGGCTAAAGCGCTGCCTATCCGGGCCGGAAACACACAAGTAATCACTGATTCGGGAAAAGAATAAGAATACGCTACAGGTGGTCAAAAAATAAAGGCTCAGGTAAACAATGAACAGTAAAAACTATTTGAATTAAGAGACCGCATTCTTATTTCTTGGAAACCAATCTTAAAACTATCATGATTCTTCTGGTGTGAACACAAAACAGTACTTAAGGAAGAATACCTTGTAATTTTGGATTCTGAATTAAAATTCTTGGCTCATTTACCACAGAAACAAAGTTCCGAAGGGAACAGTTTGAGTCCAAATTCACAACGAGGAAAATCTCTCAGTCTGGTCCAATCAAATTTAAAACAAATCGATCACTTCATCGGGGCTGTGGCTTCTTCTGAATGACCATGTCGCAGAATTCGGGACGAGAAGCCCGTTTCGAACAGTCCTGACTCTTAGAGTAAGCTCCAGATTGAAGAAATGAATAATCTGTCGGCGCCTAGCCCAGGAAGCTCACTTAGAGTGAATTGCCCTCTTAGGGCTCATGCACAGGGCGTAGCACGGCCCACATAGCCGGGATACAGAGATCAGTGGTACCACAACCACTGCGTGCGCTTCAGTCGCCGTCTATTAGCCACGCGTACCGCGGCAGCGCGAGTGTCGTCTGCTAGTAAACCAGTTACCCACGTAACTTTGCTGTAACGCCGGTTGGTGGCAAAGTAGGCTTAGACGCCGAAACAGCAATACCAGAGGCGTCAAAGGAAGAAAGAGTGTGTGTGACAACCCCCCCGTCCAAAATTGATTGGCACGTCCATGGTGACATTGGACAGAATTGTGGTAAAAGTTGGTGTTGTAGTGATATTAACCCACCAACTCACATGAACCGCTGAACTCTGGCTTTTTTTCGCACATGTCGATACCTTGCTGTATGAAGTACAGTCAAGCCCGAGGGCGAGGTTGCCGAGCGCCACGGTTATACACCATAACAGAGGACGGCTCTAGGGTCCTCTGAGCCTTTTCTTCACACTTAGTTAATTCTTTTGTGCTGTGTATTTGCCTCTGGAGCTAAACATAAGACAATAATTACATAAAATTGCCTTACTTCAGTATGTATATACTACTACATTTTATTCGCTTGTAGTTCAAATGTTGTCTGCATCTTCGTTTGACTCTTTTCCATGAAGTTTTATATGTGTCTGTGTATGATTATATCGTTTGTTGGTGAATAATCTTACCAAACTGTTGAGTATTCTTTTCCTCGTGACATAGCTTCCTTGAGTTATTTAAGGGTCTTGTGCTCTCATTGGGGTAGCGGAAGAAAACATGGTTAAGGTTTATTTTTCACAGTGGGGAGATGAACCATGATTAATTCTGACGTGCGATATAGTCACTTCGTAGGTTCTGTTACAGTCACTTCCGTGATACCAACGATATTTCAGCAGATTAGGAACACTTCTGCACAATCTCTGCTTTATCTTGTTATATTGCTTGTTATTCCTAGTTTGGTTTGTGATAGCAAATAGGAATCATAAAGCGGTCGTTACTCGTAAACTTTTTTTTTTAAAGATTCAGAGTACGTTGCTGCCTTAGTTCAGCCATCCACTTCTTCATTGCCTTTAATTCCCACTGCGATCCTTAAACCAGAGGATGATGATGGTTTTATTTTCGATTGGAAGTTCATATGCTTCATTTAAGATGCGGTCCGAAGGTGAGTGTGTTGGTTCTACTATGTTACTTTAGTAGCACTGACGCTGAGTGTGAATCTGATAACGACATAATAGTGTCCTCGGAGGTTATGTTTGCCAGAATTCGAGTTGTAAGGCTGGATATTGCATCTGGAAGTTTGAATTTACATCCCAGCCACGTCGTAGTATCGAAGTATGCACTGCCTATCCCTCTAGGTTTTTCCGAACCGTCAGAATATATCGATCTGGTGGCACAACAGTTGTTTAATTCTGCTACATTATTTTCTTTAGTTTGGCTAAAGACGAAAGGGTGTGTGAACGAACATATCGTACAGCTACGGCATTTCGGAATGTTGAATTGATGTAGCAGAGATTCTGGTAAGCGGCAGAGGTTCTGTGTAACGGCAGGACGTACATATCAGCGAGAAGGGAAAATTTTCTTGTTCATCCAGACTCCGGCCATACAACAACAGTGAGTTGTAGGATGTTCAGATGGAGTGAAACAGATGTAGCAGAAATTTGTCACTTACATACTTTCGTCTTAAACCCAGAGGCATTACCTTTGCTTCCACCAGAAGGCAGTTGATCTAGGGTGACGAAAATGCTCTCATACTCTTTCTGAGGGTTTTATGCTGTCGTTTATTTATTATCACTGTGGCGGCGTTTGTTACTCATCGGAGACAAAAACCACTGTAATCTATGTAGTACTTGACCAGAGCGCAATGTCGACTGACAACCATTCTTGACCTGTGTCTCATTTTACACATCTCTTGTCGTATTGTAAATACACTCTAAGACAAAAAAGACGCACCATCAAGGAATTTTGCGAATGGTACGATAATCGGTAGATATGATGGATTTGATGTAGAGACAAAGCACCTTTTCTTTTGACGCCTCTGATATTGTATCAGAGGCGTCAAAAGAAAAGGTGAGATTTGGTTAAGGGAGAGTATGATAAATCCCCCCCCTCCTCGATGGTGAGTGTTCATCCGATGTGAGGGTATCATCTGGATTGCCCGAAGGAAGTGTGGTAGGTCCGCTGTTGTTTTCTATCTACCTAAATGATCTTTTGGATAGGGAGGATAGCAATGTGTGGCTGTTTGCTGATGATGCTGTGGTGTACGGGAAGGTGTCGTCGTTGAGTGACTGCAGGAGGATACAAGATGACTTGGACAGGATTTGTGATTGGTGTAAAGAATGGCAGATAACTCTAAATATAGATAAATGTAAATTCATGCAGATGAATAGGAAAAAGAATCCCGCAATGTTTGAATACTCCATTAGTAGTGTAGCGCTTGACACAGTCTCGTCGATTAAACATCTGGGCGTAAAATTACAGAGCGATATGAAGTGGGACAAGCATGTAATGGCAGTTGTGGGGAAGGCTGATAGTCGTCTTCAGGTCATTGGTAGAATTTTGGGAAGATGTGGTTCATCTGTAAAGGAGACCGCTTATAAAACACTAATACGACCTATTCTTGAGTACTGGTCGGGCGTTTGGGATCCCTATCAGGTCGAGTTGAGGGAGGACATAGAAGCAATTCAGAGGCGGGTTGCTAGATTTGTTACTGTTAGGTTTGATCATCACGCGAGTGTTACGGAAATGCTTCAGGAACTCGGGTGGGAGTCTCTGGACGAAAGGAGGCGTTCTTTTCGTGAATTGCTACTGAGGAAATTTAGAGAACCAGCATTTGACGCGGAAAGACCACAAAGATAAGATAAGAGAGAGGCATACAGGCAGTCATTTCTGCCTCGTTCTGTTTGGGAGTGGAACAGGGAGAGAAGATGCTAGTTGTGGTACGAGGTACCCTCCGCCACGCACCGTATAGTGGATTGCGGAGTCTGTATCTAGACGTAGATGTAGAAGTAGATGTAGAAAAACTGGATTTTTTTTTAAATAGAAAGAGTTTCACAAAATGAGCAAGTCGATCACTCATTGGTCTAGTCAATTGAGTGATAGAGCTGTTGGAAGTCCTCCAGAGCGATATCGTGCCAGATTGGGATCAATTGGCGTGTTAGATCGTCAAAATCTTGAGCTAGTCGGGGTGTCCTGTCCATAATGCTCCAGACGTTCCCGATTGGAGGAAGATCTACATCTACATCTACATCCATACTCCGCAAGCCACCTGACGGTGTGTGGCGGAGGGTACCTTGAGTACCTCTATCGGTTCTCCCTTCTATTCCAGTCCCATGTTGCTCGTGGAAAGAAGGATTGTCGATATGCCTCTGTGTGGGCTCTAATCTCTCTGATTTTACCGTCATGGTCTCTTCGAGAGATATATGTAGGAGGGAGCAATATATTGCTTGGCTTCTCGGTGAAGGTATGTTCTCGAAACTTCAACAAAAGCCCGTACCGAGCTACTGAGCGTCTCTCCTGCAGAGTCTTCCACTGGAGTTTATCTATCATCTACGTAACGCTTTCGGCCACCTTGATGGCCAAGATAGCGTTTGGCAAGCACGAAGACAATCAGTGAAATTTCGGATTGTACGGGCCGGCATTGTGTTGCTGAAATGTGAACCCAGAATGTCTTGCCATGAAGGACCTAGAATATCATCGACTTAGCGCTGTGCTATAGGAATGCCGCGGATGACAACCAAGGGGTCCTGCTACGAAATGAAATGGCATTCCAGACCATCCACTTCTGGTTGTCAGGCCGCACGCGGGCAACAGTCAGGTTGCAATCACACCTTTCAGGGCGTTTCCAGATACGTTTCCGTTTGTCATCGGGGCTCAGTTCGATGCTGGACTCGTCACTGAAGACAGTTCTACTCCAGTCAGTGAGGTTACAGGCGGAAAGTTCCCGACGCCACTACAAATGGGCTTGTAGGTGTACGGAGGTCAACGGTAGTTGGCACAAGGGACGCCATGAGTTTCTCTGAGCCGCCTATTAATCGGCCTTGTGGCCACTGAAGGGCCTATTGTACGCCGGATTGATGGTAATGACGAATCTAGTGTTCTGCGTTACTCTCTGTTGATCACTAGGTCCTCACGTTCCGTCCTCTCTCTAGGTCGACTGCTTCCTTCTTGACGCTGTGTTTGATCATGTTTCATCCATTCCTGCCAACAGCGTCGAATAGTGGCATCGCTCGTGTTCAGATCTCGAGCGATTCACCGATAACTCCAACCAGCTTCTTAGAGCTTAAATAAACATCCTCTCTTTCAGATGCTGACATCTGCTTAGTTTGTTCTTGCGACTGTCTGCAAGGCATAGTTACTGTCCAACAGAGTGCAAAGAATGAAATTCGCAACGACTCTATGCCCTGGCATCGACATTGATAAATCTGCGCTGCAGCGTCACATATTCATCCATCGGCCATCAGAGTTTACAGTTTTGCCTTTTCTGTCCATACTATGTAAATATCAATTTGTGACCAATTTGTATAACTCTTTCGTGGTGCGTCGTACTGTATCATGTACAGAAATAAATTTACTGTCGCAAAAATGAATCAGTAGTGGTTATTGTTACGTTTCAAGCTTTCGTTCTGTAGGAAACGGCCCTCGTTTGAGAATGTAGGAATTATTTGGAGGCAGATGAGCCTTCAGTGTCGGATACATCAAAGCGCCACTCCTCCCCCTTCCCCCCTGCAGGAGTGGGTAAGCCCAGAGGCCCACTTCATTAGCCCCGTGCTCCCGCGCTAAATTACCTGCGGCAAAGAAATCCCCGCGGTGAACCTCAATTTCAGGGCTGCTGAAGCGACCTAGTCTGGCAGCTGCGGAAGTAATTGGTCCCACAACCAGCTCTCGGCCGCCTACTCTGACAGTAATAGTGTAATGACAGACACCTCACGCTAGAGCTCGTCACCTGCCAACGGATGTCAAGGAGCGGAGGAGGATGGAGCGTTCAGAGCCGACGTGGGAAACGTACGTCTAAGAGACACGGACTTCATCTCATTCTTATATTGGGTCATCAGCGTTTCGACTTCTTTATGCGGCCCGCCACAATCTCCTTTGATACGCTAATCTCATCTCAGCGCAGTAGTTATACCCAAAGCAACTTTTTGTGTATATTGCAAAAACTGCAAAACTATTGAGGGTTTCGTAGTCGCGGAATCTTCATCTGACTTTTGTTTAAGATTTTTTACGACTATACACCAGAAAGAGTGGTCGAAAGTCTCAAATCTTAACCCTACTTTGCGTTTCCCTGGCTATTAACTCCGTGGTTCTACCCTGCTATCTGAATTTGTCCTCCACAGAATCACGAGAATAAAAGATCCGTTTACCTTGAGACTTTCTTCTTCCTTATTGAAACTACTGTCATGTTTCTGGATCTCTGTGACAACCAGCCGGCATAGTGGCCGAGCGGCTCTAGGCGCTTCAGTCCGGAACCGCGCTGCTGCTACAGTCGTAGGTTCGAATCCTGCTTCGGGCATGGATGTGTGTGATGTACTTAGGTTAGTTGGGTTTAAGTAGTTCTAAGTCTAGGGGAGTAATAACCTCAGATGTTAAGTCCCATAGTGCGTAGAGCCATTTGAACCACTTGATCTGTGACTACCCTGTATTAGGTGAAGTGGTAGCTTATTCAACAGCAAGAACCACCGCGTACGTACCCCACCACCGCCTATTTCTCCACCTGTCCCAACCTACAAAACGTTTGTCTGCTCATTCAGGTATTGACGGGTCTGCACCAACATATGTACGCGGTATGCAGTATATTCCCCACATTTTGAGTGAGCTCCGTTCCTCCTTTGCCGATGTGAGACACTAGGCTATCTGATCTTCTTCACAGTTTTGTAAATAGCTTTCAAGACGTTTTTGTGCAATACGCAGGCGATTCTGACCGTCACTCCATGGACATATGACAGAAGGACATACTCAGTTTTCTTCTTCCAACGTGTTACTTCGTCGAGTGATGATTTTTGTGAAACTTCTTATGCAACTGGTGCAGTATTCATTGCTCCTCAGAACGCATTCTTGGTGTTCCATCCCGCTTTCTAAGTGCTGTGGCTCACATATTAATCTAACACTTTTCCGAGAATATTAATCATTCCCTTTATCTGGGTCAGGCAATGATTTGATAGTTGGTGTACGTATAGTTTGAGCCAACGGCCTTCCCGCAGTGCTAACATCGCTTCCCTTCAGGTCACCCAAGTAAAGCGATGTTGGATTTCGCTGGTTCCTGGATGGGTGGCCGTCCTGTTCTACCACCCGCTGTTGGCAACTGGGGTGCACTTGTGGGGCCAACTGTGGAGCTGCTTCACTCAGAAGTAACGGTTCCAGTCACGGAAAATGAAAACGGCAAGGAGCCTGTAGTGCTGACAGCACGCCGCTCCATATCCGCAGCCAGTGATGCTTAACATCTGAGGATTACATGGTGATCGGTCGGTGTAGCAGGCCCTTCCGAGAACTCTTCGGATGGAGTTTGTTTTTAGTTTTTGTACGTATCACTTCCATGTGTGTTGATGTAGATACACGGTGTGTCCTAGTTTCTCACCAATTTAGTAACCAGTGCATTGAAAAACGGTAGCTGTTGGTCACTAACTACTCCCACAGTAAATTTAACGCTGAAACGGAGACTGTTCAGATGTCTCAGATAGTCACCGCGCTGTTCCTCACCATAGCTCCACACTACGAAGGCGTCGACGTAACGATAACTCGAGTTCACAAGGTTCCAAGTCCGGCGTCTGTCTTTGGAAATGCTCCATGACATCCAGTGCAGTAAGTGGATTACCCATTGCGACATCTTCCAGCTGCTCGAATTTTTTTTTTTTTTTCCATCAGTCTTCTGACTGGTTTGAAGCGGCACGCCAAGAACTCCTCTCCTGTGCCAACCTCTTCATCTCAGAGTAGCACTTGCATCCTACGTCCTTAGTCATTTGCTGGATGTATTCCAAACGCTGTCTTCCTCTACAATGTTTACCCTCTACAACTCCTTCTAATACAATGGAAGTCATTCCCTCATGTCTTAACAAATGTCTATTGTCCTATCCCGTCTCCTTGTCAGTGTTTTCCACATACTACTTTCCTGTCAGATTCTGTGTAGAACCTCCTCATTCCTTACCTTGTTTCACTACAATGCTGTACTCCACACATAGATTCTCAGAAATTTCTTCCTCAAGTTAAGGCCTATGTTTGATACTAGTAGATATCTCTTGGGCACAAGTGCCCTTTTTACCATTGCTAGTCTGCTTTTGATGTCCTCCTTGCTTCCTCCTTCATTGGTTATTTTACTGCCTATTTAGCAGAATCCCTCAACTCCATTTGCTTGGTGACCATCAATCCTGATGTTAAGTTTCTCGCTGTTCTCATTTCTGCTGCTTCTCATTACTTTCTTCTTTCTTCGATTTTCTCTCAATCCATATCCCCAGTTCGTGGTTAACTTCCATGCAAGGCTGTGCCCCACACATTCTCGAAATTTTCATTCCGCATTAAGGCCCATGTTTGGTACGAGAAAATTCTACAGGGAGGAATTCTCTCTTTCTGAGTATTAGTATCCTTCTCATGCACACATTACTTTGTGTCTCATCATGCGTTCTTTTTTCTTCAACCTAATTGATTTTCTTCTCTTTGTCTATAACCTGATGCCCAATTTTCATTTCCAGTCCGCTGAAAATCTGATTTACCGTCCTTTCAATTTCGTGCTCACTAGAATCTTCATTTTGTTCACAAATTCTAATTCTTTCTGAGATTCGCAGAGAAAAGCAGCGTCAACGGTGAATCGTATCACTGATATACATTCATACTGAATTTATAATTCTACTCCTGTAACTTTCCTTTATTTTCGTATTCTTTCTTCAGTATGCAGTTTTAAAAGTAAAGGAGAAAGGCTGCACTACTGTCATTTGAACTTCTCAAACCGAAAATTTATCCTCTGATTTTCCATTCTTTTGCTGTTGCATCTTCGTTGTGCTTATTGTATATTACCCCTCATTTTCTACACCACTAAATCAATGTTTCGACTCATTTGATCCTGTTACTCGGTTATCAAGCATTGTGTTCCCCCTTTCTATCACTACACCATTGGTACAAGTTCGTCTCCGTAACTAAGTGGTCGGCCAATCAGGGTGCTACGTGGAACCTATGCATTGAGTTCCCAGCACTGTAGGGGTTTCTTCATTGCTGGAAGGACTGAATCAGGATGGCCCTCCACGCAGCATCAGAAGATGCCCTTGGCAGAACATGACAGTGGCCAGTCGGTAATGGTTCAAAATGGTTCAAATGGTTCTGAGCACTATGGGACTCAACTTCTGAGGTCATTAGTCCCCTAGAACCTAGAACTAGTTAAACGTAACTAACCTAAGGACATTACACACATCCATACCCGAGGCAGGATTCGAACCTGCGACCGTCGCGGTCTCGCGGTTCCAGACTGCAGCGCCTAGAACCGCACGGCCACTTCTGCCGGGAGTCGGTAATGAATTATCCGTCAGGGCCAGTAGTCTAAGCCCGTAATTAGTGAAACAGATATCCTCTTAGATGTTTCGTCTACCCCTAATATTACTCTCTTACTCTGCTCTTTCCTGTACCAACCGCCTAGGGCCCTCAAATTCTTATACAGCGTCACGTATTTCATCAGTTCCTCTGTTACCTCGTACTTGCAGAATGGTGGTTGGTCTTGCAGCTCATCGGCATTGTTACTACACTTCTATGTGGAAGACAGAAACAAAAGAGACACTTTCGGGATAATGAAAAAGGATTGCAACAATTGATAAAATTGCATTAGAACTTTTCATACAGGCATCGTGTAAAGTAAAAATAAAATTATACTATCCAGCAACCCAACCTGAAAACACAGGATTACAAAAAAGAAAGTTTCTAAAATTGTTTACGTTTTTGAACTGTATTCTGAAGATTCTTGCACTCCTGATTCCGTAAATTGCATTCGTTTTCCTTAATCAGGCCAGGTTTTCGTGCTAATTCGACTTCAAAAAATGGAAGCTTTGAACGAAATGTTTTGAATTTTTGTTACATTTTACTTTTATTTCTTCTCCCAAATTCTGTTACTCACAGGAAAAAATTTGTTTATAAATACACAGTTTGTCAGTTAAATAAAATTTAACAGTATACATTGTATACCAGAGGTCGGCATGTGCCAATTGCATATGAAAACATCGTTGTTCAAAATCAGGGCTTGATTTCACATTTCCTGGAACATCTAGAATACTCAGCAGCAGGCACGCCTCTCATCAAAGTCCAACAGCAACATGCCATCAGGGATGCATCCAAGCATCCCTGACACCTGGTTTCCATCTGTTTCATCTCCTGACGGAATCGCTCGCCCTGCTCTTCGCTGATTGCTCCCAGATGCTTCGGAAAACAATCTCTTTGTGAGAATAAGTAACGTTTGTGAGAATAAGTAACATTCAAGTCGTATCCAAGGCAACCGAAAGCGGCCAGCATAGTGGTGACAGATTCAAGTAGTTCGTCATCTTATCATTTCCCAGGAAGTTCTTAACTTCCAGAACTAAAGCAGTCCACGCTTCCAGCTAAAGTTTGTTCATAGAGTGCTCTGAGGACCGTCGAAGATACCAGCTTTCAACTTCTTCATGGTCATTCCCAGAAATGCTGAGTACAAGTAAATGAAGCACCCACAATTACTGTCCGAAACTTTGCTGAAATGTTGTATCATGCCAAGCTTGATGTGCAGCAATGGGGAGAGTATCTTATCTCCGTTCACCAAAGGATCCTTCATGATAATTATTGATCTGCATGGCACCTGTTTCTCCCACACACGCCAGTCCTTCTTTTGGTAATATTGAGATCTGCCCTTGCTGTCCTACATGCAAAGAAAGCATAGGTTCTTGATGTATCCCGACTTTTGTCCCACCAAAAAGTTCATCTTCAGGTCTACACAAATGCACCACCCATATTGATCATAACAAATTCTCTCTAACACGTGCTTCATACCTCTCCTTCAGTGTAGCTGAGTTTTGCTGCTGCTAATCTTTCTATTCGTACTTAGGACTTGGAAGATTGTACAAAAGCTCGCCAACATCTGTACGATACACCAAGCCATTTTCTCCTGAAATAGAAATTGAGGAACTAATTGTGTGAGTTGCGACAGAAGTGATTCAAACACAGTCAGATAGGAGGTTTTCTTTTCCTTTTAATGTTGATGCCAACAGTTCCGCAGAGGATTTTGATAAGCTGAAATCCACACTGAACTCCCGTTGAGGAAAAGCTATTGGAGCACCATCATTAACGTCTAAATATTCTTCAACATCAGCGTGATATTCCTTAGAAATGTCAAGATGTTCCTCAAAAAAAGGCAGTGGGGATTTTCTATCAGTAAGCTGCACTCAGACGTGCTAATGAAAGGACGAGATACGAGATACGCGAGGCTGCTCTGGTTCTTCTCTTGATCCCAGTCACAACAGTGCGGAAGTAGCAGTCATGGTATGGTTTGTCGACTTCTTCTAAACCATGGGAATTCCGAATTTCAAATAACACTTCTTGTGCTCTGTTCACTGACGCAGATACTCGGTGTGTGTCTCGCGTAACGTATGTGGTGCCTTAGCTTTATCTTGGTCATTAACAGGCATTCCAAAACAGATAGGTAAGCAGTTTTTATAAATATTGTGCCTACATTGCTCTTAGTAACCAGGGTGTATTCCCAGCGTATGTAGCAGAATATATAGGGACTATTTTTTCACAGTCTGCTCGCTGGTCGCATTTTATTTGCACGTAAAAACAACTGTAAAATACTAAATTGTTGAAACTTCCTGGCAGATTAAAACTGTGTGCCCGACCGAGACTCGAACTCGGGACCTTTGCCTTTCGCGGGCAAGTGCTCTACCAACTGAGCTACCGAAGCACGACTCACGCCCGGTACTCACAGCTTTACTTCTGCCAGTACCTCGTCTCCTACCTTCCAAACTTTACAGAAGCTCTCCTGCGAACCTTGCAGAACTAGCACTCCTGAAAGAAAGGATATTGTGGAGACATGGCTTAGCCACAGCCATTCTGGAAACATCCCCCAGGCTGTGGCTAAGCCATGTCTCCACAATATCCTTTCTTTCAGGAGTGCTAGTTCTGCAAGGTTCGCAGGAGAGTTTCTGTAAAGTTTGGAAGGTAGGAGACGAGGTACTGGCAGAAGTAAAGCTGTGAGTACCGGGCGTGAGTCGTGCTTCCGTAGCTTAGTTGGTAGAGCACTTGCCCGCGAAAGGCAAAGGTCCCGAGTTCGAGTCTCGGTCGGGCACACAGTTTTAATCTGCCAGGAAGTTTCATATCAGCGCACACTCCGCTGCAGAGTGAAAATCTCATTCTGGAAACATCCCCCAGGCTGTGGCTAAGCCATGTCTCCGCAATATCCTTTCTTTCAGGAGTGCTAGTTCTGCAAGGTTCGCAGGAGAGCTTCTGTAAAGTTTGGAAGGTAGGAGACGAGGTACTGGCAGAAGTAAAGCTGTGATTACCGGCCGTGAGTCGTGCTTCGGTAGCTCAGTTGGTAGAGCACTTGCCCGCGAAAGGCAAAGGTCCCGAGTTCGAGTCTCGGTCGGGCACACAGTTTTAATCTGCCAGGAAGTTTCATATCAGCGCACACTCCGCTGCAGAGTGAAAATCTCATTCTGGAAACATCCCCCAGGCTGTGGCTAAGCCATGTCTCCACAATATCCTTTCTTTCAGGAGTGCTAGTTCTGCAAGGTTCGCAGGAGAGCTTCTGTAAAGTTTGGAAGGTAGGAGACGAGGTACTGGCAGAAGTAAAGCTGTGAGTACCGGGCGTGAGTCGTGCTTCGGTAGCTCAGTTGGTAGAGCACTTGCCCGCGAAAGGCAAAGGTCCCGAGTTCGAGTCTCGCTCCGGCACACAGTTTTAATCTGCCAGGAAGTTTCATATCAGCGCACACTCCGCTGCAGAGTGAAAATCTCATTCTACTAAATTGTTATTTGCTCATGTTTTGCTATACAGAGCCAGTCAGGAAGAAAGGTACGTGCTTTGAGGGATGGTAGTGATTCTGAACAAAAAAAATTTCATATGCACGTATGCCCTATTCCGAATGGTTTCCGAGGCAGAACATATTTAATACCACTTTTGTATGTTTTTCTTGAATAACATAAAAACAACATCTTCTGCCAAAATCGAGTCGCAATACTAAATTAAATTACATTACATTTCTAAAAAAAATTCGTATTCATTTTTTATAGTGTTAACAGTTCGAGCGACGGGAGCGCAAGGATATTGAAAATTTCGAGTGACGCGCATGTGCTGTAGCTTAGGTAGTTTCCGTGGGACAATTTGAGGTAATTTCCGACTCAATAGACCACAAGTGTCCTATGCGTCTGAATTTGTTCTGCACTACTGTCGTACCTCACGAGAAATGACAATGTTCGAATAACACAGAAAATAAACAACAATGTACATTTTATCTCGGAAACGATTTGGAATAGGGCATATGTCCATATGAAGTTTTTTGCTCAGAATCACTAGCCCCATCACCCCTCAAAGCGTATACCTTTGTTATTGCCGCACCCTGTATATGCCCTATACACGAAAACTCAGCAACACACATCGTAGACCTGATTGGCCAAATCAGAGTCATTTTTGAAATCAGTACATCATAATTGTACAAAATCAGCAAGAAAAACGTTGAATATTTTTTCATTGTTCCCCTGTATAATCATACGGGGATGACAAGATTCATTAAAATCTTTGGCATTCTACAGCTTTATTAAACCAGTGCTGAATTTCCTTGTGGAGATGAAACTTGACTTGGAAATACAGCAACAGAACGCCTGGCAATTAAAGAGGATAGTTATAACAAAAGGTCAAGTATACACAGCTCCAATCCAATATTTTTACAAATGACTGTTGTGTTATTGTTTTCAGGCAAGTTTTGGGTTGCTTCCAGTCTATCTAACTGGCAGAGTGCGGTGAATTAGTGATTCATAGCACTGTCGTAATCCAGGCTCACTTGGCTGCCGGCGTCAGCACTTGTGTTGCTTTGTGTCGCAGCAGTGCCTGCCTGCAGTAGCAATTCAGCCACTCGCAAGTGCCACTGTGGGGCTTAAAGTGTCGTGCTGTCACAGTGAGGGGCAGTGTGGTATATCGATCTGAACCAGTGACATCAACTTGGATCCAGCATCCGGCAACGCGGGAACCAATGGACGAGTCTTCGTGTTCTCTGTCCGGCCTTGCATGGCATAACAGTTTGCTTACACACCTGGCTGGCCCACTGGTTTGTCCGTGTTGGAGGTCCCTTCTCTGATGGATGCGGCATTTGCTGTCGTCATTAGAGTGGAGATTTCGTGGAGCAAGGAGGCAATTTGAATATCGCTACCTAGAAGGCAACCCAGCTACCAGCTTTTGAGGAGAGCACCTGGTTGCGTGTAGCAGAGCAGGAAGTCGTGGACCAAAGCAGTGGGGCAGACTAGTGGAGTTACTGTCAAGGCTGGTGGTGGCTTACTGCCTGCAAGAAGCATCATTCCGGTCGGAAGCTTTCTTGATGTCTCTTTAACGCTGTGTATTTACAGGGCGCCCAACAAGTCCCCACCTATTTCTGGGGCAATAAGTTTTGTCTCTTTATTGCAGATAATCTGTGAAATGTGCTGTTTGAGACATTCCTTACGTAGTAACTTCTTCATTGGTTCACAGGCTCCGCGCCGGATAATGTAATGGAAGGTGCACAATATTTCAACGAGACAACTTCTGGTCGTCATCGGGTGTGTTGCTGCAGTGGCCCGCCAACATATACACTGACTTTCTAGTGAAGCACAGACTCTAAGGAATGGCGCTATAACGTCATCATAGAATGCGAAGACCGTGG
The DNA here is from genome assembly GCF_021461395.2 of Schistocerca americana. Classification (NCBI taxonomy): domain Eukaryota; kingdom Metazoa; phylum Arthropoda; class Insecta; order Orthoptera; family Acrididae; genus Schistocerca; species Schistocerca americana. The sequence continues at coordinate 347,674,035 of NC_060120.1, forward strand.
CCCGTTTCTCCGGCCGTGATCTATGAGTCGTGTACGATGACGTTACAGCTCCACCCCTTGGCGCCTGCATTTTTCTAGCGAATCAGCGTATACACTCCTGGAAATGGAAAAAAGAACACATTGACACCGGTGTGTCAGACCCACCATACTTGCTCCGGACACTGCGAGAGGGCTGTACAAGCAATGATCACACGCACGGCACAGCGGACACACCAGGAACCGCGGTGTTGGCCGTCGAATGGCGCTAGCTGCGCAGCATTTGTGCACCGCCGCCGTCAGTGTCAGCCAGTTTGCCGTGGCATACGGAGCTCCATCGCAGTCTTTAACACTGGTAGCATGCCGCGACAGCGTGGACGTGAACCGTATGTGCAGTTGACGGACTTTGAGCGAGGGCGTATAGTGGGCATGCGGGAGGCCGGGTGGACGTACCGCCGAATTGCTCAACACGTGGGGCGTCAGGTCTCCACAGTACATCGATGTTGTCGCCAGTGGTGGGCGTAAGGTGCACGTGCCCGTCGACCTGGGACCGGACCGCAGCGACGCACGGATGCACGCCAAGACCGTAGGATCCTACGCAGTGCCGTAGGGGACCGCACCGCCACTTCCCAGCAAATTAGGGACACTGTTGCTCCTGGGGTATCGGCGAGGACCATTCGCAACCGTCTCCATGAAGCTGGGCTACGGTCCCGCACACCGTTAGGCCGTCTTCGGCTCACGCCACAACATCGTGCAGCCCGCCTCCAGTGGCGTCGCGACAGGCGTGAATGGAGGGACGAATGGAGACGTGTCGTCTTCAGTGATGAGAGTCGCTTCTGCCTTGTTGCCAATGATGGTCGTATGCGTGTTTGGCGCCGTGCAGGTGAGCGCCACAATCAGGACTGCATACGACCGAGGCACACAGGGCCAACACCCGGCATCATGGTGTGGGGAGCGATCTCCTACACTGGCCGTACACCACTGGTGATCGTCGAGGGGACACTGAATAGTGCACGGTACATCCAAACCGTCATCGAACCCATCATTCTACCATTCCTAGACCGGCAAGGGAACTTGCTGTTCCAACAGGACAATGCACGTCCGCGTGTATCCCGTGCCACCCAACGTGCTCTAGAAGGTGTAAGTCAACTACCCTGGCCAGCAAGATCACCGGATCTGTCCCCCATTGAGCATGTTTGGGACTGGATGAAGCGTCGTCTCACGCGGTCTGCACGTCCAGCACGAACGCTGGTCCAACTGAGGCGCCAGGTGGAAATGGCATGGCAAGCCGTTCCACAGGACTACATCCAGCATCTCTACGATCGTCTCCATGGGAGAATAGCAGCCTGCATTGCTGCGAAAGGTGGATATACACTGTACTAGTGCCGACATTGTGCATGCTCTGTTGCCTGTGTCTATGTGCCTGTGGTTCTGTCAGTGTGATCATGTGATGTATCTGACCCCAGGAATGTGTCAATAAAGTTTCCCCTTCCTGGGACAATGAATTCACGGTGTTCTTATTTCAATTTCCAGGAGTGTATATTGTCAAGCAACTGCAGCAACATGTCAGTAAGCATCTGAGGACGACCAGCGGTCTCGTGGAAATATCGTGCAGCTTCCACAACGTTGTCCAACGCGACGCCCGTGAACCAACGAAGCAAAATGGTTTCGTCACCGTTACTGCACTGAAACCTCAATGCTACCAATGCAGCGAACTGAAAATGTTTGTGATCAGAAACATAATGTGCAGCAGTCGCCTTTACAGGAAATTGCGGAGACCGTATGTAGTAGAGGCCAAAACCATCGACACATCTTCCCAACCGGGAACAAGGCATCCAAAAGTCCACTTTGCGGCGATTCTTGTGCTTCGTACTGAAGAAAACGGCTTACCATATGATCGTGAACCTGAGGACAATGCAGCATGCCTGAACATGTGTCATGACTTAGTTTAGGCCATAAACACTGAACATTTGCTGGTATCGCCCAACACCAAGATATAGGGCTGATGAACAACCACACATCGTCATGGAATTGGAACGGTACACTCCAAAGATAAACGTGTGGCTGGGCCTCACCCAACAGGGCATTAATGGTCCATTATTTTTTGCAGAAGCAACAATCAAGTCAACAATGTTGCTGAATATGCCTGAGCAGTTTTTGTCACACCTGTTGTTTGCCGATAACATTCTGTATTGGTTGATGTTTCAACAGGGCGGCGTCGATTGTACTTAACCCATGTTGTGCGTAATTACCTCAACGAGACGTTCCCAGGACGTTGGGTTGAGTGAGATTCATCACGGTTCTGGGCACGACACTCGTCTGATCTAATGCCCTTGGACTTCTCCGCATGGGGTCACATCAATAGTTATGTGTATTAGGTGAAAATAGGGATTTGCAGCATCTGCGGTGCATAACAGTTACCCTGACAATGTTGCAGCGTGTGTTCAGACGCACCGACAAGAGATGGCTAATCTGCTTGGACACAGTGGGCAGTCATCTCGAATGGCAGTGATTTCATTGAATTAAAATATCTTCTTCCATGTTATATCCATATTTTTTTCACACTGTAAACATTTCATTTGCATTAAAGTACTCCTTCCAAGAAATGGTCAAGGGCTCCTCGGGACCCTGTATTTTGGTATAATATTTTTTGCCCTCTTTATTGTAGAGTTGATGAAATTCATCGGAACACAATATTTTATTGTGCGTTTTATTGTGTTAATACTAAGTTTCCCATTTTAGTAAACCGAGCGCTGAATATACCTTACTTGGTTCAAATGGTTCAAATGTCTCCTAGCACTATGGGACTTAACTTCTGAGGACATCAGTCCCCTAGACTTAGAACTACTTAAACCTAACTAACCTAAGAACATCAAACACATCCATGCCCGAGGCAGGATTCGAACCTGCGGCCGTAGCGATCGAGCGGTTCCAGACTGAAGCGCCTAGAGCCGCTCGGTCACAGCGGCCGGCATACCTTACTTGTCGCACGTCCTGTGTGTGTTCGGAGTTGCTGAAACGGCTGATTAATGCATTTAAATATGCTAAGGATTTACTGCCACAGAACCTGCAGCCACTTTCCACTCCCATCGTTTCACGCGCCACAGCAATAAACACTGCTCGCTGATTTTTCATCTCGCTCATTAACGCATTCAAACGCGGAGAGTATAATACGCAATTTCAACTGTAAAACGGACAATGAGCGAGATGAAATTGCGTATTATACTCTCCGCGTTTGAATGTGGTTAAAGTTAAATTTCTCGCAGAAACAAAGAAGCAATAGAATATTGTAGCCCGCACGATCCTCCTCTACGTACCGCAGCTTTACTGAGTACTTTCCCTCTGGCAGTGTAATCGCGTGTTAACCATGTCGGCTCCGTCCTGGGTTCGGCGGCGGTGCAGTGGAGAACCGCACCTAACTCACAGTGAGGGCCGGAATCCAGACCCTAAATCTCGTTCCGGGATAATTACTTATTCAGCGCGGCTCTTCCCGATCCTTTGCAGCCATCTCCTGGGGATAGCTGGACCAGCTAAAGTTCCTAGAGGCCATTATGCGGTGGAAGCGCAGCGTGTACTCGCGCTTCATCTGACCGACGAAGCGGTTTCATTGTTCTGTATTTTTTCGTACTTTTGTCCACAGCTACAATCAATTGATTAAAAGCAATTAACTTTTTTCCACTGATGTTGATACGTTATTTGAAATAAAATGTTTCAGACCACACTCTTGATTAATTTAGATTCTTTCGGTCATTTTTAAATGCACATGTTAACTTTCTCTTACTTGTTACATTAACAAATGGTCCGCTATGACGTAATAATGTTATGTACTCTAGTGCCAGTCGGAAGATGCATAATTATGTTAACCGTTACCTGGTCTTTTGATTGTTAATGAGGTTTGTGACAGTTTTAGTTATCATTATTCTTGAGATATTACCTGGTCTTTCACTTTTTATTATGATATGATATACTAGCTAATAGTGATCAATGTGTGGTCACACGTACACGTGCACTTGAAAACCACTGAACGCTCTAAACAGGCCTGCAGCATAGAAAAAAATGTATTCCAAATAAACTTAAAATCTCAATTGAAAAAGCAGCTCCTCTGTTCTCAATCGTGTTCAGTAACAACATTAACTTCTGCTAGAGAGATACTCTTTAATACCAAAACTGAAAATTTGCCCTTTTTTTCGTCGTTCTTTAGTTGCTTCAAAATTCGTGGAGGTATCTTCCGTCTTTGCAATGTAAATGGAAAGTAGTTTGTTTTTCGGCATACGGGTTCGCTTCTTTTGTCTATCTACATCTACATCTACATCCATACTCCGCAATCCACCTGATGGTGTGTGGCGGAGGGTACTTTCAGTACCTCTATCGGTTCTCCCTTCTGTTCCAGTCTCGTATTGTTCGTGGAAAGAAAGATTGTCGATATGCCTCTGTGTGGGCTCTAATCTCTCTGATTTTATCCTCATGGTCTCTTCGCGAGATATACGTAGGAGGGAGCAATATACTGATTGACTCCTCGTTGAAGGTATGTTCTCGAACCTTCAACAAAAGCCCATACCGAGCTACTGAGCGTCTCTCTTGCATAGTCTTCCACTGGAGTTTATCTATCATCTCCATAACGCTTTCGCGATTACTAAATGATTCTGTAACGAAGTGCGCTGCTCTCCGTTGGATCTTCTCTATCTATTTCATCAACCCTATCTGGTACATATCCAACACCGGTGAGCAGTATCCAAGCAGTGGGCGAACAAGTGTACTGTAACCTACTATGACGCGTATTCAGTGTTTCTCTGTATATCTAATAAATGCAATGCGTAGTAGTCACAATTTTGTTCCTATGTCATTAATTGTCTTGTTATTCTCTTGTAAATGAAAAGCAGTTTGTTTTTTGGCATACTAGTTCGCTTCTTTTGTTTATGAAGCGTCTTAAGTGTTTTTTTTGTATATGTAATAATTGCATTGACTAGTAGTTACAATAATGTTACTATGTCATCAGTTCTCTTGTTATTTTCTTAATGTTCAGCTTAGAAACAAATTTTGCAACACAATTTTCGTGAGGTTGAAATTATCATTTGACACTACTTACGATTTCCAGTGTTGTTTACCCATGTGTGTCGCCTTGTTGATGTATTTACGCGTTCTCCACCACCTTTATCGCAGCATTTCACTTGCACTTTTCACTGTGCATTGAATGTGTGCTGTTTATAGTTCTTAGTGTTGCCAACTGTCGCTAACTGTTTACCTTTCGTCTTTTGTTTGTGTTGTCAGTTCTGGTCTGATATTTGTTTTGTGTGTGTGTTTTGTGTCCGTTGTTATGTGTTGATGTGTTTTATTCTTTGTGTGAGTGGATTGTTTCTTCTGTGCGTGTGAGTGTGTGAGAGAGACAGGGAGAGGTGGAGGGTTCTTTCATTATTTAGTGGGGATGATTTACATTACTGTTTGTTATCGTTTTAATGGCTAACATGATCAGTGAGTTATTGCTTGTATTGATTTGGTCACTAATTAATTTCTTTTTCATTGAAAAAGCTCTTTGTACACGGAAGTTTTCTTGTAATATCAGGAGTGCTTTGTTGTAATTGTTCCATGTTGGCTTGTTAATGTCCTTGTTTCATCAGATGTTCAGCAATGGTGGAATAGCTGTTTTCATACTGTAAGGTGGCAGCTTGAATGAATGTTAATTTCGCACATTAGATGAGATTTTATACGTGGTAACAGTAGATCTATGTGTCACCTGACGTACTTTGGTGATAGCGAGCAGATTTGCCTATCAAAATGCACAGCATGTAATGAAAAAGGGAGTGACACTCGATTCGACGGTAATAACACAGTGAACCCAAACCCTGCATGTCAATGAGCCAAGGTGAAAAAAGCTGCTGGAAGAAACGCTTTAGTTTGGGACAGACTCGTGTTGAGCAGCCATGGACAACATACAATGAAAGGCTTCTAACAGTGGTCGCTGACCTGTGGCGAGGTAGAAAACGAATGCACCAGGTGATACATTGAAGGGAGCAGGTAACGGCCCAGCGCTACCTGCGACGGAGATATTCTTTAGAAAATTATACTGGAGAATTTCCAGATGGATACAAACAGGCCTGAGACGCAGTTAAAAGAGAGTCACATTTACTGATCGCGTGAAAGGCCCGTGATGCTCTCGTCATGTACATGTGCAGCTTTTAAATGTCAGGAGCGGGCACAAAATGTCCGATTTGCTGAAATATACTCGGAAGGAGTAGAAGTGGCGACAGAATGGCGCAGTTTGAATGCCTTTTGCGACTGGCGGGGGTAGTTTCCATGAGATGAAAGGAATGCTCCCATTGGTTTGAAAAGGCCGTAATGCGAAGCACGAATGGATGCAAGTGGGAGGGGGGACAGTTTGCTACGAAAGACAGAATACCAAAAACTTTGGGGACTCTCAACTGGACCAGAATATGGCACATGACGCTCTGTATGACGCCAAAACAGGAATCTTGTGTGAACACTTCGTCTAATTTGGCTGACATTAAGCTAGAAATTAGATGAAGAGTCGCTGAGCTCCAATAGCGGAGAAACGAAACAGCCACGTAATTAATTGTCCTTGCGAGAACTGAGAGTGCGTTCAAGTATACATGCTGCTCCATCTACTCATGTGTATATCGCCATGGTTTCCAGACTAGGGATGAGTGCATGTTTTGTCACCTAACGAGAAACATAGGTGAGCCGTGGTAAAAATTGCTGTTTTGAAGAGCGCGCAGCAGTCGCCCTCCGTTTCTGGCGGTAGCGCCGCTGTGGAAGTCGCAGCTTTGGTGTCTCCCTCTGGTAGGAAAGGGGAAAGGTTGCCTGTTCACGTGCATTTAAGGGGCGCTATGAGCTCGCCAGCTGGTCAGTCTGGGTGAGCCTGGAGTCAGTCTGGGGTCAGTCTCTCGTTCCCAGCTTGCTAGTCTGTCTCTCGTTCGGATTTGTGGGGCAGTTAGTGTCTGTCTGTCGTCCGGAGTGTTAGTACGTCTTCGGTTCGGATCAATCTTTAAAGCCGGATAAATGAGAGTGTTTCCACTCCACCTGTAAGAGAACTCAGCGAGTGGTCGCCCGGTCGGGGCTTAGTTCCTGCAGCTGAGTCTGCGCGTTTGGTCGCCAGTCTGCTCGAGTTGCTCAGGCAATGGTCATTGGCGGTTGGATCGATCGGTTGGTCGGTCGCGCACTGAGACACAAGATGACTTGTCCGTCTTGAGCGTCGGCGCATGTGAAGTCGCCACTTGAGTCCAGTGAGCCGCCTTGTATAGCGAGGGGTGGTGGCTTCGCGGCCGACATGAGAGCAACAGGAGTCAACCCACGACATCGGTCTCGCCGGTGCGAGCTGCGACGCCGTGAGACGGGAGATCGGCGCGCCTTCCTGCGTCCGTTGAAGTGGCTGGCAGCGGACGGTTCGGGAGAGCGATTTGGGGGTGCTGCGCCAGGTCTTCTCCAGAATTCGCAGTTTATTAGAAGTTAAGTGATTGGTGACATGTTGTTTCATTTAGTTGTTAAATTCTACTTGTTTTCTTGGTGAGATCATCAGCCGCTTTGTTCTGGCCTCGTCCCACCATTCTTCTCCGTTTGCCCACCGGCGGGAAGGTGGTTACTTATGAATTGAGTCGTCCGTTTTTTCCTTTTGGAGTAGGGGCGGGTTAGAGCAACCTGCGGTTCGGGTTGTTCGGTAATCCCGCTATGAATCTGCCATACGTTGGTAGCTGCCTCTGTCATGTTTGTCGGATACGGTGTGTTAACGAATTCATTGCTTGGAGTGTAATGGCGTAATTCCTGAAATACGTTTTCATCTTGCCTATCATCTTGAGAGCCGGTATTTGTGTACTGTAGAGCATGTTAACTCGTTTGGCCAGCCTTGTATAATTTTATATAAGATTGCGTTTCATGGACTTTTATTTAAATGGTCATCTTAGTATGTAAAGTTGCCACCCTTGCACCGTAAGACTTTTCTTAGAAGTTAAAATCAAGTTGCACCTTCGGTGGCAAGTTAATCTTTTAATTTTAGTGCTTTGTACCATTTCCATCCCTCCTATGGCGTGCATAGTTTGCGTGCTTGTGTGAATTGTTTAAACTTTTAGTTTAAAGCAATCTGGTGTGTTGCAGATTTGCACCAGTGTAGTCTTTCAGAGGTTGTTGTGAGCGGTCGTGACTATGGCCGTGTTAAAAGGGAGCGGCAAGGTTCTCAGCCCGAAAGCTCATACACTCAAAAATTTGATTGTTTCTGCCTCTTAATAAATTGTAACTTGATATTTAGAGGGTGCTTTCTACTTATAATTTTAAATCTGTTTCTTAAAAAAAAACGCTTTTAGGAATAAAATTTTCATTTGTTAAAAGCAATTGGGTTATGATTTCATCAGTTACTCCCTGGGAACTACTTCCACGCTCACATAGTGTGATTGTGTGTGTTAATGTTCTTGGTGAATCTCTAGTAAATAAATTAAAAGTTTAAGAATATTCTCTGAAGATAAATCACGTTTCACTAGGGCATTTTCATCTGATAAAATCAGTAAAGATTTTAATTAGGTTTTTATAGGATTTTCAGAGGGTGACAGCTGCCATGAAGCCGACAACACGTCGCAGCTAAAGGTAAATGCCGCTGGCAGGGGCGTAAAATTATTGCATCGCCAGCTTGTGTCCACTGTGAAGACTAACATTGAGTAATCTTTTGCATATCTTGTCACAGAAACTAGCCATCTTTCATAGACTTGACTGTGGTCCTAAACTGTACCAATTTGGAATCGGAATCGGATTGTGTGACGTTATATTGGCCACCTCAGACAGTGTTTCACTGTCTAGGTGTAAGAAAAATCTTATAGAGAACCTTCTATTTAAATTTGATACTGTTGTGTTCAGTGTTATTACTGGTAATCAGGACGTAAGATGTTATCTTGACAATTGTCCTGCAATTGTCATGGCTCAAATGGCTCTGAGCACTATGGGACTTAACAGCTGAGGTCATCAGTCCCCTAGAACTTAGAACTACTTAAACCTAACTAACCTAAGAACATCACACACATCCATGCCCGAAGCAGGATTCGAACCTGTGACCGTAGCGGTCGCGCGGTTCCAGATTGAAGCGCCTAGAACCGCTCGGCCACTCGGGCCCGCGAAAACGGTCATGTCACAATCTATTTAAACCCGTGTGCTTCTTTGATAACAATATAGAAATTAGACAAATTTTGCACAGCTAAACATCGATGTTTCTGTCGTAGAATAAGGGGCCGCTTATAGCCCCAGTAATTTATTCTAGTGACTCTAACGCACTCACAGCATGTTTTTGCTGACCTCTGACGAACGTGAAAAGGAGTGGAGTGTCAGAATAGTTCCAGCTTCTTATGTGTTCTTTGTACCTAGTTTTGTTCTTTTCGTGTTGAAACGTTTGCTGACAACAAAGCACCGCAAAGTTAACAAACCTCCGTCAGACCCGGTCAAGCGCTGCACTCTCAGCTTTAGTGATGAATTCCATGGAGTCCTCGGCCGTCCATTTGGTTGTCTGTTATACTTGTTAGGGGCTCCAAGCACTGATCCTATCTACAAGAGAATAGTTCCATCTTATCGCATCTCAACTGATTTAAAAGTACACGAAATGTTCGATAATTTCTCCAGTCATATCAAAATTGGCTTGAAACTAATTTTACATGCAGCATCCACGTATGGTCAAACAAGCCCAGCGTCAACAAACATGTGTGCCTTTTACTATTCTGTAACAAAGCCACATCAGACGAGCTTCTTGCTGCTACTATGACGCAGCATACTAAAGGCATCGGCTACGAATTATTTTGTTCTTGGTGCACACAGGCTATTTTCATTTTAAAATTCCATTCAAGTGTCTGTGCGTTATCTGCAATCGATGTCGAAACTTGTTACGGCTTCATCTTCATGCACTAAAGTACAGTTGCCAAAATGTACATTTGCAAATACACTCCTGGAAATGGAAAAAAGAACACATTGACACCGGTGTGTCAGACCCACCATACTTGCTCCGGACACTGCGAGAGGGCTGTACAAGCAATGATCACACGCACGGCACAGCGGACACACCAGGAACCGCGGTGTTGGCCGTCGAATGGCGCTAGCTGCGCAGCATTTGTGCACCGCCGCCGTCAGTGTCAGCCAGTTTGCCGTGGCATACGGAGCTCCATCGCAGTCTTTAATACTGGTAGCATGCCGTGACAGCGTGGACGTGAACCGTATGTGCAGTTGACGGACTTTGAGCGAGGGCGTATAGTGGGCATGCGGGAGGCCGGGTGGACGTACCACCTAATTGCTCAACACGTGGGGCGTGAGGTCTCCACAGTACATCGATGGTGTCGCCAGTGGTCGGCGGAAGGTGCACGTGCCCGTCGATCTGGGACCGGACCGCAGCGACGCACGGATGCACGCCAAGACCGTAGGATCCTACGCAGTGCCGTAGGGGACCGCACCGCCACTTCCCAGCAAATTAGGGACACTGTTGCTCCTGGGGTATCGGCGAGGACCATTCGCAACCGTCTCCATGAAGCTGGGCTACGGTCCCGCACACCGTTAGGCCGTCTTCCACTCACGCCCCAACATCGTGCAGCCCGCCTCCAGTGGTGTCGCGACTGGCGTGAATGGAGGGACGAATGGAGACGTGTCGTCTTCAGCGATGAGAGTCGCTTCTGCCTTGGTGCCAATGATGGTCGTATGCGTGTTTGGCGCCGTGCAGGTGAGCGCCACAATCAGGACTGCATACGACCGAGGCACACAGGGCCAACACCCGGCATCATGGTGTGGGGAGCGATCTCCTACACTGGCCGTACACCACTGGTGATCGTCGAGGGGACACTGAATAGTGCACGGTACATCCAAACCGTCATCGAACCCATCGTTCTACCATTCCTAGACCGGCAAGGGAACTTTCTGTTCCAACAGGACAATGCACATCCGCATGTAGCCCGTGCCACCCAACGTGCTCTAGAAGGTGTAAGTCAACTACCCTGGCCAGCAAGATCTCCGGATCTGTCCCCCATTGAGCATGTTTGGGACTGGATGAAGCGTCGTCTCACGCGGTCTGCACGTCCAGCACGAACGCTGGTCCAACTGAGGCGCCAGGTGGAAATGGCATGGCAAGCCGTTCCACAGGACTACATCCAGCATCTCTACGATCGTCTCCATGGGAGAATAGCAGCCTGCATTGCTGCGAAAGGTGGATATACACTGTACTAGTGCCGACATTGTGCATGCTCTGTTGCCTGTGTCTATGTGCCTGTGGTTCTGTCAGTGTGATCATGTGATGTATCTGACCCCAGGAATGTGTCAATAAAGTTTCCCCTTCCAGGGACAATGAATTCACGGTGTTCTTATTTCAATTTCCAGGAGTGTAGATCGTGTTACTGTACGATAGTGTCTATTAATATCGCAGATCAACTTGACAGTCTTTTATTTACCACATTTGAGGATTCTGTTTAACAGGAAAAACATATATTTGATGGCGTATTTCATTTGAATATATGTGAAAAAGCGTCTAAAAATGAAGATTCTAAATGGATTGTAAATAAACATGTATCACATCTCAGCGGAAAATTAGTGCGAAGATAACCTTTGCGCTCCATCACACATCAGAAGTGTGTTATACTGTGATTTTCTATTTACAGTCATCGAATACATTAAATATTGACCTTTTTGTAGCTTCTTAAGTAGCTCTATTCAGAAACCTATGGAAGTCTCTGTAAGAAATTATTCAAAATTCTAAGTTTATTTTCATTCCAGATCCAGTTCGGCTACATTCTGTGGTAACTCATCTTCTAAAGATAAGGCCTGCACCACACAAAAGTGGGTCGTAAGCACAATACGCTACCTTGTAGAAAAAAAAAAATTACTTGCTGCACCTGTAGCATAGCACATATAGTCACTTATGATATTTAAAAAAATACATTATATTTTAGAAAGAGGAGCGAGACCGATATTTACAGATCCAAAGTAAAATTGATTCCATTAAAATTGGTTTCACCTCATAAAGACGCTCTAGTGCTACTGCAGGAATCTTTGGAAACATATTCAGTTATACAAAAATTCCTGCCAGGAAACAAGCTAAATTTCGAAAATAATTTGAAGAGGTCGTGTCTGGACAATCACTTGTACTCTACGTTTAAACTTGCAGCTGAAACAGTACTGAAGAATCACATACGCCGATTATTCAGATAAACAAATTTTCCTTACTTTTACGAACTATCGCGTAAACGCACCGCTTAGAGCTGCCTTTCAGTGGTGATGTAATAGCCTAAAAACTTGTTCGTTTGGCTTCATTAATACGTAACATATAAATGAACCGTGTAGTACGAAACCGACTAAAAGCTGCTGGAAGAAATTCTTTCCAACAAGTCCACCGTAATTTAACAGCCGCAGGGACTTCTAAGTCGAGGGGTATACTTGTGTATGCATCGCCTCTGATGGCTGTTTCGTGTCCTCGTCAGGCTTGACTGAGAACTGATTACGACTGATGGAAGGTCGATAAGCGATGTCTGTCAATTTGGCATCGAGGATACATACATATTCTGCTCCTTTCCATTATGTCCCCAAATTACCTGGACGTTCATTTCTCGTTGAATAATAGCTAGAGAACGTTTTACAAAGACACCACTATGCTCCTTATGAGTAGTACAACGCATTTTTAGGCTAATGTATTTCAACCTTAATTCAGTATAGAGCTTTGTGACTGAAATTTTGTGATAGTCCGGGAATTTAAGCCGGGTACTTACCTCTGTCAATGTCCTTGCACTAGAATGATAGTAATGCTTCACATCAAACCTCTAAACTATACTGTAAATAACTTGCGAATATTAAAATATAAAAATCTATCTTTTATAATAATAAATGAAAAGCACCAGTTTAATGTAAACTGGTATACAGCCACTGCTTTGATTATAAAGTTAATGTTAAAATGCAGTACCACCACACTCTCAAACTGTAGGTTCCCTCAAACACCTCAATTTTCCTGCATTTATTAATTTCTGTTTATCGTATTGATATAGCTTAAGTTCTTCGTGTATTCTGTATTTACATTGACAACTGTCTCTTCTTTTATAATTGGTTGTGTATCACTCTCCATGTTTCATACCTCTTGATGCAGCCTTGCCTAGTACTAAGTTTATCTTATTTCAATAGTTTTGTTTATCAATAGATACCGTTATGTAGGCATGTTATTCTTATATTGTGCTAAATGTTTTCCTGTCAACTCCATTGTCATTTATGTACTGTTCAGTTTTTACTATTTCATTGCAAAGATGTTACTCACTGTATGTTTCTACTTCACTCTAGATGTGTTACTTCTCTTCCAGTGTTGTCTGCTAACATTTAACTTCTTTGGTGATAATACTCAGTAAATGCCTGAAGATGGCCTTGTAAGCCGAAAACCGGTTAGCAATAAAAATAATATTGTAGAACAAAAGCAAACTGGTGCTTTTCATTTATTATTATAATGTTGTTCTACCAAGAACCGACGGAAGATTCTGTTAATAATCTATCTTTTGCTACTAAACTTAATGGTGCCAAAACAAAAAGAAAATCTCTTATGTCACTCACACGCTTTTTTCAAAATTTCTTGGTTGCTTTCTTTAAGAGTTATTGTCACCCACATTAAGAAGAATAGGCATTTTAAGAAGAAAAGTAATTTTACAGCACAATAAAAGATTTATTCCATGCATTGTATGAGTTGATTTACATGTAGGTGTACATAAAAAGGAATAATACAACTGATCTAAAGCATGTTAACCACAAACTTTCTCGGCCACTCCATTCCTTTCTCAACATAGACTTTCATCATCTCTTACCAAAGAGTTTTCGGCACGACGGAACTGTACAGCAATTAAACGAGTATTAGGCAGCGAAAGGATCTGGGATTCATGCTCAGCGACCACAATACCTCAACGCTGAATTATGGTTTCTTCACTCTACGTAACTGTTAAATTCCTCCCCGAAAGTACAACATGGCCTCTCTTCTCTTATCGTTGTTGTAACGTTGATGTTGTGTGGTCAACGATGGCTTCGTAGTCAACTGAACATTAAATCATGTCGGTCGGTACTCTCGACAAGCGAAAAATATCTCTTGAACGAGATTTCTGCGCCTCAAATCAAGTCACAACAAGGCTTTCCTAATGTAATACTGCTGCTCGAAGAATTAAAAAATAGAACCATTCTCAAATGTTGTAATACGGGGTGGTCAGAAACAGTGAAAAGCCTGTAAGGGTGTTGCAGGGTAGGTTTGCTGAGAACTACTGTCTTAGCACAGTTTTACCGGTAAGTTTACAAAACGTTTTTCTTATAAAGCTTTCCGATCAACAAGTGTTGGTTTACTGCCCCACGTTCTCCTTATTTATCCTCGACCACGGTCGGTTTGAAAAAAATCTAATAATGCTTGTCTTTAGATAATCGATGTATACTATGGTTTTATCCACCTGGGCAGATCATGTACGTGCTAACTCCATTTTTAATGTGACTGCTTTTAATAGGGAGCCAACTTTTTAGACCTTGAGCCTGTTATAACGCAGCATTGATAAGTGACGTCTTTTACTACACCGTGTCCACTTCAATTGTTTGTGTCATACGTGTTTTAATTACTAGCGATTTGCTCTTGTTCCCTCGGTATTTTACTGCAGCATGAGTGTTCATTACCATTTTTTTCCCCTACATGCTCTAATTTGCACTGATTTTCTCTCGTTCCCTACATATTTTATTGGAACATGAGTTTTTACGCTTTCGACGTCCACCTTACGGTTTATAAAATTGAAGAGAAGCCATTCGATGACCATTTTAAGAGGTACGCAGTTAATAGCCTTACAACTTATACGCTGGGACATCGTACATTCTCTCTAGTCTTATGAAGAGAAAAGCAGTGAGTAAAAACCTGTTCTTTTTCTCGCTCTTGAACACTGTGTATTAACAGCATTTTATAAAAACAATTGTTGTGTCAGAAATATTAAGCCAATCAGCGTTGTTCTTTTAAACCGGGAGAACGACGTTTCATTTACGTCGACCAATGCGGAAATATGTAGCATCTCTGTTAGGTGTATACTGTCCTCCTGTGAGAATTCCGTAACTATGCAGTCAGTCCATCAAAAAATGCATCTTCTGGGCGCTCCCACACATTGTAACGGAGTTTGCTTTTAAATCGAACACGGGGGTCGTTATCCCTTCGCTCCGGCAAAAGCTGTCCTCTCTCTCTGGGCAGTCGCTCCAGCCAAAGTGCGTGAGTGTTGACTCATTCCTCTGAAGGGACGGGCCTCCCAGCGGGCTGGTTGCCTCTTTAGAACGAAAATTCCTGTAGTCGTCATGTTGTGTACGCCAGCCTCGACTTTTTCAAACTCAGTGCTCACTTGCGAGTTACTTATTAGATTTGCTTATCGCTTACATGATTTCATACAAAATTGACTCTACCTTATCGAGTTCGGCTTCGAATGAAGCGTCTTGATGTGTAGAATACAATTGTGAGGACGGAATATGTAAGAAATGAAGGTAAGGAGACCACGCTACCTTACATAAACCCCCTCCCCCCCTTGTGACAAAATATTTGTCTGGGGTTTGTCAACGCCAAGGAAAGCATTGACAATATCAGGCAAAAACTGTTCTTTTGGATTTTCCAACAAACTTTCTCAGCCATTCTTAACAATTTTGTAATTATTTCTTTATAGCTATTGTTTCAAGTTTTTAATTATGCACTTTGTGTTTTGTTGTTAGGCAAACATAGACTTTACAGAGGTTGACTTTCTTTGTCGTTGCTATTATACGTCTCTGCTTTTCTTCTTCATTTCCAAAAGGTGCTTTTACAAATTTAATTTTTCTAAATTCGTTAGTATACAGTGTATTATGTCTTGGTAAGGTTATTTCTTTTCTTTAGTTAAGCTTTGCGTGACTGTTCTCAAAGGCTCTGTTGTGTCACTTTGTTTCGTTTATTTATTTCTTTTATGTGTCCCTGCTTTTTTTTTCTAAAGAATGAAGAAGCTTTTCTCTTAATTCTATCCTTGGTACTAATGTTATGATTGCAACAAAAGTGTATTTATGAACACTCTTTACAAAAGGAAAATACAACATAATTTTTTTTCTAATTCTACATATAAAGTAAGCAGATTGTATGACTATCCTAATTTAGTTTCTCTCTCAAAAAGTTTGAGGTATGTATAAATTAGGGACTTTATGTATTTAATAAAATAATTACTTTTACAAGTAGAAAGAAGGTCAGTATTATTCGCACATATCTAATTTTTATAATCTATGCTGGTTGTATTTACTCTGTCCATTTCTTTGTTCGATGATCCACATGGAAGGGCTGGAAGGCGTCGACTCATTTATATGGGTGTCACACATCATGTGAGAAGCAATCTAGCATGCGATGCCAAGTCATATTTGTTGATGTTGTCATCATGCAGTGGTTATTTTTTTAACCGATGATGATAACTGGGGTTTATTGAGTATACGGTGATGTCTTGGTACTCTTTTGCTATGACACCTGGGGCGGTATGGCAGTCCGATGATTGTAGTAAGTTGGTGATTACCGACGATCATCACCTTATATATGTGCCGTGCCGTCTTGGTACTCCACAGCCGATTCAGTATGGCAATTTGGTGATGTGGTAGGGAGAATGATGTTCATTTTGCTGAATCCATTTTTGGATAATGTTTGTTGGTACCACGTAATATTCCGTTTGCCATTCGTTTGTATCTGTTTGACTATTCAAGGTTTATTTTTGGAGAGGTGATTGTAGTAGTTACCATGCCTCAAAGTTCATGGAAAGACGTTTGTAACAATTTTCTTTGCAGGATAAGAGAGAAAGGTATCTTGCTGTCTTCTGGCCTTCTTCGTCTTGCATTTTCTTCTCTTCTTTCTTACATTCTTCTGTTCTTCTTGGTCAAGGAATATGTGAATTTTAATGTAGAAGAGATATAGGATTTGTAGAATCTGACTGCCTTTCCAAGTATAAGTTGATGATTTTATTTCTTGTACCTCGTTTGTAGTCTTGTCGTATCATGATTCTCCCCACACTTGTTCATGATGTAGCAGTATCATGGCATATGACATGTCCATGCTAAGCGTTGTTCTTCTGAAGTCCAACCTGGTTGCAACCTGCAGCCGGCCAGAGTGGCCGTGCGGTTCTAGGCGCTACAGTCTGGAACCGAGCGATCGCTCCAGTCGCAGGTTCGAATCCTGCCTCAGGCATGGATGTGTGTGATGTCCTTAGGTTAGTTAGGTTTAATTAGTTCTAAGTTCTTGGCTACTGATGACCTCAGAAGTTAAGTCACATAGTGCTCAGAGCCATTTGAACCATTTTTTTTTTGCAACCTGCATTTCCACTGTGGCGTTGGTCTACATGTGTTTGTCATTGCCCTAAGTGCTTTCTCAACATGTCTGTACCCTCTCCTTCGCTATCTCGAAGCATCTGGTGTTGAGGGAGCTGGCAATTGATGTTGCTGGCGATGTCCCTCTGATGCACAGAAATATTCACAATTTTCGTTTTACATATATTTGTTATTGTTATTTACAAAAAAACTCTGATTTTATATAATGTAAAAATTTTCTGATAGTGGCAAAAATTATTAGATTGATCTGTTTCTTTATTCTAATTATGTCCTACCAGTTCTTCATCCTTTATGGGTTGTGTGTCATTTCTTGTTTGTGTGCATGTTGCAGGATACTCAATACTACAGGAAATTGTTAGTCTGATTTGTGCCCCCATTTTTGTGTTGCTCTGTTGATCTATTAATTAATTTTTTTATTTAGTGGTTAGTACAAGATAGGGTGTTTCGTTTGTCCCTCTGTCTCTTTCCCTTTCTTCTCCTCTACTGTTCCTTTCATTCACATGCTTTTAAATGACTCACATGGTAGACGCCAATACAGTTACCTGTTTTTGGTTTCCTTAGTTCTACGGCATTTTCGTGAGCGATCCTGGAAAGTATCATTGGCCCTTTATAGACTGCAAAAATTTTGCTGCATTTATTTTGGCTCTTATGTGAATGGTAATAAGTTTTTATGACTACTTTTTGGCCTAGCGTAAAGTGTTTCTTTGTGGCGGACTTGTCGTGAGTGACCTTACGTCTCATTGCTGCTGAGAGAATGTTTCGTAAGGCAGAAGCGACGATTTGTCTGTGTTGCTTTCGGGGAATAACTGGAAATTTAATGATTTCTTTTATTTTTTCTGGTAAATCTATATGCTTTAATACTGTAATTGGTGGGTAAGTCGTTGTACTATGTGGTGGATCATTAATTACCTCCTGGAAGTCTCGTAGATATAGGTGCCAAGTACAATGCTTCTTTCTATAAAATAGTCTACAAAGTGCTCCCAAATCTGTCATGGTATGTCGGTCGGATTTCCACTTGGTTTATATTTAGAAATAAAGGTGGGTTTGATTTTTAATTTGTCTAATGTATTTTTCCAATGCACTGATCTGTATTGAGGCCCATTATCTGAGATGATTCTTTTCACTCACCCAACTTGTTGTATGAAGTCCTTTTGAAATGCTTTACTAATTGTAAATCCAGTGGCTTCGTTTAAGGGTGTAAGTGTAGTGTATTTTTTATGCTAGTTCAGTTAGAACAAATATGTAGGTTAAGCCTTTCCTTGTTCATGAAATTGGACCATAAATATCGGTTGCAACAGTCTGTCTTAATTTATCCGGAATAATTGTATACATTGGTGGTCTGGTCTGATATGTCACATGTTTTGACTGTTTTTATCAACTTTTAAGAACGCGTGGAATAAGTCGCTCCGTATCTACATCTACATCTACATCCATACTCGGCAAGCCACCTGACGGTGTTCGGCGGAGGGTACCCTAAGTACCTCTGTCGGTTCTCCCTTCTATTCCAGTCTCGTATTGTTCGTGGAAAGAAGGATTGTCGGTATGCTTCTGTGTGAGCTCTAATCTCTCTGATTTTATCCTCATGGTCTCTTCGCGAGATATACGTAGGAGGGAGCAATATATTGCTTGACTCTTCGGTGAAGGTATGTTCTCGAAACTTTAACAAAAGCCCGTACCGAGCTACTGAGCGTCTCTCCTGCGGAGTCTTCCACTGGAGTTTATCTATCATCTCCGTAACGCTTTCGCGATTACTAAATGATCCTGCAACGAAGCGCGCTGCTCTTCGTACTGTTTGTTTCATTTTTAGACAGCATTTCTTTGGTCCAAAACGTCCACTGCTGAAATGGGTATACCAAATGTATTTATTAATAAGTTCGTCAGGGATGCATGCTAACCATTATGCAGCATCATCATTACGTTTAAAAAATAAAATATTGTCTTTTACTATGTAATCTTGAGGAGCGTCTGATCTTGGTTTTGTTCGTCAGATAAATTTTTTAAAGCATTTGTGATAAAATTTTCGAATGTTACGGTTTTTAGATAATGGATAGTTCGTTCTTCATCTTCATTGTTGATTCTCAGCAGAGAACGAGACAATGCACTGGCCAGAATATTTTCAGGTTCTGGTGTGTATGTAACTGAAAAGTCATACTCCAGCAATACTTGCATCCTTCTTGCCAAACGCCTGTCGTTTAATATGGAAGAGATTAAAGACTAATGCGTTAGGGTCTGTGTCTTCTTGTGTTTTTCTGCCCCCCAGAAAATGTCGAAATTTTTGAAATGCTCATACTATGGCTAGAGCTTCTAACTCTGTTATAAAATAATTCTTTTCTGCTTTCGATAGTACTCTACTTGCAAAGTGTATTGTTTTATGTATTTTCTTGCCGTTTTCTTCAATTTGTTGAAATAGTACCGCCCCCCCCCCCCCCCCAGCCCGGCCTTTGCTCTATCAGTAACTAGACAGAACTCCTGACTTAAATCTGGGTGGAATAAAATCGGAGCATTATTCAATGCCTCCTTCAACTTATGAAATTCTTCATCTGCCTGTTTATTCCATATCCAGGGTGTGTTTTTTCCTATCAGTGCACATAGTCTAGGTGCTGCAAGAGTGTCTATCCATATAATTTTTTTGTAAAAATTTGTCAACCCCAAGAATCCCCTTAAACTTTTCTTGTTTAGGGAGTAGGAATATTACAAATAGCGTCCATCTTCTTCTCGTCTGGCGTTATACCTTCTGCATATATGTTATGTCCTAAAAATTTAATTTTTGACTTTCCAAAATGTGATTTGGTAGTGTTAACGGTGATCCCATGTTCTTTTCATAATTTTTAGGAAATTATCTAGTATATAATTATGTTCTTCCCAAGTTGCCTCTGCCACACGAACGTCGTCCACATAGCAAGTAATTTTCTGAAGTATGTCTAGATTCAATTTAGAGTTCTGTTCCATACACATATTTTGTGAAATCAGCTGTAGTACAGATCCTCAAGAAAAGACAGAAATGTTACAGAGCTATGGACGTAGGTGAAAAAGTGAAAACGATGAATAATGCTAGCAGAGAAAAGACTATAGACACGGCATAGATAATGAAGTTCACTGAAATACCGTATGATGCTAGGGACTTCTATAAAAATATGTTGAAGGGGAATAGTGAAAATTAAGTGATGTAATAATGGAAAATATAGTTGTTGGGGAAACAAATTGAGACTCTGGGCTATAAACACGTTCACTTAAATAATGAAAAACGGCGCCAGTTTCTTATTTTTATGCTTAGTACAATGCGTTTCGAGAATTCATTCTCATTTCCAACTGCATTTGTTTACATAAACGTTTTTGTGATGTTTGCATGTGTCATTTCTGACTTTATTGCACTGTAGTTGTTCTTTTGAGATCGACAATGAAATGAGAATAAGTTCGAAACACGTTGTACTAAGCGTGAAATTTATGTAACTGGATCAGTTTCTCATTATTGAAATCATAAATAACGCACTTGCAGGCTTCCGAAAGGCATTTATTACGACGTACGAAATTAAGTTATGAACATGTTACTTGGACTGATATAAAATATTTAAATGTTTGTTTCAATATAATTACTGAATTTACATCATTAATACTTTAAATAAATTATGTTTAATATACTTTTGGTTATGTTTCCTAGATACATGGATGATAAGAAAGAAAATTTACATAAATATGTTTACATAAATATGTTACTCGTATGTACGTAGATAGTTCTTTGGATTTATTATCGTATCAATTGCTGTTTGAAAATTAACAAATTGCATGTGAATTTTCACAAGCTGCGACACTGTCGCTAAAAAACAGTGACCCGTATATAGTACCAATTTCCTTTACTTTTCGTCTATGGTCACAAACGTTTCGTCTACAAATTGCCGGTTACGGTTAATAATGACCGTCTTGACATCTGTTTTATAAAAATAGATCTGAAGATGGTCATTATAGACCGAAACCGATGATCTGTTGACGAAAAGTTTGTGACACTAGACGTAAAGTAAGGAAAATTTACATGTGAAGTTTGCAAAATTTTCATCTACGTACAAATTCCTAAACTGTCTTTCCATTTCCTGAAAAATTAAAATTTTGTGGAAAGCGTGTTTTGAACAAACGGTCTTCAGTTGTGCACGACATCTGGAGTATAACATGGAGAACTGGGAATAAACACAACATGTGAACCACCTGAGAGCGAGCGACGTTTTGCAGTGTCTACGGTAACACGCACTTATTTGGAACACCAGTTTTCAAATTCCCTCCCAAAGGCCCAAAATTCTATTTTGCTTTCCTTTCTCAAATCAGCTGGGCTAATTCCTACCTTCTTCTTTCCACAAGGACTCAGTTTATTTTAGTCACATTTGTCCGGTTCTAACTTGTATTCCGTATCTAATGATTTCATCATAGACGGAACGTTTTCTTATTTTCCTTATTTTCCCTTCGATATCATGGACTTCAGACATACGAGGATAAAGCCGCGATATAGCGAAAGTTGCCCCCCGGAAGGAAGCGTTATCACTGCAGACACATTGTTCCTCCATACTTTTCTTCCGTTGATTCATACCACCATTTTTCTGCTGCTCTATCCTGGCTGTTTCTATTATTTCTCCCTTCTTCGCAAGAATCCTCTTCTGAAGCGCGAACCAGAGGCAGGTGCGGCCTGTAATTTCTGCCGAAACCCCCCGTTATTCACTTCAGCTGGGAACAAACGACCATTCTAAACGCAACATGAGAAACGTTTCTGAGAACGAGTTTGTTCTGCCACACACTACTGTCGTTATACGGAAGGTGTCTGCACGAAGAATTATACTTGTTACTTAAATGTATTTAAATTTCCACCTTTTGGAGACAATTTAATGTCTCATTTAATAAATACGTTCTTTTGAAATACCTACTTTAGACAGCTAATTTTATAGATCAACATAATGCAAATTAATCCTCCTCTGTAAATTAGGATGAACAGGTCAGCGATATCCTGCAGTCATGAAAGATTATAAATCATCCCGTACAAAAGTCTCACAGTCAGTAATTGGAATTTATTATATTTCTAAGGGATATGTGGCAAGATGTATAGAGAGCAGTCTACAGGAACAATGTCGGAGCGCTGTGTAGAACGCTCACTACAGAACAATGGATACAACTGCAATCACTAACCAAAATCTGTACAAACAAATAAAAAACAATTCATGATAAAATTCGAATGCACACAAGCGCGCGCGCACACGCACGCGCACACAGTTATTTAATACACATACCAAAGAGAGAGTTGCATTCCGAAGTTTCAGCAACAATTTCTATCGAGACAATAGCTACACACTTCGCGTCGCTTCGAAGAGGGCTCACGTGCCTTAAAGGTTAAAAACACGTTGAGTTGTTTACATTAAACAAGAACCGATATTACTTGATCTTCTTTCTGTGCAAATAACGACGTCTCTCTCCTCCCTCAAGCATATATATATATATATATGAACTTCTTCATGATCTTGCGACGACATAATCGACAATCAAGTTTTACAGAGATATAGGGTACGTAGTGCAAAGAAACACGCCATAAAGCTATTGGAATTCCTACAAAATGATGTACGTTGACGAGAAAACGTTTGCAAATTTTATGGACTAAAACTGA
This sequence comes from Schistocerca americana, assembly GCF_021461395.2. NCBI lineage: Eukaryota > Metazoa > Arthropoda > Insecta > Orthoptera > Acrididae > Schistocerca > Schistocerca americana. The sequence continues at coordinate 347,696,956 of NC_060120.1, forward strand.
GGAATTAAGAATGTAAAATCATGCGGCTAGCCACGATTTTTCCTGTCCCGTTTACTGCTCCAGTTGTAACGCCGGAAATGCATATCCTCCTATTTCCATCTATTGTACAATAATTTGTTTTCCTGATTTTTGCTACCTGAATATATGACATTTCTGTGTCTTTATATATTGTAATTGTTTTACTGTTTGTATATATATATATTTATGCACTTATGTCGATGTATAATTGGTTTGTTTCGTAAATATTATTTGTATTTTTACGCTGGGTCTTGCCTAGGGAAAACTGCTATCGAACGATTACATCGATAGGTCGTGTGAAGAATCAAAGTGTGTAGGATCTTTGGTAGTGTTAACTCTGCCGCTTGGAGCGCGGGCAGAGCAGAGAGAGTCTGGCTGGAGTAGCGAGTGGAGCAGGTGTGTGGTGTGAAGCTCCCGCGAGTTGCCGCGCTTTCGGGGTTTGGCAGCATGTAATTGCGCTCGACTTGCGATGATAGTTTCTGACATGGTGTCGCGGACGGGAAGCATTAGCTGGCGCACATCAAGAGCCCGTTTCGTCTGGTGACCGTGTCGAGAAAAAGGCGCGCCAACATCAAGCTTCTGCAATAGCGACGGCCGACAATGAGTGACTGTCGCCACATCCTCGATCGACGGCTTCAAACCTTCAATCAACCAACAAGGAAGACTAAAAGCACGTAAAGTTTCAGAACTGTATGGCAGACCTCAGCTTTTCAAACTGTTCAAATCACGAAATTACAGCAACGTAGCATGGACCTTTGTTGCTCATTGTCCCAATTACATTGCCAAGCAGGGTCCCTTCCTTTTCCGAAATGAACCTGAGTGTCGTTGAAATTCAAACGCCAGCATTAAAATAATATAATTCAATTTCACTGCTTTGATTTCAAAGTTCAGTTAAAGTATTCATAGCTGGCTACAATATTTAGATTACGCTAGCACAAATTAAGAGTGCGAGTTTAGTTACCGTATTTTAGCTTACCTATGACTGCAGCTCAGCTTGGTGCGTACTAAATCTTACTATTGTTAATTGTTCAGAATCATTTAATTCAAGTTCAAAGCTAAATCTCTTATTTCTAAATTGCGTAGATTCAAGTAGCTTTTGAAATGATTGTTGAGGTAGTCCAAGACTAACCGTATTTTACTGAATTTCGATGTGCTTAAGAAAGAAAGCTTCTTATTAATTTCAGTCACTAAATTAACTTTCAGTTTTCCGGTTTATTAATTCTTTTGCTAAATTAAGTCAGAGTGCAGTGAAAGTTATTACTTCTGACAAACTTTCGGTTTTCACACTACACGTGTCAACCTTCAGTTGCCACGCTTCTAGTGCTAATTATATGTGTAATTACCTTTCTTTTTCAGTTACTATAGTAATTGTCCTTAGGACTGGCGACCGTAATTTCCCCCAAATCTCAAATATCTAATTACCGCTAGTTAATTGTTAACGTAACGGCCGCACATTTACTTTCTTTATTAACTTTACCCCTTTTCAAAATTAATTTCCACCAGTTTCATTTGCATTTTTCCTTTCATTTAGATGTAACCCTTTCCTCCCTCTTTACCGACAGATTAACTTCGGTGACGATTGCTTTTCTCAAGTTTCCATTAGGTACACGTGGTTTAATTTTTCACTGTCATTAAAGTCGATAAGTGAGGGGGAGGTTACACAGTGTCTACACAATAGAGTAGCGTTTCCATCCAACGTCATCAGTTTTTTGTACAAATATACTATACTAGAACTGACGTGTGATTAGATTTTCACGCAATTTGGGTGCGTAGGTACTGCGAAATCAGTACCCAAAACAACCACCTCTGGCCGTACTAACGGCCTTGATACGCCTGGGCATTGAGTCAAACAGAGCTTGCGTGGCGTGTACAGCTACAGCTGCCTATGCAGCTTCAACACGATACCACAGTTCATCAAGAGTAGTGACTGGCGTATTGTGACGACCCAGTTGCTCGACCACCATTGACCAGACGTTTTCAATTGGTGAGAGATCTGGAGAACGTGCCGGCCAGGGCAGCAGTCGAACATTTTCTGTATCCAGAAAGGCCCGTACAGGACCTGTAACATGTGGTCGTGCATATCCTGCTGAAATGTAGGGTTTCGCAGGGATCGAATGAAGGGTAGAGCCACGGGTCGTAACACAACTGAAATGTAACGTCCACTGTTCAAAGTGCCGTCAGTGCGAGCAAGAGGTGACCGAGACGTGTAACCAATGGCACCCCATACTACCACGCCGGCTGATACGCCAGTATGGAGATGACTAATACACGCTTCCAATGTGCGTTCACCGCATTGTCGCCAAACACGGATGCGACCATCGTGATGCTGTAAACACAACCTGGATTCATCAGCAAAAATGTCGTTTTGCCACTCGTTCATCCAGGTTCGTCGTTGAGTACACCATTGCAGGCGCTCCTGTCTGTGATGCAGCGTCAAGGGTAACCGCAGCCATGGTCTCCGAGATGATAGTCCATGCTGCTGCATACGTCGTCGAACTGTTCGTGAAGATGGTTGTTGTCTTGCAATCGTCCCCATCTGTTGACTCAGGGATCGAGACGTGGCTGCACGATCCGTTACAGTCATGCGGATAAGATGTCTGTCATCTCGACTGCTAGTGATACGATGCCGTTGGGATCCATTACGGAGTTCCGTATTACCTTCCTGAACCCACTGATTCCATATTCTGCTAACAGTAATTGGATCTCGACCAACGTGAGCAGCAATGTCGCGATCCGATAAACCGCAATCGCGATAGGTTACAATCCGACCTTTATCCAAGTGGAACACGGGATGGTACGCATTTCTCCTCCTTTCACGAGGCATCACAACAACGTTTCACCAGGAAAAGCCGGTCAACTGCTGTTTGTGTATGAGAAATCGGTTGGAAACTTTGCAAGTTGTAGGTGTCGCCACCGTCGCCAACCTTGTGTGAATGCTCTGAAAAGCTAATCTTTTGCTTATCACAGCATCTTCTTCGTCGGTTAAATTTCACGTCTGTAGCACATCATCTTCGTGGTGTAGCAATTTTAATGGCCACTAGTGTATATTTAATCTCTGAATTCCCCAATATGTTCTACCTTCAACTGCTTCGTCTAATACCAAGGAGGTTATTTATTTCTTAAGTTATCCTTATTTTTGTGTTAGTAGATATCTTTGGACGGGGAATGCTCTCTTTGCTTCTTATGACCTTGCTTCATTCATTATGTTGCTTCCAAGGTATCAAAACTAGTTTACTGCGACTTCTTTTGAAATATATCGCGGTTCATTTCTGCAGTTCCTCATTAATTCCTTCTTTATTTTATTGACGGAGAGTCATCGAGTAAACCAAAAGTGTTTTCTGGCGCTCCCCAAGCAAGTGTTATAGGCCCTATTCTGTCCCTTATCTATATAAACGATTTATTGTATGAGACAATCCGAGCAGCCATCTTAGATTGTATGCAGATGATGCTGTCGTTTATCGTATAGTAAAGTCATCAGAAGATCAAAAGAAATTGCAAAAAAACAGTTACGGATGATATCTGTATGGTTCAAAAATTGGCAATTGATTCTAAATAATGAGAAGTGTGACATCATCCATATGAGTACTGAAAGGAATCCATTAAACTTCGTTTAAACGATATACCAGTCAAATCTAGAGGCCGTAAACTCAACTAAATACCTAAGAATTACGAGTACAATTACGAACAACTTAAATTGGAAAGAATACATAGAAAATGTTGTGGGGAAGCAGAACCAAACACTGTGTTTTATTGGCAGAACACTTAGAAGATGCAACAGATCCACTAAAGAGACTGCCTACACTGCACTTGTCCGCCCTCTTTTGGAGTAACGCTGCGTGGTGTGAGATCCTTACCAGACAGAATTAACGGAGTACGTCGAGAAAATACGTTTTGTATTAGCGAGAAACAGGAGTGTGTCACCGAGATGATACTGGATTTGAGGTGGACATCATTAAAACGAAAGCGTTTTCCCTTGCGGCGGAATCTTCTACGGAATTTCAGTCACCAAATTTCTCCTTCAAATGCTAAAATATTTTGTTGACCCAGACTTACAAAGGGAGAAACTGTGGTGTCACCGCCAGACACCACACTTGCTAGGTGGTAGCCTTTAAAGCGGCCGCAGTCCGTTAGTATACGTCGGACCCGCGTGTCGCCACTGTCAGTGGTTGCAGACCGAGCGCCACCACACGGCAGGTATAGAGAAACGTCCTAGCACTCGACCCAGTTGTACAGCCGACTTTGCTAGGAAAGGTTCACTGACAAATACGCTCTCATTTGCCGAGACGATAGTTCGCATAGCCTTCGGCTACGTCATTTGCTACGACCTAGCAAGGCGCCATTGTCAATAGATATTTAACTTGTGATGCCTGTACCGTCAGACCAATGTTCACCAATTATGGATTAAAGTTAAGTATTACATCAACTACGTACTTTATTTGCTACTATTAATTCCCTTAACTGTTCCAGACCTCACGCCAATCTGCGTGAGCTTAAATGCGTGCATTTCGGCCTCCTCTAGCAACACGGTGTTGGCTCTTCTGCCAACACTTCAGAAACCATCATCACAATAAAATAAGGGGAATCAGAGCTCGCAAGGTGTGATATAGGTCTTCGTTTTCTCCGCTCACTGTTCGAGATTCGAATGACAGAGAATTGTTCTGAAGGTGATTCGATGAACCCTCTGCCAGGCTCTTAAGTGTCATCTGCGGAGCATCCTCGAGGGTACAGACGTAGATGTAGATGAAATGGCTGGACGTCCACAACTCTTGATAGAACGTGGATCTTGGAGGCTTGTCTGCTCTGAACATCTACATCTACATGGATACTCTGCAAATCACATTTAAATGCCTGGGAGAGGGTTCACGAACCACCTTCACAACTCTCTATTATTCCAATTTCGTACAGCGCGCGGAAAGAATGAACACCTATATCTTTCCGTACGAGCTCTGATTTCCCTTATTTTATCGTGGTGATCGTTCCTCCCTATGTAGGTCGGTGTCAACAAAATATTTTAGCATTTGAAGGAGAAAGATGGTGATTGTAATTTCGTGAGAAGATTCCGTCGCAACGAAAAACGCCTTCTTTTAATGATTTTCAACCCAAATCCTGTATCATTTCTGTGACACTCTTTCCCATATTTCGCGATAGTACAAAATGTGCTGCGTTTCTTCGAACTTTTGCGATGAACTCCGTCACTCCTATCTGGTAAGGATCCCACACCGCGCAGCAGTATTCTAAAAGAGGACCTCTCTTACAGGAAATCGCAAATCTAGTCACATAACTGAAACGATATTCCATAAGCACGCAATTTCTCTACGAGCCGCTTGTGTGGTACAGTGTCAAAAGCCTTCCGGAAGTCCAGGAATACGGAATCGATCTCAAATCCCTTGTAAATAGCACTCAACACTTCATGTGAATAAAGGTGTAGTTGTGTTTCACAGGAACGATGTTTTCTAAACCCATGTTGACTGTGTGTCAATAGACCGTTTTCTTCGAGGTAATTCATAACGTTCGAACACAATATATGGCTCTGAGCACTATGGGACTCAACTGCTGAGGTCATTAGTCCCCTAGAACTTAGAACTAGTTAAACCTAACTAACCTAAGGACATCACAAACATCCATGCCCGAGGCAGGATTCGAACCTGCGATCGTAGCGGTTTTGCGGTTCCAGACTGCAGCGCCTTTAACCGCACGGCCACTTCGGCCGGCGAACACAATATATATTCTAAAATCCTGGTGCATATCGACGTTAACGATATGGGCCTGTAATTTAGTGGATTACTCCTACTACCTTTCTCGAATATTGGTGTGACCTGTGCAACTTTCCAGTCTTTGGGTACGGATCTTTCGTCGAGCGAACGGTTGTATATGATTGTTAAGTATGGAGCTAATGCATCACCATACTCCGAAAGGAACCTAATTGGTATACAGTCTGGACCAGAAGACTTGCTTTTATTAAGTGATTTAAGTTGCTTCACTATTCCGAGGATATTTACTTCTACGTTACGCATGTTGGCAGCTGTTCTCGATACGAACTCTGGAATATTTACTTCGTCTTCTTTTGTGAAGGCAGTGCTTAATACCACGGGTTTGGCAGCACTGTCTTCGATAGTATATCCATTTTTATTGTGAAAAGAAGGCATTGATTGTTTCTTGCCACTAACATACTTCACATACGACCAGAATCTCTTTGGATTTTCTGCCAGGTTTTGAGACAAAGTTTAATTGCCGGAACTGTTATAAGCGTCTCGCATTGAAGTCCGCGCTAAATTTCGAGCTTCTGTAAAGGATCGCCAATCTTGGTGATTTTGCGTCTGTTTGGATTTTGGCATGTTTGCTTCGTTGTTTCTGCAACAGTGTTCTAGCCCGTTTTGTGTACCAAGAAGGATCAGCTTCGTCGTTTCTTAGTTTATTTGGTATAAATCTCTCAATTTCTGCCGATACTATTTCTTTGAATTTAATCCACATCTGGTCTACACTTATATTATTAATTTGGAATGAGTGTAGATTGTCTCTCAGGAAGGCGTCAAGTGAATTTTTATCTGCCTTTTTGAATAGGTATATTTTTCGCTTATTTTTCGAGGGTTTGGGGATTACAATATTCAATCTCGCTACGACAGCCCTGTGTTCACTAATCCCTATATCGGTTAGGGTAAATTAAAGTCACCACCAACTTTTATCGTATGAGTCGGGTACGTGCTTGAAATCAAACTCAAGTTTTCTTTGACTCTCTCAGCAACACTACCATCTGAACTGGGAGGTCGGTAAAAGGATCCATTTATTATTTTATTCCGGTTGCCAGCAATGACCTCTGCCCATACTAACTCACAGGAAGTATCTACTTCAATTTCGCGACAAGTTAAACTACTTCTGACAGCAACAAAAACGCCACCGCCAACTGTTTACCCTATCTTTTCGGAACACCGTTAGGTTCTTCGCAAAAATTTCGGCTGAGCTTATATCCGGCTTTAGCCAGCTTTCAGTGTCTATAACGATTTGAACATCAGTGCTTCCGATTAGCGCTTGGAGCTCTGGTACTTTCCCAACACAGCTATGACATTTACTATCTATCAAAGTGACCGGTTTCGACCGAGTAGTGATTCTCCAACAGGAAGAGGTTCCTACTCAATGGTCTGAAGACGACCACAGTAGTGGTAGTAGTGGTCGAAACCGGTCACCTTGATAAATAAATCGTGATCGAGACTGTTTTTAATAGTAAATATTTATAAGACATTGATCACTGCTGTTCCCGTAATGCATTCAAAAGTAATACAGCTACGACAATTTACAACTGTTATACCAATGGTTCCTGTAGTTACGTTCTTCCTGTGTTCAGCCTGCAACCTTTGTGACTGAAGCCCTTCTTGTGTTTCCCGAGACCCTCTAACCTAAAAAACCACCCAGTCCACGCCACACAGCCCCCGCCTCCGCCTCCCGTGTACCCGCCTTCTGCGTATAGTGGACACCTGAATTATTCAGCGGAACCCGAAACACAACCACCCTTTGGCGCAAGTCAAGGAATCTGCAGCCTACACTGTCACAGAACCGTCTGAGCCTCTGATTCAGACCCTCCACTTGGCTCTGTACCAGAGGTCCGCAATCGGTCCTGTAGACTATGTTGCAAATGGTCAGCTCTGCTTTCATCTTGCAAGCAAGACTGGCAGCCTTTACCACTTCTGTTAGCCGCTCGGAACCAGAGAGAATCTCTTCTGATCCAAAGTGACACACATCGTTGGTACCGACGTGAGCAACCATCTGCAGTTGGCTGCACTCTGTGCTCTTCATGGCATCCAGGAGGACCCTTCCCACATCTGGAATGACTCCACCCGGTATGCACACGGAGTGCACATTGGTTTTCTCACTGTCCTTGTCAGCCAAGTTCATAAGGGGCCCCATAACGCGCCTAACGTTGGAGCTCCCAACTACCAATAATCCCACCCTCTGCGATTGTCTGGATCTTGCAGTCTGAGTGGTTTCCTCTGAAATAGGACAGGCGACAGCATCCGGCTCAGCGACAGTGTCAGCCACAGACAGCACCTGGAACCTGTTCGTCAGACAAACCTGGGAGGCCTTACGTGCGGCCGCCTGGGAAGTCTTTTGCCGCCTGCTTCGCCCTGGGGCGACCTCCCACTCGACCACAGGTGAGAGGTCAGCCTCAGTGCGAGCAGTAATTGGGTTTGCCACCGGTGAGGACCGATCGGAGGACTCTGACGTGCTGGACATCCGCTGGATCCCGACTGCCGGCCCACAACAGTGGCGCCTATCCACTGCAACCTCAAGTTGTGTAACTGCAGCCATCACAGCCTGAAGCTGAGAGCGAAGTGTCACCAACTCGGCTCGCATCGGCACACAACAATCGCAGTCCTTGTCCATACTAAAGACAGTGGAAAACTAAACTATTCAGATAAACGGACTATCGGCACGTGCTGCGCAACTCTACTGTAGACCCTGACGAAAACGCACGAACTGTGTCTAGTAATACGCAGATATTCGGAAACCTAACTACCGTAGCACTCAAGTGAAACTAAATAATTTGTCCCTGATTTGGAACTTTTAATACTTCTTAAATTCGGTTTACTTTCTGACGCAAACGAAAACGGGAGAACTGTGGCTATTAGATGTTAAATTTACACGCAGAAACTCAAAAAACTAAAATGTTACGGCACACAGATGATACAATAAAATTCGCTCCTGGTTAGTAACTCGTAAATGACACAAAACCGTTTACTTTCCTGTTACTGTGTCTGTCTCGGTCGGCTATTGCTGCCTACTGCTGTAAAGTAGGATAGATGGTGATCCAAAGAGCACTTTTCTGGTACAGGCACAAGTGTTCCGGAGCACACCGATCAATGGAAACTTGTCGGCCTTTCTGGTGAATCACATATTTGCTACACTAGGTCGAAGGTCGTCTCCACAAACGCCACCATTGATGTGAACGGCGGGTCATAACGTGCAGTGCGCCACGGACTTGAGCTGGTGGGAGCAGTATCACGCTGACGGAGGCGCTCTTCTACGCTTGCATGGAACCTATGGTAGTAATCGAATACACACTGGCAGCTGCGAACCACCTGTATCTGTTCATGCTTGATGTCAACTTTCAGCAATATAATTGCCCATGTCTCGCAGCCAGAATTGTGATACAGTGGTTTGAGGAGCATTGTAGTGGGTTCACTTTGTTGTTTCGATGACCACATTCACCTAATATGAATCCTGTGGCCTGTCTCTGTCGCTATCAGGCGCCATCACATTGTACGCAAATCAGCGACCCATTATTTACCCTAATTGCTTCACCTGCGTGTAGACATCTAATGCAACCTACTTCCACAAACCTACCAACAAATGTCGGATCCCTGATATGCAGAATCAATTATGTATTTTGTTCCAAAGACGGACAAATAAGCTATTAAGCAGCCGGTCATAATGTGTTTGCTCATTATTATATTTTTGTGGTTTCGTTCCTGTATGGAGGAGTCACATCTTTTTTTTCCATTCGTGCGGGCTTTACGCTATGAAAGAGATTCGCAATAAATGTAAGCCAAGTAAGGGGCCAATGCCAAAGAGAGTACACTCTTTAAAACCGAAATGAGATTACATCTGGATCTGGCGACTTATTTGTTTCCAACTCTTTCAGCCGACTGAAGATGCCGGGATCTTAATTTCTACGTCCTACATATGGAATATTATGCAGCAGTTAAACGATTATATGTTTGTACTATACTTCGGCTTGAATATTTTTTAATGACTTGATGTTCCAGTTATGTTCGTCGGGGGTGCGCTGTTATCTGTCCGCCTACTGCAGGTGTTGACCTCAACTGTCTGCCTTGCGTTCCTTCTCGACCTTCGTAGTGAAACGCTTATAAAAACCATAATACCTTAATATTGGAGTTCCTCAGTGTAGCACATTGCGTCTAATACTGTTCCTGCGTAGCATAAATCCTTGGATATCACAGTAGATATTGAATTTAAATGGTGAAAAAAGAAAATATAAAACTGCACCAAATGAGGTAGGGTAAAGTGGAATACAGACGTATAAAAATAAGATTGAGAAGAAGTGTAAAATGGCAAAGCAGGAACGGATAGAGGGCAAATGTAAGGATTTAAAAGGATTTGAAAGAATATAGGATATGTCACTAGAGGAAAGATAGATACCACCTATACAAAAATCAAAAAGGCATCTGGAGAAAAGAGAAGCAGCTGTATCAATATGTAGAGCAAGCCATGCCTAAACTATTCCATTTGTGGTGCTTGGTGTATAAGACATTCGAAATACCCTCAGATTTCAAGAAGAATAATTATAAATTTCCAGTTCCAAAGAAAGCACGTTCAGACAGGTGTGAATTCCCTAACTATCATTTTAATCATTCTTGGTTACAAAATACTAACACGAATTCTTTACAGAAAATTGAGAAAAACTTGTAGAAGCCGACCTCAGCGAGGATCAAATTTGATTCCGGTAAAAGACAGGGACACAGGAGATAATACTGAACCTACGACTTCTCTTAGAAGATAAGTTATGGAAAGGCAAACGTATGTTCATGGCATTTATAGACCTAAAGGAAACTTTCGCCAACGTTAACTGGCTTACGCTCTTTGAATTCTGAAAGCAGCAGGAGTAAAATGCACGGAGAGTAAAGTCATTTACAATTTCAACAGAAACCAGACGGCAGTTATAAGAGTGGAGGGGCATGACAAGGATGCACAGGTTGTGAAGGGCATGAGACAGATTAGTAGCTTATTCCGATGTTATTCAATCTCTACATTGAGCAATCAGTAAAGGAACCAAAGGCATTAAACTTCAGGGAGAAGAAATAAAAAGTTTGAGGTTTACTGATAACAAGGTAGTTCTGTAAGGACAGTAAAGGAGACGGAAGAATGTTTGAATGGAATAGACACTGTCTTGAAAGGAAGACTTGAGAGGAACATCAACAAATTCAAAACAAGGAAGTGGAACGTAGTCAAATTGAATCACCTGATGCTGTGGCAATTAGATTAGGAAACAAGAAACTGAAAGTAGTAAATGAGTTATGTCATTTGGGCAGCAAAATAACTGATGATGCTCGAAGTAGAGATGATACAGAATGTAGACTAGCATTGGCAAGGAGGAAGAGAAATTTCTTAACATCGAATATAGGTTTAATGTCTGAAAGTATGCTCTGAAGGTATTTGTATGGAATGTAATCATGTGTGGAAGTGGAAAATGGACGATAACAGTATAACCAAGAAGAGAATAGAAGATTTTGAATGTTCATGATTAGATGGGTAGATAACGAAGTTAATGAGGTTATGAGTAGAACTGTGAAGAAAAAAGACAGGAGCTCAAGAGGTTCAGAAGGATGTAGGTTACAGCAGTTATTCGGAGATGAAATGTATTGCACATGAGAGAGTAGCATGGAGAGCTGTGTCAAACCAGTCTTCAGACTGACGACCACAACGGCAACAGCTGTTCCTGACATTCGGTGCATCTATGACTTCCCCAGTAGTGTTAGCCATAGTAAAAATTTCCCTTTGCTGATGACACGTACATTATAGTTACTGAGGAAACAAGAGAACTCCTTGTACAGAGAGCAAATGAAAGCATCAAAGAAGTTCACAACTGATCAATAAGCAATAAAGTGTCTCTGAACATAGAGAAAAATAATGCCGCGAATTTCAGATCCAGGAGGGAAAATGACACTTTTAAATTAAATGCAGATGGCGCCTCTACAGTCTAAGAAATGAAAAATATCTATGAACGAATACTAATCCTCAGCTGAAGTGGTGTGAACACACAAAGATACTTGTAGATGGAAAATAATCGCCATGTCATGCACCTTGAGTCCTGTCATCATTATGTACACTACTGGCCACTAAAATTGTTACACCAAGAAGAAATGCAGATGATAAACAGGTATTCATTGGACAAATATACTATATTAGAACAGACATGTGATTACATTTTCATGCAATTTGGGTGCACAGATCCTGAGAAATCAGTACACAGGACAACCGCCTCTGGCCGTAATAACGGCCTTGATACGCCTGGGCATTGAGTCAAACAGAGCTTGCATGGCGTGTACAGGTACAGCTACCCATGCAGCTTCAACACGATACCACAGTTCATCAAGAGTAGTGACTGGCGTATTGTGACGAGCCAGTTGCTCGGCCACCATTGACCAGACTTTTTCAATTGGTGAGAGATCTGGGGAATGTGCTGGCCAGGGCAGCAGTCGAACATTTTCTGTATCCAGAAAGGCCTGTACAGGACGTGCAACATGTGGTCGTGCATTATCCTGCTGACATATAGAGTTTTGCAGGGATTGAATGAAGGGTAGAGCCATGGGTCGTAACACATCTGAAATGTAACGTCCACTGTTCAAAGTGCCATCAATGCGAACAAGAGGTGACCGAGACGTGTAACCAGTGGCAACCCATACCATCACGCCCGGTGAGACGCCAGTACTGACCGAGACGTGTAACCAGTGGCACCCCATACCATCACGCCCGGTGAGACGCCAGTAAGGCGATGACGAATACACGCTTCCAATGTGCGTTCACCGCGATGTTGCCAAACACGGATGCGACCATCATGATGCTGTAAACAGAACCTGGATTCATCCGAAAAAATGACGATTTGCCATTCGTGCATCCAGGTTCGTCGTTGAGTACACCATCGCAGGCGCTCCTGTCTGTGATGCAGCGTCAAGGGTAACCGCAGCCATGGTCTCCGAGATGATAGTCCATGCTGCTGCATACGTCGTCGAACTGTTCGTGAAGATGGATGTTGTCTTGCAATCGTCCCCATCTGTTGACTCAGGGATCGAAACGTGGCTGCACGATCCGTTACAACCATGCGGTTAAGATGCCTGTCATATCGACTGCCAGTGATATGAAGCCGTTGGGATCCAGCACGGCGTTCCGTATTACCCTCCTGAACCCACTGATTCCATATTCTGCTAACAGTGATTGGATCTCGACCAACGCGAGCAGCAATGTCGCGATACGATAAACCGCAATCGCGATAGGCTACAATCCGACCTTTATCAAAGTCGGAAACGTGATGGTACGCATTTCTCCTCCTTACACGAGGCATCACAACAATGTTTCACCAAGCAACGCCGGTCAACTGCTGTTTGTGCATGAGAAATTGGTTGGAAGCTTTCCTCATGTCAGTACGTTGTAGGTGTCGCCACCGGTGACAACCTTGTGTGAATGCTCTGAAAAGCTAATTATTTGCATATCACAGCATCTTCTTCCTGTCGGATAAATTTCGCGTCTGTAGCACGTCATCTTCATGGTGTAGCAATTTTAATGTCCAGTAGTGTAGCAACCAAGTATTTTAGTTACAATCTATTCTTATTTACATTCAGTTCTTGACTAGAGCATTCTTTTCTGGGGAACAAATACACAAAATACGAACACAATTTCCAAATTGCAGAAAAGGAAGTACATGAACAATATCCAAAAACAGTCATCGAACTCATTTTAATGGTCTGGTCAAACCACTGGGGATTTTAACTTCTGACTGTGTATTCACCAATTACTTGCACACCTCAAAAAGAACATTGATATGTATGGCAGGAAAACCTACGTCCATAACCATGGAACAAAATCCAGAAAAAATTTAAATTCGCCAAGAAAGAACAGGATTTTATACCAACAGGATTTTATACCAAGGAATAAACCTGTTCAATAAATTGCCACAAAAGATCAAATGAATTGCTAAAACAATTTTTTTATAATGATGGAAGCTAATGAAATGAATTGAAATTTGTGCCTTGACTGGGACTTGAACATTTTGAAATGGTGCTTACAATGTACCTATTAAGCAATACATTCTAAAAATTAAAGGATTATTGAAATAAAACATAAGAGGGATTTGGTGAAAAAGTAACACAAATAAATAATAATTACGTTCTATCATCCCACATGACACTTTCACACTAATTTCTTCCCTTCTTTTCCATTTTATCTGGTAAATTTTATTCCCAAAGCTGTTCAATGTGTAATATTAACAACTTATCCTTTTTCTCAGTTACCGGTTATGGAGGGAAGCTGACTCAATTTTTCAGGCTAGCGAATGGGAAGCTGCATTACACAAATGGTTCGACATAAACTGATAGCGTGTGTAGCGTGTGCAGTGTATTGAAAAAATGTGTGTAATATGTGTAGTGTGTGCAGTGGCTGAGGATGATAAATGAGTGGACTGTCTAGAGTTAGCCCTTTACGTCACAGTTTTAAACACAGTGAACTTCTATGTGGGAGGGTGGAGGCTACTGACTTCGTCCCGTCATCCTGATCAAGGTTTCACATAGTATCCCTAAATTACTTCAGGCAAACGCAGCGACGGTTCCTACTATAAAGACACAGCCAATCGTGTTTTCCACCCTTGTCATACTTGACCTATAAATCTGTAAATATCTGTATATGCGAAGTACTTTGTGTTGGTTTTCTTAAATTATAATGAAAGGCATATCTAACATACTTGTGAAAGTGCTCTATGGATAAATAAAGGTACTGCTACTACTACTACTACTCTTACTTCTGTTACTACTATTACTACTACTACTACTACTACTATTACTACTACCACCGCCTCTTCCGTTGCAAACTGTCATAGTCCAGTGGACCAGGCTTGATTGATAAGGTGACACGCTATCCAAGCCTTTCTTGAAATGGCGATGGCGATATATAGGGCTACCGTGTTGCCTCGCAATAGAGTATCTCCCTGACTATGGGTCTCCCAAAGCAGTTGTTCGTATTTGTGACCAATGTAAGGCGTCTGACTGTGTGAATCACAGTACTCTCCTAGATAAGACGAGGGTTTATGGAATTGATTGTATAGACAACCAGTGAATAATTTCAGATTTCACTAAAATAGTGCTGTTGTACTTAATAACTCAACCAATGTAACCAGTGGAGATCCTATGGGTGGGGAGAAATCGTTTACAGTGTTCCCCAAGCCTCAATCTTAGGCCCACTATTCTTTCTAAGCTATGTAAACGACTTTCCATTTAATATATAACAAGCAAAACTTTTTCTTTTAAAAGATGACACTATTATTATAATCATTCAAACATACATTTTGCATGAGAAGAAGTGGTACATAAGATTTTTAAAAATTTTATTGAGTGACTTATGAGAATCGCCTCACTCTCAATTTAAAAAAAAAACAAATATTTGGTTTTGCATGTGTAGAGGTAATACACAAGTGCTTATTGGAACTTATAGTGAGAACATAATAGTTAGGTTGGAAATTGCTAATTTTTGGGTATCTATGTTAGTGAGCATTTAAACATTTTGGATCGACCAAAACAGCGTAGTTCAGACACATCTACACTTCGAACCACTGGAAGTCTTGTGATGTTACAACTTGGCATATTTTAAGTATTTTCGTTCAGGATTGGAAATAGTGTAATAACGGAATAAAGTTCTCGTGTAACTCATCGCTAAGAAGGAAAGTCTTCATTGCTTGGAAACATGATGTAAGGAAAATTTGTGGTGCATGCCCTCGACCGTCTTGTAGACGTCTGTTTAAGGAGTCAGGGATTGTGACTACTGCTTAACAACATATTTATTCCCTCATAAAGTTTCCTGTAAATAATCCACCGCAGTTCAAGAGAAACAATAACACACACATGAGGTGTGGTTGTAAAGTACAGGACAACTGCTGTAATACACTTTATTTCAAAAACATACATATTCAGTTATTCTTACCCTTAATATACTCACCTCCTCTATCCCTAGTAATCTCCATGCGAATATTCAGTTGATGGAAACACTGCTGAAAGTCTCCATGACTCAACGGATTGAGATCGTGTTTTTTTAATGCAGATTTGACCTTTGGCAATATATAAGTAACAGGGGGCTCTGTCAGGCGAATAAGGTGGAAGGCCATCAGTGGGATGCTATTCGTCTCTAGAGACCTATTAAGAGACATAGAGGTAAGAGCCGATGCGTTGTCATGATGCACAAATCATGACCTGTTCTTCCTCCATTAGGGCCGTTCTTTTCTTTCTTTCTCACGGATTTGAGCAAGAACCTACAAGTAGTAATAGTGATAATAGTTAATGTCGAAAAAGACGTTATCATTGTTTTGTAACTCGATTTCGTTGGATGACGCTACGTTTCTGCATCATAAGTGAAAACTCAGTCACATAATTTATTTGAAAATTCTTAGTATTTTATGTCAATTTCGAACGCTAAGACTGCGATTAAATTTGAAAGAAAATACCAGGCTCCTTCATAGCTTTGTCCGGGTACATCCAGTCTGTGGACAAAATTTTCGACGATTCTAAGGGGAAGTTCCGCTTGAATATGACACATGACACGTGTAATTTCTGCCTTGAGTTGACACATAGTTCGTGGATAGTTCACATAAACGCAAGATTAGATACATCCCCACAACAAAGTCACATGGTGTCAAATCACATGATCTCAGTGGCCAGTTCTGATCGCCACTGGAGGAGATGAGACGAGCAGGGACACTTTCTCTCAGCAACATTGTTGTTTCAACGTCATTCTGCCAGTTTTCCCCATCCTAATGGAAGCACAAGGGCTCCACCGTCAGTTCTTGCAACTGCGGCCATAAAAACTCTGTGATCATGCGCCGATAGCACATTAGTCCTCCAGCTCATAACCTGTACCAAACAGTGACACTTCTGACGAACCATTCGAGGATTCTCAGTGCCAGAAATCCGGTAATTTTCCTTATTCACACAACCCTTAGTTGGCAGTGTGCTTCGTCACTGAAGATTATTTTCGTCTGAAAATCGCTATCGAGTTCTTCTTTTGTGATTACCCCATCGGAAGATGATCAGCTCTCCAAATGGTCCATCGGCTTCAACACTGGTGTTAGTTGGATCGTAAAAGAATGCAAATGCAGATTTTTTGTTAAATTTCGATGCAAACTACTTCTCGGAATGACCAACTGTTGAAAACGGCGATTCGACTTCACTGGACTCGTAGCGACGTTCTCCCTGACGAGAGCGACTGCCTCTACCGATAGGCGAGAACGAGAACGACCAGGGGATTTGATGGTCACTGTCGATCCTTTATCATCAATTTTGCCCACCAAAATTTACACTAAGTTTTCGAACGGACTCTGCATAGGATTCACCGTACTGGAAATACATTTTTAAAATCTGGATCCCTTAATCCATAGTGTATCGTTCCGTTTCAGCTGGTAATAATACGCACAAATGCCAATTGACATTGACAGGAGTAAGTAATAGAACCGAGTACGTTGTCCTCGACGGTGAGTGTTCATCGGAGGTGAGGGTATCATCTGGAGTGCCCGAAGGAAGTGTGGTAGGTTCGCTGTTGTTTTCTATCTACATAAATGATCTTTTGGACAGGGTGGATAGCAATGTGCGACTGTTTGCTGATGATGCTGTGGTGTACGGGAAGGTGTCGTCGTTGAGTGACTGTAGGAGGATACAATATGACTTGGACAGGATTTGTGATTGGTATAAAGAATGGCAGCTAACTCTAAATATAGATAAATGTAAATTAATGCAGATGAATAGGAAAAAGAATCCCGTAATGTTTGAATACTCCATTAGTAGTGTAGCGCTTGACACAGTCACATCGATTAAATATTTGTGCGTAACATTGCAGAGCGATATGAAGTGGGACAAGCATGTAATGGCAGTTGTGGGGAAGGCGGATAGTCGTCTTCGGTTCACTGGTAGAATTTTGGGAAGATGTGGTTCATCTGTAAAGAAGACCGCTTATAAAACACTAATACGACCTATTCTTGAGTACTGGTCGAGCGTTTGGGATCCCTATCAGGTCAGATTGAGGGAGGACATAGAAGCAATTCAGAGGCGGGCTGCTAGATTTGTTACTGGTAGGTTTGATCATCACGCGTGTGTTACGGAAATGCTTCAGGAACTCGGGTGGGAGTCTCTGGAGGAAAGGAGGCGTTCTTTTCGTGAATCGCTACTGAGGAAATTTAGAGAACCTGCATTTGAGACTGATTGCAGTACAATTTTACTGCCGCCAAGTTACATTTCGCGGAAGAACCACAAAGGTAAGACAAGAGAGATTAGGGCTCGTACAGAGGCATATAGGCATTCATTTTTGCCTCGCTCTGTTTGGGAGTGGAACAGGGAGAGAAGATGCTAGTTGTGGTACGAGGTACCCTCCGCCACGCACCGTATGGTGGATTGCGCAGTATGTATGTAGATGTAGAATAGCCATATCAACAGATGACAGTCGCTTAAATTTCGAGCCCGGCTAGCAAATAAATTGAAATAGGCGCTCGATTTCAAAATTGCGTTCACCCTTTATACAGCTCGTTTAAATAACATTATTATATTATATTACATTTACGTTTAAGTTTACATGATTTATTAAAAAAAATTGTAGAAAGACAAGGTTTTCGGAAGAGAGGAGGGAAAGGGGGCGAGCAGCTTTGGCAGTTGTAATAAGGGCTCAGGATCACCTCCGTGCGCCTCTGTGTTCATACAGACCAAGACCCGTCAAGAAATACGACACTTCTCTTGAGAGGTTGTAGAAGCCTCGTTCCCATTTTCTATTTTGTTTTGGGGGAAACCAGCGACTCTCGTCTCTTTTTGGCAGACAAGTGATTCCAGCGGCGGCTGGATCGCACCTCCAGCCCGTTTCTTTTTCTGCGTGACCGGTAGGGGAAGGGGGGGAGGGGAGGGAAGGGGCAGGGAGGAGCGAGCTGTGGTGAAATGTCGCGGCGGAGAGCCGAGGGCGGAGGGCGGGAGGCCAAAGCCACGGCGGGAGGGTAATGCGTCGTGTAATTGGCAGGTAATCCCGGGCTGCGAGAGCCCGCTCGGCCTCGCTGTCCTCTGCTCAGTGCACTCCCACTGCCGGCGACGTAGCTTCGTTTTTTATTCATCGATAGCTCTCACATCCCTTTCCTATTAGCGACCATCCATTACAGCAGCCAGTAGCCATTACAGTGTCAAGATTTCGCAGGCAAACACCCACATTATACGACAATAGGGAAAACCTACTAACATTTCGACGCCACAAACCTGGAAGGGAGATTCTCATTTTATTAAATTAAGCCACAGAGAACAACCCATTTCATCCAGCTTTGGTTACGTGGTTGCGGCTTACATTTGCAGTCATTTGTATTAGAACGGTGATAATGTTATAAGGAAAACAACTCATTTTTGTCAATAAAATCCGCAATAGCGCATACTTTAAGATACAGTTTTATTTTATTCTCAAAGCAACCAGTTTCGGCATTTCATTATACCATCTTCAGGTCGCATACGGTTCTGTTCAAATAAACGAGCTTGTCCGGATCCAAAAATCACTGAATATCGTGAATTCCTTGTTGTTGTTATGGTCTTCAGTCCTGAGACTGGTTTGATGCAGCTCTCCATGCTACTCTATCCTGTGCAAGCTTCTTCATCTCCCAGTACCTACTGCAACCTACATCCTTCTGAATCTGCTTAGTGTATTCATCTCTTGGTCTCCCTCTACGATTTTTACCCTCCACGCTGCCCTCCAATGCAAATTTGTGATCCCTTGATGCCTCAAAACATGTCCTACCAACCGATCCCTTCTTCTAGTCAAGTTGTGCCACAAACATCTCTTCTCCCCAACCCTATTCAATACCTCATCATTAGTTATGTGATCTACCCACCTTATCTTCAGCATTCTTCTGTAGCACCACATTTCGAAAGCTTCTATTCTCTTCTTGTCCAAACTAGTTATCGTCCATGTTTCACTTCCATACATGGCTACACTCCATACAAATACTTTCAGAAACGACTTCCTGACACTTAAATCTATACTCGACGTTAACAAATTTCTCTTCTTCAGAAACGCTTTCCTTGCCATTGCCAGTCTACATTTTATATCCTCTCTACTTCGACCATCATCAGTTATTTTACTCCATAAATAGCAAAACTCCTTTACTACTTTAAGTTTCTCATTTCCTAATCTAATTCCCTCAGCATCACCCGATTTAATTTGAATACATTCCATTATCCTCGTTTTGCTTTTGTTGATGTTCATCTTATATTCTCCTTTCAAGACACTGTCCATTCCGTACATCTTCTCTTCCTAGTCCTTTGCTGTCTCTGACAGAATTACAATGTCATCGGCGAACCTCAAAGTTTTTACTTCTTCTCCATGAAGTTTAATACCTACTCCGAATTTTTCTTTTGTTTCCTTCACTGCTTGCTCAATATACAGATTGAATAACATCGGGGAGAGGCTACAACCCTGTCTCACTCCTTTCCCAACCACCGCTTCCCTTTCATGTCCCTCGACTCTTATAACTGCCATCTGGTTTCTGTACAAATTGTAAATAGCCTTTCGCTCCCTGTATTTTACCCCTGCCACCTTCAGAAGTTGAAAGAGAGTATTCCAGTTAACATTGTCAAAAGCCTTCTCTAAGTCTACAAATGCTAGAAACGTAGGTTTGCCTTTTCTTAATCTTTCTTCTAAGATAAGTCGTAAGGTCAATATTGCCTCACGTGTTCCAACATTTCTACGGAATCCAAACTGATCTTCCCTGAGGTCCGCTTCTACCAGTTTTTCCATTCGTCTGTAAAGAATTCGCGTTAGTATTTTGCAGCCATGACTTATTAAACTGATAGTTCAGTAATTTTCACATCTGTCAACACCTGCTTTCTTTGGGATTGGAATTATTATATTCTTCTTGAAGTCTGAGGGTATTTCGCCTGTCTCATACATCTTGCTCACCAGATGGTAGAGTTTAGTCATGACAGGCTCTCCCAAGGCCATCAGCAGTTCTAATGGTGTGTTGTCTACTCCCGGGGTCTTGTTTCGACTCAGGTCTTTCAGTGCTCTGTCAAACTCTTCACGCAGTATCTTATCTCCCATTTCGTCTTCATCTACATCCTCTTCCATTTCCATAATATTGTCCTCAAGTACATCGCCCTTGTATAAACCCTCTATATACTCCTTCCACCTTTCTGTCTTCCCTTCCTTGCTTAGAACTGGGTTGCCATCTGAGCTCTTGATATTCATACAAGTGGTTCTCTTTTCTCCAAAGGTCTCTTTAATTTTCCTGTAGGCAGTATCTATCTTACCCCTAGTGAGACAAGCCTCTACATCCTTACATTTGTCCTCTAGCCATCCCTGCTTAGCCATTTTGCACTTCCTGTCAATCTCATTTTTGAGACGTCTGTATTCCTTTTTGCCTGCTTCATTTACGGTATTTTTATATTTTCCCCTTTCATCAATTAAATTCAATATTTCTTCTGTTACCCAAGGATTTCTATTAGCCTTCGTCTTTTTACCTACTTGATCGACTGCTGCCTTCACTACTTCATCCCTGAGAGCTATCCATTCTTCTTCTACTGTATTTCTTTCCCCCATTCCTGTCAATTCTTCCCTTATGCTCTCCCTGAAACTCTCTACAACATCTGGTTCTTTCAGTTTATCCAGGTCCCATCTCCTTAAATTCCCACCTTTTTGAAGTTTCTTCAGTTTCAATCTGCAGTTCATAAGCAATAGATTGTGGTTAGAGTCCACATCTGCCCCTGGAAATGTCTTACAATTTAAAACCTGGTTCCTAAATCTCTGTCTTACCATTATATAATCTATCTGATACCTTTTAGTATCTCCAGGATTCTTCCAGGTATACAACCTTCTTTTATGATTCTTGAACCAAGTGTTAGCTATGATTAAGTCATGCTCTGTGCAAAATTCTACAAGGCGGCTTCCTCTTTCATTTCTTCCCCCCAATCCATATTCACCTACTATGTTTCCTTCTCTCCCTTTTCCTACTGACGAATTCCAGTCACCCATGACTATTAAATTTTCATCTCCCTTCACTACCTGAATAATTTCTTTTATCTCGTCATATACTTCATCTATTTCTTCATCATCTGCAGAGCTAGTTGGCATATAAACTTGTACTACTGTAGTAGGCATGGGCTTTGTGTCTATCTTGGCCACAAAAATGCGTTCACTATGCTGTTTGTAGTAGCTAACCCGCACTCCTATTTTTTTATTCATTATTAAACCTACACCTGCATTACCCCTATTTGATTTTGTATTTATAACCCTGTATTCACCTGACCAAAAGTCTTGTTCCTCCTGCCACCGAACTTCACTAATTCCCACTAAATCTAACTTTAACCTATCCATTTCCCTTTTTAAATTTTCTAACCTACCTGCCCGATTAAGGGATCTGACATTCCTCGCTCCGATCCGTAAAACGCCAGTTTTCTTTCTCCTGATAACGACGTCCTCTTGAGTAGTCCCCGCCCGGAGATCCGAATGGGGGACTATTTTACCTCCACAATATTTTACCCAAGAGGACGCCATCATCATTTAATCATACAGTAAAGCTGCATGTCCTCGGGAAAAATTACGGCTGTAGTTTCCCCTTGCTTTCAGCCGTTCGCAGTACCAGCACAGCAAGGCCGTTTTGGTTAATGTTACAAGGCCAGATCAGTCAATCATCCAAACTGTTGCCCCTGCAATTACTGAAAAGGCTTCTGCCACTCTTCAGGAACCACATGTTTGTCTGGCCTCTCAACAGATACCCCTCCGTTGTGGTTGCACCTACGGTACGGCCATCTGTATCGCTGCGGCACGCAAGCCTCCCCACCAACGGCAAGGTCCATGGTTCATGGTGAATTCCTATCGTTATACAATTACATCATACGAAACTGTCACGTCGTCCTATGAAGCAATTGTATAACGGTTATACCGAGCGAGGTGGCACAGTGGTAGCACACTGGACTCGCATTCGGGAGGACGACGGTTCAATCCCGTCTCCAGCCATCCTGATTTAGGTTTTCCGTGATTTCCCTAAATCGTTTCAGGCAAATGCCGGGATGGTTCCTTTGAAAGGGCACGGCCGATTTCCTTCCCAATCCTTCCCTAACCTGAGCTTGCGCTCCGTCTCTAATGACCTCGTTGTCGACGGGACGTTAAACACTAACCTAACCTAACCTATAACGGTTATAATTCACCATATTCAGTGATTTACGGTGTTGTAAGACAAGTTCCTTTATTTGGATAGAAGCGTATGGGGCCTGAAGATGGTATAATCAAATACTGAAACTGGTTGCTTTCAGAATAAAATAAATAGTATCTTAAAGTATACGGCTGTTGGTGAATTCTATTGACGTTAACAATTACTTACCAGCCGATGTTCCCTGGTCATAAATAAATAAAAAAATAAAATAAAATATTATATTAATTATTGTATATGTATGATAGTGATTGGTTGTTATTAATATTTGCTTATCTGGAACGTGGACGTTTAATTATTTGGTATCAGACGCTTGACAATGGCTTTTTTGTAAATACAATTTTATTCGTAGTTGAGCGTGAAATGTAACTTAATTAATCGGACATCGTATTTACATCGTTTCCAAACACTGCTGTGGTAGGTGCGGACTCAAAATCTCAATATTTGAATAATTTGCCAGGCATGTCAATACGTCGTACAGAGGTGACTGTTTACTAAACATAAAAAAGTTTACACAGTTAGTTAAATCAGATATATTCAACGAATAAGCCTACAGTTAAATAATTCAACTTACTTTCATAAATATTCATTCGAGTTGTCGACTACAACATGTGTCTGAGAGATTATTATCATTCTCGTGCGTCAGAAACATATATAAAACACAGTTTATATAGTTGCTGACACATCAACACAGTTTATATAATCTTTAACCAAAATTTGGCCATTTGCAGCGAATGTTTCGTTGCCTGGTGAAGGCCATCTTCTGTGCAGGTGGCTGGGCACAGTCGCTACTGAAGCATATGATGAAGTCTGTTCTTCCCCGTATTCACATTGGGTTTTGTTTTCTTCAATTTATCCCTATTTTGCAGGGTTAATTCTTGATCTGCCCGCTCCTGACCTCAGCCTGTTCAAGGACTTCGAGACTGGCCAGTTCCTATCGTGACCAGGGGGTAAGGAACCTGAAAGTCTTTTCCAACCGGGAGGGTTGGTTGCCTCAGCTCTCCACAGTTGCAGCCTGACTTCTTCATCAGTGATTGTTACTTTCGTCGATGTTGTGAGGTAAATTTTCCTTGACGTCAGTCGATGTGGGTAGGGTTGTTGCCCATACATGGGATGCCTTTTTTCCTGCTCCAGTTTCGTTCGTTCCCTGTTTGCTGTTATTTGTCTGCGAACAGGAGGTGGTGCAATTCCTGCAACGTGGTAGAGCCACTCGACTGAAGTGACTTCAGGCAGCCTGTTGTAATTCTGCATGTGGCATTTAGGGCAATGTTCGGCTGTATGGGATGTGTTGACTTTAATAAACAGCACAGGTGTACTCTACAGTGGAGTAGCATAATTCCATTGCAGAAGTTCGGATGGTTTCAGCTTGACTGCCACACTGTGATCCGGTCAGTTTTCTCAATAGGTTGTTACTGGTGGAGACTTTTGATTTGAAATTCTTGTTAGTGGTTTTTGCACGTTAGAGATCTGTCAAGTGTTATTCCTAGGTCTTTAACTTGCGAGTTGTTTTCCAACTTCTCAGATGGAAAGAACACACTCGTGTCTTTGATGGGTTTGGTTTAAGATGGTTTAGTCTGTAGTATTTTCACATATCTCCAAGAGCAATCTTTAGGCTGATTTCTACTGAATCGAAGTTTGTGCTTTGGGTTGTCAGAGCATACAAGAACTCCCACAGTTGAGGATTATGGGTTGGTCATTAGTATATTTATTGAACAGAAATGAAGCCAACACACTGCCCTGGGGAAAGAGATTTTTCTGTAGCTACGCTGTCCTAGGAGGCCTAAGAGGAATCTTCGGTTCTACCGAAGATTGGCCTCGTGAGTCTAAAATCCTTGGCTAGCTTGTAGACGTTGTTTAATAGAAACTGGTCGTTGAGTGTTTTGTACGCTACTGTCAGGTCCACGAATGCCACTCCCGTCACCTTACAGGCGTCAAAACTATCTCCTAAGAACCGTGTAAGACTAATTTTCCTGTGCAGATTGTACCATGGTGAGTCCAGCTTGCTGAGGTGTAAGCAAGGAATCAGTACATGTAAGGGCCAGTTTAAAATCATTCTCTCTCTCTCTCTCTCTCTCTCTCTCTCTCTCTCTCTCTCTCTCTCTCCCTCTCTCTCATTTTTTTTTTTTTTTTTTAGTCATCAGTCTTCTGAACTGTTTGTTTGATGCGGTACGTCACGAATTCCTCACTTGTGCGGTCCTTTTCATCTCAGAGTAGCACCTTAGCACTTTCAACCTACGTCCTCAAATGTTTCCTGAGTGTATTCCAATCTCTGTCTTCCTCTAGATTTATTGCCATCTACAGCTCCCTCTAGACCATGGAAGTCATTCCCTGATGTCTCAACAGATGTATTATCATCCTGTCCTTTCTCCTTTAGAATGTTTTCCACATATTCGTTACCTCTCCGATTCTGCGCCGCATTTCCTCATTCCTTACCTCATCAGTCTACCTAACTTTGAACATTCGTCTGTAGCACGACGTATCAAATGCTTCGATTCCCTTGTGTCCCAGTTTTCCCACAGTCCATGTTTCACTACCGTAAAATGCAGTGCGCCAAATGTACAACGTCAGGAACTAGTTCCTCAAATTAAGGCTTATGTTTCGTACGAGCCAACTTCTCTTGGCCAGGAATGCTCTTTTTGCTAGGCTTCTCTGCTTTTGATGTCCTCCTTGCTTCGCCCATCATTGGTTATTATGCTGCCTAGGTGGTACAGTTCCGTAACTTCAGCTACGTTGTGACCATCAATCCTGATGTTTATTACCTCACTGTTCTCATTTCTGCTACTTCTCATTACTTTAGTCTTTGTTCGGCTTACTCTGTCTATATTCTGCATTCATTACGCTGTTCATTCCATTCGGCACAACATGTAATTCTTTTTCATTTTCACATAGGATAACAATGTCATCAGCTAATCGTATCATTATTATCCTTTCACGTTGAATTTTAAATCCATTCCAAAATCTTTCTTTTATTTCCATCATTGCTTCTTCAATGTACAGACTGAACAGTAGGAGCAAAAGACTGCACCCTGTCTTACTCCTTTTTTAATCCGAGCACATCGTTCTTGGTCGTCCACTCTTATTGTTCCATCTTGGCTCTTGTACACATTGTATATTACCCGTCTCTCCCTACAGCTTACCCCTATTTTTCTCAGAATTTCGAACATATTGCACATTGTTGAAAGCTTTTTTCAGGTCGACAAATCCTATGAACGTATCTGGACCTTTCTTTAGTCTTTCCTCTATTATCAACCGCAACGTCAGAATTGCCTCTCTGAGTCCTTTACCTTTCCTAAAGCCAAACTGATTATCATATAACACATTCTCAGTTTTCTTTCCTTTTCTGCTGCATATTATTCATGTCAGCAACTTGTATGCATGGGCTGTTAAGCTGATTGTGTGATAATTCTCGCACTTTTCAGCTATTGCAGTTTTCGGAATTGTGTGGATCATATTTTTCCAAAAGGCAGATGGTATGGCACCATATAACCCTCCTACCTCTACGGTTAATGAGGCTTTTCTATATGACCGTGTACCTAAAGTCCCTAGTCTATGGGGAAAAAGGCATCTACTTCCAAGAATAATGCAAAACCAAGAGAACTAGATGAAGTTATAACTCAGTCCCAACGCTCAGTATGCTCGCAAAGATGATTAGAAACGTAAGCTAGATTTTTAACTAACATTAGTTAGTGGAAAACTGGGAAGAAAAATTTTCAAAGTATGTCATTAATGAAATAAACATTAGTCTCCAGTTTCTTACCAGAACAAGAATAATTAAATTGAAACTGAACTTTATACTCGTATAAAATCTTATGTAAGAATAGTTACTGGCGTCATTACGTAGGAACAGTGATCTCACATGTCATAGTAGTCAGACAATAGTCAAATAGCAAACACATACAACATATCTTATTAATTTTCCAGGATTAGTTAAAGTAACATTGTTTACTGGCTGTGGACAGAAACTTTTTGTCACTTTACTCACCGTAATACTGACTGTCGTAATTGTAGCAAGCAGAAAGATTGTTTGAATTTAGCAGTTACTTTGACATTTATTTGTAATAAAAGTTTCAAATTATGTAACAAGCTATAAATTAGAACTGTGCTTTGACAATGAAATTCAATGTCCAACTAGCATAAAGTCTTACTACCAATTTTTTAATATGAAAGTTCCTCAATTTTTAGCAAATTAATTAATACCGAGTTTCCCATCATTCTATTTCTGACATGATTCATACTACAACCAAAGATTTCATTGTTACGTAATTGTCCAAAAGTTGGAAAAACTATGTTTTGGTAATCTCATAAATTAATATTCACTTCACTTTCAGTTCATTATCTGATTATATCGATTTATACAAAGAGATAGGATGGATACTACTTCGATAATGACTTAGGAAAATTATTTACGTGAGAATATGCACGAAAACAATGTTATTTAAGCAATAAAATTTCAGCTACGCTGGTCAGTCTATTACACTTCTAGTTATAAAAAGTCTAGATCTTACTTCACTTCATGATGCCGTTGGTTCGTCGAGTGGCTTCATTTATCGGTAAACAGGGCACAGGTCGATCTTCTTACCATACCATAGCCAATAACAAGGGCCCACAGTATTCTTGATGTTATGTGAATTACTCAAACAACCATTTCAGTTTTCACTGCTCTTCACTTCGGAAACAGGCGTTTTGTGTCCGCACATTTGGACAGCCACACCGGCGAGTACACACAGCCAACGGCACCAATCGTGTCCTCGCGACTCCCAACTGCTACTTTTTTGGATCGCTCGCACGCCTAGCGATTATGCATTTACATTTTATTACACTCTTTGACAATAGCTTATCCCTGACTAGGCCAGTGTGTCTACTTACCAAATGTTAACATTCCATGCATATTCCCTTTCTTAATTAACAAATAGCGTCTGAAACTTGACAACATATTCACAAGAATAATACTCAGCACATCTAATAAAGCAAACTTCGCAAAACACATAGAAAGTGTATGATCATCCACAGAGTTGTGGAGTTACAAGTGCCACACGTTTCACTGATCATCATCACCAGATGAAGAAACAAGGAAACGTCCAAACGAAGAACACTGTGGATACCATGGCCCATATGTTACATAAATAACAAAATTATCTTCACACACGGTATCACATTGTAAGAATATCTCATTGCATTCCACACTTGAAAACTAATACCAGAAACGTTTAATATTCACAGCAAACAATGTATATACATGGGATAAGAACAGTCACTCCACCCTTCAAACACTAGTACATAGAAAATAACTGTTACTTAAACATTTCAAAATGATTATTCCCTATCACACAACATGGCATTAATCTTTGTCCGTTTTCTATTATTTTAAATTTTATTTCTTGTAAAAGAACATGAAATTTTCTGTGTACAATACTATACTTCCTGCAAAAAAAAAAAAAAAAAAAAAAAAATGAAAAAAAAAAATACGGATTTTCTGTGCGTGTGCGCGAAACAGTGCACTTCTTGTAATGTATCCTGACATTTTGTGCACAAAATAGTTCACCCTTACACTTCACTCTGCCTTCTTTGTAGCCATTACATGCCAAGCACGTCCATGTGCACTATGTTCCCTTTCATCCCACTTACAATATGGGTACTTCGTCATGAAATTAAACTGTTTCACATATTTTTACCTGCACCTTAATGACAAGTCTTGGTTCATTTGCTTTTACGTCATTATTGTATACATCAAACTTTCTCATTACTAATAACACTAAATCTTATCTACACACTCTTTAAGTATATGGCTCCTTCACAAAAACAGGTATTTGTATTTTTATTATAAAAATCGTATCTAACTCTGAATATGGGTAGGCTTACGTGGCATAGGTTAATATTATCATTTCATTGAAATACCCATTATCTATTTTATAATAACAGTTCAAATAACGTTTATGTTTTTATTTTGTTTTCTAATTAGAAACTTCAGTCATTTCTACCACGGTATTGCTTGAAGTCTATATTACCCACACCAGATTTTATATTTGACAGTGGGTAAACTAAACAGAAAGCATTACGGCGAGAAACGCTTTCAATTTTGAAATGTCCGTTATAAATGAATTTAAATTTCGATATTTCATTATGTATCTCACTGGAATTCTCATGAGTTTTCAGGAGAACAAGGTTCTCAACCTCAAATTTTATTGACTTTACTCGCTCTGATCATGTCTTTTAATTCGTGCCTCAGCACATTTTATAATTTTCTGTCTCACCAACATTTTTTTCTGTGACATGTCTAAGTTTTGTAGTGGTGGAGAATTAATCAAATCTTCTACTGCACTTTTCGGTTTGTTACCTAACATAATTCCAATGTACTCTCATGTGAAACGGAGTTCATGATTTCTTCAGTTTCTGAAACATACTTTCCCCACGCCCTGTGATTACTATGTCAGTATGTCCTAAAATACCTATCCTGTTCACGCATGTAGCGTTCCAAAGGCTTACTTTGGGGATGGTATCGCGATATATGAATAACTTCTACACCTTTTTCTTTCATTCCTTCACTCCATGCCTTAGATATAAATTTTGGACCATTGGGAGATAATATTACTTTCGGTTTCCCGATTTGCTCAAAATAACCAACCAATTTACTGAATACTGACTTAGCAGTAGCTTTTCGTAAAGGGAATAACTTTACAAATTTGGAAAATTTCTAGGTTGTCTTTAGGTTGTATGCTTTGCATTGGACCGTGGCTAGTCACATTTGTTACCTTTTACCTTCTGACATCTATGACAAGATCGTACTCCATCGGCTACTTTTCTTGTCATATCAATAAACGTTACTGACTCTGCTATCTTATCTACACACTTCTTTCATCCACAATGACCATATGCCAAATGAAAATAGTTAATCACTTCGATACATATTTCGATGGCCAACATACTCGCCAGTTTTCCTTGCTTTCATCTTTTCGGAAATACAACACTCCATCATGCACGTTGTAATATTTCCATAAATTTTCTCCTTCTTCGTTTCTAGCATCGAATTTAGTTTCCACTAACTTCCGATTGATATCGGCTCATGTAATTACATATATCTTCCACCTTCCTCTTACCTTCCACATTTTTGAAATACATTACTTTGAACATCTTTTCTGTGCATTTCCTATTTCCTAATCCATTTGGATCAAATGGCAACCTTTATAAAGCTTCTGCAACACGGTTGTCTACACCTCTTACATAACAAATTTCGTAATCAAACATCTGTATGAACATCGCCCACCTCGTCAGTCTTTCATGCAGTAGGCGCCAAAAATGTTAGGGTCTATTTCCTGAAAAATGGGAGCCGCAATTCCATAATTGCATGCATCTGTTCCCATATGGAACGGTAACGATAAACCAGGATGGTGTAAAATTTGACTCTTTATAAGTTCATGCTCTAATTTGTCAAAAGCTAACTGACACTTTTCCGTCCATACAAATGCAGTTTTTTTCTTCAATAAATTACATAAATCTGGATCATTGAAAACTTGCCCATTTACATATTTGCGAAGGAAATTACATAATGTAAAAAACGACTTAAGCTGTTTTATCTTTGGTGGTTGGCAATCTCCAATAGTTTCAAATTTCCGCAGATCTTTTGGTTATTCCCGTAGTATGACCCAAGAATTCTAATTCCTTTTACACAAATTCACATTTCTTGATTTTTAACGCCATTTCACCACCTCTCAAGGCTTGAAAAATTTCTTTCAGCAACTCACAATGCTCTTTCCATGATGACGTAGCCACCAACAAGTCATCAACATAAATTGTTATTCTTCTCACTAACTCTTTTCCTAATACTCCATCCAATACTCGGATAAACACAGTTACACATGTGTTTCATCCAGAGGGAATGACTTTATATTGATAGCACTTTCCCAGAAAAAGAAGTGCTCTCAGTTTCCCTGATTTTGGATCTAACTGAGTTTGCCAATACCCATCCGTCAAATCTAGACTTGTCATGTATTTCACACGATAAAACTTCTGAAGCATGTCATCCGAACATTGTGGTCTATCAGTCTCACGCTTCACTATCTTATTTAAAACGCACACGTCTATCACAATTCTCACTCCCCCGTCTTCCTTGTTGACCTAAACAAGTGGATTATTATACTGACGCCTAGATTGTTCAATTATTCCCCATTCCTCCATACGATTTATTTCTCTCTGTACTGCTTCTTTCCTAGCTAACGGGATTTTATAGACTGGTACGAAAAATGGTCCACGCTCTACAGTTACGATTTCATATTCAAAGTCTCGTACTAAACAAGGCTTCTCTGAAAATACTTCTTTGTTACTGGCTAAAATATTGAACAATGTCCTTTTCTGTTCTATTGATATTCCCAAAACGTTTTCTGCTATGTTTTTATTTCGTCATGAGAGCGGCTGTCTTCTCCAATCCGCTGACTTCGTCGAGGTCGGGAACGGCATCAACAAACATTATTATTACGCACCTCACGTGACCCACATTCTTTATTATGTCCACATATCTCATCAACATTATTTGCTTTATGTAAATCCTCTTTCAAATTACTTACCTCTTTCATCTCACAAACAAATTATTCATCTTCAATAATCATCACTCCCTCATTACTTTACGGAAAATATATGATACTTTCTTTCTTTCGGTTCCACACACCATCGTACATATTACTTAATTACGTCCAGCCATTCCTTATCCTCACTTATTTCAACTTTACGAAGGCAACTTGCCTATTCACTGCCGGAAGATGCGCCAAACTCAGTGCAATGCCACTGTCTGTACTCGCACGAGTAGCCACTCAAAAGACATTCGTGATTTCGCTTGCCAGTACATCTGACTCGATCGGCATCCAAATCGCGACATTTCTGCACCGTTTTTCGTTCTCGCTGTTTCCAGCGTACACTAGACCTTGTTTAAGTTCGTTACTCGTTATGCTTCCCTGTGATTCGTTATTGTTGCTGCGGCAATACTGCCTCTGAAGCCAGCAGGGTCTCACAAAGCAATCCGCAGCAGTAAGACGCGCTACTGTTGCGGACCGCGTTTCCCACTCTTTCATTGCCATGGTGTTTTCAATTATAATCTCCCCTACCACGGCCAAAACCTCTCCTGCCGCGGCTTCCTCTATCTACATGTGCCGCTCTCACATTGTAATCACTATTTAAGTTTCTGTTTTGACTTTGATTTTTATTATTTTGACTTGGCCTCTCGTAATAGTTACTATTTCCACTCTGATTATAGTTATAACACATCTAGATCACCCACCTTTTTCAAAAACACTGTTTTATTACAGTCACCAATTCTGTAGCCTCGGACACTACGTGGCAGTTTGCCTCGCAGTATGTCCAACATTCTCTTTTCGGTTGTATGTCCTTTTGCATGCTGTATCATTGTACACATATCCTTGCATATCTTTTCATACTTGAGTTTCTGCTAGTTGGGTACGGAGGCGCATACGTAAATTCCATAATTACTTCCTCCTGTTTACTGGTAGATCAATATTCATCTTCAAATCGTCTTAAGAATTCGTCAAGCGTTTCGCAACCGCTCAGCGCACTAACTGCCCAACTATCTGTGTCACCACTCAGTTGTGTCCTGGCAATCCTGACATGAATTTCTTCTGGCAAATCTTTCTGAATTAACAACTTGCACTTATCCACGAGTACGACAGGATTACTACCACCTTTCGGATCAAATTTATCAATTTCACTGCTTATTTGGCTGTGACATGTCTCTGCTACAACGTACGTGGCGGTTAGATTTACTGCGTACTCCAGATTTTTAATACGCTCATTTGTCTCACCCACATCTTTGTCTTTTATTTCAGAAAACTTATCATTAACATCTGTTTCCAGCGCCTTACCAGTTGCAAATTGATCATTCAAAGAATCCACCGAATTTTAAAGTCATAACGGACTGCAGGCAATTCGCTTTTTCCTTTCTTGTTGATGTTTTCATTGACCTCCACCGTTCTCACACCGGTATCATGTTTCAATTGATTTTCGATATATCCACATTTTTCATCTACTAAGTCGCCCAATTGTTTTTGGATGTTGTCTTTGATTTTTGTTTCATTTCATGCGTAAAAAGATTCATTCCTCCAGTATTGTTTAGTTTGACGTCAATATCTGAAACTTTGACGAACATATCAAAGCTCGTATTGTTACGTTGTAACCCCAATTCCGCCTGCATTGTTGTAAATAAATTTTTTTTACTATTATTCATTGAAATTAACCACTGCTAATTTTGCAAGGCTCGGGACAGTTGTAATTATCGTACACTGTGCTGTCACCAGGAGAGGTAAGATGTTACCTCTCCGGTTAATTATGCTTTTCTATATGACCGTTACCTAAAGTGCCTCATCTATGGGGATAAGGCATCTACCCGGAAGAATAATGCAACCCCGAGAAGAGTAGATGAAGTTATAACCGAATCGCCAATGCTCAGTATTTTAGCAGTGACGATTAGAAACAAATTTCGGTTAACTTCATATATTTTTAATTGTGTAAGCTAGTTTTTTAATTAACAGTAGTTAGGGGAAAATTTTTAAGAAATGTTTTCAAAGTATGTCATTAATGAAATAACCAGTGGTCTCCAGTTTCTTACCAGAACAAGAATAATTAAATTGAAACTGAACTTTATACTCTTAAGCAATCATACGTAAGAATAGTAACTGTCGTCATGACGTAGGAACAGTACCTAACGCACACTTTCAAATTCTTTACACCTCAAATGTCACGGTAATAAGAAAACAATCAAATAGCAACACAAAAAACATATCTTCTTAATTTTCAAAGATCAGTTAAAGTAAGATTGTTTATTGGCTGTGGACAGATACATTTTGTCACGTTATTCACCGTAATACTGACTGTCGTAATTGTAGCAAATAGAAAGATTGTTTGAATTTAGCATTTACTTTGACATTTATTTGTAGCAAAAGTCACAAATTATGTCACAAGCCATAAATTAGAACTGTGCTTTGACAATGAAATTCAGTGTCCAAGAAACGTAAAGTTTTACTACCAATTTTTTATTCCGAAAGTTACTCTATTTCTGGCAAATGAATTAATATTGACTTTTCCATCATTCTATTTCTGACATGATTCATATTGCAACAAAAGATTTTACTGTTATGCAGTTGTTTAAAAGTTGGAAAAATTGTGTTTTGTTAATCTAATAAATTAATGCTCCCTTCATTTTCAGTTCATTTTCTGATTATCTCGGTTTATACAAAAGGACAGGGTGGATCCAACTAGGCTAATGACTTAGGAAAATTATTCACGTCACAATATCCACGTAAACAATGTTATTTAAGCAATAAAAGTCCAACTACACTGGTCAGCCTATTCTAGTTATAAAAAGTCTAGATCTTACTTCACTTCATGATGCCTTTGCTTTGTCGAGTTGCTTCATTTAGCGGTAAACTGGGCACAGGTTGATCTTCTTGCCATACCATATCCAATAACAAGGGCCCATAGTTCTCTTGAAGTTATGAGGATTACTATTGTTGCATTTGTGCTGTGACCAATAAATGCCATAGCTTGCCCATATTACACATCCGCCAAAACAACCATTTCAGATTTCACTGCTCCGCACTTTGGAAACAGACATTGTGTCTCCGCACTTTTGCATAGCTACACCGGCAAGTACACTCAACCAACGACACCAGTTATCTCCTCGTGACTCCCAACTGCTACATTTTTGGCTCGCTCGCACGCCCAGCGATAATCATTTGCAATTTATTACACTATTTGACAATAGCTTTACCCTGACTAGGCCAGAGTGTCTACTTACAAAATGTTAACATTCCATGCTTATTCTCTTTCTTAAACAACAAATAGTATTTGAAACTTGACAACATAATTACAAGAACAATATTCAGCACAACTAATAAAGCAAACTTCGCAAAACACGTAGAAAATGTATGATCATCCAAAGGGTTGGGGTGTTACAACCAGACTCATAGACCCTGCACACCAATGTGAACAGTCGTTTTGTTGGCACTTCCTACGGAGATTTTAGAATATCTGATGGAATGCTGTCTAACCCTTCTGCCTCATTTGATCTTAAGTCCTCTGAAGCTCTTTTAAATTCTGATTCTAATACTGGATCCTCTATCACTACTAAATCGACTCCTGTTTCTTCTTCTATTACATCAGATAAATCTTCCACTCTCATAGAGGCCTTCAATGTATCACTTCCATCCATCCGCTCTGTCTCCTGCAAATGACAGAGGAATTCCCGTGTCTCTCTTAATGTTACCACCCTTTCTTTTAATTTCACCGAAGGTTGTTTTGAATTACATATACACTGAATCATTACTTCCGAAAATCATTTCTTTTTTTAATCCTTCACATTTTTCATGCAGCCATTTCGTCTTAGCTTCCCTGCACTTCCTATTTACGTCATTCCTCAGCGACTTGTATTTCTGTATTCCTGAATTTCCCTGAACATTTTTGTACTTCCTTCTTCCGTCGATCAACTGAAGTATTTATTCAGTTACCCAAGGTTTCCTCGCACTTATATTATTTTTGCCAATGTTTTTCTGTCCAACTTCTGTGATATCCCTTTTTAGAGATGACCATTCCTTTTCAACTGTACTGCCTACTGAGATATTCTTTATTGCTCTATCTATAGCCTTAAAGAACTTCAAGCATATCTCGTCATTCCTTGGTACTTCTGTATGCTACTTCTTAGCATATTGATTCTTCGTGACTAATCTCTTAAACGTCAGTCTACTCCTCATTACTACTAAATTGTGATCTGAGTCTATATCTGCTCCTGGGTACTCCTTACAATCCAGATCTGATTTCGGAATCTCTGTCTGACCATGATGTAATCTAACATCTTACCGTATCACTTGGCCTTTTCCAAGTTTACCTGGACTCTTGTTATTCTTGTACAGAGTATTCGTTATTATTATCTGAAATTTATTACAGAACTCAATTAGTCTCTCATTCCTCTCTCATTTCTTCTACCAATCCCATATTCTCCTGTAACCTTTCCTTTCCCCAACAACCCTATTCCAGTCCCCCATGACTGTTATCCCTTTACGTTCTGTATTAACCTGTCAGTATCCTCGTCACTTTCTCAATCTCTTCGTTGGCGGTACTGATAAGAACAATCCTATCACTCAACTGCTTACCTTAGTACTCATAACTAATCCTACACCCCTTACACCATTTTCTTCTACTGTTGATATTACCCTATACTCATCTGACCATAAATCCGTGTCTTCTTTACATTTCACTTCACTGACCCCTGTTATATCTATACTGGGCCTTTGCATTTTCCTTTTCAGATTTTATAGCTTCCCTAACACGTTCAAGCTTCTGACATTCCACGCCCGGCTCGTAGAAAATTATCCTTTCTATGGTTATTTGGTCTTTTTTTTCATCGTCACTTCCCCCTTGGCAGTTTCTTCCCGGAGATCCGAATGGGGGACTACTGCGGAATCTTTTGCCAAGGGAAAGATCATCACGACACTTTTTCAATACCAGGCAACATGTCCTGTGGATACACGTTATGTGTCTTCAGTGCAGTGGTTTCCATTGCCTTCTGCATCCTCATGCCATTGATCATTGCTAATTCCTCCGCCTTTAAGGGCAGTTTCCAACCTTAAGGACAAGGGATTCCCCTGTATATCTGTCCGCTCCTCCGCCGTCTTTGAGAAGACCTTTGCCAGAATGAGGGTGACTTCTTCTGCCGGAACTCTTTGGCCGACAATGCTAATTATTAATTAAAACTAAAGTGATAGCAGGTTTCAGACCCGGGACCGAGAGCGTTTTGATTATTAATCAAAGACGCTACCCCTAGACCGAGTGTGTTCGTAATGTTGACAGTAGTTTGACTGGCCTACAATTGTTTGGATTGTATGCTTGTTTACCAGGTTTCACTGTAGCAATTACTCGGCTCTTCCGCCATAGCTATGGAATTTGACATCTGCATACAGTTATTGAAGAGTTGGAGAATCAATTTCTTTGTTGCTAATGCAAAGTGCTTAATTTTCTGAGTTCATACATTGTCCAAGCCAGCTGTCTTACCAGTTTTACTCAATTTAATAGCCTTCTGTAAATCATCCGTCGTGAATGGGAGTAAAACATTTTTACTCTCCACTTACTCAGTTCTTCGTAGTTTTGATTTTTTCGATTTGTAGCGGGGCTTCGCGTTTAGCAGTGACTGGTGTGCTATTTGGTTGGCGGTGATATTTTTGTGTGTAGTGGTCTTAGCTGAATCAGTGCACAAGTATCGCAGAAGTCTCGAAGCCTTATGACAATCTCTTTTCAGATCCCTGTTTTCTATTGTTTTAATTCATTTTCCCTTTTCGACTCTTCTGTAGAGGAAATCAGTTTGTTTCCCGTTTCTATAGTTGTTTCGCTGAAAGGGTTTTCTCTAAATAAGTTGCTATATACTGTAAATAAGGCTGCCTGATCCTATGTGAGCCCAGGAATGTAAGACGATCGACAGCCACAAGGGCTAGACATTTTCGAACATCAGTTTACGGCCTTGGTGAAGGTGTCGTTCAGTTCTGGTGTTGGTTCTATAGAAGACACTTCGGCATCCAGTAAATCGGTAACTCTCGGCCAGTCACCCTTTCTAAAGTTAAACCTCCTCCGAAATTGGATTTTTTGAAGACTAACAGCAGTAAATATTAGGCAGATTATTGGTCTGATTTGGTATTGGAGAACAGACAGATTTTATACACTGTTAGCAAGCGCTATTGATGGTCAATATGACGTCGAGATTGTGCCCTCGCCTCCATCTCCTGCTGTAAAATGGTGCACGTAGTTCTGCATCGTGGATTAGGATGAAGTGATTCATTTCTTCTCACTGCTGCCCCATTTTCACCGTCATTGTTCCAATTGTAACATTGTTGAAATCGTTGTTGAAATCGTCAATCACAATACGCACGTGTTTATTTCGGTAATTTGTTAGTTTATTAACTGTGAATTTCTCACCAAGTGATTTGTAGAGAGATGAAATTGTGCAATTAGCTGTTTCTATCGTAAGGATTACGATGTTATTTTCCTCAGTGAGTGCTGTGGATAGAATTTTGACGTATGGATGAACGAAGATAGCGCTTCCGTACTTATCACGTGGTCTTTCGATGGCGAGGCGCATTCCATTTACCTTCGGTCTACGCATGTCACAGCTCCTTGTGTTTCCAGTATGCGCAGTACATGACGTTGGTGATGACATTCGTGTTGTAGTTTTTCTATGGCCGATGTTATTCCTTCTACGTTGATTGAGATAATGCTCAATTGCGGCCCTAAACAGGGCTTGGATGTTTCTGGTGTGAAACGATCAGCCACCACTTCTTGACGCCCAGGGTACGCCACATTGCTTTTCTCAACCACAATCTTCAGGGAGGCTCCTTTCATGTGCCCCTTTTCTGAGAGATACACTGCTCGTGTATTAATGTTTTATTGTAAGGGTAAAACTGTACAGACATATGGTAAATGTTTGTATGTTAAGAAGTGAAGGTGCTTTTCGATTGCAGTAAGGTTATCCTTGTTAAGATTTATGACTGTCAGGGGCCTATTTCGCGTTTGTTTTGTGTCAACAGTGCAAGGAAAGTCTGTATAAACTGATTTCCAGCTCACTCCAGTTACTCATTGAACCGTAAATTTACTTTCAAAATCTTTTCTTAAAGAATTTACTTTATTTACTAGCGATTCATCAAGAACATTAACACATTTAATCACACTAGGTGAGCGTGGAAGGTGTTGCCAGGAAGTAACAGATAGAAAATGAAATTACTTTTAACAAATGTGAATTTTATTCCTATAAGCTTTTTCAAAAACAGATTGAAAATTATAAGCAGAAAAGCACCCTCGAAATATTAAGTTACAATTTTATTTAGAGGCAGAAAGAACAATATTAACAGTACGAGCCTTCGGGCTGAGAAGCTTGCCTGCTCCCTTTCAACACAGCCGTAGTCATGACCGCTCACAACAACCTCTGAAAGAATACACTGGCGCAAATCTGCAACACATCAGATTACTTTAAACTAAAAACCTTTTAACAACTCACACAAACACGTAAACTATGCACCCCGTAAGAGGGATGGAAATGGTACAACACTCAAATTATTTGCCACCGAAAGTGCAATTTTTTTTCGTTTTTTTCCTTTTCTTTTTTTTTTTAAGTGGCTCTTGCGGTGGAAGGGCGGCAAACTTATAACCTAAAATGACTATTTAAATAAAACTCATTAAATGCAGACTTACATAAAATGTACAACATGCTCTACATTACACATATACCACCTCGCAAGATGATAGGCAAGATGAAAACATATTTCAAGAGTTCGGCCTTTCAGCAATAAATTCGTAAACACCGAATCCGACAAACATGACAGAGGCAGCTATTAACGTATGGAAGATTGACAGGTGGGAGGGAGGGGGTTACTAAACAATACGAACAGCAGACTGCTCTAAACCTCCTCAGTTCCACAAGAGAAAAACGGACCACCCAATTCACAAATAACCACCTTCCCGCGGGTGGGCAAACGGAGAAGAATGGTGGGACGACCCCCAAACAAAGCGGCTAGCGACCTCACCAAGAAAACAAGTAGAATTTAACAAGATTAAATCAAACAACATATCTCCAATCACTTAACTTCTAATAAACTGCGATTTCTGGCGAAGACCTGGCGCAGCACCCCCAACGCTCTCCCGAACCGTCCGCTGCCAGCCGGTTCAACGGACGCAGGAAGGCGCGCCGACCTACCGACTCACGGCGCCGCAGCTCGCCCCGGCCAGCCCGATGTCGTGGTTTCGCTCCTGTTGCTCTCGTGTGGACCGCGAAGCCACTACCCTTTTCTATACGGCGCTGCCCACTGGACTCAGGTGGGGACCTCACATGTGCCGACGCTCAAGGCGGACAAGTCATCTCGTGTCTCAGTGCGTGACCGACCAACCGGCCGATACAACCGCCATTGACCGTTGCCCGAGCAACTCGAGCAGACTGGCGGCCTAACGCGCAGACTCAGATGCAGGAACTCAGCCCAGACCGGGCGACCACTCGCTGAGTTCTGTTACTGGTGGAGTGGCAAGACTCTCATTTTCTGGCTTTAAAGTTTGATCCAAATGACAGACATGCTAGCACTCCGACGACAGACAAACACTAACTGCCGCAGAAATGCAAACGAGAGACAGACCAGCAACTGGTGACGCGAGACTGACCTAGCCTCACTCCGACTGACCCCCTGCCGAGCAGATAGCGCCATTTAAATGCACGTGAACAGGCAACCTTTCCGCTTTCCCACCAGAGGGAGACACCAAATCTGCGATTACCACAGCGGCGCCACCGCCAGAAACGGAGGGCGACTGCTTCACACAACGCACTGCGGCGGGCTCTTCAAAACAGCAATTTTTTAGTACGGCTACCTCATTAAGTGAAAATTTCTCGCAAAAACTGAAAAACACAGTCATAACTATGAACAAGACTATCCTTAAAGCAGTACACAAACATATGCAATAATTATCATTCTGTCAACCATTATACAAGAAAATGAACTGAAACCAACAGTTACAAACTACCCATAGTCTCTTAAAGGGGCCTAATTAGAAGTATTTTTAAGATATCCTACTCGTGCTGTAACTGTACATCCGTGAATTTACATTGCGACTTACACAGGTTCCTGAAAAACTGAGGAAGAATAAAGAATTATTTCCTTAAATGATGTAATGTACTGTTTTTAAAAAAAAGAAAACAGCTGGAAATGGAAGAGGATGAAGTCAATCACTGCAGACTGGATAACTGGGAGGGGTGAAAATAATTTTCAAGTAGGAGGAATAAAAGCTGCTAGTGGAAAAAGAGCAAGGTTTTAAGGTGAGCGAACAAGGTTCGGAAATTACTTTAAACACAGTATATGGAAAATATCTGGACACGACTGGGGAATACAAGATGTATTTACTGCATATATAAGGGAATGTGGCCATACGTCTGTGTACTGCCACCACTAAAGGTGATGATCTCCACAATGTGCAACAAAAAAGTAGTATATGGAAGTGCCGTAGTAGGAACCAATACCGTACACTGGATAGTGTGATGCTCATGATCACCTGACTGGGATGATAACATGAAGTGTAGAGCTGGAGTGACAGTTATTTGGGCAAATCGAAAGATAGGAGATACAACTAGAGACAAAAAATAAC
Organism: Schistocerca americana; assembly: GCF_021461395.2. NCBI lineage: Eukaryota > Metazoa > Arthropoda > Insecta > Orthoptera > Acrididae > Schistocerca > Schistocerca americana. Next base: position 347,738,057 of record NC_060120.1, read on the forward strand.
CAGCCAGCCGCGGTGGCCGAGCGGTTCTAGGCGCTTCAGTCCTGAACCGTGCGACTGCTACGGTCGCAGGTTCGAATCCTGCCTCGGGCATGGTTGTGTGTGACGTCCTTAGGTTAGTTAGGTTTAAGTAGTTCTAAGTTTTAGAGGACTGAGGACCTCAGATGTTAAGTCCCATAGTGCTCAGAGCCATTTGAACCAGAATATAATGACTACCGACCTATATCTATATAAACCCGTCCAGGCGATAGTAGCGTCACCTGGCGAGGAATGACTGCTAGTCAGAAACACGCATGAAGCGAGCGTGCTGTGCGTGTGTAGAATGTGGAACGAGTGCGATATATCTGAGTTTGGCTGATGGCAGATTGTGATGGCCCAGAGGCTAGGCACTAGCATTACGGAAACCGCACAATCTGTCGGATGTTCGAAGAGTGCTGTGGTGAGTGTCCAGCACGTGGCGAAACCAAGGTGAAACCACGTCCAGATGTCGTGGGCTTGGGCAGCTATCCCTCATCACAGGTGTCTGGTGTCGAAGGCTGGGCAGACTGGTAAAACAGGGCAGGCGGCGAACTGGGGCGGAACAAACATCATACTTTAATGCTGGGCAGAATACAAGTGTTCCTGAACGCACAGTGCACCGAACACTCCTGACGACGAGCCTCCGCAACCGACGACCCATGCATTCCTCAATGTTAACATTACAACATCGGGCACGTGACCATCGGCACTGGACGTTGGCGCAGTGGCAGAGCGTTGGATGGACAGATGAATCCCGATATCTTCATCATGCCGATGGGAGGGCGCGAATCTGTCGTCTTCCAGGGGAACATCTGCTTCACATCTGTGCTGCAGGACGGAGACAAGCTGGCGGCGGCTGCATTATGCTCTGGGGAACATTCACGTGAACATCCATGGGTCCAGTGGAGCACGTGGAAGGCACCACGGCGGCCAAGGGGTTTGTACACTGGTTGCAGACAACCTACACCTCTTCATGATGGTCGTGATTCCCGACAGCAGTGGTATTTCTTAGCACGATAATGTGCAGTGTCATAAGGCCAAGAGCGTGGTGGAGTTGTTGGAGGAACACAGTGGAGAGTTCCAGTCCCCCAACTCGCGATATCCGATCCTGATTGAAGATATCTGAGATGTAACTGAACGTGGCGTCAGAGCTCATCGTCCTTCTCCACGGAATTTAAGGGAATCGTGTTACTTGTGTGTGCAGATGCGGTGCCAGCTCTTTCCAGCCGCCTACCAAGCCCTCACTGCATCCATGCCACGACGTGTTGCCGCTGTTATCTGTGCCAAAGGAGAACATACCGGTTATTAGGTCGGTGGTCATAATGTTCTGCCTCATCAGCTTTCTTCAGTTCTTTTCTTTCTCACATCTGTGCGTAAAAGTCTAATGTCGAGCTGTGAACATGTTAGTGGATATCCTGATGCTGAGTCGAAATAGATTATACCGCAACGTTAATATAGATCGTATTTATTTAAAATGGTTATTCTTCCTCGTTTCCTGTGTAATAAATATTATTTTACACGTATTTCTTCATGTCTCCAGTGACCACATCGATAGGATTGAGGGCGGATTTTTCGATGGTATAACGACTAAACACTATACGTATTCTCTCGGTATTTATTTCTTATTACAACCCAGAATCACTCTAAGATTTACACTACTGGCCATTAAAATTGCTACACCAATACGAATTGCAGATGATAAATGGGTATTCATTGGACAAATATATTATACTAGAACTGACATGTGATTACATTTTCACGCAATTTGGGAGCATAGATCCTGAGAAATCAGTACACAGGACAACCACCTCTGGCCGTAATGACGGCCTTGATACGCCTGGGCATTGAGTCAAACAGAGCTTGCATGGCGTGTGCAGGTACAGCTGCCCATGCAGCTTCAACACGATACCAAAGTTCATCAAGAGTAGTGACTGGCGTATTGTGACGAGCCAGCTGCTCGGCCACCATTGACCAGACGTTTTCGATTGGTGAGAGATCTGGAGAATGTACTGGCAAGGGCAACAGTCGAACATTTTCTGTATCCAGTAAGGCCCGTACAACACATGCAACATGCGGTCGTGCATTACCCTGCTGAAATGTAGGGTTTCGCAGGGGGTTCGAATGAAGGGTACAGCCACGGGTCGTAACACATCTGAAATGTAACGTCCACTGATTAAAGTGCCGTCAATGCGTACAAGAGGTGACCGAGACATGTAACCAATGGCACCCCATACCATCACGCCGGGTGATACGCCACTATGGCGATGACGAATACACGCTTCCAATGTGCGTTCACAGCGATGTCGCCAAACATGGATGCCACCGTCATGATGCTATAAACATAACGTTTTGCCATTCGTGCGTCCAGGTTCGTCGTTGAGTACACCATCGCAGGCGCTCCTGTCTGTGATACAGCGTCAAGGGTAACCGCAGCCGTGGCCTCCGAGTTGATAGTCCATGCTGCTGCAAACGTCGTCGAACTGTTCGTGCAGATGGTTGTTGTCTTGCAAACGTCCCCATCTGTTGACTCAAGAATCGAGACGTGGCTGCACGATCCGTTACAGCCACACGGATAAGATGCCTGTCATCTCGACTGCTAGTGATACGAGACCGTTGGGATCCAGCACGGCGTTCCGTATTACCCTCCTGAACCCACCGATTCCATATTCTGCTAACAGTCATTGGATCTCGACCAACGCGAGCAGCAATGTCACGATACGATAAACCGCAATCGCGACAGGCTACAATCCGACCTTTATCAAAGTCGGAAACGTGATGGTACGCATTTCTCCTCCTTACACGACGCATCACAACAACGTTTCATCAGGCAATGCCGGTCAACCGCTGTTTGTGTGTGAGAAATCGGTTGGAAACTTTCCTCATGTCAGCACGTTGTAGGTGTCGCCACCGGCGCCAATCGTGTGTGAATGCTCTGAAAAGTTATTCATTTGCATATCACAGCATCTTCTTCCTGTCGGTTAAATTTCGCGTCTGTAGCACGTCATCTTCGTGGTGTAGCAATTTTAATGGCCAGTAGTGTATTTGCCAATCATTTCCTCATTCTCGCTTACATTTTTATGTAAGAATTTTGTGAAACTGATCGGTCATCTATCACCGAACAAGACGTCGTCAGTCACCTCTATAATCTGATATTCACAACCTCACAGTTTAATTTAGACCATGAATTATTTCATAAATGCATTCTGATTTATAATGTTACAGGATTTTACAGCATTTTGTCTAAAAGAGGCAAACTTTTGGTCATCGCCACTGAAGCTTTATCTTTCTTGACACGATATTCGAGTGTTCATAGAATCTTCATATCATGACTTACTGAGAAAAGTTTTATTGAAATAACTGTCTTTAGATAGAAAGAGGAATGCTTCAATCCTTTGTACCTTAAAACACCGGTATAATGAACCATAACGAATACTGGCCCTGTGTAGAATGCCGCCCATTTTTACAAAGCCAAAGCTATAAGGTCAGAGCTCCGGTCTATAGAATTTGTTTTCTGTGACTGGGGGCATTCCTAGTACGCACCGCCACTGGCAGATAAAGATCTCGGTCTTCCTCGCGCGAAAAGAAATAGCTGAGTCCTCTTTCTAGCGTTGAGGTTCCGCCACTCGGACGTTGCCTCCACTCAGGGTGAACGGTCTCTCGCGTAAAAAAAAAAATTGTCTCGTGTGGTTCTACTTTGCAAGGATTTTAAAAATCCAGTCACCCACCTACTGCAGCGCTGTCTGTCAAAGTTCCGCTCCCTGGCGGCTCTTCCTGCGACCTGACTCGCTGGGGAAGAAGTCTTCTCTCTCTTGTGACCTGCGAGAATGTGGAATAAACTAGCAGTATGGGCCGTCTCTGACAGTTGTGGTGATATGTTTTCCCCGTTGTATTGCCGAGGCGTGGTGTCATCTCTTTAGATGTTGATATGACTGGCTTTGCATTGCGCCGTCATGGAAGTACAGCGAGGTTGCGTACTCTTTAGTATTCTTCCGAGTATTTTTTCGCCGACACATGGCAAGCAAATATCAATCAAAATGTCTCCTCTACACAGGAATATACAGAACGAATATAAAAGTTCAGATTGTACACGCTTGGTTGATAACTTATGGATGTTTGGATCTGGCCATGAGTCATGTTCGGATAACCAAATGGCAAGGCGACCGCTCGCGATAAGTGGGATATTGGGGTTCGAGTCCCGCTCCGGCCCAAATTCTATTATCGTTATTCCATTACACAGATGTATGCATTTCAATATGTATCTTAGCTCTTACCCTGTTCGAAATCTATTTACAAGAAGTTTTACAAGAATGGAAACGTAAATGCTGCAAGATGGGAATTCCAGTTGGAACAGAAACATTTTGTGTATTTCTTTTTGCAGACGACCAAGTGATCATTGCGATAGATATTGAAGATGTGAAATATATGCGCCGGAAACTCAGAGGACAATATGAGCACTGGGTCTTTCAATAAATCTTGTCAAAATGTAATATCTTGTGATGGGAGAAAATGAGGCAACGGATTTGGAAACTGGTGCTGTCAAGATAAAGAAAGTAAAGCTTTTAAATATTTAAGGTCTTGGGTTTACATTGTCTTTCGTGGAAAGAGCACAGAAGAAGTAATGAATAAAGTTGCCAAAGGAAGAAGGCAATCTGACACTTAAATTCTGGCCTTTTAGTCCTGTCGTCCTCAATTGCATGTAGTACTACGGTATGCTGACAGTATAAAAAGGATTCAGTTCCTAGTGCTGTGAAGTGTGAAAACGAAATTCTAAATCAGTTTTCAAAAGAACCATAGCTGTAGCAAAGGAACAAGAACACACCATTTAGATCAAAATTGACGAAATCTGCCACTGAATATGTCTTGCAAAGAATGAAGGCGAAAAACGTAGGCACGAAAACTGTAGTTTATTCAGTTGTGATTTGTATTTTATCCAGTTGTGATTAGAAAATCGCAAAGTGATACTTATTAGCAGAAATTCTGTTTTACGGAATAAAAAACCAATAGTGAAAACTAAACATATAACAGACCATACAATTGTGGAAAGTATTGCGACGAATGGGACAAAAAACCTGGGAAATTATTAAGTCATAAACGGTTTCTTGCAATGGAAATGGACTGCTGGAGGAGAATTAGGGTAATATCAAAATTGGATGATATGAGGAATGACGAAACACGGAGAAAAATGAGGGTAGACATGATCGACACAGTTGAAATAAGAAGACTACCTTGTAACTGGCATCTTGAAACGATAGATCGAACAAGATGGCCGAAATGAGTATGGCAGTGGATAACCGTGGAAGAAGAAAAAGAATTAGACCACCAAGAGCATGGAGACAAGATTTAGAAGTAGAAATAAAAAGTACAAATTCACAGTACGAGGACTGAGTGGACCAAAAAACCATAAAAATGGGAAGCGATAAACGTCGATAGCTGTTTCAAACTCACAAATAATATCATTAACTTAGGGGCTTAACTTAATACAGCTCATTATTTGTTAATGGCAGTGATACCAACATTTGTGAACAAGAAAGCTCCTGAAAACCATGAGAATAAGAAGTGGAAAACATATTTGCTGAAAGAAATTTTTATCAAAGCCTTTATGATGAGAAACTGAATAGAGTGTAAGATAAAACAGAAGAAAGCCAAGATCTAAATAATGAATAAAAGGTTACTGAAATCGCAATAGCGGCTGCAGAGGCTCTAGGACATGGAAGTCAAAGAACGAACAAAATTCGATTGAACTACTGAATTATATAGACTGACGACGAGGAAAAGAGAGCTATAACTGAAATGTTTACTCATCAGGATAGCTCAAAATATAGAGGAATGTAAGACATTATTCACAAGAACCAGAAGATATTGGAAAATTAATCAGGAATTGTGAAAAATGGTTCAAATGGTACTAAGCACTATGGGACTTAACATCTGAGGTCATCAGTCCCCTAGACATAGAACTACTTAAACCTAACTAACCTAAGGACATCACACACATCCATGCCCGAGGCAGGATTCGAACCTGCGACCGTAGCAGCAGCACGGTTCCAGACTGAAGCGCCTAGACCCACTAGGCCACAACGGCCGGCCAGGAAAGGTGAGACAGAGTCATTTCAGAAGTGGAAAGATGGTACAAGAACAGAAGTGATACGTTTGAAAAAATGGCTGAACTACTGTAAGAAACAATGGACGACAGGGATGAAGAAAATAAAAATCTGCATAAGAATTATATGCATGAAGAAGGAAAAGAGACAATGGTAGTTAGGTTATAAATGAAGGTATTAGATGCCGTGTGTAACAAGAAAAACTGGAAAGGAGAGGGCAGTGATGGCAGCGACACAGAACTGATTAAGTTTGCGTCTCCCTCACTGACTCCAGATTTCAAAATTGTATTTACAGATAATGGTGAAATAAGAAAATTCCATGGGAATGGAAATTCGTTAGAATAATACCTGTTTACGAGATAGAAGTTACTGCGAGAACTGTTGAGGTATCTTTCTGCTAAACATAGGATTTATGACATATCCCAATACTGTAACGCAGAGACTCACAGCAAATTGTTGAAAATATTGTGCTACAAGAGCAAGCGGGCTTTAGGAGAGCTAGATAGTGCACAGAATATACGTTCGCTATAACAGTTTATTGAGAAAAACAGAGAATTCAACAGAGAGTGACACTTTACTATTCACCGACTACGATGGAAGATTTTGATAAAAGCGTGAGAAGTTATGGAAGATAATGTACAAAGGAGGAATACCTCTTCACGTGACTAAGGCAGTTGAAAGCATGTATCAAGGTTCAGAAAGCGCCATTGCAAGGAAATGGAAAATCAAACAAATTTGCGAGCAAGACACACATCCACTTTGGATACGATTCATTTAATATATATACTGACGATATGCTTCAACAATGTATAAGAAAATTAAGTTTTATACTTATCATTATAATTAAAGGAATTATTGTATAACTTTGCTCTTTGCTAATAATAAATTGTGATTGTTAATAGCGAGAATACGCTCCGAACCACTGCTAGTATTTTATCCACAATAGTTATGTTACATAATCTATCACTATCTTCATGGAGAACTTCTGTTTTGGAGGAGCCAATTTACAGCAAAATAAGAATAAAAATGATCGGAAAATAGAAAGAGTATACTCGTCATCTTCTTAGAAAATACTATCTTATTCTCAACAGAAAAGGACGTATAAAAGGAACTACATTAGCAGAAAGCGGACAATCTATAGAATCCAGAATGAGAATTTCACTCTGCAGCGTAATGTACGCTGATATGAAACTTTGTGACAGATTATTCCGCGTGCTGGACCGAGACTCGAACTCGGGCCCTTTGCCTTCCGCGGGCAAGTGCTCTACCATCTGAGCCACCCGAGTACGACTGACCCTCTGTCCTCACAGCCTCACTTCTGCCAGTATCTCGTCTCCTACCTTACAAACTTCGCAGAAGAATGTTCGCAGAAGAACTTCTGTAAAGTTTGGAAGGTAGGAGACGAGATATTAGCAGAAGTGAGGCTGTGAAGACAGGGCGGGAATCGTGCTTAGGTAGCTCAGATGCTAGAGTACTTGCCCGCGAAAGGCAAAGGTCCCGAGTTCGAGACTCGGTATAGCACAACGTTTTAATCTGCCAGGAAGTTTCAATCTATAGAATCCTTTGAAATGAAGTAAGAAGTCTCTTTCAGTTGAACAAACCGCTGCCAATTCCGACTACGTCGCATGGAAGTGAGTAGCGGACTATAACAAACAGAAATGAACAGCATCAGAGAAGTGATTCCTAAGAATATCAGCTGAATACTCAATACCAACAAGAGAAAGAATGCTGACATCAGAAAATGACTGGGAGTGGAAAGCTTAATAGAGCCGATTAAGGGGTACAGAGACAACTGGAAAGACCATGTCACAAGAATGGAAGACGACAGAATGGAAACAAAACTTACGATGAATTGTTGCCCATTCCACAGAAGATCTTTAGGAAGATCGCATAAAAGGTGGAAATATCAATAATTTCAATCAGTAGAACGTAACAGGCACAAGAGTAATACATGAAAAAAGAAAAGAATAAAAAACAATGGAGCGTAAATCGGGCTTTCTGTGTGGCCTGAAATACGATAAGCAATGCGCAAGCCGTTTTGAAACTTCACTATTTGTTTAATACTGCAATATGTTTTAAATGACTGAGATTTAAAATCCAGACCTTCTTGTAAGAACAGCTCGTTACTGAAAAGTGGTTAAAAGTGTGAAATTTACATAATGTGGGTGAGAATCTGTTTTCTCATAACAACATAAACGCCACACTTTAATAATGATTAATCAGAACCATGCAAAGCTTTATAATGATATTTCTCATGTACGAGGGGTATTCGGAAAGTAGGGTCCGATCGGGCGTGGAATGGAAACCACAGTTAAAATATGATGAAGCTTTAAACAGATGTGTTGCGTACCGTCTCTTGTAGCCCTGTCGATCGTTCTTTTCAGTTCTGAGCTCACAGTGAGAAGGTAGAAAGTAACGTCTCCAGCCGAGTATGAGGACCTCGTGAAAAATTTCGTCTGAAGCTATACATCCCACATAGCATAAGTGTCATACGTTTCGTTCTACACGACAATTCTCGCTCGCACTCCGCAGGGGCAATGAAGATGCTCCTGCAGCGTTTTCGATAGCAATTGTTCGATCACCCACAAAACAGCCCATAATTGGCACCCCCTGAGAGTCATCTCTGCCCACATGAAACAATGGCCATAAAGACAACCTTTTGGCACAGACTACGAGCTACAGACCAGTATAGAGAATTGGCGGAAAACACAGGCGACTGGCTTCTATGATGATGGTATTGGAAAGTTGGTACAACGCTACGACAGATGCGTAAGTCGGAACAATGACTATGCAGATAAGTAGCTGTAACTTGTAGCAAACTGTGCAAATAAAACATTTTTGATTTTTACAGTGGTTTCCATTCGCGACCAATCTGACCTTAGTTTTCAAATGTCCCTTGTAATTACAGACACAGAACACTGTTTCAGAACATTATAACGAAACTTAATAGGTACACAGAAAGTTGTAGACGTAGGGTGCATGTCCCGTTTTCTTTACGAGACGAATTCCAGCCGGCAGGTGTGCTTCTACTGCTCACTGACAACAGAGAAACAGGCTACGATGAAATTAAATTATTCTGCACTGTCGTTCTTTCATAGCACAGTTACGTCGAGTAAACTGAGTTGGTCAGTTCATCGCTCCGTGTTTAAAGGAAAATTCTTTGTGCTCGTATGCCGTGTTTAAAGCAAAAAGCTGTTTGCTCATGTGCGGTGTAGTAATATGGGAACTTGATACAGTCTTTCCTTCCTTTTACAAATTTTTTCTTTTGTTTTGATCGTTGGTTGACAATTTTGTAAGTGCTTTAACATGAATAACAGTGAAAAAAGCAAATGTGCAAAATTAAGTGGGACGGCATTTCGGAAATTACCGAAGGAAAGGCGAGAACGAGAAGCCAATGTTCTAAAAACGCTTGACAGAGTAGATAAATTTTTCGCAAAAAATTTTGCTCGTTCGACTTGGAGTTCAAGTAGTGCGGATGATATTTCTGGCACTGCAGCTGTTGTAAAATAAGTAAATACAAATGAAACAAAAGTTAAAAATGAAGAAAAGGAAATTGTTCCTGATTTCGAGTTTCACGAAAAACTGAGTCAGACAATCAAAGAAGATATAACCTCGTTAGTGATAATGCTGCAGAATGGAGTCAATTAATCAACAATCGACATTCTCTTACGTTACATTAATCAGAATTGTGACAGTCATTTTTCTAATTCAAGATCAATAGGTGATAAAACCAGATATTTGAACAAAAATGTATTTTACTGTAAACTTTCAAATGGTGAGTAAACTTTGCGTGATTTACTAGTATAATTTTGCATCACCAGTGCTGTTATTTAAGCACCATGTAAATTATTCGGAGGTAAAGGCACAATTGCTACTAATGGTATTTCAGATTGGAAAATTTTTTCTGTTATTTTATCTCATCATGAGAATTCACTTGAACACACAAATTCTGAGTTATCACTCTTAATAAGAAAGAAGTCAGTTTGAACAACAGATAACCATTTCGAGTGATATGTTGAGACAGAAAAAAAAATACTGGCGCAGTGTGTTGAAAAGGGTGTTTGCAGTAGCGAAGAAGCTAACAAGTCGTGAACTTCCTCTGCGTGGACACGTTGAAAGGTTCCATTCATTACATAATGGTCAATTTATGTCACTTGCACTTATAGCCGAGTTTGATCCTTGTCTCACAGAGCACATTGAACGATACGGAAATAAAGGTCACGGGCATACAAGATATCTTTTTTCAACAATCAGTGATGAAATAATAGAGCTTCTTTCTGAACGAATACAAAGAAGGGTCGTAAGAGAAATAAAACAGGCCAAATACTTCTCTATAATAGTAGATTCCACTGCGGACATTTCACATATTTCATATTAAGGTAAGTGAACGAGAATGGTGAACCTGTTGAACGTTTCCTTCTGTTTTTACCAAACAAGTCCTAAAACTTAGCTGAGGCCGTACTAAAAGTCCTGTATATAAATTCCATTGATATTACTGGCTGTAGAAGTAGTCATATTATAACGCAAGTAATATGTCGGGAACCTACACTGGTTTGCAGATACGCATTAAAGAACGAAATTCGAAAGCGCATTATGTGCCTTGTGCAGCACATTCTTTGAATTTGGTCAGCACTAGTGTTGCAAGCTGTTGTCGGCAAGCATGTCATTTTTCAATGTAGTGCAAAACCTTTATAATTTTTTGTCTGCTTCTACTCAGCGCTGGGATAAACTTCTTTCATGAAACCAGGGAGCAAAACGGTAAAAAGTTTCTCAAAAACACTTTGGTTAGTAAGAGATGAAGCGTGTGTATGTATGAAAATTGGGAGGGCGTTATCAATGCCCACACACATATTGCTAATAATACGATTTATGAAACTAGAGAATGGAGTAGACACGAACGTGAGACTTTATTTTTACAGATCACATAGTTTACCACTTTATCACGAGCAGACGCTTCTATGTAACAACTCGAGAAGTTGATAGACCTTCCTATGTACACATCCGCATGCTACCGTGTTGCCAGGACGTGTATATGGCTGGACATAGAATTCTGAGTGCAGGGTGGGAATATTGGCTGCCTGAACGAGCAGCTACCAGGTTCTATGTCTAACACTTTACTTATTGTCATCTCGCTGAAATATTCTGAACGTCTTCCATTTCAGATGTGACACTGAGTAAGTAAAACTTGCAGTGGTTTGGAAGCCTTTCATTCATTTTCTTTATCCGATCTGCAAATGGCCAGAAAGAAATTCAGTGACTAAATTATAAGACAAGCTCTGCATCGTAAGTCATCTCACAAACTCCATTTACTACTTTGTAGGAATCAGTGGAAGTCTCTATTTGGAAACACTGAGTTGCTTCACAGAAAAGGCTCAGAAAGGCTCAAATGGACCGTACATGACAGTACACTCCTGGAAATGGAAAAAAGAACACATTGACACCGGTGTGTCAGACCCACCATACTTGCTCCGGACACTGCGAGAGGGCTGTACAAGCAATGATCACACGCACGGCACAGCGGACACACCAGGAACCGCGGTGTTGGCCGTCGAATGGCGCTAGCTGCGCAGCATTTGTGCACCGCCGCCGTCAGTGTCAGCCAGTTTGCCGTGGCATACGGAGCTCCATCGCAGTCTTTAACACTGGTAGCATGCCGCGACAGCGTGGACGTGAACCGTATGTGCAGTTGACGGACTTTGAGCGAGGGCGTATAGTGGGCATGCGGGAGGCCGGGTGGACGGACCGCCGAGTTGCTCAACACGTGGGGCGTGAGGTCTCCACAGTACATCGATGTTGTCGCCAGTGGTCGGCGGAAGGTACATGTGCCCGTCGACCTGGGACCGGACCGCAGCGACGCACGGATGCACGCCAAGACCGTAGGATCCTACGCAGTGCCGTAGGGGACCGCACCGCCACTTCCCAGCAAATTAGGGACACTGTTCCTCCTGGGGTATCGGCGAGGAGCATTCGTAACCGTCTCCATGAAGCTGGGCTACGGTCCCGCACACCGTTAGGCCGTCTTCCGCTCACGCCCCAACATCGTGCAGCCCGCCTCCAGTGGTGTCGCGACAGGCGTGAATGGAGGGACGAATGGAGACGTGTCGACTTCAGCGATGAGAGTCGCTTCTGCCTTGGTGCCAATGATGGTCGTATGCGTGTTTGGCGCCGTGCAGGTGAGCGCCACAATCAGGACTGCATACGACCGAGGCACACAGGGCCAACACCCGGCATCATGGTGTGGGGAGCGATCTCCTACACTGGCCGTACACCACTGGTGATCGTCGAGGGGACACTGAATAGTGCACGGTACATCCAAACCGTCATCGAACCAATCGTTCTACCATTCCTAGACCGGCAAGGGAACTTGCTGTTCCAACAGGACAATGCACGTCCGCATGTATCCCGTGCCACCCAACGTGCTCTAGAAGGTGTAAGTCAACTACCCTGGCCAGCAAGATCTCCGGATCTGTCCCCCATTGAGCATGTTTGGGACTGGATGAAGCGTCGTCTCACGCGGTCTGCACGTCCAGCACGAACGCTGGTCCAACTGAGGCGCCAGGTGGAAATGGCATGGCAAGCTGTTCCACAGGACTACATCCAGCATCTCTACGATCGTCTCCATGGGAGAATAGCAGCCTGCATTGCTGCGAGAGGTGGATGTACACTGTACTAGTGCCGACATTGTGCATGCTCTGTTGCCTGTGTCTATGTGCCTGTGGTTCTGTCAGTGTGATCATGTGATGTATCTGACCCCAGGAATGTGTCAATAAAGTTTCCCCTTCCTGGGACAATGAATTCGCGGTGTTCTTATTTCAATTTCCAGGAGTGTAATTTGTGTGTTACTTGTCATTTAGGGAATCATCATCGAGACGAACGTTACGTAAGCAATGAACATACTGAGGTAAATCTGGAGGGGAGAAACATATTGACTAGCAGAACTGCACGCTTTTTATTATCTTTCTTTTTGTATCTGCGTCAGAAGAGATACATTTTCCTTGCAGATATACATTTTGATTACTTAGAGACATACTGGAGTCATTTCACAGCTCTGACTGCAAAAACCAGTTTTCAGATGTTTTGTATAATATGGCACTGGAAATGGGGCTGCTACAGTATCAGTCTTCATAAAGAACAAGAGGGTCCCTTTGTCAAATTCCCTGAGCAGTGGCATTTCGCAAGTGAGAACCTACCAACAAGGCAGGAGGAAACGAATTACGATAGAAGGCGGACAGCATTTCCTTCTCCTCAGAAGTCAAATTCACATCCTCTGAAAAAATATCTAATACATTAGTTCCTTGTGAGTACTGTTTAGAGTAAAGTGTAAATGTAGTTTGTCTTCAAAAATATTAATAATAATAATAATGTTTTCAGAAAATAAAGCTGAAATTTAGATTCACGTTTTGAATTGTCATGTTCTTGCGGCTATCGTATCGTGATCGACTGTGTTACCTCACATATAACATGACAGAAATCTGTAACAGCGACTCATACAACTGGGAGGAAAGTGGAGTATGTGAAGCGATGAGTTTGTAATCTCTTGGTACAGGGTTTGAATTCTGCCGCCTCTCTAACTTTTAGTTCGTTGTAAACAAATAATTGTTACTTTTGGATTATAACGTCGATTGTAACGTAGAAAGTATTCATAGTATTGTAAGTATTTGTGTATTTTGCTTCCACTGCTCATTGGAGGAAGGCGAGGGCAAACGGTCTCCCTTGTTTTCAATATTGTAAATACACCTCAGTTTGAGGATGAACTCAATCTTCGACTGTGAACAGTTTTGTATTTTTCGCAGCACCACAAGCTCATATTTTTACTCGGTATCAACAAATGATTTCCACAGTTACAGGAACACCACGTATGACACCTGTTTGACAAACGTAATGCTGGGCTATCAGGCGAAAAGATAGACTTGGCCCGGACTGTGCGGAATCTGTTTTTAAACCAATTCCTACCTGGGCGTTAAGCTTTTCTTCCTCGGTAAATCTGTGTACGTTTCTACCTACGATAACGGCAAAAGAAATCTTCCTAACAGCACTAAATAGTGGTCTGTAAAGCGAGTACTGCCCACGTTTTTCCACTGGGGATGTCCGACATTAAACTAAAAGTAATTCCTATGTATGGAAAGAGTTAAATAACAAATTTTTACACTCAGTTTGCCACAGAACGCAGCAACGATTCGATGCGAACTAGATATTTACCTGTTTTTCGGCAAGTACTTTTAAAAATGACCAAGAGGTATTAAATGCCTCCTTCAAGCACACTTGTAGCAGAATCCAAATGAAGAAGTCAACAGGGCTAACGGTTGAATCAATCAAAGTATTTGGTAACTTCATACTCTGCAATGGTATTTCCAGATCTAAGCAATTTCTTGAAACAGTGAAAATTTCAAAATGGCTTCGAATCTAGGCAATGATACCTGAAAGCGTCTTTACATCCCGCTGACAAGAGAGTAGCCGGCCGGTGTGGCCGAGCGGTTCTAGGCGCATCACACTGGAACCGCGCGACCGCTACGGTCGCAGGTTCGAATCCTGCCTCGGGCATGGGTGTGTGTGATGTCCTTAGGTTAGTTAGGTTTAAGTAGTTCTAAGTTCTAGGGGACTGATGACCTCAGAAGTTAAGTCCCATAGTGCTCAGAGCCACTTGAACCACAAGAGAGTAGCATAAATTCCGTCTCAGAAATGTACTGATAATTAACCAGTTAACAGAGCACTGAATTTGTTTTCACCGTCCCTAATTTGTAAACTTAGTGGGTCATACGTTACGACACAACCATGAATGTGGGAAATGTCAGTTTCACTGGTCTCGTGGATCGATCTTAATTTTTAGTTGCGGGGGATAGGTTCGATTCCCACTTCCGTCATGTGTTTTAAACACACACGGAAATACGTCCTTCACTTCATGTAATGCCAAGTGAAGGACGTCATGTTGCACACTTTTTCAGAATCCGCGCTATAAATGTTACATTTCGGATAAGTTGGGTCACAGCAGAGGTGAAAGTCGCAGAAAACAGAAACTCTGTCGCCAGAGAGCTTCGTTCCACTATAAACTTTATTTTATTTACCGACCCAGTGGTTACTTCAGGTCACAGGTCTTTAACTTGAACTTGAAACATTGTAAAATTTTGAGCTGGACTGGGATTCTAATTCAAATCTCCTCTTTCGGGATATCAGACACACATGGAACGATACAGCTCGATAATTTAGTTGTTTTCCGCAAGATTAGAAATTCCTCTAGGTCTCCGTGAAAGACACGTATGTGAATTCGATCCTGGTCCGGCGCAAAAATATTCATGGTTTCATTTCAAGGCCACACACCTTACTTCTAGTAATAAATAACATTCGTTTGTAATATCTTTTCGAGCGCTGTCAAAAATAACGATAGGTGCAGTTATTCCTAGGCAAATATGCACACGTGTCACAACTGGTGAGCAAACAATTCGTGGATAGAAAACAAACTGATATAGGTGCAGAGCTCTATTCTCGAAGAGGTAAAAAAATTATATTCTCAGTTCAAAAACGAATATCTCGCTGCTAGTGAAAATATTCACTATCTAACATCTGATTTTACATAGTTGACAATCTGATTACGACCTGGATTCTACTCCCGTCACAAAGCCTTACATCACGGCTTTTCTTTTTAAACACGCGCAACGTCTGTTACTTGAAATTATATCAGAAGTTTTGCGTTGTTAGTTAAAAGGGAGATAAGGGTCTTGACAAGATTCTAAAGAACAAAAATTTTCAGGTGCAGCTTTTTTGATATTGGTGGAAACTTCTATTGACACAGATTGGTCATCAATGATGAACGTTGCTGTGGTCGAACCTCTGTCAGGAAGTAAAGCATTACTTAGTTGCAGTGGGGTGCTTGGTTTCAATCCAGACCCGGAACAAAAAAGTTCGTAATGTCGTTTAAAGTTCAGACATGTTGACAACTAATCGGTTCAAATGGCTCAACATCTGAGGTCATCAGTCCGCTAGACTTAGTACTACTTAAACCTAACTAACCTAAGGACATCACACACACACACACACACATCCATGCCCGAGGCCGGATTGGAACATGCGACCGTAGCAGCAGCGTGGTTCCGAACGGAAGCGCCTAAATCCGGTCGGCCACAGCGGCCGGCTGGCAACTAATTTATCAATCATGAGCGCAGATGACAAACCATTTGCATAAGGACGACGTGTCACGGGTGTGGGAAAACCTTTTAAAGAGCAAAAATATTTCGAATTGTCAGAGAACTTTAGGAGTCTAGGCATTGTCCCAAAATATATTGTTTACAAAAAGTATTTAATTTTGCCTAAGGATTGCTGGAATGGCACCTTAACTCATGTTCTAATGAGTACGATAGCGACTTTGAAATGCCACTTACCGTAACGAATTTGAGTTTACAAGTGTTAAGGAGAGCCTCATCTCTAATGTTTCCTAGTATTTGCGACATCGTGGTGTTGATTTACATCTGGACTGATCACCTTAAAGAACAGTGTTCTCTAGGGATCTCTTGTGGTATTCATTTTGTATCGTCAAACGACTGTACTGCAAACTAATTAATGGTCCTGCAAGACAGCTACGTTATGTGGGCTGCACTCAAATCAGGCGAAACACAATTGAGATCGTTGCAATACTCCTGGTATGGTGGTACATGCCGGTGGTGTATGTGTACTGTAAGCATTTATTTCGATGTCAAACTTATATTACACTCCAGCAGCAATCGCGGATGTGAATGACGACTTTATTTGTACATAAGAGCGGGATGATTAGCCTCCTGTCTTTTGCCACTACTCTCTTGCAGTGGCTTAGGTCGTAAGCTTCATTGTTTGTGGAGGTGGATAATAATAATTATAGTCTCTACTTTTGTGTACGTTTCATTTAAACAACACTGTTGCTTCCCTTGTCACTAGAGACATAAAAAAGTTCTATTTCTCTGTATAGCTGAAGTTGGAGGGAAGTCAGTTTACTGGCGTGTCGGTTTGCGTGCCAACCCCGCTCTATTATGTGCAAATCTGCACACATTAGGAAAGTCGATCCCTTGTAACCTACATTTACTACATAAAGTCTCATCTTTCTTATTCCATGTAATGCAGAGTTATTTGGATCATCCTGTTTAATACAATCACAGTCCGCTGTCTCCAAACTAATCAGCTCGCCAAAAGCAATTCAGTACCTGACGACCAGGGCACCAGGTACCAAAATTGTTGATGACAGACCATTTGGAGTAGAAAATGTAATGCATAATCATTAGTTGATTTTCTGATTTTCGTATTTGATTCCTGCAATTATCGCTGTGACCCATCCCGAGTTCCAAATAATTACTTGTCGAATGAATGTAAACAATTTCTCAAATTAAACTTATCCCTTCTTTTATCAGGATGGTTCCCGTACGTAGCTACATTAACATCCAATCATGTCTCTTGGAACTTCACATTTTTTATGAGGCAGTGTTTTTGTTACAATGGAATTTGCACACAGAAATCGATATAATAATTTACAGCATTAATCTGTTATGGAAAAAGGAATAAAAAATACTTGTTGAACACTGTGTTGTACGTGTAGCACATTCCAGTCTCTATCAGCTGAGACCATCACGTGACATTTACCTCTGGCTGGAACTTCTGCAATACCCATTCTGGAACAGCCCCAGTATGCTTATATGTGTGGTCTTTTGGCCACGCCTAGCATGGAACAAAGTGACATGGGCAGAACGTACCGCCCACAATTATACATAATATGCCTCAGATCACAGACGCTTGTTGCGTCTACTTTATAGATCAACTATGTACATTTTATTCTTGAAGCAGCTCGGACTTGACCTTGATGTTTGCCCAGACGTTCATAGAGTTGACATTTTTTTTCTGGTCTTCAGACTGTCACACTGAAAGCTTAAGAAAAACGGCAGTGCGAGTAGCTAGCATATGAACACAGCGTTATTCATAAATTACTACACTGTTTCAAAAGCGAATGCACAAATTTACAAGGCATACAGAAAACAGACATGTAGCATGTATCTGTCCAAGATTTAATTCGCAATTACAGGTGCTCGGTATCCGCAGACTTTGTGATGCAACGAACTTCAATACATATATATATTATTATTGCTGTTTTGCCCTTAAAGTGCGCGTTTGGACTAAACTACATGGCAAGTTCCTTTTGCTGCCTTCCTTCCTGCCCAAACTTCCATCATTCGCTCGCTGTGTTTCTGTTTCCGGTCCTCTGTCCATGCTTCTTGTCGGCTTTGTGTCTTCGGCTTCATCTTGATTGCCTTTTTGGTTGCCCATATTTCTTTCGTCTTCCGGCTGTGGTCTTGCTTGCGTTCTTCGGTCCATTTTACGCCCGTTCGTTTGTCACAGTGTATTTCGTGTAGTTTACTTTTCTTAATGATGTTTCTGAATTTTATTCTGTCGTTTATTGTGTCTGCCGTTATGTTGAGTTGGTTCAGGTCGTTTTTCACCTCTGCCACCCATTTGTTGTCTAGTGGTTACCCAGTCAAAGATCTGTTTGGTCAGTCTGTGAGATGCCATTCTGTATAGGTGTCCATAGAATTGTAGTCTGCGTTTTCTAATCTTTTCTGTGATTGCCTCCGTATGTTTGTATAGTTCCTCTGTAGGTCACTTGATCCATATTCTATTGTTGTTAGTTGCGCCAAATATTTTCCTAAGTATTTTCCGTTCTACTTTTTCTAGTTGCCTGACACGTGTATGCCCTAGGCTTAGTGTGGTTTCTGCTGCATAAATGCCTCGGGGGCACCACCGTGTCGTGGTGGCGTAATTTGGCTTTTTGTGAGATAGACTTCTTGTTGTAATGATTCCACACTACTTTGTATGCCTTGTCCAGTTTAGTTTTTCTTTCTTCGTTTGAGTCTCTGTTATGTCCACTCATTTGTAATGTTTCACCGAGGTATTTGAAGTTTGCCGTTTTGTAAATCGTGCCGTACTTTGTGTTCAGAGATGAGAGTTTCTTTGTGCTCATAAACTGTGTCTTTTCGTAAGAGATCTGTAGTCCAGTTTTGGAAGCGATTTCGTGTAGTTTTTCAATAGTGTCTTTTGTTTCGTTTATACCTTTCGTGACAATCGCCAAATCGTCTGCAAAAGCCAGGCATTTTATCTGTAGGTTTCCTAAAGTTATCCCCTGTTGTGATGTTTCCCATTCTTTTACTACCTTATGTAACACTAGATTGAAAAGGAGAGGGAGAGGCCATCGCCTTGTCGAACACCTGTGTGAATTTCAAAGGGCTCTGATAGTTCCCCACAGAACTTTACTTTGGAGGTCGTGTTGGTCAAAGTTTGCTCTATCATAGCCCGTGTTTTGTTGTCTACTTTGTATTCTGCTAGAATTTTGAAGAGAGTTTTCCGGTCGATAGAGTCGTACGCCTTTTTGAAGTCGACAAAGGTAATGATCAGGTTTTGTTTGTGTTGTAAAATCATTTTCAGGTTCCATATTTGTTCCCCTCAAGACCGCTCTTTACGGAAGCCTGCTTGGTATTTCCCAATCAAGTGGTCGGTCTGGCATTCTAGTCTGTTTCCTAAAGCTTTAGAGTGTATTTGTATGTGACCGGTAGTAGGGATATTCCTCTGTAGTTGTTCGGGTCAGTCTTGTCAACTTTTTTGTGTAGTGGGTGTATCAGGGCAGTTTTTCAGTCATCAGGAATTTTCATGGTCTTCCAGATATCTTCCAAGATCCGGTGGATGTCTTTGGTGAGTTCTGGGTCTTGTAACTTCCAGATTTCCGCGATGATGCCATCTTCTCCTGCTGCTCCACGATTCTTGAGTGACTTGATTATTTCTTTTTCTTCTAGACTTGGAGGTTCACTATCTGGATTGTACGTGCTCGTTTCTGTCATCATTTCTTCCATAGGGGGGTCCGTGCTCATGAGTTTTTCAAAGTACTTTGCCAGAATGTCACAATTGTTTTTGGTATTGGTTTCTAGGGTTCCATCCGGCCTTCTGAAGCACAAGTTGGGTAGTTGATATCCAGTCATATTTTATCTGAATGTTCTGAGGAAGTTTCTTGTAATGTTCTTCACAAAGTCCGATTCGATCTCCATCAGTCGCCGTTTATCATATAGTCGTTTTTCACTGCGAATGATTTTGCTTGTTTGTTTCTGTGTTTTCAGGAAGTTCATCCAATTCTATTGGGATTTATGGCTACTAAATTTTTTCCATGCACTGATTCGTTGGTCAATAGCTTGGTCACATGTGTGGTTCCACCAACGGTGTTTCCTTGTGCGTGGTGCTTGGTTAGTTTCATTGCCTCTCGGATTCTTCCTGAAAGTTGTGACCAGTCTGTCGTTTTCTACATTTTAATTTTGTCTAATATTTGAGTCTGGTTTAAAGTGAGGTATTCTGGATCTGGTCTAACAATTTTGTTTTTCTGGAGAGTTTCCTTGGGCAAAAGACGAATCCTGATCTGTAGTAGGTGGTGGTCTGAGTCGAAGTAGCCTTTAAAGTAGCCTTTACTTGTGTCTATGTTCAAAATTTCTTTTGTGAGTCTTTCTGGACTATTACGTTGTCGATTTGTAGTTTTTGCTTTCCGCTGGGGAGTTTCCAAGTGGTAAGTTTCCTTGTTGGTTTCTTGAATTTTGTTGACATAATGGCGAGGTCGTGGCTTTTGCAAAAGTTTATCAGGTATTTTCCGCTTTTGTTTGTGTCCTTGTGTGGAGTATGTTTTCCTGTGGTATGTCTGTATATCTTTTCTTTTCTGAGTTTAGCGTTGAAGTCTCCCCATATGATTTTGACTCTATGTGCAGGAATTTTCCTGATAGTTTCTTTCATTGTCGTCCACAAAGTCAACAATTTCGTCCGGGTTTTTCCTGTTGTAGTCATTAGTCGGTGCATGTGCGTTGTTTATTGTGTATGATTTGTTGGCTGATTCCACCGTGTTGGTGCTGATTCTTTCGTTTGGTGACGAAAAGTCGATTATGCTGTCCGTGATGGACCTGTGTACTGCAAATCCTGTGCCAAAAAGCAGTAGGTTTTTCAGTTGTCTCGATGGTTTTCCTTTGTATTTTCTGAAGTTCTCCGTGTTGAAATGGTCTTCGTCTGTGAATCGTGTTTCTTGGAGTGCACATTTTTTGATTTGAAAATTTTCGAGAGTGTCTGTCAGTTGTTTTTTATATATATATATATATATATATATATATATATATATATATATATATATATATACACTCCTGGAAATGGAAAAAAGAACACATTGACACCGGTGTGTCAGACCCACCATACTTGCTCCGGACACTGCGAGAGGGCTGTACAAGTAATGATCACACGCACGGCACAGCGGACACACCAGGAACCGCGGTGTTGGCCGTCGAATGGCGCTAGCTGCGCAGCATTTGTGCACGGCCGCCGTCAGTGTCAGCCAGTTTGCCGTGGCATACGGAGCTCCATCGCAGTCTTTAACACTGGTAGCATGCCGCGACAGCGTGGACGTGAACCGTATGTGCAGTTGACGGACTTTGAGCGAGGGCGTATAGTGGGCATGCGGAAGGCCGGGTGGACGCACCGCCGAATTGCTCAACACGTGGGGCGTGAGGTCTCCACAGTACATCGATGTTGTCGCCAGTGGTCGGCGGAAGGTGCACGTGCCCGTCGACCTGGGACCGGACCGCAGCGACGCACGGATGCACGCCAAGACCGTAGGATCCTACGCAGTGCCGTAGGGGACCGCACCGTCACTTCCTAGCAAATTAGGGACACTGTTGCTCCTGGGATGTCGGCGAGGATCATTCGCAACCGTCTCCATGAAGCTGGGCTACGGTCCCGCACACCGTTAGGCCGTCTTCCGCTCGCGCCCCAACATTGTGCACCCCGCCTCCAGTGGTGTCGCGACAGGCGTGAATGCAGGGACGAATGGAGACGTGTCGTCTTCAGCGATGAGAGTCGCTTCTGCCTTGGTGCCAATGATGGTCGTATGCGTGTTTGGCGCCGTGCAGGGGAGCGCCACAATCAGGACTGCATACGACCGAGGCACACAGGGCCAACACCCGACATCATGGTGTGGGGAGCGATCTCCTACACTGGCCGTACACCACTGGTGATCGTCGAGGGGACACTGAATAGTGCACGGTACATCCAAACCGTCATCGAACCCATCGTTCTACCATTCCTAGACCGGCAAGGGAACTTGCTGTTCCAACAGGACAATGCACGTCCGCATGTATCCCGTGCCACCCAACGTGCTCTAGAAGGTGTAAGTCAACTACCCTGGCCAGCAAGATCTCCGGATCTGTCCCCCATTGAGCATGTTTGGGACTAGATGAAGCGTCGTCTCACGCGGTCTGCACGTCCAGCACGAACGCTGGTCCAACTGAGGCGCCAGGTGGAAATGGCATGGCAAGCCGTTCCACAGGACTACATCCAGCATCTCTACGATCGTCTCCATGGGAGAATAGCAGCCTGCATTGCTGCGAAAGGTGAATATACACTGTACTAGTGCCGACATTGTGCATGCTCTGTTGCCTGTGTCTATGTGCCTGTGGTTCTGTCAGTGTGATCATGTGATGTATCGGACCCCAGGAATGTGTCAATAAAGTTTCCCCTTCCTGGGACAATGAATTCACGGTGTTCTTATTTCAATTTCCAGGAGTGTATATATATATATATATATATATATATATATATATATATATATATATATATATATATACATATATATGTGTGTGTGTGTGTAATCCGTTGAAGTCAATGTTGCTGCCCAGGAGGATCCAACGTACATGTTCACTGGATTGCCTATCTGTAGGTGTAACCTAACAAAGTGGTTAATTTGTTTTCATCTTCAGCCCGTAACGATGCCATCTGTAATTACTTCACGGTGCGCATTACGGATCCCTATTAAATACTATGTCTCATTTTTCTCTACGTCTTGCAGGTTTTGCGCTGTCTTCTTAAATTCCGGAGGTACTAATACGTAACCTTGCATACTGTGGTCACATCAATAAACACGTTAGCTCGTCTAGGGAACTCTTCTTGTGAGACTGCTTTGCACTGGCGTATACTTTCAGTTGTCCTTACTGAAAACTTAACGAAGTGAAACCTGACAAAAACACAGGCTAAGGAACAGGTTATTCCCCATCAGTTCCTTCAGGTGACAGATATTGACCTCGACATTGTAATCACTGCATCAAAGATGTGCATGAAGCCTATCATGCTAAACAACTTACTTCTGTTTATTGTAAGGGAGCCGTTCTATAAAAGAAATTGAAGATATCGATGGCACATTCACTTCTATGAGCAAAGTAAAATAAAATATTCTTATGTATTTATTCAAAACGACACAATAAGAAATAAAAATTAACGCGAGATTTTCTCACCTAATGTGGAAACCTTTCTTAAAATTGTGTAGACATTTACGGTGCTTCGCCGGCCAGGGTGGCCGAGCGGGTCTAGGCGCTTCAGTCTGGAACCGCTCGACTGCTACGGTCGCAGGTTCGAATCCTGCCTCGGACATGGATGTGTGTGATGTCCTTAGCTTAGTTAGGTTGAAGTAGTTCTAAGTTCTAGGGGATTGATGAGCGCAGAACTTAACTCCCGTAGTCCTCAGAGCCATTGACATTAGGATGACTCATCGGAACATCCCATCGTTTCGATTTTTCATACAATGCCTTGTGATTACATATATGCTTCAGACTCTTGTTTCCGTAGTGTCAGTATAGATTTAAACATGAGAGAACGTCTAACAATTGGAGGCTCAAAATTCAGTGAAAGTAAATACCCAGCTAGTAGATGCTGTCTGTTACGTTTTCTGATTAGCCTCCGACAGTTCTGACCTCTGATAATAGCAACACCATTGAGAGTCTGAACACACAACAGCCTAAAAAATCTGAAACGTTATCCTGCAGACCTAATGATTCGCTCGTTAGTGAGTGAGTACAAATTCCAGCTAACGTCAGCACCCCGAGCCTATTCAGCGTAGGGATAACAACGGTGCCCGCCGTGGACTGCGTGCAGAAGAGTTATTATACTCCAGGGCCAGGAATTCAGCGGGCGAGTGGCGAGGTGCGCCCGCTGCGTAGATATGGAAATGAGGAGCGCGGCCCAGAATTCCAACACCGGCTCAGAGGCAATTTAACGCGGCAGGAGCGCTCTGTGGGCGGAGCCCCGCCAGAGATCACACGCCGTCGCGCTGAGAGTCTACAGCACCGTACACGTGTTTGACAGAGACTGTGCTTACTACGCCAATTATAGCCCGGTTCAGTTTATTTATAAGTTGTTGGCGAATCTAGGCCGCAACAGGGCTCTGAGCACTATGGGACTTAACATCTATGGCCATCAGTCCCCTACAACTTAGAACGACTTAAACCTAACTAACCTAAGGACATCACACAACACCCAGTCATTACGAGGCAGAGAAAATCCCTGACCCCGCCGGGAATCGAACCCGGGATCCCGGGCGTGGGAAGCGAGAACGCTACCGCACGACCACGAGCTGCGGACAGGCCGCAGCAGTACAGCTGCATGGAGAAAGCAGTCTGAACTACTGGAGTGTATTTCGTTCTTGTTGTTGTACTGCTTGTACGCAGCTCTCCATGCTACTTTACTGTGAAATGTTCTCTCCATTTCCTCATAACTATTGCATCCTATACTCTTGAAAGCATGTAGAGTGCATACTGTACTTTCAACATTCCGATTTATTTCTATATTGATATTAGCAACAACGTTCGCTATTAACATAATTAATGACTATATGTGTAACATAAAGTATGGTAGTTACCATGTGTATTGAATATGTACGACCAGTTTAGAGGTTAAAGATAACAGACCTATAATTCATGGCAATCAACTGAATGTAGTTTGAAGCTCAAGTGGACATAAGGCTACCTACGTATTATCAACATTATGGACGTCCTGTCGGTTCCGCACAAGTAATTATTGTCCTTCTTGATAGAACATTTGAGGATCTTTCGGGAAACACAAAATGGTCAGCAGTTTCACAAGGGTTTGGGTGTGATTTCCCTAAATCACTCCAGGCAAATGCCGGGATGGTTCCTCTGAAAGGGCACGGCCGACTTCCTTCCCCATCCTTCCTTAATCCGATGAGGCCGATGGCCACGCTGTCTGGTCTCCTTCCCCAAACCAACCAACCAACCAACCAACAAGGGTTTGGACATTTATCTGTAAGGAAAACTAGATAGTCTATAACGAAACATTAAATATTCACACAGGCATGGTCTGCTTAACACGAAAAATTGCTGCGGTAAGTACATACGAAGTTAAACGTGCAGGAATGTCAGTCTGGAATCGCTTGATAGCCCATATCAGTGCTCAAGGTCAACATTTTGACCATTTGACGTTACAGGTATAATAACAAACAAACGAACTGTCCACTAGTTACGTGTTTTCTTCTATTTGGTAAACTGCGGCAACGTTTCTGGGACTCTTCTGCAAGCGGGACAGCTGTTTGCGAAACTGTTACCTTGTTAGCAACAGCTAAAGTTCCACACATGTTACACCACTTAAGTGCACTTCGGAAGGTCTCTGCAGTGCCAAAAAAAACTAAATTTTTTAACAAAAACCAAGTCGGTGTCACAATTCCGTGGTTTTAAATGTTTAAAGCTTATGTGCATTCGAAAAGTAACAGGAATTTTGTAATTTCATATGTTTGCAACAGTTCAATTTCTTCGTTGCTGTGTTGACAAACGTCTCTGAAAAATGTCTGTACATTGTTACCCATATCGGGTATTTAGTCTTTTGCTAGCTGTCAGAAGGGTTACATGTGTGTAGGCAATGTCGGCAGTTACTCATTTCGTATAAATATTGATCACCGAATTTGCATTAAAATTTGCTATGAGAGTAGAATAGAGAGCAACAAAATTTTGTAAATACATTTTAAACATTGCTTTCAGGAAGTTCCGTATAATAATCGATAAGCGAATTTGTGTTAAGTTTTGGTTTAAGAACGGAATAGAGAGCAGCAAAGTTATAGAAATGTTAAACATTGCTTCTGGAGAGTCTGTTATGAGTAAAACAAGGGTTAAATGGTGGTATAAACATTTCGGAGAAGATCTTGCAAGCGTTGAAGCTGATGCCCCAGTAGTGGAAGAGTGAAGTAAATTATTACCATCGATTGCCGAATTATACTAAGAGAAGAATCTGATGATGTTTGCAGGTCGGTTTATGCTATGAAATCTTTCGGGATATGGACTATGTGACAATATAATTTGTTCCGTAATGGATGGATTCCAATACCATACCATGACTGGCTCCCACTAGACAGAACAATCAATACTACTTACATCCTCAATGCTGCCTGCGTGAAGCAATCCGAGGAAAACGGCTTGTGTCGAAACAGTTCATGGATTTTGTAAATAGTCTTCTCGGGCTTGCTGCCGGATCACGTTGTGCAAATTCCACAATATTTCCTCGGAGCAGCTGTCCGACATCTTCAGGTGCCACCTTGCTGGTGGCTAGGTACCTAGGTACTGGGGTTAGAGATCCCCGGGTGGTATGGGACTGAACATCGTGAGGACTGCGTGTGAGGTGTCATCCTATAGCACTGTTTGTTTATGGTTCATCTACATTTTTTATAATTTTTTGCTTTAAAATTTTCACATATTGGTACTATATTTTCTGTATATTGTAACATCATAGATTAAGGGTCGACCTGCGACAGTAATAGCACAACTTGCGTACGGGCCGCTAGACGCCGCCGCGAGCGCTAAGAGTGCATTACGATCGCAGGCGCGCGTGTTGCGTACGGGCCGCGAGGTGCCGCCACGAGCGCAACCGTATATACACTCCTGGAAATGGAAAAAAGAACACATTGACACCGGTGTGTCAGACCCACCATACTTGCTCCGGACACTGCGAGAGGGCTGTACAAGCAATGATCACACGCACGGCACAGCGGACACACCAGGAACCGCGGTGTTGGCCGTCGAATGGCGCTAGCTGCGCAGCATTTGTGCACGGCCGCCGTCAGTGTCAGCCAGTTTGCCGTGGCATACGGAGCTCCATCGCAGTCTTTAACACTGGTAGCATGCCGCGACAGCGTGGACGTGAACCGTATGTGCAGTTGACGGACTTTGAGCGAGGGCGTATAGTGGGCATGCGGGAGGCCGGGTGGACGTACCGCCGAATTGCTCAACACGTGGGGCGTGAGGTCTCCACAGTACATCGATGTTGTCGCCAGTGGTCGGCGGAAGGTGCACGTGCCCGTCGACCTGGGACCGGACCGCAGCGACGCACGGATGCACGCCAAGACCGTAGGATCCTACGCAGTGCCGTAGGGGACCGCACCGTCACTTCCTAGCAAATTAGGGACACTGTTGCTCCTGGGATGTCGGCGAGGACCATTCGCAACCGTCTCCATGAAGCTAGGCTACGGTCCCGCACACCGTTAGGCCGTCTTCCGCTCGCGCCCCAACATCGTGCAGCCCGCCTCCAGTGGTGTCGCGACAGGCGTGAATGCAGGGACGAATGGAGACGTGTCGTCTTCAGCGATGAGAGTCGCTTCTGCCTTGGTGCCAATGATGGTCGTATGCGTGTTTGGCGCCGTGCAGGTGAGCGCCACAATCAGGACTGCATACGACCGAAGCACACAGGGCCAACACCCGGCATCATGGTGTGGGGAGCGATCTCCTACACTGGCCGTACACCACTGGTGATCGTCGAGGGGACACTGAATAGTGCACGGTACATCCAAACCGTCATCGAACCCATCGTTCTACCATTCCTAGACCGGCAAGGGCACTTGCTGTTCCAACAGGACAATGCACGTCCGCATGTATCCCGTGCCACCCAACGTGCTCTAGAAGGTGTAAGTCAACTACCCTGGCCAGCAAGATCTCCGGATCTGTCCCCCATTGAGCATGTTTGGGACTGGATGAAGCGTCGTCTCACGCGGTCTGCACGTCCAGCACGAACGCTGGTCCAACTGAGGCGCCAGGTGGAAACGGCATGGCAAGCCGTTCCACAGGACTACATCCAGCATCTCTTCGATCGTCTCCATGGGAGAATAGCAGCCTGCATTGCTGCGAAAGGTGGATATACACTGTACTAGTGCCGACATTGTGCATGCTCTGTTGCGTGTGTCTATGTGCCTGTGGTTCTGTCAGTGTGATCATGTGATGTATCGGACCCCAGGAATGTGTCAATAAAGTTTCCCCTTCCTGGGACAATGAATTCACGGTGTTCTTATTTCAATTTCCAGGAGTGTAAGTGCCGACGGAGTTCGGCCAGCTCTCATTTTGTTGCCATCTCATTGTTGCCTATTCTCTCATTTTCTTTGTTGCTTAGCTCTTATTCGTTTATGGCTCATGTTACTGTGCTCTCTTTCAGCCATCTGATTGTTTTGATTTACTCCCAATTGAGAAGTGCTCATTTTGCCATTTCACTTTTGCATATTACTCATTTTGCTAATAATATGCTCCTTAGCTTTTTACAGTTGAATTGATTAACATAGTCTCATGTACTGTTTGTTCATTTCAGGCAGTTCGTATTTTGATGTTCTTTAAATACTGTAATAATTATCGGAAACATTTCTTCCCTTAAACTTGTGTAAAGTATTCTCGGTGTAGGATTTGTTCTGTGACACAGTTGTAAGGTTTTGAATATAAATTATATACGAAACTCTGCTTTAAAAGGAATTAATTTTTTCAGTTTGTACTACATCAGACGACAATTTTGTGATATGAGGGAGAAAATTCAGGGGTGGATCCATGGAAATAGTCTTAAATGATCCCCTATAAAAATAAAAATTTGTGTGACACTGAAAAACGTGACACTGTAGGCACCGAAAAAATATATATAGATAAAAATTATACGTCACAATATGTAAAGTAAAGTGTGATATAATTAATGTGTGTGTGTTTGAGGTTTACGGGCGCTAAACAACGTGGTCATCAGCGCCCAAACGCATAAAAACAGGAACACAGGCAGTGAAGGGACGAAGACGGACAGCGAACAAGGAGAACGGCCAAAAAGACACAGACCTGACGCAGTTCCAAATCCTCACATACAGAGGCAAAACAAGAGGAGAAGAAACGCACTAAAAAGGAAAGGAAACACAAGGAAAAGAGAACAGAAACCGAAGGTAAACAAGGAGGTATTCGTGACTGGAGGACCTCTTACCTAAAACCTGGGTGAGCCAGTCACCCAGAAGCACATTAAAACCCTCTCCCTAAAATCCGAGGCAACAAATTGGACAGGACACAAAACCGTAAGACCTTAACCACAGTCGTTGCGTCGTCTTGCAAAATAGAGGGCAAATCCGGTGGCAAAGAAACCACCGCCCTCTGGCCAGAGAATAAAAGACAGTCAAGTAAAATGTGGCGGACAGTAATCTGGACGCCACAAGCACTGCAGATTGGGGGGGGTCCTCCCGCCGGAGTAAAAAATCATGTGTTAAGGGACTGTGCCCGATGCCGTGGCGAGTGAGGAGAACCTCGTCCCGCCTGCACGACTGTTAGGATGTACGCCATGGCCGCGTGGTGGCCTTGACCAGACGCAGCTTATTTCCACCGACTGCCAGCCACTCCTCTTCCCATTGACGCATAACACGAAAACGCAGAAGGGAGGTAACAGCATGGAGGGGGACGGCACATGCAACAACGTGAGGGAGGGAACATGCATCTTTGGCAGCCACATCCGCCAGTTCGTTTCCCCTAATACTGACGTGCCCCGGCACCCAACAGACAGAAACCTCCTTCCACTGCCGTTGCAGGTGGAGTAGGGCATCGTGGATGTTCTGGACGACCGTATCCGCTGGGTACAAGTGTTGCATGGTCTGAAGGGCACTCAGGGAGTCAGAAAAGATGAGAAACTTATGACTGGGAACACATCTCATCTGCTCCAATGCCCGCAAGATCGCCAACAATTCGGCATCAAAGATGGTAAACGCCGCAGGAAGCCGTAACTTGACGACTAGATCAGGGAAAACAACAGCACAACCAACAGAGTCCCCATGTTTAGAGCCATCCGTAAATACTGGTACATGGTCGGGATGCTGGGGTAAAATATCGGAAAATGAGGAGGTAAAAACAAACGCAGGAGTGCAGCTCCTCCGGCACTCCGACAATTATAAAAGGACGCTGGGCCTCTGGAGCAACCAGGGAGGCAGGCGGGTAAAACCTTGGCGTTGGGGGGCCACACGCTCCACACCAAGGGACTCAAGCAAATGCTTGGCACGAATCCCAAATGGTCTCGTTGGCCTGGGACGACTGGAAAAGAGACGTTCCATAGGCGGTCGGGCAACAGTAGGGTACGCAGGGGAGGTAGGACAGGCAAGGAATTGACACACCCGTCGCACCATGAGGAGTTTCCGCCGGATGGCGAGCGGCGGTTACCCTGCCTCAGCACACAGGCTGGGGATGGGACTGGTACGGAAGGCACCAGTAGCCAGCCTGATACCCTCATGGTGTACTGCGTCAAGAATCTTCAGATACGAAGGCCTCGCTGACCCATACACAGTGCAACCATAGTCAAGACGCGATCGGACGAAAGCCCTATAAAACTCCAGCAGACGCGCCCGATCTGCTCCCCAGGACCGATGGCTCAGACACTTCAAAATATTCAGTGCCTTCAGGGCCCGCAGCTTGAGGTCTTTAAGGTGAGGCAACCACGATAACTTGGAATCACAAGTGAGGCCCAGGAACCTCACAGTGTCTCTAAAAGGAAGAATGGTGTCCCTCAGACGCAATTCAGGGGAGGTAAAAACACGTCGAGAACGATTAAAATGAATGCACACACATTTGTCTGCAGAAAGGGTAAATCCCGTCTTCGCAGTCCATGCCTCTAATCGCTTTATCGTAAGCTGAAACTGCCGACTAGCAGTGACAAGACTGGAGGAAGAACAGGAGCATTGGGCAGGACTCCGGATTGTGGACGTGATACTGTTAATGGCGACGGCAAAGAGGGTGACACTTAAAACGCTTCCCTGAGGAACACCATTCTCCTGCACATACAAATCAGATAGCACATTACCAACCCGATATCGAAAGAGGCGGTGGGAAAGAAAGGACCGAATGAACGGCCACGAAAGCCCCACTGATGGAGTTGATTGAGGATAAGGCAGCGCCAAGTAGTGTCATACGCCTTATTAATGTCAAAGAATACACCTAGACAATGCTGGTTACGTAGGAAGGCCTGCCGGATGGCCGCCTCAAGCAGGGTCAAGTTGTCTGTAGTGGAACGACATCTCCGAAAGCCACACTGAGAGTGGCTAAGGAGCTGCCTGGTCTCGAGCAGCCAAACCAGGCGACGATTAACCATGCGTTCCAACGTCTTCCCGACACAGCTCGTCAAAGCAATACGATAACTACTGGGATGCGTTCGGTCATTTCCCGGTTTGAGGAGGGGAATCAAAATAGCCTCCCTCCACAAGTCAGGGAACGTGCCGTATAACCATATCATATTAGAACAATTCAGGAGAACTTCCTTGGATGGCAGCAACAAGTGCTGCAGCATGCTGTACCGGATTTGATCATGACCAGGCGCAGTATCATGAGCCACAGACAGCGCCGAATCCACATTGTGAAGGGACAGTTGTAGGGTTCAGAATTTGGAGACCGGAAGTCCAAGGGACCCCTCTCGATGGCAGTGCGGTAGCGGCAGAAATCTGGATCACAGTTAACAGTGGCAGTAGATTCGGCAAAACACATGGCCAGTGTCTGGGCAATGTCTCTTGGCGCCGTGAGCAGACAACCCTGATGCAGCAATGCCGTGACAGGTAGTTGGCTGCGTTTCCCGGAAATCCTCCTGATGGCTTCACATACTTTCGTAGAACTAGTGGAGTGGGAGATCAAGAACGATTGCCATGACCGTCGTTTGCTCTCTTTAATCACTCGCCGCGCCTTGGCCCTTGCCACCCGAAAGGCCGCAAGATTGCCAGCTGAGGGACGGCACTTGAAGCGGCGCAGAGCTACACGGCGGGCTCGGATGGCTGAGCGGCATTCAGTGGTCCACCAAGAGACAGGACGCCTCTTGGGATGACTTGAGGACCGTGGGATCGACAATTCAGCAGCATGGGAGATACGGCTGTAACATGGTCGACCCATTCATGGACGCTGGCATGGTGTTCCAAAACAGCTAAATGGCTGAAAAGTGTCCAGTCAGCTCTGCAGAGGTGCCACTGGGGCGGCACTGGCAATGCCACAGCCTCATCCAGGAGGTGAATCCAAAGGGGGAAGTGGTCACTAGAATGAAGGTCAGCAGCAACCTCCCACAGAGCATAGTCCGCGAGTGCTGGAGAGCAAAAGGAAAGGTCAATAGCTGATGACGACCCGGAAGCAGTACAGAAATGAGTGGGAGCACCAGAGTTGAGGATGCACAGTTCTTCAGACATCATGAGGATTTCCAGAATGCGACCCCTGGGGCAAGTAGTCAGAGAGCCCCATAAGACATTATGAGCAGTGAAGTCCCCCAGAAGAAGAAATGGGCGGGGGAGTTGGCTAATAATGTCTGTGAGAGCCTCAGAGTCTATTGCATCCTGAGGCGGTAAGTAAATTGAACAGACTGTGAGCCTCCGACCCACAAGAAGGTCAACTGCAACTGTTTGCAAGTCTGTAACGAGAGGGAACTCAGATGAGGGGTGCATGTCACGGACAAAAACCGCAACACCACCCTTTGCCCTTTCCCCCGTCAGATCATCTTTTCGATATACGTTATAGCCCCATATAGAAGGAGCATCAGTGGCCCGAAAATGTGTCTCTTGGAGACATAAGCACAAAGGGCACCCTCGTACAAGGAGTTGTAATTCGGCCACATGCGTCCAGAACCCATTCAGGTTCCACTGTAATATAGGAGCCAGTGATCAGGGTGGCTGAACTTTCACCCAGCCTCTGTGCCTTGGAGGAGAGCCTGTACTGGCCAGAGATTTATTCCTGGGGCGAGAAGATCGCCCACGGTCGACATCAATGTCCATCAGCTCTGATGACGAGCCAAGGGAGATGTCAGACAGTACGATGGCCTCGTCATTGGACCGACCTTGACTAGTCTCCTGAGATGGCAAAACACTCACCTTCGTCGTCTTTGTCTTGAGGGGCTTAGAATGCAGAGCCTTGTCAACAGTTGGAGCTTTACTCGCCTGGGCAGAAGGCGCCATATGGGGAGAGGCAGGAAGTACCCCAATGTCAGCAACCACGGCCTTGTCCGACGTTGCGGGGAGAACTGCAGATTTCAAAACAACAGCAGCAGCACAAGTCTGCTGGCAAACGCAGGTATTAGTGCTAACACTAGCAACCTCCGTTTGCGTAGCAACAGTGGCCAACTGTACCGGTTTTTTCAGTGCAGAAGCGAAAGATGTAAACACAGGAGGCTGCATGGCCTTAAAGAACTTCTTGGCCTCGCCATAGGGGATGCGCTTAGATATTTTAATCTCCTGTATCTTCCGTTCTTCGAAATAGATGGGGCAGACCCGGCTCCAGAC
The DNA here is from genome assembly GCF_021461395.2 of Schistocerca americana. Classification (NCBI taxonomy): domain Eukaryota; kingdom Metazoa; phylum Arthropoda; class Insecta; order Orthoptera; family Acrididae; genus Schistocerca; species Schistocerca americana. Next base: position 347,771,528 of record NC_060120.1, read on the forward strand.
AGGGTGACTCCCAGAGCAATTCACGCACTTCACAGGCGATGAATACTCGGCTCCTTCATGGGCAGGCTGATCACATTTACCACAAGTGGCTATCCCATTGCACCCCAACGTAGTATGCCCAAAGCGCTGACATTTAAAACAGCGCATTGGTTTGGGGAAATATGGCCGTACTGGCAAACGTAAGAACGCCGCTTTAACATGCTCTGGGAGCCTCGGGCAACTGAACGTGACAATAAACGAGTCGGATTTGACGAGGTCCCCATCGACTCGTTTCATAATATGCTGCACGTCGACAATACCTTTGTCAGCCCACTCAGATTTTAACTCGTCTGTGGGGATATCCACCAAGTCCGTACATGTCACAACACCCTTACTATAATTCAAAGTGGAGTGGAGCTCGGTGTCGATAGCGTACTCTCCTAGACAGGTTGCTTTACGAAGGGAAGCGACTTGACGGGAACTAGAAGTTTCAACTAACAGAGTCCCATTGCGCAGTCGCTTCACAGATTTCAGTGTTCCTGCAATTCCCTCAAGACCCTTGTGGATGTAAAAGGGAGAAACCCTCTCAAAGCTACCCTCCTTCCGTTTAATAATCAAAAACACATTCTGATTATCAGCATGTGCTCTGTTACGACAGTCTGATTAATCTCTAGCAACACCAGGCGCTGGAGGACTCGTAGCACGAAGTCGCTTTTTCGATGGGGTGTGTTTTCCTACCAGTGGCCTACCCAATCCACTGGTAGGGGGAAATGTAGAGGTCGAAGGGTCCATTGCGGTCCCACGAGCAGCTAGGGAACTAAAGGTCCGCTCAGACAGAGCCCCGCGTGCCTGAGTAAGCCTTATACAACTGGGGTGCGGCAGGTGCCCCAGAGGTTGCCCGCTTGCGACTGTTCCACCTCAACAGCCATGCATCTCATAGGCGCGGAGCACACCGTAAGATTGAGGGGTTTTTATAGAGGTTGGCCTTCCTCGCAATCCAGGCGGTCAAGCCAAGATTACCATTCCCCGCAGCACACAACATTCCACCGTCGCGCCATACGGTGGTCGCTGAAGCATGTCTGGGGGTTACGGTGACAGGAGACTGGCGGCGCTGACCAGTCCCCAGCTCAGAACCCCAGGGTCGCCAAGCCCGTACTAAGCAAATGAATGCTGAGCCCCTGGGGGCGATATAAATGAGTTTGAAGTTATTTGCACTGTATGTGAGTAATGTATGTAAAATACTATGTAAATTGTTTATTACGTTAAATAATTTTCTGATGACATGTTGTATTTAAAAATATTTGGGTGTATAAACTGTTCATGTTGGTCTCATTTTGACAATTGTAAGAAATGGTCGCGGGTAGGAACAATGTAAGAAATAGGAGTTATGTAAAAGCCAGTGTTCTTTCGTTTGAAATGAAAGTGGCTCTGGGGAGTGGAAAAGTTGGAGAGGGCTAATTGGTGCGCTAGGCAGCAGTGGTTTAGGCAACACCCATGTGGAGCAGGAGAAGCTTTGCCCGCAAATTTGCACATAAATGCCTTGAATAAACACTGCAAACGGCTTACGGCATAGCTGCGAGTTGTTGGGTTGCTGTCTGTAAGACTGAACGACGCCAACAAGAGAGATTGAGCCCATACAGCAAGATACTTGCAGGCCGTACTGTGGGTAGTGTAGCCGTCATAATTGTTCGTCACACCCAAGCCTACAGCCAGCAGATAAGTTTTTTTTGTATTTTGCTTTTGCACAGCGTGAACCATTAATTTAAAGTTTTATTATTAAATAATCATTCCTGGACGTTAAAGAAACTGGTTCTCATTTTAATTCATCCTAATCATACATCTGTATAGGATTCCTTCCTGGTGTTTGATTAATCCCAATATCCTGTTTTACAGATTTATGAAGTGCCAAGTTAATATAAAGCGGCACCATTAAAATTGTTTTTGTGTAAAAATGAGATACATGTGTGAGGGACTAAATCCTGTAGTAATGAAATTACGTCTCAGTAGTGGAAAAGTGTAAGTTGAATAGAGTGAATTTAAATGTAATTTTGCATCATAAAGTTAAAAAGTTCATAAATATTTTCATCTTGAGCAATAGGTAAAGAAAAGTTGTCTTAGTTGTTTCACTGAAAGGCGTAATGAAAATTTTAGAGTAATAACACGTCCATGCCTTAGTGCATTACTGAGAAATAACGTCAGACTATTCTTGTTAAAGTTTTCGTAACTATTGCAAAGTGTTATAGTAAAAGTTTGCTTGCTTAAAATTCAGTCAGAGCGAAGCAAACTTACTGGAATCTGTTAGTTCAAAGATTAATTGCCTTTGAAAGTAAATTCCAGTAAGAAAGAGATTTTCTTGAAGTGAAACTTTCAGTATAAAAAGTGTGTGATTTATTATCTAAGTATTTTAGTTTTTAAGTTGGTTGGTTGGTTAAGGAGAGTGCTTTTCTAAAGGTCCCAACTGGCGAATATTTTTAGCTTCCTTGAATTTATCTACTGGGCTTTTTCTCTTTTAAAAACGTAATGATTAAGGGTGTAGTAGTCAAACAATTCCAGTCTCTGCACCAACATTATTTACCTATTTATTTACATATTTATTTGAAGAAGCAACTTAAACAATACTTCTGTTTTTCAAATACTTCACTGTTTCATTGTCTGGATAGGCTGGCGACCTTTAGTACATATTTTAAACCACTAAATGAACTTAGAATTAAGTTGTCGTAGCTTCAATATAATACTATTCATACCGTGTTTCTTTCTAACCGCTGGTTAAGATCTTAGGAAAGGAATTGAATAGTATGATTTACTTATCCAGTAGACACAACACATGGTCAAATCATATAAAAAGGGTAGCATTATTGATTAGTTTTTCCTGTAGACAGGACTATCCTCCCATAGCGTACTTTAAGTGGAATCTACACTAAATTTAATAAGTGGGTTATACGTGGCTACATAGAGACAGGGTTTTCTTTTATTTAGGTAAAAGCATACTAAATTACAATAGTAGTGGTACAGTTATAATCCTTGCAGCTAAGATGCAGATTGACCTGGAGGTCCTGCTCCTGTGAGAGATGATGGAGGTGGTACGTGCTCTGAAGCATCCATGTGATGTGTTAGTGTCTTAAGTCACTCGCTAACTTTGTTTAGCGTGCAGACTCAATCGCACATTGCTACCGCAACTTCAGGTGTCCCATCTGACACGAACCCTGAAAAATGGTGGAACTAACTTCTGTTATCTTTAGAAGACAAATGGAGCGCCACAGAGGTCAAGAAATCATTAAAGAGCCTGGCAGAAATCTAACCGAGGTGCCGGCCGCTGTGGCCGAGCGGCTTTAGGTGCTTCAGTGCGGAACCGCGCTGCTGCTACGGATGCAGGTTAGAATCCTGCCTCGGGCATGGATGTGTCTGATGTCCTTCGGTTATTTAGGTTTAAGTAGTTCTGAGTCTAGGGGACTGATGACCTCAGATGTTAAGTCCCATAGTGCTTAGCGCCATTTGAACCATTTGAACTCACCGAGGTATCTCATCAGCAGGACGCTGGACTTGCATTCGGGGGGAGGACAGTTAATCAAATCTCCTACCAATCATCGAGATTTCGATTTCCTTTGGTTTCTGTAAATCTTTTAATGTAAATGACACGATGAATCACTGCCCCTCTATTCCCAGTTCGAGTCCATCTCTAATGACCTTAATGTAACTTCTGTTTGTAAGAAAATTGACAGGCTGCTGGTTGTTAACGATTGTTGCTAACAATAGATAGCCTGACAGCAATATTAGCCACATTGTATAAAGTGAAGTACACGTAGGATGTAGTCAACTATAAAAAAACATGTGATCCGTCCCTTTGGAACACAACAGCGATTCTGGTATGAGCTCGACAAGTTCTCGGTACGTCTCCGAAGGTAAATGGCTCCATATATGTACCCACATGTCTTGCAACCCCAGTTAATTACGAACGGTTATTTTACAGGCGTGAAACGGCGCCCAGAAGCTTCCCTGAAGGTAAATGGCACCATATATGTTCCCAGAAGCTTCTCCGAAGGTAAATAGCTCCATATATGTACCCACATGTCTCGCAACCCTCGTAAATTACGAACGGTTATTTTATAGGCGCGAAACCGCGCCCAGAAACTTCCCTGATGTGCTCCATCGAGTTTAGATCAGGCGAATTTGGAGGCCAAAACATGAGCGTCAGTCAAATATCATGTTTCTGAAACCACTGTAGTACGATTCTGGTCCTACAGGGATAGTCACGCTGCTGGATGATGCCATCGTAGTTGGGGATGACCTTACGGGTGAAAAGATGCAAATCTCCCGCAGTACAGTATTGACAGCTGTCATGACGCCTTCGATTACTACCATAACCACTACGAAACGCTAGGTGAATGACACCCATGGCGTAATAAGCCCACGCCAGCCTGTGTTCGTGGTGCAGTGCATGTTTCGTGCAGCCGTTCGCCTGCATTATGGCGTACCCCGACAAGACTCGCGACCTTGTCTAACCGTCGACGTCGTTACTGCAACATGGGAACACGTAGACGTCGTATTCTGTGGAGTCCCATGTTTCCATTTCTTCTCGTCTACGAGTGTTTTCATTGGTCGTCAACCACTTTCCATAGTTGCCCGCGGCAGCAGCATGCGAACAGCCGACTAGCTTCACCGTTTCCGAGTTCAGTCCGATATGCCGGGCCATAAAAATCTGCCCTTCTTCAAAGCCACTTATAAGTTAAACAGGTCACTCAATGAAAATGAAATGTCAGCAGTTGTCAAATGAATGACTTTAATACAACGCGCTTCAGGCCTACCCATCATCAGGTATTCTGAAAATTGAAGAAACGGTACGTTATGCCGTACGAAGAAGAACAAACATTTCTTAGAAAAAAATGAACACATACCAAATACACCATTTTGTTCAGATGAACTGATAGTATGTGCTGAGTACATAACAGTCGGAGACAGACTGGTCGTGCTCGTAAGGTGGCACAACCATGCAGCCAAATCTACCGACTGGGGGTACTAGTTTTCCGAAAGTGGCGCCTTCAGCATCAAATAGCAAACCAAAGCACAATATGTTATTTACAGTTGTGGAAATTAGATAAAAATATTCACACTGGCACTCAGTGGCTTTTCCACTTCGTGGCATATTTCATCATGTGCACTACAGGCCATTAAAATTGCTACACCAAGAAGAAATGCAGATGATAAACGGGTATTCATTGGACAAATATGTTATACTAGAACTGACATGTAACTATATTTTCACGCAATTTCGGTGCATAGATCCTGAGAAATCCCTACCCAGACCAACCACCTCTGGCCGTAATAACGGGCTTGATACGCCTGGGCATTGAGCCAAACAGAGCTTCGATGGCGTGGTGAGAGATCTTCTAACATTCTGCATGATGTCTGTTTGTTCTATATCGTGTCTCCCTACCACTTTCGCGCAACGACGCTCTGAGCGTGTTTTTTAGGGAACTGACTAGTTTGAACCTGGGACCTGTTGCTGGTAAGGAGACGCCAGACCACACATGACATGTAGAGTGAGACTAGCTACTCACAAAACATTGTTTATAAATTGCACTATTGATAAAAGGAAATGTTTTAATACAGGATGGTAAAAACCAACTGCGTTCAACAAAAATGTGAACGAATATTCCCTGAACGGGTTTCCAAGTTCTACAATGGATCGAAGGATGACCTATGCCATATCACTTCTATAATCTAGGTTTAAATTAAGTTTCACAAAAGAGAAAACTATCAAAATGGTCTACAGTGACCCTCAATTATCTTTAATTACTTATCTAACTTGTCGTAAGTTACAGTGGCTGATGTGGCTTCTCAATAACTATATAACAGAAAATTCATCACGTTTCAGATTTTTACTTCAAGTGGCAAATGTGAACACCATGAGATTTAATTGACGATCGACACTAGTATTACGCAAAAAGGGGATGTAACAGATAAGACTTCTGCAGTTCTGAGTGAAGCCTTATGCGCTCAAAAATGCGGCATAGCGTGCGTTCATTACCTTGTCGGTGTTCGTCAGGGGGCGGCGGGCAGCACAGCTCCGCTCACCTCACCGTCGCAGAAGCCACTCTCTCCTAACTTCTGTTTACCACAATTTACCAAAGTTGATTAAAAAAAACTATCTGGCAGTGTTTTCATCTGACCAATCAGGGTCTCAATGTTAACCTTTAAGCTCCGCCTACAAAAATTCTGCCTATCCAATAAGAAACGTTATACTTTTTGTGGTGGGGCAATGTTTTTTAAAGTTTGCAACGTAACAGAGACGCGAAAAAGTCTCACGCTAAAACTTGTGGGTGGTGTGGTCCTAGCAGTTAGCTGGCGACGTGGGTGTCCATCCGTCCCTTATCGTAGGGCCTTCCGGCTTAACACGGTTCTGCTCTCGGCTTCTGTTCTCGTTTCTCCCCTTGGAACTGCGTCTGTCTCATGGTGGGAAGGTATGACATGCATTTAGGCATTCTTGTGTTAGTCTGTGGTATTCCATTTGCTCACTCGTTACTCGTATTACTTTGGTTAATTTAATGCCACGATTTATTCAGAGCTATGTGACATATTACTGGATTTGCTTATCATGTCAGGGTTTTCATGGATGGTGTTGGATTTGCCTGACACCATACGTTCCACCACCCTTTGAACTTAATTTTTGTACTGAAGTTAGGCAATAATTGAATCGTTCTCTAAGCCAGTCAAAAATTATTCCATAATCTAAATTTTTTTGCTTACTGTTCAGCCACGTTATTCTGGTTCTATGCTGGTTTGTATTACTAATTTATATTTTTACATTCTTCTACATTATTCTCAAAAATGACAAGAGAAGAACATTTTTATGCTATTATTAATTTTTAATTATTTTCTTTCTTTATTTAAGTGTGAAGTTTGTTTTTTAAGAGTTTTGTTATCGAAAGTGAGGAGTCTTCCACATCGATTTTCTTAGAAATATTTTTTTTATAAATGTAGTAAATAAGTAAAATCTATTCCTAACACATTTTCTAAGTATCATGCACAAGTAAAATGTTTTTGTTTCGAGACACTCATTTCAACATTGTTGCTCAAAGAGAAGTGTGACACTCCCGAATCTTGCGCTACCTTTCCCCATATCTATTATCGCTTGTCTCTCATTTAAAAAATCTGCACCTGTAATCTAATCTACAGTTAGTTTAGGTATAATCACGAAGTTGGCTTCGATCTTTTGACCTTGACACGAAAGAGTTAACATTGTTTGTCTCGTAACTTCCACAGCATTGTTTCTAATAGGACCTCTTACTTTAATCTTACATGTTTTCAGAACTGGCAATTCCTCATTGGCATTACACTGCATGAATAAATTTTCTGAGATCGCAGTCAGTTCACATCCACTATCAATTATAATATTGACTGGGATATGCTTTACCATGGCCTTCACAATTGGTTGAATTTGAAAGGGTTGGTTCTGTTCTTCTTCTTCTTGCATCAACGAATCCTCCACTGAATCATACATGAGTCTTTTTAGGAATTTCCCTTGTGAATTCGAACTTTCTGTAGGATAAGCTTCGACTGCTACTTCTCTCTCTTTTATTTCCTCTTCTCTATTTCTTCCTTCATTTACGCTTTCTTCAACATCCTCTACTTTTTCCTCATCCTCGTCTATCTTCTCCTTCTTCGTCGCTACTTCCACATATTCGCATCTAAATGCTCTAATTATCGCTTCATAACTTCCTTCATTATACACGTTGGGTTTTGTGCCCACTCGTAACTTATTTTTAACTTCTGTCGACTGCGCATTATCCTCATTGAATTCACTTTCCCTGGTTTACATCTAAAATAGCTCTGCAATACTCATTACTTCGTCCTTTCCTCCTACATTCGTTGTGCATGCATCTGGTAATTCATCTTCCTCGTCAGTATTCTCCCAATTAATTTCGTCCCAACACGATATTGTTATTTTCTTGTCTTCGTTTTCATCTGGTCCCTGCGGATTTGCTTCTTCTTTCTTCTCTTCTCGTGATAAGATTTTTACTTCTGTGTTCAAGGTGCTGCAACTGTCCTGGGTCGGTGCGTCATTCTCTTTGGCATAGGCGCTTAGCTGCAATTCGAACGTTTATCGGGGTTTGGTGGTCTTAACCGCCACCTCTTTTATCTGTATTCTCTTTTCTTGTTCAGCTTGTTGATAGTGGTTTCTTTGTTGATAATTTGTCGGTCTATTGGTTCTCCAGTACCCGTTCCAGTTGTCGTTATTCACTCTGTAATAGTTGTTGCCGTTCCTGGGTGAATTATGGTTATTGCCATATTCTCTTCTAAATCCATAACCAGTTCTTTGTTGAAATCTATTGTCGTTCCTTGGTGCGAAGTTATCACGTGGTTCGTAATTACTTTTTCTTCGTACTGTCTTGTGGATTCCACTGCTTTTTGCTTTCGTTTTCACGTGCGCTTCGTGTTTTTCTTGCGTCATCTTCCGAAAATATGAATTCTAGTTCCCTTAGAATACCTTTAAATGCTTCGACGTCATTGCCTCTGCGACCTACTAATGATTGCTTGTATTTCGATGGTAGCTTCATCGCACATAATTTAATCAACTCTCCGTCACTGTATGGTACATGTAAGCATTGATTTTTCTTTGCCATTGATTCGAAAAATTTCACGGGACTCTTCTCTCGTGAATTTTCAAAATATGGGTTGTGTAATAATTCGTACTTCACTCTGTTCTGTACTTCGCTGGACCAATATCGTGAGAGAAACTTCTCTCTGAAATCTTCGTACGATCGGCATGTCGCTGCAAGATTCTGCATGGTTTCTGCGACTGTTCCTGACATGTGTGCACGTATAAAGTCTAATTTGTGTGCTAGCGTCCAGTGTTCTGGTAATCCTACTCGGAATTGATCAATAAAAGTTCGTGGATGTAATGAGTTTCCTTCTCGAAAGTGTTGAAATTTTCTGAATGTGAGGAAATGATCGTTGTCGTACTTCGTCATAGCTCCATATGAAATTCGCGGTTCTTCGCCACTTTTGTTTCTGATCCTTTCTCCCGTCGTTCTTTCCGGTTGTGGTAGATCCATTGGATATTGTCCACTGTAACTTTCGCCTACCCTTGCGTAGTATCGTTGGAGTGGTACGCAATAATTTTCTTCCATCGGTTGTGAACGTGTAGCTGAATGCATTACACTGTACTCTTCGCGACCTGGCTTTCCATTGTCACGTATGTTACTTTCCGCCTGTGATTGGAATCGCAAATGCACGATATCTTCGTTAATTGCTTGTTTTTCCGGTGCTGTTACAGATACGGATGTGGTTGCAAACTCAGTGCTTGTTCGATCCTGTTCACTACGCTCTTCAATGGTTCGCAACAACTCTGTTCGCAATTTCTGAAATTTTCGCTTCGTTTGTGCTTCTATTTTGACTATGCGGGTATCATATCTTTTCAGTGCTGCTTTTCTGATACGTTTGTGTAACACACTGTTTTCAACAATTTCACGCGCTGTACCTGCTGCTTGTCTAGTAATTACGTTTATCTGTTTCTCTAGTTTCTTGATTTCTCCCTGGGTGTTGTTACGTAATGTTTTGATCTCGTCCTTAATGTCATTACGCAATGTTTGTACGTCCGCTTGTACCTTGTCAATGTCTGTTCTCAATTGATTGTGACCTGTTACTAAGATTCCCATCACTTCTCGAGATTCTTTTGCCTCGTCTTCAGTATGACTTAGGTGTAACTGAATTTTCTTTTGTTTTGTTCTTTAATCACACGCATTTGTCTCGTGATTTCTGCATTCTGAATTTGAATTTGGTTCGCTATGTCTTTATTTTGCCTTGTCATCGTTTCCGTAATTTGTTGTAATAATTCTGCCAGATTGGTGGATCCTATTGCGTTTTCTTCCGACGTCCTACGCTCTGTGTTTTCGCGCAAGTGTTGGTTCGCAACCGATTGCATTGAACTGTGCTGTGACACGTTTCTGCTCGCATTCCTTGTACTCTGTGGTGAGGGAGCTCTGATTACTTGTACTATGAGTTCTACGTATTCAAGACGCAAGTTAGAATCCTCGTCGGCTGCCGCTCTACTTTCTTGCTCCTCTGTCGTATGCTGACTTACGTTTTCTATGCCTTGACGTACATTATCCTCGTTATGGTGCGTTATATGTCCTAATTCTCGCGATACTGCATCGTCTGTTGTACTGTCCTCTATTCTCTGTCCATTTTCATGCTGCGTCTCTACCTCAATTCAGTCAAGGTCTCGATTTGCCATTGCTAATCTTTCCGAATCCCTTATTTTCTGTTTTAAAAGCAATTCACGCGCCCTACTTCGAGTCAACATACGCTCATACGATCTCACGCGTTTCATAAACTTTTTGCACACACGACTTGACAATCAATTCACTTACTTGTTGGGTTAGAACCAACTTGTCAACGATGTATCCGCCACCTGTGCGCTTGCATTGGAGAGAAAACTTAATTCTAACAATATTAAAATTCATAACTTAATTATGCTATTGGCTCTGCCAGAATGTCTCACTATTTATTGAATACTTTATTACTATCTATCGCTGCAGCTACTGTTTTCGACTATTTATAACGTTCAAAAAAAATTTTTTTTTACGAAAATTTTTCAACAGGATATTTTTCTGATCTAGTTAGGCATGTGGTCGACCTTCAATCATGGTATTTTACCATCCTGGCAGGGTCGCCATTTTCTAACATTCTGCATGGTGTCTGTTTGTTCTATATCGTGTCTCCCTACCACTTTCGCGCAACGACGCTCTGAGCGTGTTTTTTAGGGAATTGACTAGTTTGAACCTGGGACCTGATGCTGGTAAGGAGACGCCAGACCACACATGACATGTAGAATTCAGAAGAGTTCAGTGAGACTAGCGATGATATAACCAAATACTTAATGATTTCAGCGTCGGCTCCACTGCACTACCTGTAAAAGAATCTTAAGGGGCTCCGGAACGCCCTACACTTGCAATGTTAAAATAACGCTTATAAATTACATCTTTCCTCACAAAGTATTTGTGGTAGGAAGTTGAACATTTTACAGATTATTTATTGGAATATGGGCTACAACTTAACACAGGGATTTTACAAAATTTTAGTTCAGTTATTAAAGATGATTTTTTTTTCAATTAAAATGAAAATTCACAACATTTTTTTGCAATTTTTTATTTATATTTTCAAAAATATACAGTTTTTTGGGAAAAGGCTGTGTTAAATTATGCAGAAGGTACTGTGTAACATTTACTGAAAGTTTGAAATAAATATGTTTGGGAGATCCTTAGAAAACATGTAATTAGCATGAGAAAATAAAAGTTTTGGGAATCGAGCGACAAAGATTGGATTAACTTTTTAGTGCATTTCAGGTCCATAGAATGGATTATCTTCATCCTCTGCAAACTCCTCCTCCAGCTTTCTCTTGTTCCTCCTCCTGTTTACTCTTGCTTGTATTTCTAGACTCTTTACAGCCCTGTCTGCAGCCCGAAGGCGTCCCTTGTCTAAAGCAAGCATCGCTCGTTGTCGTGTTCGTAGATTTTGCTACAATTTTCTTTAGTTGCAGTTACTGCAACACTGTTCCAAAAGGTGGTCATGTATGAACACTTATCACATTTCAGTCGTATTTCACTAGCAAGTCCTACGTGCTTTATTATGGAGAGTTGCAGATCAACTTCACTACAATGAATACATCTTACACAGTTTGAAAAAATTCCTTTGAGAACCGACATATCAAATATTTCACCCACATCCGATTCGCCCATAAAACATTCATAGTTTTCACTCATTGAACCAAGCTTCTTCTGTGAAGTATTTTCTTTCGCACTTTGACTGCTATGGGCAGGTGTACTTGAGAGTTAGGTTCACTCACTTGGTTATCGTCTTTATTGTTTACAGTAATAACACATACCTTTGGCTTTCCAACATTTCTCCTTTTCTTAAAAGCCTTCAGAGGATTTCTAATAACTTTACTTTTACTCATTATTATACTTCAACAAAACAGAGACTCAAGAAACAGAATTAATTACGAATATTTTCGAGATAACGACAGAGTAAATAAACATGAAACAATCGACAATCACACCAGCAATATATATTGAACCATCACAGGTTAGCCACAACACATACTTTATCTCACATCACTAAAATGTACCTGATGATCACGGACGTTAATAATAACACCATCTGACAACAGTTTAACAGCGCCACAGTGGATCACGCCCATGATGAACACATTTCAAAAAAAATTTAAAAATATTTGTAGTCTTCGGAATTGAATAAATTATATATCTATTAAAAAGAATTAGTCTGCAGATTCAGAAAAAGCAAAAAAGTAAAAATTGAACTTTTCATGATTTTGAGCCTTTCCGGAGCCCCTCAATATTAACTAAATTTAGCAGAAGGGGTTCAAGGCTTTCCTATTTTTAGTTAGCTGGTAAAACAACGTCGAAAATGCAGTTAAGTTTACCACTGGAAATTTAATTCTACTCACAAAACATTGTTTAAAAATTGCACTATTGATAAAAGGAAATGTTTTAATACAGGATGGTAGAAACCAACTGCGTTCAACAAAAATGTGAACGAATATTCCCTGAATGGGTTCCAAGTTCTAAAATAGATTGAAGGATGACCTATGCCATATCACATCTATAATCTAGGTTTAAATTAAGTTTCAAAAAAGAGAAAACTATCAAAATGGTATACAGTGACCCTCAATTATCTTTAATTACTTATCTAACTTGTCTTACATTACAGTGGCTGATGTGGCTTCTCAGTAATTGTATAACAGAAAAATCATCGCGTTTCAGATTTTTACTTCAAGTGGCAAATGTGAACACCACGAGCTTTAATTGACGATCGACACTAGTATTACGCAAAAAGTGGATGTAACAGATGAGGCTTCTGCAGTTCTGAGTGAAGCCTTATGCACTCAAAAATGCGGCATCACGTGCGTTCATTATCTTGTCGGTGTTCGTCAGGGGGCGGCGGGCAGCACAGCTCCGCTCACCTCACCGTCTCAGAAGCAACTGTCTCCTAACTTCTGCTTACCACAATTTACCGAAGTTGGTTAAAAAAACTATCTGGCAGTGTTTTCATCTGACCAATCAGGGTCTCAATGTTAACCTTTAAGCTCTGCCTACAAAAATTCTGTCTATCCAATGAGAAACGTTATACTTTTCGTGGTGGGGCAATGTTTTTTAAAGTTTGCAACGTAACAGAGACGCGAAAAAGTCTCACGCTAAAACTTGCGAGTGGTGTAGCCCTTTTCGTGTTATCGTAAGATCTATACTGTTCTTCTGGAGGGCTCTAGCTTTTAACATTGGCTGGGGGGTGGTCCTGACGTAACAGAGACGCGAAAAAGTCTCACGCTAAAACTTGCGGGTGGTGTGGTCCTGGCGGTTAGCTGGCGACGTGGGTGTCCGTCCGTCCATTATCGTAGGGCCTTCCAGCATAACACGGTTCTGCTCTCGGCTTCTGTTCTCGTTTCTCCCCTTGGAACTGCGTCTGTCTCACGGTGGGAAGGTATGACATGCATTTAGGCATTCTTGTGTTAGTCTGTGGTATTCCATTTGCTCACTCGTTACTCGTATTACTTTGGTTAATTTAATGTCACGATTTATTCGGAGCTATGTGACATATTACTGGATTTGCTTATCATGTCAGGGTTTTCATGGAAGGTGTTGGATTTGCCTGACACCTTACAATCTGGAGAATGTGCTGGCTAGGGCAGCATTCGAACATTTTCTGTATCCAGAAAGGCCTGTACAGGACCTGTAACATGCGATCGTGCATTATCCTGCTGAAATGTAGGGTTTCGCAGGGATCGAATGAAGGGTAGAGTCACGGGTCGTAACACATCTGAAATGTAGCGTCCACTGTTCAAAGTGCCGTCAGTGCGAACAAGAGGTGACCGAGACGTGTAACCAATGACACCCCATACCATCACGCCGGGTGATACGCCAGTATGGCGATGACGAACACACGCTTCCAAAGTGCGTTCACCGCGATGCCGGCAAACACGGATGCGACCGTCATGATGCTGTAAACATAACCTCGATTCATCCGAAAGAATGACGTTTTTCCATTCGTGCAACCAGGTTCGTCGTTGAGTACACCACCGCAGACGCTCCTGTCTGTGATACAGCGTCAAGGGTAACCGCAGGCCTGGTCTCCGAGCTGATAGTCCATGCTGCTCCAAACGTCGTCGAACTGTTCGTGTAGATGGTGTTGTCTTGCAAACGTCCCCATTTGCTGACTCAGGGATCGAGACGTGGCTGCACGATCCGTTACAGCCATGCGGATAAGATGCCTGTCATCTCGACTGCTAGTGGTAACGAGGCCGTTGGGATCCAACACGGCGTTCCGCATTACCCTCCTGAACCCACCGATTCCATATTCTGCTAAAAGTCATTGGATCTCGACCAACGAAATAGGCTACAATCCGACCTTTATCAAAGTAGGAATCGTGATGGTACGCATTTCTCCTCCTTACACAAAGAATCACAACAACATTTCACCAGGCAACGCCGGTCAACTGCCGTTTGTGTATGAGAAATCGGTTGGAAACTTTCCTCATATCAGCACGTTGTAGGCGTCTCCACCGGTGCCAAACTTGTATGAATGCTCTGAATAGCAAATCCTTTGCATATCACAGCATCTTCTTCCCGTCGGTTAAATTTCGCGTTTGTAGCACGTCATCTTCGTGGTGTAGCCATTTTAATGGCCAGTAGTGTATTCACACTGACACTCAGTGGACCTTCCACTTCGTTGCATATTTTATAATTTAGTTTCATTTTTAAGGTGCGCTATAGTAAAATGTCCTAGGTCTATGCAGCATATGTCTCGAGACAGTAAATGAGATGTAATGTCAAGTGTTATATCTTAATGTTACGCACTCCACCAATGTCTCTGGGAGGACAGTAGGGCAATTTCCAATAGCTTTTTGCTGTTTTTATATTACTTCCGGCTAAGGAATTTTTTACGTATTACAGCATTTCTTTTTAATCATATTTTTCACGTGTATATTTGACTTTATTCATGACCATCATGACTCCGATGAGAACAATTTCAGCGTTTCTTATGCTTACGTCTCTCAGCTTCTGTGTTGTAGAAATACTACGACACCAAACACGATGTCATTGCCAATCTTGTATTTTAATTCCTTAGATAAGTTGAAAATATATTGTGTGGTGTATTTTTTAACAAAAAAATTGTCTGTATAAGAAACATGAAGGTTGTAAATCTATGACCACTGTTCTTTGCAGATAAGTACTTTATGCTTATGTTCTACTAGAATTCCCAGGACCTCTGGCTGTGTTCTCTTCCAATATAATTTGCATAAATCCTTACATGCCTGTATAGATATCATAATGTTCTCATTTTCTGGCCTTCCCGTACTAATAACATCCTTATACTAGGCGGCTCTTACATTCCCTTTTTATATATTTTTCAAAACGAGAAAAAAAGGTTTCTGGTTTTGTAATTATCTATACATGTTATGTTTGTCAGGTAAACGTATTTTTTTGTAATTGTATATGTATATATTTTGTATTGTTATCGAAAATTCTATCATTGTAAATAACACATTGTGCTTTGCTTTGCCGTTTAATGCTGAGGCCGCCGCCTTAGGCAAACTAGAGCGCCCTGTCCATAGTGTTTGCTTCATGGTCATTGCCAGTCTGCCTCTGACTGTTATATTCTCAATATGTAGTATCAGTTCATCTGAACGAAGTGCTGTATTTGGTGTGTGCCCATTTTGTTGCAATAAATGTTATCGAACATTAGGGTAATCACTTGATTTCTTTGCCACCACAGGTTCGCTACTTGTTGTGCAGTAGAAGTCTCATTCAGAACTCTACCATTACGCTGCTTTTTTATCAGCTTTCAGAGTACCTGCAACTCCACCCCGTAGTTATTGATTTCCGGGTGGAAAACTGTTAGGAAAGCTGGCTTGTACTCTCTTCACCATAGACTGATGATAACGGAGATTTTCCTGGTTTTGTACGTTTTTCATTTGACGACTGAACGTAGGGAGCTCTCAGGCTAACTTAGTTGGTTGGGTTAAATACTTACTGGCGGTCCAAACACGCCACTGTGTTAAGGGTTTGGACGTTAGGTGCCCATGTAAATCTTATAAACCTTATAAAAATTAAGTGGGGCTGGTTTGTCAGAGGTTGCACGCTGGCGACTGTATAGCCTAACAGCAGTCTGCCCAACTGGAGCTTACGTCTTAGCGTACTCTGAGGTCTTCTACAATCTTCTTGATGCAGGCGGTTGAGCCAAGATCCGTGCTCCCAATGACACACATAGTTGTACCGTAGAGCCCTTCGCAATTACTTTCGGTTACGTAGGGCTAGCTCTGTAAACCTCACCTCATGAAACCTAGTATCCCAGACCCATCCTCAGTCAATGAAGACTGAGCTCCCTGAATATCTTGCCATTTGGCACGACCCGAGAGGCGAATGAAGCTTAATAAATGCCACGGATACGGCGAGCATTACTTCCCACGTGTTTGTTTCTGCCACTGTAATCAATGTTAATTTCAGTTTTCGTACTTCATTAAAGTTCTAACTTCCATTGATTTGTCAGTCACCAGACATCGTGGGAACGTAAAGTTACGTTACTTTCTTCGATAATACCGCCTTCAGATGTGGAGATTCTTCCTCTTCCTTATACCTTTCAAAGATACATTAGCATTAGTTCCATGCTGAGACCCGTTCCTCCAGACCAGTGTTTTCCAAACTTTTCCTTTGACGGAGCAACTCGAGAATCCTGCTACTTTGATGAAACGCCTTGTTTATTTTGAAGGTTAGTAAAATATTTAGAAATGAGAAAAATCTAGAACAGCTTATTATTTCAAATGTTAATAGAATTTTTAAATGAGAAAAACTTGTTATATTCAGTGATTACTTTGATTTTAAATCATAGCTAATGACGCAGAAATTAATAAAAAATAAAACACAATAGCCAAGATGTCGGAAAAACGTGACGTTATTAATAATTTTTCACGTAGCACTTATTCACTTCCCGCAGAAGTCAGTGCTCTGCGGAACTCAGTTTGAGAAACTCTGCTGTGCGACCAGACTGCATCTGCTACAGAAATCGTTCATTTCAAAGTGTAGGTCAAGATGAAGAAGAGCACTAAAGTGAACTCCCAGATTTCGTGTTGTGAGGTCTCCAGCAACAAACTACGCGACGCATCTTGAGTAGCACACTAATTATCCGAACAAAGTGCTTCTAACCTGCGGAGCAAGTGCACCGGCTGGCGAGACAGTTCCTGTGTGGAAGCTCCGCCTATAAAGCTAATTACTGGATGGGCGTTTGGAGGATTTACTCCGCCACCGCCACGCTTGGTTCGTGAAATTGCTTTTCCACGCGACTTCATTAGGGCGAGGAGCGCCACTTATCTCATGCAGCGGGAGGAATCGCAGCTTACAAATTGCAGCCAAGTGCCGAAACTGCAAAGCTCATTTCCGAAGCTCTTGAACACCTGGCCGCTTTCTCTTGCTCTGTCGCCCACCCTTAGATAGTATAAACAGGGTGCCCCAGAAACGTTGCAACGGACTTCGAAGGGCTGTAGAGGGTGTCTTGAGGAACAGATCGAGGATGGAAACCCATGTCCGGAAACGTCATCTAATGAGGCTACAAGGTTACTTACAATTTGCCTTGAGTGCAAAAATGTTTATTCACACGACCGGTTTCGGTTCCTCTAGAACCATCTTCAGATCTGCAATTTCGGTTACAGGAGTAACCCGTCCACACACAGCAACCTTCACGCGGATCTGAAGATGGTTCTAGAGGAACCGAAATCGGTCATGTGAATAAACATTTTTGCAGTCAAGACGAATTAAAGTAACATTGTATAGCCAGTGATTGCGGTTATCCCATCAGACATTATGTCTATTGTTGCAGAGACTACAAGGCACTGACGTCTGCCACTCGGCCACCCCTTCTACAGCAAACGTGACTTTGCCGTGGCGGACCATAGATGGAAATCTCGCAACGTTACTTGTTATGCAGTGATCGCGACTGATTGACACGATCGCCACTGGCTGCTCCGTAGACAGGCCTTGTCTCCTATGAATGCGATATTCTGTGGCCTTGATGGAATATAGTTTCGGACACAGATTTCCATCTGCAGTTTGTTTTTCTCCTGTATACCGAAAAATGTAGGTTTTAAACGTTTCCAGAACATTTTGGTTAGTTGCTTAAATTGCTACTTAATTATTATGCACATTTCTAAGAGAGTATTTTGTGTGTTATAGGCAAATTCTGCTCCCGTGTTGAGGCTGGTCAGTACGGCGACTCGGTTGACCAGTTGGCGCCGGACGTGATAACGTACTTCCGCCTGGGCGGGTAAGTTGATTTGTACTAGTTCTTATATTTTCCTGTATTTATGATATCGGTGTTATTTTGTAACTGTTCTTGTTTGTAAGATTTTATTTTAACTTTGGTATACGTCCTGGAGCACATGATCTTTACCACTTGGTACTCTGATTAGTAAAATTATTTATTGTTCCTTTAAAGTCAATAAAACTTAATATTTCTCGTTCCGTTACATTCAATTTGGCCGTTTGTTTGCCATAATCATTACAGGATTACTGTTATTTCAAAGCTCTAACGAAGCCTAAGGGCTCTTGTTCTGCATTAAGCGGAATATCGTTATCACTGCTGAATCCTGCTATAATCGTTTTAAAATATTCTCTGAATGCAGTATTTAAATCGTATTACATGGTTTTAGAGTAAACTGTATTATGTATTTTACGAATGGTGCTTAATCTTCATTTGGATCCTGTCCTTCCCATAGCCTAGCCCCCCCCCCTCCCAACATCACTTCCCCACCGCCACTTGCTTTCAACGGCCAGAAAGTTCCTACAATCACGTGAATCTTTAGGATGTCGTTCAACTCGCGCGACAGATTGGCTTCAGTGTTGGTTGACCCTTCGTGTCGGATTCTGCACCTCGTCGTTTTGTGATAGGTTCTTATTGATAGCACCAAATCTCGCCACCCGTGATGATTCTTTTTTTCCATAAGAGAATATGTAGTCCACGTTTTTCCTTTCAGTCGAGTTGCGACAGGCGCCCACGCGTCGTTATTTTTGTTCGCGAGTCAAGGCATGGGATAAAATGTACACACACCTTTTCCTTCTTCAGAGCATCCTTAATTAAGTGCAGAGCACTTGATTTAGAGATGTTATTTTACTTCTTCTTGTGACACAACAACGTTGACACACTACGGCCAGCACCAGATAGGCAGTGCTGACGTTGCCCTTGATAATGGAAAGAAGATTCAAGAAAAATCGGGATATGGTCATTGGATATGTCGACCTAGAGAAACCGCCCGACGGCATAAACTGTATAAGTTGTTCGAAATTCTGAGAACAACAGGAGAAGACTGTAGGAAAAGACGGGTGATATGCAATGTGTACAAAAACTAAGAACGAACAGTAATATTGGCTGACGAAGAACGAAGCGCTCGGATTAAAGAAGCTTTAAGAAAGTAATACAGTTTTTTGCCTTTACTCTACAACCTAAACATAAAAAAACAGTGACGGAAGTAAAAGAGAGGTTTAATTGTGCGATTAAAATTCAGGGTGAAAGGATATTAACATCAGTATTCGCTGATGACATTGCTACCCTCAGCGTATGTGTAGAAGAATTACAGGTTCTGTTGAATGGAATGAACAGTGCAACGACTAGACAATATGGACTGAGAAGAAACCGGAAAAGACAAAAGTAATGAGAAGTAGTAGAAATGAGAACAGCGAGGAACTTAACATCAAAATTACAGACAACGAAATAGACGACGGTAAGGAATGGTGCTACCTTTGACGCAAAATAACCCATAACGAACGAAGCTAGTAGGACATAAAAGCAGACTGGCACTGGCAAAGAGTACATTCCTGGCCAAAAGAAGTCCACTAGCGTTAAACATAGGACTTAACTGGAGGAAGAAATTTCTAAGAAAGCTACATTTAGAGCACCGCGTTGTATGGGAGTGAAACATGGGCAATTGAAAAACCGGAACAGAGGAGAATCGAGAAGTTTGAGATGTGATGCTACAGACGAATGTTGATAATTAGGTGGACTATTAATAAAAACGTAATGAGTATTCCTCAGAATCAGCGAACAAAGGAACCATTGGGAAACACAGATAAGCAGAAAGGACGGGATGGTAGAACACGTATTAAGAGATCAGGGAATCACCTCCATGGTAGCATACGGAGCTGTAGAAAAAAGTAGCTGTACAGAAAGACAGAGTTGGAGTACATCCAAGAAATAATTAAGAGCGTAGAGTGCAAGTGCTACTCTACAATGAAGATGAATTTTTCTCTGACCGCATCAAACAAAACTCTTGATCAAAATGAATAAATAACATATAAATAACTCGCGATAAGGACGACATTCACAACAACTTCTAACGAAATGATACTGACAAGTTCCGTGGTGGGGTGGCCGGCGGACGGGGTACTTTTAGGAATAAACTGAGGACAGGGACGCCTACGCCGAAGCGGCCAATTTCTGTTGCTAGGCCACCGTTTCGATAACAAACGTGAGACGGTACGGCTGGCGGACCTCAGTCGTAGCTTACGGCAATGGACCTGACAGCATTCAGGATGTTACATTGCCTGCAACTTGTCCACGCCAAACACATTTACGTCGACATCTACACAGATACTCTGTAAACCCATGTACTATGAAGGAGGGGGGGGGGGGGGGGGAGGGTAGTTCACACACAGTATTATTCTATTTCTGTCCAGTGACTTTCAGGTACAGTGGGAGGGAAAAATGTCTGTGTGCCATTGTCCGCACTCTCTCTTAATGCGGCCAGGTACCTTCTATCTCCACTATGTTAAGTTCACTGCATTCAGTGTACGTTGTCTCACGTAGTATTGACAGTAGCGCACTGGAATTTTTGCCAAATACATTTCCAATATTTTCAAGGAAACTTACATATTTTTAAGGCTGATTGTAATTTTGAAAACTGTTTTAAAAATGATCCGTTTTCAGCAATTTTTTAAAAATAAAATGCTTCATGGTTTCACTAACATACCTAGAAAGCCATAAAAAGTCACTTGATGCAAGTGTACTAAGACAACTGGCTACTGGAATTTCGTTGCTCTGTGATAATCAGAGAAACTCTATTTAAGCTAGAAAAACAAAAATTAGGGGAAACTGACATTAAAGTTTTACTGCACTTACGGTGTTTTTAATACATTCCTGCTATGCATTCATCATTTAAATTCACAGCATCTGTCGTAGATCCCTCTGTCATTGGTTTCCGCGCATATGCTGTAAACAATTATACTGAGGTGACAAAATTCATGGGATGCCTCCTAATATCGTATCGGACCTCCTTTTGCCCGGCGAAGTGCAGCGATTCTAGTGGCATTGACTCAACAAATCGTTGGAAGTCCCCTGCGGAAATATTGGTCCATGCTGTCTCTATATGGGTTAATAATTGCGAAAAGTTGCCGGTGCAGGATTATTTGCATGAAATGAGCACTAGATTATGTCGGGCGATCTGGATGGCAAAATCATTCGCTCGAACTGTCCGGAATGTTCTCCCAACCAATCGCCATCAGCTGTGGCCTGGTGGCATGGCGCACTGTCATCCATAACACGAAGTCCATGGATGGTTGCAAATTGTCTCCAGTCGATGATCGGTTTAGTTGGACCAGGGGACCTACCCATTCCATGTAAACCCAGTCCATACAATTATAGAGCCACCACCGGCTTGCACAGCGCTTTGTTGACATTTTAAGTCCATGGTTTCTTGGGTTGTGGGCCACACTCGAACCCTCTCATCAGCTTTTACCAACTGAAATTGGTTTTCTAAGGTCTAACCGATATCATCACGAACCCAGGAGAGGCGCTGGAGGCGATGTAGTGCTGTTAGCAAAGGCACTTCGTTGGTTCTTGTGAGCTGCCACTTAGTCCATTAACACATTTCACCGCTCTGTCCTAACGGATATGTTTGTTGTAAGCCCTACATTAGTTTCTGCGGTTGTTTCACCCATTGTTGCTTATCTGTTAGCACTGACAACTCTGCGCAGACGCCATTGCTATCGGTGGTTAAGAGAAGGCAGTCGACTATTACGATGTCAGCGGTGAAAGGCAATGCCCGAAATTTCGTATTCTCAGCGGACCCTTGACAATGTGGAGCTCTGAGTATCTAATTCCCTAACGATTTCCGAAATGGAATGTCCCATGCGTCCAGCTCCACCTACCATTCCGCGTCCATAGTCTGTTAACTACCGTCGTGCGGCCATAATCACGTCAGACACCTTTTCACACGAATCACCTGAGAGCAAATAACAGCTCTGCCAATGTAGTGCCCTTTTATATCTTGTGTACACATACTGCCACCATCTGTACATGTGCATATGGCTACAACACGACTTCTGTCAAATCATTGTATGCAGAGTCTTTCATCCACCCCTACCTTATAGTTTTATGCAGTCCTCGGTGTTACAGCTAGCTTTCATAGACCACGCGCAAGACTCTCATATTGCCACGCTCGCTACATGCGAACTATTAGTCCTAGAGAAAAAATGAACAGAACCTATCTGTAGGAATAAAAAGCGTACAAAAGTGACCTTCAAACACACCTTCATGCCACACTCAGAAGTCAGCATTTCTAGCATTTGCGACATGGCACTCACTCCTAACTGCGCAAATATTTACTACTGCGTGAATCAGTTCCCACGCTTGGTCTTTTTTGGTCTTCATTGTCTGGCTTTATTATGCCACCGACCTAGTCGACGCCTTAAAATTGGTAACACTCACGTTTGTGTAGATTTTACCCAAGACATGTCAACTAGGACAGCATAAAATAAACAATAACATCGTAGTATTCATCAGGCCTTCTCATTAAGAAACTACTGTGCTTGTGTCGGTTAAGCTTGGATTGAATTGTCAACGCAATTAGTTTTGACGTAACGTTTATAAAAACAGTTTTTTTGTTCACTGCACTCACAAGCACAGTTAAATTAGCAATGTTAACTAAGTAGCTAACCATGCTGGTGGCGTAATAGCTCAATCAATAGAGACCAAAAAAGGTCGAATATTGGGAATGGTGTAGTCGGAAGTTTTTGTATATTGGTAGGAGGGAGTGCCACCATACTACAGACTCTGACCGGTGAGGGATGAGTGTGGGGGTGGGTGTGCGATTGAAGGTCACTTTTGTCCGTTTTCCATGAATAAATGGAGAATCGCAATCTCCAGTGAAAACGTGTCCCAGTGAAAATTTAACATTACATTTCCTACAGTTAGGTCCTATTCATTTTTTCTGTAGGACTAACAGTTTTCACATACCGAGTGAGAGAATTTGAAAATACGGCACGTACTTTATGAAGGCTAGCTATAACATTACGGGCTGCATAAAACTACAGCGGTAGGGGCAGGCGAATGACCGTATATTTCTGAAATTCTGCACGACAGCCGGGTTAGTTAGTAATGAGACATAAAATAACCAAGAAAACCATAAAAGTAGGTCATACAATACTTACAGAATTTGAAAAAGGGACATGTATACCCATCAACCCTAGAACACCAATGCTTCATGGACACCCTATGACACACAAACAATTTGTTGCTATACGTACTGTAGTAGACAACGTTAACAGCCCCACCTACTATATAAGCAAGAAATTAAACAACCTCTTTAATGAATTTTACATATACAACAAAAAATATACGCTAAAGTTTTATAGAACATTAGCTCAAAACATCAAAGACATAAAAATACCCCCATTGCAAGATTTGTATCTTTCGATACTACTGACCTACACACAAACATCCCAATCCAGGAAACAATAGATATCATAGAATAAAACCTACTCAAATGCAGAAAAATCTCAATACAAGACACTACAGAAATTTTACAACTAATAAAACTTATCTTACACCGAAATTACATCGAATTTAATAATAAAATACATACACAAAAAGTTGGAGTCGTAATAGGATGTAGCATTGCTGGAACCATCCTTAACAGCTTAGAAGTAAAATTTTTCGAAAAAAACGTAACTAATCAAAAAATCATATGCTGTTACAGATACGTAGACAACAAATCAGAAGAAAACAAAAATCTTAGAATACATAGCACAGCAAAACGATTATGACTCCAAAACTGTAACACAATTCTACTACAATGAAACACAACCAGAAAGTCACAATATACATAAAGAAATAACACTAAACATACATGCAACGAAAAAGAAGAGAACAACATACGTAGCCACAACTTATCTAGGAATCACCTCAAACAAAATTAAGAAATTATTCAACAGAACGGACATAGCCTTTGCATATCAAAACATACGCAGGCTCAAACACTAATTCCACAAAGACAGCTCGAAAATTCCCTTACACGATAACCCTGTCATTTACAAAATTTCATGTAAGACATGCCACAAATTCTACGTAGAACAAACCGGTTGAAACGCCAAATTTAGATATAAAGAACACACCAGAGCGAGTGAAAACAACCCATCTATATTTTTTCAACATCTGCAAACAGAAAAACACGACGTAAAACCTATGAACGAAGCACTAGAAACCCTCCATATTAGGCAGAAGGAAACATTCATGAACATCCTTGGGGAAATAAGGATTTATTCACATGCATACAGCAACCCTGCAAATTTACTGAACGAACAAACCGACCTAAAGCACAAAAAGTACATGGAAAACTTTATTCCCATTATAAATCAAGAAAACGGGTAAAGCAATAAATCAGAGACGCAAAATAACACATGCCCATTGTAACAGGGATAACAACACTTAGAATGCAAAATAAAGATACAGCACCAACATAAATCATATGCAATAACAAAATTATTACGAAAAAGTAAAAATATAACATGAAAATCTCAAATAAAAGTATTACAAGTTTCAGAAAAAAACATAATTCAAGCCAATAAATAATAAAAATACAACCGAATATCCATACGTCACTCGTCTGTAATGGTAACTATGTAAACATGTAATATCGCTTATCTACCGTCATCCAAGCTGTTGAAAGGTGGCTACACTGAGCCACTGCGCCAGAGATTGCGCCAAAGAGTATTATTAAGCCGCCTCCACAGTGCTTGTCGAGAGCTCGTAGTGGTCAGTGCTTGGGGAGAGCTCGTAGTAGTCAGTGCCTGTTAAGAACTCGTAGCAGTCAGTACTTGTTAAGAACTCGTAGCAGAGAGTGTTTGTTGAGATGTGCTAATAGGCAGTGCTTGCTGAGATGTGATACTGAAGAGTCTTGTTGAGATGTGGTAGTAGAGAATCGGTGTAGAGATATATTGTAAGGATTAGAGTGATTTTCATCAATACAAATGAGGTAACTAACTCCGTTTCTTTTTATTTCAGTGTCCTAAATAATGCGTCATCACAGGTTCAGTCAACAAAGCATCTGGCGTGTGTTCTTGTATTAGAGTTTAATTCTGCTTTCTTTACGCAATTATAGTATTTGTAATTTTCTTTTATCACGTCAGTAAAATTGGTATTTAAAAATTCTTGTCTTGTTGAAGAAGAACCGTGCCAGATGTGCGTTGAGTCATACTTCCACATACAGAACAGTTATACTTGTGCTTTGGTTTAGTAGGTTTTATAGTTGCTGGGGACTTAATTAATTAACTATGTTAACGAAAATTTCCATTTCATTCTTTGTTGTTGTTCTTTGCAGTCAGATAGCGTAAAAATACTAGTCAGGGCCAACCGTTTACGAAACAGCGTAATCGGACATACAGCTACTAAAAACCAAAAGTATTTTCAATTTTATTTAATTAAGCCCCCATGCACTGTCAAGAGAAAAAAAGCAAACATAAAAACCAACTAAAATCAGATATACATCTCCAGTAACAAATAAATAAAAACACAGAATATCTAAGCTTGAAGAGCCTCTCCAGATGAATTACTATGCTTATATAGGAGTATGTGAAACATCCAGTCTGTGTTGACAAATACAGACTGGATGCTTCAGGTCCAAGACCATAATGAAGAAAACAAAAAAAATATTATTCATATCGATCATTTCAATCGTCAATAACGAAAATCGTGTCACTCCCATAGAAAAAAAGCTATTTTAGTGTTTCCAGAACTTTCCAGTTTTCTTTCATAAATATCTTTCCTTAACAATTACGAACGCAACAAAAAAAGGAATGATCCATTGGTTAAGCCATTTTTGAGTTTTAGTAAGACTAACGCTCAGCAGTTCATTTTCATATATTGAGATGTTACATATATATATATATATATATATATATATATATATATATATATATATATATATAGGTTAACTTCAGTAGGCGATGGTCAGTTCCACACACCCGTTTCCAAAGTCATTATGAAATAAACATGACGTTTAATTTGGTAGTGTAGAAACTTAAGTATTTCCTTATCGAATTCTTAAACAAAAGTAATGCATCATGGTTTATTTGTACTGTATAATAACAACTGCATCCGGTATAAAAAGAATTCAGAAACGTTAACCTTTTGGCTCTGAAGTTTCCCTGGGGATAATTTATTGGGATAACTCAAATGTTTTCAACATTTCGCGGCCCTGTCGGCAACTGTATGGATATTAATTTTAATTTTAATAACCAACAGCCTCAGTTGCAATGTCTGGTTAGATTTACCTAGGTTTCAGTCGGGATAACCCAACCTTCTTTAGAATAAAAGTAACTACTGTTTGTCCGTAGTGGACACCGTCAAGGTAAAACTTCAAATCAATAAATTATCGTCAGACTGTAAAAACTTATCTGAAACTGCCTCAGCCCCACTCCGCAACCGCGATGCGGCAGCCACGAGTGCTGCACTGGAACTCAAGGCACAGTCCCTTTGACTATTCAGAGATGTCACTAACCGGCCCAAAGATGTAAACAACCACGTATGAGCAGGGCCTATTAGACGGACGGATCAGTTCCAGTTATTCCACCTAGATGGTCAATACCACGGTTCGGTCGCGTCCACGTTGTTACTTTGTGCCAGGAAAGGCTCTCAACAATGGAAGTGTCCAGGCGTCTTGGAGTCAAGCAAACAAGGACATGGGGGACATGGGGGAGATACAGAGAGACAGGAACTGTCGACGACATGCCTCGCTCAGGCAGCCCAAGGGCTACTACTGCAGTGGATGACCGCTACCTACAGATTATGGCTCGGAGGGAGCCTGACAGCAAGCAGCCGCAGGACGTCGTGTTAAGACTCAAACTGTGCGCAATAGGCCCCATAATGTGCAAATTCACTCCCGACGCCCATGACGAGGTCCGTCTTAGTAACCACGACACCATGCAGCGCGGCGCAGACGAGCCCAACAAATGCTGAATGGACCGCTCAGGATTGGCATCACATTCTCTCCATCAATGAGTGTTGCATATGTCTTCAACCAGACAGTCGTCAGAGACGTTTTTGGAGGCAACATGGCCAGGCTGAACGCCTTAGACACACTGTCCAGCGAGTGCAGCAAGGTGGACGTACCCTGCCGTTTTGGTATGGCATTATGTGAGGCCGAGTACGCCGCTGGTGGTCATGGAAGGCACCGTAATGGTTGTGCGATACGTGAATGCCATCCCCCAACAGATAGCGCAACCAAATCGTCAGCATATTGGCGAGGCATTCGTCTTCATGGACGACAATTCGCGTCCCCATCGTGCACATCTTCTGAATGACTTCCTTCAGGATAATGACATCGCTCGACTAGAGTGGCCGGCGTGTTCTCCAGACATGAACCCTATCGAACAGGCTGGGGTGTATTGAAAAGGGCTGTTTATGGACGACGTGACCCACGAACCACGCCGAATCGCCATTGAGGAGTGGGACAATCTGGACCAACAGTACCTTGATGAACTTGTGGGTAAATGCCACGACGAATATAGCCATGCATCAATGAAACAAGACGTGCTACTGGGTATTAGAGGTACTGGTTTGTACAGCAAACAATGCAATGTGTGGTTGTCATGAGCAATAAAAAGGGTGGAAATGATGTTTAAGTTTATCTCTGTTCCAATTTTCTGTTCAGGTCCTGGAACTCTAGGAACTGAGGTGACACAAAACTATTTTTGATGTGTGTACGTCCACACTTTCTACGTTTGTAATCTATAGTTGCTGATGAGGATTATGTTTCTGTGAACTTTTGCGTACCCCCGTGTTGTATGTTTTGCAGCATGTGGTGTACTCGTCTATTTAGGTACTAAATGTGTAGTGCTAAAGAGATTGTGTCTATTGATGTGTTATACGTGTTCCATATGCCCTCCTCGACCATTGTGTCGTTCATTAGTGGGATCGTTACAGGAAGTTACTGATGAAACACGCTCCCTGACAAAAAAAGTAAACCATCCACAAGGCATGATCCAATGTCGATGTAGCTGCATACACACCATGGGCAGGTAAGTAAATTATTTGAGATGCAAATTACTGTGACAGACAGAACAGCCATCAGAGTTCAGTACTGTTTTTCATGTATAGTGTAGTTTCCAGGCCTGATTGTGTGTAAAAGGAGCAAAATCATCATCGGATTGCTGTGACGGACACCGAGACAGTTTTATCATCAGCTGACATGAATTGAAAGGGCTCTGAACGTGGATCTCCTTTTGGTCAGCCGATACAATCTTACACCATCCAGATTTTTTGATTTCGATGTGACAGTGGTCTGATGTTGGACTGTTTGCCATTCATTCCTCGGCATACCAGGAAGGATGTGTGGAGTCCTGTCGGCAGGACGTGCATAAATGGCTCTCATGAATACAGTGATATTTTCCTTGTATGGCCTGCGTTGTTTACCACGAAGTTACAGATCGCCTCCACAGTGTCTGGGGACCTCGCCAATAGGCAGACTGCCTGTCGCAGCAGGAAGAGTTGTTGGTACGGGATTATTTTGCTACGCCAGGTCATGCGCCCACACGGAAAGTCATCCACGTCCCACTATTAAGGTCACCATCGGACCCTGCAAAGTCATTTACGTCCTAGGTCTCAAGTTGGTAGTGCAAGCAGTTCCGTCTAACTATACGAGCAGTTCAGTTCCAGGGCTACTGGTTGGCGGTACCAGCCATGTCGTCTCAGCGCTCCACGCGGGCAGACCCGGCCCATTTCGTTGTGGTCTTCAGCAACAACACGTTAGCCGTCACACGCCAGCTGCAGCGGCCCAGTAGCGTCCCAGGTCTTCACGCCACTGCCTGCCATGAACGAAGGGCTCGTTGGGTAGGAGAGACATTTCAGTTGTATGTAGTTGTAAGGACACTGTAATTGAGTTTTGGTTTTGTTAATTACCAGCTATTCTTTTAAAGTTTCTTCGATCAGTCCTCAATACGAGGATACTTTAGCTGGCATACTCCTCTTCGAACTTCCAGTCAACCACGTCAGATCACCACAAGGGACGATCCCAATATTGTCCACCAAGTACATCGTAATCTCCTCATATCTGTGTTTGCATTCCGAGAACAAGTAACATTCTGTCTCATCCCGCTCCATTGGCCAGAGACTAACAACAGCCTGACTTGGGAATTACGATCCCACATATAGGTTGCTATTACTTCACAACACAGCCTCCTGGGTTAAACTCATATGGGAACAATGGAAACACGGTTAAGATCTGAATTTAAAATGGAGATTGGAACAATTAAAACAGAGATGGGAACTTTGGAAACACGGTTAGACTCACGAATAGGGACATGTTTCAAAAATATGAAAGATGAATTAAAGAAAGAAATCAGAGAAGAAGTACAACCGATTTTGGATTCTCGCAATAATAGATTAATTGCAGTAGAGATTAGACAAAGGGAACAGGATAGAGAACAGGAAGAAAGAGATCGCGTGATAGTACAGAAATTTTCAGAGTTAAATTTACAACGTGTAAAAGATAAGGAAGAAATATTTGAGAGGATCGAGTAATCCGTTCCAAATGACAGATTAAATAATCTAACACAACAATATGAACAGTTAACTACTAAATGTGTTAATACTGAAACCCGAGTCGCGACACTTACGGAAGACGTAAATAAACAGAAAGAACAAATAGGTGATTTATCGGAAAGAGTTGAGGAGATATCAGATAAATTGACAAATCTTAGTTTACATGGGGACAGAGATTCGGATGATACAGCTCCATTACCATTCGCAGAGACCGAAGAGTACCAGAACATAAATAAACATGTTGAAAATCAGGGAAAATTTAATGAACGCGTTAAAAGGGAAGTTGAGGCATTACGAAAGCAAGTCAAACAGATCTAAGACGAAATTGTAGGAAAAGACAGCAAAAGAAATTTGGAATCACAGATATTAGAGGGGTTTGAAGAAAATAATTTGTTTCATTTACGGGATGCGACAAGAGAGCGCCGGACGCGCGAACTTGACAATAATCGTCATTGGGACTGGGACAGACGCGGTAGGTCTTTGTCGCCACAAGGCGAAAGTTTTGACTATAAACACTTTTTGACTGTTCGGAAATTTAAGATCTTCCGCAACTCTAAGAATGACATACATCCATGTGCATGGTTAGATCAATTTATGTACGCACTTCCACCAAATTGGCCTCTAAGTCACAAACTGGAATTTATGTGTGGATATTTAGAAAACGAACCGGCGACGCGGATGCGCGCACTCATTAGAGATTGTAATAATCTAAATGATTTTTATCATGCATTTCTATCGGAATATTGGTCCGAAAACACGCAAGACAGAGTCAAACATAGTCTGATTATGCAGCGTAATTTTAAACAGTCTGAGTTCCGCACGCCGGCAGAATACTTTGAAGACATGATTCGAAAGAATCAGTTCCTGTCCAACCCTTACAGCCCGACTGAATTAATCCGCATTTGTTTAACTAAGCTGCCACAATCCATAAGATAAATTGCTTTAGCCGGAAGATGTAAAGACGACATCGAGACTTTTAAGACTTTGTTGCAAGAACTTGAGTATGACAACGACGACGGGACTTCCTGTAACTTCTTCAGTAACCGTAATTACAATAGATTTTCAGAGAAAAGGGATAGTGATCGGAACGGGCGTTATAAGGGTAATTTTGAGAATGACAGACGTAACAGACAGGACAATAGATACCAGCCCTATGACAATAACAGACGTTCTAACAGAAATTACACAGACAATTATAATAGCGGTAATTCGTACCGGAATGATCAATCATACGGAAACAGTAATCGGTATCATCAAGACAGAAATTATTCATACAGTAATAGAAATTCTTACTACAGAAATAACCAGGGTAGAAGATACAACAATAATTTCAGAAGTGACAGTCGAAATTACACAAGAAGTAGTTATGCAGACAGACAGGAAAACAGAAATTTTAATAACAGACACAACACAGAATTTGCATCTAACAGACAGGAGGGACCTAATTGGCATCCTCCACGTGACAGAACTTCAGAGAGACAAGTGCAAATAGTAGAAATTGATCCGCGAAATGACGCGAATAACCAAAGACGTGACGCAAACAATCGACAATGACTTGCAGCTTCGGCTTCTGGCAGCAATATAGACGGTTCAGAAAGTAATGACACTACGACTTTACACTACGTACGCCTGGAAGACATGAGAGACATTTTGTTAGACGAAAAGGAAAATAATGTAGACGCATTTTTACACCCTGTTATTGAAGTATGTGTGGGTAAGAATAAGTTCACTGCAGTTTTAGATTCTGGGAGCCCATTGAATGTCATTAGTGAATCAGTTGTTCGTATACGTGAAAGAACTATTGCCTGTCCTGTGTTACCTATTTCTAAAACTACAATTCGAGGAGCGATTTCTGGAAAAAGTGTGGAAGTCAAACAACAGACCAACTTAAATTTTATTTGTCAAGGATACGAATTTTCTGCTAATTTTATAATTGTTCCATTACTCAGTACACAAATTATATTAGGTATGGAGTTTCTTAACGCACATAAGGCAATTTTGAACTTTAAAGAAGGAAGTGTAAATTTGACTGTTGCCGGAATGCCGAAATGTTTGAAATTTTTCGAGTGTTTAACAAGATCGGAGTCAGATACAAAATGTTTAAGGTTTCTTACTTCTGATGTTTTCGTTGAGCATTATGACGACAGTGTGTTTATTCATGACAATGACAATAGATACAGAGACGCGATGGATGATATAATTAATAGCGAAGAATTAATTAATGAAAAGGTTAAGAAAGCTGAAGTGCCAGATGACGTTGCAAGAGAAGAGCTGCACCACATTTTGACTTCACATGCTACAGTATTTAGTCATCACACAGGAACTATACAAGGCTTACAATATTTATTTAAAGTAAAAGAACACACACCATTTCGCGGGAAAACGTACGCTATTCCTTTGGCTTACAGACAGAAGGTTAAGAATGAACTTCAGTACATGTTAGATCAGGGCATTATTGAGCCTGCAGTCAGTCCTTATACTAGCCCATTACACGTTGTTCTTAAAAAGGATGGGTCAATTCGTTTGGTTCTGGATTCCAGACAGATAAATAACATCATCATTCCTGAAACTGACCGTCCACAAAATTTAGATGAACTTCTTCAACATTTCCATGGAATTAAAGTTTTATCCACGATTGATATGCGCGCAAGTTTTTGGCAAATAGAACTCCACCCTGATTGTAGAAAATATACTGCCTTTTTAGCCTTTGGTAACTGTCACCAGTTTCGGAAATTACCGTTTGGACTTACTGTATCTTCAGCAGCATTCATTCGTAGTTTAAATGAAATTTTACCTGTTTATCTTCGTGACAATATTACTTCATATGTTGACGATATTCTTATTGCTAAACATTCTTGGAGTGAGCACAACAAAATTTTGGATTCATTATTACGTATTTTTGCAAGAGTTGGCATTACAGTAAACTTGGAAAAATCTGAATTTGGTCGTTCTCAGGTGAAATTTCTCGGTCACATTATTTCTACAGAAGGTATTCTTCCTGATCCAGAGAAACTAGACGCTATTCGTAATTATGCTGTTCCTACTACAAAACGTGATGTTCGTAGTTTCCTTGGTGTCTGTAATTTTCTTCGACGCTTTGTTAGATTGGACGATTTGGCCACACCTCGTTTATGTGAACTATCTGGAAAGAAATCTAATTGGTGTTGGGATGAGGAAGCTCAGAATTTGAACAGCTTCGTGATGCTTTAGTTGCTGCTCCACTTCTTTCACATCCGGATTTATCTAAAGATTTTTGTTTGGCGACGGACTCATCATACAAGGGCCTAGGTGCACATTTATTTCAAGAGATAGAAGAAAACGGCGTTGTAGTACAGAAGACTATTGCATTTGTAAGTCGCGTTCTCTCTAAATCCGAAAAGAATTATTCGATTACGGAACTTGAAGCTTTGGCTGTTGTTTGGGTTTTCACAAAGTTTCGGACATTTTTGTTTGGCAGACATACTAAGGTTTATACCGATCATCGAGCTCTGGAATTTCTTATGTCAACAAAATTAACTCACGGCAGATTGTCACGATGGGCGTTGTACCTACAGGAGTTTGATTTTAGTATTGTCTACATACAGGGTTCTTCAAATATTGTTGCTGATGCTTTATCACGTGCACCTATGGGTTTGAAACAAAGTGCTGAAGAGGACTGCATAGAAAACAATTATTGTTTGATGTATATTCAAGGTGTTGCGTTTGAGAACTTTATTTCGTCTTCGCTCCAGGACATCGCTAAGGAGCAAAATAAGGATCCAATCTGGAAGGACATTAAGGAGAAGT
Organism: Schistocerca americana; assembly: GCF_021461395.2. Classification (NCBI taxonomy): domain Eukaryota; kingdom Metazoa; phylum Arthropoda; class Insecta; order Orthoptera; family Acrididae; genus Schistocerca; species Schistocerca americana. The sequence goes on from NC_060120.1 coordinate 347,805,167, forward strand.
GGAGGAAAAAGGAAAGCGTAGCGATTAGACAGCATTATTTAGTTCGCAATGACATTCTTTTTAAACGAAAATCGGTCGACAACTCTGTTTGGTTAGTTTGTATTCCTGATGAGTGGGTTAATAAGCTGATTTGGTGTACGCATTTCAGTTATGCACACTTTGGTCCCAGAAAATGCTTTCATAAATTACGGGCAAATTGCTGCTTCAGTAATATGGAGAAACATATTCGATCTGTTCTGGCCAAATGCAAATTATGTCAAAAGGCTAAGCCGCCAACAGTTTCTCACAGAGCACCGTTGTTTCCTATCATTCCAGCGAAATTAAAGGAGATGGCTGCAGTCGATTTGTTCGGTCCAGTGGTTCGTTCTACTAATGGTTTTGTGTACATTTTCGTAGCAGTGGAGTTGACGTCAAAATATGTGTGTTTTACACCGTTACGCAAAGCAACAGCTCGTTCAGTATCTAACACTTTCATCAAACATTTTCTTAAAGAAGTTGGTCATGTTGATAAGGTTATATCAGATAACGGATCACAGTTTAGTTCTAAAATTTGGCTTCGTACTCTACAGCGTCGTAAAATTAAACCAACTTTCATTTCACTTTTTCACCCTCAATCTAACACTTCAGAGAGATGGATGAAGGAAATCAGTAAATTGTGTCGTCTTTATTGTCATCAGAATCACAGAAAGTGGGATCAGTATCTTCATATTTTTCAAAACATTCTGAATGAACTTCCGAATGACTCAACTTCTTTACCGCCAATACTGGTATTAAAAAACAAAGCACCGACAAATCGCATATCTGAAATCGTTCCTTTTCCGCCTACACGGAAACTACGGCATTCTGAAGTTGTGAACATGGCTCTGCAAAATATTGCATCTGCGGCTGCTAGAAGAGAGAAATCAGCTGAGCGTCCTGGTCGTTCAAAAATCTTGTCAGTTGGTCAGAAGGTGTTAATTAAGTCTCATCGTTTGTCTCACAAAGGAAAAGGCTTGTGTCGCAAATTTTTTCTGCTTTATAACGGTCCATATAGAATTCGTAAAATTATTCATGATAACACTGTCGAAGTAGAAACTCTTAAATCTCGACGCTCTAAAGGAATACATCATATACCTAACGTAAAAATTTTTGTGGAATGATATACTTGTAAAAAATTTTTGTGGAATGACATACTTGTGAGAAACTAACAGCTACATGTAAACATGCGGAGAATACAAGGATACCGCGCTGTGTTTTGGCGGCGGCACGTACTCAAAGCAACAGTCAAGTCTGCGCGCCGCAGAAGGCAGTCGTTGACCGCGAACAATTGCTTCCTACGTCACGCGCCTACAGCTGATAGAGCGCTCAGTGCGAATGCACTGACAGCCGTAAACAAACACACAGTTTAATTTCTCCGACTAAATTCAGTATAAAGCTATAGTGACTTGATGAATTATGTTATTAACATTCAGTATTTTTCAGGATACGGTTCTATAAAATATTTAAGAACTTCAGGTAAATTCTGTGTGTCTCCGACGTTAAGAGGACTTGCTATCGAGAAAATTTCAGAAAGAATGTAATTTCCAAGAAGAAACTAATAAACTAAAAAGGTAACTATTAATTGAGTTTATTTTTTCAGGTAACATATTTCCACTTAGGTACGTACTTTAGACGTAATTTGCTGCTCGCGATTACGTGATTCATACTTTGTGCTAATTTCATGTTCTATGAGTTTACGTGTGAAGCGACGTGCTTGCGTACATTTGCTGATTTTTGTCAATGTTTTATTAATGAACAGGGTTGTTATTTGTATATTTTATGCATCGCTTGGCTGCACTGCTTTTTCACTGATGTCATATTTTTTTAATTATGTGCCTGCTGTGCTTATTTATTTAAATTATAATTGTCACCTGATTAATTGTGCTGATGTGGTTAGGTATGTAAGTTATACTTTGTGATTTATCTGCTTGCGCCTTCATGTTTACTTATTAAGATGACATATGAACATTTATTTGCTTATGCTGATATGATGCTAATGACCTGTTTATTATGTTAGATAACATATGTTTGCTGCTATGCGTATGGATTGCATATTTATACATATCTGTTGTTGTCATAACTACTCTTTAATTTAGTGTATAGAAATGCTGATATACTGTGTACAAACATAGAGTTTAGGTCACACTATTGTATTAATTATAGATTGTTCGATTGGCAGAGCCTCGTTGTAGGATTTGTGCTGCATCCACTTTTTGACATTCTGGTCACTACTGGTATATTTACTCGCTATTGCATGTTTTGCTTACGCTCAGTGCCTTATATTTTTGAGATAAGAAAATGAGCTGCTATAATTCGACAAACGACATTAGTACAAAGAACTTCGTTGAAGTCACATGAGCTGGAGGTTTTATGGAAGCTGTATAAATTTATGCTAATAGGAAGGAAGCTAACGACATGACATACCGAAACTAGGTTTAGACCATTAACAATTATTACACTGCATTCTTCGTGAGCAATTGAAATAGGAAGTGACACTAGACACAAGAAATACTCCACATGTTTGCTTCTGCCATAATTCTTGAAGTGGTGTACACACTGTGAAATATTATGATCATTCACACTCCGTAATCGTACTTAATTACTGAGAGTTATTCGAACTAAGTCTGTTAGAGGTCATGTATGCATTTCTTTTGTTTATAATTCATAATGAGTAGAAGATTTGGGTCAGATGGATTACACAGAGGTTGTGTGTTGGCAATGTGTCTTCGGATTGTATGGGATGATGAACTAAAGTTTGCACTAGGATTTTATCTGTACTTGTTCGAGGAGACTGACTAGAGGAAAGAGTTGTTATGGAAATGAAATGATATTGGTAATAAGGTTTATATGTATCGACACATTGAAGAGGTATTAATGAGGTATTATTAAGGTTGTGTGAAGTTGATGGTTATTGGAGTTTTTGTGGACAAGAGGTAAGGTAACTGATATTGATGATAAGATTTATATGTATCGACGTAAGAGGTATTATTGAAGTATTGAGATTATGTGATCCTGATGATTATTGGAGTTTTGGTGTATAAGAGGTAAAGTAAGTGAGGAGCATATTTTTTTTGTTGGTCTATATGGAACAAGGAGGATGAAGATAGCAGACTAGAACACTAAAGTAGAAGGAAGATAGTCTATACACACATTTTCTTAAATCACTAAGCAGTATATATATATATATATTTTTTTTTTTTTTTTTTTTTTTTTTTTTTTGGAGAGAGGAAGTAATTGCATATCTCGGCACACTGACAGTTGTTCAGCAACCGTACATTTTGATCTGGCTTGGCAAACATTGATCTTGACATGATGACTATGACGTTGACTTAACTATTATTGACTGTTATACATTGCTGCCACCACTACTTGATACACATGATGAACATCAGATTTTGACAGAATTGCATTTACACAGTTAACACTATTCAGTTACACAGTAGTACTTAATGTGGATGAAAGATGAGTGAGTGTGTTTTGTGTGTTTTCCTTTCCTAATCCTACCCACCCATCTCCTAAATATTATTTTATTTGTTTGTAGTGGCTTGCACTGACACTCATAAATATTATAGGTTTACTGATATTTGAGTATTTGTAATAGTTAATATGACAATTATCTGATATCATTTGTGTGTTTGTTATGATTTGTATGTTTAGTGTAAAAGCATTTGTATGTGTATTCAAACTATTGTTCATGCCTGAACTGTCTGATCAGTGATAGTGAATATTATGGACTGTTACTTGTATTTTTTCTACATGATTGGTGCCACTAGGACATGTTTAATTTCTGCTTATAAACTTTGATGAACAGTGTGATCAGTGATAGTGAATATTATGGACTGTTACTTGTATTTTTTCTACGTGGTTGGTGCCACTAGGACATGTTTCATTTCTGCTTATAAACTTTGATGAACAGTGTGATCAGTGATAGTGAATATTATGGACTGCTCTCTGCACCTACTCAGCATTGCTGGGTGCCACTAATGGAACTGCTTCTACTGAAATGAAGTCACTTGTTGGTGTCTGCACCTGCTCAACATTACTGGGTGCACAGATGAAGCTACTTCTATGGAAATGATGTCACTTGCCGGTGTCTGCACCTACTCAACATTGCTGGGTGCCACTGTTAGAACTGTTTCTACTGAAATTAAGTCACTTGTTGCTGTCTGCACCTACTCAGCATTGCTGAGTGCCACTAATGGAACTGCTTCTACTGAAATGAAGTCACTTGTTGGTGTCTGCACCTGCTCAACATTACTGGGTGCACAGATGAAGCTACTTCTATGGAAATGATGTCACTTGCCGGTGTCTGCACCTACTCAACATTGCTGGGTGCCACTGTTAGAACTGTTTCTACTGTAATGAAGTCACTTGTTGCTGTCTGCACCTACTCAGCATTGCTGGGTGCCACTAATGGAACTGCTTCTACTGAAATGAAGTCACTTGTTGGTGTCTGCACCTGCTCAACATTACTGGGTGCACAGATGAAGCTACTTCTATGGAAATGATGTCACTTGCCGGTGTCTGCACCTACTCAACATTGCTGGGTGCCACTGTTAGAACTGTTTCTACTGAAATGAAGTCACTTGTTGCTGTCTGCACCTACTCAGCATTGCTGGGTGCCACTAATGGAACTGCTTCTACTGAAATGAAGTCACTTGTTGCTGTCTGCACCTACTCAACATTGATGGGTGCCACTAATGGAACTGCTTCCACTGAAATGAAATCACTTGTTGGTGTCTGCACCTGCTCAACATTACTGGGTGCACAGATGAAGCTACTTCTATGGAAATGATGTCACTTGCCGGTGTCTGCACCTACTCAACATTGCTGGGTGCCACTGTTGGAACTGTTTCTACTGAAAAGATATCACCTGTTGGTGTCTTTTTTGTATAAACTAATCATTGAAAGCATTTTATGTGAACATTTGTATAAACTGATTTTTTGTGTATTGTCTGAACTCTTACGTAAAGTCACATGTATGAAAGGAAGTTGTATTGCTTACTGTATTTTATATATTAGGTTATTGAAAGGTCAGTGCAAAGCCAAAATTTTAACTAATTTTGTGATATTTAGGTATTAATATTATCTTTTATTGTTGTCTGTATTTTTCTGGACGAATTTGGTGGTATTTTCACCACCAATGCTGGCAAAAATACCATCAAATTCTGGCCTGTGGAGGAGGGGCATATGAAGGGTGGCTACACTGAGCCACTGCTCCAGAGATTGCGCCAAAGAGTATTATTAAGCCGCCTCCACAGTGCTTGTCGAGAGCTCGTAGTGGTCAGTGCTTGGGGAGAGCTCGTAGTAGTCAGTGCCTGTTAAGAACTCGTAGCAGTCAGTACTTGTTAAGAACTCGTAGCAGAGAGTGTTTGTTGAGATGTGCTAATAGGCAGTGCTTGCTGAGATGTGATACTGAAGAGTCTTGTTGAGATGTGGTAGTAGAGAATCGGTGTAGAGATATATTGTAAGGATTAGAGTGATTTTCATCAATACAAATGAGGTAACTAACTCCGTTTCTTTTTATTTCAGTGTCCTAAATAATGCGTCATCACAGGTTCAGTCAACAAAGCATCTGGCGTGTGTTCTTGTATTAGAGTTTAATTCTGCTTTCTTTACGCAATTATAGTATTTGTAATTTTCTTTTATCACGTCAGTAAAATTGGTATTTAAAAATTCTTGTCTTGTTGAAGAAGAACCGTGCCAGATGTGCGTTGAGTCATACTTCCACATACAGAACAGTTATACTTGTGCTTTGGTTTAGTAGGTTTTATAGTTGCTGGGGACTTAATTAATTAACTATGTTAACGAAAATTTCCATTTCATTCTTTGTTGTTGTTCTTTGCAGTCAGATAGCGTAAAAATACTAGTCAGGGCCAACCGTTTACGAAACAGCGTAATCGGACATACAGCTACTAAAAACCAAAAGTATTTTCAATTTTATTTAATTAAGCCCCCATGCACTGTCAAGAGAAAAAAAGCAAACATAAAAACCAACTAAAATCAGATATACATCTCCAGTAACAAATAAATAAAAACACAGAATATCTAAGCTTGAAGAGCCTCTCCAGATGAATTACTATGCTTATATAGGAGTATGTGAAACATCCAGTCTGTGTTGACAAATACAGACTGGATGCTTCAGGTCCAAGACCATAATGAAGAAAACAAAAAAAATATTATTCATATCGATCATTTCAATCGTCAATAACGAAAATCGTGTCACTCCCATAGAAAAAAAGCTATTTTAGTGTTTCCAGAACTTTCCAGTTTTCTTTCATAAATATCTTTCCTTAACAATTACGAACGCAACAAAAAAAGGAATGATCCATTGGTTAAGCCATTTTTGAGTTTTAGTAAGACTAACGCTCAGCAGTTCATTTTCATATATTGAGATGTTACATATATATATATATATATATATATATATATATATATATATATATATATATATAGGTTAACTTCAGTAGGCGATGGTCAGTTCCACACACCCGTTTCCAAAGTCATTATGAAATAAACATGACGTTTAATTTGGTAGTGTAGAAACTTAAGTATTTCCTTATCGAATTCTTAAACAAAAGTAATGCATCATGGTTTATTTGTACTGTATAATAACAACTGCATCCGGTATAAAAAGAATTCAGAAACGTTAACCTTTTGGCTCTGAAGTTTCCCTGGGGATAATTTATTGGGATAACTCAAATGTTTTCAACATTTCGCGGCCCTGTCGGCAACTGTATGGATATTAATTTTAATTTTAATAACCAACAGCCTCAGTTGCAATGTCTGGTTAGATTTACCTAGGTTTCAGTCGGGATAACCCAACCTTCTTTAGAATAAAAGTAACTACTGTTTGTCCGTAGTGGACACCGTCAAGGTAAAACTTCAAATCAATAAATTATCGTCAGACTGTAAAAACTTATCTGAAACTGCCTCAGCCCCACTCCGCAACCGCGATGCGGCAGCCACGAGTGCTGCACTGGAACTCAAGGCACAGTCCCTTTGACTATTCAGAGATGTCACTAACCGGCCCAAAGATGTAAACAACCACGTATGAGCAGGGCCTATTAGACGGACGGATCAGTTCCAGTTATTCCACCTAGATGGTCAATACCACGGTTCGATCGCGTCCACGTTGTTACTTTGTGCCAGGAAAGGCTCTCAACAATGGAAGTGTCCAGGCATCTTGGAGTCAAGCAAACAAGGACATGGGGGACATGGGGGAGATACAGAGAGACAGGAACTGTCGACGACATGCCTCGCTCAGGCAGCCCAAGGGCTACTACTGCAGTGGATGACCGCTACCTACAGATTATGGCTCGGAGGGAGCCTGACAGCAAGCAGCCGCAGGACGTCGTGTTAAGACTCAAACTGTGCGCAATAGGCCCCATAATGTGCAAATTCACTCCCGACGCCCATGACGAGGTCCGTCTTAGTAACCACGACACCATGCAGCGCGGCGCAGACGAGCCCAACAAATGCTGAATGGACCGCTCAGGATTGGCATCACATTCTCTCCATCAATGAGTGTTGCATATGTCTTCAACCAGACAGTCGTCAGAGACGTTTTTGGAGGCAACATGGCCAGGCTGAACGCCTTAGACACACTGTCCAGCGAGTGCAGCAAGGTGGACGTACCCTGCCGTTTTGGTATGGCATTATGTGAGGCCGAGTACGCCGCTGGTGGTCATGGAAGGCACCGTAATGGTTGTGCGATACGTGAATGCCATCCCCCAACAGATAGCGCAACCAAATCGTCAGCATATTGGCGAGGCATTCGTCTTCATGGACGACAATTCGCGTCCCCATCGTGCACATCTTCTGAATGACTTCCTTCAGGATAATGACATCGCTCGACTAGAGTGGCCGGCGTGTTCTCCAGACATGAACCCTATCGAACAGGCTGGGGTGTATTGAAAAGGGCTGTTTATGGACGACGTGACCCACGAACCACGCCGAATCGCCATTGAGGAGTGGGACAATCTGGACCAACAGTACCTTGATGAACTTGTGGGTAAATGCCACGACGAATATAGCCATGCATCAATGAAACAAGACGTGCTACTGGGTATTAGAGGTACTGGTTTGTACAGCAAACAATGCAATGTGTGGTTGTCATGAGCAATAAAAAGGGTGGAAATGATGTTTAAGTTTATCTCTGTTCCAATTTTCTGTTCAGGTCCTGGAACTCTAGGAACTGAGGTGACACAAAACTATTTTTGATGTGTGTACGTCCACACTTTCTACGTTTGTAATCTATAGTTGCTGATGAGGATTATGTTTCTGTGAACTTTTGCGTACCCCCGTGTTGTATGTTTTGCAGTATGTGGTGTACTCGTCTATTTAGGTACTAAATGTGTAGTGCTAAAGAGATTGTGTCTATTGATGTGTTATACGTGTTCCATATGCCCTCCTCGACCATTGTGTCGTTCATTAGTGGGATCGTTACAGGAAGTTACTGATGAAACACGCTCCCTGACAAAAAAAGTAAACCATCCACAAGGCATGATCCAATGTCGATGTAGCTGCATACACACCATGGGCAGGTAAGTAAATTATTTGAGATGCAAATTACTGTGACAGACAGAACAGCCATCAGAGTTCAGTACTGTTTTTCATGTATAGTGTAGTTTCCAGGCCTGATTGTGTGTAAAAGGAGCAAAATCATCATCGGATTGCTGTGACGGACACCGAGACAGTTTTATCATCAGCTGACATGAATTGAAAGGGCTCTGAACGTGGATCTCCTTTTGGTCAGCCGATACAATCTTACACCATCCAGATTTTTTGATTTCGATGTGACAGTGGTCTGATGTTGGACTGTTTGCCATTTCATTCCTCGGCATACCAGGAAGGATGTGTGGAGTCCTGTCGGCAGGACGTGCATAAATGGCTCTCATGAATACAGTGATATTTTCCTTGTATGGCCTGCGTTGTTTACCACGAAGTTACAGATCGCCTCCACAGTGTCTGGGGACCTCGCCAATAGGCAGACTGCCTGTCGCAGCAGGAAGAGTTGTTGGTACGGGATTATTTTGCTACGCCAGGTCATGCGCCCACACGGAAAGTCATCCACGTCCCACTATTAAGGTCACCATCGGACCCTGCAAAGTCATTTACGTCCTAGGTCTCAAGTTGGTAGTGCAAGCAGTTCCGTCTAACTATACGAGCAGTTCAGTTCCAGGGCTACTGGTTGGCGGTACCAGCCATGTCGTCTCAGCGCTCCACGCGGGCAGACCCGGCCCATTTCGTTGTGGTCTTCAGCAACAACACGTTAGCCGTCACACGCCAGCTGCAGCGGCCCAGTAGCGTCCCAGGTCTTCACGCCACTGCCTGCCATGAACGAAGGGCTCGTTGGGTAGGAGAGACATTTCAGTTGTATGTAGTTGTAAGGACACTGTAATTGAGTTTTGGTTTTGTTAATTACCAGCTATTCTTTTAAAGTTTCTTCGATCAGTCCTCAATACGAGGATACTTTAGCTGGCATACTCCTCTTCGAACTTCCAGTCAACCACGTCAGATCACCACAAGGGACGATCCCAATATTGTCCACCAAGTACATCGTAATCTCCTCATATCTGTGTTTGCATTCCGAGAACAAGTAACATTCTGTCTCATCCCGCTCCATTGGCCAGAGACTAACAACAGCCTGACTTGGGAATTACGATCCCACATATAGGTTGCTATTACTTCACAACACAGCCTCCTGGGTTTGTAATGGTGCTGGCAGTAGAAAGCATGGACTGCTGATGAATGGCATAGTACTGTCTTCAGTCAGCGATGAATCGCGGTTCTGTACTATACCAGACGACCATTGTCGGCTAGTACGGCTGCATCCTCGGCAGAGGTCCCATTATGCTAGTGTTTCGGAGAGGCACAGCGGTGTTACCTCTGGGAAGACATGGGGTATGACTTCATGTAACAGTTGCTACTAAATGAGGGGAGCCTGATGACACAACAATGCATCACGAACATCCTATGTCCAAAAGTAACAATATCGCGGTGTTGTTTTTTTAACAGGACGATGCTTATCTACAGCTTACACGTCTTTCGATGAACTGTCTGTATCATGCTCGGGTACTCTCGTAGTCAGCACGAGTCGCAGATCTGTTCCCGATGAAATTTATGAGGTACTATCTCGGACTTCAACGCCGTGTCAGTACTGGCATCAAGAATATTACAGTTGTGTACCAGCTTGCCTCAGGGGACGATACAACAGCTTTGTGACGCAACCAATTGCATCGTCCTACTGATAAGCGGGTTCATACCACCAAGTCCTTTGTAAATTTGACTCGATTTTGTAATCACCGAATAACATCAAATACTCACTCAACCTGTGAACTTTTGTGTCTTCCTTCCTCTATGGATGCTTCACTTTCTTTGTTAGGCAGTGTACGTCCAGGTGATTCTTCTCTTACTTCCTACCTTCACTCTTAACTGCCCCAATTTTACAACATGTAGGACCCATGTCCTCTGAGATCGTCCACAAGTTCAGTAGTAGGTTTCTGGCGTTCCCTCTGTTGTTGAAGTTTTACCTGTGTGTGACGCGATTCAAGTTACCTAACTGATGTCAAGAATTTTCGACAGCAAAATCTCATTTTAGCTCCCTGCAATGCCGCTCATCCCTTTCAACAACTGAATACCAAATGATTTTTTTGTGTAGAGCCACCAGTTTCTAAGCAGTACTTTGTTTATTGCCGTATTTCTGGCGTCAGGTCGACCACACAAGTCTCGCGCAAATCCAAACAAATAAAATAAAATAAAACATCTCTTGGACTCTTACTAAACCGATCTAAATTTCTCAGTAATTCGTTTTCACCTTCAGCATTTGGTTAGTATTCATAAAATGAAGCCTCCAGTTTGCAAAAATTATTCGTCCTAGTGATAAGCTGATGGCGTCACCAATTTTATACAACTTTAACCGCCAATGGCGGAGTATCATATAGGGCATTTACAACACGTAGATAGTGTTCTTGGTTTTCTTCCGCATGTATCTCATATAGCAACAGTGGGTCCACGTTAAATTCAGCTCCTTCTCCCTATATGTTAAAAATTAAAGAGCACTGTTTCTGTTGAAAGCATAAAATTTTGTGGGGCACTGTTGAATGAAATTCACAAAGTCACACTAAGTAAACATCCTGTACATCAATTTCGGACTTATTTACCGCACATCATGTGTTATGACACACATGCACACATACACACGCGCGCACACACACACACACACACACACACACACACACACACACATACAGGCATGCAAATAATACACTACCGGCCATTAAAATTGTTACACAACGAAGATGACGTGCTACAGACTCGAAATTTAACCGACAGGAAGAAGATGCTGTGATATGCAAATGATTAGCTTTTCAGAGCATTCACACAAGGTTGGCGCTGGTGGCGACACCTACAACGTGCTGACAAGAGTAAAGTTTCCAACCGATTTCTCATACACAAACAGCAGTTGACCGGCGTTGCCTGGTGAAATGTTGTTGTGATTCTTTGTGTAAGGAGGAGAAATGCGTACCATCACGATTCCTACTTTGATAAAGGTCGGATTGTAGCCTATTGCGATTGCGGTCTATCGTATCGCGACATTGCTGCTCGCGTTGGTCGAGATCCAATGACTTTTAGCAGAATATGGAATCGGTGGGTTCAGGAGGGTAATGTGGAACGCCGTGCTGGATCCCAACGGTCTCGTTATCACTAGCAGTCGAGATGACAGACATCTTATCCGCATGGCTGTAACGGATCGTGCAGCCACGTCTCGATCCCTGAGTCAGCAGATGGGGACGTTTGCAAGACAACACCATCTACACGAACAGTTCGACGACGTTTGGAGCAGCATGGACTATCAGCTCGGAGACCAGGCCTGCGGTTACCCTTGACGCTGTATCACAGACAGGAGCGTCTGCGGTTGTGTACTCAACGACGAACCTGGTTGCACGAATGGCAAAACGTCATTTTTTCGGATGAATCGAGGTCATGTTTACAGCATCATGACGGTCGCATCCGTGTTTGCCGGCATCGCGGTAAACGCACATTGGAAGCGTGTGTTCGTCATCGCCATACTGGCGTATCACCCGCCGTGATGGTATGGGGTGCCATTGGTTACATGTCTCGGTCACCTCTTGTTCGCATTGACGGCACTTTGATCAGTGGACGTTACATTTCAGATACGATCCGTGGCTCTATCCTTCATTCGAACCCTGCGTAACCCTACATTTCAGCAGGATAATGCACGACCGCATGTTGCAGGTCCTGTACGGGCCTTTCTGGATATAGAAAATGTTCGACTGCTGCCCTGGCCAGCACATCCTCCAGATCTCTCATCAATTGAAAACGTCTGGTCAATGGTGGCCTAGCAACTAGTTCAAAAAAATGGCTCTGAGCACTATGGGACTCAACTGCTGTGGTCATAAATCCCCTAGAACTTAGAACTACTTAAACCTAACTAACCTAAGGACAGCACACAACACCCAGCCATCACGAGGCAGAGAAAATCCCTGACCCCGCCGGGAATCGAACCCGGGAACCCGGGCGTGGGAAGCGAGAACGCTACCGCACGACCACGAGATGCGGGCCCTAGCAACTAGCTCGTCACAATACGCCAGTCACTACTCTTGATGAAGTTTGGTATCGTGTTGAAGCTGCATGGGCAGCTGTACCTGTACACGCCATCCAAGCTCTGTTTGACTCAATGCGCGGGCGTATCAAGGCCGTTATTACGGCCAGAGGTGTTTGTTCTTGGTACAAATTTCTCAGGATCTATGCACCCAAATTGCGTGAAAATGTAATCACATGTCAGTTCTAGTATAATATATTTGTCCAATGAATACCCGTTTATCATCTGCATTTCTTCTTGGTGTAGCAATTTTAATGGCCAGTAGTGTATATTGTTATCTGCACTTTACCGGGGATCGTTAAACTGTGCTATCGGACAAGAGAGACCGAGAAAGTTGGCAGAGTAATTAGCACATAGGATTCGCATTCGGGAGGACGACGGGTCACATTGGCATCCAACCATCCTGATGCAGAATTTCCTCATTTCGCAAAATCGCTCCAGGCAAAGGACGGGAGGGTTCCTCTGAAACAGTTGATTTCCTTCCACATCCTTGAAACAATCCGAGCTTGTGCTCCGTCTCAAGTGACCTTGTTGTCGACGGGATGTTAACCTCTAATCTTCTTCCCTTCTTGGGACAAGATAAAAGACACACTGATGTTCTACCAAACTTTTCATGTCCAACTGAACCGGTTTTCGTTTCTAGGCCTTCAATAGATGACATTTGGCTGTCGTTAGTGTAGATAAAATATACATCGAAAGGACAGAAGTATCTTAGCAGCTAAGTTACAGGCGTACAGACATACAGTTTACATGACATACAGTTTTTAATTTAAAAGGTATTATAATTTCACAACTGGTGTCATCCTTTTCCTTTCTCGGCCTGGGTAATACAGCACTGTTGAATGAAATAAGGATAGTTCTTACAGTAGGTGAGAAAATATTCAGTGATAACAGAATCAGTTTCTTGCTACCTCCACCATCTACCCTGTTTAGCCAGCCTGAAAAGCACAGTTATTTTCCCTTCACTTGCAACCACAATTCTAAAGTAATCGGAAAAGATAATATACTCACTCTTGATTGTTTATGAATATGTTTAGTTATCGATCGCGATTCAGGCATGTGTCATCCTCACAAAGTGCGTTAATGCATATAATAATTGTCAAAATATGATACGCCACGTCCTCTTTTTTATATAGACAACGAGTAATCTCACTTACCCTTATTTACTCTCACCTGAGCAACTCCGGTATACTATTAATCATTTAATAACCACTCTGCTAATGGCTCCATAATGAACGAATACGTTCAAAGCTAATCGGTGAACAAAGATCACTGACAGTTGTAGTGCGCTTGTTGCGGCTTCTTCGGGAGTATCCTCAACCAGTCATAGAACCCGATTTTATTACGACTCTGTTTCAACGTCTCATTGTTGTCACTGCACTATAGGGGACTATTATTTCGCCAGCAGTCGTTTGCGCTTCGCAGTCGAATGTTGCCAACGTTGCTGCCAGCTATCATTTTTCGCCGATTCTACTGTAGTCACTATTAACCCAATCCGTCCGTGTAACAGAAATAGAAAAATAAAGAAACACTAACATTCAGTAACAGTCCAGGTGGAACAGCTTGTCGTTCTGAGTAAATACGACGGTTCTACAATACTGACACACTTATAATTTGATGATTTGCTTACATGTAATTTGCACCCGTCGTCATGATTCAGGAGTTTAATTTTATATTTACTACTGAATAAAGAGCCGGTTGAAGTTATAAAAACGCAAAACTCTTAAAACACGGAAGTCCTTACAGCTCTGGCAGCTCAATACCGAGAACCATTTTCATTTTGATGCAGTGCATACCAAAGCCGAAAATGTAGGTCGCTTAAGAACGACGTATATAGTTTCCACCTTATGCGGCACCATCTCTTAGTCTCATAAAAATTCATTGTGTTGTAGTCAATATGTTTACTGAACGCTTTGTAAAATATGTAGGCGCCACTTCCATACAGCTGACAATCGATTATCGATACGGGATACAGAGTGGACTACACAAACGGCAAATCGGGGTGCTATTCATCACTGCCAAGCGCTCGAAGTGGTATCTTCTTGAAGACCTTAGATTGAATCCGCTGGGGCTGGGAAGAGGAAGAGCATCAACATATGCTTATACTTTGTGAGAAAGAATACAAGCAGTCGGTTCTGAAATAAAAGCAGGCACGAAGAAAATTAGATAGTACATCCACCAACAAAAGTAAAATAATGGAGCTACATTAAAATATTTTCACATTGCAAAAAAAAAAAAAAAAAAAAAAAAACACAAATACTTTTATGCTCCTGAAACATTGGCTATGATCATGCGTGGCTCACAGGAGGTCGAAAAGACCGAAAAATATTTTCAAAAATCTCCTGCCGCAGTATGAAATACGAGAAATAAAAAGTACCTAACGCAGATGCAGCCAGAAGACAGAAGAACTTAAGGTGAAAGAATAATATAGTTTTTTCAGATATTAACGAATATATTCAGAGGATTTTTTTCTGTATTTTCCATTAAGATAAATACACTGAAAATTGTATTGTGTATTAGGAGCTTAATAATATTATTTCTGCAGTCAACATTTTGTGATTTCATTTATCATGTGGCGCAATGAAATGAAGGTCCACAGTTATTAGGTTATAAATTTCTTAAAGTGCTTAAGAAGCAACTGCTTGTAGACGCTATCAACACCTTAATTCACTTGTTATACGGGTGATGTCGCAGAGCATGATGGTGTCAGCACGTTCTCTGTGGCTGTGATACTACAGAAATACTGTATTTCATCAATCAAAACGTTTCTGAAGTTATTACTGTTGATGCTTCGTTTCCCCTTTCAGTAGTAGCACGAATGCCGTAATTACATATATCCAAATAATCGTTAATTCCTGAAATATTTCGAACAAGCACTGTGTCTAGGAACACTGTCTTTGGTGAATAATCCTCTTACAGACTGAGGTATCCGTGCGCGACTCACGATCCGCCCTCACAGCTTCACTCTTGCTGCTACCCCTCTGCTACTCTCCAAATTTCACAGTAATTCACCTGTATGAGATGATGTCCTGAAAGGAAAGATTTCCTGACAAATGGCAAAGTCTGTATTGTGTTGAAACTTCCTGGCAAACTAAAACCTGAACCGCAGCATAGTGAAAGATTCACTTTTTTTCTGGTAATTGACCATGAAGTAGAAAATCGATTAAAATCGCTGAGCAGAAGAGAGTTGATACCATATTCCTAACGTTCCGTATAAATTATGACAAGTTGCTTGATACCTTTAAACAGCAGTTTATAGTACATCACTTTACAACAGAATGTTCTTAGCGATTGTAAAGAGGTGTAGATCATTTCTGTTTCCAAGAAGAATAATATAACTGAAACTTGTAACTACACTACTGTATCAATGAGTTTCAATGGTTGTGGACTTACGGAATACATTATGCACTCCCGGAAAACGGGTAGCAACCGACCCCAGGGGTGATCAATTGAGTTCTGGAGAAATGTGGGAACACGCGAGTCTGTACTGACCCTACAACTTACCTTGAAAGACAGATTAAAGAAAAGAAAACCAATGTATATAACATTAGTAGACTTAGAGAAAGATTTTGACAATTTTTCCTGGAAGACACTCTTGAATATCTGTAGATAGCGGGGTTACGATACATAGAAAGAAATGTTAATCACAACTTGCACAGAAACAAGACTGTAGTTGTGTGTCGAACGGAATCAAAGGGAAGCAGTGATTGAGAAGAGAGTGTGTCAGGGTTGTAGACAGTACATGATATTATTCAATCCGTACACTGAGCAAGCAGAAAAGGAGACCAAAGAAATACTTGAAGAAGGAATTAAAGTCCAGGGAGAAGAAATAAAAAAAATTAAGGTTTGCCAGTAAGACTTTCGAATGTCGAAAGTAGCAAAGGACATGGAAGAACGGTTGAACGGCCTGGTCAGTGCCTCGAAAAAGGTGTGCAAGATGAATATGAACAAAAGCAAACCAAGGGTATCAAAACGTAGTCGAATGTAATCAGGTGATGCTGAGGGAGCTACGTCGTGAGATGAAACACAAAAGCAGTAGATGAGTTTCGGTACTTGGTCAGTAAAATAACTGATGACGGTCGAAGTGGAGAGCATATAAAATTTAGACTGATAATCGCAAGAAAAGCGTTTTTGAAGAAGAGAAGTTTGTTAACATCGAATATACATGTATATGTTGAGAAGGCTTTTCGTAAGGTACTGATTAGTACTGGGTAGAAAAGAAATTTGTGGTACAACATGACCAAAGGAAGTGATCAGTTCACATGACACATTCTGATACATCAAGAAATACTTAATTTGTTGTCAACGGATTGTGTAGTGCAAAGGGGGGGGGGGGGGGGAGGGGCAGGTTATAGAGGAAGGCCAAGAGACGAATACAGTAAGCAGGTTCAAATGGATGTAGGTTGAAGCAATTATTCAGAGATTACGAGGTCTGTCCAGGACAAAGTGGCGTGTAGAACTGCATTAAATCTGTCTTCAGACTGAAGACTACAACGACGTCATAATGCAAGGAATGTATTCGCAGCTGCGAGTATGATTAGACTCCAGCAGCACAATGTACTTGTGACAATGAAAATTAGTGCCCGACAGGGACTCGCACCCGGATTTCCCGCTTTCATCTACATCTACATCCATACTCCGCAAGCCACCTGACGCTGTGTGCCAGAGGGTACCTTGAGTACCTCTATCGGTTCTCCCTTCTATTCCAGTCTCGCATTGTTCGTCGAAAGAAAGATTGTCGGTATGCCTCTGTGTGGGCTCTAATCTCTCTGATTTTATCCCCCTGGTCTCTTCGCGAGATATACGTAGGAGGGAGCAATTTACTGCTTGACTCCTCGCTGAAGGTATGTTCTAGAAACTTCAACAAAAGCCCGTACCGAGTACTGAGCGTCTCTCTTGCAGAGTCTTCCACTGGAGTTTATCTTTCATCTCCGTAACGCTTTCGCGATTGCTGAATGATCCTGTAACGAAGCGCGCTGCTCTCCGTTGGATCTTCTCTGTCTCTTCTATCAATCCAATCTGGTACGGATCCCACACCGGTGAGCCGGCCGGAGTGGCCGAGCGGTTCGAGGTGCTACAGTCTGGAACCGCGCGACCGCTACTGTCGCAGGTTCGAATCCTGCCTCGGGCATGGATGTGTGATGTCCTTAGGTTAGTTAGGTTTAAGTAGTTTTCCCACGCCCGGGTTCCCGGGTTCGATTCCCGGCGGGGTCAGGGATTTTCTCTGCCTCGTGATGGCTGGGTGTTGTGTGATGTCCTTAGGTTAGTTAGGTTTAAGTAGTTCTAAGTTCTAGGGGACTGATGACCATAGATGTTAAGTCCTATAGTGCTCAGAGCCATTTTTTTTAAGTAGTTCTGAGTTCTATGGGACTGATGACCTCAGAAGTTAAGTCCCATAGTGCTCAGAGCCATTTTGAACCACATCGGAGAGCAGTATTCAAGCAGTGGGCCCTTTAAGCGAGCGGTCCCCTTAACCGCCGAGCATGCCTGCAGGAAAGACCCAACCTTCCATATGTCGCTGTGTATCTACGTCCTGTACACGCACAAACTGCTTGATTCCAAAACAGGGTGAGACATGCATTTCTGAAGGACTTTGCTGAGTATATCGTAAAAACACAGGCACTGCAATATGGAGCATAATTATAGTTATGAACACCGAGAACCCTCTTTTAACTGGTTCAAAAAAGCGTACTCTAACGAAGCTTGCTCTGATCCAGTAGTAGTGCCACTATGAGGATACAAATCAAATTTGCTTGAAATACACGCTGTGGGGGTCTTGAGCGTTTGTTACCTATAAGACTTGACGTGGTGAGTCGATGTCAGTGAAGAATGCAAAGAAGACGACGAAGACGCCATTATCAATACCTCACTGAGATTCAGTGAGGTCGTGTAATAGTGTACGAGGAGCTGGATGTTCCTTGTACACTATTGCAGAAAGACTTGGCAGGAATGTAGCCACTATACGTGATTGCTGGCAGGGGTGATCATGTGAATGTACGGTCGCAAGAAGACCGAACTCGGGAAGGCTGCGTGGCACCACCGAGAGAGAAGACCACCATGTTCGGCGTATGGCTCTGGGGCATCGTACTGTGTCTGCAGCAGCAATCTGAGCAGCAGTTGGTACCACAGAAACACAAAAACTGTTACAAATCGGTTGCTCCAATAACAGCTCCGCGACAGACGCCTACAGCGAGCATCCCACTGACCGTGTGCGATTTCAGTGGTACCAAGCGAGAGCTCATTGGAGGACAGGGTGCCAGTGATGGTCGTGTGTTGATTAGGAGGAGGCCAGTTGAGGGCACGCCACCAATCTGTGTGTGTACTAGACACACTGGACCTACACCTAGTCGGGGATGCGATTTCGTATAACAGCAGGAGCACTCTTGCGGTTATCCCACGCACGCTGACTGCAAAACCGTATGTCAGTCTGGCGATCCGACGTGTCATACTGCCATTCATTAATAACATTTCAGGGGATATTTTCCAACAGATTAACAGTCACTCACTTACCGCTGTTGTAACCCAACATACTCTACAGAGTGTCGACATGTTGCCCTGGCCTGTACGATGAAAAGCATTAAACCCGTTTCTCAGAGGCACCGAGACTGATTCAAGGAGAGTGGCTATTCCAAAAGGAGACGAAGTACCAGAAAGAAGACGAGGAATTTAAAGTGCAAGGAAACAATGTACTCGTGATTTTTTTGTACCAATTTCTTACGTATATTTAGCCTTTTATCTATACTGGTGTCCCAAATTAAAGCAACGAACTGTAATTTTCCCGCCTTCTGTCTAGTTCACCGTATAATCATACAAACTGTCAACATGTGTCTTCTGCACGGAAAATGGCATTCCAGTCAAAGGACAACTACATCAACGAAGACGTCAGGACACCTATCAAATGGGGTAGCGTTTGCCGGGTTGTCTCACATCCACAATTGCTGTGTATACAGTCACCGACGGTGCAGTATGGCACAAAGAAGACGCCTTCCAGATTCTCTGCGGTGGAGGGCCATTGGAAGAATGGAAACACGACAGTCGCAAACTGGTGAGGCCCAGAGGGTTAATATGAATCGTTCTGTTGTTTCTTGGATGTGGCGCCGGTTTATATCAGGAAAGGGCCTGCCACGTATGACATTAAAAAGAGAGGACCGTTATTTGGCTGTAAGGGCACGACGGTACCGCCTTGGTACTGCACGACAACTGACATCTGGCATCTGATGTCGCAGCATCCACTGGATGCCTACATAGAGGCATACGGTGTACAGAAGGATCCGGCGGAGAGGCATTTACTGTTGGATACCTGCTGTATGTATTACTCTGTCACGTCTTCACAGAAATGACCGTTTAGAGGCGAGTTGTCAACATGCCACCAGGGCGGTCGAACAGTGGGCCAAAGTTGTAAGGTGTCAGGCAAATCCAACACCTTCCATGAAAACCCTGACATGATAAGCAAATCCAGTAGTATGTCACATAGATCCGAATAAATCGTGACATTAAATTAAACAAAGTAATACGAGTAACGAGTGAGCAAATGGAATACCACAGACTAACACAAGAATGCCTAAATGCATGTCATACCTTCCCACCGTGAAACAGACGCAGTTCCGAGGGGAGAAACGAGAACAGAAGCCGACAGCAGAACCATGTTAAGCTGGAAGGCCCTACGATAAGGGACGGACACCCACGTCGCCAGCTAACCGCTAGGACCACCCCCCAGCCCATGTTAAAAGCTAGAGCCCTCCAGAAGAACAGTATAGATCTTACGATAACACTAAAAGGACCGCACCAGCTGCAAGTTTTAGCGTGAGACTTTTTCGCGTCTCTGTTACGTTGCAAACTTTAAAAACATTGCCCCACCACGAAAAGTATAACGTTTCTCATTGGATAGACAACATTTTTGTAGGCGGAGCTTAAGGTTAACATTGAGACCCTGATTGGTCAGATGTAAACACAGCCAGATAGTTTTTTTAAACCAACTACGGTAAATTGTAGTAAGGAGAGGTTAGGAAAGAGTTGCTTCCGAGACGGCGAGGTGAGCGGAGCTGTGCTGCCCGCCGCCCCCTGATGAACACCAACAAGGTAATGAACGCATGCGATGCCGCATAACAGCACATAAAACTTCACTCAGAACTGCAGAAGTCTCATCTGTTACATCCCCTTTTTACGTAATACTAGTGTCGATCGTCAGTTAAAGCTCATGGTGTTCACATTTGCCACTTTAAGTAAAAATCTGAAACGCGATGATTTTTCTGTTACGTTGTTATTGAGAAGCCACATCAGCCACTGTAATTTACGACAAGTTATATAAGTAATTAATGATAATTGAGGGTCACTGTAGACCATTTTGATAGTTTTCTCTTTTGTGAAACTTAGTTTAAACCTAGATTATAGATCTGATATGGATTAGGTCATCCTTCGATCCATTGTAGAACTTGGAAACCCATTCAGGGAATATTCGTTCACATTTTTGTTGAACGCAGCTGGTTTCTACCATCTTGTATTAAAACATTTCCTTTTATCAATAGTGCAATTTATAAACAATGTTTTGTGAGTAGAATAAAATTTCCAATGGTAAATTTAACTGCTTTTTCGACGTTATTTTACCAGCCAACTAAAAATAGGAATGCCTTGAACCCCTTCCACTAAATTTAGTTAGTATTAAGATTCTCCTACAGGGAGTGCAGTGGAGCTGACGCTGAAATCATTAAGTATTTGGTTATATCATCGCTAGTCTCACTGAATTCTTCTGAACTCTACATGTCATGTGTGGTCTGACGTCTCCTTACCAGCAACAGGTCCCAGGTTCAAACTAGTCAGTTCCCTAAAAAACACGCTCAGAGCGTCGTTGCCCGAAAGTGGTAGAGAGGCACGATATAGAACAAACAGAAACCACGCAGAATGTTAGAAAGTTCCTTTTACAGAAGAGCCTCGCTTTGGTCTGGAGAGTGATTCTCGAAGCATTCGCATCTGGATGGAACGTGGAACACGCTTTCAGGACCAAAACACTATTGAAAGGGACCTATATTTAAGAGAATACCTAATGTTATGAGCAGGGATTATGTTGACCACTCGAACGCCTCTTCATGAAATTGTATGGCTGAATCGGCAAGGTTTAACTGCTGTCAAGTATCGTGACGAGATCTTGGGACCTCACGTGCGTCGTTGCGAGGTGGTCAGGGCCCAGACTTCGTAATGATGGACGATAATGGTCGACCTCATGGAGCAAGAGCCGGTGATGTTTTCTTGGAAACGGAAGATATTGCACGTGTGGCGTGGTCTGCGTCTCTCCCGATTTGAATCTTATACAGCATGTCTGTGGTACTCTAGTAAGACGGGTTGCATCACTCCAGCATCCACCAACCACTCTAAAACACTTGCGAGCAGCTCTCCAAGAAGAATGGACGTTATTGCCTCAACATGAGACTGATGATATCATCCACAGCATGCCCCGTCGTTGTCACACCTGTATTGCTGCCTGAGGTGGTCACATCCCATACTGACCACATTAACCAGTTGTCGGAATGTGTGTGCAACTGCGTTAAGTTGGGAAAAATGAAGAACATTTTTGTCTACCGTTAGGCATATTGCAGTTGTTTACGTTGTGTATTCTTTACATTTTTTCTACTTTACTATCACCAGTTTATATTGTTTTGTGGCAAAGTATACACAACCTTGCAAAATTTCCGTTTTTTGCTTTAATTTTGGACACCACTGCATATTTCGTCCAGCGGAACTGATAATAATGTTAGTGTTGTTGACAAACGCACCGCAGTTAGCTTCTGAACTGATTATTAGCAAGTATCTCCATTTATACCACGACACACAACTGTTCACATATAGTGGATTATGACTTTCAAGTGTCTTTCCTCTTCTGTTACTCATGACCTTCAATGCTGCTATCTGATATCCATTATTTAAACCACATCTTTTCTTATAGCTGGAAGATTTTATACATACTCATTCATACTCATTTTCACATTTTGACGAACGTATTAAAAGTAATTCAGGATTAACGTAAATGTTTAAGACATATTTCAAATTACGTTTGTCTTGTTTGAAAAGGATAATTATATTATCATTGTCTCTAATTAACTGCTTTTAAATGTTGCTTATGTTTCACAGTTTGAAAGTTATATACACCATAATGACGATCCACAGACAAGTATGTCTTCTTATATTCTTGTTTATCACAAACAACTTCATGAAAAATAAAAAAATCGGAAAAAATGCCCCTACATCGTCCGTAGTCGAAAATATGAACATATTAGTTTTCAGATACTTTTCCTAGAAATTTATAGGCATGTTGCTGAAAAGATCTGGCATTTGATATTCCCAAAATCTGAGATAATTTTCGTAAAGGAGAATGTTAATAACCACGTTCGTTTATTCGCAGTTGCAAGGACTAGACATAAGGAACCTAATTGTATCTGAAAATAGTTCGCCATGTTTTCGATTTTATGACTTCCGATAATACTGGCACTGATGGGAATCTTAAGAGCGTTACTTCTTGAATTGCTTTCTCAAACAGACTAAGCACTGCTCTGCTTTGCAGCAACTAATTGATGTAACAGCATGGTCTAGATTCCAATACATCACTCCTTAGGTACCGCTTGGTTATAGTTAAAGTACAGCTACTCACAGAGGACCAGTGTGGATTGTCACCATTCATGCTGGAAAAAATTAGTTGGTGTTTTGGCCACCAGGTGCAAATCTAGCGCTGTGTGTTCAACAGAGATGTTTAGAAATGTTTCCAAATGTGATGGATTAGAAACGGGAAGTATACAGAAAAGGTAAAACAAGTGAGAAAAGCATAATGTTGATTTTATTATAAAGTCCCGCTTACACAACTTCTTCAATATGAACACTGGAGACGTCGACGAGGTGCTGTACAGGGCCAAATTTGTACTTCGTCATCAACATTGGAACTAATTTTTTCCACCCTATATCTTTTCCACTTTAATGGATTAGCATATCTACCAAGTTTCGTTGTCATACGATAATTACAGGCCAAACTGAACCTCGGTGACTAGCTGCATATTCTGTGTAATTACAGCAATTAACAAAGACAAGGAGGAAAAGCAAGCTGGATTTCTCCTTAATCATGTTACTAACAACTTACCCATGTAATCTGCCTGACTTCTCATACCACGACCAAGAAAAAATTTGGTGAATAATTAAAAAAAAGTGTTGTGCAGCCAGTCCATCAAACGAAATTTGCAAGGAACGTGACAGCACTGATGCAGTACACCCAGACTGTTCGTTAGACAGACATCGAGCACACCGTGTTGTGGTTGAAAGCGTGGGAAAGAGTGAATACAAAAAAATGGAAAGTTAGCTGGTTTAGCTGTGATCGGTGCAATGGTGAAGAAGATCACAGAGAGTGTAATGAACGAAACGATTAAAAATCGCTGATATAGCCAGGCAATGATCTGATAGCAAATGTGAACGTTGTTCTTAAAACTTCTTCACAAGTTCCTTCAAAAGGAAAATTGTTTGGCAAAGAATATGCAAACCCGACCCCAAAAAAGATAGAATACTACCTCTCATTCTAATATTTCTCGCTTTTTTCAGCGCTTGGAGGATTAGTTGGAAATGTAGCACGGGTTCATAAGAGTGTTAAGGATACAGAAACTGGTCGCAAACAGGTCTGAGATGCAAAGGCACGATCGTGCAATGGAAGCAATAACAGTTCATGACGGGTTATGTCTGTATTTGACAGAAAAGTTATTCTTAAGCAGTCTCCCAGATGACCACTTACTAACTTTTCACAGTCTTCTACTGTTGGCAATTTTAATACACCGTATTCATACGAATATTCATATGCATATTGATAAGCACTTGTATGTCACATTGAACCTTAATCATGTAGCCGTCTGCTAGATTATCTTTAACTGCGAATTGCAAGGCATATCTTAAGCAAATCGCTTAATCCCTGAGGTAAGCCAGGCAATAAAGCTTGTGACAGGAGGACTGAGTTAGCAAGGACTAAATGGCGAGAGCAGCTACTGACCTGTTTTAAGAAAGACTATTTGTCTTGCGATAAAAGAAATGGGCACATTGCGGCTACAGCGTTGAGGATTACGGTGAAATGGATACTTGCTTGTGCCAGTTACGTGGTTTCTCAACTTTTTGTACATGAGGTGTATTGCAGTTGTATTTCATGTGGGCAATACGAAGTCCTTGCTCCAGCTCATGATTCCTTTGGAACATATGAGAATCAATACCCAATTTCCATTTAGTTACCTAAACCTGAAATTTGATTATCTCATTTATTTTCCACGCGTTAAATAATATCCTCGGTGCTAATAAGAATAAAGGATTCTTGTACATTGTCTTTTGGAATTGTATTGCATGTAAAGCCACGCGGTCTGTTGAAGTGATGAATGTATGGTACGATGTTTTCTAATCAAAAAATGGTTCACATGGCTCTGAACACTATGGGACTTAATTCTAAGGTCATCGGTCCCCTAGAACTTAGAACTACTTAAGCCTAACTAACCTAAGGACATCACACACATCCATGCCCGAGGCAGGATTCGAATCTGCGACAATAGCGGCCGCGCGGTTTTAGACTGTAGCGCCTAGAACCGCTCGGCCACCCAGGCCGGCGTTTTCTGATCAATTTGTACACAATATACATACATAGTATATATTTGCACTGCACGAATTACACCTGAGATGTACATGTCACTCACAGATACACGACTTACACCTGTAAGGTATTATTCACATACAGAGATAGCGAATTGCTACGTACACCGAACGAGGTGGCGCAGTGGTTAGCACACTGGACTCGCATTCGGGAGGACGACAGTTCAATCCCAGCATCCGGCCATCCTGATTTAGGTTTTCCGTGATTTCCCTAGATCACTTCAGGCAAATGCCGGGATGGCTCCTTCGAAAGGGCACGGCCGCTTTCCTTCCTCATCCTTCCCTAATCCGAGCTTGTGCTCCGTCTCTAATGACCGCGTTGTCGACGGGACGTTAAACACAAATCTCCTCCTCCTTGCTACATACATCTGTCGTAACGATAATGGTTTTAGTTATGTCTTGGTTTAGCTAATACTAAATCCCCTTTAATTACTCCATCATTATGTCTTCACGGAATGTACAATAAGATTAATTAGACTGCTTTTGATCCCTTATGGCACAGGTCGTGTGCAAAGTATAATGTTAAATTAAAACTGGGAACCATAGTATCTTATGAACTCAAAGGCTAAAATAGACTTAGAACATTACGATAAAAAACTGAAAACAACAGGGTATGTTTATGAGAGGTAATGTACCCAACACGCATAAAACATATGAAACTGGCGTAATATTTTCACACCTCACACTCACTCCACTTACTCATACGTTTTTTGACGTGAGTCCGTGTTTAAGACTAGAGCCAGGTTTGGGGTCCAGTCTGTGAAAGGGGAATAAAACGTTTACAGCGTAGTACACTATGAGTTATAACACCAAAATTAATTATGTCAGCCAAAATTATGGCACTCGCAGCGTATATAAGTAATATTTCTTCCCATTTTCTCTTTCCCTGAGCGGAGAGGAGCGTGCGGCGTGAGAAGTGTAACGACCGGCACAGCTCAAGTTCTGCACCGTCGACGCTATCGGTGGCGGTTCTGCCGCACAAAGTGGAAGGTACTGGGGCATCGAGCGCCTCACGTATAAATGTTTTATTTGTTGAAGGAAACGTGCATAAATGGCCAGTACCTCTTTAGTGTGTCCAGAGCACTTAAAAGAAAAACGACTGTGGTCGAAAGTCACTCGCTTTGCAGTTATTAGTTGTGACCCTGGAGAGCACTACCGAAAGACGGCCATTACCCAGTTTTTAGATTGGTTTATAGCACAGCTAAGGTTTAAACAGCATAAGAAAGTGCTGTCTCAGGTTTCATTGCTGTTACCGATTTCAAACAGTGAAGAATTGTTAAAAAGTGAAGACTGAGAAGAATTCAAGGCCTAAATTGAATTCTCCATTGAAGATGTGGAATGTGAAGTTAAAGATGTTTCTGCTGAATTATATTCACGAAGAAGGAAATCTGTGAAAAGAGTTCCCAGATCTCCATCAGCCATGGAAGCACCGCAGTTATGCAACAAGTAGATGTATCCAAGCATCAGCAGCCTCCTGAAAATATTGGCTACATTTCCCGCAATTACAGGTGCAGGAGAGAGGTCATCCTCCACTTTAAAGAGAATCAAGAAGTACCGGCGAAATTCAACAGGACATGCAAGTTTTTGAGTTTATTATCTCACTCTAAGTCATATAACAATTTTTCGATTATCACAAAAGCTCTAAAAGTAAATAATGTATGCTGCTTTGTCAGTTGAATTAAGTTATCATTTAGAGAGGACTAAATGGATTTGCCTTCTAATTCATTCATCGTTCAGTATCTACTACATCACTGGAAGTGATAGACTGCCTCGTTGGGAGAAAGAAGAAACAAGATATGATATTGCAGGGAAATGCTTATTATTTGCTGGTACCGTTATGTTATTTCCAATTATTTTAAGTCGTTGTTTACTTCTTTATTCATCTGCAGAACAGCATACTTGGAGGAACGTCGCCAATACTTGGTAAAATGGTTCTTATATTTAGTCCTAAAACTTTCAAAAGCTCTATCCCTCAGGCTGACCAATGATTTATCCCTTCATTCTGATGCGTGCCAGATTCTTTAAATTGCTCTCTTTTCATATCAACAGTGCTGATATGGAAAGATTTGAACATCAATACGCGTCACAATTTTTCCACTACAATGCTTTCATTCCACTGATTTGTATTTGTGACGGTACTGTATGGCTAACTGGGGCAGGGGTAGGGTTGGGGTGCATCTTGATTTTGATCGTCAGTTAAGATTTTGTGTGGGTAATAAAAATTTCCTGAACGCTGCTGCACACCTCTCGCTCCAGAACCACCAATGATAACTATCACCATCGTATCAGAATTTTCTGTAGATGCAACCTGTGTTGTATTTCTAAATGTTGAAACAGTTTGTAAAACTTATCAGTTAATGATATTTTGCTATACTCATCCGAATAAAGATCTTGTAATTGAACGGATCTGCTGACCACCTCGACCAAAGAAATAATTATCTACGCCCCTGGGATCAAAAGAAAAGTTTTGAAAACAATTTTATTTCTTGTACCAAAAATTAGCAGTTACATCCTAAATAAAGTAGATGGAACGTGACCAATGTGAAATACGACGTAACTGGATAAACAGTTGGTGCAGTGCAGTTTAGTGGCTTCAGCTCCAAAATAAGATCTCATAGGTTTTTTCCGCATGATCTTAATATTAACATCTACTGATTATGGTTTCAACACAGAAAAGGGAAAAAAATGTTAGAAAACATACAAGAAGTTTCAGCGAAAGCAGAAAAAATTAATTTTACAGGAGTATGGCAGAAAGAACAGCAATGGTAGAGGGAGGATTCCATGCATCTTTCCACGACTAAAAGCCATTTATTCACAATGTGTGGATCGAAAAGACTGTCTTGTATGACGGGCAGTGCTTGTTTTAATTATTCTTTATTTATTTATTACACAGTTATTTTGTCAGCGATACTACTCTAGGTGTTAAAGGTTGCTTTATAGGAACTGTCAGGTCGTCATACGCTGACATTTTTCTTTATTCCTTTACTACAAAGTTTTTCACTTCTGTAGGACTTTTGATGCTGACGTAAGTACATAGTGGTACTGTGTAAGCCTACTGTAGAAACAGAGTTGGCAACACTACAACTAGCAAGGTCTGCTGTTTTGAAAGAAGCACAGAGCTTCATTTGTCGTCTGTTTCACAATACCGTATATCAGTGTTGCGAAACCCTGTTGTGTAGAGCACACTGGTGTGCCGTCACAATGTGAAAGGTATGACATAAACATTTACAAATTATTGTAAGAAATTAAAGAATTTCGTTTTTAGACATTCTTCGAATTTTTTATGTCTTTAAATAAATTAAATGTAATTTATTTCCTTCGGGTTTCAGTACTAATGTACTTCCTTATTCTTTAATTATTTAATACACACTGATGACTTGCGTTTTCATAGGAATTAAATGTAATTTATTTACTCAATGTTGTTGTTCTGCTTTGCTTATCTTATGTTAATTCTATTCTCGCCTGTACCACTGCACCGGCTGTGCCAGTAAGGTGAGAGTACTTTGTAACATCACATCTCTTGTGTATGGCTGGCTGTACGCAATTGTCCCTGTCTTAATATTTTTTATTTCCCTTGTTTGATATTTGTTAGGCAACAATACTGTTATTCTATCCTGAACATTCCACTGTTTGAATATTTCAGTTCAGTTTTATCGCAACTGTGCTCTGCTATAGCGCTAATATTGTTAAACCAGTACTTTCTATTTTAGAGTTATAAAACCATTTTTCTTCGATAACGATAAGTTTATTGTAGGGAGCGATCTGTCCTCCAGTGCGCGGAGTGACACCATGGAAAAATAATTCTAACTCAAAGGCAATACAGTGATAATTATTTATCTTACGGTTTTTATTGTGTGGTGACAAAACATGCCGAATACCCTGAGTGTGTTGTCTGCTGGATGGCCCACGGATTGTCATCCAAGGAGAGTGAAATGAGATGACGTAGATTTGTTTTTTTAATTTCTTTATTCTGGCCCTTGGGCACTGTACATTGGGAACAGATTGGTGGAGGTGTCTAGTTGCCTCACCTGTGAAACAACAGACGTTCAGCATTGCTGACAGCGCAAAGAGCGTGGCCGAGCGTGACGTCAGTTTAATACCGCTGTCAGTGACGCCTCTAGATGCGACCGTGATGACAGCGCGGCAGCGCAGCTGACAGTTCCGCGGGCGGCTCCTTCCTCTGGCAGCGGCTGCTTTCTGACTCAGGACAGGCTGCCCTCACCTGTGGTCGACCAGCGGACCCAGTGCTGCATTCCAGGATGATGCTCCAGGTGTCACAGGCTCGTGGTGTGGGCTGTGATACTGAGATGAGAATTACTGCATGAGCTTATAAGCTCCAGACTTGTACCCTAAACACTTCCATGGTGGCAAGAGAGGAACGGCTTCCGTCCATCCACTAGCATATTACAGCGTCGTCTGTTGCTAAACCGCACCTAACTGGCTCTGCTTCGTAACTGGCTTTGTTGCAACTCACTTCCGCTTTGGTGTACTTTTCGATTGAATACGATTGCTACGCCACATGTGTGTGGTGAAAAACTCAGTAATGCTGTTATGGTTTCCAGTAACTTGTAACGACATTTGTCAACAAAACATTCCTCCCTGACTTCTTCTTTTCTTTTAGTGTTCAACCGTGAGGTTGGTTTTCCGCAGAGCGCCATTCTTCTCTTCTGTCTGCCTTCCTTTTCATTTCCACGTATGTGTGACATCCAACGTCATTCATGACCTGTTGCATGTATGATATCTTTGGTCGCCCCCGCCGATTCCTTCCATGAATAGCTCCTTCTGCTACTGTTCCAATGATGTTGTTGTGTCGTAGGATGTGCCCTACAAGTTTGTCTCTTCTTGTTTAGCCTCCACAGAGATCTGGTTTCCTGTACTCTTCTAAGCATCTCTTCATTTGTTACTTTGTCTCTCCAGCTGAACTTCATCATCCTTCTATAGCACCACATCTCCAGGGCCTCTAGCCGTCCTCTCTCTTCTCTTCCAATTGTTCATCCGTATAGCGCCACACTCCAAACGAAACCTTTCATGATACGTTTCCTTATTTTCAGACTGATGTTTCTGGTGAGTAGGTTCCTTCTCCGATTAAATGCGATTTTGGCTTTTTGTATTCTGCTCGCAATTTCTTTCCGGCTTCTAGCATCCCTTGTGATTTTGCTTCCCAGGTAAGTAAATTCTTCTATCACTTCCAGCTCCTCTCTTCCAATTTACATTCTCAGAGGTTCATATTCTGCTGTGTGCTGCACACCACCGCTTTAGTCTTTTTCTTGTTTATTCTCATTCCACACTGATTGCGTAGAATTTTTTCCATTTTTCTGAGGACTTCCTCCAGATTGTCTTTTGTCTTCGTGACTATACCAATATCATCTGCATAACGTAGCATTTCTATCTTCTGCCCATTAATTTTGATCCCCACCTCAGTAGTTTCTCGAACTTGGTCTATAGCTTCCTACATGTAAGCACTGAATATAAGAGGAGAGTGAGCACATCCTTGTCTTACCCCTTTTCTAATATTTGCTTCTTGTTCCTGGTGACAATTCCTAATCACTGCCACCTCATTCTTATAGAAACTGAGTATCACACGGATGTCTTTGTACTTTATTCCACTTTTCCTCAGCACTCTGAACATCTCTTGAAGGATAACGTTATCAAATGCCTTTTCCACGTCTAAAAAGGCAATATAAGTTGGTTTATTTTTCTGTAGTTGCTTTTCGATAACGAGTCTCAGTGTCAGAATCGCCTCTCTTGTTCCCAATCCCCTTCTGAAACCAAATTGACCTTCATCCAGCATATCCTCCACCTTCTCTTCAGAACTATTATTATGGGAATTTTTGATGTGATATTAGGCTTCGAGTTCGGTACTGTTCACATTTTGTAGCTGCTGCCTTCTTTGGTATAGGAACAATGATACATTCCTGGAAGTCTGTCGGTATTTCTCGTGTGTAACAAATGGACCTAATAAGTTTAAGCAGCATCATTTTCATGCTGTCACCAGCATTCTTTATTAGTTCTGTAGGGATGTCATCAGTACCCGTTGCTTTGTTGTCCTGTAGTTCTTTCGGAGCTCTGACAAATTCTTCTTACAGAATGTCATCTCCCTTGTCATATTCGTCTGTTTCCCCTTCTCTTCCTATTACTTCCTCCGAAAGAGGTGTTCCGGCATACAACTCCTCTATGTATTCTTTCCACCTCTTCACCATGTCTTCACCAAACAGCATTTTCCCCTCTTTCATTTTCTATTGTGCCTGAGAGTGTTATTTTACGTTTGTTAAAAAATTGATTAGATGTTCTGTCGGCTAAATGAGTTCTTCTGTTTTGCATATTTTGTTCCACTTCTCTGCACATTTCTTCAAGAAAATTTTCTTTTGCTTTCCTAGCTTCTCTATTAATTAAATTCCTTAGTCTGCTGTATTCAGCTTTTCCTTGTTCATCAGTTGCATTTTTGTATAACCTTCTGTTTTCTATAAGCTCAATAATATCTGCTGTAATCCATTTCCTCTTGTTTTTGGGTTCAGTTCTTCCAACTATCTTTTCTGCTGCTTTCTATATACCAGATTTAATTTGATCCCAGTCTTCATTTACTCAACCATGTTGAAGTTTTTTAGCTAGGTTGTCTGTTTCATGAGCATAGCGCTTTGCCAGTTCCTCAGTTTTCAGTTCTTCTGGTTCCCATTTACGTTTTACTGGCTTTTTCTTCAAACGTTTGAATCTCAGTGAATTCTTCATCAAGACCAGGTTACGATCACTGCCTATGTCTGCAGATGGATAGCTCCTGCAATCTTTTATCTGGTTCCTAAAACGTGCTTTCACTAGAATGTCATCAATCTGTCTCCTCAGGTCTCCAGGGGCCATCCATGTGTATCTTCTTCGTTTGTGATGTTGGAAAAATGTGTTTGTAACAACTAATTGATGCCTCGAGCAGAATTCGATTAGTCGATCTCCTCTTCCATTTCATCTTCCAAGTTCATATTTGCCATCAATTCCTTCCTCAGGTTCTTCACCCACAATTGCGTTCCAGCCCCCATGGCAATCAGGTTTCCATCTCCCTTAACATTTCTCATCGTATTACTTATTTCTTCGTATATTTCGTCAGTGACTGCATCTTCTTCTTTGGATGTTGGCATGTATATTTGTATTATCACAGTGTCCTTTGGTTTAGTTTCAAGTTTGACTAGTATTATTCGAGAGCTATATTGCACATATCCCGTGACATGTGAGCCACAGGTTTTCCTCAAAATTATTCCAACTTCTCCCATTCCTGGTCTATCTTGGTCAGTTCCGGTGTGAATGACTCTGTATTCTCCAGAACAGAAATCACCTGGTTGGGGCCATCTCATCTCCTATATGCCTAGGATATCGATTTCCAATCGTTCCATTTCAAGTTTTACATTTTCTAGCTTGCTACACTGAAGCAGCGTTCTCACATTCCAATTGGCTATGTTAAAATTGGGATTCTTTTCCTTCACGTTGTCTGTATCTTTTGCAGTCCCTACCCGGAGATGCGACTGGAGGACTGTTTTATCTCCAGAAATTTTTACAGGAGCTACTGACATGGTTTGCCGCTGATGCTTGGGATAACCGTAGTTCTTTAATGTGGTGGTTTCCCGTTGTCTTCCACATCCTCTGCCGTTGAACATCAGCTGGTTCCGCCTTTGGAGATGATTTCTCACTTCCATTGCAAGAGGGTACCCTGTCTAGCAACTGCTGGGGTGATGACTTATCCCGGTCATCCCCCAGTCCCTGTCTACGTCAGCCATCACATGAAGCGACGTTGCTCGCTCTCTACCGCGTGGAGGTGTAGATCAGGAGTTTCCCTTCATCGGGTCTAGGACCTTAACGGCATTGCCTAGACTCCTCCAGAACTTTAGAAATAAGAATTGTTTTCGTCAGTTGTCGGATACAAAATATAAAACAAGTGAAGCTCATAACTACATCCACATGTATTCTGCAAAACGTAAAGGAAGCTAGCTGTAAGGTAGCCATGCTTATCTAAAAGGCCAAACAACCATGCACAATAACAGAAGCTTGTTAATGCCCACTTGTAAAGAAATGGTAAACATTTAGAAACTATTACTAAAACTTCAAAAATTCTTCTCTCTGCTGACACAATCTCTGCCGCCTAGTTAGTGACGTGTTCAGCGACGCTGAAGACATTTTGATGGAGAAAATAAAGAGCAGTGTCAATTTTTCACTTCACATCGAAGTGTCCATCTATATTGGCCGTCGCACTCAACTTCTTTCCTGCATACGGTTTGCTGATGGGGATGTAATTGCAAGTAAATCGTTTTTTAGCAAAGCGAGTAACTGGACAAGAAATATTTCGTGCGACTAATGAATACACGGTCCTTAATGAATTAACGTGGAAGAATTGCGTTAGTGTTTATACAGACGGAGCCGCTTACATGATAGGCTGAGTGGAAGAATTCGTGAGAAAAGTAGATGAACGAACTCCTAACTTTCGAACCGACTATTCTCTCATTCTTCGCGAAAACATTATTGTTATCTGTAATTAAGTCCATGAGCACCTTATTATCGTCATCAAGGGGCCATACAGTTGGACACATCTCACAAGAGCCATTTTCAATTGTCTGTATCCACAAATTTAATTAATCAATAAATCCTTTAATCTTATCCATACTAGTCAGAATATTTTCGTTTCTACCTTGCATTTTTCTGCCAATAATAAGGTGCTGACAGACTTAAATAACATTTAGTACCAACATTCTCAGTAGAATTTCGAAAGATGTTTTGGAGAAGGTGTTGAAGATTTTAACTAGGTTTGTGGTTCATTTATGGATTAGAAACTTCTTCTGAATAATTTAGCTTTAGGCTTACAAGTCGAACTGGCAAATTTGAAAGCAGGCATAAGTAAAATCAAAATCTTTTGAAGTGCCTCTGGATACATATTTATTGTCAGTAATCAATGAATACCTAGCTATGTTCGAGATGGCAGTTAATGTTTTATTGCCATTTTCAGCTACATATTGTGTGAACAGGGCTTCTTCACATTGACTGAAAGGGTAATTTTGTTTATCCGGAAATAGCGAAGTAGCTGTACAATAAAGTGTAGCTAAAAGTACATTTCAATCACCTAAAAGTCAGAGGTGTGACCCTCTTTGTTTAAAGTTTCTGAACTTTGGATAAATTAGAAAAACTTTGAGTACCTATTACCAGTATCACAATAGCTGCCATTGAGCATGGAGTAACGTTAGCCTATCGTGTACAGTCTCGATTATAACTGCTGCCTTTAACCCAACACTAAATTTGGATCATCACTCACAGAAAATTGTCCTAGTCAACTTATTTACCTGCAGTTCCATACCGAAAATTACGTCAAGAAATACTAACTTCTATAATCAGATAGGCAATCATTAAATTCTGGCCAGAGTTACTATAAAACGTAGAACTTAAGAACTCCAGGACATTCTTTTCAACTTCTTACGGGAAATAGCGCCATATAACATCAAGAATGACTTCGAAGACTGAACATCAGTTACAATGAAACTCTTAAACAATGCAAGGCTTGATTTTAAGCTGGATAATTATATAAAAATCAGTATTAGGTTTTGAGGGAAATAGAATTGAGAAAGAAACCTTAACCTCTGTAAGGTGGTCGGGTCTATTTTACCCACAAGGATTATTGATGGTGTATCACTTTGAAAATATTTGGTTTTAATAATTTCCCTTCGCTGACTTTCGTTATCACTTATTGAAGTATATAATTTTGGAGCTCTCGTCAGGAATTCACAGAAATAGTACTCCTCAAGCTGTTCAGGTCTTTTTAGACCGTGACTTCTTTCACCTTCATTATTACAGCAAATTTTTACAATATTCATTTTGTCAGCAATGGAACGCATATATGTGCAGAAGGTCAGTTATATAGAAACTAAGTTATTGTTATAGGCGCTACAGTTTGGAACCGCGCGACTGCTACGGTCGCAGGTTCGAATCCTGCCTCGGGCATGGATGTGTGTGATGTCCTTAGGTTAGGTTAGGTTTAGGTAGTTCTAAGTTCTAGGGGACTGATGACCTCAGAAGTTAAGTCGCATAGTGCTCAGAGCCATTTTTTTAAAGTTATTGTTGTTTCGAACAATGAAAGGTCTATTTCTGAGGAAAGGAGGCAAGGTGAAGCGCATGCCGTTGTTACTCGCTGTAACCAAATCAGTTTATAAAATGATTCACTTCTAATCAGGTCACTAGGTTTCTACCTTGACAGTTACATATTTTGTGTTTGTTCTCCAGATAATGAACTCTTTGAGGGATTATGAAACAGCAGACATACTGCAGACCTTTCTGATAGTGATTAACCAGTTTCAGGGGATGAAGATCCATGTTTTAGAATGCATTTCTTTACCTTCAATAGAAGATACAGATGATAAACCAGAACAGGAAATGGTTTCAAAGAATAAATCAGTTGAATGGAAGTCAGAAACCCTACCACAAGTGGGACGCCATTTCGCATATAATATAGTTGATATGACTCCAGGACCAACAAGGTATGCCATTTCTCACATTACAAATGATCACTAAGCTTTCAAATTGCCCCTCCCTCCACCAACCGGAATCATTATCCTGACCAACCCTAATGCTGAACAGTGCAGAGATCACACAATTTAGAGAGTAACGATGTTATTAAAAAAGTTCAAAACGATGTTAAAGAGCTATTCGATTTGATGACCATGAGACAAAGTTACGAGACTTGAGCTTCTGTTAGAAATGGGTAAAGATATTACCTAAGCATTACGATTCCAATATGTTTGTTACAGTAAATGAACAATTTTTTACGTTCAGGAAAACTGCCTTTTCCGCCATTGTATGCCAAGTACACTAGCAAAGTATTGCATCAAGCTTTGGATACTTCGTAACAATGAAGCAAATTATGTGTGGTATATTAAGCCATTGCCGGGAACCTACCATGTAGCGATCCTGTAGAGAACAGAAACCTAACTGTTGTAATTGACTAGTCTTATGGCTTGAAAGCCATAAAATCATCTAATTTTTCACCTCCTACAACCTAGGACAAGTGCTGATGAAGACAAAGATCACTGTGTTTGGAGCTGTGCAAAAAAACAAGGATGGGAACCTTACCAAAACTGTTGCACAAGAGGGGGGATCCTTAGTCCCACATCAATGTTTGTTTTACAACGGACACACAGCGCTTCTGTCATACATGAAAAACAAATGTATTATTCTGAACGCAACACGATGTAAAATCTCAAAGTATTTTAGACTAAAACGCCACGGAATGAGCTGAGGCCACCCTAGACGAGGTGACGGTGAGTTATACAGAAAAGAAGAAAACAAGCAGATGGTCTTTTGTGTTCTTCGATATGATCGACATATCTGCATACACCTTTTATGTGCTATGTAAGACAACTCAGCCTCCATGGAAATCAAACACCATACAGTAGAAAAGTCTGTTAATAGAAACTACTGGTTAGTAGCTAATTGAAGGGCAAATGAAGAAGTGATATGTCTTCTAAGAACGAATATTGCAGAAGAATGTATTGAGAGAATAACATCGTTTGAATCTGCGTCCTCCATATCGGAAGAAAATGATTGTGAGAGTACGAGGAGAGTGGTTTATGTAATGTTTGTGAATCATCCATCAAATACCCAGAACGTTAACTTCCTACACATTCACTGCAACGTTTCTGGAGGCTCATTCCACAATACTGCTTCCACACAAACGTTTCATCAGTACTGGCCTTTAATACCACCTGAATATACGGACGCCGAACAGCTAATTCCACCTTTTACATCTCAGCTGTTAAAGATAAAGATGAAAATCTTGTCTTTCATTGGTAAAGAAATAACCGCTCTATTACACTTAAGGAAACATAACGAGTGTCGTATACACGCAGCATGCTGTATATGAAGACAAAATGAAGAAGAACAATGAGAAGAAAAATACTGTGAAGAAATTGTTAACTAATTGCAGTTGATAAAAACCATCGTGATACAAATACTAACGTCATTACATTAAAAGTATTCGCAGTTGCGAATATAGATAACCGTGAGCAGTAGAATGGAATGACAACAATGAAGATTTGGGTCGGGCCAGGATTCGAACCCGGATTCCCCGCTTATTGCGAATGATCGCTTTACCATTTAGCTATCCGTGCACGATTCATGGCCACCCACAAACTTCCATATGTCGCCGACTATGCGTCGACGACCTGTACTAGTACATCCATTGTGTATATTCCCGTACGGGTGAGACATTTTACTTGAAAGTCGCTTACCCGATGTCGGCGAATAAATACGATATTTTAGTGCCTGTGTTAGTCTGAATACCACACCGGGCAAGCGTCT
Organism: Schistocerca americana; assembly: GCF_021461395.2. Taxonomy (NCBI): domain Eukaryota; kingdom Metazoa; phylum Arthropoda; class Insecta; order Orthoptera; family Acrididae; genus Schistocerca; species Schistocerca americana. The sequence continues at coordinate 347,842,779 of NC_060120.1, forward strand.
TTCAAATAAAATGTCTCACCTGTACGGGAATATAAATGACGGATGTAGGAGTACAGGTTGGCGACTCATGTTTGATGACATATGGAAGTTTGGATCTGGCCGTGAGTAATGCGCAGGTAGCCAATCCTGTTTCGGATTCCGGTCTGGCACAAATTTTCGTTGCCGTCGTGCCATTCTACAGCTGATGGCTGTCCATATGCGCAATTGTGAATACATTTAATGTATCCCATAACGGATGTGGTCGCCGCAGTGCCTGTTTCTTTGGATATGCATGCACGTGCAAAGGAACTTCACATCGTATTCAGAATAACACATGCATTACAACAGCGTACTAACATCATTCTCTGTGAATTCTCATTCGACTTTGCATTGTGTACGAAAGACGTAAACTTACGTACTGAATGTGAGAGACAAAATTCTCGTTGACGGTTCTATTACTCACTTCGAATATCAAAGGCGTAAACCATTTATTCAAGCAGGTTTACCTCACAGAGATTCCCTACGACTGTAATACAGAATGAAAATACTTCCCCCACTGCACTGCGAGAGTCGTCTGAAGAGTTGTACTTTTCATTTCACTTGTTTTCAGAAAAATAATATCGTTTGAATACCCAAATATTTTATCTTGTGCGCAGTCCGGGTATCGCAACGTTAAAGAAAGGGTAAGTATCATTTGCTCCAAATGACGCAATCGCGTTGCAGAATGTTGGCAGGGGAACGAAGTATGAACTAAAAGAAGTTTCAACTGCTGCCTCCTGTTCAGTATGATACTTGAGTTCGTAGAGGATTACAGGAAGATTATTTTAAACTCTCACCAAGAACTTGTACTGAGTTGCAGAAGAATAGACACTAACTGTGTTATATCAGGTAAAACAGGCATCGAGAACTGTGATGTTCTGAGAAATGACAGAAATTAGAGTTTCTTATACATGACATTAAATTAGAGTGTCTATAAGCAATAATCACTATGGAAGATCTCAAAAAATGTTCAGAGTCTGGTATTCCGTCATTGGGATTTAACTGAAAGTGTTGCATCAGAAATTAGTACATGAACGTAGCAAATTAAAATAAACACAGCTCTCGAAACAGTAAAATAGCTAATTTTAGCTTTATAATGAAACAGGAATTTAATTTCCAATGACTGCATAATATTCGATGCAGTTAATATAACAGAAGTGAAGGCATATCTGAATTCGTTTAATATTCCGAATAAAAACGGTCAACCGATTTTAGCACAAAAAATACTGCACGAGCGTATGAAATATACTGTAATTTCCAGTCGCCGTGTGACGAAAAGAGCGGAGTAAGTGGTGGTATAACAACTCCCCTTATGAGTCGAACAAAGTTTTAGAATTGTTCACATCAAGCTGAAGGAACACTGAAATTTTCCGTCATTGATATGAGAACTGAAATGTGAACAAGAACGCTGTTTCTTGTCCAAGAAATACGATACCATGCAGTCTGGTTATTCATGATTCTGTTCTAGGCAACTGCGTAACGAGCTGTACCCTTATGTAAGAGATTTAATGCTGTTATGTAAACAAATAAACATTTTATGTATGAAAGCTGGTGAAATAAAGGAATAATATATACCATTTATTTAATTTTTTTCTGCATCTGTAAGTGTTAAGTGTTTCATGAGGCATGCAAGTTAAATTTGCAAATGTACTGCATGTCTTACCACGTCAAATAATGTGATAACACGAGATGTGATAGATGTGAGATGTACAACAGGTCTTAAAACTTAAAAGAAGCTCCTTGAAGAGGAGAGAGAAGAGGAAGGGAAATGAAATGAAAGCGCCGTTCAGATGAGCTACAAAGTTCATGAAATTCTGCTAGAGAAGCTCAAGTATTGTGGCATGAGTGGGACAGTGCACAAATGGTTTAATTCGTACCTAACTGGAAGAGTGCAGAAAGTTGAAATAAGTAGTTCTCGTAACATGCAAAGATCAGCACATTCCTCAAACTGGGGAACTATCAAGAATGGGGTTCCACAAGGGTCAGTCTTGGGTCCTTTGTTGTTCTTATTATATATTAATGACTTGCCATTCTATATTCATGAAGAGGCAAAGTTAGTTCTCTTCGCTGATGATACAAGTATAGTAATCACACCTGAGAAACAAGAATTAACTGATGAAATTGTCAATACTGTCTTTCAGAAAATTACTAAGTGGTTCCTTGTAAACGGACTCTCACTGAATTTTGATAAGACACAGTACATACAGTTCCGTACAGTGAATGGTATGACGCCATTAATAAATATAGACCTTAATCAGAAGCATATAGCTAAGGTAGAATATTCCAAATTTTTAGGCATGTCCATTGATGAGAGATTAAATTGGAAGAAACACATTAATGATCTGCTGAAACGTTTGAGTTCAGCTACTTATGCAATAAGGGTCATTGCAAATTTTGGTGATAAACATCTTAGTAAATTAGCTTACTACGCCTATTTTCACTCATTGCTTTCATATGGCATCATATTTTGGGGTAATTCATCACTGAGGAATAAAGTATTTATTGCACAAAAGCGTGTAATCAGAATAATAGCTGGAGTCCACCCAAGATCATCCTGCAGACATTTATTTAAGGATCTAGGGATATTCACAGTAGCTTCTCAATATATATACTCTCTTATGAAATTTGTTATTAACAACCAAACCCAATTCAAAAGTAATAGCAGTGTGCATAACTACAATACTAGGAGAAAGGACGATCTTCACTATTCAAGATTAAATCTAACTTTGGCACAGAAAGGGGTGAATTATACTGGCACTAAAGTCTTTGGTCACTTACCAAATAGTATCAAAAGTCTGACAGATAACCAACAAGTATTTAAGAAGAAATTAAAAGAATTTCTGAATGACAACTCCTTCTACTCCATAGAGGAATTTTTAGATATAAATTAAGAAAAAAAAAATATTAAAAAAAATAATTAAAAAAATAAAATAAAATAAAATAAAAAATAAAGAAAAACAAAAAACACAAAAAAATAAAGTTGTTATATTAACTTAAGTATGTTGTTAAATTAACCTAATTATGTCATGTACTGGAAAATTCGACTCGTTCCACATCATTACGAAATATCGTATTCATGATCCATGGAACTAGTATTAATCTAATCTAATCTAATCTTTCAAAGTCCTTGAGCCTTTTCACTGGTGGTGATTTAGCAAAAGAAGACTTCATAGTTCCAGCTGCAGGCTGAACACTTCCTCATATGATAACAGTCATGACAAGTATTCATCACACATAGTAGACTACGTTCACAGCCATCTTGCATAATCTTTGAAGAAAGTTCGTTGCATATTCTTTAGCGCTCTATGAGTGTATAGATATCACAGGCACAAATCTGGATGTGATATTCTAAGCAGCGTTGAAGAAAACGTTCGTTTTTCGTGGTTTTGATGCAAAAACTCTCAGTATCCATTTCGCGATGGTCTACAGCTTGGAGTAATTTATCCGCAATGTGGCAGGGAACGTAAAAACTGTGAAGATTATTTCAAGGATATCCCTCAGGGTACATTTCTTGGTTCATACAAGTCCCTACAAGGATCCCCATCCTATTCGTTTTGACGATGGAAGTAGTGCAGTACTCCCTACTCGCAAGCCTGCGCTCACCGCCTGGAAGTCCTGGTTCGCGAAGTGAGACGTGCTTTAATGTGGCACTCGTGATGAACTGAGTGTGCGAATGCAACTGTGAGACTGGCATCAGTGTTGATTTAACAGTGTTTGTGTTTTTGAGGAGCCAATAAGCTAGGGCCGGCCATGGCGAGCCAAACCGCACGCGTGCGCGATGTGCCGGTCACGTGCGAGCTGCGGCTCGGCCCATCTCAGCATCGCTTGGTTCATCTCGGGTTCGCTCGGTCCTTCTCGGAAGTACACGGTACAGCGCGACGCTTCATGTGGCAGTGCGATGCAATGTGAAGCAGCACTCTCTCTTACGGCACATGGTGTGGTATTTTTCGAGATGCAACACTTGTACTTTTCGCTATTTTCTTATGGTTTAAAGGAAAAGTGAAGGAACAGTGGTTGTTGGAATAGCACATGGAAATTACAGTTCTTGCTCGAAAAAAAAAGGGTGAAAATTCTCAGTGTCTGTTACGCAGTCTCATATTCGTTGGCACCACGAACATGCTGGTGCACCTAAAAGAGTGTAGCACTTCACAGGAAGCAGATCTCAGCGTGAGTACCCATGAAAATCATTGTGTTCGTGCTGTTTATATCTGCACCTATTTGGATCTGAAAATTCAGTGTGTTCACAGTCCTGTTTCTTCTTTTTAGCCGGAAACAAGCTGTAGCGGTCCGTCATTAAAATCAAGCTACAAAATAGCTCTCAAAGTAGCAAGATGTAGTAAATCTTTTCAGCGGTGGCGAGTTCATTAAAGACTGCACTGTTGAAGCGGCGGAACTCCTGAAATGTGCAAATGTTTTCCGAAACTAGTCTTGGAAACTAGCCTCGTGTTTGCTATCGTGGGACACTCAACTGATATACAAGTCACGGGGTGTAATCACGATGCTGTCCAAATCACACCCAAGTGGGTCTATTCTGAAACCACACTACGTTTGTAACACAAGCTTATAATTCCATTGACGTAAATCCTACCTTGGGTGACTAGCTACTCATATAATTTACTCATTAAAGTAATTGATCGAAGTTCCCCTCCAAAAATGATCATGGGAAGTGATTCTGGTGAGTGTGACTGTTGAACAAATAAATGCCGTCCAAAGATTTACAACTGCGTTCATTTTCTATGTATGGAAGACATGAATTTATAAATAAATGTAAGTGTCGTGTGACTAGGGCCTCCCGTCGGGTAGACCGTTTGCCTGGTGCAAGTCTTTCGATTTCACGCCACTTCGGCGACTTGCGCGTCGATGGAGATGAAATGATAATGATTAAAAGAACACAATACCCAGACCCTGAGCGGAGAAAATCTCCGACCCAGCCGGGAAACGAACCCGGACCCTTAGGATTGACAGTCTGTCGCGCTGACCACTTTTTTTCTCATTTTGTTCGTTTTCGTTCGTTGCCTCTGCTCGGGGTGGACGTCGTAAGACACCCGTTTTAAGTTCGTCGATGATCTGCTAACTCAGTTTTTTTTTATTACAGAGGGCAGCTAACCCTGTGAGAGAACACGCTGAGCTACCGTGCCGGCTTCCCACTCATCTACCGGGGACGGACATTGTTCAAGGAGCACTCATGTGTATGATCGTAAACGTAACGTGCCAACAGACCTCATCTGATAAAGGTGTTGGCAAGAACCTTGCACGAAAGAGACTGCATGGAACCTAGTATGGTTCTCTACTAACAGAAATGGGAACAAAGAGAACAGATAAAATGTATAATATCGCTAAACAAATAGGTAATCAGATGCAGTACCATAATCAGATGCAGTACCACGATATTTCTTAAGGAGGCAAATTGGTTTACGGATGCAATCTCTGAGAAACGTCAACATGAATTTTGGGTAGCTGAAAAATTAACATAAACCCCACGGGCCTAATCTCCGTCTTGGAGAATGATTGGAGCGCGAGCGCGAAAAACCCCTGAAGTCTTTCTGCAGGTGGCTGGACAAGTGAAACTGAGAATAAAATTACTCTGCAGCAAGATCGCCAAAGTACGCGACCGACTCCTGTGACGGCCAGGAACCAACAACAACTCAAATTCTCTTCCGACCTACACCCAGAGAGCCTGTGCCAGAACTCGACCAGTTGTCACCGAATAACAACGCTTTTGCCAGTTATCACCTTGCAACAAATTCGTCCAGACTCCCACAACCATACTCCGTCAAACCAGGCGCCAATACCACTCCTTCTAACCGATTCCTTATGGTGAGTGTCAAAGTGTGCTGACGTAATATTCGAGCAGCCTATCACAGCCTCGACCAGGGACTTACATGGGAAGTTTTCTGGCAATGGATGGTAATTGGGGTGCTACTTGTGACACCATTCTGTTGGCTCTGCCGAGGACCTTGGCGACCATTTCTCCAAAGCGTCCCAAACAGTAGCGCAGCCGAGCTGGCGCAATCCTGCCCAAAATATGAGGCTTTCACAAGAAAACTTCCTCCAGCCATTGCAAAAATATCGAGCATCCATCCTTCTGGATCATGAGACAAGACTTCAAAAGAGAAAAACGCCAGTCACGGGTCGGGACTCTGCCCACAATACCTAGTGACCGAATGCTACCCCACCTTCTGACCGTTCGTTGCTATTATGAGCGGTTGGCCTCCTCACAGCCCAGAAGTTCCCGTTCATTTCCCGTGTAAAATGGACATAATTATGATGTACATGCATCCCACACCAGACCATGTGCATGCCGATGCGATTACCTACTTTGTATGTAATACAATAGCAAAATGGCATTAATTTGCATGTATCCAAATTAAGGCTGTAGAAACGCAAGACAGGCTGGTTAGATAGTCCTCAACAAGTGTCTGAAGAGGCCAGAGGGCCCGCCACACTGCAGTCTGTCTCGACAAACAATAATTCGCTGCATAGCTGTCATGGCAGCGGATGTCTACAGGCAGTTAATTGACAATCCCAGCAATTTTATTGCATTCTCAATTTCTTCGATCAAGTATATTTCGCGCAATCCGCACCGTACTTTTGACTTTATATACAGTTTATATGGTATGATATTTTAATGAACTGTATATTGCCTATTGTTGCGAGCACAACAGATAAAATGAGAGTCTCACTATTAGTTTCTGCAGTTGAAAATATTTTAACTTCGTACACCTTGATCTACTACGCGGGGATGCGCACTACACTTGCAAACTGTTTTCATATAACCCAGGTCTGGCTTGTTAGAAATGGAACACAGTATCATTACTGCAACTAATTATGAAATTAAACGTGTCCTTCTCCACTTTCATGCACTGAAAATTACTCTTATTACACGTACAGAAGTTACAGTATGCTATGTTCGCTAAACGTAAGAGCTGCAGTGTATTTTTTAATATATGAACACTAATGATTGCCACGACTAACACGAGAGCATGAGACAAAAAATGAAATTTGGTTTTTGTATTATTCGCAAGAACAGGTTTCATCACAGCAGTCTTTGATATCACACAAATAAAATTTTATTGCACTGAATTACTTAAATTATTTACCTTACTGGTATTGTAATAGCAGTTGTCCATGTCCACTTGACAATGGCATAATAAAATCCAACATTCACCTCTGAGGTCTCCGGTAAGCTGAATGAAATAATTTTAATGGAGCGTTACCTGCCCGCTTAATTCTTGGAAAACTGCTTTCATTCAATTTAATTTGAATTTGCGGCGGCAGCGGCTCCAGCGATCGCTGCACAGCTCTGCGTCACGAAAAATTCTAAATATGCTGAAAACGGCTAAAAATGTGGAATGAAATACTGGGCACGCTAGCAATAAATTACTACAAGTATTTTTAACAATTTCTATATTCAAAAATCAACTTAAATTTAAAGTACACACCTTTTTCATTCATCAGCCTCCAATGGCGTCTTTCTCGAAAAAGGAACAAAAGAAAACTAACCAAGCATTCAATCGAACGTTACAGGCTCTTACGACTTTAACGGCTACAAGAAGACAGACACAGTAATGTTTTAACCTCCACTATTTATTGGCAATTTAACATGTATATTTGTTATCTTTTTTAATTATCATTGTCTGTTTCGATTTCTACACTGGCTAACCACAGACGTTATTTGCAAAATATAGATCCATAATTATTGCACAAACATCAAAATGAAAAATATTATTTCTTTTTTACATAGTCTACACAATCGACAGTCGATAATACAGAAATTAAATAGTAATAATAATATTAATAATAATAATAATAATAGGCCCGGGAAAAGAATAGGCCTCCGGTATATTCTGCCAGTCGTAAAAGGCGACGAAAAGAACAAACCGCTAATAGGGCTAACCCCCTTTTTAGTGTGATTAGTTGGTTCAGGACAGAACTAAAGAAGCCTCGGACAAGCGCCGTCATGGTCGGGGACGACGCTTGAACCCTATGCCCGCCCACAATGGTAACGACACTGCTAGCCAACTGGAAAATGATTTAAATCCAAATAGAGGTGTTTTGCAGGATATGCTTCCTGCAACCACCCTAGAAGGAAAACAAAGACAGAGGATGAGATGGTCAGATGAAGTTAATCGACACCTCATGTTCTGTTATTACCAAGCAACAAACCTAGGAACCAACACAACTGGATACAGATCACAAGTATACACAACATTTATTACCAGATACCCAGAATTAAAATTTTTAACAGAACAACGACTAGCTGATCAGATCCGTGTAATAATAAAAAATAACAGGATACCCCAGTCAGAATTAGAAAACATCAAACAACAAGTACAACAAATACTGGAACAAAATAATGTGCAATCAGAAGAAGAAGAAAATACAGTAATGGACTCAAACATCCCAGAGCAAACAAACAAAGAACATCACGCACCAATTAAACAATCAGAGGAAAACGAAATCTTAAGACAGCCACCAGAACAAGCACAAATAGAACACGAAGTGACACAGATGTTAGATATAGAAGAAAAATTTCAGCTAACATATATAGAATACAAAGACACAAATACAGACATTAGACCATTCTTGCATAAACCACCAAATAACCCACAAGTCGAAACAACAATAAAAACTATCAACACAATCATACACAACAAAATAAATGAAAACACAACTATGGAAGAGTTACAACTACTGGTTTATATAGGAGCACTCACTACACTAAATATACACACTAGGCAGAGATCAGAACCAACCAACACACAGAAGAAACCCACAAACCCAGCATGGCAACACAGGCTACAGATCAAAATAGAAAAACTGAGAAAAGACATCGGACAGCTAACACAATTTATAAGAAATGAAATCTCGGAAAAAAACGAAAAAGGTTAGGTAAAATCTCACAACAAGAAGCGACAGAGCAATTAGATGAAAAGAAGCAGAAATTACAAGCATTACCCAAACGACTCAGAAGATACAAAAAAAGTGAAAATAGAAGGAAACAAAACCAAACATTCAACACAAACCAAAAGAAATTTTACCAGACAATAGATAACACACACATTAAAATAGACAATCCACCAAACATAACAGACATGGAACACTTCTGGAGCAACATATGGTCAAACCCGGTACAACATAACAGGCATGCAAGATGGATACAAGCAGAAACAGACACATACAAGATGATACCACAAATGCCTGAAGTGATAATTTTGCAACATGAAGTCACCCAAGCAATTAATTCTACTCACAATTGGAAAGCCCCTGGAAATGATAAAATAGCAAATTTCTGGTTAAAGAAGTTCACCTCAACACATTCACATCTAACTAAATTATTTAACAGTTACATTGCAGACCCATACACATTCCCTGATACACTTACACACGGAATAACATATCTGAAACCTAAAGATCAAGCAGACACAGCGAACCCAGCTAAATATCGCCCCATAACATGCCTACCAACAATATACAAAATATTAACTATGTGTCGTTAAACAGAAATTAATGACACATACAATACAGAACAAAATTATAAATGAAGAACAAAAAGGCTGTTGCAAAGTAGCACGAGGATGTAAAGAGCAACTGATAATAGATGCAGAGGTGACATATCAAGCTAAAACTAAACAAAGGTCGCTACACTACACATACATTGATTACCAAAAAGCTTTTGATAGTGTACCCCACTCATGGTTACTACAAATATTGGAAATATACAAAGTAGATCGTAAATTGATACAGTTCCTAAATATAGTAATGAAAAATTGGAAAACCACACTTAATATCCAAACAAATTCAAATAATATCACATCACAGCCAATACAGATTAAGCGTGGAATATACCAAGGAGACTCATTAAGTCCTTTCTGGTTCTGCCTTGCTCTGAACCCACTACCCAACATGCTAAATAATACAAATTATGAATACAATATTACTGGAACATACCCACACAAAATCACACATTTGCTATACATGGATGATCTAAAACTACTGGCAGCAACAAATCAACAACTCAACCAATTACTAAAGATAACAGAAGGATTCAGCAATGATATAAGTATGGCTTTTGGAACAGACAAATGTAAGAAAAATAGCATAGTCAAGGGAAAACACACTAAACAAGAAGATTACATATTGGATAACCACAGCGACTGCATAGAAGCGATGGAAAAAACGGATGACTATAAATATCTAGGATACAGACAAAAAATAGGAATAGATAATACAAATATTAAAGAAGAACTAAAAGCAAAATATAGACAAAGACTAACAAAAATACTGAAAACAGAATTGACAGCAAGAAACAAGACAAAAGCTATAAATACTTATGCCATACCAATATTGACCTACTCATTTGGAGTAGTGAAATGGAGTAACACAGACCTAGAAGCACTCAATACACTTACACGATCACAATGCCACAAATATAGAATACATCACATACATTCAGCAACAGAAAGATTCACATTAAGCAGAAAGGAAGGAGGAAGGGGATTTATCGACATAAAAAACCTACATTATGGACAGGTAGACAATTTAAGAAAATTCTTTCTAGAACGAGCAGAAACAAGCAAAATACACAAGGCAATCACTCATATAAATACATCGGCTACACCACTGCAATTTCATAACCACTTCTACAACCCTTTAGATTACATAACATCAACAGATACGAAGAAAGTAAATTGGAAAAAGAAAACACTTCATGGCAAGCACCCGTATCATCTAACACAGCCACACATCGATCAAGACGCATCCAACACATGGCTAAGAAAAGGCAATATATACAGTGAGACAGATGGATTCATGATTGCAATACAGGATCAAACAATAAACACCAGGTATTACAGCAAGCATATTATTAAAGATCCCAATACCACAACGGATAAATGCAGACTTTGTAAACAACAAATAGAAACAGTAGATCACATCACAAGCGGATGTACAATACTAGCAAATACAGAATACCCCAGAAGACATGACAATGTCGCAAAAATAATACATCAACAGCTTGCCTTACAATATAAACTTTTAAAACAACACGTTCCTACATACAAGTATACACCACAAAATATACTGGAGAATGATGAATACAAATTATACTGGAACAGAACCATTATAACAGATAAATCAACACCACATAACAAACCTGACATCATACTCACCAATAAAAAGAAGAAATTAACACAACTAATCGAAATATCCATACCCAATACAACAAATATACAAAAGAAAACAGGAGAAAAAATTGAAAAATACATCCAACTGGCTGAGGAAGTCAAAGACATGTGGCATCAGGATAAAGTTGACATCATACCAATTATACTATCAACTACAGGAGACATACCACACAATATCCACCAGTACATCAATGCAATACAGCTACATCCAAACATATATATACAACTACAGAAATCCGTAATTATTGATACATGTTCAATTACCCGAAAGTTCCTAAATGCAATATAACACATACCGTACAGTTAAAAGGAAGTGACGCTTGATCAAGGTCCGCGTCACTCCATTTTTAACCGGACTTAACGTCTGAGAAAGTGAAGATAATAATAATAATAATAATAAAATAATAATAATAATAATACAGAAAAATGTTTCTATTTTTCAGATATATTACAACGATTTTGTGAATGTCTTGCCAAGAGACGTCACATCTATCGATATTTCGATCACGGCACAACTTGCAATTTGTGTTCTTGGATACAACAACAATTTGTATGTGACAGAGAAAGTACAGATTTGGTGCTACTGAAAGACGCAACGAGAGAGATCGGCTTGCTGAAAATTGTTGAAGAGCCAATTGAAGCCGTTGGCATGATATGGAACCTGTTGGTCTCTTTTACCGCCGACAGAGCGCCAGCAATGCAAGGGACACAAAATGTGCTCGTAGCATTGTTGCACAAAAGGTATGATAGTCAACAGACTGTCTGTACGGAATTCACTGTTTTGTGCATCAAGGAGCAGGAAAAGAGCACTTCATGAAACTGGTGGACTGAATGGTAAACTATCTAAGGTCACCTGGGTTATTACATCGCTGCTTTCAATAGTTTTTGATGCATCTGCAGGGAAAGTATGAAGATGGTATAATACGGAGAAGTCTAGGAGCATCCCTGAAACGATTTTTCGAGTTATGACTTGTTTTCACATAAAACTTCCGGTACAGGCGGTGATCGATGTATAAAACTCTACTCTGACGTTTCGTCTCCGACTTCGGGATACATCTTCCGAGGTAAAGTTCGCCGCTTTACCTCTTAGGATGTCTCCCGCAGTCGGAGGCCAGACGTCAGGGGAGAATTTTATACATCGATCACGGCCTGTCGGCCCGGAAGTGTTAAGTGAAGACAATATCGGTCGTGAAAGCCTACGTTGTGAGATTTGCTGTTTACAATTTTTGAAGGGAAAAGGAAAACAGGAAGACACATTAGAAGATCCGGAACGGATTGCAAGCCTCGCATTTTTATCGACTTGACTGCTCACTTGAATACCCTCAATAAGACGTTGGAAGGCGAGAAGCAGTCAATACCTGGTGTAATGGGAGAGGTGGATGCATTTAAAATGAAAATCACTTTGTGGAAGGGACAACTTCTGGTAATGAAAACCATCCATTTCCCTAAGCTGTCTGATGTTAAGGAATATGCAAATTTTGAATAATTCATTACCATGACAGGAGAAATACAGGAACAATTTTCGAATGGTTTTCATGACACTGCCACCCTAGCATCTGCTTTTGAGTCGTTTTGAAGATCACCTGGCATATCAGTTGAAAGCGCTCTGTTCATTTAAAGAAGGGACTATCGAGCTAAGGTGTAATTCCCGATCAAAAGACACATTCTATTGCGTTAAAACTGTCCAGGAGCTCTGAGAAGGCTTTCCCCGGGAAGAGTTTCCACTTGTCAACAACGAGGCTACAGTAGTGAAATATATGTTTGGATCAACTTACGCTGAGATAAAGAAAGTCATCGGATAGCGATTGCACATATACATATGGCGGTAGCATTGCATACACAAGATATGAATGGGTAGCACTTCAACGGATCTATCATTTTTACTCATAAGATTCATTTCAAAAGATTTCCAACATGATTATGGCCGCATGAGCTGAGTTAACAGACTTTGAATGCGGAATGGTAGTTGGAGCTAGACGTAAGGGACATACTATTTCGGAAATCGTTAGAGAATTTAGTTTTACATGATCCACAGTATCACGATTGTGCTGAGAGTACCAAATTTCAGGTGTTACATCTCGTCACGGACAATGCAGTGGCCGACGGCTGTGACTTAACGACCGAGAACAGCAGCGTTTGGGCAGAGCTGTCAGTGTTAATGGACAAGCAACACTGCGTGAAATAACGGCTAAAATCTGTGTGGAACGTACGATGAACGTATCCGTTAAGACAGCGCGACCAAATTTGGCGTTAATGGGCATGACAGCAGACGACCGACGCTAGTGCCTTTGCCGACAGCACGACATCACTTGCAGCGCCTCTCCTGGGCTCGTGACAATATCATTTGGATCCTAGACGCCTGATCAGATAAGTCTCGATTTCAGTTGGCAAGAACTAATGGCAGGGTTCGAGTGTGGCTCAGATCCCACAAAACCATGGACTCAGATTATTAACAAGGCACTATGCAAGCTGGTGGTGGCTCCATAATTGCGTGGACTGTGTTACATCGAATGAGCTGGGCGCTCTGGTCCAACTGAACCGATCATTGACTGGAAACTGTTATGTTCGCCTACTTAGAGACCGCTTGCAGCCATTCAACGACGGAATTTTTGTGGATGACAATGCGCCCTGTCACCAGTCCTCAATTGTTCGCGACTAGTTTGAAGAACATTCTGGAAAATTCGAGCGAATGATTTGGTAACCCAGATCGTCCGATTTGAATCCCATAGAACATTTGTGGAACATGATCGAGAAGCTAGTATATGCACAATATCCTACACCGGTAACAATTTCGCAGTCATGGACGGCTACAGAGGCATCATGACTCAGTGTTTCTGCAGAGGAGTTCTAACGACATGATGAGTCAATCTACTCCGAGTTGCTGCACTACGTCGGGCAAAAGGAGGTGCGACACGATATTAGGAGGTACCGCAGTGACTTTAGTTACCGCGGAGTACGTACGTGAAAGATTGTTTTCGTTAATGAAACTAAATAAGTCACGATTACGTGGCGGTCTCCTGACGACAATGAACGGCCTGCGCGTGTCTGTATGCCATCAGTTTGTATCAGATATCACTTTTATTATGTCTTCAGTGAACCGAAAGTAATTAGATAATGATGGAAACTGTGTTTTGTTTGTGACGTATTTTTTTGAAAATTACATCCATGGCACTGTCGGTAGAGAAGCACTAGATTTTTTTTTCCTTTCACGTGGGGGACAAGGAGGGAGCCTCCACTATTTCAGATAAGAGACCGAGAATCATCTGTCAGATAATGCCGGCGTCCCCCGGAAACGTTGCAACAAAGGCAACGGCCAATCCTTCCAATACCGGAAAAGCAAAAAGAATGGGTCCTTCTCAGAGCCAACTCTGACGATTGCAAGCCTAAACGTAGAGGGTATCACCAAAAACAAACAACAAATCATATCACAACTTTGCCCCACGCACGAATGGGACATGCTGTGTATAGAAGAAACACACAAGAAAGAAGGGGCAATAAGACGAGAAATAGGAGGAATGAAATTAGCCATAGAAGATCCACATCCTAAATACGGCAGCGCTGTCTTCACAAAACCTGAGATGGCCATAATATCAACTAACAGAACTACATACAATAACATAGAATTACTGACTGTCGAGTGTAGCACCCTCACCGTAACGTCAGTATACAAGCTGCCCGGAGAGAAGTTCAACTTGACTTTGCCGCCAAACTTCAACAACCAGAAAACACAGTTCATCTTAGGAGACTTCAACTGCCACAGCACATCATGGGGCTACAAACATACAGACGACAACGGACGTAAGTTAGAGCAGTGGGAGGAAATAAATAACTTACCCCTGATCCATGATCCCAAGGTACCATGCTCGTTCAGCAGCAAAATCTGGAAGCGCGAATACAACCCTGATATTTGTTTTGTAAGCGCAAACGTGGAAGACCGATGCTTAAAAACTGCATACGCACCTCTTCCTAAAACACAACACCGACCTATCGGAATCAAAATATACGCTGTTTTGAGAACAACGAAAAAAATTAATTGTTGGTAAGGCGGGTACCAGGTTGAGATTCATTGGGAGAGTGCTTAGAAAATGTAGTCCATCAACAAAGGAGGTGGCTTACAAAACACTCGTTCGACCTATACTTGAGTATTGCTCATCAGTGTGGGATCCGTACCAGGTCGGGTTGACGGAGGAGATAGAGAAGATCCAAAGAAGAGCGGCGCGTTTCGTCACCGGGTTATTTGGTAACCGTGATAGCGTTACGGAGATGTTTAATAAACTCAAGTGGCAGACTCTGCAAGAGAGGCGCTCTGCATCGCGGTGTAGCTTGCTCGCCAGGTTTCGAGAGGGTGCGTTTCTGGATGAGGTATCGAATATATTGCTTCCCCCTACTTATACTTCCCGAGGAGATCACGAATGTAAAATTAGAGAGATTAGAGCGCGCACGGAGGCTTTCAGGCAGTCGTTCTTCCCGCGAACCATACGCGACTGGAACAGGAAAGGGAGGTAATGACAGTGGCACGTAAAGTGCCCTCCGCCACACACCGTTGGGTGGCTTGCGGAGTATCAATGTAGATGTAGATGTAGATGTAGATGTAAAATACCATTCCGCAGACGCTTCAACTTCAAAAAAAGCTAAATGGACAGAATATGCTGTGGAACTGGATGCAGAAATAAAAAATCTACAACCAATTCCAGAAAATTATCAAACTGTCGTAGAGACCCTCCAAAAGATTTCTTGAAGACGCATACCCCGAGGCTGCAGAGAGCATTTCATCCCAGGTCTCTCTGACGAATCAAAGAACATCCTGAGGGAGTACGAAATGCTTTACGAACAGGACCCCTTTAGTGAAGAAGTAGTCCAATGTGGAGAAACACTAATGGAAATGATTAGTGAATCAAGACAAAGGAAATGGGTCGAAACTCTGGAAAGAATGGATATGACCCACAGTAGCAAAGTCGTTTGGAACTTAATAAAAAAACTTAATTGTGACTTTGGGGCAGCTAAACAATGCTCTTCAGTAGCACCCAGTCAAATTGCCCAACAGCTCCTACTAAATGGAAAACCCAACAAGAAATGTCAGAAAATAAAAATCAGCAGAATTCAGAGTCAAGCATGTTTGAAATACCATTTACCATGAAAGATCTTAATCATGGAATGAACTCAATGAAAAACGGGAAAGCAGCGTGAGGCGACGATATATGTGTGGAACAGATCAAACAGCTCGAACCTAGTGCCAAGCAATGGATCCTGCAGCTCTTTAATCATTGCTTGAAAACGTGTAAGATCCCAAAGATGTGGAGGAAATCAAAGGTAGTGGCGCTACTACAACCTGGGAAAGACGCAGGTCAACCGAAGAACTACCGCCCAATAGCACTCCTGTGCCATCTGTACAAACTGTACGAACGAATAATCCTAAACTGAATAGCAAATGTTGCAGACCAAAAGCTCATTCCCCAACAGGCTGGATTCAGACCCGGGAAATCATGCACCAGTCAAATCCTAGCACTCACAGAACACACAGAGGAAGGGTTTGAAAACAAACAAATAACAGGTGTAGCACTGGTGGACTTAAGTTCTGCATACGACACCGTCAACCACAGAAAGCTCATGGAAAAACTGTACTGTACATTTAAGGATTATCAGTTCACAAAAATCATTGACTCTCTGCTGCAAAACAGACAGTTCTATGTAGTGCTGGACGGAAAAAAAAGCCGATGGCCACGACAAAAGAACGGTCTCGCCCAGGGCAGTGTGCTGGCCCCCCTCCTATTGAACCTACACACCAATGATCAACCAGCACCGGAACGCAATGCCCATTTCTTGTATGCCGATGATCTGGCCATTACAGCGCAAGGAAATAGCTTCGAGGAAGTAGAAGGGAAATTAGAAAGCTCGCTACACGTAATGTCTCAATACTACAAAGAGAACTCCTTCAAACCAAATCCATCTAAGACACAGGTTAGCGCTTTCCACCTCCGCACAAAACAGGCAAACAGCAAGCTGAACGTCACCTGGAATGGCAACAAACTGGACTATACGGACAAACCAACATACCTTGGTGTCGTGCTGGATAGATCACTGACGTACAGATATCACTGTGAAAAAACCTGCCAAAAGGTTGCTGCCAGGAACAATATTTTAAGAAAACTGACGAATTGTAAATGGGGAGCTAGTCCGACTGTATTACGAACAACTGTTCAAGCACTTTGCTTCTCCACGGCAGAATATGCGTGCCCTGTATGGTCCCGATTCACACATGCCAAAAAAGTCACTACAGTCCTTAATGAAACATGCAGGCTAACAACAGGATGGATGAAACCCACTCCACTTGGGAAAATATACAAAGCAGCCGGATTCTCATCTCCTGAATCCCGAAGAATTGCGCACGAACATACAGAAAAATTTAAACAGATTTTCGACGAGCGCCACCCGCTGCATGGTTCTTCATGTGGACGTAGCAGACTTAAATCCCGCAAGAGATTTCTCACTAGTGAATTGAACGAGCCTCCGAAGGACTACCCTGCCTCACGAGAAATACCCAGTGGCAGTACATCAAGCTGGAAGATTTGGAGAACACTGAACCGCATCAGAACAGGCGTAGCACCAATTAAAGCAAACCTAGTCAAATGGGGCTTCAAGGACGAAGGAGACAACAAATGCGACTGTGGTGAAGTTCAGGGTAGGGAACACCTTCTGCAGCGTTCCATCTGCCCCACAAGGTGTACCCGTGACGAACTATGGCTTGAGAAGAGAGAAACATTGGACTTGGCCCGACATTGGGCTGAAAGGCTTTGAAACAAATCTCCGGACACGAAAAAGTAAAGTAAGTCCTTTCACGTGTAGTTGCGATAATTTATTCCATTCCTAATGGCGTGCTATAGATATTATTTATTTTGGCTCTTTTTTCTGTATTTCAGTTGAAATTTTGTATGAATTTTACATGGAACAATGTGGCTCACGATCTCATCGCCCGAATGTACGTACTGCGGACGACAGTCTATGAAATTCAAGTCTGTTTTCTCTCTGCGGTAGAATCAGCCGACGTTCTCCCTCACAAAATAATGACTGTGAGAAACTGATTATTTTAGTTTAAGAAAGAAGGAGTTAGTGGAATCATGAGGATGAAGAATATCACAATCGCAATATTGCTCGGAATATAAGAACTGGAGTCACAGCTTTGTTGGAAACCACAAGTAGGCAAAACATTTATCGCAAGTTTTCTGCGTATTTAAAGTGACTTTAGTGTATTTTTTTTTGCGTTCTGGTAATTGGGCATTAATTTTCTACGAATGAATTACTGAATTCTAGCATTTTTATGAAAACAGGATGGTAATTTTCGAACCGTCCGTGACTCGCTTGTAGCAAATCGTTTTTACAATGGTTTTGCTGCACCTTCTATCTCCTTAGTTGGTTTGATTGTTGTCTCGAAACTTTCCATCAGATGGTATCTCTTGCGCAGAATGGGAGGTTATTTGAATGCTTGTGCGTTGCTGTTGATGGGTCTTGGATTGCAGGGCCTGGGTTACGTGGCGGCTCCCCGAGAGTTGACGTGGCGTATGATGACGGCGGAGCAGCTGGCTGTGGTGTGTTCAATGTGGCTGCCACGTAAGTAATAGCGAGGGCCGCTTTGTGACTGCTGGAAGCATGTATGTCTCGAAGAGCTCTGTCAGCACCCTGAAGACATGTCGATGTGCAGCGTGGTATTTTGGAAATCCGTGGTGCGGAGTCCCGTGGAGCCTGCGGCGAGTTACCGACATTGTGTCGGACTATTACGACAGTCTTGTCAATTATTTTTCACTCCGGTAGCTTTTGGCTACCATATTATTGCTAAGCGGACTTGAGGACTAAGCTGTGGTGTGGTGACTCCCTCCTTTCAGGTTCTCCAGAAACCGGTGAGTTATTGTGTTTAATATACTGTTCCCATGCTCTGGTTACTTCTAATTCGGTCCTTGTTTAGCATATATGTGCTTTCCCTTATGTGTGGTTCAAAAATGGCTCTGAGCACTATGGGACTTAACTTCTGCGGTCAGCAGTCAACTAGAACTTAGAACTATTTAAACCTAACTAACCTAAGGACATCACACACATCCATGCCCGAGGCAGGATTCGAACCTGCGACCGTAGGGGTTTCGCGGCTCCAGACTGTAGCGCCTAGAACCGCTCAGCCACACCGGCCGGCCCTTATGGTAACAAATGTATGTTTCAGGTATTTCTGTCCAGATGTTCTGCTCTGTTTAATACATTGTAAAGGCCACATTGGAGACTGATATTTTAAAAAACGCACCGAGCAGCCGTCTGACAGCGGGCTTGTATCTGTGTGTTATTACTCAAATTGCATGAACACAGTGGTACATACATGCAGTAAGAGCCTGGCCTACATTGGCAACATCACGACATGGAGCACCCTCCATGTGTGTAATCACAATATGTGTAGCATGCTTGCTGTGAAATACTGTTGGTCACCACCTAGAAACCACACATTGTCGATTGCAGAGGAACAGGAATGGATGGACATATTCCTGGGGGGGGGGGGGGCAATACATCTGCCTACTGCCTATGGCAGGTTGCCTTTGCGATTGTCCATAAGGAGCCCCTGATGTGTAGGTTGCCCTGCAGAGCAGGTCGATAATGTAGGTCGATACTATTCTCACACAAACCACCTGTTGTGGAGGGCAGCCAGTGTGCTAGGGGTTTACCAAATGGCACATGCCTCTATCTCCATATATATTAGAGTTAGAGGGTTATAAACTCCTGGAGTTCCTGGAATAATATATATTCTCATCTTCATATATATTAAGATATTACTCCTCAAGCCACTGCACAATCCATAGCATATGGCATATGGTACCAATATTACTGGCATTCTTTCATATTAAGCAATGAAAAAGTTCTGACTATATGCCTCTGCACATGCAGCTACAACAGGCACAGAACATGATATTGAGGTAGGTTAGTAACCTATCCTTGAAGGAATTCATCTTGTACAATGAGCAATAAGTAAAGGAAACCAAGAATAAATTTGGTTTAGTTCATGGATGTTGTTGTTGTGGTCTTCAGTCCTGAGACTGGATTGATGCAGCTCTCCAAGCTACTCTATACTGTGCAAGCTTCTTGATCTCCCAGTACCTACTGCAACCTACATCCTTCTGAATCTGCTTAATGTATTCATCTCTTGGTCTCCCTCTATGATTTTTACCGTCCGCACTGCCCTCCAGTACTACATTAGTGATCCCTCGATGTCTCAGAACATGCCCTACCAACAGATCCCTTCTTCTAGTGAAGTTGTGCCACAAGCTCCTCTTCTCCCCAATTCTATTCAATACCTCCTCATTAGTTCTGTGATTACCCATCTAATCTTCAGCATTCTCCTGTAGCACCACATTACTAAAGCTTCGATTCTCTTCTTGTCTAAACTATTTATCGTCCACGTTTCACTTCCATACATGGCTATACTCCATCCAAATACTTTCAGAAACGTCTTCCTGACATTAAAATCTATACTCGATGTTAACAAATTTCTCTTCTTCAGAAACGCTTTCCATGCCATTGCCATTCTACATTTTATATCCTCTCTACTTCGACCATCATCAGTTATTTTTCTCCCCCAAATAGCAAAACTCCTTTACTACTTTGTCTCATTTCCTAATCTAATTCCCTCAGCATCACCTGACTTAATTCGACTACATTCCATTATCCTCGTTTTGCTTTTGTTGATGTTCATCTTATATCCTCCTTTCAAGACACTGTCCATTCCGTTCAACTGCTCTTCCAAGTCCTTTGTTGTCTCTGACAGAATTACAATGTCATCGGCGGACCTCAACGTTTTTATTTCTTCTCTGTGGACTTTAATACCTACTCCGAATTTTTCTTTTGTTACCTTTACTGCTTGCTCAATACACAGATTGAATAACATCAGGGACAGGCTATAACCCTGTCTCACTCCCTTCCCAACCACTGCCTCCCTTTCATGCCCCTCGACTCTTATAACTGCCATCTAGTTTCTGTACAAATTGTAAATAGCCTTTCGCTCTCTGTATTTTAACCCTGCCACCTTTAGAATTTGAAAGAGAGTATTCCAGTCAATATTGTCAAAAGCTTTCTCTAAGTCTACAAATGCTAGAAATGTAGGTTTGCCTTTCCTTAATCTATTTTCTAAGATAAGTCGTAGGGTCAGTATTGCCTCACATGTTCCAACATTTCTGCGGAATCCAAACTGATCTTCGCCGAGGTCGGCTTCTACCAGTTTTTCCATTCGCCTGTAAAGAATTCGCGTTAGTATTTTGCAGCTGTGACTTATTAAACTGATAGTTCGGTAATTTTCACATCTGTCAACACCTGCTTTCTTTGGGATTGTAATTATTATATTCTTCTTGAAGTCTGAGGGTATTTCGCCTGTCTCATACATATTGCTCACTAGATGGTAGAGTTTTGTCAAGACTGGCTCTCCCAAGGCTGTCAGTAGTTCCAATGGAATGTTGTGTACTCCCAAGGCCTTGTTTCGACTCACGTCTTTCAGTGCTCTGTCAAACTCTTCACGCAGTATAGTATCTCCCATTTCATCTTCATCTACATCCTCTTCCATTTCCATAATACTGTCCTCAAGTACATCGCCCTTGTATAGACCTTCTATATACTCCTTCCACCTTTCTGCTTTCCCTTCTTTGCTTAGAACTGGGTTTCCATCTGAGCTCTTGATACTCATACAAGTGGCTCTTTCTTCTCCAAAGGTCTCTTTAATTTTCCTGTAGGCAGTATCTACCTTACCCCTAGTGAGATAAGCCTCTACAGACTTACATTTGTCCTCTAGCCATCCCCGCTTAGCCATTTTGCACTTCCTGTCGATCTCATTTTTGAGACGTTTGTACTCCTTTTCGCCTGCTTCATTTACTGCATTTTTATATTTTCTCCTTTCATCAATTAAATTCAATATTTCTTCTGTTACCCAAGGGTTTCTACTAGCCCTCGCCTTTTTTACCTATTTGATCCTCTGCTGCCTTCACTATTCCATTCCTCAAACCTATCCATTCTTCTTCTACTGTATTTCCTTCCCCCATTCCTGTCAATTTTTCCCTTATGCTCTCCCTGAAAACCTGTACAACCTCTGGTTCTTTCAGTTTATCCAGGTCCCACCTCCATACATTCCCACCTTTTCGCAGTTTCTTCAGTTTTAATCTACAGTTCATAACCAATAGATTGTGGTCAGAGTCCACATCTGCCCCTGGAAACGTCTTACAATTTAAAACCTGGTTCCTAAATCTCTGTCTTACCATTATATAATCTATCTGATACCTTTTAGTATCTCCAGGGTTCTTCCATGTTCATGGATAACGATTGAAAATTTCAAATTTTGGTGATGACACTGTAATTCTTTCAGGGATGGCAAAGCATGTGGAAGAGCAGTCAAACAGAATCAATAGCATCTTGAAAAGAGATTATATAGTGAACAGCGAAAACCTATAGCAAGGCCAATGGATTGTAATCCAATGAAATCAGACAATATTTCCATCAAAGAGGTGATGCCTATTATTGAATCCAACTTACAGATGCTCTCTCGTCTAGATTCATAAAAATTTACGAATTCCTTCATTTTCTCAGGGTTGTCCTGGACCATAATTATTTTGTCTTCAAAGATACCATATATGAACAAACTGATGGGTCAACCATGTGATCTCCCATTGCCAGTATAATAGGTAATATTTACATCAATCACATTTAACATCAGTTGTTTTCAGCCCACCCACATCTTTAAAGAGTAGTATTCTTCAAAAGATACGTTGATGACATCATACTTTCATATAATGGGACCGACGCCCAGCTGCAACTATTTCAACATGAGTTTAACAAAATGCACCCCAAGATTCAGTGTACCATAGAATACCACACTGGCTTTACACTCCCAGAATGGTAAGGTTCACTTCAACATATTTAGAAAACCAACTACGACTAGTACTATTTTTCATTTCTCTTCAGTTCACCCAAAGCAGCAAAAAATGGCAGCTCTTCGTGCTATGCTTTACCGCGCGGCCAGAGTCCCTGTCTCAAAAGAAAATTACCAGCTCGAGTTGGATACCATTAAATTCATAGCACATGCTAATGGCTACCAGCCAAATGTTGTTCATGTTCTTCATCAGCAAATGCAATCGAAAGGCGCTTCCAACGATCCGTACGGGATTACCCTGTCATCTACTAATAATGTTGTTGTTGTTGTTGTCTTCAGTCCTGAGACTGGTTTGACGCAGCTCTCCATGCTACCCTATCCTGTGCAAGCTTCTCTATCTCCCAGTACCTACTGCAACCTACATCCTTCTGAATCTGCTTAGTGGATTCATCTCTTGGTCTCCCTCTGCTATTTTTACCCTCCACGCTGCCCTCCAATACTAAATTGGTGATCCCTTGATGCCTCAGAACATGTCCTACCAACTAATAAAGATAACTCTAAAAAAAAAAATTGCAGGATCCCATATGTAGGTGTTATATCTGACAGGATTGGCAAATGGCTCAGGAAAGAGGGGGCTATACCCGCCTTCTACACCCCGCGTAAGGTCGGGCACCTATTGAAGCACCACGAAACCAGAGAAGACAATCGCTACGCACAATCGGGCGTCTATCGCATCCAGTGTAGTGAGTGCCCTTCCGCATACATAGGCCAAACTGGCCGTTCCTTTAACATGCGGTTGAGAGAGCATCAGGATCTTAGCAATTCCAAATCCGCTCTTACTAACCACCTGAAGGATCATAACCATTCCATTTCAAATACAATCACAAACTGCAGGATTCTACATATTCAACGTAAGTGCCCGGTTTTAAACATTTTAGAAGAAATAGAAATCATCTACAGTATTTTCCGTGATCCGTCTGGCATTTGGAACTAGCAAACTGCGCTTAAGCATGCAGTCCTGCTGAATAACTTTTCTTTTCTGAAGCAGCGTCCAGCCTCATATCCTTCTCTTTCTGGTACCTGATTACTGTACGCCATACATGTATACTATTTTTTATGGGGTCAGTTTTTTTTGTGGTCTTCAAATAGGCTTAACGAATCTACGGCATATGCCTGTTTACTGTAGTGAGGTCCGTAAGGTCCACCCAGTTCATTTTACATAGCTGTAAAATTGTCCTCCCTTAATAAAAGTTGCATGTTTTCATTTTATCCTACGACTATGGCGCATTATAGTACTGTGGCTTATCTGTGCCCTCACTAACTAAAAAATTTACCTGTCTTTCATTATGTAAAGTGCGTCTCAGATCTTATCTAATGTAAGCCTCGATTAGTTGTTGACTGCTGGTTGCTAGTTTTAAATTGACCCCACTTTTAATGTGTCCTTTTAATGCTTTTGCTGCTAGCTATTAATTGGCATATAACTTTCTGAGAAAATAGACTGTAAGGTCTTGTTGATCAGTAACGAGAGCTTGTAAATGGGAGTGGCAAATGTGCGTGTTCTTTTAACTGACGACTGTGGGGCGTTGGTCCACGTTGCCACTTATATATCCCCACTAAATTTAAATCTTGTTTGCTACTCATGTAAAAGGGAAGTTTCATTGCGCTGTACGGTTTGTATAATAATTTTATGTCGCACCTTCCACTCAGTTTTACTACAGTTCTGGACCGACCTGTTCAATACGCTCCTTTACTCCGCATAATGCACTTTTAACTTATCTCGTGTATTTTTTATGTATTTTTTTGTTTTTTATTCATTTTAACTTTAAACCACTAAATTCAAATCGTGAACGGCCGGGCTAGTGGCCCCGTATTCTTCTCTTCGTCAATAGATGAGAGCACTTTACTACTCTGGTATACCGATTTGCCTCCTCGTTCGCATCCGCTACTCCCCATTCTGCGCTCATAGGTAGCACACCGCGCCTGCTACACGCGGCGCTCGGGGACCACAGCACAACGTTAGTGTCGTGATATCAGTTGTATATATTGCCTACCCAGGCTGTGGCTAAGCCATGTCTCCGCAATATCCTTTCTTTCAGAAGTGCTAGTTCTGCAAGGTTCGTAGGAGAGCTTCTGTAAAGTTTGGAAGGTAGCAGACGAGGTACTGGCAGTAGTAAAGCTGTGAGGACGGGGCGTGAGTCGTGCTTGCGTAGCTCAGATGGTAGAGCACTTGCCCGCGAAAGGCAAAGGTCCCGGGTTCGAGTCTCGGTCCGCCACACAGTTTTAATCTGCCAGAAAGTTTCGACACAGTTCCTGGGCGCATTACGTATCCTCATATCTTAGTCGAGCATAATCGTTTTGGTGGTCTCGATGTTACTGTGCGGGGAGGCATAATGTTGCATGTGCTTACTGACATCCAAATCATTGGACATGCTAGACTCATTGGTCAACGCTATTGTGATATTGTACTCCTTCCCAATGTTCAGGAGTGCATCGGCAATGACTCCATTTTTAAGGGTGACAAGGCGCGACCACATTGAAGAGTGCAGGTGGAGGAGCTCCTGAAAGAAGCGAACATTCGGTTAATGGACCAGTCTTCCTGTTCTCCCGGCTTAAATCCCACCAAGTATGTGCAGTATGTGTTGAGGAAATGCATTGCCCAAACGACCATCCAGCACATGCTGGTGGAGGAATGGAACGCCCTACCATAAGAGCTCGTTACCAAAATTGTGGCCAGTGTGTGTGCACGTTTCAGACCATGCATTCCAGCCCGTGGTGTTCACATGCATTATTAAGAAGCACGTCCCGCCTTCTGTAATTTCCAGGGGAGCCGTAAGTGACGGTGACTTCAGTGCAGTTTTTGTCTTTGAGCAAGAGTGTCATTCCTGTTCACCTCATTGCGTATTTCTTTAGGTTACCTTCTGCACTTTACTGTACTGTAATATACTATACCGTACTGTACTATACTACAGGCCGAAGTGGCGGTTAAAGGCGCTGCAGTCTGGAACCGCGAGACCGCTACGGTCGCAGGTTCGACTCCTCCCTCGGGCATGGATGTTTGTGATGTCCTTAGGTTAGTTAGGTTTAACTAGTTCTAAGTTCTAGGGGACTAATGACATCAGCAGTTGAGTCCCATAGTGCTCAGAGCCATTTGAACCATTTGAACTATACTACACTATAATGTAGGAGGTTGTTCTGTGGATGGTCCGAGCTTTATCGAGCTATGTTACTTGGCAGTGACACGTCATATATAAATTATTACTTTCATCTTTACGTTCTGCACACCGTTAAACCTGTCTGAGTGCAGCATTATACAGAAGTGAAAAGTGGACGAGAAGCAGTTCAGACAGAAAGAGAATAGCAGCTTCGGAAATTTGGTGGTACAAACGATTGCTGAAGATTAACAAATAACGAGTAAGCCAATCGAACTGGGACAAAATAAGTCTTATATTTGACTAGCGAACCAACCCTTCATTACGTGTATAATAATGTGGTTCAAACCGATGTAGATTGCGCTCGATATGCGGAAATGCGGATGCTGCACAGTGGAGAGATGCTTCAAATGGGTCTCCATACTGAAGACCACAGCAACAACACGTATCCTAATGTCTCGTGTCTTATTCTAAACGTTCGTGTGGCAGCCAATTGGGTATCCCAGGAGAGACAGTAAAAATTTTAGGGTGTGATAGTACTGATTAATTCAAATTAAGCATTTCAGATAACAAGTGTGTATGGCAAAGACTTCATAGACTGTCCATTATAATTATCCGGGCTGTTATGCCGTGGTCGGTTGATGAACTGTGTGTCAATTCCCAGAATTGACACAGAATTCATCAACCGACCATGGCATAACAGCCCAGATAATTATAATGGAGATGACATTTCTGGCCGTGAAAGTCTACATTTTAGCTTCATAGACTTCTACTGGTCACCAAATTTAAATGACTTACTTAAATAATTTAACTGAGTAACATTTTTAGAGGTTCAAACCTGCAGGCTGCAATGGCAATACTAAAACATTTAACGAATGAACATACAGATATTGAAGTTTTCTACAGTCTTGGATTCTGCAGCTCGTGCTCTTGCGATGGCGTTCTCGCTTCCCGCGCACGGGGTACCGGATTCGATTCCCGGCGGGGTCAGGGATTTTTCCTGCCTCGTGATGACTGGGTGTTGTTGTGTCGTCTTCATCATCATCATTCATCCCCGTTAAGGTCGGAGAAAGGCAATTTCAAACCACCTCCACTAGGACCTCGCCTAGTATACCGGTGCGGGTCTTCCGCATCGTCCCCTACACTCCTAGGAGTATGGGACCTCATCATCATCACAGTCTTGGAATGTCCTGTGGTCATCGTGCGGAGAAGGATAAGGATAATCTAGTGTAGGAGAATATTCGCTTCGTTTGTTGATCTGATGTCCGCATACAAATTTTTAAATAATCAGTGTCTTTGTTGATATGAAATGGCTGTTTTCTTCTGATTCGTTCAGTTAAATCTAATGCTATCGTTCCTTGGATCTTATCAACCACTGTTCATAAACTTGGAATCAGCTGTGTAGTAAAAGCAAAGTGGCTACCAGAACAAAGCGTGTTTCTGATTAACAATCGATGTGTTGATCGTGGTGTTATCAGCCACCTGCAGTGTTATCTGCTTATCCTGTTGTCATATCTCTCATGTTGGTTTACGAAATACAGTGTAAGGGACGATCAACGAGTTTTCATTCGATGGTCGTACAGTCCAGAATCGGTATGCTAATCAGGTAAAATCGACGTGACCATCGGTACATCATCCCATGGATGCACTTTTCTGAAGAAACTCACTTGGTAAAACTCCGTGTCCTGCTGCGTGAAGAAGTCCATAACTACCTGCAGCGAATCCTAGTCCGACAAGAATCATCGAGCCTTCAAGGTCTTTTTAACGGACCGATAGCTTGATAATCGCATAGGAAGAGATCGGGACTATAGGTCGAGTACTCGAGTGTCTGTCACTTGTCCATAATAGATGAG
Source organism: Schistocerca americana (assembly GCF_021461395.2). Taxonomy (NCBI): domain Eukaryota; kingdom Metazoa; phylum Arthropoda; class Insecta; order Orthoptera; family Acrididae; genus Schistocerca; species Schistocerca americana. The sequence continues at coordinate 347,870,863 of NC_060120.1, forward strand.
GCTGGCTTTCCAGGTCGACCGACATCTTGTGACGAACTGCGACCAACATGGAACTTAGCTCACCATTCCACAACGTTGGTTTTCCACTGACATACTGTCTCACACATATTCCTCATTCTCCGATATATATCTACCGCTGTTTGTCCTTCGGCAGCCAAGAAAAGAATAACAGCACTTTTGGCACTGTCTGGACGCATTTGGTAATAACGTCGCCATAGTTCACAATTCCACATTTACAGCAGGCACGTCGGGAAGACAAGAATGCTGCACCGATCCCTTGCCAATATGTCGTTGGTTGTACACTGAATCGGAATATACGTTGATATACGCTGCAGCAACGCCCTCAGACTGAAACGTTTTGAATAGAACGAAAAACCAGTCAAAGTTGCAATTTTTTTATTTTTCCTGCGATGAGTAGTTTCGGGCAGAGAGCCATTTTCAAATCAACATAACAAAGTGGGAAATGACATTTCCGAAGATGTCAAAAATTGTGGAATGTACATGTACATTGAATATAGTTATCTGTATGCACTGTAATGCTATTTTCGACTTTGTTATGTCGATTTAAAAATGGGTCTCAGCCCGAAACTAGCCACCGAAGGAAAAATAAAATGTTTGCAACTTGGACCTGTTTCTCGTTCTAATGATTAACGTAAGTTGCTGACCCAAGCTACTCCAGCATGCAGGAAGTTCGGAGACGTTTTGATCGTTCCTTATACAATAAGAGAAACTGTGACAGACATGTTAAAAAAGACAGCGTAAAAATATTTTAAGACATACAAAGTGTTTTTTATCACAGCTTCATGTACCGGGTGTTTATAATTAAAATTTCCCTATTTAACACGCTATAACATGGAAACTAATTACTGTACGAGTACCAAACTTACTAACATTAATGTCAAGGACATGGGGAAAGGAAATAATACAGAATCCGTTTAATAGAAACACTTTTAGTCTGCTGCTACGGTACATCATACCATAAAATATCGGTGCCATCACTGCTACAAAATGGCTCAATATGGCGCCCATCAGAGTCCAGAATAGTCTGAACGCGCAGGATTGCATTCTGCACACCAGAACGAATCATGCCCGTAGGTGTGCTGGCTGCCTTTCTTGATATGCTTAGCATCAGACCAGCTCATATGTGTATGTTCCCCTGGTAAACCCTGTCCTTCAGATAGCCTGACAACCAGAAATAACAGGGAGTGAGATCAGGCCAAGCATTTGGAAACGATCGGCCGACAATTCGATAGTTTCCAAATGTGTTACGGAGAAGCGGGTGAACTTCACGAGCGATGCGCATGAAAACTGTTGAGTTCATGCTTCTCTCTCCTGTAGGGCGGGTATGACATGCTGGCTAGGCTTATCGCAGTAACACTGTCCACTCACACTGCACGTCTTTGGTCTTTGAGTGCCAGTCTGTTCAAAAAAGAATGGGCCGTAGCTGTGAAGCCACACCATACAGTGACACGTTCACTATACAGAGGAACTTCATGCACAGTGACTGGAAGTGAAGATCCCCACACTCGGCATTTCCGTGTGTTCACCTTACCCGTCACAGAAAAATGAGCTTCGTCTGTCCATATGATGGCCCAGGGCGAGCCCTCGTCAACTTCAATCCTTGCGATAAAGTGGAGAGTGAAGTTCAAATGGTTCAAATGGCTCTAAGCACTATGGTACTTAACATATGAGGTCATCAGTCCCCTAGACTTAGATCTGCTTAAGCCTAACTAACCTAAGGACATCACACACATCCATGCCCGAGGCAGGTTTCGAACCTGCGACCATATCAGCAGCGCGGTTCCGGACTGAAGCGCCTAGAACCGCTCGGCCCCAGCGGCCGGCACGGAGGGCGAAGTCAACACGTCGTTGTGCGTCCTGTGGTGCAAGCTGCTGTACGATATGGATCTTGTATCGATACCGTTTGAGAATAGTTCGAAGCACCTTCCGTACAGTGGACCACGGGATGTTCAACTGTCGCGACACAGCACTCACAATGCCTGTCGATCGGGAACAGCGCGGACCGTTGTCTGCCATAGCAACACCGATTTCACCAACCATCTTTGGTGCAACCGGTCGCCGGCCTCTTTTCGGAGCGAAGTCCAGCTCTCCAGTTGATTCGAACTTCTCCATCATCCGCATAGCAAGTGGAGAAAGAGAACTCTTCCGTAATCCTTTGAGCCGGGGATATTCTCGATACACAGTTGCTGCTGATACGTCAACACGTGCACTGTAACTGGTCAGGTGTGTGAGACTATGAATCACGACGACTGATCACGGCACCTGGTGGCCATAGTTGGAACTGGACGGTGGCGCTGTGATGGAAGGAAATCATGCACCCCGTACTCTGGACACTAATAATGCCAAGTTCGGTACTCGTACTGTAATTAGTTATAATGTCTTAAATAGGGAAAGTTTAATTATAATCACCTAGTATATTCATAATCGTTGCATACTTTTTATTTTAACAGCACTGAAGTTGATGAAGAAATGTGAGTTCTTGGAATCTGTAGTTTAATTTCGGAGATCGTTTTTCCACTTTTGGCTAAAGATCAATATTCCGTTTCTTTCAACATCTCCCATTTCCAGCTCTTCTTTAAAGTGTACAGCACTTTAAGATCGTTGTCTGTTGCAACACCTGGGTTCTGTTTCGTATATACTGCTTCGCTATAGCTGATTTCAATATCTATGAACCTGGATTTCTTTTTCTAAGGATTCCAACTTAAATCCCCGAGAATTTTTGTTAATTAGTTACACAGTCCGTAGATCATTTGAACGATTCCTTCAGCGCAGTGATGTGGAACGGGTGAGTTCGCAGGATATGTATACATGATCAAAGTTACCATTAACGAACACATTATTATTTTAGTCGTACTCGTGCAACTACATTTAAAAACAATTTTCTGTTCTTCTCTCTCTCCCTCTCGCTCTCTCTTTATCTGCCTATCAATTATTAGACAGAAATTCGTCACTTGAATCGAAGCAGTTGTGCAGGAGATAGGGTTTTAAGTTCAATTTTGTGTTATTTGGTAAATGATCAAAGATTTCTTGCTGCTTCATATTGAACTCCTTTCTGAGCCATTGACAGATTTAATAATGGATAATAAAGTTTTTTATCCCTCTGGTGTTGTGGGTATGAACATTAAGGCTCTTCTAAAATTATGACTGTTTATTTATGACGAATTTCATTAGCGAATTTGTGTGTTGTGAAGGCGCAGTTAAAATACCCAGTAACTTGAAGAGATATCTACATACATCCGTGAACGCCACAAATATTCAATCATTTCTTTCTTTCTAAATCATGATTAACAACGTAAAATTATTCCATAAGTCAGTATACGCAAAATATGTCAGGAGATGGATATGTTTGTTTCCAAGATTAGCAATTACACGAAGAGCAAAAGTGGATGAACTTGCTTACCTGAGAAACTCAGTAATACGCTTCTTGCAGTTCAAGTTTTCATCAATATCTAAGCTCAAAAATTTTGGGCTTTCTCCCCTACTTACTGCTCCTGCTCATGTGCTACAACAGTTGCTGGAACGATTCAGTTTATTGTAGAGAACGGAACATAGTGTGTGTGTTTTTCTTTTTTTTTTAAATTTAGGGATAATCCATTTTCTGAGAACTGCCTTATAATTGTTTGGATTACATCATTTACCATCTCATCTGTTGCTTTCTCTCTAATGGGATTTATTAGAATAATACACTACTGGCCATTAAAATTGCTACACCAAGAAGAAATGCAGATGATTCGACACATATATTATACTAGAACTGACATGTGATTACATTTTCAAGCAATTTGGGTGCATAGATCCTGAGAAATCAGTACCCAGAACAACCACCTCTGGCCGTAATAACGGCCATGATACGCCTGGGCATTGAGTCAAACAGAGCTTGGATGGCGTGTACAGGTACAGCTGCTCACGCAGTTTCAATACGATACCACAGCAATGACTGGCGTATTGTGACGAACCAGTTGCTCGGCCACCATTGACCAAACGTTTTCAATTGGTGAGAGATGTGGGGAATGTGCTGGCCAGGGCAGGAGTCAAACATTTTCTGTATGCAAAAAGGGCCGTACAGGACCTTCAACATGCGGTCGTGGATTATCCTGCTGAAATGTAGGGTTTCGCAGGTATCGGATGAAGGATAGAGCCACGGGTGGTAACACATCTGAAATGTAACGTCCACTGTTCAAAGTGCCGTCAATGGCACCCCATACCATCACGCTGGGTGATACGCCAGTATGGCGATGACGAATACACGCTTACAATGTGCGTTCACCGCGATGTCGCCAAACACGGATGCGACTATCATGATTCTGTAAACAGAACCTGGATTCATCCGAAAAAATGACGTTTTGCCATTCGTGCACCCAGGTTCGTCGTTGAGTACACCATCGCAGGCGCTCCTGTCTGTGATGCAGCGTCAAGGGCAACTGCAGTCTTGGTCTCCGAACTGATAGTCCATGCTGCTGCAAACGTCATCGAACTGTTCGTTCAGATGGTTGTTGTCTTGCAAACGTCCCCATCTGTGGCTGCACGTTCTGTTACAGCCAAGCGGATAAGATCCCTGTCGTCTCGACTGCTAGTGATACGAGACCGTTGGGATCCAGCATGGCGTTCCATATGACCCTCCTGAACCCAACGAATCCATATTCTGCTAACAGTCGTTGGATCTCGACCAACGCGAGCAGCAATGTCGCGATACGATAATCCGCGATCGCGATGGGCTCCAATCCGACCTATATCAAATTCGGAAACGTGATGGTACGCATTTCTCCTCCTTACACGAAGCATCACAACAACGTTTCACCAGGAAATGCCGGTCAACTGCTGTTTGTGTATGAGAAATCGGTTGGAAACTTTCCTCATGTCAGCACGTTGTAGGTGTCGCCATCGGCGCCAACCTTGTGTGAATCCTCTGAAAAGCTAATTTGCATATCACAGCATCTTCTTCCTGTCGGTTAAATTTTGCGTCTGTACCACGACATTTTCGTTGAGTAGCAATTTTAATGGCCAGTAGCATAGTATCGTTTGCAAACGGTACCAATTCTGCTTAAGTGGAAGGTGACTCACATAAGGAAGGAATAGGAGTGGACCCAAATTTGAACCCTCTGGGACTTCCTTTGCGGTTCCTCCCCTGTTACTATTATTTGCTATAATTATCTACCGTTTTCTATGTTGTTTGAATCATTCAGCGCAACAACGGCATTCTGTTTGTTAAGTGTTATTCAAATCAGCTGTGTTGTTGTTACACGCTCGTTTGGATTATCTAGCTCTGTTACGACAGTAGCAGCGTTACTTTCGATGTCTGTTGTGACTCCTACTTGTCAATGACTCCAACTGCCCCACTACTCTTTTTCAACTGGTCGCTCTAGCGTCTTGTCAGTCTAGTTTTGTGGAATGTGGGGTACGTTTCGTAGGCAATTTCCGGGACGCCTGGTACTCGGGGCGAGTGAACAGCTGCCGCGGTGCGCACCAGGTGCTCGCCTGCGCCGAGCCCATTGTCCTCCTCGCTGTGTCCGGATGGCATCCGTCAGGCGGCAGTACAGCAGGGCGGGCCCAGGCTCATCGTGCCGAGTGCAGCGCCAGACGCCGGCTGCCTGCTAATGGCGAGAATGTCCCGCAAGTAGCGAGCAGGAAGCAGCGCGAGGGGGGAGGGGAGGCCCTGGGGAAGGGGGGTGCTCCAGCATCCGACGCTCTCTCTGCCAGTAGGGCAGTAGAGAGGAAGAGGCAGTCTCCCATTGTCCTCAAGTCACAATAAAACTGTCGCCCATAGTGATTTACGTTTCTTGTGTTTCTCTTAAGCTACACTGACACCAAAATATAATTAGTGTGCCGTAATGAAATTTCGGGACCACACTTGCCTAGGAAATTTATTTACATGACTAGAATTGGAACACAAGTTAATGTAAGCACGAGATAAGCCATTGCAAATATGACATGCTAGTACATTACTAACCACCATAATGTTGAATGCAAGCATGAAAACGTGCATGCGTTGGTGATCGAGCAGCATGTTGGATTACAACAGCAGTATGTCGGCGCGCCAATTGCAAAAAAAAACACGGATGGGGTGGCCGAGCAGTTCTAAGCTCTACAGTCTAGAACTGCGCGACTGCTACGGTCACAGGTTCGAATCCTGCCTCGGGCATGGATGTGTGTGATGTCCATAGGTTAGTTAGGTTTAAGTAGTTCTAAGTTCTAGGGGACTGATGACCTCAGAAGTTATGTCCCATAGTGCTCAGAGCTATTTGAACCATTTGGAAAACACCCCTGGAATGCCATCCTGAATGGCAGCACAACAGGTGGAATCATCATACTAATGTACCAATTTGAAGTGAGAGAGTTCCTGCTATCATACGAAATCGCACCCCAGACCATAACTACAGATGGTAACAGCTCTCAATTTCTCTCCTTCTAACCAAAATTCAGTTATCACTGGCGCTGAGAAAGAATCAGTTTTCACTGGAAAACGCAACAGACTACCACCCTGCTCTCCAGAGAGCTCTCGTTTGACACCATTGAAGTAGCAAATGTTGGTCCTTTTGAGGCAGCGGAATGGACGCAACAGGCCGTCTCGCTCGGAGATATACCTGATGTAAGCAATTTGTAACAGTTCGTTGTCACTGTGGTGCCGACTGATGCTTAAATTGCTGCTGCAGATGCAGTACGATGCGCCAGAGCCATACACCGAACACTATTATCTTCTCTCCCGATAGTGCCACATGGCCGTCAGGAATCTGATCTTCTTGCGACCGTATGCGGCTGCCAGCAATCATGTACAGTAGCCTCATTTCTACCAAGTCTTTCTGCAGTATCACAGAAGGAACATCCAGCTACTTGTAGCGCCATTATGCGACCTAGTTCAAACTCAGTGAGGTGTTAATAATGGTCCGCAGCTCGTAGTCGTGCGGTAGCGTTCTCGCTTCCCACGCACGGGTTTCGGGTTCGATTCCTGGCGGGGTCAGGGTTTTTTTCTGCCTCGTGATGACTGGGCGTTGTGTGATGTCCTTAGGTTAGTTAGGTTTAAGTAGTTATAAGTTCTAGGGGACTGTTGACCATAGAAGTTTAGCCCCATAGTGCTCAGAGCCATTTTTTGTTGATAATGGCTTCTTTGCCGTCTTAAACGCATTCTTGACTAACATAAATTAACCATGTTAAATCTCGAGGGCAAATAACGCTCACGAACGTTGCAGTGTCTATTTAAAGGAAAACTGATTTGTATCCTCATAGGGGAGCTACTAACCACTGTTATGTGAATGGTGCGAAATTTGAATAGATATCATCTTTAAGACGTACAAAACACGCCCATGAATTTTCGTTTATGTCACCCAACTCCTTCTTGGTGTAGCAGTTTTTTTCCGTTAGTGCTTTTGCACCTAATTCTGAAATGGTTCATTTAAGAAGCCACTGTGAGGTAGTTTTCGAACTCTAAAGACGTCAGGGGGGCTGAGAGGAACTGTCATCTCTATCTACCGTAAAATGTATATGACGTGCTACACACGACTAAATTCACTCTACAACTTAATGGGTACTTTCTATCTTCTAGTGTTTATCGCATCTTAGGGGAAATTTATGCTATTTTATGTGTTTCGGTCAGATACTCTTGCTGTCACCGCCTAAATGAGTGTGAAAACCTATCTAAAACCACACTACATCATGTCAGCACAACAGACTAACTGACGATAATCCATCCCGCATTCAACCCGGGCCGGGTTTGCCTCACCGTTCCGTAGGCTAGAGCGTTGCACATCTGAGATCTGTGAGTTTGATTAAAGTCGCAGAATTTCGTACACTCAGCTTGATGAAATAATTAACACTACACTACCAGTGGAATATTAGAGATGTTAATATGGCTTTGCCTGATTCCCAACGTAAAACGTGTGGTGAACACCCTCCTGTCTAAAATATAAAAGGACGTTTTATAATATTATTGGTATTCAGCATATTATACAACTTCCAATCAAAGCTTCTGAAATGGTAAAACAGTGCAGAGAAAAACTTTCTTGCTTAATAATTAATTGCATTCCGACATCCAGCATCAGATGTCCATCAGACCAATGAGAACACTGACTGATGGCATTGTTTAGAGGACACTGGCCAGACTCAAAATTACGCAGCTTGCGTAATTACATTGCCCAGATACTAATAGAAAAGATCAGTAAAAGAGATCCCAGGGACGCTGAAATAAAAGTTTGATAAAGTAAATGCTAACTGAACACTACTAGCGTTTGGCTGTGGCCACCAAACAATTCGTCTGCAATTCTTCCACACTGCAGCCTGAAAAATGTCTAAAATGCCACAAAATAAATTCAGAAGCAGCATTAATGGAGGAGGAAAATACTCGTACCTTACGTGATTGAAACACATCATTAAATTCAGGTATATTTTTTAACCAAAAGATACAGATACAAGAGCGACATTTACGTTTTATGAGACAGCAGTCAATAACAAGCGAGAGAGAGAAAAAGTGAAGGAGCACAAATCCTGCTTTTCTTCGATCAAAACAAATTTTGATGACTGCCTTCAACTTGCTTTTCAGAGCGTTTTTATAAAGTTTCGATATATAAACATTTCTCTGGAATTCTTTGTAAGAACAGTAAAAAAATACAATTTTTATATCAAACTATGACCTTGCATCATTAATTTACAGATTTATTTCAATAGAGAAAATTTATTCTTAATGTCTTTTAGTATTAATTAAACATTTGGGGGATATTATATTAATTATTCAAAAAAGGAACTATCAACCTCAATGGTTGACCTTTAAAAAAGGAGTAGAGAAGAGTAAATCAGGAAAAGAGTATCTAAGAAATTCAGAATGGAAACAAGTAGTATAGTGATGAGAGTTCTGGCTCAAAGAACATTTTCGAGTACAATTTCCTCATTTCAAACTAAGAATCTAATTTTGCAGTTTTCCCCAAACAGATTCTACATAAATACAATGAAAACAAAATGGACAACAAACCTTAACTCTTTACGAAACTAGAAAATTATAGCAAAGGAATTTGTAGTTTAATTAAAACGAAAAACAAAAATTTTTTCATTTAATTAAATAACATGAATTGGATAATATTTATTTGTTTTTTAGCTCAATAAACAACATGTAAATTAACAATTTCACCCAATTTATCACAAAGATAATAGTATAATGAGCTGGAAGTTTAGTTGGTAAAATTTCATCTTTTGAAATAACTTAAGATTTATATTTTTAAGTTCTGAAAAATTAGTGAACACTTTGGAGCAATCATTTCTATAATTGTGACATTCAGTTAATAGATTTTCAATGCTACCATTGATGGACACTCTTATTTATCTAAAAAACATTTAAACAATAAAAATTTATATTTCTTCCAATTGTATGAAGAACATCTTAATTGTTTGAAAAACTACAGTTTTCAGTTTTTATCTTTACCATGCATAATAACATAAGCAGTTATGTCATCTGTAACATTTTCATTAAAGAATGCAGATAATTTCATTTTTGAGTAGTTAAAACATTCATCCTTCTAGATATATTAATTAGTTAAATAGAAATTTATGGATAAAATCGAATGAACTTACATTTACATCGTTATTTAATTGAGTTATTCTTTTAAAAACCTGAAAGAATCATAATCTTTTAAGTAGCTGATTGGTGTATGATGATTCCATAATTCTTATAGAAAAATCTGAATTTCAACCATTTTTAACAGAGATGTTTTTAATTTAACATGATCGAATAAATAAGAATCATTTAACCCACAATGTTTTCGATGAGTTTCGAAAACAAAACAAAAATTACGCATATTGAAGTCTGCAGAACTATAATAATTAGTAATATGTTTTTTCAAAATTTCTTTACCCTTTGATCCAGAAAATTCAGTTATTGGAAGTTTGAAGAAAGGAAATGGAAGTTTTTGATTTTTAAATATTTCTTGTTCTAGTTCACGTGAATATTATGGTTCATATTTAAGAACAGGAACACGAATTTTCAAGCTTTATTCAACAATTTTACCTTATTTCAGAAGTGTAGAATTCTCATTTACTGTAGCCCAAGAAAGAATAGAATCTTCTTGAACTTTTTTCGAAACTAACATAATTTCAAACATAATTTCTTTATAATCCTTAAAATATCCAACTAATAATCTTAAATGATAAACAACTTCATTTTGTTCAGTTTTAATTTTTTAGTTGTTTAGAATATGTCCTTCCATATTTAATTCATTTGAAATAGAAGAAGTTAAATGCATAAGAGTTGAAAATGAAATTAATAGCTATTTGATTATAGATAAAATATTGTTTCCTTTTTTAAAACTAATAACATCAGCAAATATTTGATGTACCACCAGATCCAGAAAATCAGTTTCATCTGTGAGCATAAATCAAAAGTCATACAAAGTTGTGAAAAACTGGGATGAATTCTACCATCACTAATATTAATATTAATTTCCGATTCCTTGTTAAAACAGATATTATTTTATTTTGTTTCTCATTAACAGTAAATTTGTAAAATTGATAACTTTTGAATTGGTTCATTATTTATTAAGGAAAAGTATATTAATTCTTTTCTAAAACAATTGTTGAATAAGCACCATTGAAGTCAATTAAATTATCACTTTAATCAGATATAGTTATTTCTAAATTCTGAATAGGAGCGAAAGTTATAATTTCTATATGATTATTTGGTTTATAACTTATTGGTGCTCCAAATTCAGAATTAGGTCTAAATGAAACAATAATAGTTATTTGTCAATGAAAATGATCCTCATGTTTCATGAACATTCCATAAGCCAAATTAAAATTTATATTAATAAATGAAACTTGAATAATATTAAGAATATCGTTAGCAACAATTTTCTTTATTAGCTTCAATAATTTGACTATTAAATCCTAAAAAAACTGCAATCTTATTTCCTTTTACATCCATTTATAAATTTTTATCCTTTTCAGTAACAATTCCATTTAAATTTCATTTGCTTTAATATGAATATTTGGATTTTCCGAATAAATAATTTTTCTTTATTTTTCATGCTGTATTGCCCAACAGCACTTTCTATTTTTGTCTCCATTGCAGTAGAATTTATTATTTTAAAAAGTTGAATAAAAACCAACAACTGAAACGTTTTCATAAGTTTCTCTTATTGGAACAGTTAATAGTTTTCTAGAATAGAAGAACTGCAATAGTCTACTCACTTGCATTATTAAAATTATGTAAATAATTGGGAACCAAAATTAAGAATTCCAGAAAAGAAACTAAGAAATAAAAATGCTAAACTTATACCAAACTCTATTTGATGTGCAATTATACTACCAACTGGTTGTTGGAAAACTACATTAATTATTGATAATTATATTTTAACACCAGGATGGTTAAATTGGAAAAAATTAATAATTTGTATGTTTAATTTAAAAGTTTAGATCGATATAAATATCACGAATTAATAAAAGAGATTTAAAAACTGAAGAGCCAATTAAAGAAAAAATTATTAGTTGTATTGAAAATAATTATGAAACTACCATTAGATGAATGTGAATACAATTCACCTGCAGCTTTTGATAATTTCATTCTTGAAAATCAAGGTATAACTAAAGAAATTTTAGCAGAGGAAGACATAAAGGAATAGACTGTATCTATTTAAGTCAAACATATTTAAAATATCCAAACAATTAGTTAGTGATAAATTTAATTTTTTAAATATTTTTAGCCAATATGGTATAAATTTAAACCATATATACCATGAATTGGTTGTAGGTGAGTAAAGATTAGATGAATTTAAAGAAGTATTTAGTAAATGTTGGAATAAAGACAAATTTGGTTTTATAATAATAGATATGACAAGTAAAATTAATGAAGGTAAATACAGAAAAAAAAAGAATTTTTTAACTCTTGAACATATACATTGAACATAAATGTTAAACATAAATTTTCCATATTAACGAAAAAATGATTAACGTATTTTTATTCTTAATAAATGATTGCAAAGTATGGTCCAGAAACAGTCAAAAAAGCCAAACTAAATAAAAAGTAGTACAATTAAAAGAAAAGTTTATGGAATGGAAAGAACAACCATAAACAGAATAGGAAAAATTTAAAAAAGAACAACCTGTTATCGATACAACAGATAAACTTACCAAGGAATTGAAGAATTAGGAGAAAAAGTTTTAAAAGCAATTGAAGAATACAGTATAGTTGAATTCAAATGGTTCCTTATAATCATCATTATATATAAGAGTGTAATGATATTCAAACACTAAAACAGTAAGAAAGTGGTAAAAGACATCAAACATTAAGTGATTCAGAAATAAACAGTTTGTTAGAGAATTACGAAAACGAAAGATAATTGAAAGAATAAGACATTGAAAAATAAATGCAAGTAAAATGGAACTGGTCACACATTTGATTATTTTTTTTACATCTTCAGAAATGTTTTGATATTTTGATTCGATTTTGTGTATCTCAGCAATTAGATCTTTACGTGTTTGTTCAAGTGTATGTTTAATTACGTCAGTTGTGTCTACCTTTTAAGGTTGTTACTATCTTTGTTTCTGATTCTGTTCTATTGTGCCTAACTTTTGAAGCTTTCAGTCAGTTTTTTCAAATTTTTGAATTAATTGCAATAAAGATATATTAGTGACTGAGACATGTTAATTTGTAATTTTTTATCAGTGAATTTGCACTGGCAGTATTCTTAGTTTGGAATGCAGAGAGTGTGTCTTGAATTAATTGAGTAGTGTATTGGTGCAATACCTGAATTTACGGTGTTTGCAAGATTTTTTTCTGTTATTTTGCATTCCTGCAGCAAACTGTTACCGACCGATCGATCGCCATCCTATCCATAATACAAACTCAAAAAATATGAAATTAAAGAAATATGAAACTCTCTCCCACTCTCTTAGTTGACTAAACACTTTTCAGTGACTGATCCCAATAGTGGAAATCCCATGTATATTCATAAACCACTTACCTCACCTAAAATCTTCTAAGCACAAACTACAGCAATTTCAGCAAGCAGCAATAACAGCCAGCTCAATAAAAAGATTCTAACTACTGTAGACTCCCACTACCAGCAGGCATATGATGAGCAAAAGGAAGATTTTGTTGAAGAGCAATCAATTTATTAAGAAAATTTTACAATCTTCATGTGATATCCAGTTCCAAAAAAATATTTAGGTGTGAATAATTACGCTTCCCAAACAATATCAACTATACTTTCATGATCATAAATTTCCTTGCATCTCACTTTATAATGTACGTCCTACCAACACAGAGCCTCCAGTAAGAAAAAAATATCTACGCACTTCTCTATCCACTCGGTAACTGCTAGTCTGTCCAACTATAGAATCTCTTGCCAAAGGCACTGAGCACTTTCAACAATATAAACACAGTCTATAGAGCTGCCAACATACAAATTGGCTACTTACAAGGCTTATGAAAAACGTATTCATAATATGTTTCGATAAATGATGTTAGAGGTTTAATCGATAGATTAGCAGCAATTCACAGTGAAGAACCAGTTGCAAATAAAAATTATTCTACATATTTAGTGATTCGATAATCGATCATGTAAAGAATTCCCTATTTGATTAGATTTTTGAATAATTTTCCACATATGTTTTGGAAAAGTGAAAACATGGTAAAGGATTAGTAAACACTTTGATTAATAAATTATCATTTCAGATGTATCTACCATGCTATTGCTTTTTCACCTAGGAACAAAATTAGAACATAGATTAGCTACAGGAAATCAAGGAATTAACCCACTAAATGAAGATTGTAAGGGACATGTTAAATCTTATAGGGGTAATAAAGAATTAGAAAAAAGACCTGAAGCTGATAAATAACTTCAACTAGTGGTCAAAGAAAGAATGCAATGAAGTGATGCTTTCTTAGGAGAAAAAATTGCTGCAACTGCAGTTAGAGGCATTTTGTATGGAAAACAAAAACTAGGAATGGGTTTAGAAGTTGCTAACAATGGATAGAGGTTTATAAATTTTTTTAATTATTTTTCAATCTATACAAATGACCAACTTTCCAGTTCATCATACTTTGCTTCCAAGTGGCACAACTAAACCAAAGTCAGTTTAACTTAAACTCAGTAACGAAAAATTAAATATAAGTTAAACTTCTTTTAACTGATGTTCAAAAAAGAAAGAAAGAGGAAATATCTGGTGGATATTTATTTGTTTCATTACTTATTCCTGTTGTGAAAACCACTGAATATATAACAAATAAAAAAGAACAAAATATGTAGGTGGATTTTTAATATTATTATTATTATTTACATTACCTTATTTAGCGGCAACTGATTCACTTGCCAGTGGAACTACAGAAATTGCAAATGCAGCTATAAATAAGAAAAGGGGTGAAAAAGAGTCAGAAGATCTGTAAAGTCATAATTTGTTAATTGAAAAGAAAGAAAAAGGAGTAAAAATATTTCAAAGAAATAGAAAAGTTTAATAATCCTTTATCTAATTACGAAGTTGAGGAATTAGTTAAACAATCAAAAGTTAATCAGATCCATGGCGTTTGTATTATTGATGCATTAACTAATACATCAAAAAATTTATAATATCGAGCACTCAATTTAGTTACTCCCAATCATGTTGGAACTCATTGGAATTGTTATTATTAAACTATAGATTTGAAATTTGTTTTTGATTCACTTGGAGAAAATATTCCAAAACAACTAGTTAACTATTTGGGAAAAAATTATTTAAATTACATTAATGAGAGGATACAACATTTCTATGAGGTAATTTTTGGTCATTTGTGTTTCTTAGTAAATGGAATTATGATGTATGATTTATAAGTTTTTGAATATTTTAAATTTACTAAGAGGACTTTTTGAAATGAACTCATTAAAAAACTAATGGTTTTATATAATTGGAACCAAAAATTAATAATGAATTAAATTCAAAATTTAAAGTTTTTCAATGAAAATCAAGGCTTTCCAAGCATCAATTGATCCAAACATTAATTAAATAATAACAGCCTGCATCACTGTTGTTGGAAGCAAAATTCCCAGGTTTTCAATCTTCAACATATACAAAAATAAATGCTGTATCAGAAAGGTTCAGATATAGCTAAAGGTTATATTGATTTTAAAAGTAGTTAAATTTAATGATGCACTTGATGATTTGGATGCAGCTAGTAAAAGATATATGGAAACAAGATCTCAACAACATAAATAATAAAATGTAAATGTGTTAACTATGTTTAAAAATGATTATTCCAGGAAAGAGATATTGAGAAAGTTTTATCAAATCTTGTAACAAATCCTGAATACAGCAATATGTTAACCGATTTAAGACAAGGAAGTGGTAATAGCTGATATCATGGAACTTCATAAAAAAGAAATAAATAACGTGAAACAAGTATCCATTATGCAATACACAAAATAAATTCGCTAGCAAGCAAACTTAAGTTATTAGATTCGAATATTAATAATTTGTGATGAGAATGATAATTAAGATCTATGAGAAGTGAAATCTTTACTTATTAACTATATTTTATTCTATATCATTGAAGAATGATAATCACAATTACTGTCTCAAATGCATAAGTTTACCAAGGATGTAATCATCACAAATTAAAACTAAAAATGCAAAACAAAGACTTGAGGGAATTTGTTCAAAACATAAAATAAAAAGTGTAAATTTGTTAAAAATTTCGAAGGTGAAGGTCTAAATATCCATGAACAAATTATTAATGAATTACATAAACCAATTAGAAAGAATTTTAAACAAAAATGGGATTTATTTTAAAACTGATGATTTAGTCATCATAGATTCTTGAAAACTGAAAGAAATTATGGAAATAAATAAAGGACATAAAATACTTCTATTAACTATCATCAATTTTTTTTTCAAATTTGTTTTGGCAGTTCCAGTTACAGATAAAGCAAGTAAATATATAGTTAATTCTTTCAAAAAAACATCTGAGTTGAGAAAACCAAAAACTTTGCAAACAGATAATGGTAAAAATAATATAATAAATAATTTCAAGAAATAATGAAAATATTTAACATTACTCACTACTCAACTTTTAGTGAATTTAAAGTGAATGTTGTTGAACGAGTTGATAGAACATGGAAAGGAAAAATTTGGAAGTCATTTGCTCTACAAAGACATTATAAATGGTTTGACTAAGTTTGAAAACTAAGTGATGGATATAATAACACAAAACATGCTACCATAAAAAGGTCACCAAGAGGAGTAAATAGAGAAAATGAAATTTTTTTTATCGAATCCTGTTTAAACAACAATTTTGTTAGATGTTGAACCTAAATACAAAATTGGTGATCAAATAAGATCAAGTAAATTAAAAGGAATGTTTAAAAAATGATATAAAGCCAATTGCTCTACAAAACGTTTCGAAGTTGAAGATGTTATTCTTACTAGCCCAATCACATGTAAATGGAAAGACTGAAATAATGAAGCAAAAGGGAATTTAGTGAGCAAGAAGTATTGAAAATGAAATTTCCATATGTTTACCTTTTAGAAAAAGCTTTAAATAAGAAAGGTAATAAAGTATATGTAAAATGGTCAGGTTTTCTCAATTCACACAGTAGTTGGGTAAATAACAGTATTGTCATTCTTTAGAAAAAAATTTGTTTATAAATGGAGTTAGTTAATGATAATTTAAATGTGCTTGGTGCTGAATAAAATTTTCACTATGCTTTTTGTTTTACTACAGAAGATAGAGTTTATTATGACATTCAAATAAAGATTGACAAAGACGATATAAGGTCAAAATCATGTGTTTATTTTAAATTTAATTTGATAGAATCAGATGTTGGAGTTAGAGAGTTTAGCTTCTTAAACATATGTAAAAATAGGTATGAATGTCATATGAAATATTACAGTGGAAAAAGGTAGTTGGAGATTTAGTTTTATATTCTAAGAAACGTTTGCAAGATTATTTATATCATCATACAGTGCTTGTGAATAATTATACTAAGTGTTAAAATAATCTCTATGCAAAAATTCTTAAATTTTCTTTTATTCGTTGGTATAAATTTACTGAATTTGGTACATAATTAATTCTAAAACATTCCAAAATGGTAACTCGAAATTTAGTTTTATATTCTAAGGAATGTTTGTAAGATCATCTACGTCATCATATAGCACTCATGAATAATTATCCAAAGTATTGAAATAATTTCGATGCCAAACAATTATTAAGTTTTCTTTTAGTTGTTGAAATAAATTTACTGAATTTGGTGTATAATTAATTCTTAAAAATATTTCACAATTTCTATGATTATTTCTGATATTATCTACTTCATTTTGAACACTCTTAAATTTCATTCACATAACATAATTTTCATAATTAAAATTATGAAATCTTTAAATAAGAAAAGTTGGTCTTAAATTTTCATCACTTATATAAGTAGAACCATGTGGTAATAATGCATTCAGTTCTTTTATATAGTGTTTTTGAAAAAATATTAACTGTTTCTCTTCAATATTCTGATCATTTCCATTCCAGCTCTATTACTTTCTTTTCCAAATTAATGATTTCTTTATCTTTGTATTTATTTTTTTATTTTTCTATACAACAATTTTTATAGTTTATCTGAACGTCATAAAAAGTTCCTTCCCTTTCTATTTACATTCACCACTTTTCTAATGAATGGTAAAACTTCTTTATAACCCCAATCTTGAATATTTTCTGCAATAGACATTATGGATTTCATAACTATACCGTATAAACCACGTTCATTAATAAATTTTGTGTGTGGATGAAAATATTTTTAATATCATGATTTCAGCGCTATTGAAATTTACATATATTCTACAATATTTTAGTTTAACATGTTCTTTAATTATATTCCTTTAACATTCATATTGTAAATTAACAACAACTTGATTTACATAAAACTGCAACTTATTTTTTCACCAATAATTATTAAATTATCTCTGTTATTATAAATAAGTTTTCTATTTTTAGATACACAAGTGACTATTTACATACCAAAAATTAAATGTTTTTTAACTTCTAATTCCATTAAAATTATTTCCAAATAAGTTGAGAGCAAAAATAAAATGGTTTGTCCTGTGTGCAATCAAGGAAAAAAAGTCCATAAAGAAATTAAAATAACAAGATATAATTTGCTTCAAACCGCAGGTTTTAAAGATTTTAAAAGAATGAAACAAATCTAATTTCTTCATAATTGGCATAGTAAAACATTTATTTCAGAAAAATGTGGGAAGAAAATTAAAGAATGCTAAATATATTCATAACTGTGATCAGTCAAAAGAAGAGTTATTAGCTTTAAAATATCAAAATAATAGAGAAAGCAGCTATTATTAGCAAAAAGTCGAAAATTTTTATGGAAAATTTGTTTGTAAATTTTATTTGAGAAGACATCAAAGTTTAATATATAATGACAAAATATTAAGTATTAACTAATTTTTTATTTTTATTTTATCTTCTATGCAATTCCTTAAATCTTTTGAAAATCAATCTTATCATCTTTTTTTATTTGGCTGACATAATGTACACATGGTTGTGTATTAATTCCATTTTGGAATACGTTTATCATCATCAAAACTTAAAACAAATTTATTGTACTCAGCTCTATACAATTTTGTTTAAATGATCTAATCAAATTGATTTTTCTACGTTCCTTTATTTTGTCAGTTAAAATTTCTGTATAGCCATAGAAAGGAATTTGATTTTCCACAACTGATTTCCTAACTTCGTCTCTTCTTTTTCATCAACTTTACAAGCTTACATTTTCGATCTTAAACTTAAGTGTTCCAACATAATTTTTCCACCATCTTCATCTATCATTTTTCCTAAAACCTTCTTAGTTACTTGCAGATGTTCATAAATATTGTATTTTGGATAACCGGATAACCACTTCTATCAACTTCTTTCATCATTGATTTCATTCATTTATAAAAATCTCCAGTTCATATATTGTAAAGAAGCAAATCAGTATCTATGTAACATAAATCAATGTTTTCATCCTACTTTGGTTTCATTACATCATAATGGAAATCATACATTTTTGCATTCAAGATATGTAGAAATTCATTCCAATATGAATTGGTTATTGATTATTATTTTAATTTTCTTCATGTGAACTGCAACTAAATTTTCTGAAAATCCAGAAGTACGTTCATAATTTAGTTTTGAAATATAATTTGTCTATTTTCACAGATCTGTTATTATTTCAATATTTTGTCTATTTCTAATATTTTCCATAGTTCTTCACATACACTGAATTATTCATTAACTTTTCTTTCAAAATCTTTAGCTTTTTTCCATTTCTGTATTAAAATCAATGTATTTCTTCAACCAATCTGATTGTACAAATGACAAGGTTCTATGAATTTTCGCTAATTTTAATTTAAGATTTGAACATTGATTAAGATTTCTAGATTGTAAGGTATATTTTCTGTATTAAACAACTGAAAATTTTAAATGGTTAAATCTAAGACATTGCACAATTATATAACTTGGTTGCATCTAAATAAACAGCATAATTTGATTGTTTTTATGGCTTAAAATTTTTCATATATTTGTTATTTCATATAGCATACCTTTCAATACTTTGAGAAATTCCATCTAAAATTCCTTTTTCGAGAACAAAAATTGTATCATAATCATATAATAAATCTAATTAAACTTTTGTCATTTTTAACATAGTTTTGTACCATCAGACGCCAAATGTGCCTATTGACACCAAATGTAGTGGGTTGGGTGCCAGGAGGAGCCATATTAAAACTCAGTGATAACTTTCCAAATGATTTATTTGTTCCTAATAGAGTGCTCCGTTCACCTTGGTCTGCATCACCAGGCCCCACAATGCTGAGATTACCGCTCCAGCGACCCAGTGCAACGCAATGCTGTGTTAAGCTGGCCTTGTTTGCCAGCTGAGTGCATCAGAATGCCGCAGTTGACTCAGTGGTCTGCATCCGTGCTGACTCTGTGCTGATCGGTGTGAGACGTGGGCAGGCAGCCGCATCTTTCTTCTCGTCAGTGTGGCTGCAAACGTGGCCTCAGAAGCCTCCAGTATGTCACGGGAGATGAGACGACACCCCGCAGTAGTGAGCCGAAGAGTGGCCCACTGCTCACTGGCTGAGGACCCCGTGTCAGCCTCAGAGGGTCGAACCAATCACCCACTGTGGACTGGGATGCTGTCGCCCCAACTGTTGCTGCATGTAGCCCGGCAGTGTCACACGCCTCGCCATCCAGGAGAGCTGCCTCAATTGAATGAATCTTGTTAGAAAACAGCACCTATTTATACTCCACTGTGTGTCTCTGTTTCGCTAACACATTTCTTCATGTTACATATGCCCCACACCCCGGTTGCGCTAGTGGGCCCCTTCTGCCTATAGCTTGCGGCATGTGAACTGCTGTGTTTACTCTTTTCAGTGGTTTGGCAGCCCTGAGGCATCCATTCCACTTCACAACCGCTGGTCAGCGTAACTTATAGCAATCTGGCATGCACCTGGCTGTAACTTGTTCTCCGAATATCGCACAAAACTAACTTTCCCTATCCTAAACGGTGGTGACGCTACAATGGAATCGAAAGATATTTCTGGACTTGTAAAATACCATGAAGGATCAACATTGTAAGATTTAATACACGAATCCACAAAATGCTCGAAAATATCTCATAAAATTAAAACATGACATTTAGTATATAATTCTGTATATTCATCTAAATATTTAACGTTGAATTTTTCCAAACTGTTTTTCCTCTTTCATAATCATTATCAGAACTATTATCTTTATTAGCTTTTGGATAAAAACATTCTCTTTTACGTATTTCAGTTCCTTGGAATTTTTCTTTAGACTCCATATATGCATAGAGATAAACTCCATGTTTAACTATTAAATCCAGTTGATCACTTTCAAAATATTTTGCTGTTTCTCTATATCGTTCTTTTGTAGAATGAAATGTATCAAAAACTGAAGCCATAAATCTAAATGTTTCTCATAATCTGAAAGTTAACCTTTCTTCTATATGTTGACCCTGTACAAGAAACCGAGAGCGGCAACCATCACATACCGACACCTAGTGGGACTACTTGTAACTACAACAATAAGCCCCTTCATCACAACACAATATTAGAGGCAAAAACCACAGAAAAAATTACACAACAGATAAGCCTTATAATGGAAGATTTCACAAAGAGTGTAAAGATCAACACCAACACCACGAAGAGAGAAACCGAAAATGCATTTCACACAAAAGAAGACGAAATACCTACAACACGAGAATACCAAGCAATGGAAACGAATGGAATGAAGAATACTGGACTGAAGTTATCCGTAGAAGAATGAGAAGACCAACTAAGGAACAGGAGACACTGACTGGTGCAGGACCACGAGACGCAAGTCTACAAGCTGCAGAAAAGACGGCCTGGCTCTATGTAGGAAGGCTTAAACCTGATCAACACCAGACTCAATAAAACAATTTCTCACTAAGAAAGGAATCAAAGCAAACATGAAATGTGAAGAACTGTCAAACAACAATAATACGAAGTCTTTTAAAGTAGGCATCCCCTTTCACAACTTAGAGTTGGCGAGTAAACCTGAATTGTGGCCA
This sequence comes from Schistocerca americana, assembly GCF_021461395.2. Lineage (NCBI taxonomy): Eukaryota > Metazoa > Arthropoda > Insecta > Orthoptera > Acrididae > Schistocerca > Schistocerca americana. The sequence goes on from NC_060120.1 coordinate 347,892,423, forward strand.
GCAGGAATCACCGTCAGACGCTTTCGTTTTCCCCGTTTTTTACGAGAAAAAGGAGGGGTGCCTCTTCCGTAAGACCCAAGAATGCAGGCCAAAAGAATGCAAAGAAGAAGGAGCAGTAGGAACCTTAAAGATCCTCCTGTGGAATATAGAATGTCTAAAAAGTGCATCCAACACAGCTACAACAGAATTTCTGCAGGGATATGACATAGCAGTCAAAACAGAAACATTCTTAACCGAAGACTGGCAACACCCAGAATTTTGCTGTACTCATCTCCATGCAAAACAAGGCGTCAGAGGAAGACCTAGTGGAGGAATAACTGCGCTCATAAAACGGGAATTAACTCCAATAACTGCAACTATCAAACAAGAACATACACTCCTGACAGAAACGAAACACATTGCAATAACATCAGCATACATCCAACCGAACAAAACATGCATTGATATAATAGTTGAAATAGGCCAGCTGATCACTCAGAGTAAACATAATAAACCACTAATTGTTGCTGGAGACTTAAACTGCAGAATGGATGAACAAAATTACAAAGCAAAAGTAACAGTGGGGTATAATATATCACCTCTCTGGACTGCAGACCACACACCACTTCAGAAACGTATCCCTCTGGAAATAAATATACAAGGAGCATGGCGAAAATCGCAAGAAAATGAGGAAAAAGCAATCTCGAGAACAACAGACGTCGGGAAAGTGGAAGCAGAATCCGATCATATAAAACATATCGAAATGTTAATAGACAATTCGCGACTAGAGGAAGCAACAGAAGCGATAGGAGAACTCCTAAGACAAGCCGCCAACCCCAGATACAAAAGAAGAGCGAAAAAGCAGTTCGACATTGAGTGTTACAGTCTAAGAAAAGATGTACTAGGAAGCCTACACCAACTAAAACAGTGTGCAGAGAACCCTATATTCCTCAGGAATTACGCCGAAAAACGAAGCATCTATAAGAAAACTGTAAAGGAAAAGAAGAGATCATTCTGGGCAAAAGAAGGGAAGAAACTAGTGGAGGAAGCCTCAAAAGAACCATATATTGTGCTACACCCCAGAAAACGAGCAGAAACACATTACATAGACATGAAAATATGGGAGACGCACTTCGACAACGTACTGAATAAGGAAGGACTAAGAGGGAGACCGGAGGGCAGAGAGGATACAATGCTGCAAACAACTGTGTATTGGATCCCATTGACCACAGAAGAGATCAAAGATGCCATTAACATAACCAGGAGTAAAAAGGCTGCAGACTCTGACAGACTTTATAGCGAATATCTGAAAGACACTGCCCAAATACTAACGCCAATGTGGTCAAAACTCTACAGTAAGCCTCCATTCCGGAACTTCGAAATAAATGTGGCGAAATCAGAAATGATGGTACTCAGAAATGGAGGAAGAACACCAGCATCAGCTGAGATCTTCATACGAGAGAGAAAACTGAAGATTGTACTGGACTACAAGCACCTAGGGGTCACTATACAAACAACTGCAAAATGTTTCACAAAACATATAACAGAGAGAGCAATGCAAGCAATAATGGCAATACATGAAATACAATACATCAGATCTTCCCAATACTGACGTACAGCATAGAAATTATCGAATCACATCTTACAGTGTACAACCTAACAACACTAGAAGGAGTGAAGGCGACCTATATAAAGAAAGCAATAGAAGCATCCAAAACAACACAATCGAGACTTGTATACCTGCTGGCGAGGGAACCCTTCCTCATTGAAGACCTTCAGACAATCCTTATGCTACCCAATAGCAGCGCCTTGGAAAGTCTACTTAAAACATTGAAGGAAAAAAGGGAAGACATACCTCGAGAATTTTACAGCACAGGTGTCATGATTGACTGAACATGGACAAAGCAAAAGTTCGAAATGAGTCACGTGATCACCAGATTGGCAGTCCATGGTTTCCACCACCTAATTTGCAACAACACATCATATCATGAACCAAACGAAATCTGTGAGTGAATACCATGTCACCAAATTTGCAAACGTTACCACATAGAGCTCTGTACAAAAAGTACACGAACAATAAGTGAATATGCAAATCACAGTATGTGAAATTTCTAATTTATCTTATTATTATCACTGTACATTGAATTTGTATGGCTATTTGGCTGCAATAAACTTTTTATTATTATATGTTTACTAAACGAAAGATATTTCTGTTCATTATTTGGAATTGCATAAATACCTTTATTATCACTTGCTAATTATTTAATAAACAAATGAACATTGTAAGTTTTTAAATTATAAATATAAACTGGAATAAATTTGGGAGTTTGGTAATTAAGGTTGAAATCTTCATGTGCAACTCTACAATATTTTCCTGTACAATGAGACAGATCTCTTAGTTTCTTTTCATCAAATTAAATTCTGTTTCACAAGTATGACAAGTTTCAGAATTATTATATTTGGTTACATCTTCGCCAGTCAGCATTTCGTTCATATATACTAGCAATTTCTCTTGATTCTTCTTTTAACATTCATACGAATTGTTTGCTGCATTTTACACGTGTAGGTAACAGGAATTTTATAATTTGCATTAGAATATTTAACAAAATAACTGAATGAAATTGGAAAATGTTTTTCATATTTGTTAATATAAGATTCTTCAGGATTTGGTTTACAAATTGGAATATATTTTAATAAACATACAGTATCTGCTTAAATTTAAAAGGAAATCATAATGAAATATTATAATTTTTAAATTCATGTTTTTCTTGTTTATTTTGTGTATGATAAAGAGGACATACAATAATTTTTCCTTCTTCTTTATTGTTTTCATATGCATAAATATTGATCGAAATATTTGATTCTTTTTCAAAAATTTCATCCAAATCTAATCCATTTTTATGATTATTAACTCTTTCTCAATGGTATGATGCATATTTTATATCCAACAGAAAACATTTTTGATCTGTGTATCTCACATTAACTAGAGCCTCTTTATCTTTAATTACTTTTTGTAAATAAGTTTAAGAACAACCAAAAATTGGATTTTTTATTTATATTTAATTCTAAACTACCTGTCTTACAGACCAAACAGATTTTTTCCTTTGCATTTTTCCATTCAGTTAATAGTTTATTCATTGATTCTTAATAATAATCTTATAATCAGTTGTTCTTAATGAAACTTGATTAGTTGTTTTAAAACACTCATATTTCATCTGTTGTTGTTGTTGTCGTCTTCAGTCCTGAGACTGGTTTGATGCAGTTCTCCATGCTACTCTATCCTGTGTAAGCTTCTTCATCTCCCAGTACCTACTGCAACCTAGATCCTTCTGAATTTGCTTAGTGTATTCGTCTCTTGGTCTCCCTCTACGATTTTTACCATCCACGCTGCCCTCCAATGCTAAATTTGTGATCCCTTGATGCCTCAAAACGTGTCCTACCAACCGATCCCTTCTTCTAGTCAAGTTGTGCCACAAACTTCTCTTCTCCCCAATCCTATTCAATACCTCCTCATTAGTTACGTGATCTACCCACCTTATCTTCAGCATTCTTCTGTAGCACCACATTTCGAAAGCTTCTATTCTCTTCTTGTCCAAACTAGTTATCGTCCATATTTCACTTCCATACATGGCTACACTCCATACAAATACTTTCAGAAACGACTTCCTGACACTTAAATCTATACTCGATGTCAACAAATTTCTCTTCTTCTGAAACGATTTCCTTGCCATTGTGAGTCATGTATTCTTCTCACCCTCTGAGGACCCTGTACCTCTCTCAGGGTCTCCAGACGAAGTGTTTTAACCAGAATCTTTAGATGAAGTGTTCCATACCTAAAATGACTTCTCTCTCTATAAGTCTTCACAAACCCTCTGCAACAATGAAAATTACAATAAAATTTCATGTAAACTTTAATTGCTCATCTTTCAATTAAATTCTCCTTTATTTCATGATTATTTATCCCTTAATTTGATTAAATAAATCTTGTGGTTCTGCTGTATTAACATTATTATTAATTCAACAGGTTATTATTCTTGATATGAAAACAGAAATGTCTCTGTTAATTCGTTTAGTTGATCTGATTAAAATCTTCATCATCTAGGATATTTGTAACCTGGTAAATTTTTCAGCTAATTTTTGTTTAATTAGTTGATATTTATCTACTAGAAGTTCTTGAAAATAATTCACAGTGTTGTTATTATTAATATTTTTCTTATTATCATTATTATTTATATTTTGCTTACTTAAGGGTTTTTTCTAAAATCGTTATCTTTATTAATTTTATCTTCAGTACTTTGATAAGATCGAGTAATTGACTTTTTTTATATTTAGAATAATTTTTTTATTTTTTCATTTACAGATTTGATGAAATTCTTTTTATGATTTTTTATTCAATTGTTTATCTTTATCACTGTCATTAATATTTTCAACAGAATATACAATAAATATTAATTTTTCTTTGTCAAGTTTGAGATGATTCTTCAAATTTTCTGTTTCAGGAAGTGGGAAAAATTATCTTAATGTTTTATATTTTAGTTCTATCTTCTTTATTTCCTTGTTCATTGTTTTCATATTAAAATATCAATAAATTGTAACAGACCTCCTTTGAATAACCATTTTCTTTACAATAATTTTCTAAATCCTTATAATTCAATCCAACTCTCCTTTATTATAAATAACTAAGTTTTTAAATAACATTTCACTCCTACTAAAATAATCAATAAATTCTAACAGATCTTCTCTAGTTACATTTGAGTAAGCATTTTCTGTACAATAATTTTCTCAATCTTCATAATGCAATCCATAGTTTCCTTCACTATATTTTTCTAAGTTCTTAAATAGTTCAGGTATGTTCATCATTTTCGTTTTGTATTGGATTTATATAGAATGAAGTTTGTTTTTTAATGATTCATTAAAACATATTCAGTTAAATATAACTTCAAGATATTTTCATTTAAATTTCAATTGATGAAATATAATCAACATTTGATTGTTCCTATTTTTAAAGCACAATATTTATTAGATTTCAATTTTTTTAAATGAGAAAATCAGAAATTGCTTTTTTCGATGTGGGCAAATGAGTTTCGATGGTTCTTATTTTTAAAGTACAAAAGGCATTAGATTCGATAATTTTTAAATCAGAATTTGTTTTTTTCGATATAGGCAAATGAGTTTTGATGTTTCTTATGTGCAAAGAATAAAATTTATTAGCTCTGAAAATTTTTAAATGGGAATACAGGAATTTTCACATTTCTATATAGGCAAATGAGATTTTTTTCATTGGGAATTACTGTGAAATTAGATTCCTGGTTTACAACGCATAAATTTTGCTCGAAAATTGTCTTTGGGCCAGAACTCTCATCAATATACGACTGAGAGATATATACTGGCTGAAGTGAAAAACATGTATGTTGAATTTAGAAGTTTAGTTATATTGTATATTGTTAATAACAATATCATTGGCCACCATTTTGGAGAGCCTTTTCGTTGTTGCAGAGGGTTTGTGAAGACTTATAGAGAGAGAAGTCATTTTAGATATGGAACACTTCATCTAAAGATTCTGGTTAAAACACTTCGTCTGGAGACCCTGAGAGAGGTACAGGATCCTCAGAGGGTGAGAAGAATACATCACTCACAAATGTATAGAAAGGATGTTACTGCAATCAGCAACTGATGTGTTGCAGAGAGCAGAAGATCACGACACTCAATATTTTTTCCTTTAGAGTATAAAGGATGTGGTGACACATAGCAGCTTGGGCGAGTGAGGCACAGGACTTATTGATCGTTTATAAACATGTTTTTAGGGTCAGGTAAGTTCTGTGTGTCTTATACTTCCGTTGAGTGACTGAGGGCTCATTCAGTATTCGACCACATTTGTTTGAATGTAGTAGTTCCCTGTTCTTCTGGCGCAAAGACGCAATTTTTGTGAATCCACAGCGAATTTGCCTTACCTTAACTAATTATTAACATGGTCTTTCCCATTTGTGTAACCCATCTGGTCCAGGTCGTTTAGTTCTTAGAAGTATTTCATGTCTGTAATTGTAAGTTTTGTTGTTCTCTGTATTTTTCAGTCTCCAGCAGATCCTCTGTTAATTCTTGTCCACGTGAGTCTCACTGGAGACCATTATTATCAATTGTGGTTAATTTGGACCATTATTTTATTTCACTGTTTTATGATCCTCTTTTTTATTTTGTACTATGAGGCGAGATATCCATATCTCATTTTTCCTAGGGCCAGCCTCTTCTTATTATCGATTAGTTTTTGTTAAAGCATATGAGAACATGGATAGTGACCTAACTAAATTAGTGCAGCAAACGAGTTTCATTTTCACACATGCAGGATAACACCAAAAAATGAGTTGATGCCTTACACCATGGCCATGACAGAATCAGAATTCTCGTCATGCTTCAAGTGTTTATGTCGAAAACCACTGCACGAATTCAATGGGACATATAATTTACCTTTCTTCTTCAACAGAAATTAAAGCTGAGACAGCCTTTCAACTATCGGATCTACCAACCCACAATGTCGGACTATCAGTGGAAATAACCCTTTTACACACGTGAAAGTATTTGTACTGAAAAATTATTGAAAATTTGTCCTATTCCAGCCAGCAGACTGTGCAGAAGCCAAGCGTGCTGTGAAGGCTATCTCTTTCTCATCAGGTGTTGCGTCGGTATGCAGAGTAGACTGTTGCTGAATTATAAAATGATAGATTACCCTTATATAGCTAATAGACTACTTGAAATATCGACTGCCACATACATTGGAAATACATTTTGATGCTGGAGAAAATAAATACCGACAGATGTAATTCTGTTAGTTATTTTATTTGACTACCAGTTTCGGTGCCTCGTTGGCCCCTATATACATAGCTAGATAAGTCATCTGAACGTCTCTGCTCTTATAGGGATCACAACAGAGATGTCATTCGGGGTGTGGTGAGTCCACGTCTACAGGGAAGTTTTAGAAATAAATGGAAGCCAGTTGAAACTTGTTGTCTCTATAATAGTACAGATGTTTAGATGACTTCTCTAGCTGCTTGAATGGGGGTCTGAATATGATGTCAATGATGCATCGAAACTAGTAGTCAAATTAAATAATTAATAAAATTGAGGCAATCGGTATTTATTTTGTTCAAGTCTTTGACAAGCTGCAATCACATTCCATTTACACAAGATGGAATTATAGAGTTATTTGATATGATGTTCTTGAACTCTTCAGTGTGCTCCCCTATACACTATGTGATCGAAAGTATCCGGACACCTCCAAAAACATACGTTTTTCTTATTACACCTACTGCCAGGTACTCCATATCAGCGACCTCAGTAGTAATCAGACATCGCGAGACAGCAGAATGGGGCGCTCCGCAGAACACACGGACTTCAGGTGATTAGGTGTCATTTGTGTCATACATCTCTACGCGAAATTTCCACACTCTTACACATCACTACGTCCACTGTTTCCGATGTGATAGTGAAGTGGAAACGTGAAGGAAAATGTACAGCACAAAAGGATACAGGCCGACCTCGTCTGTTGACTGACAGAGACTGCCGACGGTTGAAGAGGGTCGTAATGTGTAATAGGCAGACATCAGTCCAGACCATCGCACAGGAATTCTAAACTGCATCAAGATCCACTGCAAGTACTATGAAAGTTAGGGGGGAGAAGGGAAAACTTGGTGTTCATAGACGAGCGGCTGCTCATAAGCCACAAATCATGCCGGTAAATGCCAAACGACGCCTCGCTCCGTGTAAGGAGCGTAAACATTGGACGATTGAACAGTGGAAAAACGTTGTGTGGTGTGACGAATAACGGTACACAATGTGGCGATCCGATGGCAGGGTGTGAGTAAGGCGCATGCGCGGTGACCGTCATCTGAACAGCGTGTGTAGTGCCAACAGTAAAAATTCGGAGTCGGTGATGTTATGGTGTGGACGTGTTTTTCATGGAGGGGCCTTGCACCTCTTGTTGTTTTACGTGGCACTATCACAGCACAGGCCTACACTGATGTTTTAAGTACCATCTCGCTTCCCACTGTTGAAGAGAAATTCGGGGATGGCGACTGGATCTTTCAACACGATCGAGCACCTATTCATAATGCACGGCCTGTGGCAGAGTGGTTACACGACAGTAACATCCCTGTAATGGACTGGCCTGCACAGAGTCCTGACCTGAACCCTATAGAATACCTTTGAGATGTTTTGGAACGCCGACTTCGTGCCAGGCCTCACCGACCGACATCGATACCTGTCCTCAGTGCAGCACTCCGTGAAAAATGGGCTGTCATTCACGAAGAAACCTTCCAGCACCTGACTGAAAGTATGCCTGCGAGAGTGGATGCTGTCTTCAAGGTTAAGTGTGGGCCAACACCATACTGAATTCCGGCATTGCCAATGGAGGGCGCCACAAATTTGTAAGTCATTTTCAGCCAGGTGTCCTTATACTTTTGATCATATAGTGTATCTGATGAATGAAGTACCCTGGAATTTCAGTTGAATAACTTACTTCAGTGCTTTCTGAACGATAGAGTTTGAGCCAGTAAAAATAATATTTATCCGAGCAGTATGCAAAATTAGTTAGAATACATAAACTTCAAGGTTATAAAACAATTTTAGACTCAAGCTACGTAATTAAAATACAGCAATGATAAGAAAATGGATGGTTTTCAGTGTCACCATCTACATGATGCAGAACAATTACGGATGTGATATTGTCCAGACACATTAAGGATATGAATTACGTTTTTAACCATGACTGCAAAACTATATAATTATACAGAAAAAGAAGTATGCCTCTGACTAGATCGACAAATAAAGGAAGAATTAGAAAACATCATACCCGCCGGGTGAAGCCCAACGAATCACGTCAATACCGAAACAAAACACGAGTGATTACGGAAATTTCCCCATTGAAGCTAAAATTAGATTGCAGAAGAACATGCATAAAAGTATATGAAGAGCGTAGATCAAATTATGAAGACTAAAAATAGAAAACGGAAATGAACTCCTCTCCCCTTACCATACATCAATATCCGAAGTAGGGAACGTGCAATGCAAGTGTGTTGTTACCGTGACTGCCGTCGATCTGGCTGTGAACAAGTCATGGTGTGCCGAACTGCAATCACTGCTCACTGTCGCTGGGGTGAGCCGATGTGCTGTGACTGCGAATCGTGGATCTCACCGTGATCCTGCTTACTGGTCATGGATGTGACTAAACGCGAAGTGAAACTTTCCGACATGGCAGAAGGCTCTCACTATAAAGTTAAAAATGTGTCTACCAAGGAGATAAGTGCATATGGAAACTCTAATGAACGTCGCCCCGTTCACAAATCATGACTTGTTTGTAGGAAATTCTGGAAATTTTGTTGAAATTCACACTGTGTTCCCATGGGAAGGGAAAAGTTTTGAAACTTGCGAATGCATGAGCGGCTATATATTTTACTTGAGGAAACAATGTTTGGAGAACCCCACAGCAGGTGAACAACTGAAGATTCCACCCAAAGTCTGCTAAGAATCAGAATTCGCACTCCTTCCACCATGGTTCCCCGTTCTGGTATAGAGGACGCCTATCTTTCGCTGTGACGACAATTTTCTGAGGTACCCGTACGTGGAGGATAATGCCTGAAAGTCTCGCCCGACTGCCCGTGTGGTCTGATAGCGTGAAACGAGCATTCTGAGTGACTGGTAGCTCTTCCAGAGTTCCAGAGCGTTCCACCCGTTTCCATCCCCACTCCCTCCCTACCCCACGAGAAGTAGTTTCCCACGTCAAGATCGGGTGCATATTAGGAAAAAACTGCTATAAAAATGAAATGTTACCTTAGGTACAAAGAGATCAGAACAGCGGCCAACATTAGTAACTTACAAGTAGATATCCTCAAAATGGTGAAGCGACTTACATTACTTAATAAAAGCAAGTGTTTCGATCCAGACTGTATTCCAGTTAAGTTCCTTTCAGATCATGCTGGCTCAATGGCACAATACTTAACAATCATTTACAACCACTCTCTCGATGAAAGATCCGTACTCAAAGACTGGAAAGTTGTGCAGGTCACACCAGTATTCTAGAAAGGAAACAGGAGTAATCCATCATATTACAGACCCATACCACTAACGTCGATAGACAGCAGGATTTTGGAACATATATTGTGTTCGAACATTATGAATTACCTCGAAATGAACGGGGTATTGACATACAGCCAACACAAATTCGGAAAACATCGTTCTTGTGAAACACAATTGGCTCTTTAGTCACACGAAGTATTGAGTGCCATTGACAAGAGATTTCAAGTTGATTCCGTATTTCTATATTTCCAAAAGGTTTTTGACACTGTAACTCATAAGCGGCTTATCAAGTTAAGTGCGTATGGAATATCGTCTCAGTTATGCGGCTGGTTTCGTTATTTCCTGTTAGAGAGGTCACAATTCGTAGTAATTGACGGAAAGTCGAGGAGTAAAACAGAAGTGATTCCTGGCGTTTCCCAATGTAGTGTCATAGGCCCTCTGTTGTTCCTTATCTATGTAAACGATTTAGGACACAATCTGAGGATCCGTCTTAGGGTTGTTTGCAGATGATGCTCTCGTTCATCGCCTAGTCAAGTCATTAGAAGATCAAAACAAATTTCATAAGGATTTAGAAAAGATGTCTGTATGGCGCAAAACTTGACAGTTCGCCCTAAATAATGAGTAGTGTGAGGTCATTCACATGAGCTCTAAAAGGAAACTTGTAAGAGAGTGGAATAATAGAGAATTATTGTTAAGGTGGTTCAATGAACCCTCTGCCAGGCACTTAAGTGTGATTTTTGGAGTATCCCTGTAAATGTACATGGAGACGTAGTTACCTACTTTGCTACGAACTACACCCTGACCACTTACGTAATCAGCGCACAACACAGGTGAAAAATTGACAACTAAAAACCTAATCGGAAATCAAATTGAAAGTTAGAATCTCGAATGCAAATAGGATAAAATGTGAGGAGGAAGGTCAAACAGGCCGCAACCTCGCAACTGTTGATAGGGAAGTAATCCGTCCATATGATGAGGGCGTTAAGCCCAGTGGGCTTCGTGGTGCTATGCGACAGAAGTACGCTATATGCCAGCATAATATCTCTCTCTCTTAGTTTGAGTTGATAAAACTCATAAAAACACGAAAACCGCGCTACACTGCATACGCACTTCACAGTTATCCGTAGAGACGTTTTGTGATCTTTGCCACGGACCGAGGACCCCAGGACGTTCGAGTTCGACTATGCTACTAGCCAACAACATGACGTAAATGAATTACTTAAACATTTTTCAAATAACTGTGAATCTGTGTAGATGTAACGAAGCAAAGTTAACTCTTCTAAAACAAATCGTTAAGTACATGTATTCGCAATGTTGGAGGTTTTTGTAGGAATGTAAGTAATTTTATGTTCATGATAGTACTTGATACGTAACAGAGATCCACACATTCATGCAAAAGGTGACTATGGAGCTTATACCACTTCATCCTTTTCTTTAGATATATAAGCACATTTAAGTAAAGTGAACACGAATCTATCAATAACGAATCGCAGCTGTTCCATGTACTAAGGGTGAATAACTGCATTATTAGATTTCTATTTTGAATACTCTGATCAGTCTATAGTCGGAGTAGAGGAGTTAAACACTCAATAAAAACTAACATCCAGATTCTGAAAACAATTTCAAGTTAATATTAGATTGGTACTTTTCACAATGTCAGTGGTAAATGTGAGATAAAAATTAATCATCTGTAAAATATTCTACCAACTCCCTAGACATCCTCTGCCTATCTGAGCACCACATAACCACAGGTTCAGAGTAGCTTAATATGAAAGATTACACTTTACATCACTCTCACGTAGAATTATTGCGAAAAATGTAAAATTTTCTAAGTAATTTTAACAGAAAAAATCTTCTGATAACTTGGATCCTACAATTTGATCTCAGTCGTTAATTATCCAACAATGGTTGATAAAGACGGCAGGTCCCTAATTACTAAATTTTTTTGCTGGCGCTCAAAGGAAGAAAATACGTGCATGTCAAGTGACAAATGCTCTCTATACCCATGACACACAGTTACGATAAATAAGTATAGCATATATACTTCTCACTGGCAGACAGAGTAATTAATAGGTACGGGGCAAGTGTTTGTTAAGAATAGTTTACAAGAAATGACCTGGCATGAAGTTTATAATGAGCCAAATGATGACGTAATATTTAATATATATCCCACTATAAATTCATGTAATTATTTTAAAGTAGCTTTCTGAATGAACTAATGAGGAAGGTCGTTGAACAGCCACGCAAAATAACTATTGATCACTAGAGGGATTATAGTATCTTGTGAAAGGTGAAGGTAAATGTGTATGTTGGCAAGAACAAGCAAGGAACCTACAGCAGTTGCATACAAAAAAAACCACTCAAAATTAGTAAGATAACATTAGAAAATCATGGAACATGTGCACTACTTTAGAAGACAGCAGCTCTGACAGCAGATCAAGACTATATGGAATTTACTAACACGAGTTGTAACGAGCCCTGCCCCTTCCTAACTAATTAATTTGTTAGTAGAGATTTGGATCGTGCCTGCAGTGACACACCACGATGTCCGACACACTAACGGCACGAGTTGAGCCTTGCAAATGTTTGAATAAAGAGGGCCACGTTAACTGGCTCGCAAAAACAAGGATCTGCAAGTTCCCTGATTCACAATTAACAGGTCTGTTTGCCTCGCACCTTGTAACGATGTTTCCGTGTTCGAATTGGTCTTCCTGTAATCCAAAGGTGGTGGCTCCACACAAGCATTCAATCGAGTGTGGCAATTGGAAGGGCAGGTAGGAGAACCTCGACCCTGCTTTAAATTAAAAGCCTCGAAATAGTGGGATGCCACCTTATTTTAATGAAACAGCAAGAGGAAAGAAACAGTCTTTAGAATCTGATCAGTGGTAATATTCGAATGTCTACCGAGAATTCTATTCTCCACTTATTGAGAATCATTTCAAGCTCACCAATTTAGCTCCACACTTATTAAAAACATTTCGAAGTCACACACTCGCGAATTCGTACATGAACTTTCTCCAAGGCACGTTTAGCTCAAATAATCACTGTTACGCTCTAATACTATCGCGAAGCCTCTCCGAAATACTAGTCTACATCTACATCTACATCAACATTTATACTCCGCAAGCCACCCAACAGTGTGTGGCGGAGGGCACTTCACGTGCCACTGTCATTACCTCCCATTCCTGATCCAGTCGCGTATGGTTCGCGGGAAGAACGACTGCCGGAAAGCCTCCGTGCGCGCTCGAATCTCTGCAATTTTACATTCGTAATCTCTGCAGGAGGAATAAGTAGGGGGAAGTAATATATTCGATACCTCATCCAGAAACGCACCCTCTCGAAACCTGGACAGCAAGCTACGCCGCGATGCAGAACGCCTCTCCGAAACGGTTGGTCGGTTTAACAGGGAGGTGACAGCTAACATTAAATAAAACTCTAATTAAAATATAAGCTAGACTTTGTAGTTTCTGAAATCAAATTTAAGAAGTTTTCAGTGTGGATAACGTCGACAATATACACTCCTGGAAATTGAAATAAGAACACCGTGAATTCATTGTCCCAGGAAGGGGAAACTTTATTGACACATTCCTGGGGTCAGATACATCACATGATCACACTGACAGAACCACAGGCACATAGACACAGGCACAGAGCATGCACAATGTCGGCACTAGTACAGTGTATATCCACCTTTCGCAGCAATGCAGGCTGCTATTCTCCCATGGAGACGATCGTAGAGATGCTGGATGTAGTCCTGTGGAACGGCTTGCCATGCCATTTCCACCTGGCGCCTCAGTTGGACCAGCGTTCGTGCTGGACGTGCAGACCGCGTGAGACGACGCTTCATCCAGTCCCAAACATGCTCAATGGGGGATAGATCCGGAGATCTTGCTGGCCAGGGTAGTTGACTTACACCTTCTAGAGCACGTTGGGTGGCACGGGATACATGCGGACGCACATTGTCCTGTTGGAACAGCAAGTTCCCTTGCCGGTCTAGGAATGGTAGAACGATGGGTTCGATGACGGTTTGGATGTACCGTGCACTATTCAGTGTCCCCTCGACGATCACCGGTGGTGTACGGCCAGTGTAGGAGATCGCTCCCCACACCATGATGCCGGGTGTTGGCCCTGTGTGCCTCGGTCGTATGCAGTCCTGATTGTGGCGCTCACCTGCACGGCGCCAAACACGCATACGACCATCATTGGCACCAAGGCAGAAGCGACTTTCATCGCTGAAGACGACACGTCTCCATTCGTCCCTCCATTCACGCCTGTCGCGACACCACTGGAGGCGGGCTGCACGATGTTGGGGCGTGAGCGGAAGACGGCCTAACGGTGTGCGGGACCGTAGCCCAGCTTCATGGAGACGGTTGCGAATGGTCCTCGCCGATACCCCAGGAGCAACAGTGTCCCTAATTTGCTGGGAAGTGGCGGTGCGGTCCCCTACGGCACTGCGTGGGATCCTATGGTCTTGGCGTGCATCCGTGCGTCTCTGCGGTCCGGTCCCAGGTCGACGGGCACGTGCACCTTCCGCCGACCACTGGCGACAACATCTATGTACTGTGGAGACCTCACGCCCCACGTGTTGAGCAATTCGGCGGTACGTCCACCCGGCCTCCCGCATGCCCACTATACGCCCTCGCTCAAAGTCCGTCAACTGCACATACGGTTCACGTCCACGCTGTCGCGGCATGCTACCAGTGTTAAAGACTGCGATGGAGCTCCGTATGCCACGGCAAACTGGCTGACACTGACGGCGGCGGTGCACAAATGCTGCGCAGCTAGCGCCATTCGACGGCCAACACCGCGGTTCCTGGTGTGTCCACTGTGCCGTGTGTGTGATCATTGCTTGTACAGCCCTCTCGCAGTGTCCGGAGCAAGTATGGTGGGTCTGACACACCGGTGTCAATGTGTTCTTTTTTCCATTTCCAGGAGTGTAGTTTGAGACACATGCAACAATTTAAATAGTTAATATCAAAATGCTAAGTTATATGTTTACCATCAAGACTCACATTCCAGAATGAGATTTTCACTCTGCAGCGGAGTGTGCGCTGATATGAAACTTCCTGGCAGATTAAAACTGTGTGCCCGACCGAGACTCGAACTCGGGACCTTTGCCTTCCGCGGGCAAGTGCTCTACCATCTGAGCTACCGAAGCACGACTCACGCCCGCTCGTCACAGCTTTACTTCTGCCAGTATCTCGTCTCCTACCTTCCAAACTTTACAGAAGCTCTCCTGCGAACCTTGCAGAACTAGCACAACTAGCACTCCTTTCTTTCAGGAGTTCTAGTTCTGCAAGGTTCGCAGTAGAGCTTCTGTAAAGTTTGGAAGGTAGGAGACGAGATACCGGCAGAAGTAAAGCTGTGACGACCGGGCCTAAGTCGTGCTTCGATAGCTCAGATGGTAGACCACTTGCCCGCGAAAGGCAAAGGTCCCGAGTTCGAGTCTCGGCCGGGCACACAATTTTAATCTGACAGGAAGTATCAGCGCACACTCCGCTGCAGAGTGAAAATCTCATTCTGGATATTTTGGTGCCCTTAAAATAACTTAATTCAGCCGCATTTCCGCACGAGATCAAGGAGAGAGAGCAAACTACTAAGCTGACTATTTTGCGTATTTTCATTCAGCAATGTCTTATCGAATACTGTTCTGGAGTAAGTAAAAATGTCACTGCTCAAAAACGTGCTGTATGAATAACAAGTGGTGCTCACCCACCATAATCTTGAGGGCATCTGTATGATGAGTCAGGCATGTTGACCACTGCTTCATAGTATGTTTATTTCCTCGTGAAGTTTTCTGTAAATAATCCTTGAAGTTCAAGAAGAAGAATGACGTACATGATTACAATACCAGAATTTTTATCACTTACCCGGCGACGTAAAATGTCTGACAAACACCAAAGTTAAATTTGAAAACAAATTAAAAACATTTACTTGATAACTCCTTCTAGTCCGTAGAATAATTTCAATTTTAGTAATCTGGTGGTGGGGTGGTGTATTGAAAATCCTTTAAAATGGCCTGCATGTAGCCATTTTTATTGATGAAAGTGTACTGTTAACGGAAAATGACTCGTTCCAAGCCGTTATGGTTTGTAGTACAAGTGACCGTGGAACATGAAACTAACTAGAGCAGCACTGCGTTACACATCCGTAGGAATCTGCAGCATTACAACTGAAATTGTCAAATTACATTTAAAGCATTAACTTCGTCTGGTAAAGGTTTACCTTTATTTTTGAGCACTGTAGAACGGATAACGTGACTGTTAGAGCACGAGAAATCTTAAAATAATGTAAATAAACAACCACATGCTCAGTCTTGGTACTAAATGATCAGACACAGTAACTTTACTCACCACTTCTTGCTGCAGATACTGCAAATAAACGCACACAGACTATGTTTCAAACCTTCCTCCTTTTTTCATGCCACATATTCTACTTTTATTAAGTTACAACGATTCCACTTGCCCTGTAATTTTTCTTTCTATAATTATAGTTGTTTCGTTATACAGTTAGTTCTTATGATATCTAGAGTTGTACTATTATATTTGTTTAAATCAACATCATCTCATTCAGCCAGACCCCTGAAACAAGCCGACATAGTTTACGTATTTTGCACACTTTATTCTTCTTTTATGAAGAACCGTAGTTTTCCATGTATTTTGTTAACTCAGTGAGTCACACATTTTATCTACATTAAACTGTTTTACTTCATATTTTTATTGGAATAATTCATCTAACTTTAGTCTTACAGCGTATGTTAATGACAGTAATCTTTAAGAGGTAACCGAGCTACATTTCGGGTGCACGCAGTTTAAAATCTTTATTCTCACAAAATTCACAGCACCCGTATTTATCCATGTGCCTGATGATGGCCTATCAGAAAAAAAACCGTAGTTAAATATTAAATATTGTAAAATATTACAAATGCGTTGTCTGTTTTTAATTCATAATTTAATATTTTCCATCACTTTAATACTCAAACTAAATGGTCCTCCGTTGTAATGTACTGACGGTGCTTTATGAATATTTCCATTATTACTTGTCATTCTGCCTACGTTTTTCCTAATCTAATACGTGCTATGGCACGAATGGTATTTGTAACTTCTCAAAATATTTTATGCTTTATTTTTCGTTCTTGTCAACTAATTTGTTTAGTAGTAGCACTGACCACTGTATATGGAGAAACCGATTGCGGTAAGTGATATGCAGTATATTTAACCATCGTGCTGACTGTTATGAAATATGAATTTCGAGAGAGACGTCGAGAGAATTACGCAGTTGTTGGATTTAATTGATAGCGGGTCCTGCATTTAATTGAAACGAGGATATTAACAGCGTGTTATAGAGATTAAAATTATTTCAAATTATATTTGTATGATTTTCAGCTCCGTATCAGTACTTTGAACGATAATATGTCAGTATCTCCACCATTAGATATGTTTCCGCTCGAACGCTGTGTCATATCGCAAACTAATGCTCAATATGGCAAATTAACGTGTACAGCTCTAGGGTCGATTCAGGTAAAACACTTCGTGTGTATCTCAGGTAATGTGCTCGTGCACTCATACGAACATTTGTGGCTTGTGACCAATCTAAAGGCGTTGTTTATTACCACAATCCGATCTCGACCACTACTCGTGCATTCGTTCACCATGAGGAATGGACTGAAAGGGGTATCTGGAGTCGATGCGAAGAGTCATATCACATTGCCGGAAAACAAAATGCAACAGCCTCAAGGATTAGGTCATTGTACTGACAAGTAAGGTGACATATAGTTCATTATTGTAAGAGTACAGGATAACAAATTCAGGTCAAATGAAACATATATGTAACAGCAAAAGCCACCGAAACAGTCGCTTTAAACCACAGCGTATCTCTCCCTGTTGGCAATGCAGTCGTGTATTCTCGCATGCAAACGACCACAAAGATGACTAATGACATCCTGCACATATTTCTCCTTCTACTGCGAACCGGCAATGGATCTTGCTGACCCTGGTGAACGGGTAAGTTCCCGAGTCACCGTGTTCCATAAGTACTTAGTTGTTGAGAGATCTGGTGATATTACTGCCAGGACAGTTTTTGTACACCAAGGAGAACACTTGCCTCACAGCATCCGTTTGTGGACGTGCATTGTCCTGCTTAAAATGTACATCACCTTTCTGTCAACGAAATGGCAGTAGCACGGGGATAACAGCTTCTGCAATATAGCGGACATAGGTTGCTTTACCCAGTAGTAACACCAAACGTTACAATGGGACCTATGTGTTGTGGGCAAGCACACTATTTGGCAGGTGACCAGGTCAGTGCCATGGACATGTACGTCCACCGTTCGCATACAGAGAGAACTTGCTCTTATCACTGAAGGCAAGATATCGCTATGCCCCTCTCCTGTAAACACTTTCACGACACCAGAGCAGCCATGTTTGGCGGTGTCGTCGTATCAGTGGAAGCTTGGGGAGAGGCACATGTGATCTTAATCCTGCCGCAGGCAAACGTTTCCCAGTAGTCCCTTTTGATACAAAGGGTGCAGCATGTCTCCAGATTTCATCCCTGGATGATGTTCATATATTGATGATACTTCTACATCGTTAACCGTAAGGATATTGAAAGCTAGCTAGGGCACTCCAAGATAGGAAATCAGAGACACACTGCAGAGAGCAGGCAAAAGTGGTAGCTTTTAGGTTACTGGAGGTCATCAGTAACGCTAGAGCCTTGCGAATTGCAGACGGTCTGGGCAGCTGTTCCAAGGGAGAAGTTTCCCTTCAAGAGATTAGCTGGTACCCCCACGCACCATCTAGACGCGGTTATAAGGAGTCACACTAGAAGACTGTCACAAAAAGGCACGGCTTAGAAGACTTAGCAAACTTGATACCTGCCCCTGAGAAGTGCAACGTCATTGGGTATACATCTGGCTCTAGAGCTACAACAGCAGTCCCCACCGACGATTGGCCTATGGGCGGGGTCAGGTGACGTAAAACACTGTTGCTTCTGGTCATAACAGGAAGGGCACAGACGTTTGGCTTTCAGCTGAACGCTGTTGCTGCCAAACTTGGAGTCTGTTAATGTGGCGGCCACATACATTCCTACCTACCGAGTAGAAGGGGATGAATCTGAATGTGATTGGCCAGAGGCGCCCTGAAGTTGTAGGGCCACTTGTCAGATCGGATAAGCCCTGTAAAATTCCGGTGCGGTGGACTGACTACAGGAAGGGAGTAGTAGTGCACCGCCACAAGCCTTTAAAAACCCTTGTTTTTGATTTCAGAGGGAGTTCTCAGTCAAAATGGCTCTGAGCACTATAGGACTTAACTTCTGAGGTCATCAGTCCCCTAGAAATTAGAACTACTTAAATGTAACTAACCTAAGGACATCACACACATCCATGCCCGAGGCAGGATTCGAACCTGCGACCTTATCGGTCGAGCGGTTCCAGACTGAAGCGCCTAGAACCGCTCGGCCACCCCGGCCGGCAGTTCTCAGTCAGTTTTCAGTTGTGTAGCTCGTTGACAGCCTCGATAAGCTCTGACAAGTATGTTTCTCTCACTTGGTGCGCTGCTCTCGTAGTTAAAATGCTGCTGTTGTCTGCTGCTCATGTTAGTACTCACTCCTCGGTCTCAGACACTGACTTCAGTTGTGCAACTAGCTGTAACCTTTGCTTTTTCTACTGTTTAGAATAAGTATTCAGTGTAGTAGTTAGCTTGATAGCAAATAAACACTGTTAATCAGACCATCGAGTACCCTTGAGTCTCCTGTTGCAAGCGTCCTATCGAGACTTAAAATCAGTGTCTCTAGTAAGTGGCACGTGACAGTACTGGGCGCTACTCCAAACAATCTATCTCCTTCACTGGAAGTTTGTCTTTCTGCAGTTGCTCCAAACTTCTTGAAAATTTCAGATTGACCTGTAACCCTCTGTCTACATCTACATTTATACTCCGCAAGCCACTCAACGGTGTGTGGTGGAGGGCACTTTACGTGCCACTGTCATTACCTCCCTTTCCTGTTCCCGTCGCGTATGGTTCGCGGGAAGAACGACTGCCGGAAAGCCTCCGTGCGCGCTCGAATCTCTCTAATTTTACATTCGTGGTCTCCTCGGGAAGTATAAGTAGGGGGAAGCAATATATTCGATACCTCATCCAGAAACGCACCCTCTCGAAACCTGGACAGCAAGCTACACCGCGATGCAGAGCGCCTCTCTTGCAGAGTCTGCCACTTGAGTTTGCTAAACATCTCCATAAAGCTATCACGCTTACCAAATAATCCTGTGACGAAACGCGCCGCTCTTCTTTGGATCTTCTCTATCTCCTCTGACAACCCGACCTGGTATGGATCCCACACTGATGAGCAATACTCAAGTATAGGTCGAAGAAGTGTTTTGTAAGCCACCTCATTTGTTGATAGACTACATTCCCTAAGTACTCCCCCAATGAATCTCAACCTGGCACCCGCCTTACCAACAATTAATTTTATATGATCATTCCACTTCAAATCGTTCCGTACGCATACTCCCAGATATTTTACAGAAGTAACTGCTACGTGTTTGCTCTGCTATCATATAATCATACAATAAAAGATCCTTCTTTCTATGCATTCGCAATACATTACATTTGTCTATGTTAAGGGTCAGTTGCCACTCTCTGCACCAAGTGCCTATCCGCTGCAGATCTTCCTGCATTTCGCTGCAATTTTCTAATGCTGCAGCTTCTCTGTATACTACAGCATCATCCGCGAAAAGCCGCATGGAACTTCCCACACTATCTATTAGGTCATTTAATATATTGTGAAAAGCAATGGTCCCATAACGCTCCCCTGTGGCACGCCAGAGTTTACTTTAACGTGTGGACGTCTCTCCATTGAGAACAACATGCTGTGTTATGTTTGTTACAAACTATTCAACCCAGCCACACAGCTGGTCTGATATTCCGTAGGCTCTTACTTTGTTTATCAGGCGACAGTGCGGAACTGTATCGAACGCCATCCGAAAGTCAAGGAAAATGGCATCTACCTGGGAGCCTGTATCTAATATTTTCTGGGTCCTATGAACAAATAAAGCGAGTTGGGTCTCACACGATCGCTATTTCCAGAATCCATGTTGATTCCTACAGAGTAGATTTCGGGTTTCCAGAAATGACATGATACGCGAGCAAAAAACATGTTCTAAAATTCTGCATCACATCGATGTCACAGATATAGGCCTTTAGTTTTGCCCATCTGCTCGACGACCCTGTGCTCTTTTCCAATCATTTGGAACCTTCCGTTCCTCTAGAGACATGCGGTACACGGCCCTCCATTCTGTGTTAGGACACCACAGACGCTGCACACACAATGTGTCGATCTTGACGTACGTCGGTACTACACACAAGACCAGAACCTGGTCTGGAGGCGTACGAATGTTCCACACACCACTTGTGAAAGCAGCGAAACCCCACAACACATTGTACACCACATGTGCAGCAATGCGTTGATGTGTGCCACTACCTCCCCACAGGCCCACCCCTTTGAAATGGCTGAAGCTGTTCAATAGGAGTACGTACTCTTTGATGGGTCATGGCTGTGCTCTACAATGAATCTCGCAAACACTGTTCTCCTCAAAACTCATCACAGCTACTGGGTGCACAGACAGGCTTCCTGAGCACCATCTGATCGCCAATGACCATGACAGATGAATCACTAACACTAAAACCTCTCAGTATGGACATACACTCCTGGAAATTGAAATAAGAACACCGTGAATTCATTGTCCCAGGAAGGGGGAACTTTATTGACACATTCCTGGGGTCAGATACATCACATGATCACACTGACAGAACCACAGGCACATAGACACAGGCAACAGAGCATGCACAATGTCGGCACTAGTACAGTGTATATCCACCTTTCGCAGCAATGCAGGCTGCTATTCTCCCATGGAGACGATCGTAGAGATGCTGGATGTAGTCCTGTGGAACGGCTTGCCATGCCATTTCCACCTGGCGCCTCAGTTGGACCAGCGTTCGTGCTGGACGTGCAGACCGCGTGAGACGACGCTTCATCCAGTCCCAAACATGCTCAATGGGGGACGGATTCGGAGATCTTGCTGGCCAGGGTAGTTGACTTACATCTTCTAGAGCACGTTGGGTAGCACGGGATACATGCGGACGTGCATTGTCCTGTTGGAACAGCAAGTTCCCTTGCCGGTCTAGGAATGGTAGAACGATGGGTTCGATGACGGTTTGGATGTACCGTGCACTATTCAGTGTCCCCTCGACGATCACCAGTGGTGTACGGCCAGTGTAGGAGATCGCTCCCCACACCATGATGCCGGGTGTTGGCCCTGTGTGCCTCAGTCGTATGCAGTCCTGATTGTGGCGCTCACCTGCACGGCGCCAAACACGCATACGACCATCATTGGCACCAAGGCAGAAGCGACTCTCATCGCTGAAGACGACACGTCTCCATTCGTCCCTCCATTCACGCCTGTCGCGACACCACTGGAGGCGGGCTGCACGATGTTGGGGCGTGAGCGGAAGACGGCCTAACGGTGTGCGGGACCGTAGCCCAGCTTCATGGAGACGGTTGCGAATGGTCCTCGCCGATACCCCAGGATCAACAGTGTCCCTAATTTGCTGGGAAGTGGCGGTGCGGTCCCCTACGGCACTGCGTAGGATCCTACGGTCTCGGCGTGCATCCGTGAGTCGCTGCGGTCCGGTCCCAGGTAGACGGGCACGTGCATCTTCCGCCGACTACTGGCGACAACATCGATGTACTGTGGAGACCTCACGCCCCACGTGTTGAGCAATTCGGCGGTACGTCTACCCGGCCTCCCGCATGCCCACTATACGCCCTCGCTCAAAGTCCGTCAACTGCACATACGGTTCACGTCCACGCTGTCGCGGCATGCTACCAGTGTTAAAGACTGCGATGGAGCTCCGTATGCCACGGCAAACTGGCTGACACTGACGGCGGCGGTGCACAAATGCTGCGCAGCTAGCGCCATTCGACGGCCAACACCGCGGTTCCTGGTGTGTCCACTGTGCCGTGCGTGTGATCATTGCTTGTACAGCCCTCTCGCACTGTCCGGAGCAAGTATGGTGGGTCTGACACACCGGTGTCAATGTGTTCTTTTTTCCATTTCCAGGAGTGTATTATACCCTTGTGCCACTGAACACAGTCCTTGACAGTGATGCATCTTTTTTCGGCAGTGTGTAAAGCTTACAATCATGAAGAAAGTATTAACACTCAGCTTTACGTTACTCTTCTTTGAAACAGTTCCAAAGTTGGTTTTGATCTTCCCACGAAGGAAAACCACTCGGCAGTTTCCAGAATCGAATCTCAATCCTCCGAGAGATTTGCAGTGACGCTGATCACTCAGCTACTATCTCAGTACAAGTAACTCATTGTATTCAACAGTAGTGATCGGCAGGTTGGGGATACTTTTAATATGTTTATACTGCTGGCAATATAAACTACGTCACCAAGAAGCCGGAATGGAACAAAAGTTAAACTAGCGTGAAGGGTATTACAGGCTTGGATAGGTAGACGATTAACGTTTCAACTAAGCCTGACAAAGCTGGTAGCACATTCCTTATATAAGGATAGATCACGCAGCGGTTTCTCATTGAGAAATCTCATTTGAACTTCGATTATTAGTGAGAATATCCTGCTGTTCCTTACTAAGATGCAGTAATGTCTATTAGCTCATGTCGGAAATGCACATATTTTCAGATTACTTATGGGAATGCAACTGGGTGATGTCGTCGGCAAACGCCGATATTTCGACAGGAGCACTGTAACTAGGGAGCGCTGTGCAAGGCAGTTTGAAACTTCGATTCACAGAGAAACTCCGGAAAGATAACATCCATTCACAGACATAAGGATCGCTGCGAGTTTAACGTCCGAAAATCACTGTCAGCATCAGCATTCCCGTAATTGATGGCTTCAGCATCAGCGATCTTGGAATCGCCGACGTCACCATTCAATTCAAATGGTTCAAATGGCTCTAAGCACTATGGGACTTAACATCTGAGGTCATTAGTCCCCTATAACTTAGAACTACTTAAACCTAACTAACCTAAGGACATCACACATATCCATGCCCGAGGCAGGATTCGAACCTGCGACCGGAGTGGCCGCGCGGTTCCAGACTGTAGCGCCTAGAACCGCTCGGCCACAAGGGGCGGCTAGCATTCAGCGCTCAGGCAAATGTGCTCATTACATTTCGCTGGCATCACCAACAGCATTCCTGGAATTCTGACATCATCACATCCGGGCAGTTGCACAAAGGCCCTGATATTCCCATGTAACTGCCCTGTGAAGGCTAACCCTACCTCCCTCCCCACTGCCCACCCGTTCACGCGTCCTAGGAGAGCACTCTTTGCCTGAAGGTAAGCTGTGACGTAATGAGCATCCCGCCAAGGGACACATGCTTGGTACGCCGCATCTGCTTAACACTGTCCCAGATCAGCTCGGCCTCAGCAGTTGCCAACCACTAACAGCAGGATGGCCATCCCACGGCAATAGCTCACGGTTATCACGGGTATGTGGGACATGGACGCTGCGAGCAACTGTCGGAACCGAGGAGCGAAAGTCTACATTGCCGGTCATTCAGTTACACGCCTTAGAATATGACACTAGAATCTGGTGGAAGACAGCCTTGTTCTTATGTCTGCTGTTTCATATCTATGAAAATTGCAGACAAAGTAGACTGGCTGACCCATATGTCTTTCTCGGTGAGTATCTTAACATGTAGATTGTACAAGATGGTACTTTTAAGTTATCCGAGTTCTTATACCGGTAGTGTGTGTTTTATGCCTCACTTAATCCCAGCATTGCTAACAGGTGTTTGACGGTAGTTACATTCGTAAATTTTTATTCCTTCACACTAATGGCTTTGTGATCTGTGGATGAGTCAAGAACATTATGAGCTGTGCCTGTAATATGTACTCTCGTTCAAACTGTGTTTACACACCTTTATAATAAATTTTAAAGTGCAAATTATGTACGTTTCTGGTTTTCTGTCAGCTTACGATACAAATATGTTACTTGTATTCAGTTAAACTGGTTAACTTATAATTCTAGAAATGTACTGTTCATTTGTTTGTAATTATTGAAGTTTCTCAGAATTGTTACAGACGTGTTAAATAAATATGTAAATACGTACAGCAACAAATTTATAAATAAATTGCCTTTTTTGTTTCAGATTTTATTTCTTGGAATCTGGCACCTTAACACACCCAGCTACAGCATTTTACCAGGATTATTCTAGTACCTGTACCTACATCTTGGAGTGTGTACGAGAGACACAACATCACTTAGCAAGATCTCGAAGAAGACTGCTCACCTCTCACGCTCCCCAGAAGCCAGAGAGGGGGACTGCCCTAAGACAAAGACCACTGCTTCCTGATAACAACCTTTCGTCTCTTACAACGGCACTCGCCTCTGCCTGTTGTGAAACCTATCTAACCTTCTACATAATCACTACAGATCGTCAAAATAGCTCTTGCAGACTACAAGACTACCTCCACCCAAAAGAAAACACATTCGTCTCTCCCACTCAAACAAGGCGTACACAATCACAACATTGGTTTCGGACATGGAAAACAGCATTATCGTAACAGGACATAGGCACAGTGAATTAAACAGAAAAAAAAACACTGCGCTTTTTCTTTGGTTGACTTCCGTCACGCAAGAGGCGTCGAGAACCCAGAAACAACTAAATGACACAAACGTTCATTCGGGTATGCGTTTCCCTTACTTTCAATTCATGTTTTTGTGATTAATGATTATTTAATCAGCTACTGTTTGTCTGATGTACAGCGTTTCTGAGCTACTTTTGCGAAAAGTCTCGGGAGAAAAAATTTGGCTGTAAAATTCCTTCCATACAGTTCTTTTCTATCTTTACGGTCAAAGTATATAAACACTTCAATAGATATGTTCCAGGTCACAAAGGAACATTGTCGACGAGTTATAGGATGGTTACCAGTCATATTCCGATATGGGTTCACCGATAGCGATACTTCACAAACGTGCTGATTTATTGATGTGTAGCTCCCAACAAGACACACTTTTCACATACTAACGGTTTATAAAATACATCATTAAAATTGTGGTCTCCACTTTCTGATACACGTGACGAGCCCATAACAATCGTCACAGCATGTATTTTGTCACTTAATTATAGGGATTCTCAAATGCACTTACAAAAAGTAAACTATCTATTAAAAACATATATTTTAATCCTTCCTGAGTAAATCTGCAATGTTCTACCACACCATCAGTTCACTTAGTATGGAGTAATTAAACCGTTAATGATATAAAGTGCTCGATTAATTCTTATTCATGAGGCTGGGATGCCGTGGGGGATAAAATCCTTTGCATGTGTGATCTAGCACGACACAGAATGCTTTGCTTTATTTGCGTTTTTACGAGCACGCAACAGCTAGTGTGGGGCAGAGCGCCGTATAATATACGCCACATATTTTCTGTTTACAGTCCTTTGTAATGTGGTCTGCCAATAAAGCCCCTCGTGATGCCATTTTTCATGATGTAATCACAGAGGACACCGTGGCTCTAATATCCCCGCACACTGCGTTAGTCGTAAAGTTCGTTTGTCCCTGTAGAAGCACAAAAGTGTGACGCCATGCCACACGTTATTTAAAAAGTGACGAACGTTCAATAACGATCGACATGTAGGAACAAATCTCTCTGCTGATCACCCATGCATCGATTACAAGGAACCTTAAAGGTTTAAAAGACACACGGAAGTGGAAATGTGAGAGTGTTTTGAGAGAACAATCGGCGGTCTTCAAATATAACAAGTTCTTTGACATGTTGTTCATTACTTCTTGTTCGATCACTTATCAATTTCCTTTTTATTTATGTTGGTGCTTGTGTGTGTCTGTGAGTGTATGTATGTGTGTGTGTGTGTGTGTGTGTACGAGCACGTGTGTGTGTGTGTGTGTGTGTGTGTGTGTGTGTGTGTGTGTGTGTGTGTGTGTGTGGGTGGGTGGGTGGGTGGGTCTGGGAGAGAGAGAGAGAGAGAGACGTCTTGTAATTGATGTGATAGGGCCGGGAAAAGTTCATCTTTGCATCTCATTTACTCTGTTCTCCCATTGTTAGTGTTACCTTTTGGTTCATTACTCGTCTTTTCCTGCAGCGGTCAACCATATTCTCTTTCTTTTGTTTGAGATTTTCGGTAACACTGCACCATTTTACATCGTCCCACGCTTTTCAGCCGGCCGGTGTGGCCAAGCGGTTAAAGGCGCTACAGTCTGGAACCGCGTGACCGCAACGGTCGCAGGTTCGAATCCTGCCTCGGGCATGGATGTGTGTGATGTCCTTAGGTTAGTTAGGTTTAAGTAGTTCTAAGTTATAGGGGACTGATGACCTTAGAAGTTAAGTCCCATAGTTCTCAGAGCCATTTGAACCATTTGAACCACGCTTTTTATAGGTGGACAGTTTCTCCCTCATAGGTGCCCTCAGAGTTCTCCTTTTATGTATAAGCTCTCCTCTCTGAATTAAAAAGTGGAGCTCTCTAGCACTGTTAATACTGATGACTTTGGCTTTAAATTCACCAAAAGCTATTTTGGCTTTTCAGTATGCTGAATCTCTCCTTCACACGTTTGACACACACGTAAAATGTGTAAAACGGTATTACATTAGATACATCCATTAACACCAAGTAATTTTATTCCGAAGCTATTCAGGAATTTCCCTGTATTGGCTGATACGTTGCCCATCGGATGAAAAATAAATTCAGGATCACGCCTGAAGCCGTGTTCAAAGGACAAAAAGAAATTAAGGCTAGAATTTAGCTCCAGTCGAGGTCGATAACTGACTCTCCAATAAAACGTCTGACTGATAGTGTTATATCCTAGCCAGTAATGCCACCCGAGCCCGCTGCCAAAAGGTTGGCAGCATCAAAGTCCGGACGCCGTCCGCATAAGCAGCGCCAGCGAGACAGGAAATCGCCGCAAGTCTGCGCGCGCCACCGCTAGCTTCTGGGTTCTTAAGCGCTGGAGTCGCGAGCGCTAGGACAGTTCTGTATTCGCCGCTCAGTTGGATACTCACCACCGAATTGTGTACTTGCTAGTCAGTTGTGTGTTCATCGCAGCAGAGTTGTTGTTTGTCGTCAGCCGACACTGACCTAGCCGCTCCGACTCGAACTAGACAGATTTCTGTAGACACCGAGTTCACTACTGTGTTTCTGTATCTTCGTTAATAAAGATAAGTACCGACTTTTATTTAATCAGAGTGTTTGGGTTTTCATCTTTCTGTTCACTGTTCCAGCGGACCGGTCGGCCCGCTATTAAAAGTGTGGCGGTGACTTCGTAAGCCGTTTCTACAGCGAATTGTTTGTCGCTACGAACGCCGCCACACTTTTAATAGCGGGCCGACCGGTCCGCTGGAACAGTGAACAGAAAGATGAAAACCCAAACACTCTGATTAAATAAAAGTCGGTACGTATCTTTATTAACGAAGATACAGAAACACAGTAGTGAACACGGTGTCTACAGAAATCTGTCTAGTTCGAGTCGGAGCGGCTAGGTCAGTGTCGGCTGACGACAAACAACAACTCTGCTGCGATGAACACACAACTGACTAGCAAGTACACAATTCGGTGGCGAGTATCCAACTGAGCGGCGAATACAGAACTGTCCTAGCGCTCGCGACTCCAGCGCTTAAGAACCCAGAAGCCAGCGGTGGCGCGCGCAGACTTGCGGCGATTTCCTGTCTCGCTGGCGCTGCTTATGCGGACGGCGTCCGGACTTTGATGCTGCCAACCTCTTGGCAGCGGGCTCGGGTGGCATTACTGGCTAGGATATAGCAGATGTATCGCGTAAAATTTTTTTAGGGATTAAAAAGAAACAACTCCTCTGCTGTTCCTCTGATATGTTCTTTCCTAAGAATCTATAGATAATTCAACAATATTTAAATGGGTGGGCAATAGAAATCTAAGATGCAGTGTAGTATTTATTATCAATCAGCAAACGTTTTCCTTTTCTTTTTGTGTTCAGTAACAGAAAAACACCAAGGAGATGGCAATGGCCTCCAGAGAAGTCCAATTCCAGCAACTGAGCAACTACAAAATAATGCTACTAAAATCTCCTGAATATAGATTTGTAGATTTGAGGTGCATATCAACGGTTGTTAACATAGTGCTGTTTTCTTTACATACGTTCATTGTTTACGACATAAGAAACAGTAATAGAAAGATTGGGCGTACTGATGTATGACATCTCGTATTTACCTCATCGTTCAGAGCAGGTTACATGCTTTGGGTGTCATATTCAAGGTCCACCCCCACCCCCGCAACTCCCCTGCCCGCTCCCCTTCAAGAGAAACCACCAGGAATTGATTAAAGTCACCTAGGAGAACTCTCCCCTTCCCACCTATACACATACACACACTCACACACACACACACACACACACACACACACACACACACACCTTAGGCAACTGTACGAGATTTACACCTACGCATATACTCCGAAAGCCACCATACTGTGCATGGCAGAGGGTACATTGAACCACTACTGTCATTTCTCTTCCTGTTCCACCCGCAGATACAGTGATAGAAAACCGACTATTTGCCTCCGTACGAGACCTAATTTCTCTTGTCTCTTGTCTCTTAGCGTACGTTGGCGCAGTAGGATTGTTCTGCAGGCAGCTCCAAATGCCGGTTCTTTAAATTATGTCAAAAGGGATCCTTTAAAAGAACGTGGCCTTCCCTCTGTGGATTCCCATTTGAGTACCCAGAGCATCTCCGTAACACAGTCTGGAACCGCGTGACCGCTACGGTCGCAGGTTCGAATCCTGCCTCTGGCATGGATGTGTGTGATGTCCTTAGGTTAGTTAGGTTTAAGTAGCTCTAAGTTCTAGGGGACTGATGACCTTAGAAGTTAAGTCCCATAGTGCTCAGAGCCATTTGAACCATCTCCGTAACACGAGTGTTGATAGAACCTACCAGAAAAAAATCTAGCAGCCGACCTCTGTATTGCTTTGACGTCTCTTCCTCTAACACGAGCTGGAGGGGTGCCAGGCGCTCGAGCAGTAATCAAGAATGGGTGACACTAGTGTTCTAACATGTCTCCTTTGCAGATGGACCACACTTTTGTAAAACTCTCCCAGTAAATCGAAGTCGACCATTCGCCTTCCGTAGTACAATCCTTACACATTCATTCCATTTCATATCGCTTTTCAACGTTACGCTTAGATATTTAATCGATAGTGCAGTGTCCAGTGGCACGCTAATGCTGTATTCGAACATAATGGGATAGTTTATCCCAATCATCTGCATTAACTCAGATTTTTCTACACTTAGAACTAGTTACCATCATCACAACAGCAATAAATGTTGTCCAGATCAGCTTTTAGCCTGTTACAGTCACTACACGCCACAGCATCGTCAGCAAGCAGCTGCAGATTCCAGCTCACTCTGTTCGTGAGGTGATTTACGTATATAAAGAATAAACGCTGTCTTATCATACAGCCATGAGGCACATTTGTTTATGATGAACTCTCGCCATCGACAAAGTATTACATCCTGTTACCTAGAAGTCTTCAAGCAGCTCACATATCTTATTTCTGTACCTTCGTGAACAGTCTACGAAGGAATATGGAAACTGCCGTTTTTTCCTTCATCCACTCTTATAATTCCCTCTTGGTTGTTCTACGTATTATATATGACCCGTCTCTCCCTATAGCTTACCCCTACTTTTCTCAGAATTTCGAACGCCTTGCACCATTTTACATTTTCGAACGCTTTTTCCAGGTCGACAAATCCTATGAAAGTGTCTAGATTTTTCTTTAGTCTTCTTTCCACTATTAACCGCAACGTCAGAATTGCCTCTCTCGTGCCTTTACCTTTCCTAAATCCAAACTGATCGTCATCTAGCACATCCGCAATTTTCTTTTCCATTCTTCTATATATTATTCCTGTAAGCAACTTGGATGCATGAGATGTCACGCTGATTGTGCAGTAGTTCTCGCACTTGTCAGCTCTTGCCGTCTTCGGAATTGTGTCGATGACGCTTTTCTGAAAATCAGATGGTAATTCGCCAGACTCATACATTCTACACACGAACGTGAATAGTCGTTTTGTTGCCACTTACCCCAATGATTTTAGAAATTATGATGGAACGTTATCTACCCCTTCTGCCTTATTTGCTCTTAAGTCCTCGAAAGCTCTATTAAATTCTGTTTCTAATACTGGATCCCCTATCTCTTGTAAATCGACTCCTGTTTCTTCTTCTATCACTTTAGACAAATCCTCCCCCTCATAGACACTTTCAATGTATTCTTTCCACCTGTCCGCTCTCTCGTCTGCATTTCACAGTGGAATTCCCGTTGCACTCTTAATGTTACCACCGTTGCTTTTAATGACGCCGAAGGTTGTTTTGACTTTCCTGTATGCTGAGTCTGTCCTCGTGACAATCATTTCTTTTCCGATGTCTTCACATTTTTCCTACAGACATTTCACCTTAGCTTCCCTGCACTTCCTGTTTATTTCATTGCTCAGCGACTTGTATTTATCTATTCCTGAGTTTCCCGGAAGATTTTTCTACTTCCTCCTTTCATCGATCAATTGAAGTGTTTCTTCTGTTACCCATGGTTTCGTCGCAGTCACCTTCTTTGTACCTATGTTTTTCTTCCCAACTTCTATGATAGCCCTTTTTAAGATGTCCATTCCTCTTCAACTGTACTGCCTACTGAGCTATTCCTTACTGCTGCTTCTATAGCCTTAGAGAACTTCAACCGTATCTCGTCATTCCTTTGTACTTCCGTATCCCACTTCTTTGCGTATTGATTCTTCCTGACTAATGTCTTAAACTTCAGCCTACTCTTCATCGCTACTATATTGTGATCTGAGTCCATGTCTGTTTCTGGATACACCTTACAATCCAGTATCTGATTTCTTAATCTCTGTCTGACCATGATGTAAGGTCCTCATCAGTAACCTTGGGATAAGATCGTTATCTAGCCCATAATCTACAGAGATTAACTTTCAGTTGTCAATTACAGTGTTATCATACTACCAACTGTCCGGGTTGCCTATCTCCGTTGCCTCTGCACTGGAATCAGACCATGGTAACTACTAGGAATGATCTTCCCGTATCACCCACCCTTTTCCAAGTATACCTCCTCCTCTTGTGAAGCTTCAATAGAATATTCGCTATTACTGTCTGAAACTTGTTACAGAACTCAATCTTTCTCCTAGTCCCAAGCCCATATTCTCCTGTTACCTTTTCTTCTACTCATTCCCCAACAACTGCACTCCAGTCTCCCACGACTATTAGAATTTCATATCCCTTTCCATACCTTATTACCCTTTCAATATCCTCATATACTTTCTCTGTCTCTTCATCTTCGGCTTGCCTCGTCGGCAGGTATGCCTGGACTATTGTTGTCGGTGTTGGTATGCTGTTGATTCTGATAAGAACAACCCTATCACTGAACTGTTCACAGTGAACCACTTCTGTCCCACCTTCATATTCATAATGAATCCTGCTCCTGTTATATCATTTTCTGCTGCTGTTGTTATTACCCTATTCTCATCCGAACAGAAATCCTTGCCAATTGAGAGATCATCATGACACTTCTTCAATTACAGGTCACACATCCTGTGGATACGCGTTACGTGTCCTTAATGCAGTGGTTTCTACTGCCTTCTGCATCCTCATGCCGTTGATCATTGCTGATTCTTCCGCCTTTAGGGGCAGTTTCCCACCCCTAGGACAAGAGAGTGCCCTGAACCTCTGTCTGTTCCTAAGCCCTCTTTGACAAGGCCGTTGGCAGAATGAGGGTGAATTCTTATGCCGGAAGTCTTCGGCCGCCAATGCTGATTATCAATCAGAATTTATTCAGCTGCGGGATTCGAAACCAGGACCGAAGACGTTTTGATTATGAATCAAAGACGCTACCCCTTGACCACAGGTGCATAAGTCACCAAAGTATGTAATCTGTCACCAGAAGTCCTCATCAGTGACCTTGGGATAAGATCGTTATCTAGCCCATAATCTACAGAGATTACCTTTCAGTTGTCAGTTACAGTGTTATCATACTACCAGCTGTGCGGGTTGCCTATCTCCGTTGCCTCTGCACTGGAATCAGACCATGGTAACTACTAGGAATGACTGTGTGTGCTGCAATTAATCTTGTCCTCATGAACCCTATGGAAGCGATATGCAGGTGGTTGTAGAACCATCATTTAAAGCTGGCTCTCGGAAGTTTGTTAGTAGGTTTTCTGAGTATAGTTTACATCTATTTTGAAGACTCTGTCAAATCAATTCTTTCAGCAGCTTCGTGACACTCTCCCCCGGGTCAAACACACGAGTGAACATTCGAGGTGTCCTTCTTGGTATATGTTCAATGTTCCTATACGGTACGGGTCCCACATCCTTCAGCAGTATTCTTGGGTGGGTCGTATGAGTCATTTGTAAGCAATCTCCTTTGTAGACTGGTAGCATTTTCCTAGTATTCTACCAATAAAATGAAGTCTGCCACCTGATTCACCTATGACTGAGCCTGTGTGATTGTTCCGCTTCAGATTCTTACACACTGTTACACCCAGATAATTGAATGAATTGACAGACTCAAACTGTGATTCATTGATATTATATTCATGGATACTTGTTTTATTTCGTTTTGTGAAGTGTACAGTTTTACGTTTCTGAACATTTAACGTAAATTACCCATCTTTGTACCACATTGAAAGAGTATCAAGATATGCCTGAATATTTGCACAGCTCCTCTTAGACACTACTTCAGTATAGATGACTGCATCATGTGGAAGAAAGTGTGAGGTTACTGTTAAAATTTGTCTGGAAAGTCATTAGTATACAAAGTGACCCAATGCAGTTTCCTGGAACACTCCCGAAGTTACTTTTACATCATTTGATGAGTCTGCATCAAAGATAACATCCTGTTTCCTTTCTGCCAAGAAATTCTCAGTTTTGTCTCAAGATTCCCTTGCTACCCCATACGATTATACTTTCGATATTAAACATAGATGTGGTACTGATGCAAGCGCTTTTGCGAAATCGATAAGGGCTGCATCTTACCTGACTGCCTTGATTCATGGCTTTCATTACATCATGTAAGTAAAGCACGAGTTGCGTTAGACATATACAGTGTTCTCAGAATCCATGCTGGTTGGCACGGGGCAGTTATTTCTGTTCAACGCACATAACCGCTTTTGAATGCAGATTATGTTCTAAGATTCTGCAACAGACGGATGTTTAGAATAATGGACGGTAGTTTTGTGAATCGCTTCTGTAACCTTCTTGTAGGCAGGTGTGACGTGTGCTCATTAACAGAGATACTCGACAAACTATAGTGGCAGACGCTACGAGAGATCCGTTAAGTATCATGGAGATACTCGGTGTTACAAGAACGAGATCGTACGTTACAAGAAGAGGATGGTAGCATATGACCTCCTCCCACACGTATCTCGCGAAACGGCCACGACTAGACAACCAGAAAAATTAAAGCTCATACGGAGGTTTATGGACTGTCGCTCTTTCCACATATCGTTCGCAAATAGAACACTGAAGAACTAAGTGATAGTGGTTCCAGAAGTACCCTCCACCACACACCGTAACGTGAAATCACGAGTAGAGATGAACCCTGAGGCCAATCTTGCGTGAGCAGTGCGCTAAGACTGGAAAATTAGAGCACCATTTTGTGAGAAAAACACAGAGAAGGATGTATATACGAGGGTCACTCCAAAAGAAATGCACACTATTTTTTTAAATCCATCTTTTGTTCTACATGTTTGAAAGTTTTACAGTGTGAAGATACATTCTTTAGGAAAAATATTTTCATTTCTCCACATAATTTCCATCCCTCTCAACTGCCTTACGCCAACTTGGAACCAGAGCCTGTATACCCGCACGGTAAAATTCTGGACCAACCTGTTGGAGCCACTGTTTGGCAGCGTGCACAAGGGAGTCATCATCTTCAAACCTTGTTCCACGAAGAGAGTCTTTCAGTTTCCCAAAGAAATGATAGGCACATGGATGCAGGTCAGAACTGTAAGGCGGGTGTTTCAGTGTTGTACATCTGAGTGATCGTTTCCTTGGTTTTTTGACTGACATGTGGCCTTGCATTGTCGTGCAACAGCAAAACATCCTGCTTTTGCCGATGTGGTCGAACACGACTCAGTCGAGCTTGAAGATTCTTCAGTGTCGTCACATATGCATCAGAATTTATGGTGGTTCCACTTGGCATGACATCCACAAGCAAGAGTCTTTCGGAATCCAAAAAACTGTAGCCATAACTTTTCCAGCAGAAGGTGTGGTTTTGAATTTTTTTTCTTGGGTGAATTTGCGTGATGCCACTCCATTGATTGTCTCTTCGTCTCTGGTGAAAAATGATGAAGCCATGTTTCATCACCTGTCACAGTTCTTCCAAGAAAGTCATCTCCACCATTCTCGTACTGTTCCAAAAGTTCGCTGGATACCGTTTTTCTTGTTTCTTTGTGAGCCACTGTCAACATCCTGGGAACCTACCTGGCACAAACCTTTTTCAACACCAACACTTTCAGTATTCTGCAAACACTTCCTTCCGCTATCCCAACATAGCGTGACAATTCGTTCACTATGATGCATCTGTCAGCAGTCACCAATTCGTTAACTCTCTGCACATTGTCTGGAGTGCGTGCAGTACGAGGCCTGCCGCTGCGAGGACAATCCTCAATATCTCCGCGCCCGCTTTCATCACATAACCTGCTTGCCCACCGACTAACTGTACTGCGATCGACAGCAGCATCTCCGTACATCTTTTTCAACCTCTTGTGGATGTTTCTCACTGTCTCGTTTTCACAGCACAGGAATTCTATGACAGCATGTTGCTTCTGACGAACGTCAAGTGTAGCAGCCAACTTGAAGACATGCTGTGATGGCGCCACTCACGGGATCAGGTTGAACAAGGTTTGAAAAAAAGCGGGAAGGTTGTATCTACACACTGTAAAACTACCACACATGAAAATGAAAACAGTATTTTTTACAAAAATAGTGTGAATTTCTTTTGGAGTGACCCTCGTAAGATACCTTAGTGGCTTCTCGAAACTTTCATATTAGCTGAATTTCTCGGTGTGAAATAAGTTAGTCTCAAGAACGTCAATGTTAAAGCTGCAATAATTCAGTTTTCCTCTCTGAGCCCGGACGCGACATTGTGGTGTGAGATATTACATCGGCTCTGTGTAACTGGAAAATCCCGCAGCAATATGGAACAGTAAGGCGTAGAAGCGCCGCTTGACAGCGATATTATGAAATTCTCTCCAAGTTTTCAACCTAGTTCCGAAGAGGAATCCCTGTCATCGAGTTGCGCGTCTGAAGGATCCGTTACGCACCTGTGAACATCAGCAAAGCGGCCGTAAGAGGATTACACTTTAACTTGCACCGAGTTAGCAAGCGGTGCTTGCAGTTAGCAGATACTCCGTATTTCTTGTTCACTAAGGGGAATGAATGTTGTGTTCAGTTAATAGACTATATA
This sequence comes from Schistocerca americana, assembly GCF_021461395.2. Lineage (NCBI taxonomy): Eukaryota > Metazoa > Arthropoda > Insecta > Orthoptera > Acrididae > Schistocerca > Schistocerca americana. The sequence goes on from NC_060120.1 coordinate 347,928,938, forward strand.
TTTTTGTATAAATGCACAAGATCACATTTATCTATTCTTCATCCAGATATAATAGATAGCAAATTTGTTTCAGGGTGAGATCCGTCTTGGGTAACTACAATTTTTTTCTTTTGCCAGGCATGTCTTGTAGAAGTTGCATCATCATCAGTGCTTTTCTTATTTTTTTATTTTCTTTCTGTTGAAGAACGGGTAAACTTTTCTTTATTGGCTGTACGTTTTTAAATTTGAACTTTTAAGAAATTTTTAAGGAATTTCAGGAGAGACAATACTTTTTACACATACCACATGCTACACTTTTTGCGGATTCCTATGCTTTGCATTACAGCAGTTTTTCTTTCCCAATCGTCATTTGCAACCATTACTACTTGAAAGGTAAATTTGTGTTATGCATTATATACTCAATGGCTGCGGATGAATAATTGGGAAAGAAAAACAACTGTAACGCCAAACACAGGAAAGCCCAAAAAATGCAGCATGTGGTAACAACTCATACATAAGAAATCTTGTCTCTTTGAAATTCCTAAATACTTAAAAACTCAAATTGATATAAGTGTATTTAGGAAAGAGAAACTTTCCTGTTATTCAAAAGAAAGACAATAAAAAAGACCCGCCGACGAAGCTGTAACTTCAGCTGGATATTTATGGGTAAAGAGAGAAAATCTGCATTCGTTCAAGGCGAATCTCACACAAAAACAAATTTATTTGCAAACGAACACAGACACAAGAGCTTCATTCTCAAAATGACTATTATAGGCAACAGTTCTTTCCAGCTCTGCCCATTAAGTAAGATAAAAACACGTTTGCGGAAATTGGCACAATATTACCAAACAATTTTCTGTTAACCACATTCTCATAGGTCTACTATGTAAAGTTTTGTACCTCAAGGAAGCGAGGGAGAGGATGGCCGGTGCTCTCTTTCTACAACACCAATGGACATGTGGATTAATTTGGTTTCTTATTCACATGAACTTGACACTATACTTAACTGCAATAGAGGTCCTGTGTTGTGGTACAAGCTCATTAGTAATAGTCCTCTTGCAGTCCGATGTAAAGTACAACTCTGGTTGACGTAAACTAGTCCTGCTACAGTCACTAAATTTGTCGCTATGTACTGATCTAGCCTGTGACGGACTAAACCCAATCTTCGCATAAACTGACAGACGCCAAACTGAATGACTCAGTGAGTGAGTGAGCCCCTCCGGTCAGCGGCGCCGGCCTAAATACATGTTGTCGAGAGGGCGTTGGCGGATGTTGCTTGTGTGGTTGTCTGGTCTCGCTCGTCATAGGCGCGGTTGATCCTGCTCCTACTAATCCATCTTCGCGCTTCATCTTCGCCGACCGGTGTGCTAGCGACAGCTTACACCACCACATACAGGACTAAAAATGAGGACGTTTTTAGGTTAGGCTTTATGGTGATTGTTGTTGATAGCGAATGAAACAACTGTTACAGTCACTGTCATTTCCACGACGCTTTTCAGAGGTTTAAACCTCCAGCATCGGTCTAATAGAGAAACAAAACTCCATTTCAGGACATGGCTCTGTGGAGGTTGTAGTGAACTGCGAACTCTTCTCCTCCGTCTGGCATGAAATTACATGTAGATGAAAAATGAAATTGTCCCACGCTGGGAACTAAGAATTAAGTGACATGAATAATTAAATGAAATCAAACACAAAAGTTTATGAGATTAAGGGGTTGATGTGTGCATCGAACAGATTGCTTAGATGATTAAAACATGAAAGAAATGTGTTTATTTCAGTACCGTTTACACAAAACAAAACAAAATTTCAAACTTCAGGGCTGTTTTGACTGGATGTAGACATTATTCATTTATTAAGGGGAAGGAGGCGGGACGAAACATCTCAACATTATTATTGATCAATCGTCGTGTAGTGCTGTCGGCGGCAGGCGCTGCGTCCGTATGGCGCATGGCCTCGTAGCTGTGCGGCGTGAGTCGGCTGCCCTCCTCGGCCCCCGCGGCTTTGCGGTGAGAGCCAGGTGTGAACTCCGCGTTGTTTGTAGGTTGTGGGTAGCGTGGCCAAAGGTACAGTATCACGGTGTCGGAAGGCGGATGTTGCCGATGGATAGAAGAGACCCCATGTCCCCTTCCTTCTCTGCTGTCTCGACGACGGCCATTCACTCCTCATCCGTCTCTCAGCTCAGCGAGTTTTCGAAATTTTCTTCCTCTCGGCGTTGTCGTTGGCGGACAAAATTTTCCACGCCCCCCAATGACTGATCGCCCTCTCATGACCGCTCCTCTCTGTGCAGAGGGAAATTTCCCATCTGGCGTAGATTGGTGTGTGTCTCGGGGATTGGTGTGTTTGTCGCGATTTCACCAGCGTTGGTGGCATATTCTTCCTGTACTTTCCTGCATTCCGAAGTTGTTACCTAAGTACCCACGTAACACTTCTTTGTAGTCGCTATGTCTGCATGGCGTCTAGACAAACCCATGTATGTGCTTCCTCTCAGAGTTTGGACTGGTGTCCATGATTTATAAGGAATGCCCTTACTGTCCAGAAAACATCTTTTTACGAAAGCTGACTTCTTTCACACGTCTCCCTGTGCGAATTTCTCGCTCTTTATGTGCCTTTGGGGTGCTGGAACTATCGACAAGCTATTGCTTTCTAAGGCAAGTAAAACAACTGCTAGATCAGAAAAATTCAAACGCTTTTGGGTGTGAATTTTTGATGTTCCATCCTAAAGGCTGCAGGGGTCCATCACGCTTGTCACTGTCCGCCCAGCCTTTTGCAACGAGCCCATTTCTAAGCGAGACGACGACGTCCTCTCTTCTAGGTCCTGTGTGGTTCCAGAATGCCTTCAGTGTCCGCATCTCGCGCGTTCGCAACATATGGTCCGGCCAGAATGTCTCTAAGAATCACAGGCTCCTTTTCCTGTCGTAATACACATGAACTGTCACACTTTGTAAAAAATATGATGACTAGAAACTTATATATGCGAAGAACACACAGAAAAGACAGAAATACTATTTCAAAGAACACATAGCAAAACAAAGCTATTATATTGGACTAAGTCTCAAAGTACTGTGGAGATCATACCTGTACATATATTGAAGGTAGAGAGGGGACAAAGGAAAGGAAAGGGAGGTGATCACTGCTGTCGGCTGCATCGGGACATTACACGAAATCAGGGGCAACGAAAGAAAATATGTACCCGACCGGGATTTGAACTCATGGTCCCCAGCTTACTAGGTAAGTCGTTGATCACTGCGCCATGCGGGACGCAGGGTTATCGTAAGTGCGCGGACTACCTCGGCTAATCTCACGCCCGATCCACATTCCCATGGAGCGCCACCTGTTCGTAGTCCCTTTCCATGCCCTAATACACTACTGGCCATTAAAATTGCTACACCAAGAAGAAATGCAGATGCTAAACGGGTATTCATTGGGCAAATATATTATACTAGGACTGACATGTGATTACATTTTCACGCTGTTTGGATGCATAGATCCTGAGAAATCAATACCCAGAACAACAACCTCTGGCCGTAATAATGGCCTTGATACGCCTGGGCATTGAGTCAAACAGAGCTTGGATGGCGTGTACAGGTACAGTTGCCCATGCCACTTCAACACGATACCACAGTTCATCTAGAGTAATGACTGGCGTATTGTGACGAGCCAGCTGCTCGGCCACCATTGACCGGACGTTTTCAGTTGGTGAGAGATCTGGAGAATGTCCTGGCCAGGGCAGCAGTCGAACATTTTCTGTATCCAGAAAGGCCCGTAAAGGACCTGCAACATGCGATCGAGCATTATCCTGCTGAAATGTAGGGTTTCGCAGGGATCGAATGAAGGGTAGAGCCACGGGTCGTAACACATCTGAAATGTAACGCCCACTGTTCAAAGTACCGTCAATGCGAACAACAGGTGACACAGACATGTAACCAATGGCACCCCATACCATCACGCCGGGTGATACGACATTATGGCGATGACGAATACACACTTCCAATGTGCGTTCACCAGGATGTCGCCAAAACATGGATGCGACCATCATGATTCTGTAAACAGAAGCTGGATTCATCTGAAAAAATGACGTTTTGCCATTCTTGCTCCTAGGTTCGTCGTTGAGTAAACCATCGCAGGCGCTCCTGTCTGTGACACAGCGTCAAGGGTAACCGCAGCTATGGTCTCCGAGCTGATAGTCTATGGTGCTGCAAACGTCGTCGAACTCTTCGTGCAGATGGTTGTTCTCTTGCAAACGTCCCCATCTGTTGACTCAGGGATCGAGACGTGGCTGCACGATCCGTTACAACCATACGGATAAGATGCCTGTCATCTCGACTGCTAGTGATAAGAGGCCGTTGGGATCCTGAACCCACCGATTCCATATTCTGCTAACAGTTATTGGATTTCGAACAACGCATCTTCATGGTGTAGCAATTTTAACGGCCAGTGCTGTAGACATGTCAGTATAATTACTTCGAGTGGTAACGAATTATTTTCAGTCAAATTTTTATAGCTTAAACTTTGTACTCATTTATGTAATCAGGAGACATGCTGCAAAGATTAAGTGTAGTAATAATGTTTATAATAGTAGCAAAATTATAGATAAATAAGAGTTTAGGTTGTGATTCACACATACAGGGTGTTTCAAAAATGACCGGTATATTTGCAACGGCAATAAAAACTAAACGAGCAGCGATAGAAATACATCGTTTGTTGCAATATGCTTGGGACAACAGTACATTTTCAGGCAGACAAACTTTCGAAATTACAGTAGTTACAATTTTCAACAACAGATGGTGCTGCGGTCTGGGAAACTCTATAGTACGATATTTTCCACATATCCACCATGCGTAGCAATAATATGGCGTAGTCTCTGAATGAAATTACCCGAAACCTTTGACAACGTGTCTGGCGGAATGGCTTCACATGCAGATGAGATGTACTGCTTCAGCTGTTCAATTGTTTCTGGATTCTGGCGGTACACCTGGTCTTTCAAGTGTCCCCACAGAAAGAAGTCACAGGGGTTCATGTCTGGCGAATAGGGAGGCCAATCCACGCAGCCTCCTGTATGTTTCGGATAGCCCAAAGCAATCACACGATCATCGAAATATTCATTCAGGAAATTAAAGACGTCGGCCGTGCGATGTGGCCGGGCACCATCTTGCATAAACCACGAGGTGTTCGCAGTGTCGTCTAAGGCAGTTTGTACTGCCACAAATTCACGAAGAATGTCCAGATAGCGTGATACAGTAATCGTTTCGGATCTGAAAAATGGGCCAATGATTCCTTTGGAAGAAATGGCAGCCCAGACCAGTACTTTTTGAGGATGCAGGGACGATGGGACTGCAACATGGGGCTTTTCGGTTCCCCATATGCGCCAGTTCTGTTTATTGACAAAGCTCTCCAGGTAAAAATAAGCTTCGTCAGTAAACCAAATGCTGCCCACATGCATATCGCCGTCATCAATCCTGTGCACTATATCGTTAGCGAATGTCTCTCGTGCAGCAATGGTAGCAGTGCTGAGGGGTTGCCGCGTTTGAATTTTGTATGGATAGAGGTGTAAACTCTGGCGCATGAGACGATACGTGGACGTTGGCGTCATTTGGACCGCAGCTGCAACACGGCGAACGGAAACCCGAGGCCGCTGTTGGATCACCTGCTGCACTAGCTGCGCGTTGCCCTCTGTGGTTGCCGTACGCAGTCGCCCTACCTTTCCAGCACGTTCATCCGTCACGTTCCCAGTCCATTGAAATTTTTCAAACAGATCCTTTATTGTATCACTTTTCAGTCCTTTGGTTACATTAAACCTCCGTTGAAAACTTCGTCTTGTTGCAACAACACTGTGTTCTAGGCGGTGGAATTCCAACACCAGAAAAATCCTCTGTTCTAAGGAATAAACCATGTTGTCTACAGCACACTTGCACGTTGTGAACAGCACACGCTTACAGCAGAAAGACGACGTACAGAATGGCGCACCCACAGACTGCGTTGTCTTCTATATCTTTCACATCACTTGCAGCGCCATCTGTTGTTGAAAATTGTAACTACTGTAATTTCGAAAGTTTGTCCGCCTGAAAATGTACTGTTGTCCCAAGCATATTGCAACAAACGGTGTATTTCTATCGCTGCTCGTTTAGTTTTTATTGCCGTTTCAAATATACCGATCATTTTTGAAACGCCCTGTAGAAGGTGAAAGGAGTGACTGTTGGAGGGCAAAGTTTTGATTATGCCAGAGCTGTGGGTTTTTTAGGTTTACATTTCTTACATCTTATAACTAAGTAAATGCTGAAGTAATACAGTGATAAGTGATTAATGATTTTCAGATAGAAACACTTTTAGTAATGTAAACAGATATATGTACTCTAAAGCTGACAAATTGTTGGTATATTTGTGAGCAGGGCCATTCCATTGTCCATTTGGGAAATATCATGGAAACTTAACTATTTATCTATGGCAAATGCGAAGTCGAGGATGGAGGCTATATATATATATATATATATATATATATATATATATATATATATATATGTGTGTGTGTGTGTGTGTGTGTGTGTGTGTGTGCGTGTGTGTGTGTGTGTGTGTGTAGATTGTAAATTTAATAATGTAGGTTGCAGTTAAAAACAAAGGTGATACTATTTTAAATGTTGTCATTTTTGTCATATAGGATGGACTGAGGTTGTTTTTTTTTTTTGTGTCTCTATATTTGCAGTGCCTCAAGGATGTCTAGTTTTTTGCTTTAGGTTGGATATGTAGGATATTTATACTTGTGTTGTTCGTATGGTGTTTTGTTTCTGTAGGTGAATGGCTATTATTGATGTTTGGTATTTTTTTGTCTTTTAGTTGTAGTCTCTTTGGTCTCTTTCTGTCACTTCTTTCATTCTCGGTCTCTGAATTCTCAGTCTAAATTGTTATTTGTTTATAACTGTGCCACTATTGTCAACGTAATTATTACACTTAATGTTTGAAACATGTCACCTGATTACATGCACGAGTATATAAACCTGACAATTCGTTGCAATTTGAAATATTTAATCTAACACGTCTATTCATCCACCCCACCAAAGCTATCCACAATACTTTCTTTGTACTTTCAAATAGCGTTTAATCCTTTGCTATGTGTTCTTTGCACCTATCAGTTTCTAGATACCATCTTTGTTTGTAAAAGCAAGATATTTTTATTTTGCTATGTATTACGGCACAGAAAGGTGCCTGTGGCCACTAGAACTATTTCATTTCAACTCATTGATATTTACATTCCGCTTTCGTTAAAAACATATACAGAGTAATGTACTGAAATAGCGTTTTGTTTCTCTACTAGATAGTGCCATATGCTGACCCAGAGTCGTAACACAACACACACGTCATATTAATAAAAATACATACACCTGGTAATGAAGGTTTAAACCTTGAAGTGCATTGTGGAAATAAATTAAACAGTGACTAGTACCAACAGAAGTTGTTGTTTCATTTACTCTGTAGGCGATTGAGGAGCGTCGTTATCTTCATCACTTTCTTGTCCTTTAAGACCTGTTTGGTAATATATGGGGCAGTTTATTCCAATGCTCGCAGAAAGTTTCTCAATGCCATTTCTTCCCGTTTGTGCTTCACGTACAATTGGTGTTTACAACGCTTCTGCGAGTACATTGCGAAGCGTTTCACATCTTATCTCAAAAGCGCTCAACTTTTGACGACACAGTAACACTGTCCACTGGTATATCTAGAGAAACCTTTCTTTTGTTCCTTGTCACATTTATTGTGTATAAACAGTTTTGTAGTTAAAGCGTCCCTTTTTCCTACCCTTGTAAAGATTCTGTTCACATCTGTAATGATGTAATTACAAGTAGCCAGATTTGTTCACTCGGATAATATTGTTGCAATATGTTAGAAAGTTTGAGCACAACCAAATTACCTAGTAAGTATAAATATAAAATTTACAAAGTTAGTTGATACTCAACTAACTTTAAGACGTTTTTATTTGATCGCTTTCTTGTCTGTTTCTCTGTTCGGTATAAATTTTGCAGCTGATTTCAAACCAACTCCCTGATGAGCTAGAGACTCGAAACATTCCTCATCGCTCAGAAGTGGATGACAGTGCAATATTACGTTGCTTTCTTCTGTAATATGTGGCGGAGAGTACTTCTTTTCTCTGTGTGCCAGGCTCTTCGTTACAAATTTTGCAGTTGATTTTAAACTAATTTCCCGATGAATCCGAGACTTCATACCTAGCTATATTAACTCGCTTTCTTGTCTCGTGTGTGGCGGAGAGCACTTAGTGTACCCTTGGCATTTGCCCCCATTTACTGCTTCAGTCGCGAATGTTTCGCGGTAATAAGAATTGCTGAAAAGTCTCCGTATGAGCTCAAAGCTCTTAAACTTTTATATTCACAGTCTTTTCTCAGAGATACACTGAGTAGGAAGAACTATACTGGCTGACACACGTGAAGAGAGAGTGAAACAAATCTCAAATTTGCCGCATGTCTCTGTTGTAATCTCATAAAAATGTTTTAAATCGAATGAAAAGTTTCAAACACGGAATACTAAACAGCAGAAAATAATTATTTAGATAAAAAACTATAATAATGTTATACATTTTTGAAATGGAGCAAAAGCTCTAAAATAATTTCTCACAACTTCCTAACCCCATAAAGATAGTCTCGAAAATTTCAGCTTGGGAATTTTTGATGGCTTTGATAATAACTGTAAAATTTAAAAAGATAAAAATATGGGACGCTTGCAGTCGATAATAGTAAGGATTAAAGAGAGTAGTTCTCACTGAGGAAAATTACACAACAGTTTATATTGTTTGCAGTGCAATACAAATATTAGTGACTTAGGTGCATCAATTACGTATTGCAGGAGTTCCCAAACTTTCCCTCTGACGGAACAATTTGAGGATCCTGATACGTTGATGGAACACCTAGTTTATTTTGGAGGTAAATAAAATTTTAAAACATGAGAAAAACTTGTTTATTCAGTTATTACTACAATTATAAATCATAACAAATGACAGAGAAATTTTCGTTTACAATTTTACAAGTACAGTCACTGCTATTAAAAATTTAGAAGCACAGATTTTCTGGAGGATCAGTATATGGTCGGGAGTCCGTATGGGGCTGAGAGAAATTGTTTTATGTGTCTTAGTCGGTTTTAAAAAGATATTGTATTTAAAAATGTTTTTGTTTAAATAGTTATTAACATTAAAACTTTAATTTTTTTGAAATTATTTGCGGTCCAAAGTGCTGCAGCTAAAAAGAGTAAAACACGAAGTAGTATGTCGATTGTGTGATGTGATGCGGATGTGATGTGATGTGATGTGTAGTGCTTAAGGTCGTCGAAATTTCAAAGGAATATACAGAGAAACATAAACATAAATGCCAACAACAACAATTCTGGAATACACTGCAGTTAACTTCTACGCAGCAAACAATGCTAAATTTTTATTTTATTAACCAAGGGACATCGTAAGTATAGCGTCGTGCACTACATATAAGCAATACTGTAAGTTACTACCTGTCCCTAATTGAAAATATTCTCCGCATTTCTCAATAAATAATAAAAAAAGAGCAGCTGTGCTGGAACTACATACCATTTTCATTGCCAGACATGTCGTGTGCGACGGTATAAGGCATACTGTGACATAAATATAAAGTTGTTTCCAGAGTAATATGGACATTACCTGAAATTTCATAAATTCCACCAGCCAAAGCACATAAGCGTTTTAGGACGCAACGCAATTAAAACATACATAGAAGAATGGTTCTGTAACTGAAAATGTAGTGCTTTATAGAGTCTGCATTAATACCCTTGTAAACACTAGTCAGGGATTTGTGTGTATTTTGCAAAGAGTATTATTGGAGAGTTAGGGTTAGATTATCCATTCGTGATTATTTAGATGGCCGGCATTTAGAAGTCTCACCTTAGCTTACATCTACAGGTACTCTGTGCACGTTTATGGTATTATAGTGTCACAAATGCAGTAGAACTAGTCATTTAAGGGTGTACCAGCATATTTCCCATAGACAACAGGAGGACTGATCGAAACTTTCTCTGAACATCTGCAAGATTTATATTTTTTACTGGAGGAAAATTTGATTCTCCAACTACGGATCGCTGTGACTTCATATATGACTCTAAAAGGGATTATGGTGGGTCATTATTGTAAATTATGATACATAGGGTCCTATCAGAAAGACAGGAAGAACACGTCGTTTTGTCGTTTCTAAAATGAACGACAAGACACTGTCACAAGAATAAACCTCGTAAGGTGCTGGTTACATTTGTTTTATTTTAGTAGGTGCCACAATATTAGCTTTCTTTGGATTTAGCCATTCAGCTCAGCCAACCAAAGTGTGCTCCTCTTAGCATGAAGAGGTATTCCGACATAATTGAGATCTAGAATGCCCCAGGGTCTCTTTGTTCCTTATTATTCTGTGTATAATACATAATGTAAGAGGTGATATTAAGTATTCCACTTTTGTTCTGACTTGAATACAAGAACGGCGTCTTTTCGATCCCTTTGAAACACGATATAGCTGAGTGCTGCCACCGCCCTCATAGCCAGCCAGACACTTTGCTTCGTCGAGCTACAACTGATATAATCCAAAATCTCTTTCAATGTGTGAATTGATTTCGGGGTATACTCTTTATTTTCAGAAATTATTGGTACTGTTTCACTTTTAACAGTAAGAACCATCCGTTCTTCCAGTGACAGTTTTAAAATGCTTAATTCATGATTTGGGAAAAGCATTTCGGGAAATACTTCTCATTCCGTACCATGCTTTTCCCGCATTATGACGTATTATTGTGATGTCTGAGTGAGGCAACCCCCACCGGTCTTGGCAGTAAAGATAGCGGCCCAAGGCACACAGGGATCTGTGAACAATGCGCAGGCAGTCCAACATCTCCCCATTCGACACACTCAGTCAATTATACCACCAAAACACGCCAAAACTCATTCGTTTTCCTTATTTGTTTACCTTTTTTATTTGATTAACGAGCCTGTTCTATATTATTAATATTGCACGTTTTGGTTTAATTTATTACGATCTTGTTGATATGATATACTCAAGAATATAGAATACTTTCCGTCACTGTTGCTACTGTCTTGAAGTTAATTCAATTATTTATAGATTCTTCTGTAACTAGTGACTGAAATTAATACATTCGGAAATTCTGTTGAATTACAGAATTTATAGAAGTATTTCCTAACCAGTTATCGCCTTCCATGATTACACTTCTTCGGTAGTACGTTTCTCTACCTAATCAAGCTGGTACATTCGACTATCAGGTGGTCCACTTAATTTGAAAATTAGAGCTGCAGTACTCCCCACGCCTGTCATTTAGTTAGTCTATCAAACGGTTAACTCTGTAACGTATGTTGGTAACAGGTCTTGGGAATGGATTAAATCTTCTGTACATAATAGCTGAATTGGAACTACACCATTGGTAAATACAGTCATGAAGACAACTGTAGTAATTGTGAGCGAAATGTTGGTCACATCACTCAATGGTGACGCTGTCACATACCCGGAAAACGTGCAGCTAATCTGATAAGTGCCGCGGAAGCCTGTGTTCGCATGTAGATAGTTCCCTAACCGTTTTTTTAATTTAATTTTAGGAGTGTTTTCGAGTCATCGGAAGAAAATTACTGAGTAACCTTCGAGTTTGCTATTTTGTGTATTGACTTCGGGTTTTTGACAGTATATTAACATTTCTTTCAGTACACCAGTTCAAGATACAGGGTGTCCAGAAAAGGACTCCCTGATTCCAAAATTAAATATCTCGAAAACAAAGATCGATAGAGGAATGCAGTAAACGGTATGTTTATTGTGAAAGCTATAAAAAGTTTATACAGCAGTTTGAAATAATAGTTACAAAAGCTGCTAACAGATGGCGCTGTAATCGCCATACGTAATGCCTAGTATAAATAGTGATCCGAAGCCCAGAGCGATCAGTTCCACTATTGAAACGTGAAAGGAGGTTAGCGTACCAAAGGAAGAGATTAAAACCATGTACTCCATTGAACAACGCGTTTTTCTGGTGCTAAAGTACCACAGGTTAGAAGAGAATCCTACGGCAACAAGGCGAAGTTTTCGAGCACGATTTAATGTTCCAAAAGGACCCGATGCGAAAAACGTTCGTACGCTCTTCGCAAAACTTCAACGAACAGGCAGCGTAACTGATGATCTAGTGGGACATGTTGGCCGCAAGCAAACTGCAGTTACGCCTGAAAATATCGCCACAGTTTCTGGAATTATTCAGCGAAATCCAATGTCATCCGTCCGTAGAATTGCATCTGAGACTGGTTTGAAGCGTTCCAGCACGCAAAAAATACTGAGAAAGAGCCTACATATGTTTCCATTCAAAATTCAAACGCACCAGGCCATACCCGTACGACCTGTGCAACAAAAGGTTGCCTTTGCTAATCAGATGCTCACAATGATTGATAGTGAAGGATTTGATGTTGGCTGCATCTGGTTTACAGATGAAGCACACTTCCACCTGAATGGATAAGCAGAAATGGCGATTTTGGGGTTCCGAAAAGCCATATTGGTGTGAGGCGAAACCTCTGTATTCTCCTAAAGTGTGGGCTGCAGTATGCAGCAGAGGCATTATTGGCCCTTTTTTCATTCGAGAACTGGTGCACGTTACGTTGCAGTTTCGGAACAATTTGTCGCCACACAGCAAGCGTTAGAGGATCGACCAGGTACTGAATGGTTTATGCAAGATGGAGCCCGACCACATCGGACCTAACAAGTGTTTCGCTTTCTTGAGGAATACTTCGGGAATCGAGTCATTGCTTTGGAATATCCCAAATTTACTGGTGCAGGCATGGATTGGCCTCCATATTCGCCGGATTTGACTCCCTGTGACTTTTTTTGTGGGGCGCAGTGAAAGGCATGGTCTACTCGAAGCATCCCACCACGCTGGACGAGCTTGAATCGTCGATCTCTGTGGCATGTGAATCCATTTCGGTTGAGACACTACGAAATGTGATGGCGAATTTCATTCTTCGTTTGCGCCACCTCTGTAGTGCCAATGGTGAACATTTTGAAAACATTGTGATGAGATTGCTTGCAAAGATTGTTTTCATACGATTATTTCACTCATGTATGCTGATATGAGCTGTACAGCGTACAGCGCCATCTGTTAGCAGCTTTTGTAACTATTATTTCAAACTGCTGTATAACCTTCTTACAGCTTTCACAATAAACATACCATTTACTGCATTCCTCTATCGATCTTTGATTTCGAGACATTTAATTTTGAAATCAGGGAGCCCTTTTCTGGACACCCTCTATTTACGTAATCAGGGGAATACTGTAACACATCGTCCTAAGTTAACAGTGTTTTCTGTATGTATGAGCATTGCTGACTTTGTGTGCTTAAGTGTAAAAGCATTTAAATGACCTGAATTTCTCACGTGTTGATTGTGCTCTGTGGTATGTGGTTTTTACGTCAATTAGTGGTTTCACTTATGTGAAGCGCTAGTATTACAAAATTCCGATATCCTGAAATTTTCTGTAGGAGTTGTATACCGTTGGCGTATTTGATTATTGTCAAGTACCTTCGACAGTGCGGACATCGTAATGTGGATTTGGGATGCTATGATTTTAAGGGAACTGGAGCTTGGATACTGATGTGAATGATCGAGTGAGATAAGAGTAACTATACGGTAGTTAGCACAAGTTTTAATTACCAACAAGTGGGCTACAATTAGTGTTAACGTGACAGTAAAGTCGCAGCAGAGCAATTACGGCGCGAGCGATTTATATTGGGGCAATAAGTCCAATTAAAATGTTGAGTATGACCAGTTCCAGAACGTAAGCTAACAAACTAGCTTGTCAATGCACACGAGAACTCATTAACGGTTTTACTTAATCACAGCCAACGTGGATTTAAATTAGTTATCTATTCTATGAAGCTGACATTGAAATACAGTTTCCAGTAACATACGAGCAACATAAGAAATAACTGAAGTTTTTATGAGAGTAAAAAATTAAGATGTAAATGATAAACCGTTTTATTTAAATCAGAATTCAATGGTAAATAAGGTACCCGGAAGCTTAGATATTAACAAACGGGGTTATGACATATCACGATCTTGAAATTGTTCGACGCGATGTTGTGCCGATGTTATCAGATTTTTTACTCTGAATGCGCGATATCTTAATTTAACGGAAAATATTCGGAGGGGAGCGGGCAATACAAACGCCCAGTTCATTTGTTTCTAGGCAGAACGTGAAAATTTTCAGCATGTGATTTATTAAAGATGCTGGAATTCCATGTTTGCACCTAGCATGGAGCAAAAATCGTTCACTGCTGCACGCTTTTCACCAGCAGTATTTTTCTTATATATTGTCTTTGCGCACAGGTATCCAGTTGCCCATGGGCTTGACTTTAGTATCGACGTGACATGGCGTCTCTCACGTATGACGATCGTCAATGGCTTGTTTGTATAAAGTTCAGATGTGTGCGTTCTGTTGTTCCATCAAGAAAACAAATTTATTTGAGTTGTCTTTATCATTAAATTTAAAATATCTGTGACTTATAATTAAGAGAGCCGGTCAGAAGTTTGCTGTCTGAAGGTATTGCTGCAGCTTATATCCAACGCAACGGAGTCGTATATGTGTATATAAGCGCCGACGTACGCAAGGAATTAGTGGGCAGTCATGTCTTTCCGACGTGCGTGCGGTAAATGCGGAAAAGTGAATTATGGCGACCTTATTACCAAACAGAACCAACCTGCTGCTTTTGTTTTCTTGTCTGTCGAAGGACAAACACCGGTAGACAACTATCGGATAACAAAATTGTGTCTGAGGCTGCCTGTCTCTCGAAATCCACCGTGCTTCATCGTAAGACACGTCCCCGTATCGGAGATGTTGTAACGAATAAGCTACGCCAGCTCAAGTGGGAAAGACTCGAGCACACGCCGTGTAGTCCCGATCTCTCCCCATGCGGTTACCACTCCTGCAGTACCGTAAAAAAGGTCTTGAAGGGTCGACGATTTCTGTCGGACGGGGATGTGCGGCAGGTAGTTGCGGACTGCCTCTCGCAGCAGACACGGACTTTTACCAAACAGGTATTCAACTTGGTGAACCGGTGCGAAGGGTGCCTCAATGCTCACGCCGATTTTGCTGATGGCGTACCGGTTCTGGACTCTCTAGCCTTCGTACGGAAACTTTCAGATTGCCCCTTATACCTCGCCCTTCATAAATTTTTCCTGCCATTGTGGAGTGCATGGAAAATTTTCTACTTCTCTGACTGTTTGCGTAGACACTTGGATACATTCAGTATTGTCGTCAAACATCGGCTATAAACAAACTTCAAGATGCAGTCAAGAAATTTTACTAGTGATGGAATACGTCTAGTGACATCGATTCAAAATATTTGTGAGTTGGTCTGTCAGGGTGATCAGTTGGTATCCGAGTACCTAGGTGAGAGTGAAACCAAAGCTCAACAGGTGATGTAGGAATCTGTGTAATCCGGTGGAACCCGCGGCACTTTATGGAGTGGCATCTTTCAGCATGTGTCCTACGCGGATGAGTTGGATCCTATGTTTGTTTTACCCTGACGCAATTCACACCATAAATATATAATTTCACGGTTATGACGTGTCCGTGCCGTGATTTGAGTCATATATTGCAGCAGCACATAACATTTCTTTGAGAAAATTTTAGCCTCTGCAATAGACTCTACACTGAGCAGGTAAAGTCATTGGATACCTATATGCACATTTACAGATACCTGTAGTATTGTGTACACAAGGCATAAAAGGGCAGTGCAGTGGAGGAGCTGCCAGTTTTACTCAGGTGATCATGTCAAAAGATTTCTGGCGTGATTATCCCCGCGCAACGGGAATTAACGGACTGGTACTTCGAGCTAGAGGCATCGGACATTTCGTTTCGGAAATCGTTAGGAATTCAGTATTCTGAGATCCACAATGTGCGCCGAGAATACCAAATTTGAGGCACTATCTCTCACCACGGACAACGCAGTGACCGCCAGCGTTCACATAACGACAGAGAGAGCAGCGGCATTTGCGTTGAATTGTCAGTGCTTACAGGCAAGTAACACTGCCTGAAATAGCCTCAGAAGTCAATGTGGTACGTACGACGAACTTGCCTGTTTGGATAGTGCGGCGGAATCTGGCGTCAGTGGGATGTAACAGCAGATGGTCGGCGCGAGTGCGTTTGCTACAGCACTACACCGCCAGCAGCGCCTCTCCTGGCCTCGTGACCATATCGCTTGGACCGGAGACAACTGAAAAACCGTGGCCTGGTCTGACGCGTCCCTATTTCGGTTGGTAAGAGTTGGTGATAGGATTCGAATGCGTCGCAGAGGGCACGAAGTTGTCAGTAAGGCACTGTGTGAGCCGTAGTAAAATTTGCTGTTTTGAAGAGCGCGCCGCAGCGCGTAGTGTAAAGCAGTCGCCTTCCATTTTTGGCGGTGGCGCCGCTGTGGTAATCGTAGCTTTGGTGTCTCCCTCCGGCAGGAAAGCGGAAAAGTTGCCTGTTCACGTGCATTTAAGCGGCGCTATGAGCTCCGCAAAGGGTCAGTCTGTCAGTCGAGGCGAGTCTAGTCAGTTGGTCAGCCGGCTCAGTGTGGGGCAGTCAGTGTCTGTCTGTCGTCCGGAGTGCTAGTATGTGTTAGGCCGCAAATCTGCTCGAGTTTGCTCAGGCAATGGTCTTTGGGCTTCGCGACCGACGCGCGAGCGGCAGGGGTCGGCCCACGACGTCGGACTGGCCGGTGCGAGCTGCGACGCCGTAAGACGGGAGACCGGCGCGCCTTCCTGCGTCCATTAAAGTGGCTGGCAGCGGACGGTTCGGGAGAGCGTTGGGGGTGCTGCGCCAGGTCTTCGCCAGACATTACAGTTTATTAGAAGTTGAGTGATTGGAGATATGTTGTTTGAGTTACTTGTTAAATTCTACTTGTTTTCTTGGTCAGTCTCTAGTCCCCAGCTTGCTCGTTTGTCTCTCGTCCGCATTTGTTAGGCAGTTAGTGTCAGTCTGTCTGTCTGTCGGTCTCCAATACGTTAATAGCTGCCTCTGTCATGATTGTCGGATTCGATGTTAACGAATTTATAGAATTAAGGTAAAGGCCGAATTCCTGATATATGTTTCTAACTTGCCTATCATCTTGCGAGGCGGTATATGTGTAATGTAGAGCATGTTGCACACTTTATGTAACTTTTAATTTCATGGGTTTTATTTAAATACTCATTTTTATAAAGTTTCCACCCTTTCACCGTAAGAGCCCTTTTAAAAAAATTGCACTTTTGGGGGAAAATAATTTCTTAGTGTGAATGTTTGTACCATTTCCATCCCTGCTACGGGGTGAATTGTTAATGTGTTTGTGTGAGTTGTTACAATTTTTAGTTTAAAGTAATCTGGTGAGTTGGAGATTTGCGCCAGTTTAGTTTTTCAGAGGTCGTTGTGAGCGGTCGTGACTACAGCCGTGTTGAAAGAGAGCGGCAAGCTTCTCAGCCCGAAGGCTCCTACTGTAACAAAAAAAAAAAAAGTTCTGCCTCTGAATAATGGTAACTTTATATTTCGAGGGTGCTTTTCTGCTTGTAATTTTAAATCTATTTTTGAAAAAGCTTTTATGAATAAAATTTCCGTTGGTTGAAATTTAATTTGTTTCCATCAGTTACTCCTTCCACGCTCACATAGTGTGTTAATCTTCTTGATGAATCGCTAGTAAATAAAGTACATTCTTTAAGAAACGATTTTGAAAGTAAATGTTCGCGGTTCACTGTGCAAGCTGATTGTGGCTCCATAATGGAGTGGGCTGGTACAACGGAACCGATTATTGTTTGGAAATGGTTATGTTCGGCTACTTGGACGCAATTTCCAGCAATTCATGGACTTCTCAAATAATGATGGAATGTTTATAAATAACAGTGCGCCACGTAACCGGGTCACAGTTGTTCGCGATTGGTTTGAAGGACATTCTGGGTAATTCGAGCGATTAATTTGGCCACTCTTAAATATTTATAAGACACAAGCGATATGTCAGTTCGTGCACAAAATCCTGCACCGGCAGCACTTTCGAAACTATGAACGACTGTAGAGGCGGCGTGGCTCAGTATTTCTGCAGCGGACTTCCAACGAAGTGTTGAGTCCACGCCACGTCGAACTGCTTTACTACCCCGGGCTAATGGAGGTCCGACACTATTTTAGAGATCCAATGACTTGGTCATCATGTATTTCCGTCTTCACTCCTGAAGCAGTCACTGAAACCAAAATGCAATCCGAGCTGTAGCGTACGACCCTGAAGTGATAGGTACGTTCGTTAATCTGGTTCTTATACGCATGAACTTCGACAGAGAAATACGAGCTACCCTACACAGCATAGGCTCACCTGTGCCTCCAAAGTACTAGAAGAAAATGTTTCAGAAAAATCTCTTACAAGTTATCTACCTATTATCACAAACGGTTAAACTCGTCAACTAGTTACCCAGTTACCCGATCTCAGTTGTAGGTTGGCTATTTAGCGGTTTCCCGAGGAATCGAAAATTTTGTTTTCAATATACCATACAATTACTGCTCGAGTGTAGACGTTTAAAATGCTGTCATAATGTACTCATTAAGAGGTGGTATTGCTTTCAACGTTTAACAAAATAAGTATTAGAAACTGTGTATAGGTCCCAAGAAGGCGTAGCTCACAGCACTCAAATAATCCACACAAGACTATTTTATCCAATATATGAGAATTCCCACCCACCCCCCTACCCTACCCCCCCACACACAAAACACATAATGAAAGAAAAAGAGTTTATCGCTTACTATATTTTCTCTCCTCATGCAGTAAACGTTTAGCATCCAGCACGACGTTTTCATTTATTAATTCCATAGTAATTACGTTATTTGCAATACATGTAGCAGACAGTACCCACACATACCACTGAATTTACTCGTAAAATCATATCATTGTCCGCCACCCTGTTGAGGATATATGAAGTCATAACCACCTTAAGACGAAGCGCAAATTACCCAGACGACACTTATCCAATGGATAATCCGAAACTAATGAAACCAACGTAATTAGAGTCTTTGAACTTCAACATTGAAGCTTTTACATGGTTAATGTTAACATTTAACACATTAATTCATTTGTAAAGTAATTAGAATTCCGAAGGTGTTTATGGGTGTTCGTTCTTTAAATAATCACGTGTGTGACCATTGCTAGTATTATAATTATACTCTTCTATAATTCCTGAGCCAATTTCAGTCATATGTAGCTATGTAATAGCGTGTTTATATTTGTGAAATATTGTGCTGTCTAGTCAAACAAACAAATTTAGAACTAAATTGGAATTATTAGATACCGGTGGCGCACGGCGACCTTTAAATATTCAAGTGTCAAGGACATCAGTCAGTTGCAGAATCCTTAATTTACTGCA
The DNA here is from genome assembly GCF_021461395.2 of Schistocerca americana. Lineage (NCBI taxonomy): Eukaryota > Metazoa > Arthropoda > Insecta > Orthoptera > Acrididae > Schistocerca > Schistocerca americana. The sequence goes on from NC_060120.1 coordinate 347,948,310, forward strand.
GATCTAATTTCGACTATAAAGTAATCATCAGTGCATTACCAAAAGAGTCATATAGGCACAACCATTTCAAATCATAAACTTGTTGTAGTTGACGCTAGCATTTACATGGTAGAAAGAAAACTATGCTTGTATGAAGACTGTGTTGCAGTCGAAATCTAGATCTGCAATAAATTACGGATTCCGTGGATGACTGCTGTCCGTCTTTACATCTGGATAAAATGAGAGTACATTTTAAAATTACAAAGGACAATTGATAGTGTATGTAGTTATAAGTCGAAAAACAATTGTCTTCGCATGTCTGAGGAAAGTGGTAAGTCATAACTATTGTTTAAATAAAATCTGTAGGAAAAGGAAACTTCAGAATCGTTCAGCAGAGACTTTTTTGACTGCAAATATAAAAGCTACGTCCCATAATTTCCTTGCACAGAATTTTGAAAAATACTGCCGTTCCAACAAATAGCATTGTTTATCTTCCGGAACTGGTAAAAAGTGAGCAATGTTGGTGGTTTCAAGCAAATTCGGCGAAGCGGATCCTCTTGTAGGCAATTTCCGGCCCCGCATGTGATCGTATATTCATCGATCAGGGATAAAGAGAAGCAGCCGAAGCGTTTAAAGCTTTCCGTTTCACGTCCGCTGACAGAGTGGTAGCAAATAATACTAAAAAATTCGATACTGCCTGGAAACCTCCTGAATGCCGTAGCTACTTGCAGAGCATCCGTTGCGCATCCAGACAAAAAAAAACAATATTTCCAACAGCGCCAGCTATGAATGACACCTTTCGATATAGGATCTGCTGAAAATGCTTAGACAGAGCCACATGGAAAACTGATTATTGGTAGTATTAAGTCTCTGTTATAACAAGTGATTTTGAACAAAGGGCATTTCGAAATTTTCTTCCGCTTTCTCTTTGTGTCCATAATACTTCTATTCTCTCTTTTCCCCTCCTCAGTCAATGTGGATCAAGTCTTGAGTTCTTACAGATGGAAAATCGCCCAGTACTGATTTTTCACCTCAGAAGTTTTTTATTTTGCCATTTGCCACTATTTTGCTCATACTCCTTTCAGGTCTTCTCTTAATGCTGCAACTTCGTTCCATTATCACAATTTTAGCCTTTTTACGATTTTCATATAAATCCACTTGATTAATTAAACTTTTTGACCCCATTTAATATAGATATATATTCTACTCTATGTTCTTTTATACCTCAGAATAAATATTAGACTACCTTTTATCTTCCTTCTTCTGAAATTTGTTTCTTCGATGTATTTTGGGTTCTCCGATTAAAATGAATGTTTCAACAGATACCCTGGCTTCATGACAGTGTTGCAGCTACTACTTTGTACTATTTGAAATTAGTATTTTGGGAGAGCAACACAATTACAGGACCACTTTTTCGAAATATTTAAAACACAAACCATATACAAGCCATTTTTTAACATTTTCGGGTTTTGTAAGAAGAAATACTTTATTTCGAAAATTAGAAATGCTACAGTCTTGAAAATACAAGAATAGCACAAAACTTGCATATGGTCATTTTTTCATAAGTCAACAGTGAATAAGTTTTATAATCGTAAGTAGTGCTGTAATATGTTTAATTTTAGGTGTATTGTAAGTAGGCTGTTTATGTTTTCTTATTGGCAACGTTACGTAGCGCTCTGTATGAAAATCACTGGCTGTGCTGTGTGCAGTCTGTGACTAGTTTGCATTGTTGTCTGCCATTGTAGTGTTGGGCAGTTGGCTGTTAACAGCGCGTAGCGTTGCGCAGTTGCAGGTGAGCTACCAACAGTGGTGGATGTGGGGAGAGAGATGGCGGAGTTTTGAAATTTGTAAGACTGGATGTCATGAACTGGTATATATATATATATATATATATATATATATATATATATATATATATATAATGACTATTAATGTAAATACATTGTTTGTTCTCTATTAAAATCTTTCATTTGCTAACTATTCCTATCAGTAGTTAGTGCCTTCCGTAGTTTGAATCTTTTATTTTGCTGGCAGTAGTGGCGCTCGCTGTTTTGCAGTATTTCGAGTAACGAAGATTTTTGTGAGGTAAGTGATTTGTGAAAGGTATAGTTTAATGTTAGCCAGGGCCATTCTATTGTAGGGATTATTGAAAGTCAGATTGCGTTGCGCTAAAAATATTGTGTGTCAGTACAAGCACAGTCGTGTATAATTGTTCAATGGGGACATTTCATATGTCGACCCTTAGCCGAGGATACCACACTGGAATCTTCTGATTTTTTCTTGTAGTAATTAATGTAGCTTTTGTTTATTGCTAGCGCGTAATTATAGAGAGAATTTCCTTTGTAGTTGTAGTTTTTCATTGTTGTACACAGTTGTGGCATGCATGTAGATTTGCACCAAGTATTTCGCAGCTGCGCTTGCAATTAACTAGATATTATTTTCAATGCTATGTTAATGTGTTTTCTTATTTCGCTCTTCAAATTGTTCTTTTCTGTGTTGTCGTGTGAAATATTGTGACAATAATGGCGTGTGAAAAACGTAATACTAGGCTCCAAAGTAAACTGAGAACTGACAGTGAAGACGAAAGCAGTGTGTTAGCGCCGCCGAGTAATGAATTAACTAATGTTCAAAGTAGTAATTTGGTAATTGTGCATAGGGAAATGGAGCGGGCTGCAAATATTGGTGTAGGCAGTGAAACAATTAGTGAACAGGGAAGCATTATCGATCGATCGGTCGGCAACAGCTCGCCTCAGGAATCCGAAATGACAGGACACAATATTGCAAATACTGTAGACTCAGGTTTTGGGTCCTCACCGTTTTCTCAAATAAGTCAAGACACATTTTCTGCTTCTCAAAACGTGAATGTTGCCGGTGAAAATGCACTGCCAAAAAGCATAGAGAAACACATTCCAGACACTAATACATTACTATTGCAATTAATGCAACAAATGGAACAAAATCAGAGACAAACACAGCAAAAGCTTCAAAAGTTAGACACAATGGGACAACACCTGAGACAAACACAGCAACAGTTAGACACAATGGAACAAAATTTCGGAAGTTAGACACCACACTTGAACAAACACGTGAAGATTTAACTACTGAGTTACATAACATTGAATCGAAATGTCAAAAAGTCTGTAATGACGTAAAAATACAAATTTGTGAGCATTTCCAACCTATTTTTTCGCGTCATGAAAATGCGTTACAGAATCACCAAGCAGCCATAAAAGAACTGCAAACTATTGTTCATGAAAATCACGACACATTGAAAGCTAAAATTGACTCAGTTGCATCTACCGATTCGGTTACGCAACTTGCAAAAACTCAGGAAAACTTAAAGGACACAGTAGATACGATTTCAACACAAATGGATACTCTGAAACTTGGTTCAGAAAAACACAGAGAGGAAATAATTTCACTAACGGATACAGTAGCCGAACTTTCAGATCAGTTCACTAACTTATCTACAAAGGTAGATGACGATCTGAATGACACAAGACCTGTAGCCTTCACGGACACTGAAGAGTATGAACAAATCAGAAAATTCAAACAAAATCAAAATCAAATCAATACACAGTACAAAAGAGAAATCCGGGAAGTACAAGATCAGTTGGCACAAGTAATACAAGAATTACATATTTCAGAGGACACTCGCGCTCCAGTACGGGAAGAGGGACATAAAAATACGGAGCTACCACAAAATAATAACACAGGACACTTCGCAAATTATGAAAGAACTTGGCAAGGCGCATTGAATTTTGAGATGGAACCGCCGAAAAGAAGTAACAATGAGCGATGTGCGACTCGCCGACACGATGATTTTGACTATAAGCTGTTCATTACTACACGTAAATTCAAAACATTTAAGAATTCTGGCAACGACATTCATCCAAGGACATGGCTTCATCAATTCTCTCATTGTTCTCCTCCCAACTGGTCATTGCAGCACAGATTAGAATTTATGTGTGGCTACTTAGAGAATAAACCAGCTGTAAGAATGCGATCGGTCATTCACGATTGTCACAGTGAAGGAGAATTTTATCGTGCCTTCCTCTCAGCATATTGGTCTCAAGCTACACAAGACCGAGTAAGACATAGCATCATAATGATGAAACATTTCGAACAATCTGAATTCTCCAGTCTTGTGAAATATTTTGAAGGCATGTTGCACAAGAATCAGTACCTGTCAAACCCATACAGCCCCTCAGAACTCATCCGCATTTGCTTAATCAAATTACCTGAAAATTTACGACATATTATTTTGGCAGGACGCTGCAAAGACGACATTGAAGCTTTTCAGGGACTCTTACAAGAATTAGAAATTGACACTGATAATCGCGGAACGTGAAAACAGGAACACAACAATTACATGTCACATCCGTCGCAATTCCGCGATGAAAGAAATAATAACTGGACACGACAAGGCTATTCTCACAACACAAATCGTGTCCGAAACAGACACCACCCATATGACAACCGTTGGCAGAGTAATAATAGTTACAGAGAAAGATCGCATTTCCGTAGTAATGAATATGACAGAGATTACCATAGAAACAGACAATATGGGAACAAAAACAATTATTATCAAGGGAGACAGAATAACTTCAGACGCGACAGTTCAACGCGCAGTTATGATTCCGGGAGAAATTCTCCACCACATGACCGACAAACAAGAAACTATGTAAACTACCGACAAAACGACAGACCTGAATTCTATCAAAACTGGCGGGATTCAAACAGAGCAGGGCACTCTCGACAAGGTGAATTTGTAGAAGTTAGGTCTCCTAATCCCAATAACGACGCATGCCAACAAAGAGACAGACAATGACTCGCACCGCAGGCAGCCACGTGCGCCGGCTGGCTCAGGGAAAAATTACATAGACGCTAACCTTGAGAAAATTTTTAGCATTCTTTACCGATGTACCATATACCACATGATAATTCCACTGAAGCTGAAACTCTGCGTACTAGGAAGAGTAAAGGTTTACACCACATTTCACATGTAAAACCGTTTATTGAAAGATAATCTGCTTTTTAACTTTTCACTTCACGTTTCTAGTACAATTTGTCACTCTGAGAAACTGTTAATATGCAACAATGTTTTGAAGTTAACTATTGAGTCTAGAACCTAGGGAACATTTCTAAACAGAAATTACGAATGCATTGTTATAGTGAACAGACGACACAGTGTTGTTATTGTGTGTGTACATTCTTGCTTGTTAGTTGCACGATTACGTAATGACTATAAGGCTCACATACTTAGAACATTTACCAGTACTGTTAATGAGATTTTAATGCAACATTTTGGTTTACTTGAAAATACATTCTGGATTTAAAGTACTTTCTGTGAGATACCAGATGACACAGTGGTTAGTTTATGTGACAGCTACACAGTTTTATCACGACGCTACTAATGAGTGACAATTCACAATGTTGCTTTTGCGGTGTATCTGTTTTATATCTGCACAGTTTTCTGAATTCTTCTGGAAAGTAAAACATGTTTTAGTAGTAACTTTTGTGGTATAGCTGCAAGGAGATAGCCTTTTCTGTAGCACAACAATACGTTACAGGACAGTACTTTCTTCATCACAGCAATAAGCGTAATAACTAAGATATCTATACGCAAAGCATTTCACTTTTGTTTATCATGAGGTAAGTACATTGACTTCCGCAGAACTTAGCTTTCGGAGGACGATAACTATGACACTTCCACAGAGATTATCTTACAACAAGACGCACAGTTTAGCGCTACAGTACACCTATTTGAATGATTAATTTCACTTAAATCACTTGTTTTTAAAGATTTTTGAATTACAATGATACAAAGGTTTTCCGTGATACATTTCATTCCATTGCTGTAATCTGTAACACCTTAGGGTACAATTACATTAATCCTCAGGGGGGTACACGTTTACTTTGTGTACCATGTGTTTGGCAAGCACAAGGAGCCCCAACTAACATGGTATTTGCTTATACAATTTTACACTTCGGTACCATATTTCTCTAACACATAAATTACACAGCTATCTGATCATTTAACTGAGAGACAAACATTTTTTTTACTACATCAGGGACGCATGTTTACGCAATTACACAGTTGGATAATTTCATACTTATGAAATTGTATTTTGTCTGTACTTTGAGAACTGTTCATATTTTTTCGGAACTATTGTGATAATATGAGAGCTTTGAATGATATATTTGAGATGGGATCATGATTTTTATAGTACGTTTGAGGTAGATGACACTATTTAAATGAGCAGAGAATTTTTTTTTTGCTTTTGAAATTACTGGAGGAAGCTACGACGATTTTGAGATGTGATTGATCTGTTATGATGTTATTATTATGATGACAATGTGTATTATGCTTTTGAGGTATGTTTATGATCAATAAGCTGATGCTATATGAGGAGTTTGATTATGCTACATATTTCTTATGATGAAATATTGAAGAAGTGTCGACGAATATGTACATGTGTAATAAGGTAAGGAATAAGGAGTAGTGGTTAGGGACTCTGATTTGTGGAAAAGGATGTTGGAAACCAAGAATCGTACTTTAGAATTATGAAATGTGTGTACATGTAGGAATGTATCACAATGCCACTGAAAATTTTTTGGACACTGTTGTATTTATAGGATCTTGTTTCTACACATTTGTAACGCAAATTCTCGACCTGTGAAATTTTTTATATGAGACTGCCACTGTAGCGGAAACTGCTGTCGTAAATATTTCGGTAAGAAAGTTAAGTGATCACCTGCACGTAATGCGTCGTGGGCACCCACCTGCGCGACAACTGCCTGAAAAAAAGCCATTTGTGTGTTCCTTTCAGAGGCACAGGTGAAAAAAAAGGGGGGCCATTACCCTCGCTATTGACATTCCTTTGTAGAAAGCATCGCAAATATGACACGCTCAAACTTGAAAATATATGATAACACTGTGGAGCTTTTAATTTATTATATTTACTGAAATGTCTAATGAATTGACGAGAAATATTTTGTGTCTATACACCTGATTATGACTACTGTCTTTCTAGTTGAGAGATTTTTTTTTTTACTAGCTTATGAAATGCCATATGGCTAATGAATGATGTTTCATGTCTTCCTTTGTACATATTTGCTCATTTTCTTTAATATCTAGTTTCTAGCTGCACTGCAGCATTGGTTATTATAAAATTTAATAGATGTACTAATATCACTATTTTCTGTCTACAGACCCAGTAAAAAATACGTTTCTCATATACTTTCTTAGAAAAGAGAGCACAAATAGACATTTCCCTTCACAGGAATTGCATAAATAATTTTTTAATGACTTGGTAACTTTCTTACAGAGTAAGTTTTTGTGATGCATCACTCTAGTGTTAAGATGTGACATAGGTATTAGACATAGCCATTTTTAGTGTAATATTTTTACTGCTTGAGCTTTGTCATGTTTAGATATAAGTTATTGCATTTGCTGCCGCTGCTTGCGAGGCATAGTGCTACTAAATTTCACTTTGTATTACTCTGTTAAGCTAGTTTTACTACTGATTTGCTTTTCTTGTTGCTGCACATTGGCTCATATTAGTTGTAATGTTGCATTTGCTTGGTAATTTAGATTTACTGTAGCTTGCTTTGCCAATTTCCATTTTTTTGTCATTGCTGTTTGTGTTAATTCTTTTGATCTGCTGCATTGCCTCGTCCCTTAGTTTAGCATCTGAGCTCAGTAGATTTAAGTTTGCTTAAGAGGGGGTAGACTATATAAGAAACTAACTATAATGAATTGGAAGAAATGCATTGAGAAGCTATAAGAAAATGGTTTGGCAAAAAAAAAAGTACTGTACAGTGGAGAAAAACTATTTTTGAAAGAGGATGTGAACAAAATACAGAAAGCATGTTTGGATAGGACTTTTTGGAAATAATGAAGAACGAAGGGAGATCTCCAAGAAGTAAAGAAAGTTTTGTCTGCAAAATACTGCAGTAAAACAAACCCTGTCCTTTCCTTGTGTAAACCCACTATGTGTTTGTGTACTCTTGTGTATTTGTCTTTTTTCTGTCTTTATGTGTTTAGCTAATAAGATTTATGTTGTAGAATTTTTCTGATAATATGTTATTTTGTTTGTAAAGATGTTTAGACATTGTTTATTCTGTTCTGTTCTAATGCTCATGTGTGAAGTTGATGTTTCGAAAGTTATTCTGATCTTTTATGTATGTACTCATGTCATAATTCCTGTAACACTGATGTATATGTTGTTTCGATCCTTTTGTAAAGCCTGTACTACAAATGTTATCTGTATTGTTTTGTACCTTTGTAATTGTATTCTTATGTTATAAAATTGTAATTGACACCAGTTCATCATATTATTAACTTGTAAGTTCCATTTCACTGCACATGTTTCTGTTGGTCATAGTATATGGACAATATGTGATAAGTAGGGACTGTTAGTGTTTGCACGTGTGTTAATAATTCAGCAAGGGACTGGATAACAGCATTGCTGGTTCTAAGGACAATTCCAAAAACTTTGTGAGTGCACAAGTGGTGGTTATGGACTTGCTATATTGTCCGCAAGACTCTTCGATGGTGATTGTGCACCTGCACAGTCGCAGCAGATGGCTGCTGGCCATCTCTACATGGACTACAGTGGGTCTACACCTTTGATGATCCACCAATACCATTATTTCTACAAGGACTACAGTGGGTCTGCATCTTTGATGGCCCACCAATACCGTTATTTCTACAAGGACTGCAGTGGTTCTGCACCTCTGGTAGCCCACCAATACCGTAATCTCTACCACGACTACAGTGGGTCGGCTCTGTGATTACCTACCTACCAATATTCTTCAAAACTTCGACTGACTCTGCTGTGGGTTTGCTCTGTTGTGGCCCATTACCTGCCTGCATGTCAAGAGTCAGCACTGTCTTTCCGTTAGAAGGACAACACTACTTCTTCAAGACTGCATGGAAATCCACTACTTACGTGTGCATTTTCTTTTACTGCTCAGACTTCGAGAAAAACACTGCAATTTTACTGTGATGAATGATCAGGACTGTCTTTATGGACTGTGAGAAAATTTTAGCTTTTGACCAACTATGTATCAATAAGTGCGTGCATTTGATATCTTTGTTATTGTAATTATGAAAAATTTTATCAAATCATTATTGGCCACTGCCCAGAACAATTTGTAAAATTTTTTGTGGGGAGCATGGGGGCTATGTAAGTAGGCTGTTTATGTTTTCTTATTGGCAACGTTACGTAGCGCTCTGTATGAAAATCACTGGCTGTGCTGTGTACAGTCTGTGGCTAGTTTGCATTGCTGACTGCCATTGTAGTGTTGGGCAGTTGGCTGTTAACAGCGCGTAGCGTTGCGCAGTTGGAGGTGAGCCGCCATCAGTGGTGGATGTGGGGAGAGAGATGGCGGAGTTTTGAAATTTGTAAGACTGGATGTCATGAACTGCTATATACACTCCTGGAAATTGAAATAAGAACACCGTGAATTCATTGTCCCAGGAAGGGGAAACTTTATTGACACATTCCTGGGGTCAGATACATCACATGATCACACTGACAGAACCACAGGCACATAGACACAGGCAACAGAGCATGCACAATGTCGGCACTAGTACAGTGTATATCCACCTTTCGCAGCAATGCAGGCTGCTATTCTCCCATGGAAACGATCGTAGAGATGCTGGATGTAGTCCTGTGGAACGGCTTGCCATGCCATTTCCACCTGGCGCCTCAGTTGGACCAGCGTTCGTGCTGGACGTGCAGACCGCGTGAGACGACGCTTCATCCAGTCCCAAACATGCTCAATGGGGGACAGATCCGGAGATCTTGCTGGCCAGGGTAGTTGACTTACACCTTCTAGAGCACGTTGGGTGGCACGGGATACATGTGGACGTGCATTGTCCTGTTGGAACAGCAAGTTCCCTTGCCGGTCTAGGAATGGTAGAACGATGGGTTCGATGACGGTTTGGATGTACCGTGCACTATTCAGTGTCCCCTCGACGATCACCAGTGGTGTACGGCCAGTGTAGGAGATCGCTCCCCACACCATGATGCCGGGTGTTGGCCCTGTGTGCCTCGGTCGTATGCAGTCCTGATTGTGGCGCTCACCTGCACGGCGCCAAACACGCATACGACCAACATTGGCACCAAGGCAGAAGCGACTCTCATCGCTGAAGACGACACGTCTCCGTTCGTCCCTCCACTCACGCCTGTCGCGACACCACTGGAGGCGGGCTGCACGATGTTGGGGCGTGAGCGGAAGACGGCCTAACGGTGTGCGGGACCGTAGCCCAGCTTCATGGAGACGGTTGCGAATAGTCCTTGCCGATACCCCAGGAGCAACAGTGTCCCCAATTTGCTGGGAAGTGGCGGTGCGGTCCCCTACGGCACTGCGTAGGATCCTACGGTCTTGGCGTGCATCCGTGCGTCGCTGCGGTCCGGTCCCAGGTTGACGGGAACGTGCACCTTCCGCCGACCACTGGCGACAACATCGATGTACTGTGGAGACCTCACGCCCCACGTGTTGAGCAATTCGGTGGTACGTCCACCCGGCCTCCCGCATGCCCACTATACGCCCTCGCTCAAAGTCCGTCAACTGCGCATACGGTTCACGTCCACGCTGTCGCGGCATGCTACCAGTGTTAAAGACTGCGATGGAGCTCCGTATGCCACGGCAAACTGGCTGACACTGACGGCGGCGGTGCACAAATGCTGCGCAGCTAGCGCCATTCGACGGCCAACACCGCGGTTCCTGGTGTGTCCGCTGTGCCGTGCGTGTGATCATTGCTTGTACAGCCCTCTCGCAGTGTCCGGAGCAAGTATGGTGGGTCTGACACACCGGTGTCAATATGTTCTTTTTTCCATTTCCAGGAGTGTATATTATGACTTTTGAACAATATTAAGGTAAATACATTGTTTTTTCTCTATCAAAATCTTTCATTTGCTAACTACGCCTATCAGTAGTTTGTGCCTTCCGTAGTTTGAATCTTTTATTTAGCTGGCAGTAGTGGCGCTCGCTGTTTTGCAGTAGTTCGAGTAACGAAGATTTTTGTGAGGTAAGTGATTTGAGAAAGGTATAGTTTAATGTTAGTCAGGGCCATTCTTTTGTAGGGATTATTGAAAGTCAGATTGCGTTGCGCTAAAAATATTCTGTGTCAGTATAAGCACAGTCATGTACTCATATAATTGTTCAAAGGGGACGTTTCAGTATCAGTAACTATATTAGAATGTACATATAATAATATAATAAGATACAAGAATATAGTTATTTATTTATTTATTACTGTCTCTTACATTTCACAGATTGCTTCAATTGAACATCCTAGCCAACCAAATATGACTCTATTCATCCACACATTTAAACAAAACACCAATATCACCGTATTTCACGGATGTTACTGGTGCGTGATTCACACTATCAAGGTCAATATCTCTTAGCTGTTGGGTAGTATATATATGTTTCCACAACCGATACGGTGTACATTCACCGAAGTACAGTAGCACTAGTTGTACATTTCAGTTGTGTGTATGACTGTATCTTGAATACACTACATTTTGCAATGGATTTAAGAAGACAATATTTGTTGCGACCACTTCTCCAGTCAATTATTAGGATCCTGTCCAAGTAAACTTCAAATGGCGAAGGACTGGTTCTACACTCTACCACAGCAGAAAGATATGGTAACGCAGTTGCGATTGACTCCACTTTCATCAATTTTGATTTTATTAGTCCGAAGTTGCAGTCGCGTTGTCGGTAAGAATGTCCCCGGATAGGAAACGTGTGTAACATGAAAATTTTGGCTAACCATGGACAAAATGAAGTGGTAACAGTATTTTTATCGTGTCCTCCTCCAGCATCAGAAAGCAAAATCACCTCGTTTCAAACTAGGGAATTCAGTAAGTTTCTTCTTTATAGCGTGGTTTAGAAATGACGCAACTGAATCCGAACATTTTTTTCACCTCCATTTCCAGAAAATTGTACATAAACGACGAAAGGTCAATGTGGTTGTGACTGGTAAATTTTGAGAATAGTAGAACTCAGCAGCGAGATATAAACGATCTGTTTTGCTCTTAAGGTTGAAATATTTCTTCACTGATAAGTTTCCCTCTGTCTTCCTCTGGTGCAGTGCATGCTCCACTTTACAAACGTTTGTTGTATCACTTCTCGACGTGTTTTGACATCGTGAGGAAATATCACAAATGTCTATCTCTGGCCGCTTGTAGACATAGTTACAATGTTCTTTAAAAAACTTGAAATGAGTTGTTTCAAAGTAAGCTTTTTTACCAGTTTCTTGAAAAAATATATGGAGAACATCTTAAATAATAGCTTGATATTAAGGTTTGTATTCTGAAAGTATCTTAAATTTCATTTACTGACATAATAATGACTGTTTGCATAAGGCCTCATGCTCAAATATTCTCATTCCAATTTATGTGGACGTTTATCGTGACTGCTCCTTCTTTCTTCAAATGTGTCATCATATAATATCTTTTTTTGCGTGACCCTCTTTACTGACGATTGGAAAATCGTACAGCGAGCTACACGGCAAATTTTAAACATAGATCCTCCTTAATTAACATGTATTCCCAAGTGTTGTTTCTAAAAGTCTATGGGTTTTTGGTTTTCTTTTCGCTCGGTTTCATACGTTTCAGTTCCATCGTATATGCTAAATAAGAATCTTGCAGGTCCTTGCTCTGGCCATTATAAAATATCTCATATGATTCCTTTTTTTGCTATTGTAACACATTTGGATGACCCTTTTTCTGGCATCAATGGAAAAAATTCTTTTTTCTGACCTCAACTCCATTACTATTTACGAATGTATCAGTCATGATAAAACCGCATGATTTCAACGCTGAGCGTCGCGGTTCTGACCTCCATCGCAGAGGCCCAAAAAGATGGGTTGAAATGTGGGTGAGAGGGGGTTTCATGACCTTACCATTGCATGACTCGTCCACGGTGCCGTCTGGCAGAATTGTGGTGAAATCTGGTATCAATGTGACATCATTAACCCACCATACATCTCACATGAACTTCTGAATACTCACGTTTGTCGATACCTTGCTGTTTGTATTGTCACCGTGACCGGGGGTGACGCCGCAGGCAGCCACGTTTTTACACCATTACAGGTGGTTCAACATAGATCACAGAGGAAGGTCGTTGACACCTTTGAGCCAAATTTCGGACTCACATGTCTAAGTGGGGGACAATTACTAGACTTCGAAAAAGTGGTTCTTTAACTGTGTTGTGCAGTATATGCACTAATCAACAAGGATATTACGACCACTGACCCACTATCGATATAAATCCGTCGAGGCGATAGCAGCATCACCTGGTGAGAATGACTGCTAGTCGGTCACATGCACAGTGTATGTATTATCAGTGATCGTGCTGTCCGTGTGTAGAATGGGGAAGACGTGACGTATCTGAGTTTGACCGAGGGCAGATTATGATTGCCCAGAGCCTCGACACGCGTTTCGGAAACAGCACAGCTTACCGAGTGTTCTAGGAGTGCTGTGGTGAGAGTCTTCCACACATGGTGAAACCTGGGTGAAACCACGTCCAGACGTAGTGGGAATGGGCAGCCACCCAATTACAGACGTCGGACATCGTAGGCTGGGCAGACTGGTAAAACAGGACAGGCGACGAACTGTGGCGCAGCTAACATCAGGCTTTTATGCTGGGCAGAGTTCAAGTGTGTCTGAACACACAGTGCACCGAACACTCCTAACGCTGCGCCTCCGCAGTCGACGACCCATGCATGTGCCAATGTTAACACCACAACATCGGCAACCACACCTGAAATGGGCACTTCACCATCGGCACTGGACGTTGGCGCACCGTCAGAGCTTTGTATACTCTGATGAATCTCGATATGTTCTTAATCGTGGCGAATCCGTCGTCTTCCAGGGGATCACTCCTTGGCATTTGTACTGCGGGACGGAGAAGAGCTGGCGCCGGCTCCATTATACTCTGGGGGACATCGAGGTGGGCATCCATCGAACCAGTGCATGGCACCAAAACGACCAAGGGGTGTCGAACACCCCTTTATGATGATCATGTTTCCCATCGGCAGCGGCATTTTTCAGCAAGATAATGCACCATGTCACAAGGCCTGGAGTGTGATGGAGTAGTTCGAGGAACACAGTGGCGAGTTCCAATTGAAATGCTGGCCTCCCAGCTCGCTAGATCTGAACCAGATCGAACACATCTGGGGGGAGATTCAACGTGGCGTCAGAGCTCATCGCCCCCTCCACGGAATTCACGGGAATTAGGTGATTTGTGTGCGCAGATGTGGTACCAACTCCCTCCAGCGACCTACCAAGGCCTCATTGCTTCTGTGTCACGACGTGTCGCCGCTGTTATCCGTGCTAAAGGTGGGCATCCTGGCTATTAAGTGGGTGGTCACAACGTTCTGGCTGATCAGAGTAGATTCTGCAGGACGATATTCGCTTATTATACACTCCTGGAAATGGAAAAAAGAACACATTGACACCGGTGTGTCAGACCCACCATACTTGCTCCGGACACTGCGAGAGGGCTGTACAAGCAATGATCACACGCACGGCACAGCGGACACACCAGGAACCGCGGTGTTGGCCGTCGAATGGCGCTAGCTGCGCAGCATTTGTGCACCGCCGCCGTCAGTGTCAGCCAGTTTGCCGTGGCATACGGAGCTCCATCGCAGTCTTTAACACTGGTAGCATGCCGCGACAGCGTGGACGTGAACCGTATGTGCAGTTGACGGACTTTGAGCGAGGGCGTATAGTGGGCATGCGGGAGGCCGGGTGGACGTACCGCCGAATTGCTCAACACGTGGGGCGTGAGGTCTCCACAGTACATCGATGTTGTCGCCAGTGGTCGGCGGAAGGTGCACGTGCCCGTCGACCTGGGACCGGACCGCAGCGACGCACGGATGCACGCCAAGACCGTAGGATCCTACGCAGTGCCGTAGGGGACCGCACCCGCCACTTCCCAGCAAATTAGGGACACTGTTGCTCCTGGGGTATCGGCGAGGACTATTCGCAACCGTCTCCATGAAGCTGGGCTACGGTCCCGCACACCGTTAGGCCGTCTTCCGCTCACGCCCCAACATCGTGCAGCCCGCCTCCAGTGGTGTCGCGACAGGCGTGAATGGAGGGACGAATGGAGACGTGTCGTCTTCAGCGATGAGAGTCGCTTCTGCCTTGGTGCCAATGATGGTCGTATGCGTGTTTGGCGCCGTGCAGGTGAGCGCCACAATCAGGACTGCATACGACCGAGGCACACAGGGCCAACACCCGGCATCATGGTGTGTGGAGCGATCTCCTACACTGGCCGTACACCACTGGTGATCGTCGAGGGGACACTGAATAGTGCACGGTACATCCAAACCGTCATCGAATCCATCGTTCAACCATTCCTAGACCGGCAAGGGAACTTGCTGTTCCAACAGGACAATGCACGTCCGCATGTATCCCGTGCCACCCAACGTGCTCTAGAAGGTGTAAGTCAACTACCCTGGCCAGCAAGATCTCCGGATCTGTCCCCCATTGAGCATGTTTGGGACTGGATGAAGCGTCGTCTCACGCGGTCTGCACGTCCAGCACGAACGCTGGTCCAACTGAGGCGCCAGGTGGAAATGGCATGGCAAGCCGTTCCACAGGACTACATCCAGCATCTCTACGATCGTTTCCATGGGAGAATAGCAGCCTGCATTGCTGCGAAAGGTGGATATACACTGTACTAGTGCCGACATTGTGCATGCTCTGTTGCCTGTGTCTATGTGCCTGTGGTTCTGTCAGTGTGATCATGTGATGTATCTGACCCCAGGAATGTGTCAATAAAGTTTCCCCTTCCTGGGACAATGAATTCACGGTGTTCTTATTTCAATTTCCAGGAGTGTAGTTCTCTGGTCTCTCTTTCACGATACTTGGGCGGAACATGAATTACAATCATATATCAACTGTTACACCACAACAGAATTGAGCTTCTTACTTCGTACTGATGAAAGAAACTGAAGTCCTTATAACGTAGCAACTTCTCATATATCGACCGAGTCCCTGTTCGATTCCAAGTTTGAAGTTCAGAGTGATCATTTGCATAAAAAGAAATCTTTCCACATAGTTAAAGCGAAAATCGATAATACTCATCAACAGAGAAGCACCCAAAGTGATGGCATCATTAACATCTTATTGCAGATAAACTTACCATTTTCTGAGCAGCCACAAGCCACACACACACTTAGCAGTGAGCGGTGCGCGAAACAAGTTCCGCAACGTACGGGGGACGGGAGTAAATCAGCTCACATAACATTTGGAACAAATTATTGAGGTCTCAGCGCCGAAAAATTTTTTTAGAAAAATTAGGAATCGTTTATTCAAAAATTTTTGTAATATAATTTATAAATGAAGATAACATAATACAATATTTTCCTTTTGTTATATCTTAAAATAAGCTGGACGTCATCGTCCTCACTAGGTAGGCCAGCATAAGCATAATGAGCCCATTGCTTGCACTTCTGACATGCAATCGAACCCTCAGCTGAAGTGGAATATAATCCCTTGCAATATATGCCGATCTTCATCGTTTTTAGGTAGTTCATTTTCTGTAAAGTATATTTCTTTTTTTTTTTTGTCTTCCTCTTCTGTGACTGAAGATCTTTTCCTTTCACTTTCTTCTTCTCTTTTAGAGATAGCAGCCTGATTTTTGTTCTATTCTCCTTGTATGGGTGCCCATCCAATCTACTGAGCGCTGTTGGCAAACGGGGTGCTCTCAGCCCTAGTGAGGCAAACTGAGAAGCTACTTGACTTAGAAGTAGCGGCTCCGGTCACGAAAACTGACAACGGCCGGGAGAGCGGTTTGCTGACCACGTGCCCCTCCGTATCCGCATCCAGTGACGCACCTCGGCTGAAAGGCCGGTCGGTACCCTTGGGCCTTCCAAGGCCTGTTCGGAGTTTAGTTTTTTTTATTCTTATAGATTGATGATGTCGGAAAAGCGGTTTTACCTCTCTTTCTTTTCACTGGTTTCTGCTCTGGTATAACTCTGGGTGTTGGTGTAACATTTCTCGAGCGAAAATAGGGAACCTTGGACCAGTGGAGCTATTGACGGATGCCTTTGGAGTATCAGGCATCTAAGAAAACTGAGGTCTAAGTTCCAGCTCCATAGTTTGTAATCTGGCACTGCAGTTAGTTTGTACGAGTTTAGGAGGTGGTTTTGGGGAGTCAGTATGAGCATTAGAGACTAGAATTGCTAAAGGACTGACTGAAAGATTTTCGGTGTTAGCGAATGTTGCCTCAGACGAAATATCAGTCTTCGCAGCTGTTAGAAAGTCATCGTCTGAGAAGACATTAGCCGGTCGTTGTGACCGAGCAGCTCTAGGCACTTCAGTCCGCAACCGCGCTGCTGCTACGGTCGCAGGTTCGAATCCTGCCTCGGGCATGGATGTGTGTGATGTCGTTAGGTTTAAGTAGTTCTAAGTCTAGGGGACATGATCTCAGATGTTAAGTCCCATAGTGCCTAGAGCCATTTGAACCATTTGAGAAGACACTGAAATTCCTTGGTCAAATACCAGTTTGTTCGAATCCTTTCATTGCGAACTTGCCAAAGCTAGGATGAGATTTGCCATAAAGCGACAACTTCCCCTGGATTTGATATTAACCACCTTTTCATTAATCTTCATAACACAAGCTCAATAGTTTCATAAATGCTACATCCAGGGGCTGAAGTTAATGCAAGCAATTTGGCGGAAAGCACAGTAAAATAACACCGTTGCTCCGAGCTACTTCGAACAGCTCCAAGTTTTTCGTATGAGAAGCATGCCCATCAAAGAGAAGCATAACAGGATTTTCTGTCTTTGCATTAGAAAAGTATCTCAATTTGTGAAACCAACGTATGAATATTTTTCTTGTCATCCATTCAGATTCTAGAGCTTCGTTCCTATATCCTGGTAGCAAACCAGAATCGAATTCTTGCTGTTTCTTTTTCCTAGGGTAGATCAACATCGGAGGCATGTATCTTCCGTCCACTGAACAACAAATTTCAGCCGTCAATATACAAGTATTTCCGCGTTCGTCAGATGTGACACTCCAACTTGACGCTGTCCTCCATTTGCAATAATTTCTGAGTGTTACTTCAGTACGACAGTCATACTGGTCTCGTCACAGCTGTAAATTCTTTCTCCAGCTACTTTTTTCGTCGATAAGATCTGTAAATAAGTCAGAAAATATGATACTGCAACTTTTTTGAATCCCACAGCACGCTCCCCGAATGTGATTTCTGGTTCCCCGACACGTAAGTCAGCATGGCGAGCCATAAATCCAAAGATCCCATCTTCTCCACCCATTTCTGTTTCGTTGTTGAAAGGCTGCAGGCATCCATTTCGTTCTGCGTGCTGATGGGCTAATCTGTGCACTTCTTTCATGGTCACACCAAAAAGTCACTTTTGCAGATTCTTGAGATGTTTAACAATTTCTCTCTGTTGCTCCCTATTGGGAACACTTTGATACTTCCGCAGATTTTGTGATTTGTCGAAAGAGTATAGTCCTTTATCTTTTTACATTTCATTTTAAAATTTTCTGAAACACACCTAAGTGTGTCGATGATTTTTCGATTGTTGTCGTTTTATTAACTACCGATTCAAGCACTTGTCCTTGTTTTTCGTGGACCAATTCTATTTTCCATACATATTGACGTAGCATCTGCAGGCGAGAAAGACAACATGTGGCAGAATTAGTCAAATGAAGAGTAAAAGGCGACCAGGGCCGAACGGACTATATTAGTAGAACATTCCGCTCCAAACGCATATCTATTGAGAAAATAACCAATAACGTCAGTAAACAATTTTTTCCAACTGCATTGTACACAATGATAGCTAAGAGTATGGTGATTTATGTGGATTAAACGTTAATTGTGAACCACCTTAGTTGGAATCGGTCCGGTAAGTTGTAAGAGAACAGCGAATTTGCTCGTTTTTATAGGCATATACGTCAGTGGCTCGTGACAACAGCTGCAACCTTACTAAACCATAGGAGACATTGATCTGGTAAACACTTGTCAGCCTGAGCGCACTCTAGCGCCTGTAGACAAAATTAGACCACTGAGATCCTTCTGCCCCGGTAGTTCACTCCGCTCTGGTATCCCTCACTGATCGGCAGACTTTCTCGGGATCGTTAACTGGGTCACATGGGTTAATTCTGTGTGCTGCTATACTATCAGTCTTAATAAGGGTAGCCTTCCTCGTTTTGACCCTCGAGACTCTGTAAAACTTATCAGTACTCCTACACCACCCATAACTGCCCAATGGCAACCCAAATACTTTCAAAAGACTCTTGGATTCGAGCACTGGATTGGAAAACACACTGCACAAACAGCCACATCAGTTATATGTGGGAGCTATGTGGACGATATCTCTACAGTGTAGGTGCATGGAAAGGATAATTAATGGAGTTTTCACATCACCTCCACTGCATCCGTAAGAACATCCGGTCCACTACGGAATCAGAGAAATATGTTTCCCTACCCTTCCTGAATTCTTTGCTTAGACGGAAGAATGATGGCTCTCTGGGGCATTAAGTTTATCGTAAGCTCGTCATACCGATTTGCATTCACAGTCGTTGAATTATAGTTACCCGACGCAAATTCTGAGTATGCTTAAAACACTCGTACAAAGAGCTTACACAGTCTCAGATGCTGATAGATCGCCTAAGGAAATCGCCCTCCTAGAGGCAGTGTTGGGGTGAACCATATTCTACCAGGGAGATTAACAAGTCACTATCAGTTAAAACTAAGAACCAGGAACTGGATTAAGAGGAGAACTCGCCGGCAAAATCTCTAGCTTTTCTCACCTTTGTTAGCAATATTTCGTTTAAAACAGCAAGATTCCCCCGTAATTTTCTGGTGAAATCTTTCGACACGCCATTATTAAAGAACCCGTGGAAATACGCGTGGCAGAAAATTTGATAAACCGTAATAGTGGCTACCAGTTGTATAATGCCTGGATATGGGGATATGGGGGTATGTATACGACTTACTCTAACCGAAGGCGACAGACCATGTCATTGGCTGCGGCGAGGACAGCTGAGTTCCACAGTTACACCGGTGAGGACGCCGCAGCCGGGCCGCGTTGTCAATCCACCATCATCTTGACGCATGTGCGGAATACCCACAGCGCAGTGCATATTGCGGAACGGAGGGAGTTATTGTCAGTCTTCGATGGCTCACCTGAGGATGATGTACCGTCGCTATACCGTGGAGAGTAGCTGACGACGACCAGCTTTATACCATATTTTCTTCAGACATTGAACTCGCCGGGAAAACTTTAAAATTTCCAGTAATGGCGGTCCATCAAATTGGGGTTATACGAGGTGTGTGAGAAAGGTAATGAGGCTGACAACACTACGAGCGATCAGGCAACGCTGTGTTGTTCGATTTATGTAGACCGGTGTGTTCATCCCTTCCAGACGCTCAGTCCGAGTTTCAGCTCCGTACAGGCATCACTTGATTTCTGAGAGCGCCATCAGCGAAGTTGTGATTTTGTTGTGTGTTAAAAAAATTGAACAGCGGAATTTAGAGCAACGTTATGTCAGGAAGTCTTGTGTTACATTTGTGGAGTGCGTGTGACGTTCGAAAAGCTGAAACAGGCCTGTCAAGATCACAAGTTTTCCGCTGGCACAAACCAGTTTTGGAAGGCTGAGAACACATTGAAGATGAACCTCACTCAGGGAGAGCTGCTGTTGTTGTGGTCTTCAGTCCAGCGATTGGTTTGATGCAGCTCTCCATGCTTCTCCATGCTACTCTATCCTGTGCAAACTCCTTCATCTCCCAGTACCTACTGCCTTCTGAATCTGCTTACTGTATTCATCTCTTGGTCTCCCTCTACGATTTTTATTCTCCACGCTGCCCTCCAATACTAAATTGGAGATTCCTTGAAGCCTCAGAACATTTCCTACGAACTGATTCCTTCTTCTAGTCAAGCTGTGCCACAAATTTCTCTTCTCCCCAATTCTATTCCGTACCTCCTCATTACTTATGTGATCTACCCATTTGATCTTCAGCATTCTTCTGTAGCACCACATTTCGAAAGCTACTATTTTTTTCTTGTTTAAACTATTTATCGTCCATGTTTCACTTCCATACATGGCTACACTCCATACAAATACTTTCAGAAACGACTTCCTGACACTTAAGTCTATACTCGATGTTAACAAATTTCTTTTCTTCAGAAACGCTTTCCTTGCCATCGGCAGTCTGCATTTTATATCTTCTCTACTTCGACCATCATCAGATACTTTGGTCCCCAAATAGCAAAACTCATCTATTACTGTAAGGGTCTCATTTCCTAATCTAATTTCCTCAGCATCACCCGATTTAATTCGACTACATTCCATTATCCTCCTGGGGTAATTCATCAAGCCAAGCTAAAGTTTTCCGGGCACAAAAACGTGCAGTAAGAATTATATGTGGTGTGAACTCAAGAACATCCTGCAGAAGCCTGTTTAGGGAACTAGGGATACTAACTACAGCTTCCCAATATATTTATTCCTTAATGAAATTTGTCATTAAAAATATATCACTTTTTCAAACCAACAGCTCAATTCATGGAATCAATACTAGAAATAAGAATAATCTTCACAAGGATTTAAAGTCACTTAGTCTTGTACAAAAAGGTGTGCATTATTCAGGAACACACATTTTCAATAACTTGCCAGCAGCCATAAAAAGCTTAACAACCAATGAAATTCAGTTTAAGAGAAGCCTAAAGGATTTATTGGTGGCCAACTCCTTCTACTCCATTGATGAATTTCTGAGGAAAACCAACTGATTTGTATATAAGTACAACATAACTTCTGCACAATTTCAGTGCAGTAATGTGTTCACTGAAAATTTGTGTGTGTGTGTGTGTGTGTGTGTGTGTGTGTGTGTGTGTGTGTAAGTATAATCTAACTTCTGCACCATTTCAGTGCAGTAATGTGTTCATTGTAAATAAGTATTACAGTAGTTGTATTACATGTTTCTTACCTTATAAATAAATATAAAACTTTTTTATTTTAAATTCAGTGCAATAGTATTTGTAAAATGACTCTTAGTGTTCATTAAAAAATGACGATCATTCCACTTGGGACCTGTGGAATGGTACATTAGCTTATTTGTTTTAGTTTAAATATTTGTCATGTATTGTTGTTTTTCTGACATGTTCCACATCCTGGAGGACCTCCTCACTACGGATCAATTGGAATGAAAGTAAATCTAATCTAATCTAATCTAATCTAATTTGCTATATCTTACTATCAAGAGACTGTCCATTCCGTTCAACTGCTCTTCCTGGTCCTTTGCTGACAGAATTACGATGTCATCAGCAAACCTCAAAGTTTTTATTTCTTCTCCATGGATTTTATTTCCTACTCCGAACTTTTCTTTTGTTTCCTTTACTGCTTCCTTAATATACAGATTGAATAACATTGGGGATAGGCTACAACCTTGTCTCACTCCCTTCCCAACCACTGCTATCCTTTCATGCCCCTCGACTCTTATGCCGTCTGGTTTCTGTACAAATTTTACCCCTGCCATTTGAAAGAGAGTATTCCAGTCAACATTGTCAAAAGCTTTCTCTAAGTCTGCAAATGCCAGAAACCTAGGTTTGCCTTTCCTTAATCTATCTTCTAAGATGTAGGGTGAGTATTGCCTCAAGTGTTCCAACATTTCTACGGAATCCAAACTGATCTTCCCCGAGGTTGGCTTCTACCAGTTTTTTCATTCGTCTGTAAAGAATTCTTGTTAATATTTTGCAGCCTTGACTTATTAAACTGATCGTTCCGTAATTTTCACATCTGTCAACACGTGCTTTCTTTGGGTTTGGAATTATTATATTCTTCTTGAAGTCTGCAGGGAGAGCTACAACTTCCCATCATCCTTATTGTTGAACGTCTTTCTGATCTGACAAGAGCGTACACACGTTCCACATTTTCATCGATTTATGAAGCTGTTTGCAGGGAGAGCTACAGCAAAAATCGATGAAAATGTGGAACATGTGTACGCTGTTGCCAGATCAGACCGACGTTCAATAATAAGGATGATGGGTGACCTGTTAATTTTCATCAAGTTTTGATTAATGTTTTGCACATCCGAAAGTTTTGTCCCAAAATGGTGCAGAAAGATCTCTCAACTGAGCAGAAGGACAGTCGGAGAAACGTTAGGGCAAATTTTCTGGAGAGGACTGGTAATGACCACTCTTCAGCCAAGCGTTTACAGGTGATGAATCCTGGATTTCTGAATACGCTCCTGAAACAAAGCGGCAAATTGTATACTGGGACATCTCCTCTCTCGAAAAAGCTATGAGGAAAGTAAAGATCAAAACAATTCTGATTCGATTTTTTGACAGTAGGGGTATCGTGCATACAGAACTTGTGACTCGAGGACAAACCGTCAACCAAGTGTTTTACAAAGATATTCCTGAAAGGTTCAGGAAAAGGGTGAATTGAGTGTGACGATACATTGGACACAGGTAACTTCCATCGTGGATTTTTTTTACCTCAAAAGGCATTCCTGTTGCTCCGTAGCCTCCCCTATTCACCTGATCTGAGTCCTGGTGACTTTTCCCTTTTCCTGAAATTGAAAGAGTCTTAAAACAACGTCACATTGGTACTCTGCAGACCATTCAGAAGAATGTGACTGGCATGTTAAACACCCTATAAGTTACTAGCAAGACTGGCAACAACGACATCCTCCGTTGCATAACTGCCTAATGAATCTACATTGAAGCGGACGATACTGTTGTTTGTAAAAAATTAAAACTTTGGTAGACAAAAAAATCATTCTCATTACTTCTCTCGCTGTCTCTTCCGCCAATAATCTCCTCCATAAACAAAGCAGGATAACACTCTAAATCTCAAAATGGACATGGACATACGTAAGAATTCCACACTTCAAACTAATTGGAAAAAATTGATTTTATTTTCTTCTTAAGTCCACTTAATTTATGGCCTCTTCTCACAAAGTACTTCTGTTGTTGTTGTTGTTGTTGCCTTCAGTCCGAAGACTGGTTCTGTGCACCTGTCCGTCAACTTCGTATGAGTATGTTCATCTCCTCTTAGCTACTGCAACATACATCCATTCGAACCAACTTACTGTGTTCATCTCTCCATGCATCAGCATGTTTCCTCCCAACCGATCTCTACTTTCAGTCAAGCTCTACCGGAAATTTCTTTTCTCCCTAATTCTACTCAGCACCACCCCATTAGTTAGGTAGTCTACCTACCATAACCTTCAGCATTTTTTGTAGCACCACTTTCAAAAGCTT
This sequence comes from Schistocerca americana, assembly GCF_021461395.2. NCBI lineage: Eukaryota > Metazoa > Arthropoda > Insecta > Orthoptera > Acrididae > Schistocerca > Schistocerca americana. The sequence goes on from NC_060120.1 coordinate 347,972,555, forward strand.
CTATCCTCTTCTTGTCTCTGCTGTTTCCTCTTCCCTACAAAGTTAACTCCATACAAATACTCTTCCGATAGATGTCTGGCTAGGTGGCACAGTCACAGAGTCATCAGCACAATTGCAGAACTCATTCACTACTTTCATTGTCACATATCCTAATCTACCATCTCCCAGCATCACTTTATTTTTCTCGGCTATATTCCATTACCATTACATTATTTGTACTTATGTCCATCTTGTAACCTATTTTCAAAACACTATCAATTCTATTCAACTGCTCTTCCAAGTCCCTTGCTGTTTCCAGTAGAATTACCATTTCATGAACAAACGTCAGAGCGTTTATCTCTTCTCCTTTCAACTCCCTTTCCGCATCTCTCCATTACTTCCTTTGCGGTTTGTTCAATGGACAGATTACATAACATCGTGGCTAGGTTGCAAACCTGTCTCAGTACGTTCTCAACTAATGCTCCTCTTCCATGTCCTTCGGCTCTTATAACTGCATTCTGGATTCTGTAAAGCGGTACGTAACCTTTCGCTTCCGATGTTTTAGCCCTGCCACGTTCAGAATTTGAGAGAGCGTAAACATTGCCAAAAGATTTCGGTAAGCCTACAAATGCTGCAAACGAACGTTTACCTCTCTTAATGCAATTAAGTCGTAGGGCCAGTGTTGCCTCGCGTGTTTTTACATTTCTCCGGAATCCAAACTGATCTTTCCTGATGTCTCCTATCAGTTTTCCATTCCCCAGGAAATGATTCGTGTCGGTAGTTTGCAACCACGATCTAATAAACTTATAGTTCAGTAATATTCACACCTCTCACACTGCCTCTTTTGGATTTGGAATTATTATATTCTTCTTGAAGTTTGAAAATATTTCGCCTGTTTCATATTTCTTGTGCAGCAGGTGGAGTCGGTTCGTCTTGGTTGATTCGTCCAAGGAAATAATTCTGAAGGTACGCCGTCTACTCTAGGAGTCTTGTTTCGACATAGGTTTTAGTGCTCCGTCTAAGTATCGTATCTCACGTGACATCTTATCTACTTCCTCTTCCCTTTCCATAATACTGTCTTCATTTCCCTTTCATAGCCTTTTACACATCCTTCCCACCTATCAGCATTCCGTTTCGTATACACCCACGTAACAGCAACATCCGCCTTGAAAACAGATTATTGAAAAAGTGACAGTACGAACTTCCCCACATCGATTTGTTTAATACTGACAGCATATGAAGGGCTCGACTAGGACTTCAACATACAAAGGGTATCAAATGGAAACGGAACAGATGAAAAAAGTAAGAAAATTGTTGATTACTTCAAAACTAATCACCATAACTGTTAATACATTAACCTACTATGAAACACGATGGCCGGTACCATCACGGAAAAACGTTTGCGGTTGCCTATGCAACCATGATTGTATCCAGGCATGCATTTCTTCCTCCGAAGCAAATCGGTAGCCACGAATGTATTTCTTCAAGGCTCCAAAAATATGAAAATCGCGTGGGGAGTGATCAGGACTTTAACGAGTTTGTGTGATGGCTTACAAGCGAAATTTCTGCAGTGAAGTCGGAACAACCTCGGCAACATGTGGGTGGACATTATCCTGCAACAGAATGATGCCGTCCGTCAACATTCCTGACCGTTTGGACATGAGAGCGCCCTTCAGTTTCTGTAAAGTGTCCACTCCCTGGCTGGAGCCGAGCGACTGCTACGGTCGTAAGTTCGAATCCTGCCTCGGGCATGGATGTGTGTGATGTCCTTAGGTTAGTTAGGTTTAATTAGTTCTAAGTTCTAGGCGACTGATGACCTCAGAAGGTAAGTCGCATAGTGCTCAGAGCCATTTGAACCAATCCACTCCCTGAACTGCTTGTGTATGTTTACGATGGCTTTCACTACGCTCTAGACTTTATCTCTGTTTAGCTGTCCACTTCGTGAACTCCGTTATCACTGAGCACAGGAACTAGCTGTTTGTACCGCTTGACTCTACGACGCTGAAAATGCGAGCGACAATAAACTGCCTATGTTGAGTGCGATAGTACACACACACAGATGAAAATTATCATGTACGGAAAGTGATTCTACAACTATATTATAGTTTTGACAAACACCATGGTAAGCAGAAATTACGAAAAACAACTTTGAATGGCTACATGAATTAAATTTTGAAGTAGATCATGATACATAGAGAGATTCCACTTTCCCTCATTGGGTGTTCTCCAGTACCTGAGAATGAGGACGAAACTGTGAATGAAGCTGTTTCTCTTGCTTCGTGTTCAAACTGTTTCTTTTGGTCAATGGTATGATGTGTATTATAAAGAGATTTAGTTGTTTGCTACTACTGCCTGACGACTTTTACCAAGGAGGCGCGTCACTACAGTTGGAAGCCATAAAAAATTAAATCTTTCAAAGAAATCGAGAAGATGCAGGTTCAAAAAACGCCAAAAGAAAATGAGTGTTCAACGTCTCAGTTAACTGTAGTGTCATATATACACTCTAATATTCCTGCGATTTACTTTCAATCATAACAAATAAAAGTAACTGAATTCTAATTGTCATGTCTAGCAATAATAAAACGATATTTAGCTTTAATTGGCAACGCCCTTGCTGCAGTGGCTACACCGGTTCTCGTGAGATCACCGAAGTTAAGCGGTGTCGGGCGTGGTCGGAACTTGGATGGGTGACCATCCAGGCCGCCATGCCCTGTTGCTATTTTTCGGGGTGCACTCAGCCTCGTGATGCCAATTGAGGAGCTACTCGACCGGATAGTAGCGGCTTCGGTAAAGAATACCATCTTACGACCGCGAGAGCGGTGTGCTGACCCCACGCCCCTCCTATCCGCATCCACCACCGAGGATGACACGGCGGTCAGGTGGTCCCGGTAGGCTACTCGTGGCCTGAAAACGAAGTGCTTTTATTTAGCTTTAATTAAATTCACCAAATAGTTAGACTACACTAATATTTAGTCATTTTTAATTCGGTGTTCATGAGTGCCTGTATGTCGGTACATATACCTGTTTCAACTCACCTAGATCGATTACAGCAAAATAGGGATTTAATAACGTTTGTAATTACATCTGTAGTTTCTAATAATGCAGTGAGCAAAAGAAGCGACATGGCTGCTCTGGATTCACACCTTAAAAAGAGCAAACATCGCTATAATCACGAATACTACTCATTAGATATTACAAGTTTCCTGATGAGATCAGGCATTATTTACTTCGTAAACATGTATTCCACTATTCTGGCTTCACTCGCATCACTGACCAATTATATTTTTGCATGAGCACCAAATTATTCTCATACGTTTTTCATATAATTTTCATTTTCTTTGAGTTTCTTAGATTTTGGGGTAGCATGAGAAAGTATGTATAGGAATGTATCGAGATGCAAGGTTTTGTCATTTTTTAATATGGATTAAAACGTTGATATTGTAAGGTGGCAGTGTGTTGTCTTTATACACGTTATATTACATCAGTTTGCATATTTTATTCGCTATGAGCTTGTAATTTAGGATGGGTGATCGGATAATTTATCGTCATTTGTTTGGTTGATACCGGCAGCATCACGTACTAACATTTTCTGTAGTGTTGCATGCCTGGGAATTAATTTCAGCTGGTCGCTGAGAGCAGAGAGTGGTAACCGTTATGTATTCTTGTGAAAGCGGCAGAGGTGAGAACAGAAAAGACGCCGTGTTGTGCTCGTTCGAGAGGGATACTTTTCTGCTCTAAAGAGAACAGAATGGAGGCAGCAGCCTTAGAGACCTCCTGCAGACCTCTCCGTGGCGAGTCCGCTGAGCCAATGCGAAACGCACTCCTACCACTACAAAAAAAAAAAAAAGGTGAAATCAGCCAGGTGCTGGAAGCCGAGGGTGAGGAACGGAGAGGCATCCATTAAGTACCAAGGAATGCACAGGAGTCGCGAAAGGAGGACGTCTGCTCTCGGGCGACAGCATCGCACATCTCCCACCAACAAATTTGATTGTCGGAGTACTTAGTCATAGGGAGAGTTTTCCAATGTTCTAGAACGGTGTTCTGTATGAAGTATGAACTGCAGGCAATTGGTTGACAGCTTCGTGACCCATGTGGTGGGAGGCATTGCTTTTGCAATGGGTGTGGAGAGTCGCATGGACAGACGGCACAGATCTTGATGGGAATCAGCGTGTGGCGTGAAAACTGTGGGGTGCCGTTTTGTGGTTTTATTGCTTGTTGTACAATTTCAGCAAGATTACAATAAAACTAGTTACTGGTGATTATTTAATCACTGCTTTTCCCTGCTAATGACCGTTATTTTGTTAAAGAAATCTTCATCTGGGTACGTGTAGTAATGTTGTCTGTCAAACAGTGCAAATGGCACTAAGTTCATGCACAAAAGTAATCACATATAACCAGCAAACAAGCTAAATGTATGATAATCTGAATTAAGCAAGATTAATGATTTTTATTAATTTTCAGATCTGTTGCATAATAGTCTATTTACTAGTTGCAGATCGTTTATTCAATCTAACGGTACTATTATTCGAGGTGGCAGCACTTTTCTTTAGCAAAATGAACAGTTTTGTCACACAATACTACACGCACACAACACTAGTGTATTTTTTCCTGTCAAAATATTTCACAAAAGTTGTTACGAAATAACCAGACTTCATACATCAGCATATAAGAATTTGTATCACGTAAGATGCAGTTTACATTCATAGAAGTTCACTATATTTAGAGATTATTCACAGTCTAACTGGAATTTATTACCTCAGAGCACGTTCTGGGCCACCAATACACAATTACATACACTATACATCTCCTAAAACTAATTACAATACAATTAATATTCTGATTACAAGTTACATAACAAATTAAACACTTATTTAATCAAACAAAAACATTATTTTCATTATTTCAACAGACATCCACATTGTGTGGCCATTCTCTACTAATTTCAATTATTTACAGGAAGAATAACATTATTTGTCTCTGCTCTGATAAAGCTGTAAGTCTACTACATTCCTTACGTCCAATATTTTACCTGACTGAGGGTATATCAGGCAGTAAGCATTAGGGTGAGGAACGCTTTCAATGGTCTATAAATAAGCTTGAACTTGGAAATTTCGTTATCTGTTTCACTGGTTTTCTCGTGTGTTTTGACGAGGACACCGTCCCCTACCATGAATTTTACTGGTTTTAAATTGGCATCATGCCTTTTAATTTCTGCTTCAGCACGTTATCTCATATTTTCCCTCAACATCTCTTTCGTTTGACTTATGTCTAAATCTTGTCGCGATGGGAAATCGATTACCTCCTATATAATAATTTTCGACGTAACACCAAACATGATTCCTTTCGGTGTGAAACCTGTACTCTCTTGAGACGAGTTTATGATCTAGCCAATATCAGCCCCACGTCCTACGGTCTTTATGGCAATACGTTCTGGAATAACTACCCAATCCACGCACGTAGCGTGCTGAAGGGTTGCTCGTTGGATAGTAAGTCGAGATATGAATAATCCTATCCGTCTCTCTTTCATGCCTTTATTCCTTACCTTGGATATAAACTGCGGCAGATTGTCGGTTAATACCGCCTTCGATTTTTCTTCTTTCACGAAATAGTCATCTGCAAATTTATTAAACCCCGCTTTAGCTGTTGCCTTACGCAAAGCTTAGAGCCTCCCAAATTTTGAAAACGTAACCAGTACAACCTGGATGTATACAAAATTACCAGTTGCTTTACGTAACGTACCGTAAAGATTCGTATCCAGAATTTCTAAATTATCCTTAGGTTGTATACTTTGGATAGGACCACGACTAGTCACATTTGTCACCTTAACTTTTTGATACCTATCACATGTCCGAATTCTTTCAGCCACTTCCTATTCATACTGTCAAAACTCACAGATTCAGCTGTCTTATCCACGCATTGTTTTCGCTACGTAGTAACCAAAAGCTAGATGAAAATAGTTGATGAACTCTGGGACATGTTTTGCGGGGCACTTCACACGTCACTCTTCTTTATCTGTAGTCTTTTGTGAGCATAGGATACCACCATAGATTTTATATTCCTTCCGCAATTTGTCATCCCTGTCGTTCTTTGCAACGAACTCAGTTTTAACCAACCTCAAGCATTCTTCCTCGTTCTATAACGACGCATCTTTCTACACAAGTTTTCTATTTTAGTATTTCCGTCAACATCCTTGAAGTACACTATTTGAGATTTACCCTCTGAACCCTCCTCGTTAATTACTCCACCAGGATCATAAGGCAGTCTAGGCAACACGTCAGCTACACAATTGTCTACACCCGTCATATGACATATCTCGAAGTCAAATTGTTGTCTATACAATGCTCATCTTTCCTACCTATCGTGCAATAACCACCAATTCTTCACGGACTTCAAGACCTTGTGTTCGATATGCACTATGACTTTGTGCCCCCATAATATGTCTTTAAATTTTTAAACATATACAATTATAAATTTTACTATGTTTTTAAACCCCCACACTATAGCTATAGCTCCTGAGACTGTATAATTTCTCTCGCAATTCGCCATTGGAATAACGCTCTTTGTTTTCCTCTTGTTCTGTTTCTTGAAATATGTGCACCGCAATATCATAATCACACTAGTCGGTTCCCATGTGAAATGGTACTGGGTGATGTAATACTATGTCTTTTACAAGTTCATCTTTTAGTTTATCGAACAGTATTTGACATTTCTCTGTCCAAATACAAGCACTGTTTTTCTTCAACAAACAACACAAATCTGGGACATTAAAAAATTGCCCCTCTGCATATTTACGACAAACATTACAAAGATCAAGGAAAACCTGAATTTGTTTTTGGTTCTTGGTGGTGGACAGTTTCTTATCGCCTCTAATTTTCGCGAGTCTTAAGCTGTTCCTGAGATTGTTATGATACGGCCTAGAAAATCTACTTTCTTTTTCACAAATTCACATTTCTTTAACTCGTGTCATTCCCCCGTGTCTCAGCGCTTGAAAAATATCCGTTAATAATTCACTACGCTATTCCAATGATTACATTGCGATTAACAAATCATCATCATCATAGATCGTAATTCTGCCGCCATGTTCTTTCCCCAATACACTATTAAGCGCTCGGATGAAGACCGACACTGACATGTTCGATCCCAAAGGGATATCTTTATACTGATAGCATTTCCTTGTAAACAGGAATCCTGTCAGTTTTCGCGATTCTACTTCAAGGGCTATCTGCTAACAGCCAGAGGTCAGATCGAGGCTTGACATATAGAGCACCTTGTGAAACTATTGCAAAACACCATCTAAACACTCAGGACGATCCGTCTCATACTTCACAACCTCGTTAAGATTGCCCACATCTATCACGATCCTAACACTGTTGTATTTTTTGCTCACCAAAACAAGCGCGTTGTTATATTGGCTTTTTGAACGTTCTATGATGCCCCACTCCTCCATGCGCTTTATTTCTGATTTCACCGCTTCCCTCCTAGCTATTGGAACTTGATAAACTGGTCCAAAAAAAAATGGTTCATGGGGTATCTTCTCAATTTTATACTAAAACTCACGTACACGACCAGGTTTATCTGAAAATGCCTTCTTGTTATTAATCGAAATATCATACAGCTCCTCCTTTTGGTCGGAAGTTATGCCCGGCGCATTCTCCATTATTGTTGAAACCTCATCATCGGAAGGCGATGTGTTTACGTTCCTAACATGGTAACACACAAATCCTTAACTCATTTCTTCGTCCATAGGTAACGTAATTATATTCAGTCTGGTGTTGTGATCACTGACTCCCTGATCGATGTCATCAAAATCCACCTCTGATTTGCTTTCTCCTACAGCACATACCATCATTCTTCTGTCACAATCAATGATTCCTTTGTTCTTTATCATCCAGTCCATGTCCATAACTATTTCTGTGCTCAACTGAGACACCAATAGAAAATCATATTTAAACGCATCCCTAACATAACATTGCATCAAAATTTGATTCTCAGTCGGTTTACTACATGCACCAGTACTACATACTACTTTCACTCTCATAACAGTGTGAGGTAACGGGCGAGCTGTGGTGCCCTGAAAGTATTCTAAGTTTGGAGTTGGCACGGCCACGTGGGGGCACCTCGGCAGGCCGCGGCCCAGCAGTAACCACGTGGTGCCCAACATTAGCTGAGTGTGAGGGGTAGCCCCACACGGCTGGGAATTCCTTGGTGACACTGCGTTGATGAAAGAGACTTGTACGCCGTGAGTGCCAAAGATGGCGGACCTTGTGAAACCTTAATGGCAGACATTTCACAGTTCGTATAGAAATTAATAGTAGCAAGAGGAATCATAACACCTCAAAAAGAAACATGTGCATTACCATTATTTGCACGACAATTCTAATGGTGTAATCAGATTTTCAATACCTTTATTAGTTTAAAGTTTAGTATCTGACTGTTAATTATACAAGTAACACCCAGCAACGAATTTCCAAAATCTGGTTCATCCGATTCCATCGATCGACATGTCTTTAGGAATCTGTTAATGTAAACCTAAATTGGTGTGAATCACAGACATGTAACTGGAATAGTACATGAGTTATTGGAGGTCAAAGTGGCCGATTACTACTATTCGCTTCAGGCCATACGTACTCCACAGTGACGCGAGAAGACGGTAGCAGCGTGCTTATAAATATATTTATTCGTCTATGTCTTTGTTTATATCCGATATATACTATTCATGAAGAAATTACTTAAATATTTACTGTGCTTTAGAAAGCAGAGAGACATTAGGCTACTGACGTACCTTTCGTTCTATTCCTTTGATATATGTTTATTTGTTTATGTATCTAATAATGCGTGTTAGAGCGTGTTTATGGTCCAGCCATAGGAATACTTAATTAATTTCATGTTATTTAAATGTAAAACCAGTATTTCGAATGAGTTTGATTGTTTGTGTGGGCGCGAGAGCTCTAGCCAATGACAGCGCTCGTGAATGGGGAGACTGGATGGAAGCGGGAGAAGAGTTCGAGGCAGTTCAGAACGGTACGGCACAGGACACGGGAGGTGCTGGACAGAGAGTTCGGGACAGCGCGGCGCGAGGGAGAGTCGCACAGGACACAGAAAGTGCTGGACGTGAAGGCGCAACGAACAGTCGCGGGAAAGACTTGGAGTGGAGCAGTTCGCGCGTGATCGCGAGAGATAGAAACACTTCGGAGTGCCGAATTGTGTACTTGGGTGATTTCCGTGGCTTCTGCAGTGAAGACGTAGTACGCATTCGGAAATGAATATCTCGCGAGCTATGTTGTTGTTCATAACTAATTACATGAAGTAGGAATCGATTGTTTCCCTGTTATTCAACTTATGTTTTATTTAGTTGCTGGACCATCGAAACCAATAAGTGTTTTGCAGAAATATGCCGCATTCTAAAAAGTACTTCGACTATCGTACTCATCATTTAAAGTCGTTAAAATGGTACCTGCAGATTTTATTTAATTGCAATCTTTCATTTATAAATTTCTATATTAATTGCAATTGCCGAATGATAAGAACCTTCGACCATTCGATTAATGTGTTATACTGTAGACTCTTCAGTATTTGCCATGTAATGCGGCAACTACGTATCCCAGCTCCTAGACAACGAATCCAGCCAAAACTTTTAATATTTCAACCCAAAGTGGGAGGGTCACCACACCACCTCATTTCGCATTTTTTTTATTTGAGAGCTTGCAACAGGCATCTCGACTGTATCTGTTATGGTTTTAATTCGCTTGTAAAATGACTGACACAGCGCTCATCTGACTTTCACTATCAATTAACGCCCGACTTTCCGTTTCATATACACTAATAGGTATCTTAATTTGATCACGTCGCTTGTATTCATACACTTCCCTTCCCATGACAGGTTTTATTCTACTTCCAAATCATTCCACGAGGCGTCAATCCGTCTACGTAACTTGTCTGGGGGTTTCTTCCATCTTCCTCTGTTCTCTTGTTCCTTCTGGTATAAAACATACCTTAATTCATTCTTACTCAACTGATCGGCAGCTTCACTTTCACCGTTATCATTGCCCTCGTGAATCTCATCTGATTTGACTTCGTATACACATGAGCCATCTGTTTCTCTCAGTAATTTTATTCTGCTGTCGTAAGCTACATAAACAGACTGCACACCACAGTCTCCAGTTGCTCGATAAAGTATGCCGAATTCGGCTCAATCTGGAATGTCATCTACCAAACATCTCCGCATCCGCACCTCGCGTGCCCCTCATCTCCACTATATTCATTACTTTCATCAATATTACTCATTATATTCTTATTAACTTCATTTGCTTCGCGCAGCGTCTCCCTCAGATCGCTCACCCCCACCGTTACACACGCTTCATAATTATCATCATTTCCAAAGTCTGACTCCTTTTCCCGCCGGTCGAAGTGGCCGTGCGGTTAAAGGCGCTGCAGTCTGGAACCGCAAGACCGCTACGGTCGCAGGTTCGAATCCTGCCTGAGGCATGGATGTTTGTGATGTCCTTAGGTTAGTTAGGTTTAACTAGTTCTAAGTTCTAGGGGACTAATGACCTCAGCAGTTGAGTCCCATAGTGCTCAGAGCCATTTGAACCATTTTGAACTCCTTTTCCCACGAAAACTCACTTTACTATTTCTTTTCCACTCCTCTATCCCACCATACATTTCGCCTAATTGCCTCAGCCATCCTCTGTCATCTCCTACTGTTTCGACTTCATTAATTACAATAACACGCGTCTCCACGTCCGGTCACTGCTCTTTCATCGGCGCCGCTGTAGCACTTGCACGCGCCATGCCCGCTGTCGCTTTGACATCGCAACCAATTTCATTTGCTGTCGCTTTTGATTTGTCCAGTACACGGAGTTCATTGCCCTTGCATTGTTTCCTAAACACATGATTTCTTATGTGAGCCCACCCGGGTTCACTTGCTTTGTTGCCGCCACCGCTAGTGTATTGCTTCCTTTGATGGTGCCGTGTACCGCCACCCTCACCAGTTTGCCCCTTCACTGTTGCGGATTCGCCTTTTCGAGCAGAAATTTTCGCAAACATTGCCGTTAAAGACCACTTCTTACGCGACCGCCACTTCTTTCCTCTTCTTCTACCTCTATCTATGTGAGTGCATCTCACGTCGTAATCATTGTGACGGTTATTGTTTGGTTGTTATTAAAAGTATTTCTGCTCCGCCGTGGTACAGTTTGTCACTGCCACGGTACCACGCGTCAGTGTCACCTATTTTCTTCAGAACAGATATTTTATCGTTTTCTGCCATAAGATAGCCTCGGTCACTCCACGGTAGTTTTCCGCGAAGTGCCGGCCGCGGTGGTCTAGCGGTTCTAGGCGCTCAGTCCGGAACCGCGCGACTGCTACGCTCGCAGGTTCGAATCCTGCATCGGGCATGGATCTGTGTGATGTCCTTAGGTTAGTTAGGTTTAAGTAGTTCTAAGTTCTAGGGGACTGATGACCACAGATGTTAAGTCCCATAGTGCTCAGAGCCATTTGAACCATTTTTTTTTTTCCGCGAAGTACCGTGAACATACTCTTTTGTGACCTCTGACTCTTCACACATTCCACTTTTTTAAATAATTCCAAGCAATACAGTTTCATATTTGCCTCTTCAGTCAGTCGGAACGGAGAAGCTTTTGAACTCGGCAAGTTTTTGATTTACGTCAGCTTCTAACGAATGAGTTTAGTCCTGGACGTCAGTAGTAATTGCCTCTACTGTTTGTTTTAATTTTTTTTCTTCCCTTTGAACCTTCCCGATCTGTCCCTTCAAAGTATTTACAGACCGATCCAGTTCACTACGGATTTTCGTCTGTACCATAACTGAATGGATTAGAAGGGAAACTGAGGTGATATTTGAGCACTAACATTATCCCTCTATCAGAAAATTCCAGGAAGAAGGGAGCACTCTACATCCCCGAAGATTCATAGAACAGTTTGCTGAAGGCATATCTACGTACTGTCCAATGCGCAGGAAGTCAGATTTCCTCTGCGAACATCCAGAAGGTGTGCTGGCCGAAACGCGCAATACGAGGTTCCCCTTACTTAACGTTCGATTGGAAATCAAAGATGGTAAAGTAGAGTTCTGAGATCTAGATCAAGATCAAGATCCAGAGCCTCTGTAGTTCGACTTCGATGCTGAGAGCCGATGCCGACCCACCCGTGCTCATACACTGGTTACTTGGAATCATTTTGGGTTAATTTGTGCTTAGCCGATGGCGAGTGTCGTTTTTTTCACCAATGATGTGTTCTGCAACCACTCAACCATCAGTTGTAACACTATGCTGAGATCATACCGCAGCCATGAGACGAGGTGAAGGGAAATTAGAGCCGATTTTTGGTAATCCGATTGTTTCAAGCTTCACCCTGAAGACTTACATTTTCGTCCGTAATTTACAGTTTATTTTAAATTTAGCTCATAAGTGTGACGCTTTTCCTTCTTCCATACTTACTTCCACAAAACTTACGACAATCACTAGGCATTCCGTGATTGTAAGTAAATTTCTTGTGAGATTATCAGCTTTACCCTCGGCTCCTTTGTCAGATATACCAAGGATATTAGAGCGTCGTTGGCACAGTTGCCATTTAATTGTTTATTTGTCTATGATTTTATCTTATTAACGTTGTCACTGGTTAATATTCGTTTTATACGATGAAATCGAAGTTATTATAACTCTTGTTTCATTTAATATTCCTAAATTCTCTGCCACAATTTTGGAGGTTACTTATCGAAGCCTACCAGAATTCAAGCCGGCCAGTGTGGCCGAGCGGTTCTAAGTGCTTCAGTCTGGAACCGCGCGACCGCTACGGACGCAGGTTCGAAGCCTGCCTCGGGCTTGTATGTGTGTGATGTCCTTAGGTTAGTTATATTTAAATAGTTCTAAGTTCTAGGGGACTGATGACCTCAGATGTTTAGTCCCATAGTGCTCAGATCCATTTGAACCATTTTTGAACCAGAATTCAATTCATTAACATGAAATGTCAGCTCCGCTTTGAGTAGGGAGAAGAATAAAATATAGAACTACATCCCACACAGGAGTCTGATTTCTGCAGCGAAGTGAACTGTCTGTTTCATACCCATGGTGCTCCACTGGGTTCAGGTCGGAACCTTGGACAAGCCACTCAATTTTAGGAACGCAATTGTCCACAAACCATTGGACACAGTTAATGCTTTATGAAAGGATGTATTCTCACGCTAACACAATCATCGACTCCGAGCGGTTCCTTCAAGGTACACAATGTACAAGGCTGCAAATTGCTTTCATATCCTTCCGCATTTAGCTCTTTCTTTAGCACAATAAGGGGATCAGATCTTAACTATGAAAAAATACCCCCATGCCGTAAAATCACGCCCCTCCGCACTTACCTGTTGGTGCTACACATCACGGTACAATCGCCAAAGCCGGCCGAAGTGGCCGTGCGGTTAACGGCGCTGCAGTCTGTAACCGCAAGACCGCTACGGTCGCAGGTTCGAATCCTGCCTCGGGCATGGATCTGTGTGATGTCCTTAGGTTAGTTAGGTTTAACTAGTTCTAAGTTCTAGGGGACTAATAACCTCAGCAGTTGCGTCCCATAGTGCTCAGAGCCAATCGCCAAAGCCCAACCTTTTCATCTTCTTGCCGCAGCATATAGGGTGATTAATCATTACAAAACACTCGTTGGTGCCGCTATTTGCACCGACTCAAGCGTCATGTAGTGCTGACAACAGAAGTGTGTGGCTTTTGAGGGGCTGCTCGACTACTGGACTCCCTTATTTTTAACATCCCCCACAGAGCCACTATGCTAGCTGAACTGATGGCAGCACTTTCGAACTAACGAGTGATTCCTTCCCCTGATTTAATGCAATTTCTTACAGCCAGCATCCGAAATGCTCGACGGTCCCTGTCTGTCAGTACACAGGTGCACATGTTATTCGTTTCGCTGTGGTTGCTCCTTTGTATTTCCGTATCAGTCACGTCACCATAGTCGAATTGGACAGTTTCAGAAGGGATGAAATGTACCTGACGGATTTGTTACTCAGCTGACATTCACTGACTAATCCACGTTCGAAGTCACTCAGTTCTCTTGCTGTTACTGCTTTTATAACGACAACATATTACAGCTAGCCTCCTTTTATACTGACCGGTTTGTCTGTCTCCTTTGTTGATAATTTCATGAGCTCGTGTCATATTTTGTCTTGAGTGGCTTGCGACAAGTAACGAGTCAAGAAAGCGTGTTTGGCTCGCTCCAAATTTTCTGAGCACCGACCAGTCACACTGCTCGCTACAAAAAACTCTTCTCCTTCTCATGACTGGTTAACCAAGGACGCGTGTCCTACCTTACACTACAGAAAAAAACTTACGTCTCTTTCTCTCTCTCTCTCTCTCTCTCTCTCTCTCTTTGCCAATGATGTGTTCTGCCTTATCACCATCCGGTGTATTTTTGTAACTCTTTTTTTTTTGGTCATCAGTCTACTGACTGGTTTGATGCGGCCCGCCACGAATTCCTTTCCTGTGCTAACCTCTTCATCTCAGAGTAGCACTTGCAACCTACGTCCTCAATTATTTGCTTGACGTATTCCAATCTCTGTCTACCTCTACAGTTTTTGCCCTCTACAGCTCCCTCTAGTACCATGGAAGTCATTCCCTCATGTCTTAGCAGATGTCCTATTGAAACGTCACCTTTTGAACAATTATACATAACTGTGCTTAAACCGACACACAATATTTTTAGCGCAACGCAATCTTACTTTCAATAATCCCTACAAAAGAATGGCCCTGACCAACATTAACCTATACCTTTCACAAATCACTTACCTCACAAAAATCTTCGTTACTCGAACCACTGCAATACAGCGAGCGCCACTACTGCCAGCTAAATAAAAGATTCAAACTACGGAAGGCACTAACTGCTGATAGGAATAGTTAGCAAATGAAAGATTTTAATAGAGAACAAACAATGTATTTACCTTAATAGTCATAATATATATATACCAGTTCATGACATCCAGTCTTACAAATTTCAAAACTCCACCATCTCTCTCCACACATCCACCACTGCTGGCGGCTCACCCCCAACTGCGCAACGCTATGCGCTGTTCACATCCAGCTGCCGCTGCCCAACACTACAATGGCAGACAACAATGCAAACTAGCCACAGACTGCACACAGCACAGCCAGTGATTTTCATACAGAGCGCTACGTAACGTTGCCAATAAGAAAACATAAACAGCCTACTTACACTATCGTCCTGTCCCTTCTCCTTATCAGTGTTTTCCACATATTCCTTTCCTCTCCGATTCTGCGTAGAACCTCCTCATTCCTTACCTTATCAGTCTACCTAATTTTCAACATTCGTCTATAGCACCACATCTCAAATGCTTCGATTCTCTTCTGTTCCGGTTTCCCACAGTCCATGTTTCACTACCATACAATGCTGTACTCCAGACGTACATCCTCAGAAATTTCTTCCTCAAATTAAGGCCGGTATTTGATATTAGTAGACTTCTCTTGGCCAGAAATGCCTTTTTTGCCATAGCGAGTCTGCTTTTGATGTGAACGTTTGTTTACTACAAAGTCAGAGCGTTCGGTGGTTTCCCACAATTTGAAAGGCACAGGACCGAGTGCTCCATCAGTAAGATGTTTATCTTAGGTTTTCTGTTTCTTTCTGGGAAAAGTTCAGTTTTCCACACCTCGCATACAAAGGTGCATTCTACGTATAGAAGGCGTGTTATCAATCCTTTTCCTGGTCTTAAAACGCATTCGCGAGCCGTTTCTCTGTGGGAGATGTTATCTGCATTTTTATACAATGGCCAGACTTCCTGTGACGCCTGCGCACGGCAGCAGCCTCTGTCTGGTGGCCAGTGACCCCTCGTACAATTCCCAGCAGTCCTCCAAGAATTTGTCCTTCGGGTGAGATTTCCTTACGGTTTCAGCAGGTGCACGTCGCTGTTCATCGCCTAGAAGTGCTTTTTACCACTGCTAAATCGCATACAGATACGAATTAAAAAATAAGAGCATGAATGCATCAGTTGTCTACCGACAATCACTGGTACTGTGACTATCAATTTTATCGACTTAAATTAAGCATTTCGGTCAAATGGGAAACTCATTACCGATCTGTGTGCGTGGTAAGACTGTCTTCGCCGGCCGGTGTGGCCGTGCGGTTAAAGGCGCTTCAGTCTGGAACCGCGTGACCGCTACGGTCGCAGGTTCGAATCCTGCCTCGGGCATGGATGTGCGTGATGTCCTTAGGTTAGTTAGGTTTAATTAGTTCTAAGTTCTAGGCAACTGATGACCTCAGAAGTTGAGTCGCATAGTGCTCAGAGCCAAGACTGTCTTCGAGAAACTGTCCCATCATACCAACATCACTACCTTCTCCGGTTTTGACTCTTGAGGAAGAATAGCCTGCCATTCCCCTGTTGATATGCAGACAACTCATTGAACGTGACAGTAGTAGATTCCATCATAAAGAGAAGGACGGACACACCCTATATTAAACTAATAGGTGTCCAGACACTTTCGATTACGTAGTGTACGTCTTGAGTGACATATTTCGACAACTATGTGTAACCAGAGACAGAATAAAATTAAATTTATAACGTCTTGCCTCTGTGGGTTGACAGTTTCTCATCTCCGAGTGCTCTCTGATGTCGATGAAATATAAATAAACGTGATGGCCACATCTCTGGTCTTCGCACCCTCTGCCTTGTATTCAGCTGTCAGACTTCAATGTGGCACACAGTGTTTTCGGAATTCTCGTCACTGACTTCTGGTACTTGTGGAGGGAAGTGAGTACATCGTTTGGATAGAGATCCATGTCAGGAATTTCAATTCAGATTTTTAACTCATACACTTCTGCTTGTTGAACTAAACTAAGCGTGGCACAGTACAGCTACTAGGCTACCTAACGAAACATCCATTTATCACTTTAACAGATTTGTTTGTATTAATACTTAAACATCACGTGTTAATAATATTCCAAAACAAAAAAGGACCCACCATACTGTATGCACGGAAGAGTACTGATGTATTACAACAGTGGCTAGATGTGGCGACCACGAACATTATTCCAGATATTGTAGCTACGAATCACGTTCTGGTACACACTGTCCATCCCACCTGATGTCTCTTCTATTCCTAGTGCAGCGGTCAGAACTAGTGCCGACCATGTTGGAGTGCTGACACACTATCTGCGTACCCAATTATGCTGGCAACTGATGTGATATATATAGGGATCATATCAACACGTACCTCATCAACAACAGACTGAAGATGGCGCATTGAAGGGTTGAAACTGATTTGGAACAAAATAAAATCATAAGGACGGCTGTAGGTGTTTCATTTTGTGACAATAGTAAACGGCTGTCGTCCCAACGACCTCCTGCCAAAAGGAGGGATGTATAAAAAATGGATTCATGAGGTTGTCTCCATACCAATACACATCCATCCGCTCGTACAATCTGAAACGAGACTCGTCCGACCAGGCAACATGTTTCCAGTCATGAGCAGTCCAATGTCAGTGTTGACGGGTCCAGACGAGGCGTAAAGCTTTGTGTCGTGCAGTCATCAAGAGTGCACGAATCGGCCTTCGGCTCCGAAAGCCCATATCGATGATGTTTCGTTGAATGGTTCGCACGCTGACACTTGTTGATGGCCAGCATTGAAATTTGCAGCAATTTGCGGAAGGATTGCACTTGTGTCACGTTGAACGATTCTCTTCAGTCTTCGTTGGTCCCGTTCTTACAGTATCTTTTTCCGACCGCAGCGATGGCGGACATTTGATGTTTTACCGGATTCCTTACATTCACGGCACACTCGTGAAACGGTCGTACGAGAAAATCTCAACTTCGTTGCTACCTCGGAGATGCTGAGTCCCATCGCTCGTGCGCCGACTATAACATCACGTTCAAACTCACTTACAACTTGATAACCTGTCATTGTAGCAGCAGTAACCGATGTGAGAACTGCACCAGACATTTGTTGTCTTATATAGGCGTCGTCATCCGCAGCGCCTTATTCTGCCTGTTTACGTATCGGAGTATTTGAATACGCATGCCTATACCAGTTCCTTTGTCGCTTTTTCAGTGTAGAACCGTATATCGCTTATTTCCGAAACGGGTTATTTCGAGCGATTTTGACACTCAGGTTAAACTGGTGTGAAAAAAAAGACAAAAACAATATAACCGAAAACCGGTGATGGCCTCCGCAAACAGCCTGAGCAGCGCACAGTACACTCCCCCACCTGTCCGTGCATCATAATTGTTTGGTCCGCCGTCGGATGGAGACTTGGCGACACCCGACACCGCGCCCATTTCCCCCTACTGGCGGCGACGGCTCAGTGTCCGGCCTCGCCTGTTAATCTGCTTCGCGACGGACTGCGCCCAGCCACACGGACCCAGCTCACACAATGGGCGTCGGCCAGCCGTGGCCGCGTAATCCCAGGCGGCTCCTCGATCCGGATCGGCGCTCAGGCGTGCCGACCAATCCGGCCGCTCGCCCCACGATCACGTCGCTCTGTCCTCCTCCGCTGAAGGCCCTGGTGCAGGGCGCAGTCGACCGGCCGACAGTCGCTTGTCGACACTGTAGTCCGATAATGAACTCGTCAGGCGGCGTTAGCGGCAGCTCTGAGATTTCAGCAGATGCGCTGTTTGCTCTGGAGGCATCCACTGACGAGGAAACCCTACGACATCTCCTATGCTGTAAGTAATGGCCACGATCTTCGTGCAGGTAGATTATTCGAAATGGAAATGTAGCATTAGGGCCATTGCTTTTTCTTGTGTACATTAATGATCTCTCATCAGTTACACTGCCAGAAGCACAGTTCGTTTTCTTTGCAGATGACACAAGTATTGCAATAAATAGTATGTCGAGTGTTGTTCTAGAAAGATCTGCTAACGACATTATCATGGATGTTAATGAATGGTTTAAAGTCAACTCACTGACATTAAACTTCGAAAAACCTCACTATATGCAATTCAGAACATGTAAGAGGTTTCCACCCAGCATATGCATAAAGTATGAAGAAGAGCAGATAGAAGAGGTTGACAGTCTTAAATACCTGGGATTACAACTTGATAATAAATTCAGTTAGGAGGAGCACACCACAGAAATGCAGAAACACCTTAACAAATCTGTATTTGCAATTCGAATGTTAACAGACATAGGCGACATAAAAATGAAAATGTTTGCATACTTTGCCTACTTTCATTCCATAATGTCATATGGTATAATATTTTGGGGTAACTCTTCAAGTCAAACACAAGTTTTCAGAGTCCAAAAGCGTGTAATACGTATTATTTGTGGAGTAAATTCACGGACATCCTGCAGAAACCTCTTCAAAGAACTGGGTATACTAACTACTGCCTCTCAGTATATTTACTCCTTAATGAAATTTGTCTTAAATAATATATCTCTTTTTCTAACAAACAGCTCAGTTCATACATACAATATCAGGAACAAAAATGATCTGCAGAAGGACTTAAAAGCACTTACTTTAGTTCAAAAAGGGGTCCACTACTCAGGAACACTCATCTTCAATAATTTGCCAGCAAACATAAAAAATTTAGTTACAAATAAAGATCAGTTTAAAAGAAGCCTGAAAGACTTACTAGTGGCCAACTCCTTCTACTATATTGACGAATTTTTTAATAGAAATAAATGATGTATTGTATATATTCATACTAATACTATTGTTATTTCAGCTTAAAAAAATGACATGTTCCACATCCACGAGGATCTCCTCAGCACGGATCTATGGAACGAAAAACTAATCTAATCTAATCTAATCTAATCTCAGCACTTGGAGACACATTTACGTCTTCAGTTTGCTGTCGAAATTAAAGTTATTACAGTGTAATTATTATAAAACTACTGTAAAAATTTAAATATTTAGGGGAATACATACAAATAGGAGGATCAAACAAGGCATCCAACATAGAACGAACAAAGACTCCAGAAAGCATACAAACTCACATGGTCACATTATAATAAGAAAAGCATATAAAGACAGGCAAAAATTAGACACTACAAAACAGATGTATTAACGGAAGCACTATATGCGTCAGAAACGACCACAATTGGATCAACAGGCATTATAGAGACTTAAAAAATTCAACGCAAATTTCTCAGGAAAATATTCGAGCCGTGCGGGATTGGCCGAGCGGTCTCAGGCGCTGCAGTCATGGACTGTGCGGCTGGTCCCGGCGGAGGCTCGAGTCCTCCCTCGGGAATGTGTGTGTGTGTGTGTTTCTCCTTAGGATACTTTAGGTTAATTAGTGTGTAAGCTTAGGGACTGATGACCTTAGCAGTTAAGTCCCATAAAATTTCACACACATTTGAATATTTTGAACAAAATATTCGAACCAATACACAAAGATGGCATATGGATGAAAAGAGTTATGAAAATGAGTTATACCAACACACTGACAGACTCACAGACATGATCAAAAAACGCAGACTAAATTTCTACAGACACATACAGAGAATGAACAACACAGATTTACTATGAGAATCTTTGATGTAGTAAAACATTCAAGCCTTAAAACAAATTGGTATCATGAAACAGAGGAAGACATAAAGCAGCTGGGGGTCAACAAACAAATGATAAAAGACAGAAAGGAATTTAGGAACAAAGTTAGGAACGCAAAATTTATGGTAAATGAGAAGAGGAAGACGGAAGCATTATGGATGGAGCAAAGGAAACAAGAGCATAGTCAAAGGATGAAGAGATTTTGGGAAGAGAAAAAGAAGAAAGGCAAGAAGTGAAAATTGTGTCATTATGAGATATTTGAGTTCAAACACTGTCAATAACGGCAAAAATGATATGAATGAATGAATGAAAAGTACTGTATAGTTATTTAAACTCCACAGAAAATGTCGGCTTGCCTCGGTATCGACGATGAAGAATTAGTCCAGAGCAGTAACCCCAAACGTAATATTAAAGACTGGAAACCTTTACAAACGTTCCTCACACAATGAATTTGTTAATTGCTCGATGGATCAAATAAATGACAACTACTTATTCTGTCAATTAACATGTTTTAAAACAATTTTTAAAGGCAGCCTCTTTACACTAGTTAAATAGTGTAGCGTTCACATTCGGCATTTTGCTTAGTGTATTTCTCCCATGTAATCACATACAAGTCAATACTGGAGAAAAAAAATCATAAACAAATATACAGGGGAGGCAGCTAACACGAGTGAGCACAACTGCATCCAGAAATCACACATATTACAAAACTGGATTTACGAGGACTATTCGGAAAATAAGATCCAACCGGTTTCCGAAATGGAAACTAGAGTGAAAATCAGAAAATGTTTCATTTGCACAGCTAGCTACGTCTTCAAGTTACTTCTCTACATAGTCGCCGCTCCAACAGAGACATCTGTCGTAGCGCTGTAACAGTTTTCCAACAACCTCGTCATGGAAGGCAGCCGCCTGTGCTTTTTTACAATTTTCTACGCTGTTCCGCAGCTTGTTTTCTGTGCTAAGTTTTGTCTTCATAGCCAGTGGTATATGTGAGCAGAGATCAGGGAGCCAACTCCTCATTGTATGGCGGGTGGTCAAACACTTCCCATTGAAAACGCTGCAGGAGCATCCTTATTGCCCCTGTGGTGTGCGGCCGAAAATTGCCGTGAAAAAGGAAATGCATGACAGTTACGTTGTGCAGGCTGCATGAAATCAGGCGAAATCTTCCACAGGCACTCATACTTCGTGGGAGATACTTTTCCGAGGCATCTTTACGTGCTCACTGCACGCTCAGAACAGAAAAGAGCGAAGTGACGGGATCGATGGGCATACAAGAGACACTTTCCAACAAATTTATGCAAAGCTTTATTGGATTTTCCCTGCAGTTTCCACTCTGTGCCGCCGGCCGAAGTGGCCGTGCGGTTAAAGGCGCTGCAGTCTGGAACCGCAAGACCGCTACGGTCGCAGGTTCGAATCCTGCCTCGGGCATGGATGTTTGTGATGTCCTTAGGTTAGTTAGGTTTAACTAGTTCTAAGTTCTAGGGGACTAATGACCTCAGCAGTTGAGTCCCATAGTGCTCAGAGCCATTTGAGCCGTTTTTGAGCCACTCTGTGCCGTATCGCGACCTTACTTTCCGAATAGCCCTCGTATGTATAAATGTATGTTTCCGTCTCCTTTTGAACCACTCCATCGATTTCAATCAGACTAGGTAAACATATTACTTACTGTCTGAAAAGAAACGCTGTGAGGGTAAGAATCACCTACCTCTCAGACAGGTGGGAGTGACAGAAAATCGCATCTCACAACATGCAAATAGTGTGACTGTCTTCATCCAGTATTTAAGAAAGAGAGCACTTAGTAATTTGCAACAAACTTTAGACATAATTTCACATGTTTTTCGCCTCCCCTCTCCCCAGCAAAATTCTGAAAGCAAGAAACATTATAGGGTACTAAATTTGCGCTGTGCGCGTTTTGCAGATGGTATTCACATACACCACTGAATGTAACTGCAAAAATATATCATTGTACGACACATAGTTGAGTAAATATGGTGGCATAATCACCGAGATGCATGAAGAACTGCCACATGATGCATGGTGTTTTATTAGTTCTTTACTACTAACTTTATTCGTAACATATTTCGCAGCCAGAATCCATATATACCACTCGATTTAACTGCAAAATTATATCGTTGTACGACGCACAGTCCAGGAGGTATGCCGTGATAAACACTGAGTTTCGTGAAGTCGAAATCGAAAGCGAAATACCTTAGACATACAGGTGCAATATGCGTACAAATATCGATGAAATATGTTAAATACACGTGATGCCTATGTGACATATGCGTATGTGGACAAAGCTGCAGGTGAAAAGCCCCTCCTAATCTCCTGGATCGATTTCAGCCGAACTTGGTACACATATCACTTACTATCTGGTAAGAAATACTGTGGCAGCAACAACCAGCAACCTCTTATTGGGTAGGAAGTCATAACGTGCAGAGAGAAGAGGTGAGGAGGAGATGGTCAGACAGAGAGGGGAAATGAGGAGGTGGACAGAGAAAAGAAAGAGGAGGAGATAGACTATGAGAAGGGGAGAAGGAGACGGACGATGGTGTAGATGGACGGAGAGAGGGGGAAGGAGGAGGAGGACAGAAGAAGGAAAGAAAGTGATGAGAGAGGAGGAGATGCACTGAGAAAGATGGGAGAAGGACAGATATAGGGGAAAGGAGGAGATGGACAAGGAGATGCAATGAGAAGGTGGACACAGGAAGGGGAAAGGTGCATATAGACTAATAGAATTGGAACAAATACACTCCCGGGCAAATTGGGTACTAAGCTAGAAAGCAAATGTAGCAACTTTGGATTTTTGTTGAGTTACAGGGGAAAAGGTGTAATTTTTATGAAGTAGACAATTTTAACGTTTATAGCTGCCGAATTCCATCTATAACTTCACTTTTTTTTAAAAAAAAAAATGGAGAGATACACTTTTTTTGTTTCATTGCACATGGCCTGACTGAGCGAGATGGTGGAATGGTTATCACTCTGGGCTCGTATTCGAGAGGACGACGGTTCAAACCCCCATCCGGCCATCCTCATTTATGTCTTCCGTGATTTCCCTAAATCGCCCCAGGTAAATGCTGGGATTGATCCTTTGAAAAGGCACAGCCGACGTCCTTCCCCATCTTTCCTAATCCGATGAGACCAATGACTTCGCTATTTGGACCCCTCTCCCAAATCAGCCAACCAATCAAACGATTTAAGGTGAAATACTGAACAATTTCACGAACTGTTAGACTACTACAACAACAAAACCAGACTGATGGGCTTCAATCGAACACGTAGCCACACGAACTGTGTTTGCTTACGTTTTGTTCAGTAGGCCAGACGATTCTGGCACGTCTTCACCTGACAGCGGGGCAGTGGTTTGCGGCGCTTTCCTCTTTTTACTATTTCATCAACTTCGATACATCTTATATCTTTAATTACTTCTTCACGACTGTTTCCAATGCCAAAGAAAAAAAGTAGATAACTCCATTTTAAAAAATGTCGCTGTCGTAAATCGGCATCTACAAACGTCACGGCGCATTGCGTGGCTTTTATGCCACGATACAAGCCATAATTTAATTTCAGTACAGAATTACGCAGGTTACGCAGGTTACCCCACTCGACTATGAAATACCGTCAAGACACCTGGACCTGGAGTATGGGGACGTTTCTGACGTTGGTTCTCTTTAATCTGCGCAGACCACTACGCATAAACAACTTATTAAAAAACCAAACTGGACACTCTAGAATCTTTACTCATACTACTGATCCGTGCCTTTAATACTACTTATTAAAAAGATCTTTCGGAAGGTAAACAACTGAATTAAATTAGCGTGGCAAACTTCGCCGGCGATGGCTGATTTCTGACGGAAGTTCTCTCCGCGCGGGTTCGTGAAAGGCTCTTAAGTGTGGTCATTAAACAGTCTACTTTGGTACTCCAGTGCCTATTTTCTGAAAGTTTAGGTGCCGGAACGCACCTCTGCAACCATACAAAGACCATCCCCCACCTCTCAACCATAAAATAAAACAAGTTTCGCTTTTTGAAAGCTTGTGATAAATCCTCCTATAAGAAATAATTTTATCAAAATACTGTTCTGAGATTCAGATTTTGAGATTTAATTTCTTATAAACAGAAGAATAAAACCACAAGATTAATATAAATAAAAGATACAACTTCTGGCCCTGTAGCAATGTCAGTTAGCTCCTTAGTCCAGCTTGATACATATCAGCACAAGTCGGTAGTCTTCGTGAGTATGACTAAGCTCAACTCACCTGGGATATACTGTGTATATACAGACACACACACACACACACACACACACACACACACACACACACACACAGCACCACACATCTGCCCATCGCATCACGTTGGTCACCAATTGTCGCCTTCGCTGGTGCCAGCTCAGTGGCAAATTATAGTTACGTTGCGATTTCATACATATGTTATTCTTAAAAAAAAAAAAAAAGGAAAGAGAGAGAGAGAGAGAGAGAGAGAGAGAGATCCCTGGAAGATTTGCAGTTAAGAGTGAAATGAAGTTAGGTGTATCTCAAGTAGCATTTGATGTGATATTAAATGGTTGTCAAGAAAAGACGCTGATATTAGTTGTTATAGTTGCGGTGCTCGATACTGTGATAAGAAATCATGATCGTAAAACTGATTTACGGTTTTCAGTGTCTCTCAGGCTGTACTGATTTTGAAATATAGCCAGATATAAGTGATTCTTTATTTCACACAACTGTACAAATATAAGTGGTACCTCTTTTTTCTTAAATCAAAGACTTTGAGCGTTACACTACTCAACAACCATTTTACATCTGGGATGTGACATATTGACAGGTATGTATTGTGGTGCGTATATTCTGAATCTACCTTTGAAAATGTTCTAGCATCTTTAAGTTTTTGAGGCCTTAATTTTTTTTGTTTATTTTCCTTTTTCACTTTACTGTTCCTTTGTTAATATGTCTAATAACTGATTTAATTAATAACGCATATAAACTGCCTGTTGGTGATCAAGATAAAAAATTTTCACCTCATATCACCTTCCTAACTTGTACTACCATTTCAACCGAAGCGTTGAAAGGAAAACGCAGAACTATGGCGTTTACTGTTCCAGTGGTGTCGTGTGATCCTACAGATAATTTTTGAGACTGTTAGCCCCGCCTTATAAATATTACAGGGCATTCAAGCAAAAATAGACATAAAGTAAAGAATCCAACTGTATTTTAGCTGCATTCACCGTTGGCCGGGAATGAAGGGTTGCCTGTTCCTGTCTGTAACCTGAAAGCCACAGCTGACAGGGCATGTTCACAAAATACTGCTACTTTGGGTGCCCATGAGACATCTGTGATACCAAGGACCACTGTATCGTTAAGGAATGGCCTATAAGGTAATCATATGTATCTGAGAAAAAGACTGTGAAAAACAGTCTTTTGGTTGAGCCCAATAAAATAATTAGCATCCTCTTCATCTTGAGTAGGCCCTTATGAAGAAATTCGTAAAAGCTATGGATGGAGGAGGTGAAGCCTTCAATGATTTGAAAGAAAAGTTTCCTGAACTGAGTGAAGCAAAGCTGAAAGAAAGTATATTTGTTGGAGCACAAATAAGAAAATTGATGGAAGATCCAACCTTTGATCCCAAACTCACAAATGTCGAATTAGCTGCTTGGTCCTCTTCGAAGGGCTTTTTAAACAACAAAAAGAGATAACAAAACTGTTTCCTTTCTGAATGCTCTGTTAGTCAGCTATACGAACAGGATGATTGCTTTCACGAGGACGATGTAATCCTTCAGTGGTAGGCCGCTACTGCTGGGGTCTTAGGGAGAGTGGTGAAACTCCAAAAAAGAGAACAACATTTTTGTCACGTTTTTAGACTACCAAAGAAATTTATAATTGAAAATATGTTGTGAAATAACGTAAATCATTTTTTGGCATCCTGCCCATATATATGAAGTAAACTCTCCCTCCCTCTGCAGGGCAGCCACACCATGCTTGAGACTACCACCTTGCTGTTCAATTAAAGCAATAACGAAGGTAAACGTATCAGTTAGATGAAAAAAAGAAATTAACTCACTCTGTGGCGCTAGATGGTCCCGAGTTCTGAGGCGAGTGCACAAAAAAAGCATCCATTTAAAACCCAATCAAGAGGGCAACACCCATTTAGCACAATAATTTTATTACCACAACGTGTAATAGCCGCAATGCAGAATCATTAAAAAACACAAGAAAGCACCACTTATATGGGTGGTTAAATAATTTGCAAAAATTTGAACTCTCACAATAGTTGATTGGCAAGACCAGAAATAAGGAATTAGCCTTGAGGACGTAGGTTTATAGCATCACCTTCATTCCTTTAAAAACAACATCAGTATTTAAAACTCTCAAATATGGTTTCAAATTTAGGCTTGCAGTTACACCAAACCAACTTCAAATCGTAAGTACCACAAGCGTGAAGGAGCACTTAAGTTTGAAGTATGGTCCACAAAAAACGTAATAGTCAAAACAAGGGCCACAAAAACAGTAATCAATAATTTCAATCGTTCTTAAAAGAACTCACAGCAACAGTTACTCAACAGTCAACAGAAATTAACACAGAACCCTTCACTATCGTTATTAGTGATGAACAGAAAGTGGTTGTACCAAACATAATCACCTATTTACTTGAAAAGTATTTGTTTTAATCTATAGTCGCACTTTCTCTTTATTTTGCCTACTGGCTACGGAATTCGGAACACAGTACCATCCTCAGGCTATCCAGTGATCGAAAAGTATCACAGTACTGAGTAAAAATAATTTTACGTAGTCTTTTATTTCTGTAGTGGCAGACGTGTGGTAGTAAGCTATACAAATTCAACTTCAGTTTTGGTACGAGTACTAAACACAAGGTTCCAGGTTCGATTTCCGTTACGGAACGCCGTTGTAATGCTCCAGAAAGTTTCAAACACCTCACACTACCCTACACGGTGAAAGGTTAATTTTGGAAGAAATCGCGATGTTTTTGAATCATGAAAATAAACCAAAGGAAAAATATAGTTTATTGATATATTAAACTGGTGCAGTCTTTATAAGTTGGAAAACGGAAACGCATTTCGTGCGCGCTAGTTGACTATGAAGCTCATAAATTACACAATGGATGCGGCATGTGCGATGTGATAAGCGACATGGAGCCACCGATGCAAAGTTAACATGAATTGTCCCAGACCGCGCAGATACATTAAATGGCCGAATCTGATAATCAGAGCAGAACAATACTCGCTCTCTTGCATCCATAATTGCTTTAGACACTCGCTACACACCGGATGCTTCTACAGTAACAATTGCTAATTACCAGAGCGATCACAAACGATCAGCGAAGATAATACGAAAGCTACAAAACTCTGTTGCAACACCACCAAAGGCACAGCATATCGTCCAACTGCAGTGTGCAAACAAAAGTGATTCTGCAAGGCGTACGTACTGTTAACAAATAACGGTAACTGTAGAGATGATGTCGGGTGTATTATCTAATTGATGATTCAGAACGCCGGGAAAATTTCCATACGCTGTTTGTTGCCCATTCATCAGAACTGGGTCATACATGTCGGGAGGAAAAATAGTAACATCGATGAAAGCCTGGCCTCCAGGAACGTGTGTTACGTCTTCACACGTACCTATATCTAATATTCAGTGCAAGACAAAAGAAACGTCGTTGCCAATCGCTCGCTTTAATAATTATTCCACGAACAACGCTACGGGGAAACAAGATATACCCTACTGGCTGTTTTATGTTCCACGTAAATGAAGTTCTGCTGACCCTTCAGTATTACTGCTGTGTCTTGTGCACACAAGTAAAACAATAGTAGTGCTGTGTAGCAACTCTATTTTACAGTTTACATAACTGTAAATTATCTTTCCTGATTTTTCGCCCTTACTGCCCTCTGTAAGCTTATATACAAGTATTATGTTCCAGAGCCTTTTGGCAATGTTAACCTCTATAACGCCTCCCAGTTCCCATTCAGTTACCGGTCTCAGTTCTTCTCGTAGCCGTTGTTCACAAATTTCTGTCGTTGTTTATTTTTTCTGGTAGCTTTGTATTACCTACTTTATCTTGTGTCTCAATTTTCACCAATTTCTATAGTACGTTTCCAATTCCCAGTTTCTCCTACGTTCACGCTAAGTTTGCATACAGTGTTGTGTTACCTTCGTAAGGTTTCTGGAAACTGTTACTCTTTTTCGCGTATTGTTTTCCGCACATAGAGCTCTTTCATTGGAAAATGCAATCATCAATCGAAAATCTCCAATTCTGGTTTCCATCTTCCTTCGTTCTATCGAACAATGTAGGTTACCGAACCATTAATCGTTCTACAGATACGATTATTCTTTCACACACCTTTCTGGTTCAAAAATGGTTCAAATGGCTCTGGGCGCTATGGGACTTAACACCTATGGTCATCAGTCCCCTAGAACTTAGAACTACTTAAACCTAAGTAACCTAAGGACATCACACAACACCCAGTCATCACGAGGCAGAGAAAATTCCTGACCCCGCCGGGAATCGAACCCGGGAACCCGGGCGCGGGAAGCGAGAACGCTACCGCACGACCACGAGCTGCGGACACACACCTTTCTGATGTTGACTTTTTTTAAGTGTAAGAAGACGCTGTTCTGTCTTTGTGAGTTTGTTTCATTGAACAGACACATTAATAGATCATTAAGTAACATCTTTATTATATTCAACAGAGCTGTTGAATATCATTACTTATTTCTAGACAGAAAGGCAGCATCGCCACAAAACAATAGCATTGGGATACGTTTCTACTGCACAGTCATTTCCATTCAGAAAGTTTCTTTAATTTCCATGAAAGCTTCTTCGACATGAAAGTTAAACTGGATACGTACGTATCTCGTAATCTTGACATCGCATTCGTATCCTTGACAGTTTGGTGAACTAATTTCATTTTTCTATTCAAATGTAGCTTAGTCGTCTGTACTTGTACTTTATGCCATTCTACTCAAACTTTGAATAATGTTCCACCACACGTTTCTGAATGCTTTCCATGGAACCAATGAAGGTAATCTGGTTTCCCTTTAATATTCCTTTGCATATCTAACGCAAGAGAGAAATTGCTTCTTTTTCAATTACACGTTTCTTCGAGAAGAATTGAGACAACATATCTCTCTCTCTTTCTCTCTCAAGTACCTTTCGAAATGACTGTTATGGGAAAAGGGAGAATTTTTAGTTCGTACTTGCGATTATCATCACATGTTATTCCCGCAATTAGGGGAAAGTACCCCCTACCACACACTGCAAAAAGGCTTATGGAGTATTAGTGTAGCTGTAGATCAATCCAAACATCGCCATTAATTAGTTCTCTGATACATAAATAAACGTTACAAACAATAGACCAGTTGCCTGATACAAATTACAGAAACTATCGAGGAACAGACACTTTAGTGAATATGCAATCTGCACTCCATTTACTCCCGCTTTATACGACACAGTACTTCAGGAACGCTGCTAGGCACCCGAAAGCACAGGATTAATATTTCACCTAAAGTGTCTTTTTGACAGGAGCCATCCAGTTACAAACACACCAGTATATCGCAGAATTTTCTAGATTTCTAGAGAAATGTCTGAGTACATTCAGTTCTGCTCAGCTGTTTGTAAATCAAATAACGTAGAAGTTTACCAGCACAGTAATTCCTAATTTTTCAAGGGGACGTTTCAACTCATAGGAATCCCACGCAGAGATACGATTTCAGCAGTGCAGAAATTTATCACTGAATCGCGGTATGCCATCTGCTTTCCCTTCAATGCTCATTCAGTCTATGCTATATTTTGTTTCTGGATGTCAGCTTCAGAGTGCTACATTCAGATATGTGCAATGGTTGTGAAGCGGCATGAATGGTATGTACGGTACTAGTACATCTGCAAGCAGTCCAGGGGTCATTGTACTTAAATGTGCTACTGAATCTTGCAATACCACATTCAAGTGCTTCCGGTGCAGGTGGCGCACGTGCAAGGGCAATGTCGTCACAATCCAACATTGGGACAACCCCAGCCTCCCTTGTCATTGATGTCATCATCATCACGTGACAACTCAAGGGAAAATATCTTCTGTTCATCTGATTTAAAGTATGATAGACATTTCGAGCGAGCACATCAAGAAATCTAGTAAAGCGATAAAGCCAAAATTTATACTGCAGTACAACATTTTTCCATATTCCGCGGTAGAAGAGAAATGCAACCTGGATGTTTACATGTGCATCTACGTGATTACTCTGCTATTCACAATAAAGTGCCTGGCAGAGAGTTGAATGAACCACCTTCAAGCTGCCTCTCTATTGTTCCACTCTCGAACGGCGCGCGGGAAAAACGAGCACTTAAATGTTTCTGTGCGAGCCGGAATTTCTCTTATTTCATCGTGGTGATCATTTCTCCCTATGTAGGTGGGAGCCAACAGAATGTTTTCACAATTGGAGGAGAAAACTGGTGAGAGAAATTTCATCAGAAGATCCCATCGCAACTAAAAACGACTTTGTTTTAATGATTGACACTCCAATTCACATGTAATACTGTGGCACTATCTCCCCTATTTCGCGATAATACAAAAAGAGCTCCCCTTCTTTGTACTTTTTTGATGTCATCCGGCAGTTCTACCTGATGCGGATCCCACACTGCACGGCAATACTCCAGAATAAGGCGGACGAGCGTGGTGTAAGCAGTCTCTCTAGTAGATCTGTTGCGCCTTCTATGTGTTCTGCCAATGAATCGCAGTCTTTGGTTTCCTCTACCCACAACATTATCTATGTGATCGTTCCAATTTAGGTTTTTTGTACTTGTAATCCCTAAGTAGTTAGTTGAATTTACGGCCTTCAGATTTTTGTGACTTATCGCGTAATCTAAATTTAGCGGATTTTTTTTTTTTTTAGTACGCATGTGAATAACTCTAAATTTTTCTTATTCAGGGTCACATACAGATAACTTGTCTAAATCATTTTGCAAGTCGTTTTGATCATCTGATGACTTTAGAAGACGGTAAATGACAACATCATCTGCAAACAATCGCAGACGGCTACTCAGATTGCCTCCTATGTCGTTAATATAGATCAGGAATAATAGAGGGCCTATAGCACTTCCTTGCGGAACGCCGGATATTAGTTCTGTTTTACTCGATCAGTTTCCGTCTATTACTACGAACTGTGATCTTTCTGACAGCTAATCACCAATCCAGACGCACAACTGAGGTGATATTCCATAGGCACGCAGTTTGGTTAGAAGACGCTTGTGAGTTACGGTGTCGAAAGCCTTATGAAAATCTAAAAATATGGAATCAATTTGACATCCCCTGTCCATGTCACTCATTACTTCATGAGTATAAAGAGCTAGTTGTGTTTCGCAAGAACGGTATTTTCTGAATCCGTGCTGACAGCGTGTCAATAAATCGTTTTCTTCGAGGTACTTCATAATGTTCGTATACAGTATATGTTCCGAAGCCCTAGTGCAAATCGACGTTAGTCATATGGGCCTGTAATTCAGCGGGTTACACTTACTTCCGCTTTTGGGTATTTGTTTGACTTGAGCAATTTTCCGGTCTTTAGGTACGGATCTTTCTGTGAGCGAGCGGTTGTATATAACAGATGAGAGGAACCAGACCGGCATACAATCTGGATCGGAGGCCTTGGCTTTATTAAGTGATTTAAGCTGCTTTGTTACACCGAGGATATCTACTTCAAGGTTTCTCATCTTGGTAGTTGTTCTTGATTAGAATTCAGGAATATTTAATCCGTCTAATTGGTGAAGGAGTTTCGGAAAACCGTGTTTAATAACTCTGCTTTAGTGGCACTGTCATCAGTGACTACGCCATTGTTATCGCGCAGTGAAGGTATTGATTACGTCTTGCCACTGGTGTGCTTTATGTATGATCAAAATCTCTTTGAGATTTCTGCCAGATTTCGAGACAGATATTCGTCGTGGAAATTACTAAAAGCATCTCACAGTGAAGGACGTGCTACATTTCGAAATTCTGCAAAACTTTGCCAGTCTTGGGGATTTTGCGTTCTTTTAAATTTCGCATGCTTTTTTCGATGCTTCTGCTACAACTATGTGACCGTTTTGTGTACCTTGGGGGATCAGTACAATGACTTATTAATGTATGTGGTACATATCTCTCCATTGCTGTCGACGCTATCTCTTTGAAATCATTCCACAACTTTTCTAGGCTTACGTGATCAGATCGGAAGAAGTGAAGACTGTCTTTTAAAAAGGCGTTAAGAGCATTTTTATCAGCTTTTTTAAGAAGATATACTTTGCGTTTCTTTTTTATGGTTATGGGTCTTACAGTATTCAGCCTAGCACCAACTGCCTTCTGGTCGCTAATCCCTGTATTCGTCGCGATACTCACTATTTGTCCAGGATTATTTGTTGCTAAGGGGTCACCCCTGCTTTCGCAACCATTTACGATTCGTGTGGGCTCATGAACTAACTGTACAAAATAATTTTCTGGGAAAGCATTCAGTACAATTTCGGATGACGTTTTTTGCCTGCTGCCGGCATTAAACATATAATTTTTCCAACATATCGAGGGTAGATTGAAGTCACCACCGACTATAATTCTACGAGTGGGGTACATATTTGAAATGAGGCTTAAGTTTTCTTTGAATTCTTCAGCAACTATATCTTCTGAGTCGTAGGGTTGGTAAAACGACCCAGTTAATAGTTTAGTCCGATTGTCTGGTATAACCTCTACCCATACTATTTCGCAGGGACTATCTATTTCAGTTTCGCTACAAGATAAACTACTTCTGACAGCAATAAATACTCCACCATCAACTGTATTTACTCTATCCTTTCTGAACACTGTTAGATCGTTTAAAAAAAATTTCGACTGAACTTATTTCCACCTTTAGCCAGCTTTGTGTACATATAAGTGTTTCAGCTTCAGTGTATTCTATATGGACTTTGAGCTCTGGTTTTTTTCCAACACCGTTACGACAATTTGCAACTATAATACCTATCGTTTTTACAACTACTTTCCTGTGTTTTACATGCCCTCTTTTAGACGGACGCCCTTCCTGTGGTTCCCTGAGACCCTCCAACCTAAAAAACCGCCCAGTCCTTTCCACACGGCCCGCATTACCCGTGCAGCCCCCTCCTGTGTGTTGTGGACTCCTGACCTATTAAGCGGAACCCAGAAACCCACCACCTGATGGCGCAAGTCAAGGAATCAGTAGCCTACACGGTCACAGAACCGCCTGAGCCTCTGATTCAGACCCTCCACTCGGCTCCGCACCAAAGGACCACAGTCGGTTCTATCGACGATCCTGCAGATGGTGAGCTACGCCTTCATCTCTCAAGCAAAACTGGCAGTCTTTACCATTCCGCTAGCCGCCCGAAACCAGAGACAATTTCCTCCGATCCAAAGCGACACACGTCATTGGTACTGACACGAGTCACCACCTGCAGTTGGCTGCACCCTGTACTCTTCATGGCATCCGGAAGCACCCTTTTCACATCCGGAATGACTCCCCCCGGTGTGCACACGGAGTACACCCTGGCTTCCTTCCCCTCCTTGGCAGCCATGTTCCTAAGGGGCCCCATTACTCGAGCAACGTTGGAGTTCCCAACTATCAGCAAATCCACCCTCTGTGAATGCCCAGATTTTGCGGGCTGAGAAGCTTCCTCTGGAACAGGGTGGACGACCGCATCTGGCTTAGAGACATCGTCAGCCACAGATAACAATCGAAACCTGTTCGTCAAACGAACCGGGGAGGCCCTACGATCGACCCCTCGGAAAGTTTTTCGCTGACTGCCAGACTTTGGAATGGTCTCCCACTCGACCACAGTTGAGGGGTCAATCTCAGTGCAAGCAGTAATTTAATTTCTCGTCGCTAGCTATTCATGATCAAGAAATGCCCATCGCAATTGCTCGAATTGTGTAATATGGTGGGGACTGTACAGTGAGGCATGTAATTCACATTGCAACTGTAAAGTGCTGTGCCTCATCACGCACCGGTGAAATGTCAATAGTTTCTGTTTTAACACTGCGTTTCTAAAACTGTTCGCAGCATTGTAGAATATTCTGCTAAGCGAGACGCTCAATCGTCTTCGTGGTCTATTTCCAACTTTTTATTTTCCAATAAAAAAATATTCACTCTCTGAGTGACTGCATGCAGCTGTTCAACGAACGATCTAATGCGATCGCTGCCTGTGTACAATTTAAACTCGGAATATTTTTCGATATAGCTGCAACGTATGTTGTGATATAATCTGAATGATTTATGAAATTGTACCTCATCGGAATACGAACCAGAGCCACTGATACGACTGTACGAAGTAACTGGTTGTAAAATTCAATTCACATCAGCATGAATTACAAATGGTAGCTACAGTTTGTTGCTGAACTTAGTGAAATTTACAAACCCATTCTTACCACTAGACAATATACTGTTTACTGTTTTTAATTGTACGTCCATCTAATTTTTACGGGGGATGAAAATAACACACTCATAGTTCACATAATACAACTCAATGGTGATGATCATTAATGCCACTTTGTGCTAGCCTGAACTAATTTTTTATGCAGTAGAAATGGTATGTATCTGTATTTTAACAGATTTACGTGTTTCTCAAAACATTGTTTGATGTTTCATGGAGGAGATCCTGGCAGGTGTTTCATCGGTGTTCCACAGACGCAGAAAGTCGGAAGTGTGGGTCACTTAGCAACAAGGGCGCCGACGGTCTGCGGTGGTGAGAACATTCGTCAACGTTGTCAGCATCAGGCCGGCTGGGGTGGCCGAGCGGTTCTAGGCTCTACAGTCTGGAACCGCGCGACCGCTACGGTCGCAGGTTCGAATCCTGCCTCTAGCATGGATGTGTGTGATGTCCTTAGGTTACTTAGGTTTAAGTAGTTCTAAATCCTAAGGGACTGATGACCTCAGAAGTTAAGTTCCATAGTGCTCAGAGCCATTTGACGCCACTTTTTTGTCAGAACCACCTTTGAACTCTACTAAAAATTGATGTTTGAAATGAATATATGGAAATGGACCAGTTTAAGATCTTGAGCTTCTATGAGCATTGTATGTTATGAACGTTTGTTGAATAAACTGATCGGTAATTTGTGTCAACTACGTCTTCTCATTAACATAGTAATTGTACCGCTGAACCATACTGATGTTATTGAACTTCTTCCAAGACAATCTTTAAAGACCCCTGATTGATACTACATTGGAAAGATAGGTAATCTGCTTTAATCTGGTGGTGACTATTATAACAAACTTTGAAGTTATTAATGGACAAGGTAATTCTGTAAATTACTGCACGACGAAACATACAGTTCAAGGGCTTCTGCTTTGTGAAAAGTGCCTGAATTAGATTTGGGCAGTGTTGAGACCATGAGATGAATGGAGTAAGAAGTTTCAGAAAGATGTGAGTTGCAGCAGTTAATCAGAGATGAAGAGGTTTGCACAGGATAGAGTAGAATGGCGAGCTGCAATAAACCAGTCTCCAGACTGAAGACCACTACAACAAATCACTAAAATATTAAAGTCCTTTAAAGTGACGAACTATGAACAGTGAGCGAAACAGTTTAGTTTGATTGCTTGACTTCAAAATTGGCCTTGGTGGTCATTCAGGTAATGAGTATCTTCAAGCGAACTTCCACCGTGCATTAAAATCTGTGAGGCTTACCGATCATCATTATAGATCAAGATGTGTTTCATGGAGAAGTGAACAAAGAAATTTAGAAGGGTTATGTCTCACATTTCTTCTCAGTTATCGATTGGCATTTAAGAAGAAAGTAATATAATGTGACATCTTTCAACGTTACACAGTACATGCGTTGAAGAATATCTCTGGTCGATAGAATTTATCAAGTGAATGTGCCATTGTTTTAACGAATCGAAAAAACTATTCTTACACGACGAAGACGATTTGTTATAAATTTGAAAGACAATCCCTTTTCAACTAAGCAGACAAAGTAAGCCTGATATATATACTTGTAAACAGAAATAGAAATATAATTCCACGCCAGCTGTTGTGGTGGAGCGATTCTAAGCACTTCAGTCTGGAACCACGCGACCTCTATGGTCGCAGGTTCGAATCCTGCCTCGGGTGTGGATGTGTGTGATGTCCTTAGGTTAGTTAGGTTTAAGTAGTTCTAGGTTCTAGGGGACTGATGATCTCAGATCTTAAGTCCCATAGTCCTCAGAGACATTTGAACCATTTTCTAATTCCACTTAAAGAAAATGTGAAACCATCTACGAATAAATTTTCGTCTGATGTGTGCTCCCTCCGATAACTTGGAGCATTTATATTGTTGGAAAGAGTATTTGAACAAATTTATTTAAATGTTGGAACTTCTCAAGAAAGAGTACAACGTTTTACCATAACCTTAATACTCTGGCCTGGCTTGGCTCTGTGAAATAGTGGAGGCAGAATTTGATTATTAAGATAGTATTAAGGTGAGAATACGCTACCATGGAAGACAGTCCCTTTTCAATTAAGCAGACTAAGTAAGTCTGGTATATAGTTGTAAACAGAAATAGAAATAAGAAGATATGTAATCATCTACGAATAAATTTTCGTCTGAGATGTGGTCCCTCCGATAACCATGGGCGAACAGGACAGAAATTCGTTAACATTGATATGAAACACCCTCCGCTATTCACTTATAGTGCCATTGAAATCTATGTGCAGATGCAAAGAGTTCTCCATGCAAGCATCCAGTTACTTTGTTGGCAGAGAATAACACAGTGGTCAGTTGTTGGTAAGACTTCCTGCAGAAATTGAATCTATACAGTATAATAATCATTACTCTCCAGAAACCAAGGTGGTGGATGGTGTTGTATCAGGATTGTTTACTTTAACCAGTCTCGGTAGGCACTATAGAACTGGAAAGTGTTTTCGCGTGGATTGTGCGGAAACATTTGGAAGACTGAGTTGAGAAATTACTGAAATCTCGACATATAGTGCGGCACTGGGAATTCCATATAAAAATGCAAAATATCATTCACAACCTTTTTTAGGAAAAGTCTTATAATGTCTTACGCAGCTATGAAAATCCATATCACTGTAAGGGGGCAAATGTTTGGTCACTTGGAAATTTGCATAAATAAAGCATATCATATCTTGACTATTTTTATTCTCTTACTAAGAAATAAATCTAATAAATAGACAGCCCACAACGCCTAAAACTAGAGCAAAATAATTAGGGTGTTAAGACACCATAAACTGGGAAAACAACAACTTGTTTATTTTATCCAAAATGGTAACAAAAACAACACCAATAAACAGATGAATTGTATTGTAAAAGATTTTAATACTGTAGCAAAAGAGCTAGGGTTAAATGGTACTGTAAACTAAAAAAAATAACTTATTGCATTGATAATTATGCTTTTCAAAATATGAGTTTTGAGGAATTATACAAATTGTATTCAACAACTGACACATATAAAAATGAAGTTGTTGGTTATATTAAATATAATAATATATTTAACAAACCTGAAGGAAGTTTATATCTGGACATTATAAATTGCCTGTAGAGTTGATGAGAGAATTTCAAGACAAATTAGATTGGCATACTATATCATTAATAAGTAATTTATCTGGAGGTTATGTGAGAGAAGTTCAAGAGAGAATAATTTGGGAAATAATATCAGTAACACAAAATTTGTCTGAAGATTTTATGAGAGAATTTCAAGACTTAACTATAAATTTCATAACAGAACTAAAATTAGATTTGGACATATATACAAAAATTACCTGAAAAATTTATAAGAGAATTTCAGAATAGAGTAGATTGGAAAAATATTTTGTATAAACAAAAACTGTCTTAAGACTTTCTTAGCGAATTTCAAGACAAATTATATTGGAATAGTATATTAAGTGTATCAGAAGATTGTATAAGAGAATATCAGAATACTTGTAGAATAAATAGGAACACTACATTTGTAATGCAAAATTTTTCTGAAGACTTCAAGGGAGAATTTCAAGACAATTTAAACTGGGAAATTTATCAAGTGATCATGTATTGTCGAAAGTTTTATAATACAATTTATGAATAAAGTTGACTGGGGTACCATTTTGGCATTTCAGAATTTAAAAGTATCATTCATTCAAAAAATAATGAGAACTTATCAAATAATTGACGAACCCAGGTATTTTCTGTATGTTTAACTCTAGATGGACCACATCCATCATTTTGATGGGTCTTCTGCTTCTGTAAGCTTACTTCTCCTAAATGGAATCTTCTACTTGTCCCATTTTCATTGAATTTTCACATACATTTGTTAGACAGACGTCTGCAAAGAATTTACCCAGTAGGACGTTTCTGAAAAGTGTCCTAAACAACTTCTATTAGAAGGACAGATATCTGTCATTTTGACGGGTACCGAAATGTGAACAATAGCTTTTGTACATATCCTAATCTGTTGTAGTTTACCACCATAATTTGATTATTTGTCTTCTGTAGACCCATTGTTGAAGAGTAATAAAGCTTTGTTGCTCAAGTGGCGCAGTTTAAGTTGTCCACATTTGAGTTGCTTTGTACTGGTGGTTCAAAGACGCAGTTTGTCTGATGAAGAATTTTTAAAACATTTGATGTCAATATCGCCGGTGTGGCCGAGTGGTTCTAGGCGCTTCAAACTGGAACCACGCGACCGCTATGGTCGCAGGTTCGAATCCTGCCGCAGGCATGGATGTGTGTGATGTCCTTAGGTTAGTTAGGTTTAAGTAGTTCTAAGTTCTAGGGGACTAATGACCTTAGATGTTAAATCCCATAGTGGTCAGTGCCATTTGAACCATTTTTGATGTCAATATCCGATGGTGCATATGAAGAAGATCCTTGTGTTGTTTGTGAAGCTGATGAATTACGAGAAGATGACGGTACAAGTGCTATTGATGATGAGGAATATATCCCTCCCAACAATGAAATCAGTGACTCTTCAGACAGTGATGTTGCAACTACTAGACAAGAGCAAACCGAGAAGTTGCAAACTAATGTTGCTTTACCTATAGCAGGTACGTTTGTATAGGCATTGTATTATTATTTTATATTTGATTATAACTGATACTTCAGCAAGCATTATAAATGTTTTCTGTTTTAGTGAATTATAATTTGAAATTCATTGTTTTTGTTATAACTGAATTATTCTAATGTATACTGTATATTCAAGTAAGTCAAACAATAATGTGCACTAGAGGTGTTCATGGCAAGGTGAAATGAAAAATTCAGATGGAAGGAAATCCTTCCATTATGAGTAGTTAGACAGCTAATGATGGAACAACATGGACTGTCACACCTACAAAAGCTGTTGCTGGAAGACATCCATAGCAGAACATCTTGAAGGTAGCACCAGGACATATAGGCTATGCGAAGAAGTTTGCCAGGAAAGGTATATATTCTAGTTCATCGAGATTTCTAATTGATTACAGCAGGATTCGAAATATAAAGAAGTATACAGAAAATAGAACACGCCAAGAGCTACGTGATGATGATTGTACCATTAACCTCAATGCAATAGAAGCCGCAATATCACTTATCTATTTACAAGGCCTATATGGACCAAAAAGTTTCTGTTGAAGCTGATATTGTTGAATATGTAGGGACCAGCATTTTTTCGGAAGACAATAAGCAGAAATAAGTTCACCGAAATTTTGAATTTTATGCGATTTGATGAAAAGAGCACACATACATATAAACTAAAGACAGATCGTTTTAGACTTGTTACCACTGTGTGGAATCCTTTTGTTGCCAGTTCCTTCCTGTGTTATATTCCAGGTGAAAATAACACTGTGGATGAGCAACTGTTTCCATGCTAGGCTAGATGCTCTTTCATTCCAAACATGAACAATAAACCAGACAAATTTGGAATAAAGTTTTGGTTTGCAGTTGATACGAATTCTAAGCATCTGGTGAATGGGTCTCCATACCTCGGCAAAGATGAGTAGCGTCCCACAGGTGTTCCCCTTGCTGAGCATGTTGTTACATGTCTTATGCAGCCTCTTTGCTTCCACAGGAAGAAACATAACCTGCAACAATTTTTTCACAACTAAATGCCTTGCAGAAAATTTGAAACATAAGAGTACAAGCCTTTTAGGCACAGTGAATAAATCTACAGGGCAGATACCTCTATCACCAAAATCTGCTGTAGCGTCTTTGCGTAGAACTATTCTTTATAAGTCAAGTGACATGTGCTATCAAAGGAAAAATTTATACAACTAGTGCTATAACTAAGTTATACAACTTCTTCACAGTTTGGATATCTGTCTTCAATTATGCATAACTGCCTTTGTAAATTTTTTCGTTGTTCCCTAATGCTATAATAATTATATTCACAATTTTCATCAAATAATTTTGAAAAAACCCTTGTTGATCTTAAATCTTGATTACTTATTTGAGGCACAAAAAGTGGAGCCATTTTTTGATTCTTTATTTCTCTCTGTTAATATCCCTACACTCTATCAAAATAGTCACCTGATTTTTGTATATAATTATCCTTAGTTTTGTAAGATTTTTACAGCTATTTACTTTAATTTTAATTCTTTTTCCTATATGACTATTAGATCTTCATAGAAATACCATTCACTATCCTTAATTTAATATTAACCACGTTTTTGAATTAAAAGCAAAACTTTACTAGTGACTCATTTTTTAAATAATTTAGCTTCCTCCTATTGTTATATAAAAATTAAAAAATATACACCAGGTCCATTGATAAATATTGTGTGTTGTTGAGTGATGTTTCAGGCATCCCTGAATCTGGGGCCCCAAATGTTTTTGTATAGCATTTAGATTTTCTTACATTCTAAAATTACAGCAACATCCTTAGCCTTAAACCAAGGATTATTCTTTTTTCAATTATCATAAGTGTTTGCTTCCAATTGTATGTAAACTTGTTATTGATGAGACATATGAACGACCTACTTTAATACAAACCTTTTTTATTAGGATTATTTTAGATCCAGAATATTTTTAATTACCCAAAACTGAATGTACTTCTACTATTGTCGTTTGTGAAAATAGTAGTAGCAGCTAGCTTAGTTACATGTCTAGTTGAGAAGAGTAAAGCTGTAAAATATTTGAATGATTTTGTTTATTTGGATATTCCACAACAGCTAAAGCAACTCAAGTGAGTGATGATACATTCAGAGAAAAATTGATATTATTTCAATTAACACTTAATCTTGAGAATAATGGTAAGTTAAATGCTGTAACTTTACATTTTATGAATTGGCCTACATAGTGGTGTAAAAGATATGTTAGTAGCTACAGAAATAGTATTTATAAATAGAAAAAAATATAAATTCCACAAAAAGGAGCAAATAAAGAAACGTATTAGAGGTAACAGAGGAAATAAATCCTTTATGGCAAAAGTACACTGCTATTCAGTTTGCTTGTGATAGCAATAAGTAACAAACAAATACATTCAAATGAAAACATGGAAACCAATGGGTAAAAACTGGAGGAAAAAGATAATGTGTAGGTCACACTTTTTCCCAGATATCAATAATGCCCCTGCAGTAATACATGTGGACAAAGATGAAGTATGGTACTTGGAAATTGAAGGGAAAATGCCCAAACTATCCAAAAAAATCTGTCTGAAGTTTTAGTTCATGAAATTGATCATAGATTAGGTTCGCAACATTCAGATGTTCATGGAGTAATAATGTACACTTATTACAATGGTTCAGATCTAGAATTATCTGAAGATGATATGGATACTATTCGAAGGTTGTATGGTAAAGCATGATAAATGAATATCAACACTGTCTCTCCCAGTCCCAACAACTCAAACATATATATAAAAAAGAATGGCATTTTTTCATTATGCCAATCTAAGAATCGATCACTTACGATCTGTGAATGCAATTTTATATTTTTTATCAGAAGTACATGTAGATAGGTAATTATATGAAATCTCAATTAATAACTAATTGGTTAACATGTCTAATATACAAGATTTGCAAAAAATAGATGGAGTATATCAAAGACCAAGTGACGAAGGTGTGTTTACATTCATTACAATTAATCCCAAAATATCGAAAACCACTATCAAGTACATGATTATGTAAAAATTTTGGGTTAAATTGTATAGTAAACACATACTCAGTTAGAATATATATATTCTTTAATAATCTTTTCCTTTGCAGAGATGGAAGAATGTAGTTTGTTACTGAGGTAATAAATATATAAAAAGATACATTGCAAAAACTAGGAAATTTTACTAGTGTATAAATTTTATACTCTCCTTTTAGAATTTTTGTGCTAAAGTGGAAGCATCAGGCTGTATCAAATTTAAAATGAGCAAATATTGCAAAATTGAGAAGTTAATTGAGCATTTTATTTCTCAGAAATACCCACAAATTGTTATAGCATAAGATGTAGACAATGAGCTGATGCATATGATACAAGAATATATTACAGCATATGAATGAATACACTGTGCATATGAAAAAAACGTTTTTTTATATTATTCTATTAATCACTTGAAATGAATTCTGAGATATGAACACTGAAAGATACAGTTATCGATGAAAAAAGATGAATAACAAAATGAATGGGATGTATTAGCTGCCAGAAAATTACGGATTCAGACTACTTTTTTCAAATCTATTGTGTAAAGTCAAATATTGAAGCTCATGTAAGAAATGTACTGTGAAAAATATCAAAAATAAGAAAACTAGTATTAAAAATCTCCATGAGGACGATCATGCTTCGAATTATAACCCCAGTTAGTTTTATTTTAATCCACTAAATGCTATTCCTATTAAATAAGATACTAAAATGGAAGAATTCAGGAGTACTGAACTTCGTGATTATCATAAAAAAATAATTTGACAGGATACAGTAAATTAAGAAAAGCTTATCTAATTACATTTATTAACAGATGTCAGAAAAATATTGTAAACTGTAACCTTATTCTAA
Organism: Schistocerca americana; assembly: GCF_021461395.2. Taxonomy (NCBI): domain Eukaryota; kingdom Metazoa; phylum Arthropoda; class Insecta; order Orthoptera; family Acrididae; genus Schistocerca; species Schistocerca americana. The sequence goes on from NC_060120.1 coordinate 348,015,928, forward strand.
AATTGGGAATTGTGATAAATTTTTTCAAAATATTGAAGCTAAACAATTGACAAAATATTTTCATATTCTTCTAATATATTTGAAGAGTCAAGAGACAGAAGAACAGTTAGAGACTATCTAGCTAGTAAAGTATTTGCTAAAAGACTCCAAACTATGAATTTAAAGAACAAGCTAAACTTTCTTGATCCAAACTTCCTCCTGAATGCATAGTAGCCAAAAATTATGAAAATTTTGAAAGATAATCTACAAATACATCAAGGGCTGAAAGTAAATGGAAAACATTTTTATGAGTAAAGTGTGCAGACAAGTGGAAATATTATATAATTTAGATTTCAAACATAAAACTATAGTCAACAGAGAGAGAGTTCATTAAAAAATTTAATATTTGTAAGCAAAATATTTTATTAAAAACGTCGAATTTTCGTGCTCATCGTTCCAAATGGACATTGAACAGAGTTATTGGGTTGTAAGTACGAACTGATAGATAAATCCCATTAAGAGAGTTATCTTACACTGAAATACCAGAAAAAATAAAAAAGCATGTATTAATATAATGAATAATGATCCTATGGGCTCTACAAACTGCATTATATCCTGTAAACAAAAATGCAGATAGAGTCACAAAATATAAAAATATTGGTCTTGGGCTTGATTAGAAACTTAAAAATTTTCAATTTCCCTTAGTGGTTGATAATATTCCAAAAATTTATGTATCTATTAATATTTCTTAGTTTTTATTCATATGATGAAAAATGTTCTGTGTATCAATAAAAAATAACTGAATGCAAAAGAAAAAAAACATGTAAATTTCCTTTACTTTGTCAATGAGAGTTATTCATAGTAATGTTGTATAAAAAAAATTTCTAGGCTTGCTTCAAATCAAATTAAAAAACATGAACAATGAAAAAAACGTATGTGTTTACTCCACTTCAACAAATCAGATAGTCACATACAAATTGCTCAGTTAACAAACCATTAAAGACAGAATTACCAGAGAAAGGTTCCTCTGAACATTTTAAAAATTATCAACATACACAGAAAGATCCATTCGATATTTGTGCCGATTTTGAGCGTTTGATATCAACAATATCTATTTTTCAACCAAATCCTAAATGATAAACACATTTAAATTAGTTCTAAAATATCCAATACTAACAGAGAATGATATTCATAATGGTTTATACAGACAACTGTGAAAAGACAGATATAAACTTAGCAGTAAACAAATAAATCTAATTGTATTAAAATTAAGTAACCAATCTTATACGATGAAACATTAAAAATATAAACCAAGTGATTTTTGTTACTGTATGATGTAGACGAAAGGAGAATATAATGAGGACCAAACTGATGCAAAAATTCACTGCATGTGTAAAAAAAAGATTGAAGAAAAGGAAGAATTGATTCTGAAATTGAAGAAATGAGATCATTAAAGCCTGAAGAACAACTAAGACATGCCAGACCTAAAATATGCTCATTATGTAGATATCTTTATACAAAAGATAATAAAAAATGGTCAATACCATGATCATTCGGTTGGAAAATATTTGTTTCCAGTATGCAATCAATGTAATCTTCAATTGTTACATTCTAATTTTGTACCAATTTATTTACAAAATCTCTCTCTCATTTGTTCACAGAAGAGCTCAGTTATGGAAAAAACGCAAGAGGATTGATACCTAACAATGAAGATAGATGTTTTAGTTTTAGCAAGAAGACAGTAAATTTGAAGATGATGTTAACTGATACATGTAGATTCATGGCTTAAACCATTGACAAATTTTCATCAAATTGGAAAAAAGAATAAAATGACTGACATCAAATTTTTTTCAAGAAAATATAGTCAATATACTAATCAGAAAGCTATCTGTCCCTATGAGTATATGGGTATCTGGCAGAAATTTGAAGAAATACAACTTCCTTCCAGACAAGTATTTTACAAAAAAAATGAGTGACTGTGAACTAAGTGTTGAAGATCATGAACATGCAAAATTAGTTTGGGAAAAATTTAATATCTCAGATCTTGGTGAATACCATGAGCTATACCTAAAAACTGATGTTTTGTTCTTGGCTGGTGTTTTTTAAAATTTTAGGAAAACATATTTTACTGCATCAGGGTTACCTTGGGATGGAATGCTAAAAATAATTAGCCATCTACTTGAATTATGTGATTACAATATGATTCTAATGGTGGAAAAACTGATTAGAGGTCATATATCCCAATGTTGTAAAAGATATATGAAATGTTATGATATAAAAAGATATCAGATCACCAAACGTACTTAGATGCAAACAATCTGTATGGTTATGCAATGAGTCAATATTTATCATATAGCGAATGTGATTGGAATGCACCAGAATCTTTTGATTCTACAAAATAAGTGACATATCAAATTGTTCTAAAACTGGATATGTATTTAAAGTAGATCTAGAGTATTAAAAAGAGTTGTTTGACATAACGATACACCAATAGCTCCAAAAAACAAAATTGTGCCTGGAACTAAAGAAGTAAGTTGTTGACTACTCTGGATGGAAAAATAATTATGTAGCTCACTACAGAAATCTTAAACACTCTCTCTGTTTAGGAATGAACACAACAAAAATACACAGAGTTTTAAATTTAAACTATCTGAATGGTTGAAAAATATATGGATTTGAATAAAGAAATGATGATGAAAGTAAAGAATGAATTTGAAAAAGATTTCAACAAACTGAGGAATAATTCAGTATTTGGGAAAACGATGGAAAATATTAAAAATAGGGTGGAAATAAAATTAGTTTCAGTTGGAGATAAATGTGAAAAACTTGAGGCAAATCCAAACTTCAGAGGAAGAACAATAATTAACGAAAATCTTGATGAAATTCACATTAAAATATTTAAAAAATAAAATATAAAGTAAAATATGGTTACTAAAGTCAAGGCTGTCAGTTTCTTGAGAATCTGGAAATCTTTATAAACAAAATAATACACCTAAAATTGGTCATTCCTCTCCTCATTCACATACTTATTCTTCTTAGGATTTAGGAGAATGAATCGGAAGAAAGTAGGATATTTTTATAGTTTCTGGTCTATTTTTTAAGGACATAAATCGCGATATTCTGAGGGAATCCAAGAGATTTTGTGACTGACAGAGCTTTTCTTCTTAATTTTATAATAAATTAATTCGTTTACCTATTCTCTTATAACATCCTATGAGAATGTAAGAAAAAATAGAATAAAAAACAATGAAAAATGGTGAAAAATACTTAAAAATCACGAAAAATGGCTTATATTAGATATGTTTAGTAGGTTCTCGGTTATATTTTCCCGAAGAATCGGGAAAAAGTCATGAAATTGCTAGGGAATTCGAGAAATTGTAAGATTTTCTGACGATCTGGGAGTAATGAGCTAGAACTTACTAAATATATCTACTCCTGTCAGCTTTTCCCAGGTCATCTGCACCAAGGTCGGTTGCTAGGCCCAGTTATTTTTGCACCATGTGAGTTTCCCGGTAGGACGCATATGCCCGAGTTGCAAAATAATTTTTCACTCTTGGTCATACTGTGTTTGCTGTTCCCTGTGGTCGACCACTTACTAATGTCACAAACCACCGTCTGCCCAGAGTGTTTTGTCGCAATGTCAAAAATACCGTACAGTGGCTTACTTGATTAGCATACCTACTTGGATGGCTTCTACTCCCTGGCCAAGGTGGAAATAAAATTTAAAAATTCACAATCACACACAGAATTTTCAATGGCGCAGCAGAAGATACGGACAGCAGTATGTCTGGCGTCCAATGTTTCTCATTTGGCAATCAACATCCTATTGTCAAGACATGGTCGAAAACGTCTCACAGTGTACTGTTCACATAAATATGACGTTACTGAAAATATAACACAAAAATTGTTTTGATTTTTCTGTACTAGCATACATTGAGGGTACCGCAGTATCGTGACTCGTTCACTTGCTGGAGATAAGGGGCACAAATAGAAACACAAGGAAAGTCCACACTGGTCATTTAGTCAACCGCCTTCAGTTGGAGGTTTCTGTCAATAATCAAGGATTACCTCTACTGTACGCAATAAATCTTTAATAGTACTAAGTACAATGGTATATGTACCTGTACTGTAAATAAGTAAACAATATTGCAATTGCTGTTGTGCTAACTTACATACTCCACAGATGAACACATTTCTTTCTCTTAGTGTGACTACAGCGTGGTTATAACGAAAATTTCGCGTCTTGAGCAAGAGTGGACCCAAATCTATTTGCTGTAAGGGTACCCTACTTTTTAGGGATGACGTTCAGTGTGCGCTGCAGAATTTGCATTGGTAGTAGGATTAGTGTAATCACGTGTCATTAGGCACCGGTACTGGCACAGTGACGTAAGACTGAAACACAAGCATCAGTGTGCATTGCAGCTGATGATGCTGAACAAGATGGGCTTTCCCATCAACACAATTGCACTTGTGCTTCTGCTCTTCGCCAGTGTCGACGCATTCAAAGAATATGCAGTGGTCCTATTTCTGCACCGAGGCTGAAGAACATAATTTGGAAACTCGAGTTAACTAGCGATTTGGGAATTGCTCCAGTGCGGTTCCAGGCTATCGTGGACGCAGATGGTCATCGCATTGAGTAACGTCCGTAACTTTGAACGTAAACATGGTGCGCGGTTAACAAATGTATCCCCTCTCATGTGGAGATTAAAATACTCTTCTATCAAATGGTTTCTTCACTATTTCTCTTCCGCATGTTCTATTTTTCATGTCCTTACACATGCTTCCAAAAAGTTTCATTGTCCTAAGGTCACCCTCACTGGGTCCCTCATAGGTAGCGAGAGTTTGGTTATAACCACCCTGTACATTCGTATTTCCGTTTGTTTACTGTTAACTCCAGAAAGTCGACAAATTACATTACTGTGGCTACGAGCACAGTGTGCTAGTACGGTAGTGCCTAAGTCAGTTTTGTATTACTTTTTTTAATAACGTCATGTTCCTGTGAATTGTACACCATGATACGTTTTTGAACAGGCCCTGTGGTGAGGATGCGCATTACAAAATAAAAAAATATTGAGTGCTGTTTAAAATGGGCGCACTGCTTTTCATACAGGGTGAAATGTATTGAACTGTAGAAAAAAACGGAAATTAATTACAAACTACGACGTGCACACACTTTATTCAACAGGTCAACATTACTACAGGTATTTGGATTTAGGTTGACATGTTCGATATGGCTGCTATCATTATCGATGAGTGGCGCAGAAGAAAAGCGAAATTCTGCATAACCCTGTGTCGTCGATGATCTCCTGAACAGCTGTTTTCAGCTCAGCAGTGGTTTTTGGGCTATTGCTGTACACCTTGTCTTTAATATAGCCCCACAAAAAGGAGTCGCATGTTTTCAGATACGGAGAATATGGCGGCCAATCGAGGCCCATGCCATTGGCCTCTGGGCATCTCAGAGCCAATATTCGGTCCCCAAAGTGCTCCTACAGGACATCAAACACTCTCCTGCTTCGATAGGGTCGAGCTCCGTCTTGCATGAACCATATATTGTCGAAATTAGTGTCACTTTGGATAATGGGGATGAAATCGTCTTCCAAAGCCTTCACGTACCGTTCGGAAGTCACCGTGCCATCAGGGAATATCCACACCGATTATTCCGTGACTGGACATTGCACACCACACAGTCACACATTGAGGTTGAAGAGACTTCTCGATCGCAAAATGCGGATTTTCAGTCGCCCAAATGCACCAGTTTTGCTTTGTGACGATCCCATACAACTGAAAGTGGGCTTCGTCACTGAACGAAACCATATAGCGCATACTAATTCCCATCATGCCCTGCGGCCAACCGTGCAGTTTGAACGTCCTGATGCAAACAATTCACAAGCTTGACGATTTATATTACACTCCTGGAAATTGAAACAAGAACACCGTGAATTCATTGTCCCAGGAAGGGGAAACTTTATTGACACATTCCTGGGGTCAGATACATCACATGATCACACTGACAGAATCACAGGCACATAGACACAGGCAACAGAGCATGCACAATGTCGGCACTAGTACAGTGTATATCCACCTTTCGCAGCAATGCAGGCTGCTATTCTCCCATGGAGACGATCGTAGAGATGCTGGATGTAGTCCTGTGGAACGGCTGCCATGCCATTTCCACCTGGCGCCTCAGTTGGACCGGCGTTCGTGCTGGACGTGCAGACCGCGTGAGACGACGCTTCATCCAGTCCCAAACATGCTCAATGGGGGACAGATCCGGAGATCTTGCTGGCCAGGGTAGTTGACTTACACCTTCTAGAGCACGTTGGGTGGCACGGGATACATGCGGACGTGCATTGTCCTGTTGGAACAGCAAGTTCCCTTGCCGGTCTAGGAATGGTAGAACGATGGGTTCGATGACGGTTTGGATGTACCGTGCACTATTCAGTGTCCCCTCGACGATCACCAGTGGTGTACGGCCAGTGTAGGAGATCGCTCCCCACACCATGATGCCGGGTGTTGGCCCTGTGTGCCTCGGTCGTATGCAGTCCTGATTGTGGCGCTCACCTGCACGGCGCCAAACACGCATACGACCATCATTGGCACCAAGGCAGAAGCGACTCTCATCGCTGAAGACGACACGTCTCCATTCGTCCCTCCATTCACGCCTGTTGCGACACCACTGGAGGGGCGTGAGCGGAAGACGGCCTAACGGTGTGCGGGACCGTAGCTCAGCTTCATGGAGACGGTTGCGAATGGTCCTCGCCGATACCCCAGGAGCAACAGTGTCCCTAATTTGCTGGGAAGTGGCGGTGCGGTCCCCTACGGCACTGCGTAGGATCCTACGGTCTTGGCGTGCATCCGTGCGTCACTGCGGTCCGGTCCCAGGTCGACGGGCACGTGCACCTTCCGCCGACCACTGGCGACAACATCGGTGTACTGTGCAGACCTCACGCCCCACGTGTTGAGCAATTCGGCGGTACGTCCACCCGGCCTCCCGCATGCCCACTATACGCCCTCGCTCAAAGTCCGTCAACTGCACATACGGTTCACGTCCACGCTGTCGCGGCATGCTACCAGTGTTAAAGACTGCGATGGAGCTCCGTATGCCACGGCAAACTGGCTGACACTGACGGCGGCGGTGCACAAATGCTGTGCAGCTAGCGCCATTCGACGGCCAACACCGCGGTTCCTGGTGTGTCCGCTGTGCCGTGCGTGTGATCATTGCTTGTACAGCCCTCTCGCAGTGTCCGGAGCAAGTATGGTGGGTCTGACACACCGGTGTCAATGTGTTCTTTTTTCCATTTCCAGGAGTGTATTGTCACCCTGTATCATAGAAATGAACAATGTTACAAGAAACACAGTCATGCTGTTTAATGTCCCTCTAGTGGAAAACCAAAAATTACCTGATACATTTCAATATAATTCTTATGGCCAAAAAGTTATATGAGGTGGTCACAAATTTGTAACTTCTGTTATCTGTTAACATGTTGTCTCCGTTAGTGAAATATTAATTTAGTCGTTTTCTACAAGAGTTACTGTTTTGTATACATTTTTCAATCGCTGTGACAGATGTAACAGGAATACAGAATTTTTTTACCTTTGGTATCTCTCACTAGCCAGCTGCGGGTTACTGCCCTCTGTGGTCGGTCATGGTGACCAAGGTGGAATTTGCAGACAGACCGCAAACCACAGAGGCTTTGCGGGCTGCCGCCATTTGCAAACTGCAACGCGTTATACGCTGTGGTATCGATATCCTGACGTGGTTGCAGGTCATCAGATATTATGATTTTCCACTGTCGACTTCACAGAAGCCTCCCTCAAATTCTGTGAAATCCTCTGAATATCTTTTTGCACAACCACAGAATGTGTTGTAACTACTAGGGAATGTCCTCTTACTAAAGCGCTGATTGTGGTGGTGTGAACCATTCAGTACCTGTTTAGGACAGGTATTCGTAGACTAACTTCTTTCATGAACGAAAGATTGTTTATTACATACTTATAGTACCTGCGCATTAGCGTGCTAATGGACAAAGTAACTAAGAACAGAAAAAGCACGAAAAAAGGTTTTTCATTATATCAAACAATTATCTTCTTGTACGGCAATACATGTAAACGATTTTCAAATTTTTACTCTCCAAAGGAGAGCGCACCGTGAACGAAACTGAGATATGCAAACACGTTCTCGTAACTTTGGCTTACAAAGGCAAACCTCATAACAACTCAAAAGGGGACTGATTACACCCAGATTTGTGGTGTATCCAGGGCTTGGCGAAAAATGAAAGCGACAGAAGGGAAAGCTCCATATGGCCAAGCGTTTTGAAGCCCTAGAATTTGCATTGCGGGTCCCGCGACGCGTAACCCAATTATGTTAACGTAGCATCCACGCAGTGGGTGGCGCAGCATGAAGAATGCGAAACGGTAATCGGATGATCGTGTGATAGAGTTCCCATAAGAAATTTTATCACTTTCAGTTTTTAAGCTACTTACACTCCAGATAAACGAAATAATGCGCAATATTTAGTATTTATTCCATAAAACGCATGAAAATGGAAAGGCAAAGGACAATTTGAAATTGTAGATAAATTTGGAGGAAGCACCATGAATAATTCCTAAGGCTAAGAGTACAGTGAGGGTTGTTTTCATTCTGAAGGCAGGAATAACTGATCATACCAAGGCTTAGGATATAAGATGGATCAAGCTGCCCTCTTCAGAAAAACTGGTCAGTGAGCATGTTAAGAAGAACAGATTAACTGAGGTTCCTCTACGTGTAAACCAACACGCATATCAGCCAGGTAAACCATCTGAAACAGGACGATGGAAAAACTCCACATTTTCAGGAAATAACTTTCCGTATCTCCCTGGATATCAATAGGGTTTTAGCAATACGATCTTAGAACGAACGATTAGAGCTGCAGAAGATCATGGAATTGGGGCTACAATTTGCAGGTGGATTAAGACCACGCTAAGTATAAGTGGGGTACAAGCCACCACAATGGGTGATCAACACAACTAAGGGATGTGCACAAGGCGGTAATTTGTTCCCACTAATGTAGAATATAGTGGTGAATGAATTCATTGAAGAATTAAATACTAGAGGCTTCTTTTGCCAAGGACATGCAGACGATTTAGTCATAGAAATACTGGGCAAAGTTGCTAGTATTGTAAGAACAATGGCACAGTGTGCACCAAACATTGTGGAAAACTGGCGCAGAAAAAATAATCCAAGGGTCATTCACAGATAACTATTGTGCTACCATTTACAAGGAGACAAATCCAAAACACATATTGGAGTCCGAAGTTCGTCCATGGAACACTACCAGTAGAGGGGATAGTGAAGTATCTACAGAAAACCCTGAAACCGAAACTATCATGGAAGCCTCATGTGTTCCAAAAGCGAAGAGTACGCTTACGAGCGCTAGAAGGACTGTCATAAACTTTAGATGTGGCACGACACTCTCTTACTTTAAAAACATTGTCACTCAGATTAACTTTCATATTTTAGGAGATGATCTGGTTGTTACCCAGTACTACATTTTCTGTAAGTGGTTTGTGACTTTTCTACAAGAGGAAACTGTGAACAGAATATTCTTATAACTGCATGTGTAACCTGTAGAGAACTTGTTCTCAAAGCGCCATAGTGGAGGCAACAGATAACAGGAAAAGAGATGGATTGGGGGCCATAAATGCTGAGCGCAGCAACGAGCCTGTGTCAGTGATTCTGGGAAGCAGTGCTCAGTGGACTGTACCTGCAAAGCAACTTCTAGCCGTAGTACTCTCCCCATTCTGCTTAGGGTCAGGCAGCAGGAGGGAGCAGGTTCACAAAACATTTTACCTGACCAGGCGGTATTCCATCTAAAAGCTGGCCATTTGGCAGAAAGGGGGTGGAGGAAGCCATTTAAGAGAGACTGCTGTAACCTGAGCCTTTGTGCAAATGGTGCTAAGGTCATAAAACTCCTTGCATTCTCAGAGGCTATGACGATACAGACAGAGCACCTGGTGCACATGTTTAGTGGACGCAAAACAGTAGCCCCCCTGACTCCAGGAAATCGCCAGGTTCTTTTAGCGAGCGGAAGAAACATCTATTTCAGAGGCACGACTCTCTCAGAACCTAAATAGCCTTCTTTCAGAAATTGGAAATGGCTGGGCCAGAAAGAATAGATCTCTCCATAAATGACCGTAGTCCCGTCTAGGTAGATGGTTTTTGCCAAAACATTGCCATGCTTACAATGAGAACGACGCCTCCCTGGTCTCAAATCTTCTTTTTTCAGACAAGAGATTTGGTGTCGCTGATTGGTTCCTCTCAGGATATGCATAAGTGGAGGCCTGCTCCTACAGCATGGGAACCCTGGTGCTGTGTCCGGATTGGCTACCAGGGCAACAAATCGTCAAAGGTAGAGATTCACTGATTAGAGAATAGTTCGACTGGTTTGTGCAAGGTGGGGGCGGTTTCGTTTTTGCTAACTGAGTTCCTGTACTGACTGGCTACCAGGCCAACATACTGTCAAGAGTGGAGATTCACTGAATAGAGGATAATTTCATTGCTTTGCGCAATGAGTGGGCGGTTTCGTTTTTGCTTATTCAGCTCCCATACCGAGGCTTCATAGAAAGTGGTTCTGATCTTTGCCGCTTCATGTTCTGTTCTGTCTCTAAGTGAGAAGTACATGTCTTTCCCTAGTGGGTGAGAATTGTGATCTGTATCTTGTTGTGGATTAAGAGCCAGTGGCAGTTTCCAACTGCACTGAAGTGGAACTGCGTATCGTGTCGGACATATCGTGTGTCTCAAGGGTGAACCTACTCGTCCTGAGTCGGCCGTCTGACCTTTGACACTTCCAGCACACACCGTCGTACCTGTGAGTCAAATTGCTTTGGCCAGACCAGCGAACGTGTGCACCTCACTCTGAAATCTGCCGGGATTTCAGGTTCTAATGGGAAGATTCTCGCGTTCTGATAATGAGAACGCCCGGCTGTGTAGTTTGCAAACTTTCGTGGATGCGGCGGAACATTGTAGCTGCCGGAGCGTACCGCTCCTCGCCCACAGCACGCCGTTTGAATCAAGGTGAAAGGGTAAATTACTGCTGCACCGGCGCAGGGTTATTAGATGATTTTCATAGCACCATGTTCTCAAGTGAACCATAGTTTGTGGTATCCTTGGTCGTAGTTAATTCGATTTGAACAGAGCTGGGCCTCACAGTGGATTCGTGTAAACAGTCAGATTGCGTTGTAAAAGGTGTTATTTCAGGGGAGAATTTGTATAGCTTCTACTCCAATGTATGCTTTGTCAATCAATCAATATTTTAGTTCATATCGTTGGTGTGAAATAAACCATCTCTGGCAAATTCATTGGTCAAAGCCGACGGGTTGTATCCCGTTCTTCAGTAGTCCCTTGATCTGTATAGCTTAACTGCAGCACGGAATACAAATTTAACTTAAGTCGACTTTTTCACCTTCGCTAGCACTAGTATCCTACTCTTCAGTTGACCTACGTAGGTCAACTGAAGTACGGGATACAAATTTTACAGGTGATCCTATTTTCGCTTCCGCTACTACTAGAATCCTACTCCTCAGTTGATACTAGTACTGGCGAAGACGAAAAGAACGACATACGTAAAATTTGTATTCCATAATTCAGCTGACGTATATCTGACCTATATAGGTCAACTGAAGAACAGCATACTAATGCTAGTGAATAAGAAAGAAATCGACATACGTAACATTGGCACGCTGTATGCCAGTTGAATTAGGTGAAGGCGAAAAAAAGCGACAATCATAAAATTTGTCTCCCACACTTCAGTTATAGGCGAATTGAAGTATGGGACAGAAATTTTTTTTCGTCTTAGATACCTATGTAGGTCATGTGAAGAATAGGATACTAGTGTTAGCGAAGGCAAAAAACTCGACATACGTAAAATTTGTATCCTGTTCTTCAGTCGAACTGTATGCAGTAGGTCAACTAAAGAATAGGATACTAGTATTACCGAAGACCAAAATAGCAACATACATGAGATTTGTATCCTTGACCTATATAGGTCAACAGACGTACGAGATACGACCTTCGTATTTAAATTGAGGTACAGGCTGCCAATGTTACGTATGTCGCATTTTTCGTCTTTGCTAGTACTTCAGGTGGCCTATATAGGTGAACTGAAATACGGGATACAAATTTTTCATCAGACGGTCTTTTCGCATTCGATAGTGTCTTTTCGCCTTCGACTGAAAAAATATCGCAGTAATACTAGTACTAGCGGAGGCGAAAAAGCGACATCTGTAAAACTTGCATTCTGTACTATAGTTGACGAATTTTGCTTCAAGTCTCCCATATTCATAAGAATAGATAGATCCATACCTACAAACGAAAATAAAAAAGTAAAAATTGTCCACAATGAAAAACAATTCTTCCAAAATATCTCAGAGTCAATAAGAATAAAAATAAGTACCGAATGAATTGAATGTGAACAAATGATTTAAATTAATAAAAACAATGCAAATTGTACACAATGTCTATCCCTGTCTTTTAAACACACATTCATTTATTTCAGTTTACAGTGATGACTCCTCGTCATAGAAGATAGCCGATTTAATACCTATGGCTCGAAAACATCTATGAGCAAACTATGACGTCATTAGTCAAAGCCGACGTATCCCATTCATCAGTTGACCCGACACCACCATCGTGCACTCGGCCACGCACTGCTCTCTGGAGGTGCCCGCCTAGCTTGTCCGCTGGAAGTTGAGACGAAGCTCTTATTGCCAGCTGGAAACACCCATCTTGACCGCCACACTGAGGGTCCCTCACGCGAACCCTGTACACCAGTAAAAGACTCGGAACTAATTGCGCACGCTTGCTGTACCCGCCACGTGCGAACCCAATGGTCAGTTTGAGGCACCTTGTCACGGTCAGTGCGCCCCCTCCCCCCCCCCCCCCGCAGCCCCCTCCCCCTCCCCCCCCCCCCTCAAAAAAATGGTTCAAATGGCTCTGAGCACTATGGGACTTAACATCTGTGGTCATCAGTCCCCTAGAACTTAGAACTACTTAAACCTAACTAACCTAAGGACATCACATACATCCGTGCCCGAGGCAGGATTCGAACCTGCGACCGTAGCAGTCGCGCGGTTCCGGACTGAGCGCCTAGAACCGCTAGACCACCGCGGCCGGCCCCACCCCCTCGCCACCGAAAGAGGTTCGAGTCCTCCCTCGAGCATGGGTATGTGTTGTCCATAGCGTTAGTATAAGTTAGATTAAGTAGTGTGTAGGCTTAGGGATCGATTCTCTCAGCAGTTTGGTCCCATAAGAACAAAAACCCATTGCTTGGCAGCAGTCAAAGTGCGTAACCGCACGCATTACCGATAAGAGGCGACGCGGCTCAATAGGAATGGTCAGCGAAATACCGGATGACCATAACATCCAACTGTGAAACAACTGGAAGAAGAGAGCAGTGGAAGAATGAAACGTGATAACATTAAAGTGACAAAGATTTCGTAGTTAGCGAATAAATTTCGTAATACAGGTATTTTAAAGAGCCGTACATTGTCAACAACATCTGCTCCTCCAGATATTCCTTTCTGGAGGAACAGACGTTGTCACATAAAATAAGAGTATGTATAAGAAGCCTCGACGGGAAAAGACGATGATAGTAGCATTGGTCTTGATTCCATGTAGTCTCACTCTCCATGTTGCAGGAATCACGTAATGTTCAAGAATTACGGGATGTAGACAGTGAGGCATATGGAGATTTGGATCGGTCCGGGCAGCGTCCATGGATAGCCAACGTAGTTAAGGCGACCAGTCGCGATAAGCGGGGAATCCGGACCCGACTTGCCGTTTTCCACAAAAGTTCATCATTTTTGTGCGATTTAGCTTTCTGGTTATAAGACCATAAGAAAATGGGCTTATAACGCGAAACTTAGGTCATACAAAAGTAATACATCTTTGTGATATAAAGCAAATTTTTTCTGGTTTAATTAATACGACGAGGCATAGTGTAATGATTAAAAATTCATGTATGGATGAAAGGACTTGGTGTACTTGCTGAAAATAGAACTGTAACTGGAGATATTACTTTGTACTACAATTATTAATAAAGTGTGATCCCTGACCCCTGTAATCGCTAGTCGTACATCGCGAACTGGTAGCTCAAGGATGCAACAGTTTGAAAAAATTAGAAAGCATAGTGCCGCACTTCCCGCTGAGCGCCTAGCGAGTCGGTGATGCAACCCGCCCGACTTGGCGTGGCATCACGTGATAAGGGCCGGACGCACCAGCGGAGCGCGCTACTAAAGAGACTATAGCGCGCGTCCGGGGTAACAACTCCGTCTGGTGCGTGTAGAGTCTAAGTCCGTTATTAGCCTGTTACGTAATCAAGGTCACTCGACTCTATATAAGCGGGCAGTGCACGCCAGCGGAAGGCCCGCACCAAACCCTGTTAGGAACGGAGTATCGTTCGCCGTGGCTACACGCCCTTGAGGTGCGGAGCAGGCCGCGGAACCTCTGCGCCCAGCACACGCACCTAACACAACTTCTGCGACAACAACACAACCATCTCAGCCAACGTGCAACACTACAACCACACAGGTAACAACACCAGTCCCCAAAAGCTACACAACCCCACCCTCTGAAGCCACGGCCTGCGAATCCACACACGACACACAGGAAGACACACCTACACAACGACCCCCAGAACCAAGAACCCAAAGAAGGCGTAGGCGACCACGAGTTAACGGGAGTGGGAACACACGTACATCACAACAAAGTACCCAACAACAACAGAACCCTGATACACAGGCACACAGTCAGCAAGCCAGTGATACCAGCACACACATTACTCCACCCCTCACCACAACTGAAACACAGGCACCTCAAAATGCTCCACACAACAACAACACAAGCGCCAGCCCACACGTAACGCCAACACCCGCACCAGCGGCCGCCAACACTACAACCGAACCACAGGCCGACACACACAACACCAACACTTGAGGGTTTATTGGCAACAATATTCCCCCATCACACGACCGCTCAGATCTTTAACAAGTTCACGGCGGCCGTCACCATACTTATCACACGGGTCGTTGCTGCTCAACCTGGGCAGTACTGGGCCGCCATACATGGATAACACTCCAACCCGGCCCCCATCGCAAACAACCAGACACTGACACAGATCCTGTTCTGGAATGTAGACGGGATCAACAACAAAAGGGCGGAATTTGCCGCGCTCATGGAGCGTAAGGGTATCGTTATCGCACTTCTGAGCGAAACTAAGCTCAAACCACCCAACCAACTAAACTTCACCGGCTACTGTGTCTATCGTACCGACCGACCGGACGGCTCCAGTCATGGTGGAACAGTCATCATCATACACAAAGACGTAGAACACACAAACATAGTGCTCCCTGAACTTGAAAAACTAGAGGCAACCGCCGTCAGGGTCATGTTCAACGGAGCCTACACTACACTGGTGTCAGTATACAACAGCCCTAAAAACATCAAAACATGCGGCAGCAGCACTATACTCAACATATCACCGCGCGTAATCGCCGCTGGAGAACTTAACGCAAAACACCCGGACTGGAACTGACGAATACGAAACTCCAACGGCAAGAAACTATACGAACACGCACTAGGACGAAACTACATCACACTAGCGCCGACCGAACCGACGCACATTCCCTACCGGAGGGGACACAGGCCAGACGTGTTAGACATGGCCCTCATCAAGGACGTAACAACGACACTCAACGTTGCCGTTGAAAGCGATCTGCCCTCGAATCACCAACCCCTTATACTGTACACTGAAGATACACTGCAGCACATGGAACAACGCAGGATGTTAGACTAGAGGCGCGCAAATTGGACGCAGTTCAAGGAAACGCTTGACAGTCGCATCCCACCCACCCACGCGATTAACGAGACAGCTCAGATTGATGAGGCAGTTGAAACCCTCATCAGCGCCGTCCAAGACGCAATAACCGACACCATACCGATCCGCACACCATAACAACAAAGTGCTGTCCTGCCCCAGGAAATCCTGGGCCTTATCTCAATGAGGAGTCGCCTCAGGAGACATTGGCAGCGTACCAGGCACCAGCACTTGAAACAGCACATGAACAGGCTCCAGGGTATAATCCGGGACAAAATACAAACATTTAAGACACAACAGTGGGACCAGAAACTCGAAGGGCTAGACACTTCGCGACCTGGCGTGTGGCAGCTAGCCCGACACTTCACCAGGGAGAAACTGTACACCCCCACGCTACAAGGGCCCGACGGACCAGCATATTCTGCGGAAGAAAAAGCGGAACTGATGGCCCTCACACTCGCAGCTTCATTCACACCGAACCTGGATCCCTCAGACCAGCGTTCACACTTGCTACCGACCAGGAGGTCACACGCGTCCTGGCCCAACCAGCGCGCAACATCGTCCGACAAGCTAGTACAGCTCAAGTGGGCCATCATGCATACCACCGCTAGGAAGGCCCCTGGTCACGATGGGATTCAAAACCATGTCCTCCATGAGTTCACGGACAAAGCTGTAGACTACCTAACACACATCACGAATGCCATACTCAAGTAACAACACTTCCCCGCTTTTTGGAAGACGGCCGAGCTCCTGATGTTCAAGAAGCCGGGGAAAGACCACTCCCTCCCACAAAATTACCGACCCATCAGTCTGCTGAGCGCGCTCAGTAAGATCGTTGAGAAGATAATATTAAAACGACTCACCAGGCACTGTATCACAAACGACACCCTGAGACCGGAGCAATTCGGTTTCAGGAATCACCACTAAACAACACAACAACTTCTCCGCGTCGCTGAATACATAACACACGGATACAACACAAACAAAACAACTGGGGCGGTGTTCCTGGACATCTAAAAGGCTTTCGATCGTCTATGGCACAACGGCCTAATACGCAAACTCAGCGACGCAGGATTCCCCGACGGGCTCGTACGTCTCATACACTCATATCTCACGGACAGGAGTTTCAACACCGACGTGCAGGGCAAACAATCGACAATCGACATGGTATCCTGGCAGGAGTACCCCAAGGAAGCATCCTAGGTCCTTACTGTTTAACCTCTACATTAACGACCTCCCAGCTACACACAACACGACGGTGGCAATCTACGCGGATGACACTGCCATCCTTGCGCAAGATTGAAAGCCGTCTAACATTAACTCACGACTACAGACTGCACTCAGAACGGCGGAACCTTGGCTGGTGAAATTGCGTGTTAGAGCAAACGTCGACAAGTGCGAAGCCGTTCTGTTCACTAGAAGACCGAAGCAACTGCTCAAACATCAGCACTGCAACCCAATAACACTACACACACGCCCAATACGTTTCCGCGAGAAGGTCAAATACCTCGGTGTCTGGCTAGGCAGGAAACTACTCTGGGGGGACCACATCCAACACGTGATCAACAAAGCAAGCGCGAGGCTCAAACAACTCTACCCTATGCTTAACAGGCGTAGCACACTGAATAGGAGGGTGTCTAGGTCCATGTACATGACACTTATTCGACCCCTGATGACGTACGCAGCCCCTGTCTGGGGATACGCTGCGCCCACTCGCCTGCGCCGTCTGCAACTCATACAGAACAAAGTACTCAAAATCATAAGCAACGCTCCGCGCTACACACGCATCGCGGACCTTCACCGGGAATACCGGCTAGATACCATCTTGCAGGTATTCCAAAAACTCTCCACTGTACAATAACACGAGACCCTCGCGCAACCCGTTTATCCTTTCTCTGGGTAACTACGACCACAACCATAGATGGAAGCATAACAGACCAAAGACACTATTGGCTAGCAACTAAACACCTATGGTCCATAGCACGCTAACACGACAGTACTGGCGAGCCCCCGCAACACAGCTACTACTGGTAACCCCAGATGCTCGACCAGCCAAAAAACAGGCAACCGCAGGGAATCCGTACTGTACACAGCACGCAAACCAGTCACACACCCCCTACACTGTGAGCTGATCTATGACCGATCGCCCACTAATGTACAACGACCTTGAACTGCAGCAGGGACGCAGCAACTGCAGCAAGCCCCGCAACGAGCTCCAGCAACGACAAAAGCAACGTTGCAAGATACCTCGCACTAATATAACCACACCTTGCATGCACTGCCGCAGATAGCAAGTCGCTACTGCCCTTACTACCCGTCCTACTGTCGCAGAGGTTTTTTTCCCTTGGCGCTTGCCTTGGCACTTTTTTTTCCTCTGC
Source organism: Schistocerca americana (assembly GCF_021461395.2). Classification (NCBI taxonomy): domain Eukaryota; kingdom Metazoa; phylum Arthropoda; class Insecta; order Orthoptera; family Acrididae; genus Schistocerca; species Schistocerca americana. The sequence goes on from NC_060120.1 coordinate 348,034,136, forward strand.
CCTTACAACCGCTACCCTTCGATCGCTTTCGTCCACTTTCTATCTCCTGATGGAGCATGTTAATGAGTAATCTTACCCAGACGCATGGATAACATCACAGCCCGCATCCTGTGACTCCTAATTCAAAAACTAACTTCTTATACGGAGGTGACAGTAGAACTTTTGGTTTGGTCACCACGTTGGTGTGGGCGTGGAGCGGCCCCATCCTTAGTGCCAGCGGAACCATTCCGCTGTGAGCTCTATCTGCTACAGCATTGAAGCACTCTGCCTCGTCGTCGTGTTTATCGTCAATGCCGCCACCACATGCCTGTCTACAAACATATTGTTAGCCTCGAGAATAAACTTGGAGGAAATGGAACAGCCCAAGCTGTTATATGGAATGGACCTATTTTCTTCCGTGGGTGCCGGGTTAATTTCACTTTGGATGTGGCTACTGGAAATTCTGGTAGTGGTTGGTTTACACCAGCCATTGTTCGTTGTGAAAACGCTTCCCTTCCTGGACTTGAACCTTTTGCCGACCGAGATGTTATCGCCTACAAAACATGGCATTGTGGTATCGACCCGAAGACCCAAAGTAGACCTACTTATGTATCTAGTAATATGCTATTTACATTGTATACACGCTCCCGTAGAAAAGTTAGTAAATTGAATAAATTCATGTATGGATGAAAGGACTTGGTGTACTACTACACAAACAAATTACATTAAATTGTCGGGTAGTTACATCAAAAGTACACCAGTTGCATGCACTGAAAAGTTACATATGTGTCGTATTGAGTCTGTCAATAGCGAGAGCAGTATCACAGCCAGTAACAAATCCAATCACTGACTCTATATCACAGACATACGAATGCCATATAGCGGATGTTCCAGATAGCATGGCAGTGTATCCAACACTGTCGTGAACAACCATTTGTCTGGCCCTTGCCGTACTTTTACATTCGTTCATATATATATCCAACATCTGAATGATCATGAAAGCAATGCCCGTAACTATAGCGGCATCATTCATAGGCAGAAACTGGTGAAACATGCGCAAGATCTGTTATGTATACTGTGTAATGGTATAATTGCAGATATTTTTGTATGTGTACCTTAGTATGTACGACAGAGTGTTGGTGCATTGTTTTCCTCTGTGTCAAACAATCTTCCCACAAACACCTCATTAAATATCAATACCTGGTGTGTTCTGCATGATTGTAACTGGACTGCTAAGTGACTACACCTGTCAGTATAGGCTAACCGTTTTGCGCCCACACATCCTCACTTCAGCACCTGACCAGCTGCCCAGGGGGAAAGTAAGTACTAATGGCTTGCTCTTGCCACATGTACTTGGAGATACTGACCAACCGAAAAACATACTACTAATACCTATAATTATTAATTTGCAAATGAAGTAAATACTGATGTAATGTACTTCAGTACACTGTTGTCAGTCAGCAATAAAAATATCTGCACTTATACCATTACACCGCGTATACAACGTATCGTAATCCTTCGTTTTAGATGTAATCCTTCGTTTTACATGTGCTTAGAGGAGATCACCGACTGTGTGCCTCCTAGCTGTAGTCTGAAATCTGGCCAACAGATCTACAAGTTTGGTAGACGGACTTAAAATACTAAATGATGAACGGCGACTCCAAAGAGCAAAGGATTGATTGATTGATTTACGCAGAGAGATAACTGTGGTTTTAGTCCACTGTTTCCCACACCGAAAATGAAATAATTGTGCAGTTTGTGACTCGCTAATTCTTGTAAATCCGTCCGGTAACTTTAAAGTGTAGAAGGAGGACTTTTACTAGTTGTTTATCAGACACCGTTTCTTCAGGAATCAATTGCTCGAAAATTCTGTATCTTTTGCTCTCCAGCGCTTCGCACTGGAAGAGTAACTGTGTCGCAGTGTCATCCCGCTCACTGCGTAGTCTTGGAGTACCAGACATGGGACGATATTTCGTTCTAAATCGTGCATTGGCCTTCTGTCTTGTCCATTTCCAAGACGATCATTTACGTCGCTCGCACTCTCCCCTATTTCTTTATGAGCAGCTGAATATTGAAGATGGTGCAAAGTCTCACGATTCCTGTGGTTCACCTCCGTCTAATTTTGTTTAATCTGTAGCAGTGAGTGCCTCGCCTTCACCAATCCCAGTGGGATTTCAGATTTATAAGGGGCGACCAAAACGTTACCGTTTGAGAGCGTTGCTGCAGCATATGTGAAGTGTAGCGCAACTCCAATGTGGGTGTATAAATACCAACATGTAGTCAAGGGATTAATATGGCATTTATGTTTTTCCGGTGTGTGTGTGTGGTAGATGCGGAAACATGAACTACGGCAACGCTATTGCCAAATGCCAAATGCGTCCAAACGGGACACCGATAGACATTCTGCGGAGAATGAAGAATGTGTATAGAGCAGCACGTCTGCCAAAAATCATCGTCGTGGAATGGTGTGTGACAACGGGAGCTGTTACTCCATGTTAACGCCTATCTCAATGTCGTAACGTCCGCAGCTCGTGGTCGTGCGGTAGCGTTCTCGCTTCCCGCGCCCGGGTTCCCGGGTTCGATTTCCGGGGGGGCAGGGATTTTCTCTGCCTCGTGATGACTGGGTGTTGTGTGATGTCCTAGGTTAGTTAGGTGTAAGTAGTTCTAAGTTCTAGGGGACTGATGACCATAGATGTTAAGTCCCATAGTGCTCAGAGCCATTTGAACCATTTGAACCAATGTCGTAACATAGAAGCTATGCAGCTGCCCTATTGTTCTGATCTCTAGTAATGCGATTATCAGACCTTTTGTCCCTCAAAAAAGGCCTTGAAGGGTCGCCAATTCCTGTCGGATGAGGATGTGAAGGAGGCAATTACGGACTTGTTTATGTAGCAGGACACGGTGTTTTACCAAACGAGGTATCTTCAAGCTGTTGCGTAGGTGGGATAATTGCCTCAATGTTCACTGCGATTTTGGTTGATTAGTATAATGACTCTGGACTGTAAGGCTTTCCAACGGAAAACTGTTGATCGCCCCTGTTAAACTGCTCAACCGTACCATGCCCGATGGAGGACTCGAACCTCCGACGGGGGGAGCTGCGCCAACCGTGACAAGGCACCCTAGACCCCACGGCTCCCCCCGAGCGGCTTTGTCGTTCTGAGATATGTCTTGGCATTCGCTTTGCAAGATCTTAGTTTGTTCTTTCTTCACTTTGCACCACATTTCTCACATTTTCGAGTGGGCAGTTCTGACTATCATATTACAGCAGAAAGTCATTTTCTAGCACCGTTATTCAATCTTCTAGTCGTTTTACTCATTCTGATCGATTTTCGCCTATCAATTTCATTCTATTGCTGACCTATTTCCCCCAATATTTTACGGATTTTAATCTCAGTTTGATTTCCGCTATCACTCCTCTAATTTCTTTGGCGGCGCTCTACTTTCTGCAAGGGCTGCATCTATTTTTGCACTACGTTCATTAAATTTCTCCTCTAATTTCTATTCCTGAATTTTCCTGTTAGTGCTAGTTTGCTGTCTTTGAATTTCCCTCTGTGTTAGTTTTTTATTCATCTAATTTTTTGTTCTGTTTATCAATACTGGCTTTCTGTGTTTGAAACTGTTACAACAGTGGAGCATGAAATGTGTTGAAATCGAAAGTAAGCAGCACAGCAATACCTTTTTACAAGTTACTGTTCCCACCATCGATGTCTCATGGACATTTGCCTCTCTCAGGGCTGTTTCAGTAGCACGTGCCAGTCCCACATTGACTTCTATCTGTACTCACATGGGATGGCTCACACACCTCCCCCATAACGGTTTCTTCACTGCCCATGCTACACATCATATCGGACTCTGCTTCCATTGTGCCCTCTAACTTTACAACGTCGCCCTGGTCCAACATTGCACCCGCGCTATCCTGTTGCATCTTGTTCTGTGTGTTCCTCATCCTCATCAAACTTCTCGCTCTCAATTTAGTCGTCATAAGCATTCCTTGACAGAATAATTTAAGTCTGAGAAAGTGACTAAATACTTCACTTACTTTACCTACAGCACAAGCAAATTTCCCACACTCTCACAAAATTAATTTTGTGACATGTTCACACAAAAGCAGAGCCTACCATGAAGAAAACTTCTCCCAAAAGAAACACCAATGCAACTTCGCTGTTTTACAATGCTTTAACTGAAACGCAAAGGAAAATTATGTGAGCACTGCAGAAAAAGTAAAATTATAGAACGTACAAACTACTATTCAACCTCAGAAGACTACAGTAATAACACGATCTTGACCAGGTTTCGCCTAATAAAAGAGGTGTGATATCTTTCTACTTACGAGCTTCGGTATTTAGGAGTGCCATAATCTTTTTCGTCGTGACACACTCCCTTAATCAAATATTTTGCAAACTGATGTATATTAGTTATTATGCTTGGGGGAACTCAGACTAACAAACAAAAGTACTGAAGGCACTTGGTTGGTTCTGGCCAAGAAAGAAAGCACTTTCACAAGTCCAACGATTTTACTGAAATTTTATCAGATGTTATCCCTGTTTAAAGCTAAAACTGTATAAAACAGAAAGAGATAAAATTTACTGATGAGGCAGAATTTTGGGTACATTATTTGACATGAACGCTTTTGACCATGAAGCCCAATTTCTCTTATTTCAGACCTTTTAGATAGTTTTGAACATGGCCAAATGGTGGCTACAGAGTGACTGGTTGTTACGTTTTATCGGCTGGTAAAATACTGTGCTATAATTGATTGTTGCGTTTTAATGGCTGGTAGAATACGGGGCTGTGGTTGGAGGAGAGAAAAATATGTGTTTTGGATTAGAAACTCTGACTGGCCAATATGGAGTTGATGAAATGTAATTGGTAGCTAAAATATTGGGCTGTGATTGGGAGATCTATATATGGGTGTGTTGGCTTAGAAGCTCTCTGATCGGTTTATTTCCGATGCAGGGGGGAGTAGCTTGGGAGTAGCATCATGCAGTAGTAAGTTGGGTGTGGCTTGACATGTCATGGGTACAATACAGATCTGTGCATGTGACTTCACGAATGTATACAAAGTGGCCTAGGCTGCCCAAAGCTATACTACTCCCTTAGTTCACAGAAATTGAGAAATTAGCAGGAACGAAAATTAAGCTTTAACATCCCGAGGAAATACATTAAATATCCAGAATACTCATGAATTGGACAAGGATAAGTAAAGAATATCCACCACTGGCCTTTAAAATTGCTACACCAAGAAGAAATGCAGATGATAAACGGGTATTTATTGGACAAATATATTATACTAGAACTGACATGTGATTACATTTTCACGCAATTTTGGTGCATACATCCTGCGAAATAAGTACCCAGAACATCCACCTCTGACCGTAATAACGGCCTTGATACGCCTAGGCATTGAGTCAAACAGAGCTTGGATGGCGTGTACAGGTACAGCTGCCCATGCAGCTTCAACACCATACCACAATTCATCAAAAGTAGTGACTGGCGTATTGTCATGAGCCAGTTGCTCGGCCATCATTGACCATACGTTTTCAATTGGTGAGAGATCTGGAGAATGTGCTGGCCAGGGCAACAGTCGAACATTATCTGTATCCAGAAGGGCCCATACATGACCTGCAACATGCGGTCGAACATTATCCTGCTTAAATGTAGGGTTTCGCAGGGATCGAATGAAGGTAGAGCCACGGGTCGTAACACATCTGAAACGTAACGCCCACTGTTCAAATTGCCGTCAATGCGAACAAGAGGTGACCGAGACGTGTAAGCAATAGCACTCTATACCATCACGCCGGGTGATACGCCAGTATGGCGATGACGAATACACGCTTCCAACGTGCGTTCACCGCGAAGTCGCCAACACGGATGCGACCATCATGATGTTGTAAACAGAACCTGGATTCATCCGAAAAATGACGTTTTGCCATTCGTGCACGCAGGTACGTCGTTGAGTACACCATCGCAGGCGCTCCTGTCTGTGTTGCAGCGTCAAGGGTAACTGCAGCCATGGTCTCCGAGCTGATAGTCCATGCTGTTGCGAACGTCGTCGAACTGTTCGTGCAGATGGTTGTTGTCTTGCAAACGTCCCCATCTGTTGACTCAGGGATCGAGACGTGGTTGCACGATCGCTTACAGCCATGCGGATAAGATGCCTGTTATCTCGATTGCTAGTGATACGAGGCCATTGGGACCCAGCACGGCGTTCCGTATTACCCCTCTGAACCTACCGCTTCCATATTCTGCCAACAGTCATTGGATGTCGACCAACGCGAGCAGCAATGTCGCGATACGATAAACCGCAATCGCGATAGGCTACAGTTCGACCTTTATCAAAGTCGGAAACGTGATTATATGTATTTCTCCTCCTTACACGAGGCATCACAACAACGTTTCCCCAGGCAACGCCGGTCAACTGCTGTTTGTGTATGAGAAATCGGTTGGAAACTTTCCTCATGTCAGCACGTTGTAGGCGTCGCCACCGGTGCCAACCTTGTATTAATGCTCTGAAAAGATAATCATTTGCATATCACAGCATCCTCTTCCTGTTGGTTAAATTTCTCGTCTGTAGCACATCATCCTCGTGGTGTAGCAATTTTAATGGCCAGTAGTGTACCATACCCACATTTCACCTTGATTTAAAGAAACGAAGAAAAAGATAAATTTGACTGTACACGGTTTTCAGTTCCGCTGCTCCTTAGAGAGAGTGCATCACGTCGTTTAGTCAGGTATTTTTCTTTAAACATACATAAAGCTAGCCCTGAAATCTAATGCTCCAGGAAGTATTTGTGCTGTCTGTGTGGTTAAGATCCGCTTCATTCGTAGTGCAACAGAAACAGTATGGCATCGCCTCTAAATGCGCCAATGAAGAGAGAAAAGTTATTCCCCTGCAAATACGAAAAACACAAGAGCAAAACCTTGACGCTTAGAAAAATGCTCATGGCGATGCAACCTGGTATCCGAAACAAAGTGTAATTTTAACGGGTGTACACGCATTAATGAGGCCACTGTAATCGCCTTTCCCAGGTGTGGTCCGCGGTAGCAGGCCCTGAACGTGAACAGGAGTTAAACGCATGTAATAAGCGTATCACCGACCGTGCGCAGAGCTGGATGGTGCAGAGAGGCAATTACAGTGTCTGGGCCATATACGCCGCGAGCGGCGCCGGTCGCCTCGCCTCGCCGTAAAACAAACTCGATTACCGCCCACGTCCTGCGCTCCTTTGTTGGAGAGCAGCCGTTAACTGCAGCACCAGATTCCCGTATAAGAGGGAACACGAAAGTTACGGCACCCTCGCCCTGCTCGCGCCTCTCTTCTGCGCCGGCTGCTAGAACACGACGTCGCACGGTGCTTGAGCGTGAGGTAGGCAACTGACTTCCTTGTAAATGTAAGCGGAAGTTATACATTCCTTTGTTCCAAATGTACGTAAACACTCAGGATTAGCTGCTGTTTTGAAGTGAAGAGGTTCCAAGTATCGCGGTGAATAGCATGACTGGACGTCCCACTTCACTGGGACATGGTCAAAAAAAATGGTTCAAATGGCTCTGAGCACTATGGGACTCAAATTCTGAGGTCATCAGTCCCCTAAAACTTAGAACTACTCAAACCTAACTAACCGAGGGACACCACACATCCATGCCCGAGGCGGGATTCGAACCTGCGACAGTAGCGGTCTCGCGGCTCCAGACTGTAGCGAAGGATGGGCAAAAAGTGCGATATCCACGCAATTTAATCGCGAGAAAATTATGATCCGCAGTGAAGCAACCATACCACTACCTCGGTCCGGCAGGACCACAATGTCAAGGTTGCATGGTGAGCACGTCGATTCAGAAAAGTCCACCAACGCAAGCGTCACCAACCGTGGAGAACAACTTGCAGGTGACAGAGCTTGCTGTCTAGTTCAATTAAATACCGGACAACATCAGTCTGTGAGCAAGAATGAGATTTTCACTCTGCAGCGGAGAGTGCGCTGATGTGAAACTTCATGGCAGATTAAAACTGTGTGCCGGACCGAGACTCGAACTTGGGACCTTTGCCTTTCGCAGGCAAGTGCTCTACCAACTGAGCTACCCAAACACGACTCACACCCCGTCCTCACAGCTTCATATCCCCTAGGCTGTGGCTAAGCCATGTCTCCGCAATATCCTTTCTTACAGGAGTGCTAGTCCTGCAAGGTTCGCAGGAGAGCTTCTGTGAAATTTGGAAGGTAGGAGACGAGGCACTGGCGGAAGTATAGCTGTGAGGACGGGCCGTGAGTCGTGCTTGGGTAGCTCAGCCCGTAGAGCATTTGCCCGTGAAAGGCAAAGGTCCCGAGATCGGGTCTCAGTCCGGCACACAGTTTTAATCTGCCAGGAAGTTTCATTTCAGCGCACACTCCGCTGCAGCGTGAAAATCTTATTCTGGAAACATCCCCAGACTGTGGCTAAGCCATGTCTCCGCAATATCCTTTCTTTCAGGAGTGCTAGTCCTGCAAGGTTCGCAGGAGAGCTTCTGTAAACTTTGGAAGGTAGGAGACGAGGTACTGGCGGAAGTAAAGCTGTGATGACGGGCCGTGAGTCGTGCTTAAGTAGCTCAGTTGGTAGAGCATTTGCCCGCGAAAGGCAAAGGTCCCGAGTTCGAGTCTCGGTCCGGCACTCAGTTTCCATCTGCCGGCAAGTGTTCTTATACTCGTCACTGGGGTGGGCGGCAAGCGAAGGATGGGTTAAAACGTGCGATGTCGACGCAATTTAATCGCGAGAAGATTATGAATTCGCAGTGAAGGAACCATACCACTACATCGGTCCGGCTTGACTACGCTTTTCACGTACCACAATGTCAAGGTTGCATAGTGAGTACGTCGATTCCGAAAAGTCCACCAACGCAAGTGTCAGCAACCGTGGCGAATAACTTGAAGGTGACAGAGCTTACTGTCTAATTCAATTAAATACCGGACAACATCAGTCTGTGAGCAAGGTTATAATCTAGAACAACCGCCTCATTGTGGGAAACGAGCGCACCACCCAACGAGCCACCGCAGGCACGAGGTTTATTTATTTATTTATTTCGTTAACAGTACAGAGTAACCCACCGCCTTGAAGTGTAAAATGGGTCGGATGCTTCTGAATTTAACAGCAAAGACTTCTCACGGTTAGAATCTTATTGATATACAGTTGTTAATGTTTTTTTAGTAGTGTAAAGAACATAATATATAAAGATTTCTCTGAGGTTACAGCGAACTGAATGCCTGACAATTGTTAAAATGGTAAATGTAAAAATGCACGAGGTACTGGCTTTAACGCATGAAGCTTCGAAAAAAACCATCTGAAATGATGAAATATCCCTGCGACGAGTAGACGAAATCCATATGTGACGATTCATGGCGATTGCCTGCATGGTACTAATCAGACAAGTGGTAAGGTTACTGTAGTGCAAAGAATTCTTACATCGTATGAAATGTGGTCCCTAGCGTAACTGTCTTCGTCTTTCACTTGCTCTGCGGGAATCTATCGTCCAAATACACGCATCTGTTTATTCGCCTGAAAATCTTACATCTTTTTTTTTTAAAAAAAAAAGAAAAAACACACTGCACAATCTCATCACCCTCGAGCTGTGTCAAAAATTTTGAGGCACAGTCATGTGTTGAGAGTTCTGGTGTGTCACTCTTCCCAACACCCCCATCGCCGCATCAAGCGCCCTCTGAAGCTATCTCTTAAACGGTTTTGGTGTCTCCAAACGTTCACGCGTCGCCTGCGTGAAATGGTTTATTTATAAACGAATATTCATATACCTGCGTAGAAAATTGCCCCTGGAACAACCTATAAAAATATAACACAATTATGTAATTTCAAGAATGAGGTTTTCGCTCTGCAGCGGAGTGTGCGCTGATATGAAACTTCCTGGCAGATTAAAACTGTGTGCCGGACTGAGACACGAACTCGAGTTCGTGTCTCGGTCGGGCACACAGCTTTAATCTGCCAGGAAGTTTCATGTAATTTCTACATAAACGTATGTATAATCAATCGTATAGTAATAATTACCCTGCGTGAAATGATTTATTTATAAACGAGTAATCATGTACCTGCGTAGAAAATGGCCGCTAAAAAACGTATAAAAAATAACATAATTATTTATTTCTACATAAATGTACGTAGAGACGTATAGCAATAATGAGAAAGCCGTAGAGGAAGCAATATCCCCTGACATCTAACTTTATAATAATCTTTACACATCGTTAAGCGAAAATATAGTTGAACGCAATGGACAGTGTCTTGAAACGATGATATAAGATGAACATCAACAAAAGCAAAACGAGGATAATGGAATGTGGTCGAATTAAGTCGGGTGATGCTGAAGGAATTAGATTAGGAAATGAGACACTTAAAGTAGTAAAGGAGTTTTGCTATTTGGGGAGCAAAATAACTGACGACGGTCGAAGTAGAGAGGATTTAAAATGTAGACTGGCAATGGCAAGGAAAGCGTTTCTGAAGAAGAGAAATTTGTTAACATCAAGTATAGATTTAAGTGTCAGAAAGTCATTTCTGAAAGTATTTGTATGGAGTGTAGCAATGTATGGAAGTGAAACATGGACGATAAATAGTTTGGACAAGAAGAGAATAGAAGCTTTCGATATGTGGTGCTACAGAAGAATGCTGAAGATTAGATGGGTAGATCACATAATTAATGAGGAGGTATTGAATAGAATTGGGGAGAAGAGGAGTTTGTGGCACAACTTGACTAGAAGATGGGATCGGTTGGTAGGACATGTTCTGAGGCATCAAGGGGTCACCAATTTAGTATTGGAGGCAGCGTGGAGGCTAAAAATCGTAGAGGGAGACCAAGAGATGAATACTCTAAGCAAATTCAGAACGATGTAGGCTGCAGCACGTACTGGGAGATGACGCAGCTTGCACAGGATAGAGTAGCATGGAGAGCTGCATCAAACCAGTCTCAGGACTGAAGACCACAACAACAACAACAACAAGCGAAAATACACATACAATACCAATAGTTAACCAACTATTACCAGTTACACAGGGTAGTGTTCAGCTAAAACTTTCGATCTCCACTCGGTTCTAGGTTCGTTTCCGTTACTCAGCGCTTCTTTCACCTCTGGCGATGACGTATTGTATGAAAAATGAGAAGCTGTAGGTGTGGGGAAGCAAGAGCCTTAGCTGCAAAGCAATAGTGCCGAGGTAGCAGGAGAGCAAGGAATTTTTATATTGGTATAACTATGTAATTTTACAGTGAATTGGCGAACATGTACGTGAGAAAAACGAACACTAAGTTTGAGCATTGTCAGATAACGAGTTCCCCCAAAAATCAATATTTTATCAAATTTTACATCCGCCAAGATTGGAAAATACGGAGTTGAAATTTTGCTAACAGGTATAATCTACTATAAAGATATGATGCAAAAAAGTTGTGTAGCGTTACCTTCAATAATTTTCGAGACTTGCATTTGGACTAGAAGTCAGGAAAACATAATACACTATCCATTATTTAGATGTAATCTACAATACAAAGATTGCAGCACCTTGTTAAACATAGAAAATGATCTCGATGTAGTTAATTTTAGAAATAATTTAAGTTATTTAACAAGGGCACAGCGATGGCACTATGGCCAGAGAGCACTCAAGTTCCTTTGAGAAAACTGTACCAACTATATTTTTTAAGGTATAAAACTGGAACTGAAACGAAATTCTCCTTAAACATGGATGTACACTAGGAAAAATTAAAGAGCCGGTACAATCCTAGTCTGGAAAGGTACACAACTGGCCATTATAATTTTCACACCACGAAGATGACGTGCTACAGACGCGAAATTTAACCGACAGGAAGAAGATGCTGTGATATGCAAATGATTAGCTTTTCAGACCATTCACACAAGGTTGGCGCCGGTAGCGACACCTACAACGTGCTGACATGAGGAACGTTTCCAACTGATTTCTCATACACAAACAGCAGTTGACCAGCGTTGCTTGGTGAAACGTTGTGATGCCTCGTGTAAGGAGGAGAAATGCATACCATCACGTTTCCGACTTCGCTAAAGGTCGGATTGTAGCCTATCGCGATTGCGGATTATCGCATCGCGACATTGCTGCTCGCGTTGGCCGAGATCCAATGACTGTTAGCAGAATATGGAATCGGTGGGTTCAGGACGGTAATACGGAACGCCGTGCTGGATCCCAACGGCCTCGTACCACTAGCAGTCGAGATGACAGGCTTCTTATCTGCGTGGCTGTAACGGATCGTGCAGCCACTTCTCGATCCCTGAGTCAACAGATGGGGACGTTTGCAAGACAACAATCATCTGCACGAACAGTTCGACGACGTTTGCAGCAGCATGGGCTATCAGCTCGGAGGCCATGGCTGCAGTTACCCTTGACGCTGCAACACAGACAGGAGCGCCTGCGATGGTGTACTCAACGACGAACCTGACAGGAAGAAGATGCTGTGATATGCAAATGATTAGCTTTTCAGAACATTCACACAAGGTTAGCGCCGGCGGCGGCAACTACAACGTGCTGACATGAGGAACGGTTCCAACCGATTTCTCATACACAAACAGCAGTTGGGTGCACGAATGGCAAAACGTCATTTTTTCGGATGAATCCAGGTTCTGTTTACAGCATCACGATGGTCGCAACCGTGTTTGGGGACATTGCGGTGAACGCACATTGGAAGCGTGTATTCGTCATCGCCATACTGGCGTGTCACCCGACGTGATGGTGTGGGATGCCATTGGTTACACGTCTCGGTCACCTCTTGTTCGCATTGACGGCTATTTGAATAGTGGACGTTACATTTCAGATGTGTTACGACCCGTGGCTCTACCCTTCATTCGATCCCTGCGAAACCCTACATTTCAGCAGGACAATGCACGACCGCATGTTGCAGGTCCCGTACGGGCCTTTCTGGATACAGAAAATGTTCGACTGCTGCCCTGGCCAGTGCATTCTCTAGATCTCTCATCAATTGAAAACGTCTGGTCAATGGTGGCCGAGCAAATGGCTCGTCGCAATACACCAGTCACTACTTTTGATGAACTGTGGTATCGTGTTGAAGCTGCATGGGCAGCTGTACCTGTACACGCCATCCAAGCTCTGTTTGACTGAATGCTTTGGCGTATCAAGCCTGTTATTATAGCCAGAGGTGGTTGTTCTAGGTACTGGTTTCTCAGGATCTATGCACCCAAATTGCGTGAAAATGTAATCACATGTCAGTTCTAGTATAATATATTTGTCCAGTGAATACCCGTTTATCATCTGCATTTCTTCTTAGCTAAGCAATTTTAATGGCCAGTTATGTATTAGTAATTTTGTACACCAAGAGGGCGCTATTAGAGCAGTGAGGCAAGTGGACGGGCATTTTTGGGGCGGTAATTCCGCTTCTCGGTCCATTGCCGATTGCAACGCGGGCATATAAGCAACTCCGGAGCTGCCTCCAGGGGTTCATGCACCGTAAGTCTTTCGTCAGCAGGGTGCGTTGCAATCGGATAGCAAGTCAGTGTAGAACTTCGGTATTTAGTGCTTTACGCTGCTGACCGCAACAAGGAATGTGAACCTCGGATGGCTGTGCGCGGACACCCTTTGAGTCATAGCGGGAAACGTTGAGCTCGCATTTTCCTACAACTGTAAAAAAATTTAAGGTCCTGGAACCATCAAAGTCCAAAGCTCAGACACAGAGTTTTGAGAGAAATAGATGATTGTGAAAAATAAATCACCTGTCTCATAGGTTTCTCTTGTTTTTTAATCAAGCTTCAACTTTCTGTATTTGCTATAACGAAATTATGAACCCACTTAATGTTATGAAATTTTAATTAATATTTATTCATTATATTAACTTCAATTTTAAAAAATTTTCATTTGTACATTGCCGGCAGTACCGTCGCTTTGAAAGTTGTGAAAGTTGTAATAGATATGAAACCAGAATCAGAACACAAAGAACATATGCTAGCTGACCCCACACGCTATTATCATCTATTCCAACACTTCAACATCCTCATTATCATCACTTTCAATAAACGCATTCTGTGGTTTAATGTTCAACTGAAACTGTCTGTCCACTTCAGGTATGAACTCTAGTAGTGTTGCTAAGTAGTTGTCATTCCAGGCTGAGATTCGTCTTCCACCTACGTATCTGGGCACTAGAGTTTGGAAGGCATCCACTGTGAGTAGGCTATTTAGGTTTTTATGTTGGTAACGACACGTAGAGCTCTGTATGAAAATCACTGACTGTGATGTGTGCAGTCTGTGGCTGATTTGCATTGTTGGAATATTTGCTATTGTAGCATTGCGCAGCTGGGGGTGAGCAGCCAGCAGTGGTGGATGTGGGGAGAGATATGGCCGAGTTTTGAGAGCGGATGATCTGGACTTATGTCCATCAGAAAGAGTAAATTTGTAAGACTGGATGTCAAAATATGTATTACGACTTTTGAAAACTATTAAGGTAAATACATTGTTCTCTATCAAAATCTTTCATTTGCTAAGTATGCCAATCAGTAGTTAGTGCCTTCAGTAGTTAGAATTTTTTATTTAGCTGCAAGTATTGGCACTCAGTGAATTGCAGTAGTTCGAGTAACGAAGATTTTAGTGAGGTAAGTGATTCATGAAAGGTATAGGTTATTTTTGGTCAGGGCCATTCTTTTGTAGGGATTATTGAAAGTCAGAGTGCGTTGCGCTAAAAATATTGCGTATCACTTTAGTGATGATCAGAACAAGTAAAGAGAGAAATGTCTGAGTACGTTCAGTTTTGCTCATCTGTTTGAAAATCAAATAACGTAAGAGGTTTATCAGCACAGTGATTTATAATTTTTCTAAGGGGACGTTTCGCGACAAACTGTGGAAAAATGACAAACTGTGAGCTCCCTCGACATGAATTGCAGAAAATGGTGGCCTCTCAAGACTCCAATAAAGAATATTTTCCTTTAAACATGAGTTCCCGGCAAATCATTGAAAACTCAGTCGTTATAAAATTTCTGAAATGTATATTGTTAGCATGTACATCAGCTTTATGTTTGGTAGTGAGGTCGGTAATAATCTTAACGATTCTGAGATCCTCGACGTTCATTTTACATATTGCAGAAGGTTCAGCTAGCCTTGCTTTCTGTATAACTTCAGACCAACCATCAGGTGAAAAAATACGAACAGTTTTGTGTTGGCAATCCTAGCTAACAAGTGATCAGCTCAGAACAAGAAAATTATGAATTGTGCTTTGGGCTCATATGGAAGTCAATATAAGAGAAATCGGTATTACAGCTTTACGTTAATGTTCGTATACAGTGTGGCACTATCGCACAGATAAAACTTGACCAAGAGATGTCAGGAGCATGCATATATGCTACAAACTCAAAAGCAACAATGGTATGCTTTAGGCCTTATGGTTCTCAGTGCCTCAACTGAACTTTCGCCTGAACTGCAAATAATTAAATACCTCTTTCTTCTCCGTCTACCACGGTTTGTGCGCCGTTCGTTTCTAAATCCACATGCCTGGTGGAGTATTAAGACTCATCGCGTTTAGGCGAAATAAACTGTACATTTAATTATTCGGACGATTTGTCGCGGAAAATGAATTTATAGATGATGGAACTTCAAGAAGATTTATATTCTTAACTATCGCAAGTGCTGATGAAAGGAGTGAAAATTTCTGTGATTTATGAAATTGTATGTGTGGAACCACAGAATTTTGGACATACTTGACTGTTTCAAACAGTGAACATGTATTCGTCGATCCTCCCACGCTCCCTTCTGAGTTGTGAATAGGAATTCACTTTTCAGTCCTAGCGAGCTGAAATGTGGACGAGCGGATTGCAGTTTGCGGGTAAAACGTTTAGACTTAAGTACTTTATAGGCCCTTGTAGCATATTTGAACTTCCGCTTTTAGAACCGATGCACGACTAGGAAACAATTCAAACCCGCCGCCCCAAACACCGTAGTTCTAAATCAACATTAAACTACAGGGCTGGCCAGGCGAATCAGTTTAACGGTAGGGAGAAAGCAAGTGGATACCGACTTCAATATAACCATCACTAGTAAAACAAAGTGGACTGCAAACCAACGTTCAGTAGAGAACAACTTTACCTAGACATAACATTTACGGTACGTAAAGACTTATTTCGTGAAGAGTAAGTACCAATGCTGAAAAACGGACAAATCCCATCAAAATCTCAACGTCATTCAGCCGTGAGACACCACTACAACCCTAGTGTGTGAATAATATTTATTTGATTAGGATAAAACGGCTGCCTTGACTAGTAATGCTAACAGGCAGTTTTTCTGTAACATTCACTTTTATACCGTAACACTTACACGGACAGGAAATTTCCCCACTTCGAAGGAGCACGTGTTCCATGAAAACTTGCTTTTGCTGGTGAAACAGTCAGCGTCTCGCAGGCGCAAGACTTCGACCAAATCGAAGGACCTTTTATCCTCAGGTGCTCCTCTCAAAAGTGCTGTTCCCGCTTCCGTTTTTGCGGAAGTTTTAACGGCCTAAGATACCATCTGCCTTTTATATGTCTCATAACGCTTTGATCTCGAAAGAAGTTCCCGTTGCGCGGCTTGTAATCTGAAATTTTACGGTGACCTGGAGCCGTTGCCGGCATTGTTATACGTCTCGCTGAGGTTTTATGGTGTGCTTTCCGCATATACGACCGAACGTACTTAATGCACAAAACTGAAGTAATGCTTGTGAACTTTACAGCGAATTTTCGTGCGTAATGGTCCTCAGGCGGGACGCTACTTTCCTGTTTAATTGCTCGACGGAGAGTTGGTTCCCGACATTCTCACTCTCATTCGTCTGCTGATAAGCGCTACAAAAGGCAGTCTTCCTCTAGATGAACAGACCACCATCAAATCTGAGTGCTTTAGAAATATGCTGTTGGCTGCCAATTGTAATCAGAGTGAGTACTCGAGAGATCTTTCTCGTAGCTCACGAAAGTTGGCTTCAGGATCGCCATTACAAAAAAAAAAAAAAGACTCCTACATCCTTTTAGCTGATTTTCACTTCCCTTTTATTGTGTTATGAAACCAGTGATTGTCATCATTACTGGCGAGCTACACGTTGTTACCGAGTTTCTGGGAGATGGTTAAAAACAAATCCTTCTGGAAGCTTTCGGGTTCGCTGATAAAAGTACGTTAATGGTGGAAAATGTACAAAAAAATAAAAAAATACTTCTGTTATTCTCTTTTTCTGTACTACTTTATGTGAGTTACTCTCATACACAGAAACCGCTTCCCACTGCACACATACAAGGTGTGTGAGAAAAGCAACGAGAATGACTTTTTTATCTACCAAACTTTTTATTTTTCTCAAACAACACTGTCCGCGTCAGAGTAGTTCCCTTCGGCAGCTATACACCGGCGGAGTCGTTGTTTCCAGTCTTGGTAGCAGCGCTGAAAGGCTTCAACTGATAGGGTCTTTAAGATATCTGTCACAATGTTTTGAATGTTCTCGAGGGTACCAAAATTTTGTCTTTTTAAGACATTTTTAAATTTCTGGAAAAGAAAAAAGTCACAAGGACTCAGGACTGTAATACAACAAGAAATTCGTTTTTGAGGTCAAAAATTACGTGGTGTAAATATCCGTGTGACATGGGCCTTAGTCATGATGCAGTATCCACCTGTGTGCACTGTCCAGTCTCACTCGTTTCAACCTCTTCCAGAATCTTTCAAGGATATCTTTGTAAAACACTTGCTTGACAGTTCGTCATCTTGGCACAAATTCTTTATGTGCGATGCCACTACTGTCAACGAAGCAAATCACCATTGTTTTGAACTTTACTTTGCTCATTTTTTCGCGCGAGGGGATGTTTCAGAGTGCCACTCTCCACTTTGTCGCTTTGTCTCAGGAGCGAACTCAAAAATTCGGTACAATTTTGGCACAAATCTTTCGCAAGTGCAAAAAGGCGGTCAAACTTTGATGTACGGTGTAAGTGTGTCATTGTTAAACATCGGTCTGATCCCACAAGGGCACACACACGCTCGATATTTTTGTCGATTTTGTGAAGTTGAAGATCTGCCTTCGTGAGATTCATCTTCAGCGTGTTCTCGACCTTCCAGAAATAAATTGCGCCAGCGAAAAACTTGTGCTTTTAATAAGGAATGTTCCCCATACGCCTGTTTCAACTTTTCAGTCGTCGCATTCGCCGATTCCCCAAGTTTAATACAAAACGTGATGCCATAACGTTGCCCTAAATTCCTCTGTACCATTTTCGTAAAACACAACAGACACACGACTTCACTGATGCCATCTTTCAAACATCACGTGATGGCAGTACGGAGCTGAAAATCGGACTGAGCATCTGGAATGGATGACTACACAGGTCTTGACGTCGCCCTCTGTCGATCTACTGTCGTGGACTTCTCTGACGTAAGACATTGATGTTGTTGCCTACTGTGTATGCCCGACTTTTCTTTACATCTACACATCAGATGGAGCAAACACAAACATTTCACTTTAACGGCGACTACATTTCGGGTTTTAATAATAATAATTAATGTTGACTTTTTGCACAGTCGATCATTCTTCATTTGTTGTTGCGTTACCGAAGACAAGATAGTTGTTGTGGGAACGTGGGAGTAGCCAGTGATATGTGCTTCGTTTACTCCACGCAAGTGCAGCGGACGTTAGATACACGTTTTTACTTTTTGACTGTTGGTTCAGTTACTTTTTTCCCGAGTTAGAGAAATAAAGTATTTTGTACAAGCTGTATGTGGGTTTAATTTGTTGCCTACATAATTGGTGACACCGGGAAAAATAAGAATAGCTCTTGCAACTCAATATTGTGCGACAGATTCGCCAAATATGGAAGAAGCTAACAAAATTCTGCAAGCAACAAACGACGAGATAGACGACCAAAGCAAGTGATTGGGCTTTTGGACCTTGGAATGCCGAAGAATGATAGCAAAACGGAATCCATAATTTTGCAAACTCTGGTTGTAGCAGCCACACCACCAGCACACTCACATGCCGAAGATCTTTCACGCACGAACGCGGCGTTATCAACCGTGCCACGGTTGCAGTTAATGGCGCCTCCATTCACGCCTACACAACCAGACGTATGGTTTGCGATAATTAAGAATATCTTCGAGCATCAACATATCACCGAAGACCGCGATAAATTCACTCTCGCAATTAGCAACCTGGATCAGAGGGTAAAAGCGATAGTCTCTGATATGATCATACATCAGCCGCTCCAACAATCATACACCACACTTAAAACGGGGCGCCGGCCGAAGTGGCCGTGCGGTTAAAGGCGCTGCAGTCTGGAACCGCAAGACCGCTGCGGTCGCAGTTTCGGATCCTGCCTCGGGCATGGATGTTTGTGATGTCCTTAGGTTAGTTAGGTTTAACTAGTTCTAAGTTCTAGGGGACTAATGACCTCAGCAGTTGAGTCCCATAGTGCTCAGAGCCATTTTTTTGATCGCTCATTGCATGAAATTACCTGAACAGCGACTTTCGCAGGTGATGCATCAGAAGAAGCCGGAGGACGAAAGTCCATCTGAATTTTAGTGACATTTTCGCACTATACTCGACGAAAGCATGATATCCAATGAATTTTTAATGCACGTCTGGCGACAGTAGCTTCCTCATCAAGTTCAACTGACGTTGATTGCGTACGAGGGACAGTCTCTCGACAAGCAACTACAAATAGCTGACGGAGCTTTCTCTACTCTACAGTCGACGCTCGTAGCGCCCGTAGCAACGTCATATGCCACCTGTGCAACGGAAGCCAATGATTACTCACCGGAATGGTTACAAGAATCGAAGTTAAGCTGTGCAGCCACGCGTTACAGACAAAATACAGGCATCGCTGAGGGGATCAGGAAACTGCAAGACACAGTGGAAAATATGGCTACTCGGCTGGATAACTTGGAGCTGCAAACGTCCACCAGGTCCACCAGCAACAAGAACAGGTCACGCTCCAAACAGGATCAAGCACACACGACAATTTTTGCTGGTATCACAGACGATTCGGCACACAAGCTACAAGACGCACGAAACCTTGCTGGCCACGATGGAAGAGCGGTTCTAGGCGCTGTAGTCCGGAACCGCGCGGCTGCTACGGTCGAAGGTTCGAATCCTGCCTCGGGCATGGATGTGTGTGATGTCCTTAGATTAGTTAGGTTTAAGTAGTTCTGACTTCTAGGGGACTCATGACCTCAGATGTTGTCCCATGGTGCTCAGAGGAATTTGAGCACAAAACCTTGTGGATACCCAAATGGCGATGCCATTCCGCCCTAGGCGCCACGGGCTGCAGCACTCACTAACGGCGCCGTATACGAACGAGGAACCAGGTGACAGTTGCAGGCAGCAACACGCACAGTCAGGGTAAGGCACTTGAAGGCTCCCTGTATATCTTTATGCCACTCTGCGTCACCCTGCGAGTATAAGCTATTATCGCACAGATTACAAGTGGTTGGTAGACTCTCAGGCCTCAACTTCCTTATAGTCACCGGCTCGGAAGTGAGTACCTTGCCAGCCCCGAACTTTGTTAAGAAGGACACGTGGGAGCCTTTGAAACTGATAGCAGTTAACAATCAAAGTATAAACATGTACGGTTATAAAGAGCTCACCATAGATATTGGTTTATCACGCGTTAAAAACGGAATTTTGTAGTGGCAGATATTTTACAGGCGATCTTAGGCACAGACTTCGTGTCTCATTTTGCACTCACCGTGGACTTGGCAAATAACTCTCTTACTACCGGATCAAATAGGGGCATGATAAGAGGATTTCGGTGCAGTGCGGCAGAGGTGTTTAAGGAGGAGTCAGTAGGTCAGCTATATGGTCTCCCCAACAAGAAGCCATAAAGACTCCAGTAGTTAAACTTAATAAATGTTCAGGTGTGTGTACAATCTTATGGCACTTAACTGCTAAGGTCATCAGTCTCTAAGCTTACACACTACTTAACCTAAATTATCTTAAGGACAAACACACACACCCATGCCCGAGTGAGGACTCGAATCTCAGCCGGGATCAACAGCAGAGTCCATGACTGCAGCGCCCTAGACCGCTCGGCTGATCCCGCGCGGCTAAACTTAATACAGTGCATTATATACGCGCCACCCCAGGTCCTCCAGTATCAAGACGCGTTCGCAGATTAGCCCCAGAGCGATTAGCGGAGACAAAAGCGATATTTGAGGAGATGCTCCAGGTTGGAGTAGTTAGGTCTGACAGTTCTTGGGCGTCCCCTCTCCACCTAGTGCGCAAGAAAGACGGAATATGGCGTCCCTGTGGCGACTACCGCCGATTGAACACGAGAACGATCCCCGACAAGTACCCATACCAAACATTTAAGAGTTTACCTACGCTCTAGCAGGTGCGACGGTATTCTAAGTACTAAATTGTCGTAAGGCATACAATCAGATTTCTGTGGCTCCGGCTGACGTGGCAAAGACGGCGGTGACCACATCCTTTGGGCTATTCGAATTTCTTTTTATACCATTCGGACTCAAAAATGCGGCCCAATCCTGGCAAAGATTCATTAATGAAGTGCTCCAGGGATTACCTTTCTGTTATGCATATCTGGATGATATTTTGGTATTCTCAGAGGATACGCAATCACATGATAGACATATTCAGAAGGTACAACAAAGGCTCGCTATATATGAAATATTATTAAATGAACGCAAATGCGTCATGGGCAAGAGTCTCAGTCAACGGTATATAGCCAGTACCGGAGAAGATCGACATGTTGCGCAACCTACCCAAATCTACAGACTACAGACAACTCAGGCGTTATCTAGCTGTGGTAAATTTTTACCGACGTCATTTAGCAATTACCGCCGAAACACAAGCACCGCTTTCGAATGCACTGGCTGGCAAGAATACCACAGGAAAGCGAAATCTGCAATTGACACCTGAAATGACCAAAGCTTTTGGCGACTTACGAAGAAGCTTAGAGGAGGCAGTGTTACTCGCGCACCACATACCTGCAGCACTGTTGTGTATTGTAGTAGACGCCAGCCACGTCGCAATTGGTGCAGCCTTGCAACAACAGGTCGATGGACATTGGCAACCTCTTAGTTTCTTCTCAAAGAAGCTACAACTCCGACAGACAAAATGGAGTGCTTATGACAGAGAACTGTTGGTAATATATGAAAGCGTCAAACGTTTCCGCCCGTATATTGAAGCCAGGCCAGTAACGATTTTCACTGATCATAAACCTACAATGTCAGCTTTCAGCAACATCAGCGATAAGTGCTCGCCAAGGCAGTTCCGGCTCATAGAGTTTGTCAGTCAATTCACCACGGATATAAGGCAGATCAGAGGTGCGGAGAATCAGGTTACAGATTACGTTTCTTGTTTTTGCGGTGTGACCAGCACAATGAACTACGAAGAAGTCGCGACATCATAGGAAGCGGATCTGGATCTACAGCAGTTATTGACGGACCACACAGCAGGAAGAAGCCTTAACATTCCACAACAACTTCGTAAGGCGGCATTTGACAGTGTTCATGGCTTGGCACACCCAGTGGCAAATGCCACGATCCAGTTTCCGAAAGCATGTTTCGTCTGGCCATCAATTAAGAAGGACGGCAGGGAATGGATTCGCGCATGCCTACAATGTCAGTGCTGCAAAGTAAAAAAATGTTCAAAATCTGTATGAAATCTTATGAGACTTAACTGCTAAGGTCATCAGTCCCCACGCTTACACACAGCTAAACTTAAATTATCCTAGAACTGAGAACTACTTAAACCTAACTAACCTAAGGACATCACACACATCCATGCCCGAGGCAGGATTCGAACCTGCGACCGTAGCGGTCGCGCGGTTCCAGACTGAAGCGCCTAGAACCGCACGGCCACACTGGCCGACGGAGGGTCGATCTTAAATTTATTGTCAGCCATTGAGGCAACTAAAACGTCCGTGATTTTTATAGTTTGTCACTCAAAGATATTATAGCATGGACTATGGTCCATGATTATACTTCGATATAGTCATTCAAACGTCGTACTCTTTTACTTTCACAAAGCTAAGTGTCCAGTTCCGTCGTCCAGTCGTATAGTACACAGATCCTATTATCGGTTATTCGGAAAATAATAGAGTTTAATACTGGGCGCTACTTTCTCTCGCGCACACATTGTCTCAGATGTTCTTAGTCCGTGACCTCACGGCAAGAATATACATAGACCTCAGCATATGTTTCAACGTAAGTCTGCCCCGTATAAATCAAATATAGTCACTTTTCTTGGAGTTTAACGGAAGTGCCATGATCCCTTCGGCAACATATCACATTAAAATGGCAGCTACATCGCACGCTGCAGCTACGTAGACTTATTCAGAACGCAGAAAGCAAGAGAACTAACAGTAACCGCACATGGTTTATACAGGGTGTTACAAAAAGGTACGGCCAAACTTTCAGGAAACATTCCTCACACACAAAGAAAGAAAATATGTTATGTCGACATGTGTCCGGAAACGCTTACTTTCCATGTTAGAGCTCATTTTATTACTTCTCTTCAAATCACATTAATCACGGAATGGAAACACACAGCAACAGAACGTACCAGCGTGACTTGAAACACTTTGTTACAGGAAATGCTCAAAATGTCCTCCGTTAGCGAGGATACATACCCCATTTGTCCGTCGCATGGAATCCCTGATGCGCTGATGCAGCCCTGGAGAACGGCGTGTTGTATCACAGCCGTCCACAATACGAGCACGAAGAGTCTCTACATTTGGTACCGGGGTTAAGAGCTTTCAAATGCCCCCATAAATGAAAGTCAAGAGGGTTGAGGTCAGGAGAGCGTGGAGGCCATGGAATTGGTCCGCCTCTACCAATCCATCGGTCACCGAACCTGTTGTTGAGAAGCGTACGAACACTTCGACTGAAATGTGCAGGAGCTCCATCGTGCATGAACCACATGTTGTGTCGTACTTGTAAAGGCACATGTTCTAGCAGCACAGGTAGAGTATCCCGTATGAAATCATGATAACGTGCTCCACTGAGCGTAGGTGGAAGAACATGGGGCCAAATCAAGACATCACCAACAATGCCTGCCCAAACGTTCACAGAAAATCTGTGTTGCTGACGTGATTGCACAATTGCGTGCGGATTCTCGTCAGCCCACACATGTTGATTGTGAAAATTTACAATTTGATCACGTTGGAATGAAGCCTCATCCGTAAAGAGAACATTTGCACTGAAATGAGGATCGACACATTGTTGGATGAACCATTCGCAGAAGTGTACCAGTGGCGGCCAATCAGCTACTGATAGTGCCTGCACACGCTGTACATGGTACGGAAATAACTGGTTCTACCGTAGCACTCTCCATACAGTGACGTGGTCAACGTTACCCTGTACAGCACCAACTTCTCTGACGCTGACATTAGGGTTATCGTCAACTGCACGAAGAATTGCCTCGTCCATTGCAGGTGTCCTCGTCGTTCTAGGTCTTCCCCAATGGCGAGTCATAGGCTGGAATGTTTAGTGCTCCCTAACACGCCGATCAATTGCTTCGAACGTCTTCCTATCGGGACATCTTCGTTCTGGAAATCTGTCTGGATACAAACGTACTGCGCCACGGCTATTGCCCCGTGCTAATCCATACATCAAACGGGCATCTGCCAACTCCGCATTTGTAAACATTGCACTGACTGCAAAACCACGTTCGTGATGAACACTAACCTGTTGATGCTACGTACTGATGTGCTTGATGCTAGTACAGTAGAGCAATGAGGCCGGCCAGAGTGGCCGAGCGGTTAAAGGCGCTACAGTCTGGAACCGCACGACCGCTACGGTCGCAGGTTCGAATCCTGCTTCGGGCATGGATGTGTGTGATGTCCTTAGGTTAGTTAGGTTTAAGTAGTTCTAAGTTCTAGGGGACTTATGACCACAGCAGTTGAGTCCCATGGTGCTCAGAGCCATTTGAACCATTTTAGAGCAATGAGTCGCATGTCAACATAAGCACCGAAGTCAACATTACCTTCCTTCAATTGGGCCAACTGGCGGTGAATCGAGGAAGTACAGTACATACTGACGAAACTAAAATGAGCTCTAACATGGAAATTAAGCGTTTCCGGACACATGTCCACATAACATCTTTTCTTTATTTGTGTGTGAGGAATGTTTCCCGAAAGTTTGGCCGTACCTTTTTGTAACACCCTGTATAGCAGAATTTAGAAATAAAAGTAGCCGCGTAAAACCCTTTTTGATTTCCATGAGGCGCTGCTTTGCTGCGAGCTTTATTATGATGAGAGATTATATATCGCTGACTTTAATTAAAACTTTTTCAATGCCGTTAATTATTTCCGATATTATCGATCACCTCTCCCCTATATGAGAATAAGCCTGATAATCTTGTTCTCAATTAAAAGAGCGGCTACAGTCCACACAAGCAAAATAACATCGCCTTGTTACATTCTTTTTGTCACACACCTTGTGTATGTGGACTGATATTCGTTAATATTTTAATTGAAATAATAAGGAAGCAAGCTGGCCATTAGGGACTACAGTGCCAGTACCTCGACATTACGACATCTACCAAGTGCAGAGGCGACAGCCTCCTATGCTCAGTTTTATAAAAGTTATCGCTCAATAACCAGTTTGTCTTGCCGAGTGACTGGAATATCGTCAGATCCTGACACAACAGTGCCGTACGATCATTTCATTTCACTGCCGTCCACGTGGCAAACATTTGTTATCAGTGCATCTCACAGTGACCACATCCTGGCTGCCCAAAGAATGGGACACTGCTTCTCCGATGTCGTGAAGCTACTGCCATTGATAATTAGCCGCGGATGACAGAGGCTGCAGTAGACTGTAACGTGTAACAACGGAGAGACAGTAAAGCATCGCTAGGCAGCGCATTGCTGGATGAAAAAAATTGAAAAAAGAACTGTCAAATGTTTTGTGAAATCATTTGTGTAAATGTAAAAAATGAAATAGATGAGAGAATCGTTTGACGTCGCCCTGAATGATGCTCGAAATCATATACGGCGGATGAGATGTTCGTACATTATTGCCATGAAACCTATGAGAATCCTAAGATTTCAAGGTAAACATTGAACTTTAAATTCTCAATCTGCTGTATAATGCATACGATTTCGTGCACGGTTCCGCGCATAATTCAAAGGTGTGTCAAATACATTTCTACACTATTTTATTTCTTGCTTTAAGACACATTATGTCACAAAATATCTCATCTTATTTTTTCATTTTTTTTATTTTATAACTTCTTTCGAAAAGAATGAAATATCATATGTTCAAATACCGATCAATATTATATTCTTATTAATAGCATATAACTCAAGAGAAAGCAGAGAAGTTTCAATTTATGCTGTAATTTGATACTTTTTGTTCGTGAAATACTTCAGTTTTCCTTCATATCACTAATTAAGTTTTTTTATTATGCTGATAACATTCAAGCAATTAATTCTTTATTCCATAACTATACCTCAGGCTGATTAGATTGATACCCCATTTGTCCGTTTCCCACTATTCGTTTGACTATGAAAATTCCGACAAAGATCCATTGTGTAATTTCTAGGGGAACTTGTTTTCCCTCCGCATAATTAGTCCAAGCTCTGGAAAAGCGGTTGGTTTGCAAAAGGTGGAATAATTTTGATTTTCGTGAAGAATCAAATTTATCCGACATCTTGAAAAAACCACTAAGAAATGGGGCTTTTTTCCTGGTTTTCCTCAGTAACACGCTTCCATTGCATTTCTGGCAAGGGTATGCCACAATAAGTTTTAAAGAGCATTACATTTCCCTCAAGTTTCATACATTCGGAACAGCTACTGGGATATAGGAGTGTGAAAACAGCAATAAGTTGGATAAGTCAGTGGTTTCGCCTTAAAGCCTTTCTTAGTGCAGTTTTGCGTAATGACCAGTGTTGTAGAGGATGTAATTTCTTTTTTTTTTTCATTTATTGAATTTCAACTCCCCCCGAAGGGGGCGGGCTGGCAGCAGCTTAGTATGCCGCTCTTCAGCCGACAGATTTTGTGACAAAGATCAAGAGAACAAATAATAAAAAAAACAGGCGATAAAATCGGAGACTTAGAGAGTAACAAGGCGAAAAGAAATCGTGGAACTTAAAACAACAACAGAGGGATGATGATGCTAAGAAAAATACATACGAAGCAGACAGGGAAAACAATAGACAATTAAAAAAACACGGCGACAGTCTGGATTCTGTTCGCAAAGGACATAAAATTCACACCTAGCGACAGCATGGTTTCTGTTCGCAACACGAGAAAGACAAACAACACTGAATAGTCACTGGAACACTGCACTAAAAAGTGGGCAAATGTGACACCACAGTCGAGAGCAGGTGGGGGGAAACTGGACAGAAGAGGGGAAAACAAAAAAGGGGGGAAAGGAGAGGAAAAGCGAAGGGGGGAGCCGGGAAAGGAGCTGAAGGAGGATGAGGACCCATAAGAGGGGTGGGGGGCAGACGCGACAGGGAGTGGGGTAGGCAGAGGAGGGGAATACAAAAGGACTGGGGGGGGAGAAGGGAGGTAGGGAGAGGTTGAGTGGGGAGAAAACAGGACGGAAGGGAGGGGGGAAGAGGGAGCCCAGGGAAAGGACAGAGGAAAGGAGGGGGATTGAGGACCAGAGTTGATAGGAAGGATAAATGGAGGGAGAGAGGGCATCATCCGGGAGGGGGAGTTGACGGAAGCCACCTTGGGAAAGGAGATGGAGGGTGGAGAGATGGAGGGTAGAGGGGACACAACAGTGAAGACGTGGCAGGGGGCGGGGATGGGAGAGGAGAGGAGCAACCAGGGGGTGAGGGGGTTCGAGACGGCGGGAGGTGTAGAGGATGCGGATATGTTCGAGGAATAGGAGCAGATGGGGGAAAGGAATGAGATCATAGAGGATCTGCGTGGGGGACGGGAGGCGGATACGGAAGGCGAGGCGGAGTGCATGACGCTCAAGGATCTGGAGGGACTGATAGAATTTGGGGGGGGCAGAAGTAATTTCTTTCACTATACGGACTAAATACTTATAATTACTCTCTATACACTCCGAGAAGTGTTGCATTGACAATTTTAGTGAAAACAGGCTCGGAACTGAAAATACCATTCTCAGTCAAACATAGCATTCCTCAAAGTAATATCATCTTTAAACCATTACTTTTGCGACCTACAGGGTGTCCACAATTGAGGTTCCAGTTTCAATACGCTGTAGAGAACCAGAATTCAGAATAACTTCAAATTTTGACAGCATTTTACTGATGGAAGGGGGAAACATCATGGAACGAAAATTTAATCAATAGATGGCGCTGGACGCCCAACGTGACTGTCTGGAAGGATCGGGCGCAATGGTGATAAAACTCTTTTAGATGAACGGTAACTGTCCGCCAGGAGCCCAGCTAAAGTTTCGGATCTTCAACGTATGAAAAAAGGGCATTGGTCTACAGTCTGCTAAGGGTCTGGAGAAAATGATTCCAACATTCGAAAAGACAGAAGTTTCTGCACAGCCATCCTTGTTAAATAGGAGTAG
The DNA here is from genome assembly GCF_021461395.2 of Schistocerca americana. Classification (NCBI taxonomy): domain Eukaryota; kingdom Metazoa; phylum Arthropoda; class Insecta; order Orthoptera; family Acrididae; genus Schistocerca; species Schistocerca americana. The sequence continues at coordinate 348,062,547 of NC_060120.1, forward strand.
AGGACCACAGCCGATAGGAATATTACTATTTTCAACACTACCATCAGGTACAATTTCATCATCAATTTATTGACAACCATTTCCGACGATACACTTCTTCATCATTAGGTCCTCTAAATATATATAGTGCCTGAATTTTCCCAAAAGAAACCATTGAGAAAGTTACTCGTGAAAATAACTGGTATCCGCATGAGCCACCGCGAGTAGTTGCTCACGACGAGAGCTGATACGGACACCGGTTACTTTCACGTGGGACTTTAATGTACTTTGAGAAAATCAAGCCGCCATTTATTTAGAGGGCCTGATGATGACGAAGTGTATCGCCGAAACCGGTTGTCAATAAGCTGATAATGAAATGATAGCTGATGGTAGTGTTGAAAATTGTAACAGGTTCTTTTGAAGCGCAGTGTGGCAGAGGGAGGAGAGCAGTTGATCCGACGTCTGTCGAAGATGTGCCCACAGCACTGTATGAGGGGTCGAACGGTGGTGTGCAGACGTGTAGTGCACGGGTAATCGCGCGCAGGACATGCCAACAGATCACGGTGCATAAAATCCTACGAAATATCCTGCGTTGCTAACCATACAAAATTACCCATGTTCAGGAGCTGCTTCCTGTTGGCCTTTCAGCAAGACAAACATTCTCTCTGGAATTTCTTGCTCTCATGGAAGAGGACGATGAATGGCCAAGGAACATTCTTTGGACCGACGAAGCCGATTTTCATCTCCAAGAACATGTCAATACGCAGAATTGTAGTATCTGGGCAACGGAAAATCTGCACCCACGTAAACCGGTACCATTTCATACTGCAAAGGTGACTGTGTGATGCAGGTTGACGGCAGCGTTTATCGAAGGGCCGTTTTTTTTTCCGAGAAGACGAAACCTGCGAGTCCCGTTACCTGCAATGCCACTGGTAAACGCTAGGAGAGTCTTTTGCGGACCAACGGCATTCCGACCCATCAACAGGGGGGATAGGTGGGTAGGATCATTTTTATGCAAGATGGCGCCCCTCAGCACATTGCACAGCCACTGGAACGGCTACAGCAGAGGCATTTCGGAAATGCTAGAATTATCAGCCTACAGCCTCTCCGTTCAGATCCCTTGATCTTAATCCGTGTGACTTCTGGCTGTGGCATTTCCTGAAAGACTTTATGTTCAGTGCTTCAGTTACGAAAGTAGCGACGCTAAAGGCACGTATTGGACAACGCATTCTAAACGTAACCACCGTGAACTTCGTCGTGGGACATGCTGTTTCTCCATTTTATTTGTGACAGAAAACGGCGGACAGCATATTGAACATGTCTTGCCCCAGTCTCATACAATTATGCAGAAACAGATGTCATCTTGCTTTTTATGCGGTTTTTGCCTCTGCACAGTTAAAATCGATTTTTCCCATCCGATGTCGTACGACCTTGCCGATGTGAATGGAATTACCTGACTACCAGTGGCACATCTGCTGACTGAGGAACTTGTGCAGTCGTGCACACTGAACAGAACGGATGGTGTAATAGCCATCGTATTGCGATTATTTGTAGCCGGCCCCTTTTACATCAAGGCACTTACTGCTCCATCTATTAGTAGCATTTTCGCATTTTCGTTTTTTTTTTTTTTTTTTTTTTTTTTTTTTTTTTTTTTTTTTTTTTTTTTTTTTCGTGCCAACGGCCTTGCCGCTGTGGTAACACCGGTTCCCGTCAGATCACCGAACTTAAGCGCTGCCGTTCTGGGCTAACGCTTGGATGGGTGACCATCCCGTCTGTCGAGTGCTGTTGGCAAGCAGGGAGTGAACTCAGCACTTGTGAGGCAAACTGAGGAAATACTTGATTGAGAAGCAGCAGCTCTGGTCTCGTAAACTGACATATGGCCGGGAGAGCGGTGTGCTGACCACATGCCCCTCCATATCCATATCCAGTGACGCCTGTGATCTGAGGCCGGTCGGTACCGTTGGGCCTTCCAAGGCCTGTTCGGACAGAGTTTTCTTTTCCGTGACGTTTCCCCCTTCGCCAATAGCATCCTGTTCAAATTTGATGTCATTCTGAGCACTGGTTTTCTTTCTACAGAGGTTATAAACTGGAACTTTGATTATACCCTGCATACCTGTGGTTCATAAGATTCATGTAATTTCTGAATAACAAGTAGTTTTGAAAAAGGAAAACACAAATTTTTAACGCGTTAGCATATAGTTATATTTCAACAAAATACTTTTTTTTAAATATATCTTATTTCATTATCATTTTTGGTCCGTTGTTGACGTGACTGGACCTCCTTCCCTCACTCCTTCCCCTCTCCAGCATTCCTCTTTCCACTGGACAGCCCTTGGAGAGCGCGATCGTGCTGTATTGTAGTACGTGCTCATTCGTTCGAAATTCCAAATTCACATCGGGTTGTGTTCTTTATATTTCCTGAAAGTCTGTGTGAAGATGAAACGTCGTTGGTGAAAGAGACATGGTTCAGCATCCGTAATAGATAGGTTTATTTAATCTCCACATGTGATGCGTTTCGCCTGTTATAGGCATCATCAGACAATCTACGGAAATTACAAACCGGTGTAAGTTGCTTTTAAAGGCAATAATAAATGAATAAATTAAAAATAACAAGAGGCAGACATACACCAGAGGACCACATTTGTGTTTAAGAGGGTGGAGAGGCGTATAAATTTCAGTTCATAAATGATTGTGGCATAACTGAGCTTACCGATAAAAATTTCTTGCTAATCGTAACCGAGGCGTCGAAAGTAATTAAGAGTCCCACAGAACTGGGAGGTGACAGCCAGACATCCGCTGTCAATGCTTCATTTCTTCACCCATGAAGAAACTGCCCCATGACACAAATAGGGTCTGTTTACAATGCCATGAGCACGCGATGTCATACCGTCAACTAGACTGTTAAGGAAGTGTCAGGTGGGGCCCTGTGCTCCATAGCCCTATCGGTATATGTCTGCCTCTTCTTATTTTTAATCTATTCATTTATTATTGCCTTTAATAGTGATTTTTACTTATACCAGTTTGTAGTTTCCTCAGATCGTCTGATATTGCCAAGAACAAGTAAAACACGACACATGTGAAGATTAAGTAAACCTATCCTTTACAACCAAGACTTTTTTCTGTGTAAACAGACTACGCGAGTCAAGTGAAAAACGTAAACTTACAGCACAATGTGATTTTGTAAACAGCACGAAAGGAGTCTGGGCTCATACTTCATGCCAAATGAGATATAATAATGGCAAGCTCAGAGCAGTTTACCTCCGAAGAGAGGCTTTACCTCCGAAGAGAGGCTTCCATTCTCCAACTGTACCCTCCCTTAGGTCGTTGAATGAACATGTTTTCAATTTCAAAGATCACTGCTTTCTCTGTTACTTGGTTAACCAAACTGATAAGTAGTTGCGATACCACCTCCGCTCTCTGGGGCAGGGAAAAATTAAATTTTGCCCCACACTTGAGAGTGCTGCTTCCTATGGCAAAAGTGTTGATATTTTGAAGGCTCCAAGTGCAGAAAAAAATTGTGAGAGCAACTGGATATTTCCTTGTGGCTCGTTACGAAGGTATCTCGAACGCATCCATAGATGAGTTGCGATATCTTCGCTTTTCTGAAGCTGCTGCAAACACCAAATTTGATTTGTCACGCCTGCCTCCAACAAGCGTTGCGGTTCAATATCATGCATGTAGAAATTATCTGCAAGTTCAGATACGGTTGGCGTATGAGCGCAGTTTCAGCGGCAGTTAATAAAGAACCAACTCCAGAGGTACTGCTGAACATCATTTCACGCCAATACAGAAAGACATGTGACAACAAATACGGCTGCAAAAAGCGGGACTTTCATGTTACATTGTATGTGTTTTTTCGATTCGAATCATGAATCAAGCGGTAATGCACCAGAGATTCTACAACATCGGTCATTATGCAAAACTGCACTAAAAAAAGTTTTTAAGGCCAAACTACTGTCATATCAAACTTTTTGCAATTTCTTGCCTTTTTGCAGGTTTTCAGAGCCTTGTATCTCAGTACCTGTTCCAAATTTTTCAACATATCATACACGCTACTTGCAGGAAATTTAAAGCTTTTTAAAACTGACACTGGCACATTTTTGCCTAAAGTGCACTAGAAGCATGTTACTGAGGAAAAACTGAAAAAGTGCACTTTCTTAGCGATTTTTTCAAAATGGCGGATAACGCACAAGGGGGAGAAGGTCTGAAACTTGGACATTTCACGAGAAGTGTAATACACCCAACATACCTGAATATCGAACTTACTCCACCTTTGCAGCCCAAAATGCAATCTCTACTGAGTTAACGCATTTGACCCAAAACAATAACCGACCAGGAGCTCTACCATCCAACACAAGCTAACCACAGCAGGATACAGAACCCATCACCTCACACGCATCACAGGGATGGAGATTATCATGTTCGCAGTAATACTGCCATTGTACTCCCGAAGCATGGTAAGAGTTCGTTTGGGCTTAGGTACAGCGGAACATACGTTGAACACTCCAATGGCGCGGTACAAACACGCTGTTCCAGGCAGCCGAGCCGGCAGGTTTGGTCGTGCGGTTCTAGGCGCTACAGTCTGGAACCGCGTGACCGCTACGGTCGCAGGTTCGAATCCTGCCTCGGGCATGGATGTGTGTGATGTCCTTAGGTTAGTTAGGTTTAAGTAGTGCCAAGTTCTGATGACCACAGATGTTAAGTCCCATAGTGCTCAGAGCCATTAGAACCATTTGAACCAGGCAGCCGTGGATGCAGATGGTCATCACATATAACAACGTTCGTAATTTGGACTGTAAACATGGTTCATGACTGACAAATGTTACCGTCTCAGGTGGAAATTAACCTGTATTCTTCTCAAGTGGTAAAAGCTTATTTACAAGCTTCATGTACTTGCCCAGAGCATGTGCTTTGAGTTTTATCGATCTATGCTCCATATACCTATGTCGTTAACGGTTGAGTATTTGTTTTTCACTATTTAGGCAGTATGCACTTTGTATCCTTGTAAGGTATCTTGTTACGGCATCAGAAACCGTTGAAGAATGTAATTTAAAAGTTTTAGACAGGTCTACTTCTATACGTACATAGCAGGAGTGTAGCAAGAGATTCTGTAGCAGCCGAGAACGCGCTGAAGTGTCGTATGCGTTCCTTGAAGACGTCAAGCGTGCGTCGTCTGTGAGAGCAGTTAGCAGAGCGTTTCTTTTTAATTGCGACGAACTGGAACTCGCAAACGACACGAAAGCAACGGAAAGTTTGTCTGTCGCTTAGCAGCACATTTTTACTCTGCAGGAAGCGAGTCGGTTCCTACAGAGACCGCTCCTCGGCTATCGACTGCAGACAGTGGTCGATAATTATCTTCACTTGCATCTACACTCGTTCTCTGCTAAGCTCTTTGTTGCGGGTTACTTAGAGCATAGTAATAATTCTTCTCATCCCTCTTATAACATCGACTTATATGCATTTGTGCGAACAACACCCAATGACATGTTTCCAGGGCTCTCGGGTGTCCAGCCGGATACGATCGTTGAAGTCCCACGATATTTCGGCTAAGTTCGGCGGCCGCAATCGGACCGTCGGCGCAGGGAATCGAAGCCCGACTGACGGACATAAATAACACTGACAATGAGCAGACAGACCATTTCATCAGAACCACCTGATGATGGCGGAAAGGTTATTCTCCGAAATATCGTGGGACTTCAACGATCGCATCTGGCTGGACAGCCGAGAGTCCTGGAAACAACACAAACGCCGGGAAAGCCACTGATCACATACCTAATTACACCTCAGTGTATCCATTACGGACGTTTACTGAGCCCTCCGTTACCGCGGAGTACAATTTCAGGTATTGATAAACGATTGATTCCGTGATAATAGAACAAACTAGCAATTTGATGGAGAAGCGTCAATGTATCAATTTAAGATAAGGGATCCTGGTACGGAAAACGGCCAGGTCGAAAGTTACAAGCGAAAATCGTTCTGATACCACTGATAATGGGATACATGTACCAATACTGTTGTTACTAAGATTGTAGGGTAGGCAGTCCTGACGAGCACACAGATATGAAAGTGGGGATACTAACTCAACTAATTCAGTGCATCTCCTGATCAGTAAAATAGAAAATTGTATCTAAGAGGTACAAAAGTTCAAATTGTTAATACATAAATGTTACTTCACAAGATACATTCCAAAACAGATACTATGATTAGGGTACAACTACCAAACGGGGGCATATATCGTCAATTTGTGTGAGCAGGATCCATTGGAACAATGATTCAAATTATCCTAATAACATATTTAAATCGTGGCAATAATATTACAGTGTAAAAATACGTAATGAGAAAACACAGGCTGAAACTACGACTCTTATCCACTACGACAGGTCACCATATGGAATGCACACAGACAGAATCAGGCAGCTTATATATGAAGGGCTTATTTCAATAGTGGTACAAGTCCATTACCTCCACTTTTCTGTCTTTAGTGCTTCTGACATTAATGGTCCAAACAAACAGAAAGAAAGGTTCATCTCTAGCAAGAAGCCATATGCTTGAATATTTCTGGTATCTCAACTGCAGAGTTTTCAGCGCACATTTAACTTTAAGACTCTGTATCTCAGAATGAACAAAAGTGTACTTGTACCACTATTGAAATAAGCCCTTCATATGTGGACACTGATGTCATATTTGCCACATTATCTGCCCTAAAGTAAAGCCACAAGCAGTGAGAGTTGTAGATTCTGTAGAATGAGATGGGCGTTCCGCACTAGACACTAGTACATAAACATGTGTCGCTCATGACACAAGCATCTCACAGCGGAATACATGTGCTGTGCTGTTGTTGTTAAGATTGAGTAGGCAACTTCCAGAGGCACCACCAAAACATTAAAAATATTTCTCGTAAACATAGGCTGTAAAATGCATAACTTAAGAGCTATGGGCACTTGTACAGTAGAAGTGATGTGTTACACAGCATCGCAGATGAAAAAGTGCTCAGAACTCTTGGAATGTGTATTTTAGAGCTCATGTCTACTAGACATTTTCTTCTTGTTTTGGTCCATACTAGCACCTCTGTAAGTTGCTTGCCCTCCAATCTCAGCAGAAACAGAACCGACACAAGTATTTCGTTGTCAGAGGAATCAAAATGATTTTCGCTTATCACTCTCCGGACCAAGATCTCTTACGTCAAATTGATATATTTACCCTTCTCTATCATCCCTGAAAGTTTGTAATATCATCACGGAATCAGACGGTGCAATTTTTGCAAATCAGTCATTGTAGTCACTTTTTGTTATTTATTCAGAGTCCATATTCAGATTCTCGGAATATCCTTTGTATTTTACACGTGTCTGCGTACAAACGGAGCAGTAAAATTTTTAACGGCAAAACAGCTATGAAGAACAATTACCACAAATCAACACATATATGCGGTTCTTCCTCGTGATTATCTACGTGGACGCACCATGATGGAATTCTCAGAATAGGAGGGAGATCAGCAGATGTGATGTATATGTACAGACGAACAAACGATTACAATTTCAGAAGAACTGAACTATTTATTCAAGAGAAAGAGCTTCGCAAACTGAATAAGTTAGTTACGCATTGGTCCAAATGTGGCCCTTATGCAAGCAGTTATACGGCCTCTCTTTGATTGATGGAGCTGTCTGAGAGATATCTGGCCAAATTCTGTGCAACTGGAGCGTTAGATCGTCAAAACCCCGATATGTTAGGGGGACCACGCCAGTAATTCTCCAAATTCTCTCAACTGGGGAAAATACGTTGACCTTACTGGCCATGGTAGGGTTTGGCAAGCACGAAAACAAGCTGTAGAGACTCTCGCCTTGTGAGGGCGGGCATTATCTTGCTGAAATGTAAGCACAGGATGGCTTGCCATGAAGGGCAACAAAACGGCAATGTATCGCTGCGATGTAAGGGTGCCGCGGATAACAATCAAATGGCCGGCCGCGGTGGTCTAGCGGTTCTAGGCGCTCAGTCCGGAACCGCGCGACTGCTACGGTCGCAGGTTCGAATCCTGCCTCGGGCATGGATGTGTGTGATGTCCTTAGTTAGTTAGGTTTAAGTAGTTCTGAGTTCTAGGGGACTGATGACCATAGATGTTAAGTCCCATAGTGCTCGGAGCCATTTGAACCATTTTTTTGAACAATCAAATGGTTCGTATTATCAAAAGAAATGGCACCCCAGACCATAACTCCTGGTTGTCGGGCCGTGCGGCGTGCGACATTTAGGCTGGTGTCCTACCGCTGTGCGGATCGTCTCCAAACACGTCTTCGACCTGGAGTCTCATTGACTGGAGCAGAATTGTTTTCCGTGATGAGTCGCGCTTCCAACTGAGACCCGATGACCAGCAAAGACCTGTCTAGAAACTCTCCAACAGCAGTGGGACACCAACATCACTGTCGCTTCCATACGATCCGACAACCAGGAGTCATGGACTGGGGTGCCGTTTGTCAACCCTGACACGCTTACAGTACTGCGGTACGTCGACTTACTGCCATTCATGGCAAGCCATCCTGGGCTTACAGTTTAGCAAGATAATGACCGCTCGCGCATGTCGAGAATTTCTACTGCTTGTCTTGGTGCTTGCCAAACCCTACGTTGGTCAGCGAGGTCGCCATATCTCTCCCAAATTGAGAACGTTAGGAGCATTATGGGCAGGATCCTCCAACCATCTCTGGAGTCTGACGGTCTAACATGTCATCTGGATACAACATGGTACGATCTCCCTCAGGAGGACATCCAACAACTTTATCAGTCAGCGCCAAACGGAATAACTGCTTGCCTAAGAGCCAAATGTGGAGCAACGCATTACTGACTTGTTCAATTTGTGAAGCTCTTTTTTCTTAAATCATCCATTTTTTTCAGAAATTGTAATCAGTTGTTTGTCTGTACATATACATTACCCCTATACTTACGTCCAATTCGAATAACTCCTTCGTTATGCGTCAGTTTTTTTTATTTTTTTTTTTTAACAAAGAATGTAAGCAGCAGGCGGTAATGCAAAACATGAATTAGCACGAAATAGTTCAAAGAAATCTTATTCCGTTATTTGAAACCAGCGCCGGCCGCTGTGGCCGAGCGGTTCTAGCCGCTTCAGTCTGGAACCGCGTGACCGCTACGGTCGCAGGTTCGATTCCTGACTCGGGCATAGATGTGTGTAATGTCCTTAGGTTAGTTAGGTTTAAGTAGTTACAAGTTCTAGGGAACCGATGACCTCAGATGTTAAGTCCCATAGTGCTCAGAGCCATTTGAACCATTATATTTGGTTGTGTCGAAGATCAGTTGCCAATCCTGCACCGATTTTCTACAGGCTGTTTTGCAATTTTTGAGAATTGCGACTTCTTTGAATGCAACAGCGCCAGCGACAGAGAACCTCATGGTTCCTCCATCGATATCGATTGTGTCATTTGCATTTATTCTGAAAAATAATGGCCCATTTAACTCTAAAGATTTATTTCTGTTTAAGAATGACATGACATGCTGTATCACATTTTCTAGGAACTCTTCAGTCAATCAAAAATACTGATTCTCCTCAAGATAGTATTTATTCTGTTAGGAGCAGTTCAGTACTGTACCGAAAGCCTTTCAGAAGTCAAGGGAACATGGCATCAACCAGGGAATCAAGTTTTCTGGGTCTCTTTCGACATAGCAAGCTGACTTACACGTGATTTCTGCACACAGAATCCACGTTTATTCCTACAGAGGAGATCTTTTGTCTCTAGAATGGAGACCGAATAATATGTGAGCACAAAACATTTTCTAAATGTCTGCGACTGACGCCAATGATAGAGGCATATGTCTGTGGGAACCTGTTGTACAACCCGTCTTTAAAACGAGAATGACCTGCACATTTTTTCCACTCACTTGGACCGCTATGTTCCTGTAGCTTCTTCAGTCCCGAACGCATGTGAAAAGTACAAGTGAGCTAATATTGAACTAATTGCTTTGTATTAATGTTAGTTAACAATGAATGGTCCTCAAAAAATATATTGAATCGTAGTGAATTTTTTGCAAATGGTATCATACATATGATGCCTCACGATTTAAGCAAGGCAATTACGCATACAGCTTCGCAGCATTGTGTTGCTTTATTATATTAAAAAAAACACACACAATTATATACATTGCATATATTCTTCATGTAGGTCAAAATACACACATGCCATCAAAACCTTCGAAAATGGCAAGTAAAGAATTCAAAGTATTAAACAAAATTGCCGCAGCAAAATTTATCAAAGCACTGTTGCATTTCTGTTCATGTATACAGTGGAAGCTTACAGCATAGATAACCTGACGCACCATAATATCAACAGATGTCTGAATCAAAGATGTGCTTTAGGGCTCGGCTTATATAACCCCATTTCCACTGACGTAAATAAAGTCGGCCTTGAGTCCCGAGATATGTGATACCCAAGACTTTAAAGCTTATAAAACCGATATAATATTAATTTATAGTTCGCTGTTAATTGAGGAACGACCGTACAGATTCACTAAGGTATTACAGTAATTTGAAACTCTTATAATTAGAAAAAGATAGGTGTTTACGTTTACTTCGCTGAGACATGCTTATTGAAGGCAGAATTGCGGCATCAATATGAAATGATTAAAATTTGAATCTTGCTCTTCTCGCAATCTGAAATGATTCATGTTGTAAGTAGGCTGTTTAGGTTTTTATATTGGTAACGCCACGTAGCGCTCTGTATGAAAATCACTGGCTGTGCTGTGTGCAGTCTGTAGCTAGTTAGCATTGTTGTAATATTCGCTATTGTAGTGTTGGGCAGTTGGATGTGAACAGCGCGTAGCGTTGCGCAGTTGGAGGTGAGCCGCCAGCAGTGGTGGATGTGGGGAGAGAAATGGCGGAGTTTTGAGAGCGGATGATCTGGACGTGTGTCCATCGGAGACAGTAAATTTGTAAGACTGGATGTCATGAACCGCTATATATATTATGACTTTTGAACACTATTAAGGTAAGTACAGTGTTTGTTCAAGCGTTTGTTCCATTGAGTCTAACTTTTGAAGCTGTTGCTGTATTTGTCTCTGGTGTTGTTCCAGTGTATCTAACTTTTGAAGATTTTGTTCCATTGTGTCTAACTTTTGCTGTGTTTGTCTCTGATTTTGTTTCATTTGTTGCATTAATTGCAATAATAATGTATTTGTGTCTGGAATCTGTTTCTCTACGCTTTTTGGCAGTGCATTTTCACCGGCAACATTCACATTTTGACAAGCAGAAAATGTGTCTTGACTCATTTGAGAAAACGGTGAGGACCCAAAACCTGAATCTGCAGTATTTGCAAGATTTTGTCCTGTTATTTCGGATTCCTGAGGCGAGCTGTTGCCGACCGATCGATCGATAATGCTTCCCTGTTCACTAACTGTTTCACTGTCTAAACCATTATTTGTCACCCGCTCCATTTCACTATGCACAGTTACCAAATTACTGTGTTGAACATTAGTTAATTCATTGCATGGTGGCGCTAACACACTGCTTTCGTCTTTACTGTCATTTCTCAGTTTACTTTGGAGCCTAGTATTACGTTTTTCATACGCCATAATTGTCACAATATTTCACACGATAACACAGAAATGCACAATTTGAAGAGAAAAATAAGAAAACACTTCAACATAGCACTGAAAATAATATCTAGTTAATAGCAAGCGCAGCTGCGAAATACTTGGTGCAAATCTACATGCATGCCACAATTTTTTTACTGTACAACAATGAAAGACTGCAACTACAAAGGAGATTCTCTCTACAATTACGCGCTAGCAATAAACAAAAGCTACACTAATTACACAAACTACAAGAAAAAATCAGAAGATTCCAGTATCCTCGGCTAAGGGTCGACATATGAAACGTCCCCTTAGAAAAATTAATGAATGACTGTGCAGATAAACCTCTTACATTATTTGCTTTTCAAACAGCTGAGCAAAACTGAGCGTACTCGGACATTACTCTCTTTACTTATTCTGATCAACACTAAACTGACACACAATAGTTTTAGCGCAACGCAATCTGACTTTCAATAATCCCTACAAAAGAATGGCCCTGACTAACAATAACCTATACCTTTCATGAATCACTTACCTCACAAAAATCTTCGTTACTCAAACTACTGCAATACAGCGAGCGCCAATACTGCCAGCTAAATAAAAGATTCTAACTACTGAAGTCACTAACTACTGATAGGCATAGTTAGCAAATGAAAGATTTTGATAGAGAACAAACATTATATTTACATTAATAGTGTTCAAAAGTCATAATATATATAGCAGTTTCCTGACATCCAGTCTTACAAATTTACTGTCTCTGATGGACACACGTCCAGATCATCCGCTCTCAAAACTACACCATTTCTCTCCCCACATCCACCACCGCTGGCGGCTCACCTCCAACTGCGCAACGTTACGCGCTGTTAACATCCAACTGCCCAACACTACAAAGCGAATAATAAATAATGCTAACCAGCCACAGACTGCACACAGCACAGCCAGTGATTTTCATACAGAGCGCTACGTGGCGTTACCAATATAAAAACCTAAACAGCGTACTTTCAATGTTGTTTGGATGCGAATTTTAATCTTGCTCTTCCAGAACCGTTCAGTGTGTTAGCTACTGGGCTACACTTCCACGTTTTTAGAGCCGTCAACGACAGTGCAGAGGAATGTGTAGCCCTGGAACGTGCAATTCGTACTCTCTGTATTACCTGGACCTCGAACATTGGGTGTTGCTGACACCCATCACACCGGACGCGTCCTCTTGGTGCCGCTATCTGCACTGACCGCAATGGATACTGCGGTGAGCCTTTCAATTAGCATGCAGATTAAGCGAGACGGTCGGGTCGGAGGGTGCAGGGCAGATACGTCACGTGGCGACCCTAATGTCTCTGGTTAATTAACGGCCGCTGCAGAGATGTGGGCGTAATCAATCTGGAGGGGAATCTCCGGTTGTCGTATCCACGGCAGGCAGGCGCAGGTCCGGTTGGCACAGCCTCGTGTCTCAAAACAGAGAACGCCGTTGTTGAAAACCGCGAGTGATGTCAATTTGTATCTACATGTGAAGCGACATTTATGTCATAATAAACGATATGCAGGTCATATTAAAATTCTTTGAGAATTTCTTCTCAGTCCGACCGCTGGCCGTCAGTGCGATTGAATAATGTCCGTCACGTAATTATGTTCTGGGCTCCGCACGGCGACAAGAAACTCGCATTTACTCTCAGTATGGACATGGGTTTCATCGAAACAACCCATGACGTGCCGTTGTTTCTCTGAAGGAAACGGAAAAAACGGAGCAAACGTTATTACCTGTCGCATATAATCGTGAAGTCAAGAGCTCATGCAACGTCAGTGTAACCCTCGTGGTGCAGTGGTGATTCCGTGATTTTTTCTAATACTCAAAACATAGAGTTTTGCCTATTAAGAGCCATCTGCGCCACTACGTCTGTAGCTACACGACCACTCTTCAGTCCACACTTAAGTGTCTGGCAGACGGTTCGTCGAACAACCTTCAAGCAATTTCTCTGGCGTTCCACTCTCCAACAGTGCGCAGGGAAATGAACGCACGAATCTTTCCGTCCGAGCTCTGGTTTCTCTTATTTTAGTATGATGATCTGTTCTCCCTATGCATTCGGGGGAGAAAGTTTGAATTTTGTGAAAAGATCTCGCAGTAACAGAGAATTCTTTTGTTTCAATGATTGCCACCTCTACTCCTCTCCCCCATTTCGCGATAATACAAACCGATCTGACATGCTTACAACTTATTCGATATCCACCGTCAATATTATCTGATAAAGATCCCATATAGCGCAGCAATACCTCCATCAGAGGACCAACAAGCGTAGTGCAGGCAGTCTCTTTAGTAGTCCTGGCCTATCTTCTATTGTAAGTGCGCTGCCAGTAAAACGCACTCTTTGATTCGCTTCACCCATAACAACATCCATGTCATCGATCCGGTTTACAATGTTATTATTTTTAGTTCCGAGGTATTTAGTTGAACAATCTTTAGATTTGTGTGATTTATGATATAGCCGAAATTTTACGGATTCCTTTTAATACTCATGTTTATGAGCTCACTCGTTTCATTATTTTGGGTCAATTAGCACATTTTACACCATACAGATATTTTGCCTAAATAAGTTTGCAGTAGGTTTCATCCTTCTGACAGCTTTACTAGACGATAAATAACAGTTTAAAATTTTATTTTTATGGGTGTTTACACCCTCAACGTGCTTTGAAAACGAAAACCTGGTCCATGTAGGCTGTATTATTTTTTATTATCTATGTGATTGGCCGGTTTCGACCTTTGGTCATTTTCAAGCACGTGTCTTAAGCTTCCAGTAAAATGAAAATGGAAGCTTAATATATGTGCTTGAAAATGACTAAAGGTCAAAATTTTCCAGTCGTATGTATAATAAAAAAAACAATACAGGCTACCTGGACCATGTTTTCATTCTCAAGATAAATGACAGCATCATCTGCAAACGATCTAAGAAGGCTGCACAGATTGGCTCTTAAATCGTTTATATAGATTAGGAACAGCAGAGGGCCTATAACACTTCCTTGGGAAACGCCAGATATTATTTCTGGTTTTCTCGATGACTCTCCCTGAACTACTACCAAGTGGAACCTTTCGGAAAGTAAATCAGGAATTCAGTCGCACAAACGAGACGATACTCCCTAGACACGCAATTTCATGAAAAGTCGCTGGTAATGAACGGTGTCAAAAGTCTTCTAGAAATCTAGAAATGTAAATCAGTTTGATATCCCCTGTCCATAGCACCCATTACTTCACGAGAATAAAGAGCTAGTGCTGCATAAGAACAATGTTTTCTAAATATGTGCTGACTACGTGTCAATATGTAGTTTTCTTCGATATAATTCGTGACGTTTGAATACTGTATACGTTCCAAAGTCCTAATGCAAATCGACGTTTAGTGAAACGTGTCTGTAATTCATCGGATTACTGCTGTTTCCCTTCTTGAATGTTCGTGTGTCCTGTGCAACTTGCCAGTCTTTCGGTACGAATCTTTCTTCGAGAGAGCGGTTGTATATGATTGCTAAATATGGAGCTATTGTATCAAGAGCCGGCCGGAGTGGCCATGCGGTTCTAGGCGCTACAGACTGAAGCCGAGCGACCGCTACGGTCGCAGGTTCGAATCCTGCCTCGGGCATGGATGTGTGTGATGTCCTTAGGTTAGTTTGGTTTAATTAGTTTTAAGTTCTAGGCGACTGATGACCTCAGAAGTCAAATCGCATAGTGCTCAGAGCCATCTGAACCATTTTTATTGTATCAACAAACTCTGAAAGGTTGTAGTTTCATTTTATTAAAATATTTATTGACAACAGTAACAGGTTTCGGTCAATACGTAACCACCTACAGACAATATACAGAATTATGTCAGTCAGTGGCAGTGAACGGAGCCTTTACGGCAGAGGGAAAAGGAGGGGTAATGGCATAATTTCTAATCAGCAGTCTTTGCACCAATGTCCTGAATTCACTTCCAAACCTCTCCGCAGTGTGTCATGAAGTTAGGGTAATGAGCCACCGTTGACGGTGGTCTGTCCTTCGGATGATGGGGACGTTAAATTCGGCAGCTTCCTCGGTGCTCTTCCAGAGGAGTGGTCTATTGCTGGCACCGAGTTTCATTCTCTCCCTTGTCTCATTATCTCCAACGCGAGCAGGTCATGTACGTAGATAAGGTGCTTGCGGGCGCGGGGGACAGGAAAAACCTTTCCACTCAAGCAGTTCAACCTGCCCTTTGGAGGCTCTCAGCCATTCGTGCCATTTTGTCTAAATCAGTTTGCAGTTGGTTGCGATCTTCTGACAACTTTACTAGATAGTAAATAATAATTTAAAATTTTATTATTGTGGGGTTGTCTACAGCCTCAACGTGTTAGAGAACGAAAACGCGGACAAGGTAGGCTGTATTATTATTTTTTATTTTGTATGCGATTGGCCAGTTTCGAACTTTTGTCGTTTTCAAGCACGTGTCTTAAGCTTCTGGTGATAAATTATAATGTAAAATGAAGATAGAAGCTTAAAATATGTGCTTGAAAATCACCTAGGTCGAAATTGGCCTATCACCTAGATAATCAAAAACAACACAGCCTACCTGGACTATGTTTTCATCCTCAAAATAAATGACAGCATCATCTGCATATAATCTATGGAGGCTGCACAGATAGTTCTCTAAATCGTTTACATAGATTAGGAGCAACATAGGGCCTAGAACTTTACTTAATTAGCTAAGGAAAAAATTCCGATCTACCTTTATCACCTTCTCAAAGGCATTGAACCCGCTGTAAGTGATAAACATGGGGTCCGTTCATATGTAATGCCCTTTATGTTCCTGTATGTGGAACAACAAAAATGTAGAAGTTTCCTATGTGCTTCTTGAAGAACTACGTTCTACCTAAGGAATAATGTCTTCTACATCATCCATACTCTGACCGCTTCCACGTTCGTATGAGATATGACTACTGTACCCGTCTCATGCAGTTTAGTGAAAATACCACACTCTTGAATCTGGTTCTCTGTTGTATTCTCTTCAAGCAACAGCGCTTCTATTGAAAAACCCATATACCTATACCTGTACAGTGATCCTTGCAAATACAAAAGTTCCGTCGCAATCACTCGTCAGAACGAGTGCGTTTGCAGTTCCCTTCTCCGTGTTACCACAGATGGCACATACGTGTCTCGATTTGTACTGGAGTAGAAGCACATGTAAAGCGTCCAATTGTGTATTTCTATATCAAAGCAAAAAGTAGAATATCAAAAAAATATTCAACAGACTGGCGTCTCGGCCGGCCTGAGTAGCCGAGCGGTTCTAGGCGCTTCAGTCTGGAACCGCGCGACCGCTGCGGTCGCAGGTTCGAATCCTGCCTCGGGCATGGATGTGTGTCATGTCCTTAGTTTAGTTAGGTTTAAGTAGTTCTAAGTTCTAGGGGACTGATGACCTCAGATGTTAAGTCCCACAGTGCTCAGAGCCATTTGAACCTTTTTTTGAACTGGCGTCTTGAAGTGAAATTGTCATCCCAGCACAGAGCTATCACATCTTGAATACGCTGCTTTTCCTGTGAGGCTTCAACGGAACCGCAAACGAAGTGGCAAAGGCTCTCTCTCACTGAAGTAATAAGTTCTGAAACTTATAGGAAAACCAAATATTTTTTACTAACCACTTCCCCATGGCTACCCTCGTGTACATGCTTGACACATGTACCACACAAATATCTTCCTTCCCCGTCTCTGTGTCCATCAATTCCACCTCGTTTCTCAGTCCACCTCATCCTACCACCTCAGTCCACCTCATCCTACCACCTCTGTTCATCAACTACTTCCCATTCTGTCTCCTTCTTCATCCCCTCCTTCACACTGTCTCCACCCATATCCTCCATCACCTGTCCCTGACCACATTTTCCTGTCTCTTCCATGTGTCCACATTCTCCACCTCATTTCTCCGCCATTTCCTCCTCCACTCCTTCCATTTACACCTTCCCATCACCCCTCTTCCCTTTCCACCTGCCACCTGAATCTACTCCTTCTCCCTCTCTTTGACCATCTCCAGACTCTCCGTCAATCCTCTGCTATCTCTCTATCCACATCATCCTCCCCTCCTCTCCCTATCAATCCCATCATCCGCCTCTCTGTCCACATCACACTCCCTTCACTCCCTACAAACCTCCTCCTGCCCCTTCTCCCTGTCCATTCTACCTATACCCATCTCAATCCTGACCAACACATGTACTTCTGAATGTAAAACACTTGCAAAACAGGTCAATAAAGCAGGTCGCTACTACTTCCACAACACATATGTTATGCAGGGTACCCTATGTGTTGGGGGCTATAAAATAGTTTTTTGTCCTTGACATGTACACTTCTCTGCAATGCAGGTCAATTAAGTAGGCCGATACTACTAAAACACAACACACTTGTCACGCATTGCAGCTTGCAAAGTAGTCAGTAAGGAAGGATAGTACCATTCCCAAACAACTAACCTGTTATGCAGGGACCCCTATATGGCAGGGGCTGGAAAAAAACACTCTTTCACCTGTATATCTTTTGGAAATGTGCCTGTATATCAGCTTCTTTTGGAACTAAGAGACTATAAACAGCACAGTGCTGACACTCACAAGGTCTGCTGTTTCTGTGCCAAATTTGGTTGAAATCGGTTCAGGGATTTGAGATACGACACATACACATGTACATACATACACTCTGCTTTATGTATGTGGCAGAAGATTGTTCAAATTGCTTCAGACAAAATAGAAAACTGGTCGATGATGTGTTGTGGCAATGTGTATACCTAAAAGAATCACAAGTTACTAATCATTTTCATTATTCAAAAACATAATAACTAACATTGTTAACGTTTCACAAATCAAAATATACTTTCCTTAACTCACTTATGCTATACATTTTTCACAGGTTTGAGACATGCATTCAAATCCCTCCAACCTAATAGTTCAGCACCTCTTTACACATCTGTCCAGTTCTAACGACTTCACTAGCCAGTCATTTAGCACAGAGCTGAAGACAGACAAGGTGAGTCACTCTTTCAGTTTACTCAAATGTTTTCTAAAAGCAGATAATAAAGCAATGTTTTGTCTATATGCTGATAGTTTAGTAGTACGAGATCTGCCCTACTATTATAAACCAAATCTAAACATTTTATTAATAACTAATAAGCTTTGACTCACTGATCTGAAGAAAATCACACCATCTTTTACTACACCAGCCAGTCAGATCACAAGACGATTTAGTTGGTGCAGTTTCCCAGAACAGGTGCAACTGTAATACTATCTGATATTCGTACCTCACTACACTTCATAATGTCATGCCACAGTTACTGGATATTTGCTTAAATAACATGTGAAAGGTGCAAATGAAACTCTTCGCTCCAAGATCCAGAAGTATTGCATCAGTTCTAGGCGCTTCAGTCTGGAACCGCGTGATTGCTACGGTCGCAGGTTCGAATCCTGCCTCGGGCATGGATGTGTGTGATTGTCCTTAGGTTAGTTAGGTTTAAGTAGTTCTAAGTTCTAGGGGACTGATGACCTCAGATGTTAAGTTCCATAGTGCTCAGAACCATTTTTTGTTACATCAGTATTCGTAAACAAGAGTGGCATGCTTAAACAATACAGTTGAACTGGCCAAAAATTCACAATCACAGTTGAAGCTGAGCATCACAACTTGAACTTCAAAATAAAAAGGACAATCAATAAATAAACCCATAGCAACTGAAATACAAGGTGAGAAAGTCAAATGGGAACATTTACAAAATTCGGACAAATTGGAGGTTTAAACACAGTTGATTTTTTGGTGAATCTAGTGTACACGAGTGAAAATTAATAGATTACCTTGAAAGTTATCAGTTGTTGAATATGGTATCATTCAGATGGCGTCCTTGGTTCCGCACACATTGCTGGAGTTTGAAAGTGTATCTGCCTGTCACTGCGTAGCATTTTCTACGAAATCTTTCTCATTTATTGGCGAATTCACCCCTTCAGATTATGTCTTGTTCTTGTACAATTTTCCTGGAAAACTTTAGAATTGAGGTAACCCCAAAGGAAGAAGTCTGATGAACGGGGAGGCCACGGAATATCACCATTTCTGCTAACGAGACCAACAAGAAATGCAAATGTAAGCAAATCCACTTATAGGTAGCAGTGTGGTTTTTTGCACGATTCTTCTGTATGAGTGCTTCATCTGGATTGGAAGACGACACGAGAGTCTGTGGGGGGCATTTTACTCTCAACGGAAAATGCATCGAATTCCGACAAAGTTATTTGCCTTTATAGTAAACGCACGTTGTGTACTTGACTAACACTCCGCTGCTACTAAAATTTCCACCTCTCTGCATATCCAAGGTCAAGTCACCCACCCCTATAACTCTCTACCAGGGCAGTCAAACAGTCCTCAGATCTTTCCGTTTGGCTGTCTCACCCCATGCCAACGTGGGAAATGAAAACTTATCTCTGTAACAAACTAAAAAACAAACAAGAAAAACATGTTATACGGAATGTTTTTCGAGTTAGTCTCCACCATCACCTCCTGTAAAGAGTTTACTATTCTTCATTGAACATCCTACATAGTAATTAATTTAATATCATTTAATATAATTCAACTGACAAAGAAAATTGCGTCACAACTAGAGGCTCAGATAGCCTAATGTCTAACTCTGTTGTTCCTAGGAAGTAGGAGACCTAAGAGTTCTGCTTTCGCACGATTTTCTGTTGTCTCTACATATTCATTACAATGACGCTTTCAGCATATCTGAATGGTTTGCACTGATGTGGTTCCATGTCATTGAGTCTTCAATGATTTCATCTATGCCGATCTATTCATTATAGTGCATTAGTGCCTTTTTCAGAAACATTAGTTCCTTATTTCAAGATACTCATTTTAGACCCTTTATCATGTATAAAATTTTGTCCCTAAAGTTTGGAACACACTATTTAAGACAAGGTGTATTGCGAAACGACCATTTTCAAATTACTTACACACTTTTTAATGACGTCTCAAAGTTTCACGAATTTCTCCAAAGCGATAATGGACCATACTACTGAACAAGCATCTCTTCTTCTGCATACAGTAACAGCCTAAGAGGAACAGATGGAAACCGTGAGCCTAAAAGACTTTTTTTTATCACAATCAGCAGGCTCCATTTCTAACTGGCTGTGCAAGAAGGAGCAGCGACTTTATCAGGAAAGTGCAGCCCACACAATTCACCGGCCATCTTATCGGTCCAGCCATTAATCACCGTCGTCCAAGCACAACCCAGCCTCCCTCAAAGGCTAACAGCGCTTCCTACAGGTAATCAATCCCACTAGCCCCTAGCTTCCTCGCAACCACGGTCCCTTTCCTCAGCCAACTAAACATCACAGGTGTGTCGTATCACATCCTCCCCCCCCCCCCCTACTTCCAGTGATTAACTTCACAAATAGTGTGGTATAGGTGTCTACCAGTGTCAGCACGTCCGTCTTTATATCGAATTTTGCCTCTACCCTAAATAAGTCGTGTGAAGTACACGGCTTCTTTAAACAAATTAGCATTGTGAAGAAACTCTGGTAGGTTGTAGTAGTGAAGACCTTTGAATTATTATTACTTTTAGATTTGTTCGTGTGTGCTGCCAGACACATTACTAAGTCGATATCTCGGAAAATGTATTAACACTCAGGAAACAAGTACACTTCATAGCCGGTAATTTTTAATGTTGACAATTTCTGTTAGGCCTCTCTACTAGTACTCGATTCTGTGTAAGAAGGACGTATGCTGCTCTATGTAGCACTAGAAAGCTAAAATGTAATAATTTCCTTGGAAATGAGTAATAGGAACCAATCGCTATAACTTGTTCCCCAGTAGCTAAATGATTTCAGTTTCAAACAAACACAGTATGTTTGGGTACATTATCAGTGTGATCTTATTCTATCATCACTGTATCTGAACTGTAATTGTGTTTTACTTGGTGC
Source organism: Schistocerca americana (assembly GCF_021461395.2). Classification (NCBI taxonomy): domain Eukaryota; kingdom Metazoa; phylum Arthropoda; class Insecta; order Orthoptera; family Acrididae; genus Schistocerca; species Schistocerca americana. The sequence continues at coordinate 348,084,009 of NC_060120.1, forward strand.
CTTGGGATGTGTATTTATCCGATAAACTGGACCTAATGTTGTTGTTTGAAGGTATGAAGTATTTTACTTAATCATTAAGATTTAATATTTTCCCAATTCCGTTTTTGTTACAACTAAAACAACTTATACGTCATTCTTAAATGGCTATATATGGACCTACAAATATCTGAAGATTGCAGAACGTATTTAAGTTTGAATCTCTAGTTCTAAGGTTCACATAATATGAGTTATTACAATTTGTCTTGGGTGAACAACCACTATGAGCAGCTTAATATTTTAAAAAAATGGTTTACTAGTATAACAGTTATAAATGGGACGCCACAATTCGCATCTGTCTGCTTACAATAATGTTCTGTCGATCTAGGTGTCTGTTGCCATTAAACAGTACTAAATCACAAAAAAAGAATAACTGTCCCAGCTTCACGAAAAACTTAAAATAACTATTTAAATAGAAATCAGTTTTTAAAATACCGCGTTTCTAGAACGAACTAGAAAGAATAAGGTCGTCTCTCCTAGCCCTGTACAAACCCCTAAAACCATACAGACAGTAATGAAAATTTGTGATTTTTAGCTTTTAATTGCTATGAAAATAGTTCTAGCATTTAAAACCAAAAAAGTGAGGCACAGGCAGTGTATAATTGTTACATGAATACTTCACTTACTTACCATTATGTATTGCGGACGTTCCACGTTTTGCGTTCCAAATCTTGCGATTGCTCTTATTTCCATCGTTACTAAAATGGTTCAAATGGCTCTGAGCACTACGGGACTTAACTTCTGAGGTCATCAGTCCCCCAGAATTTAGAACTACCTAAACCTAACTAAGCACATCACACACATCCATGCCCGAGGTAGGATTCGAACCTGCGACCGTAGCAAGTCACGCGGCTCCAGAGTGTAGCGCCTAGAACCACTCGGCCACTCCGGCCGGCCGTTATTAAAATTTCGGTATTTGTATAGACATGTGAGAAATTCTTATATGCTTCTTAGTCCATTTTAAAAATAGATTATTTAAATCACTATTTTCCGCTTTTTAGTCCTGTGTGTGCGAAATTTATCAGTCGACGTTTAACATTTTGATTAGATTACAAAAGAGACAACTACTAAGTGATAAATTTCCAGTTTATCTTCACCTGAGGCAAACAATACATCGCCTTCTCCTACGTACATCTCGGAAAAGGACGGTGAAGGTAAAAATTGGTTGGAGCTGATATACGTAGACTTACCAGCAATCGCTCTCCCCGCGAACCATTCGCGATTGCAACAGGAAAAGAGGGAAGGGACTTCGGTACATAATGTACCCTCTGCTGTACGTCAGACAAGAAAGCGAGCTATATCCGACTCCGTGTCTTGTTGAAAGTTTCAAGTCTCGTGCTCATTAGGACGTCAGTTTTAGATTAATTGTAAAATTAGTGTTAAGAAAAAGCTGCACTTGATTAAAGATTTATAACCACACTATCATACGTATTCGCTCAATAAAACGAATGGTCACTGAATTGAACATCTCAATATATTATGCAAATAATACATGTACTCCACCTTTTTATATTAAAATCTTAACGGTCTTCGAAAAATAAAAAAAAAATATATGCAGTAGCTCTGGCACAAATAGAAGGGGCATCTAGTATCAAAACTTCCCAAGTCATTGATGGTACATTTTTCAAGCTGAATGGAAACCTCTAGAGAAAGGTTGGGGGGTTGGGCTGTTTGGAGGAAGAGACCAAACAGCGAGGTCATCGGTCTCATTGGATTAGGGAAGGATGGGGAAGGAAGTCGGCCGTGCCCTTTCAAAGGAACCATCCTGGCATTTGCCTGGAGCGATTTAGGGAAATCACGGAAACCCTAAATCAGGATGGGCGGACGCAGCATTGAACCGTCGTCCTCCCGAATGCGAGTCCAGTGTGCTAACGATTGCGCCACCTCGCTCGGTACAACCTCTAGAGACAAAACATTGATGGTCGTAAACGTATTTCTTTCGTTGTTACACCTCAATTGTTTAATATTAATGTGCTACTGTTTTGTATAACCTGATTCATAATAAGGGATTGCTCTGCTAATTTAAGATTGACTTAGCTACTTTCGTTGAAAATTTGTAATACAGGTCTTTCTTATAAAATTTACTCTTTTTAAATTACAGAATATTGTGAAAAAAGTAATTAAATGAAAATAAAGCGATATTGTAACTATTTTTCTTTAGAGCAGTAAAAAAGCATTTCAACATAAATCGGATAACAACATATCAAGATCAACAACAGGAAACAGTGGAGGATACAAAATAGGTTCCGCCTCACTAAAAATTTGTGGTTCACTCAGATCTTGAACACAATAAAAAGAAAATATCACCAAATAACCTAGTATGCTGATATAATCACTCTTATAACAGACACTGTTCAATCATACTAATACTGTTGTTTTAAGTCTACAATTTGCTCTTATTTAGAATAATGAGACTGTATTGTAACTCACTATCAATGCAAGTTGTTTGACTAGCTAATACTATTGTTTTCTAGAACTGCAATGACTGAAGGTCTTCCCATATTGGGCCTAAGTGTTTCTGCAGGAGATTTTTATTGTCTTTTGATTTAGAGACAAGAAGAGTAATGCCTTTGATCACTGTGTGAGATCATTTGGGCCAGTCATTTTCCACTTTTGCACAGACTGTTACCTCCCAATATCATTATTGTAAAATCCGTCACGTTTTACGTGGACAGAATTTTGTGCCCTCTTTGTTTTATTCACAACAATTCTTTCGATTTTAGTTACTAGAAAGTGCCGTTGAGAAGAGGTATTAATACATCAGCAGCCTGTGATTTCCAATAATTCAACTCAAAAACCAACACGAATATGAAGAACAGGACCGTAGATAACATCCGTTCACATTTATTAGGATCTGTGGGGATGGCATGCCTCCTAACTTCTTTTTCAGTTCTCCCAAATGCATGATGTGGAGGTAGAAATGGATGGAATATTGTTGGGAAAATTACCTGCACTTCTGTGATCAAGTCAGAAGCATTAATCAGGAATCAATATTTGAGACCCTTCCTACAACAGTGCTGTTCTGTTGTAAAATAAAATAAAATAGGTATTATGCTTATCGCTCTCTCTTTCTGTATTCTGCTTTCCTTATTCTCTTTCTCGCACTTGATCTGTAGTTCCGTCCATTGATGTTTCCATTACACAGCACAAGATATGACAGTTTTTCGCTTCACCACAGGAAACTGGATTGCCTTCTCGCCAGTAACGGTGAGAAGCCCTCGGATACGGAAATGAGACCGAAAGACTGCCGTTGTCAACGTAAAAATGAAATTTCATGATTTCAGAAAACATACCTTATGAGGAATTATTTTACCTACTGATATGGCCTGATCTACAATCTCAAGATTCCAGAGAAAAATGCTGTGACATTAAGATTGTTGCTCGTTCCTTGACATGACCGGTTATGAACTCGTTGGCCTGCAAGACTTGGCCCATGCTGTTACACTACGAAGAACTGAGTGCTCTATAGCACGAAGACATGATCGATTCTGAAGCACCTGACTTTCTTCTACTCTAAACTGATAATTTTAACTCATTTTCGTAAATTTGTGACCTGACCGGTTTTGGTATGTCGGTCAATCCAGAACGGATATAAAACAATGACTAGCTCATCTCATTGTTTTCTTATTTCTGCGAAGTACCGGCTTATTTTGGGCTCCAAGCTTTTTCATCCATTATTCCACTAACATCAGTCTAACCCGTAATGCACCTTTATATGTGATGATGAAACAATATTTTGTCTCAAATTATTGATCAACGAGACCTTCCCCACTTGTCACCCTTCTCATATCACTCGCTAACAATATTAATTTGATATGTTACTTCCTTTTTATATTTGAAATTAATATTTTAGCTGCGAATAAAAAAATATAACTACACTGTTACAAACGAAACTCGTATAGAGGGAAGAATAAACTTTCAACTTTCATATACGTGCCAGCTTAGAACTGTGATTCCATTACTTTGTATTTACTGGTTCCTACTGTCCTGCGATATTTTAGAAAGGACACCTATTATGGTGGACAGTTATTAAACTTATTTATTCACTATGACTGCGATTCCGACTTACAATTCTATTTTCGCTTGATAATTCACTATGAAGTGCGTCAATGCATAGCTCATTTTAAGATACCTTCGTGTCATTCATATTTAGGTATGCCATGAGTGTAATAAGACAAGGTCTTCGTCATTTACATAAAAGTTCGTAGCAGACGTAAATGCTGCTAACTGCTAAGTATCTTACGTAAATCACGAAGACTCCTGTAATATTATACTATGGAATATTTAAACATAGACGGCACTTAGGACAGTGTCCTCTGAAAGGAGCGATTAACGAATGCATTTTATAGTGAACAATCACTGCCACGTTAATGTGAACACCTGTCGAAAGCCTTAATAACTACCTTTTGCGGCGCTAGACGTGCAGAAAAAGAATCTGTGAGTACCGATATGGATAGGGAGCCATATCAATTCTAGTTCCGTAGCCAGCTAAGCAGGGTTTCTCAGTTGATGATCCATGGCGCTTAGGTTTAAGTCCGACAAGTCTGGTAGCCAGGGGAAGTACGGAAAATTGACCAAATAAGGCACAAGGCATAGACAACATTCCAACGAAACTTATTAAATCATTGAGGGAAGTGCGACAAAACATTTTTTCACGCTGTTGTGTCGAATGTACGGGTCTGGCGACATACCATCAGACATTCGAAAGAATATCATCCACAGAGTCTGAAGACAGCAAGGGCGGACTAGTGCGATAATTATCAAACAGTCAGCTTAACAGCTCATGCATCCCAGTTGCTGACAAGAATAATACACAGAAAAATTAATATGAAAATTGAGCTGTTAGATGAGGGCCAGTTTGGCTTTAGGAAAGGCAAAGGCACTAGCGAGGCAGTTTTGACGTTGCAGTTGATGCTGGAAGTAACACACAAAAAAATCAAGGCACGTTCAGAGGATTCGTCAAACTCGAAAAAGCGTTCGACAACGTAAAACGATGCAAAGTGTTCGAAATCTACATCTGCATCTACACCATACTCCGCAAGCCACCTGACGGTGTGTGGCGGAGGGTACCTCGAGTACCTCTATCGGTTCTCCCTTCTATTCTAGCCTCGTATTGTTCGTGGAGAGAAACATGCCTCTCTAATTTTATCCTCATGGTCTCTTCGCGAGATATACGTACGAGGGAGCAATATACTGCTTGACTCCTCGGTGAAGGTATGTTCTCGCAACTTTAACAAAAGCCCGTACCGAGCTACTGAGCGTCTCTCTTGCAGAGTCTTCCATTGGAGTTTATCATCTCCGTAACGCTTTCGCTATTACTAAATGATCCTGTAACGAAGCGCGCTGCTCTCCCTTGGATCTTCTCTATCTCTTCTATCAACCTTATGCGGTACGGATTGCCGGCCGCGGTGGTCGTGCGGTTCTAGGCGCTCCAGTCCGGAGCCGCGCTGCTGCTACGGTCGCAGGTTCGAATCCTGCCTCGGGCATGGGTGTGTGTGATGTCCTTAGGTTCTAAGTTCTAGGGGACTGATGACCACAGCAGTTGAGTCCCATAGTGCTCAGAGTCATTTGAACCATTCGGTACGGATCCCACACCGGTGAGCAGTATTCAAGCAGTGGGCGAACAAGTGTACTGTAACCTGCTTCCTTTGTTTTCGGACTGCATTTGCTTAGGATTTTTCCAATGAATCTGTTTGGCATCTGCTTTACCGACGATTAATTTTATATGGTCATTCCATTTTAAATCACTCCTAATGCCTACTCACAGATAATTTATGGAAGTAACTGCTTCCAGTTGCTGACCTGCTATATTGTAGCTAAGTGATAAAGGAACTCACTTTATACGTATTCGCAGCACCTTACACTTGTCTACATTGAGATTCAATTGCCAATCCCTGCAACATGCGTCAATTCGTTGCAGATTCTCCTGCATTTCAGTACAATTTCGCATTGTTGCAACTTCTCGATACACTAGAGCATCATCCGCAAAAGCCTCAATGAACTTCCGATGTTATCCACAAGGTCATTTATGTATATATTGTGAATAGCAACGGTCCTACGACACTCCCCTGCGGCACATCTGAAATCACTCTTGCTTCAGAAGACTTCTCTCCATTGAGAATGACATGCTGCGTTCTGTTATCTAGGAACTCTTCAATCCAATCACACAATTGGTCTGGTAGTCCATATACTCTTACTCTATTCATTAAACGACTGTGGGGAACTGTATCAAACGCCTTTCGGAAGTCAAGAAACACGGCATCTACCTGGGAACCCGCGTCTATGGCCCTCTGTGTCTTGTGTACGAATAGCGCAAGCTGGGTTTCACACGATCGTCTTTATCGAAACCCATGCTGATTCACACAGAGTATATTTCTAGTCTCCAGAAAAGTCATTAATATAATACATGTTCCAAAATTCTACAACTGATCGACGTTAGAGATATAGGTCTATAGTTCTGCTCATCTGTTCGACGTCCCTTCTTGAAAACGGGGATGACCTGTGCCCCTTTCCAATCCTTTGGAGCGCTACGCTCTTCTAGAGACCTACGGTACACCGCTGCAAGAAGGGGGGCAATTTCCTTCTCGTATTCTGTATAAAATCGAACTGGTATCCCAACAGGTCCAGCGGCCTTTCCTCTTTTGAGCGATTTTAATTGTTTTTCTACCCCTCTGTCATCTATTTCGATATCTACCATTTTGTCATCTGTGCGACCATCTAGAGAAGGAACTACAGTGCAGTCTTCGTCTGTGAAACAGCTTTGTAAAAAGACATTTAGTATTTCTGCCTTGAGTCTGTCATCCTCTGTTTCAGTATCATTTTGGTCACAGAGTGTCTGGACATTTTGTTTTGATCCACCTAACGCTTTGACATAAGACCAAAATTTCTTAGGATTTCCTGCCAAGCCCGTACATTGAATTTTACTTTCGAATTCGTTGAACGCCTCTCGCATAGCCCTCCTCACACTACATTTCGCTTCGTGTAATTTTTGTTTGTCTGCAAGGCTTTGGCTATGTTTGTTTGCTGTGAAGTTCCCTTTGCTTCCGTAGCAGTTTTCTAAATTGGTTGTTGTACCACGGTGGCTCTTTTCCATCTCTTACGATCTTGCTTGGTACATACTCATTTAATGCATATTGTACGATGGTTTTTAACTTTGTCCACTGATCCTCAACACTAACTGTATTTGAAATAAAACTTTTGTGTTGAGCTGTCAAGTACTCTGTAATCTGCTTTTTGCCACTTTTGCTAAACAGAAAAATCTTCCAACCTTTTTTAATATTTCTATTTACGAGCCGAAATCACCGAGGCTGTAACCGCTTTATGATTGCTGATTCTCTGAGGAAAATTGGCGTAAGCTATAGTGAAAGATGGGTAATATACAATAAGCACAAGAACCAAGAGGGAACAACAAGAGACTAAGAACGAAGTGCTCAGATTGAAAAGAGTGTAAGACAGGGTTGTATTCTTTCGTCCCTACTTCAACTTGTACATCGAACAGGCAACTACGGAAATAAAACTTCAAGAGTGGGATTAAAATTGAAGGAGACAGTGTATCAATGATAAGATTCGCTGATGTCATTGCTATTGTCAGTAAAGTGAAAAAGAATTTTAGGGTCTGCTGAATGGAATAAAAGGTCCAGTGAGAGTAAATAATGAGAAATAGCAGAAATAGTAACAGCGAGAAACTTAACGTCAAGGTTGGTGATCACGAATTAGGTGAAGCTAAGGGACTCTGCTACCTATGCAGCACAATAATCCATGATGGACGGAGGATGACATAATAAGCAGACTATCACTGGCAAAAAGACCATTCTTGGCCAAGACAGTTCTACTGGTATCAAACACAGGTCTTAATTTGAGGAAGAAATTTCTGAGAATGTACGTTTGGAGCACAGCGAAACATAAACTGTGGAAAACAGTAACAGAAAAATGGTTCAAATGGCTCTGAGCACTATGGAACTTAACATCTGAGGTCGTCAGTCCCCTAGAACTTAGAACTACTTAAACCTAACTTACCTAAGGACATCACACACATCCATGCCCGAGGCAGGATTCGAACCTGCTACAGCAGCAGTCACGCGGTTCCGGACTGAAGCGCCTAGAACCGCTGGGCCACAGCGGCCGGCCGTAACTGAAGAGAAACGAAGCATACTATGGGCGAAAATTGAAATTAAGGTGGACTGGTACGGTAAGGAATGAGGAGGTTCTCTGAGGAATCGATGAGGAAAGAGGTATATGGTAAACACTCAAAAGAAGAAGGAACAAAATGGTAGGACATCTGAGTCATGTTGACTCGTTTTCCGAGTTGTTACATCGTTGCTTACTGGCGCGATCTGTTTTCCTCTCACGCCACGGGATGGCGCTTCGACCTTCTTGTAGTTGGCTCCTTGGTTAGAGAAGGCTGGAAGCAGGTTGGAGGCAGGTTGTTAACAGACGGTGGGGAATGACAGAGAGGAATGGGGGACGAACGGTGAGCGTGCGATTACGGGGCTTGATCGTCGGTCGTTCGTCAAAGTAGGTGGCTATTTGTACGAGGCCTTGTTTATGTGGAATGTTGGGCTCTACGTTGTGGCACCCGATTGACTATCTGGACTTGCGAGCGACCTCCTGATGATGTAGCAGCCGTGATAACGTTGATTTTCCATTGTAACCGCCCGTCCTAGCTTATTTTTGGGTAAGCTACTTCTGTTTGTGGTTTTTGCCACTTGTGCTCCAGTGCTGGACTTGTACCCGTTAGGCTGGATCCCTGCTGTTCTCCGTCAATCCACACTCAAGCTACTAAATTCGCACTCCCCACTCTCTGTGTGAAATCCCGTTGCACACGATATACACTCCTGGAAATTGAAATAAGAACACCGTTAATTCATTGTCCCAGGAAGGGGAAACTTTATTGACACATTCCTGGGGTCAGATACATAACATGATCACGTTGACAGAACCACAGGCACATAGACACAGGCAACAGAGCATGCACAATGTCGGCACTAGTACAGTGTATATCCACCTTTCGCAGCAATGCAGGCTGCCATTCTCCCATGGAGACGATCGTAGAGATGCTGGATGTAGTCCTGTGGAACGGCTTGCCATGCCATTTCCACCTGGCGCCTCAGTTGGACCAGCGTTCGTGCTGGACGTGCAGACCGCGTGAGACGACGCTTCATCCAGTCCCAAACATTCTCAATGGGGGACAGATCCGGAGATCTTGCTGGCCAGGATAGTTGACTTACACCTTCTAGAGTACGTTGGGTGGCACGGGATACATGCGGACGTGCATTGTCCTGTTGGAACAGCAAGTTCCCTTGCCGGTCTAGGAATGGTAGAACGATGGGTTCGATGACGGTTTGGATGTACCGTGCACTATTCAGTGTCCCCTCGACGATCACCAGTGGTGTACTGCCAGTGTAGGAGATCGCTCCCCACACCATGATGCCGGGTGTTGACCCTGTGTGCCTCGGTCGTATGCAGTCCTGATTGTGGCGCTCACCTGCACGGCGCCAAACACGCATACAACCATCATTGGCACCAAGGCAGAAGCGACTCTCATCGCTGAAGACGACACGTCTCCATTCGTCCCTCCATTCACGCCTGTCGCGACACCACTGGAGGCGGGCTGCACGATGTTGGGGCGTGAGCGGAAGACGGCCTAACGGTGTGCGGGACCGTAGCCCAGCTTCATGGAGACGGTTGCGAATGGTCCTCGCCGATACCCCAGGAGCAACAGTGTCCCTAATTTGCTGGGAAGTGGCGGTGCGGTCCCCTACGGCACTGCGTAGGATCCTACGGTCTTGGCGTGCATCCGTGCGTCGCTGCGGTCCGGTCCCAGGTCGACGGGCACGTGCACCTTCCGCCGACCACTGGCGACAACATCGATGTACTGTGGAGACCTCACGCCCCACGTGTTGAGCAATTCGGCGGTACGTCCACCCGGCCTCCCGCATGCCCACTATACGCCCTCGCTCAAAGTCCGTCAACTGCACATACGGTTCACGTCCACGCTGTCGCGGCATGCTACCAGTGTTAAAGACTGCGATGGAGCTCCGTATGCCACGGCAAACTGGCTGACACTGACGGCGGCGGTGCACAAATGCTGCGCAGCTAGCGCCATTCGACGGCCAACACCGCGGTTCCTGGTGTGTCCGCTGTGCCGTGCGTGTGATCATTGCTTGTACAGCCCTCTCGCAGTGTCCGGAGCAAGTATGGTGGGTCTGACACACCGGTGTCAATGTGTTCTTTTTTCCATTTCCAGGAGTGTATTTGAGTGTATTTAAACTGTGTTTTTCTTTTATTGCACTTTGTTCAGCATTTCGGTGATCTTGTTATTACTGCTTGGGTATGAAATTAATTTGGTTGTAGTACGTTCTAGAGCATATATCAGTCACCACTGAGATTGAATATCAACCCTGACCTCTAAGATGACAAGTTTTTGCTTACCCGACTTCTGAATGAATTGCAACATCGGGCAAGGTCGTGATAAGCAAACGCAGCAGCCCCAAGAATACTGGCTCGTTTTCTGTACCCATGTTGGAAGGTCTTGGTGATTTCCAGCACGTTTCTTAAAAGGAAGAATTTATTGTATGTAAATAGATCACTGCTATCATCTGCAACGGGACATTAAGGGGAATTGGCGACAACGAGCGAAAATGTGTACCGGACTGGGATTCAAACGCAGGATCTCCTGCTGGTTAATAGGCACTGGGGGGGGGGGGGGGGGGGCATCCGGGACACAGCGTTAATCGAGCGCCACATGCCCGCAGTCCCTGTACGTTATCGTCCTCTTCGCTACTTACAGATTCCCACAGGAGGTGGGACGTATTTGTGTATTCGCACTGAGCCGGCCGGAGTTGCCGAGCGGTTATAGGCGCTACAGTCTGGAACCGCCAGATCGCTGCGGTCGCAAGTTCGAATCCTGCCTTGGGCATGGATGTGTGTGATGTCCTTAGGTTAGTTAGGTGTAAGTAGTTCTAAGTTCTAGGGGACTGATGACCATAGCAGTTAAATTCCATGGTGCTCAGAGCCATTTGAACCATTTTTGTATTCGCACTGAAGAAAGTGGATCCATTGCCCAGCCAGGCTTATGAATTATCTGAATGGGCGGTGTCTGTTCCTTCAAAAGAACAGACATGGACAGCGGATAGGTGGCGCAAAATGGGAGTGTGGATCGGCCGTGAGGCGTGGCCAGATATTACGCGCAGTGGTGGTAATGCTGTGTCCGGGCTGGCGCAGTGGTTACCACACGTGCCTAGTAAGCAGGAGATCCCGAGTTCGAATCCCGGTGCGGTACACATTTTCGCCCGTCGCCGCCGATTCCTCTTAATGTGCCGCTGCAGCTGATACCAGTCATCCCTTTCAGTTTACGTACAGGTTTTCACTGCTACTGGAATTGCCTGGTGTCTGTTGTATTGTTGTATACTTTATTACTACTGTGATCTCGTGGCATTAGCACTTAATCATTTCTTGTTTTTTTGGGGGGGGGGAGGGGGGGGGTCTTGTTAACAGTTGGTTGTTAATCAAATTATTTCCTGCGTTTGGTCATTACTGTTAAACGGTTAACCGGTTAATCACCCTTGTTTTAATTATGCTGTAATTGTAACACTTAAATTTTGGTCGGTGTCTGAGGCGGGGTTTGTCTTTGGTATTCTTGAGTCGGGCCATGGAGATTTATTTATTTGACTCTCAGTCTTATGTGAATTATATGTCCGTTTGTTTGCCCTCAACTTCCCGAGTTTGTCGTAGCGTTGGAGCCATTGGCTCCAGCGTGTTACCCACTACCCGCCGAGTCACCTGGCGTGTCCAGTCCACGTTGGCTGTGCACGTATGTGCGGCACGGTGTTACGCCTACTGTGTTGCGGTAGCCACTGAGGCGGCGCGGCCTCCTCGCTGACCACGGCATCTCTCTATAAGTTCTTCATCTTACGGCATTCGGAAAAGTTTAAACCAAAGGGTCGACTATCCTAAGCTATCCTACCCAAGCCTTGCCTCCGCCCAACGGGCCTTGTCTTGTATTGTTGCTTCATTTGAAGATCTTTCAATTCTTAATTGTGGATTGTTGCATATTTTAAAATCGTTGTTACTTTCTGTTCCAAAAATTTTAGTGCCCGAATAACGTTCCAAATCTTTGTTGTTATCCTGGTCCCGTAAATTTCAAAAACTGCCAGATGCTGAATTTGTGAAGTTTTGAATATTGTTACCTTTCTGTTTTTAGAGTTTCTAAATTGTTAGCGCAAAAGCGCCCTAAAATTGTTTTAATGGTAATCCTAAACTTGTAAAATTTTTCTAAATAAGGGCCACCTTCGCCACCTTCCTTGTTTGAAGTTCACTACCGAATGAGTGGTTTTCAAATTGTGGTGAAGTTAGATTTGCCTGGTTGAAATCTTGCGGATGCCTAAAGGGCTCTCGAGCTGTATTGTCGTGAAAAAGAAAATAAAGTATTGTAAGTTTGGTTCTTTTGGTTCACCGTCCTGAAATCAATCTGACAGTTACTATTGATTTATATATTATTGAGGTTCTTAAAAATATCTTGGTAAATAAAGCAGTACTGACTATTGTGAAGCAACAAATGACTTTCTGTAAACTCAGCCTGCACCTTCCTCCCGCCCGTTGAGTTGTTATCATATACTTGGACGTCCACTGAGATCTCAACATCTGTTAAAACATCCTGTAATAGCTTCCACGGCACTAGAGGGAGCTGTAGAGGGTGAAAACTGCAGAAGAAGACAGAGACTGGAATACATACAGCAAATAATTGAAGCCGTAGGTTGCAAGTGCTTCACTGAGATGAAAAGGTTGTCACAGTAGAAGAATTCGTGTCGGGCCGCATCAAGCAAGACAGAAGACTGATGACTCAAAAATAAATAAATGGCAGGAAAGTCAAAAATTGAGAGTTAGTGCGTCGTCTTAAAGAGCGCTCTCAAATTAGTCTAGAGCGATATTCATTTAATCGGTGTGTATTAAAGACGAAAAATATGCAACATTCCAGCAGCCACGAACTTACTGCTCTGTTACTTGCCTGTTGTACAGCATGCCTCATCTAATGGTCGTAACATTTAATAGGATGAAACTTCTGTAGCCGGCCAGGGTGGCCGAGCGGTTCTAGGCACTACAGTCTGGAACCGCGCGACCGCTACGGTCTCAGGTTCGAATCCTGCCTCGGGCATGGATGTGTGTTATGTCCTTAGGTTAGTTAGGTTTAAGTAGTTCTAAGTTCTAGGGGACTGATGACATTCGAAGTTAAGTCCCATAGTGCTCAGAGCCATTTGAACCATTTTTGAAACTTCTGTACAGTAATCTCATGGGGGGATGAAACGTCACGACCCATTCTTTTTTATATATGACAGTGTTATTCTCCAATTTTTTATTCTGTGCAGACTTCAGTGCATATAGCTTCACACGCAATGGCCATAAGCGGCTACAATGATCTCACTTTTTAGATATATGACATATTATTCTCTGTTTTTTCCTTTGTTGTATAATTACCGTTGTGTGTATTGTAAGACAAGACCGGACGGAAACGTTTATTTATCCAGACATATAACGTTCGGGCCTTTGCCGCCCACATTCCACACCGCCACCGAAGCTGTTTCACCATGTTTGTGGTAGACAGGAACGTATTACTTGAGTAGACGTCAGGGGAACACAATATCATAACGGTAACTGGCTGAACACATCTGACGGCAGGATTTGTTGCTAAGGCAGCACTATGACTGCGGCATTGACAACACACAAACGTTGCAAAGCCGTGGGTCATTTTGCGAAAAAGGTAGGCCAGACTACGGCCGCAGACAGATTGCTCTGATACAGAGTTATCAACAGGTTGTGGTCACAGCAAGCCCACGCACAGCTACGATAGGAAATGTCAGGCTATGGATCGGAAGATCCCTGTCATTCGTAGGATTGCATCTGTCACTTCTTTCAACTCCGTCAAAGCTTTTTACGTACGATTAAACACCGTAGTTATAAATAGTAACTTAACACCATATTCCTCTACAGGCTGAACAGTAGTAAAACCGACAAATTGCTGGGACGGGTCCCTGACTGGAAATGGAGAAAAGAAGTCCCATGAACAAGTGTCCGGAAACGGACGGTGTGTACGCAACAGCAAGACGTCCTAGAACACAGTACAGAGCGTCATCGCATGCACGTCACAACATATGTTCAAGGCTTCCATGGGATTGCAGGTGGTGTTGAAAGTAGCTGTTCTCATGCAGTATACACGTTGTGGTACTTTGGCTAACACCACGTTAGCGGGCCACTTGCCTGGATCTTGTATGAGGGTTCATCTCAATATCCCGTAGAACCCGGCCCTCCAAATACGGTGTATGCACAGTTCGCGGCTTCCCTGCATGTTCATCTGTCTGAAGGAACTCATGATCACACAAACAGGGCTTGAAATGTTGTGTAATGTGGTTGGTGTCTGTGAGAGTATTTGTTTTGGTATACCCGTGCTGCCCCTCGACCGTCTCCATCTGCTTGGCCTTACACAATCTCTGCTACTTCCCGACATGAATACTGGACTATTCTGCTGCTTACAGTACGCTACCTCAATCACACAGCCTGGAACACACAAGGTTCAAAAATGGTTCAAATGGCTCTGAGCACTATGGAACTTAACATCTGAGGTCATCAGTCCCCTAGGCTTAGAACTACTTAAACCTAACTAACCTAAGGACATCACACACATCAATGCCCGAGGCAGGACTCGAACCTGCGACCGTAGCAGCAACGCGGTTCCAGACTGAAGCGCCTAGAACCGCTCGGCCACAGCGGCCGGCAACACACAAGGAACACACGTCAGCGGCATCTACCGTGGCAAGGATGTGTTTCCGAACACATGTTCACAGGACCTTTTTCCCTCCATTTCCAGTCAGCAAAGTTGGCTATCGAATTGTAAATAGTGTTGGAATACGTATAATCGTTTTTCACGTAGCCTGTGAGCAAGCTAACAATCTCATTTTTAAATATAGTTATTCCGTCGGTTTTAAAATTCAGAAAACTTATTTTCATCCTGTATACCATGCATTTCTTACAGCCCCAGTGGACACACAGAATATAGCACAAAAATACCGCTTGTTGGTATGACAAATGCGTTGCACCACCATGACAGCTTAATACCAGGTTCTTTAGCCAGGAAGATGCAATCAAAACGTGTTGTAGGATTGGTAAGATGATTGATTACCTAATCGATGTTACAGCCACTGTGCGTAGTAGCATTGGGATGTTGGCTAGTGTTTTTCCCCCTAGGATTGGGGGAATTGTTTTATTTATTTCGATGTTTTGTTTCAAATATGGGCACCTCTGCTGTAGCGAGTGCGATCGCTACACAGAGTGCCACACAAGGAGGTATACCACACAGACGCGCGACGTCGGCGTCTATTCCCAGAATTGGCCACTAAAGCTAACGTGAGGAGCCGCCGCCAACCCACCGCAGCGAAAACCTCCGATTGCTGCAAATCTGGTGGAACGTACAGCTGTTAGAAAGAGGTGCCATTTTCGGCGCGCAAAGTATAGATCTAAGTAGAGACTTATAGTTGAAACATGGAAGCGTTTCTAAGGACACGGTCTTACAGTTTGCATTAAACCCTAACCGCACCGCACCGCACCGACCACCCGACGTACGTGAAACAACCGCCACAGCCGCATCGTACTGCGCGTACCTTACGAGACCCGTTGCCATGTCAACATGCCACATCAACATACCACCTACGATCGAGCCCCCTATGAGCGCAGTAACCAGCACAGTCTCGATCAGGTCCACACCATTCTGGCAGCAAAGCTCTATTTTATGGTTTGTGCAGTTAGAGAGTCAGTTAATGTTAACCAGACCCAAACTTCCATATGTCGTCGACAATGCGTCTACAACCTGTACTCGTACATCCATTAGGTACGTATATTCCGGTTCCGGTGAGACGTTGTACTTGAGAGCATGTCCAAAGGAACTTTGCGTCATAATCAGAATAACACAGGCACTGCAATATCGTATTCATCTGCTGATACCGGGCAAACGACTTTCAAGTACAAAGTCAGACTTGTACGGGAATATACATAATGAATGCACGAGTACAAGTAGTAGACGCGTGGTTGACGACATATGGAAGTTTGGCTCTGGCCATGAGTTGTGCACAGATAGCCAAATGGTTAGGCGACCGCTCGCGATAAGAGGGAAATCCGGGCTCGAGTCCCGCTCCGGCACAAATTTTCACTGTAATGATTCCACTTTATAGCTAACGGTTGCCCTTAATCGCATTTAATGTATTAGTACAGCTGCGGTTTCGCAGCATTGGACGAAGGTATGGCTACAGAGGTGTAATTTATTTTGGTTGTACCGTCGAGCATCGATCAGTATGCGACGATCGAGAATGATTTCCTCATCCGCGTGCTGATATTAGGAAAGTTTTAATCCGATTTCTCATACACAAACAGCAGTTCACTGGCGTTGCCTGGTGAAACGTCGTTGTGACGCCTCGCGTAAGGAGCAGAAATGCGTACCATCACGTTTCTGGTCGGATTGTAGCCTATCGCGATTGTGGTTTATCGTATCGCGTTGGTCGAGATCCAATGACTGTTAGGAGAATATGGAATCAGTAGGTTCAGAAGGGTAATACGGAACGCCGTGCTGGATCCCAACGGCCTCGTATTACTAGCAGTCGAGATGACAGGCATCTTATCCGCATGGCTGTAACGGATCGTGCAGCCACATCTCGGTCCCTGAGTCAACAGATGGGGACGTTTGCAAGACAACAACCATCTGCACGAACAGGTCGCCGACGTTTTCAGCAGCGTGGACTATCAGCTCGGAGATCATGGCTGCGGTTACCCTTGACGGTGCATCACAGACAGGAGCGCCTGCGAAGGTGTACTCAACGACGAACCTGGGTGCACGAATGGCAAAACGTCATTTTTTCGGATGAATCCAGGTTCTGTTTACAGCATCATCATGATCGCATCCGTGTTTGGCGACATCGCGGTGAACGCACGTTAGAAGCGTATATTCGTCATCGGCATACTGGCGTATCACCCGGCGTGATGGTATGGGGTGCCGTTGGTTACACGTCTCGGTCACCTCTTGTTCGCACTGACGGCACTTTGGACAGTGGACGTTACATTTCAGATGTGTTACGACCCGTGTCTCTGCTCTTCATTCGATCCCTGCGAAACCCTACATTTCAGCATGATAAAGCACGACCACATGTTGCAGGTCCTGTACAGGTCTTTCTGGATACAGAAAATGGTCGACTGCTGCCCTGGCCAGCACATTCTCCAGATCTCTCACCAATTGAAAACGTCTGGTCAATGGTGGCCGAGCAACTGGCTCGTCACAATATGCCAGTCACTACTCTTGATGAACTCTGGTATCTTGTTGAAGCTAGATGGGCAGCTTACCTGTACACGCCATCCAAGCTCTGTTTGACTCAATGCCCAGACGTATCAAGGCCGTTATTACGGCCAGAGGTGATTGTTCTGGGCACTGATTTCTCAGGATCTATGCACCAAAATTGCGTGAAAATGTAATCACATGTCAGTTCTAGTATAATATATTTGTCCAATGAATACCCGTTTATCATCTGCATTTCTTCTTAGTGTAGCAACTTTAATGGCCAGTAGTGTACTTTGGAATACCTGGTTGTCACTCCTACCACCACATGTGCTGAAGATATTATCGGTGTCCACTGGCGATCTTGACTCACTCGTTCAGACTGCAGATCGCATTTCAGAAAAGAACTCCACCAAAAGTGTTGCAGTCCCATAGAAGAACAGCGCCCCTGTAGTGGCCCTCACATCTTTACAAGCACAAATTGCCGAGCTTGTGGCAAAAGTCCCCACTTTGCAAACGTGACGCTCCCGTTAGCACCCACATAGCCACCAGTCGGGATGGAGGCGCAGTTGATCGCCACCAGCAGCAAAGATCTGTTGGTACCACAAGAATTCGGCTCGGAAGCATGAAAACGTAACCCCCGCGTGAGATGGGAAATGCGGCGGTAAGTCAGTGATGACGGCGGCTGGCTCTCCCAATGGCAGCCATCCCCTATTAGCCATAGCGCGACATACGAAGCAACACTTTTTTAGTAGACACAAGAGATGAGGTGTCGGTGTATGCAGCTACTCGACTGCATGGACGTCTGTCATCTTTTCGTCGTCGGTGGATTCTCTATACAAACTTATGGTCACCTGACACTCATTCCATGTAGGCTTTCACGGCCGGCGTCTTTATCAATAAACTCTTCCGGGCTAAGTTGCCGTGGTCGATCTGTAGAAATTCTTCTCCCTGACGTTTCGTTCTCAACTACGGAGAACATCTTCCGAGGTGTCTACTAAAAAAGTGTTGCTTCGTATGTCGCGCTATGGCTAATAGGGGATGGCTGCCATTGGGAGAGCCAGCCGCCGTCATCACTGACTTCCCGCCGCATTTCCCATCTCACGCGGGGGTTACGTTTTCATGCTTCCGAGGCGTCGACTCACCTCGGAAGATGTTCTCCGTAGCTGAGAACGAAACGTCAGGGAGAAGAAGTTCTACAGATCGACCACGGCAACTTAGCCCGGAAGAGTTTATTGATAATCACCTGACACTATTTTTCTAGCTAGATCCATGACGTAACTTCGACTAGCAGTTTATAGTGGCAGACGTGGGACATCCCACCCTCGGGGCTGAGTTACTGTCATTTTGTGATCTTGTACTAGACTTCTGGCATCACTGTCTCCTTGTTACTACAACCAAGGAAAATTATGGTGTATCACTGGTACTAAATCACAAGTGAATCTCCATAGTTAAAACTTCTCAAACAGTTGCCAGATCCTACCAAACATGCAGCCATGCTAAGTGGGGGAATGGGGGAAGAAATTCCGGGATATTGGGGAGGGAGACAGAATTCCAGGAATGCTGATGCTGCCATCAGCGATTTGATCCAGAACATACATTGCTACTCTACTAGCAGCTATGGCTACACAAATTTGTGTCATCCTCTTCGTAAGGAACTTCGTTTCTGTACCACCATTGTACCAATTCCAGGAATGCGATCCTGACTTACAGCTATAGCTACACAAATTTGCGTTATCCTCTTTGCAGAGAACTTCGTTTCTGTACCGCCATTGTGGCGCAGGCAGAGGAAAAATCTCAGAATGACGAGCTACTCTTTTTATATACATCTGCAATTACAAACAAATGCTCTAAAAGCATATACACTACTGAAGAAGAAATGCAGATGATAAACGGGTATTCATTGGACAAATATATTATACTAGAACTGACATGTAATTACATTTTGGTGCATAGATCTTCAGAAATCAGTACCCAGAACAACCATCTCTGGCCGTAATAACGGCCTTGATACGCCTGGGCATTGAGTCAAACAGAGCTTGGATGGCGTGTACAGGTACAGCTGCCCATGCAGCTTCAACACGATACCACAGTTCATCAAGAGTAGTGATTGGCATATTGTGACGAGCCAGTTGCTCGGCCACCATTGACTAGACGTTTTCAGTTGGTGAGAGATCTGGAGAATGTGTTGGCCTGGGCAACAGTCGACCATTTTCTGTATCTAGAAAGGCCCGTACAGGGCCTGCAACATGCGGTCGTCCGTAATCCTGCTGGTTCATATGGCTCTGAGCACTATGGGACTTAACATCTTAGGTCATCAGTCCGCTAGAACTTAGAACTACTTAAACCTAACTAACCTAAGGACATCACACAACACCCAGCCATCACGAGGCAGAGAAAATCTCTGACCCCGCCGGGAATCGAACCCGGGATCCCGGGCGTGGGAAGCGAGAACGCTACCGCACGACCACGAGATGCGGGCATAATCCTGCTGAAATGTAGGGTTTCGCAGGGATCGAATGGAGGGCAGAGCCACGGGTCGTAACACATCTGAAATCTAACGTCCACTGTTCAAAGTGCCGTCAATGCGAACAAGAGGTGACCGAGACGTGTAACCAATGGCACCCCATACCATCACGCTGGGTAATACGCCAGTATGGCGATGACGAATTCACGCTTCTAATGTGCGTTCTCCGCGATGTCGCCAAACACGGATGCGAGCATCATGATGCTGTAAACAGAACCTGGATTCATCCGAAAAAATGGCGTTTTGCCATTCGTGCACCCAGGTTCGTCGTTGAGTACACCATCGCAGGCGCTTCTGTCTGTGATGCACCGTCAAGGGTAACCGCAGCCATGGTCTCCGAGCTGATAGTCCATGCTGCTGCAAATGTCGGCGACCTGTTCGTGCAGATGGTTGTTGTCTTGCAAACGAGGCCGTTGGGATCCAGTACGGCGTTCCGTATTACCCTCCTGAACCTACCGGTTCCATATCCTGCTAACAGTCATTGGATCTCGACCAACGCGAGCAGCAATGTCGCGATACGATAAACCACAATCGCGATAGGCTACAATCCGACCTTTATCAAAGTCACAAACGTGATGGTACGCATTTCTGCCCCTTACACGAGGCATCACAACGTTTCACCAGCAACGCCGGTCAACTGCTGTTTGTGTCTGAGAAATCTGTTGGAAACTTTCCTCATGGCAGCACGTTGTTGGTGTCGCCACCGGCTCCAACTTTGTGTGAATGCTCTGTAAAGTTAATCATTTGCATATCACAGCATCTTCTTCCTGTCGGTTAAATATCGCGTCTGTAGCACGTCATCTTCGCGGTGTAGCAATTTTAATGGCCAGTAGTGTATGATGTATCACTGGTACTACATCACAAGTGAATCTCCACAGTTAGAACTTCTCAAACAGTTGCCAGAAGTTACCAAACATACAGCCATGCAAAGTGGGGGAATGGGGGAAGAAATTCCGGGATATGGGGGAGGGAGACATAATTCCAGGAATGCTGATGCTGCCATCAGCGATTTGATCCAGACCATACATTGCTACTCTACTAGTAGCTATGGCTACACAAATTTGTGTTATCCTCTTTGCAAACAACTTCGTTTCTGTAACGCCATTGTAACGCTGGGAGAGGAAAAATCTCAGAATGACGAGCTACTTTTTTTGTATACACCTGCAATTACGAACAATTGCTTTAAAAGCAAATATTTTAGGTTAGGCTGGACTGTGACCGCCGCGAGTATCGAATCAAACTACAAATTACTGTAATCAGACACCTTCATTACATTATGCTTTTGACTACGTGAGTCAGCGGATTATACTTTCACTATTAGGGAATTTAAGTCGGTTAAAAAGGCATGGACGTATTGTTCGTACATCTTCTGGATATCTATGGCACCATCGTTCAGACGTCACAGGCTGACTTTCTATTCGAATTTACGTCACCAGATCTTTCTACATACTTCTATAAATTTGTAAACTATGGGAACAATCCTCCGAAGTGCTGAGTGAAAAGAATGAAAACTGCGCCTGGTCACAGTAATTTGTAGTCTGAAATGATAACCGTCACCAGCGTTTTTGAGTCATATTGGAGTGTTGACTTCTCGGACGTAGTTTGTTACAATGTAGAATTCTGGTTTATGAAACGGAAACATAGTCCTGTGAAACTTTTTTGCTTACTGCTCTTCCGCAAAGAATTATCTGCCTTTGCGCCAGCCTTCGCCTCCGTAACTGCGTCTGCGCCGCGTCTTCTCATTCCCGGAGACGGTAACGGTAACGGTTCGTTCTTTCACGCTCTAGTGCTTTCATATTAAACTTCTTTGTGCCGGAAGACTTGCGCTGCCTCTGGATTCTTCTTTTCATCGTGTCCACCTGGACTGCTCTCAAAGGCGACTCCTTTCTGCCTGTGCGCGTTAATTATAGGCCCCCACACCAGACTGTTACAATTTCGTGACGATTATTGTACCGGAATGTGAAAGGAATTAGAGTTCTCGGGAAACGATGAATTCCTCTTCAGTTCGTTTGAAAAGAAAGCACGAATTCACAGACACCGAAATCAGAGCTGAGTTTCAGTGCGAAGAAATATGGCCTGTCTAGAACTACTTTTCTCGGTCGCACAACATTCCCTGAAGTTTCATTTCTC
The DNA here is from genome assembly GCF_021461395.2 of Schistocerca americana. Taxonomy (NCBI): domain Eukaryota; kingdom Metazoa; phylum Arthropoda; class Insecta; order Orthoptera; family Acrididae; genus Schistocerca; species Schistocerca americana. The sequence goes on from NC_060120.1 coordinate 348,106,010, forward strand.
TTTTCAGGTGAGATCGGTATCCAACCGCGCTCATTATCGGAACAGAAAAACCGAATACGAGCTTCAGAACTACAGGGGAAAAAATCCAATGTGATACATGTACCTGCGGTTCGACGGGCTCAAGATATTTTTTGTAGTAACTGTCTTCCGCCATCGACGCTTCCCCAAGTTTTTTTGCCAAGAACTATTGTACATCCACATCTTCATTTGAACTCTGAAAGACACTGAAAGCCTTCGAACATATGTATTATATCAGACTCACTTGCGTTCATTTCTTCCTTGGATCATTTCTGGGCCCAGCAGAAAATAAGAAATTATCTTAACATATCCTTCATATTTCTACTTATTAGTACCTTACGGAGTAAGGCTCTGGGGTAGCGCAGCAAAATGAATGAAAATTAGGTTCTCCCTCTATCTCTCTCTCTCTCTCTCTCTCTCTCTCTCACACACACACACACACACACACACACACACACACACACACACACACACGTACATACAGGGTGGTCCATTGATAGTGACGGAGCCAAATATCTCACGAAATAAGCATCAAACGAAAAAACTACAATGAATGAAACAAGTCTAGCTTGAAGGGGGGAACCAGATGGCGCTATGGTTGGCCCGCTAGATGGCGCTGACATAAGTCAAACGGATATCAACTGCTTTTTTTTTTTTTTTTAATAGGGACCCCCATTTTTCTTACATATTCGTGTAGTACGTAAAGAAATATGAACGTTTTAGTTGGACCACGTTTTTCGTTTTGTGATAGATGGCGCTGTAATAGTCACAAACGTATAAGTACGTGGTATCACGTAACATTCCGCCAGTGTGGACGGCATTTGCTTCGTGATATATTATCCGTGTTAAAATGGACCGTTTACCAATTGCTGAAAAGGTCGATATCGTGTTGATGTAAGGCTATTGTGATCAAAATGCCGAACGGGCATGTGCTATGTATGCTGCTCGGTATCCTGGACGACATCATCCAAGTGTCCGGACCGTACGCCGGATAGTTACGTTATTTAAGGAAACAGGAAGCGTTCAGCCACATGTGAAATGTAAACCACGACCTGCAACAAATGATGATGCCCAAGTAGGTGTTTTACCTGCTGTCGCGGCTAATCCGCACATCATTAGCAGACACATTGCGCGAGAATCGGCAATCTCAAGAATGTCGGTGTTGAGAATGCTACATCAACATCGATTGCACCCGTACCATATTTCTATGCACCAGAAACTGCATGGCGACGACTTTGAACGTCGTGTACAGTTCTGCCACTGGACGCAAGAGAAATTACTGGACGATGACAGACTTTTTGCATACGTTCTATTTAGCGACGAAGCGTCATTCACCAACAGCGGTAACGTAAACCGGCATAATATGCACTATTGGGCAACGGAAAATCCACGATGGCTGCGACAAGTGGAACATCAGCGACCTTGGCGGGTTAATGTATGGTGCGGCATTATGGGAGGAAGGATAATTAGCCCCCACTTCATCGATGGCAATCTAAATGGTGCAATGTATGCTGATTTCCTACATAATGTTCTACCGATGTTACTACAAGATGTTTCACTGCATGACAGAATGGCGATGTACTTCCAACATGATGGATGTCCGGCACATAGCTCGCAGTGCGGTTGAAGCGGTATTGAATAGCATATTTCATGGCAGTGGATTGGTCGTCGAAGCACCATACCATGGCCTCCACGTTCACCGGATCTGACGTCCACGTATTTCTCTCTGTGGGGAAAGTTGAAGGATATTTGCTATCGTGATCCACCGACAACGCCTGAGAACATGCGTCAGCGCATTGCCAATGCATGTGCGAACATTACGGAAGTCGAACTACTCGCTGTTGAGGGGAATATCGTTACACGTATTGCCAAATGCATTGAGGTTGACGGACATCATTTTGAGCATTTATTGCATTAATATGGTATTTACAGGTAATAACGCTGGAGCGGCATGCGTTCTCAGAAATGATAAGTTCTCAAAGGTACATGTATCACATTGGAACAACCGAAATAAAATGTTCAAACGTACCTATGTTCTTTATTTTAATTTAAAAAAACCTACCTGTTACCAACTGTTCGTCTAAAATTGTGAGCCATTTGTTTGTGTCTATTACAGCGCCATCCATCACAAAGCGAAAAAAGTGGTCCAACTAAAACATTCATATTTCTTTACGTTCTGCACGAATATGTCACAAAAAATGGGGGTTCCTATTTTAAAAAACGCAGTTGATATCCGTTTGACCTATGGCAGCGCTATCTAGCGGACCAACCACAGCGCCATCTAGTTTCCCCCTTCAAGCTAGACAAGTTTCGTTCTTTGTAGATTTGTCGTTTGACGCTTATTTCGTGAGATATTTGGCCCGGTAACGATCAATGGACCACCCTGTATAGGGATAAGAAAAACCGACCGGTTGAAATCGATACCACTCTTTTCGGTCTGAATAACCGGTAAATTTCGGTATTTGTTGGGCTCGGTTATAGCAGACTTTTTTTTTTACTGATAATCGGGTACAAAACCGATGCATCAATTTACCATGGCACCTAGGCTAAAATTTTTTCGTTTTCTAAAAAACTTTTATATAGAAAAAAGAACGAGCTTAGTAGGGTGTTAGGGTTGCTTCTGAAAGATTGATACCGTATTTGAATGATATTGTTTCTGATTGAATGAGTTAAATTACAGATCAACCCATTGCCGGCCGGAGTGGCCGTGCGGTTCTAGGTGCTACAGTCTGGAGGCGAGCGACCGCTACGGTCGCGAGTTCGAATCCTGCCTCTGGTATAGATTGTGTGATGTCCTTAGGTTCGTTAGGTTTAATTAGTTCTAAGTTCTAGGCGACTGATGACCTCAGAAGTTAAGTCGTGGTCAGAGCCATTTGACCCCAGATCAACACATTATAGAACAAGTATTTATAAACAGGTTAGACAATAAATATTCGCCACTGGATTAATTCAGTATTGAAATTTCAACTATTATCATGTGATTGTTCCCGATAAATGTAATATTTTGCCCACTATCCGAACTGTTCATCTGAATGAAGAGTATTTCTGGCTTTGTCAGCAATGAATCAATTATATTTAAATTTCTGTTGGCTAAAAAACAGCTTTTTTATCCGAAATAGTTAAAGAGACAGAACACTACAAATTTTAGACAAAAGCTTATTATATTCTTCTGACCTTTCTACGAAATAATAAAAGAGAAAGGAAGTTATGACAAGAGTAACAAATTAAAAACTTAACAATTAATTTATCGTAAAAACAGAAATCAGCTGATCTGTTGGTTGTGTCTACATAGCATGCCTTTATCTACGTGCAGCTGTTAGAAACCGACAACTTACGAGGAAAAAAATAGAGTTCTCCTACGTCAGTTGTCACGTTTTAGCATTGACTGTTCGTAACGCCCAATAGTGGTGTGATCCTCCGTTACAACGTGATTTTTAACAGTGGTTAAAAAAAATAGAATCAGTAAGAGAATACTGAGGAATTTTTTGTAGTACTCAAGTCTTCGTTACTTTTCGAGAAAAGCAGCGAACGGTGAAAGGAGGAAGTTTTCCGTTATTTATCTATTTTATTTGATATTATAACAGCAATAAAAACCGGAAATCGGTTATTTCACAAACGGATTATTCTGAGCTGTTTTAACAGTCATGTCAAACTGAAAATTAAATACATACGGTGTAATCGAAAAGTGATCGTTTCAGCCATCCCTACCTACCGTCATACTTGTTTTGAAAGCCCAAATACTAAAGAAAAAAAATTCGTTACTGATTACTTAAGTTTTCAGTAGATCAAAAATGGGTACTGTCATTAATCAATCACAAAAATTTCTACCACTTATAATTATATGAAATGTCTGAGACATTTCAAAGCAGAATCTAAAACAATTCCATTGTTCCACTATTTTATTGAAAGTTAATAGCATAATTAGTGACAAAAATTATTTCTCTTACTGTGAAATTTGAGAATATTTCATTAATTACCATATCTCCATTTTATTACATTTAAGCCATTGCGTTATTTAGTAATCTCGAAATAGGAAGCTTGGGCCATATACACAAAGACGTCATATATACATCGCCTGTAAACAGACGTGTTCAACACAATGTCAATACATATTGCGCAAATAATCTATGGGGCAAGGGTGTAATGATCAAACGAACTCCCTGAAATGCAACATCTTTCTTGTAGGATCATCCGGTTTTCAACACATGTATCCAAAGTTCTAATTTACTGTTGGTAATGGTAAATTAGAATGATCTAAAAGTTAAAGAAGAAAGTAGATCTGTTGTTCAAAACGGTAAGGAATAGTTTCAGTTTGCCATTGTTTCGTTGTTTCGGTCTTTTTTCAGAAGCCACATTTGATTTAGCTCTCCTCGTTAGTCTGTTCTGTACAAGTATGAGGGTCACTCCAAAAGAAATGCACACTATTTTTGTAAAAATACATTTTTCACTCTGCATGTGTGCAAGTTTTACACTGTGTAGATACATCCTTCCCGCTTGTTTTCAAACTTAGTTCAACCTGTTTCCGTGAGTGGCGCCGTTACAGCATGTCTTCAAGGTGGTTGCTACACTTAACGTTCATCAGAAGCAACGTGCTGTCATAGAATAACTGTGCTGTGAAAACGAGACAGTGGGAAACATCCACAAGAGGTTGCAAAAGGTGTATGGAGGTGCTGGTATCGATCGCAGTACAGTTAGTCGGTGGGCAAGCAGGTTACGTGATGAAAGCGGGCACGGCAATATTGAGGATTGTCCTCGCAGCGGCAGGCCTCATACTGCACACACTCCAGACAATGTGCAGACAGTTAACGAACTGGTGACTGCTGACAGATGCATATGTGACGACACTGAAGAAACTTCAAGCTCGACTGAGTCGTGTTCGACCACATCGGCAAAAGCAAGATGTTTTGCTGTTGGACTATGCACGATCACATGTCAGTCAATCAAGTCGAAGCGATCGCAAAACTCGGATGGACAACAGTGAAACACTCGCCTTACAGTGCTGACCTGGCTCCATGTGACTGTCATATCTTTGGGAAACTGAAAGACTCTCTTCATGGAACAAGGTTTGCACGCTGCCAGACAGTGGCTCCAACAGGTTGGTCCAGAATTTTGCCATGCGGGTATACAGGCGCTGGTTCCAAGATGGCGTAAGGCAGCTGAGAGGGATGGAAATTATGTGGAGAAATGAAAATATTGTTCCTAAATGATGTATCTACACACTGTAAAACTTTCAAAACTGTAGAATAAAAGATGGATTTTTATAAAATAGAGTGCTCTTCCTTTGGAGTGACCCTTGTACTTTCGCCCCTGCACAACTACAGCACCGCAAGGGGAGGCTAAACATACGTTAACACATTACCGTGCCTAATACGGTGTAGGAAAACCACTAGCATTCAAAGAAATTCCAGTCTTGTCGGGACGGATAAATACATGTCCTGTGTGGTCTGCAAGGGGATCTTGTACTACTCTTCCTGCGAAACAATGTCATGTTCAGGTAACAATGATGAAGATAGATAGCGGTCACGGACCCTTCTCTCCGATGTATAACACAACGGCTCAATAATACTGAGATCTGGTGATTGTGGTGACCAGGAGAGATGTGAAAATCCAACTTCGTGCTCACGATACTGGGGCTGGACGATTTGAGTTGTATGAACAGGTGCCCCGTCGTCTTGGAATACAGCACCATCATTGCGGAACAAGTAGTGTACCATGGGATCGACCTCATCAGCCAAGATGATTACATAATGCTGTCTGGATTAGTAATCATGGGGCGCATGGTATAGGCCTACCACGATGTGGTTGTCCAACTCATCACTGAACCTCCACCATATTTCACTCTCGGGAGCCGGTGGTCTGGCTTGGGATGGCGTGTGCTAGACGTAAGCTCGGCCATGAGTTGGAAACAGTGTGAAACAAGACTTATCCGACCAAATGATTTCCTTCAACTGCTCCACAGCGCAGGTTTTCTGGCACCGGCATCATGTTTCCTTTACGGGCATTTGCATCACGGATGAGTGGATTTGGATGTCCACCTCACCCTGCAGATCCCAGCTTTTGGAGCTCACTTTGTGTTGTTTTGGTGCTGAGAGGGTTCGCGAGTTCGGCGTTCAGTTCTGCAATTACTTTTGCCGCTGTGGTCCTCTTATTTTTCGTCATTATCCTCTTCAATGATCGTCTTCCATAAACACTCAGCACACAGTTTCGTTTATGTTGTCCCTTAGCGGATGATGTTTTTCCACTCTACTTGTATACGGTAAAATCTCCGACCCGGTGTCTCTTGAAAAACCGAACACTTCGGTTGCATTGGTTACGGAAGTACCCACCATAAGTGCACCAGCAATTTATTCTCACTTTCGAATTCACTACACTCCGACGTAATGCACTCACAATTACACAGAACACTGTTCTGACCAGAGCTGACACTTGCAACATATTGAGGGGATTAAACAGGTGCAGTTCATGATCGAACACGACAGCGTCACCTGCGGGCTTGGTTAGCATCTGCATTTATGTCCAAGTACGCATTTATCGCAGTGTTTCAATTTTTTCTTGTTATTTTGGAACCTGCTTGCTATATTTCGTCCCCCTTCACAATTTTCACCTCCACAGTCTCTTCTATTACAAAAGTGGCGATACGTTGATGTCTCAGGATATGTCCTATAAACCGACCCTTCTTTTAGTCAAGTTATGCCACAAGCTTCTTTTTTCCCCCATTTCAGTTCAGTGCCTCCTTATCAACTGTCCGATACGTCCGTCAAATCTTAAGCATTTCTCTTCGTCACCAAATTTCAGACAGCTTATTTCTTCTTTTCTGAACCGTTTGATGTTTTATTTCACTTCCATAGTTATCATCGATATTAGCAGGTTTCTCGTTTTCAGTCATGCGTTTATAGCTAGTGCCACTCTGTATTTCATATTTTCTCTAATTCCTCCCATTGGCAATTACTTTGCTGCACAAATAACAAAACGTATCTATTACGTTGAGTATCTAATCTCACTAAAACACTGATAGTTATCTACATATTTGTCCTTCAATCCAGTACAAAGCAGATTGCAGGGGCTCTTCTCAAAGGTCTGAAAAAAAAGTTATGTCAAGCTATGAAAGCTGACTCCTGTACTAAATTTCTGAGATAAAGCCACACTAATGGATGAAAATTTGCAAGGCACAAGGGGAACATTAAATGGCTGAACTGGAGGCCTACATCAAAAGTTGCTGAGAATTGAAAAGTGAGAAAGGTGAAAGGCTGCTGTACAAAGTAAGGAAGATACGTGGAATAGATACGTAAACGTGAAACATTATTATACTATAATATCTACTTCTGCAACGAAAAAAGTCGGATAAATCAACCACGAGCAACAACAAATGGAGAAATGATGCTGAGGTTCCTTATATGCTCTGTTCGGGTGCAACACAGTCAAAACGTCGTTGAAACAGTGCTTGTAAAGAATGAACAAATATCGCATATACCAAACTGACAAAACTCCAAGAGGCAGAGATAACATTGTAATATTTCTAAAACACTTTTTTGTCTACACTTTCTGACAGTGTTGAGACATTACTGAAGTCACAGATTTCGGCGTTTATACATCACGTGGAGAGTTAACAATCATAATTTTCAAACTGTCGTCGCATGGTTGTGCCTCTGGAATATTCAAAAATGCAAATAGTCTATTAAATGTGTCGAAATTCTGATTTGAAGCAATGAGAAGAAACCTACTCACTCTTTACACTTGTCTGATTTTTCTTTCTCTGCCACTGCAGGTGAAAAGTGAAGACGATTTGCAGCTGTCTCAGAAGTTTTCTTAGCAGACTTTCGTCTTCCCGGAGCTTTCCCGCAGTCTAAGAATCCACTCGAGGCTGGAGTTTTAAGGACATGGCGCGCAGCTGTGCCTCATCTACATAATGACTGCCCAACGGATCTCTACGTTGTTTCTCTTAACTGGTTCTCGTCCTCTGCTCTCGCGATGACATCCACTTTAGCCAGATCTTCTTTGGGGGATTATTAATGTTCGACGCCTCTGAATAGCTTATTGGCAAAGCACAACTGTTCCACCATGAAGTTTACAAACAAATTGGGAGCTGACATGAAAGTACGAAAATCAACGACTTTATGCTCATTAATGCTATCAAATCAAAATTGCTTTCCTCCTCCATTTAACTGTATGCCATAGGCAGACACCGCTGATGAGTTGCCATAGGCAGACACCGCTGATGAGTTACAAAACAAGGCTCTCACCTCAAGTGACACTATGACTAAGCCACTGGCTTCGCCTGGATACACCTCTGCTTTATCGTGATCAGAAATCGCTTAACCGTAAATGCTCAGGATACCCTCAGAGACCTTGTCAAGTTTTTGGTATCTGCTAACACTATAGTTCCGCTGTGAGGTATGAATCACTTCAGATCTTTCTCACAGGAAAGCGTGCCAGGAATTGGAAGACTGCACGGGTGACACATCACTATTAAAGACACAGAACTGACGCACCACATTATTTGTATCCTGACCATTCGAGAAAATATTCGGAACATAGAAAATTGCCGTAGGAACGCGCCAGAGTTTCCGAAAAGATCCAGCTCTACCTGATCGCGAATATTATTTTAAAAGCCATGGAAGAAAGATTAGGGTTTAACGTCCCACAGAACATGAGTTCATTAGACACTGAGCAAACGATCTCATTGGGAGAAGGAAATGACGTGTCTTTATGAAAGAGATCGTCGTAGCATTTCCCTTAGCTGATTTAGGAAAACTAGGAAAAATCAAAATCTGGTTAGCTGATCTGTGCAAACGGAATCCCAGTGTCTTAGTCAACGCATCAACTAGGCCGATAAAATCCTTTGAATTGGGAGAAACCAACTGTTTTTAATTTCATGGCGTTCAAGAAGATCTGATTTTGCACTGTAGTCACTCCTACTAAAGAAAATACATTTTCATTCTACGTGCAACTGCCTTTACTATTAGAAAGCTCAACAAGCCACATTATTATTGACGGTGAGACGGAGAGTCACCAAAAGATATGGAAGTAATTTAGGACACTGTGGCACTCTTCAGCTGGATGCTCATCAGACAAATACCGTCCTATTTGCAGACACCATTGCGTGTTTCACGTCTAAATATAAATCGGATGGAAAGTTACGCTAGTTAACAAATTTAAACTTCTTCTCTGCATCTGGTTTGTTAATGGGTGGATTTATCTAATTTTAGGGTGCTGAATATATTGGTAAAATCAATTGTTCTCCATGACGTCACATTTCCTAGGTATACAGCAGAATAAAAAGTCAAACAAAAAATTCACATTTAGAACGTTTGAAAACAATACTACTTTTAGATTAGATTCAGTTTTCGTTCCATAGACTCAAAAAATAAGATGATTCTCATGGGTGTAAAACATGGCAGAAAGTATAACTTAAAACATTTGAATATAATACTTACTACCCTGATCATTTGTCAGGAGATAGTCAAAATACGTAAATACAATGCAGTAAACTGGAACAGCTAATATTTACAGAATTAACGCACTATCAGAATGAAATGCTGTTATGCACTATTAATAAATTTATCATACACGAAATACCTAATCTTGACTGTTGTGACCAAGCATTGTCAAAACTGAAATCTAACAAATTCTTTGCTTAAGCTGGCTTAACAGTCTCTGTTAAGATATTCATCTATGGAGTAGAAGGAGTTGCCTATCAAAAAATCTTTCAAACTCTATTTAAACCATGCTTTATCTGAAACCAAGTTTTTAATGGTTGCTGGCAATTTATTGAAAATGTGTGTTCCTGAATATTGGATCCCTTTTTTACCTAGGTAAGTGATTTTAGGTCTTTATAGAGATTGCACTTATTCCTAGTATTGATGACATGTATTGAGCTATTGGTTGGAAATAGAGATGTATTACATACAACGAATTTCATTAAGGAATAAATATACTGAGAAGAAGTGGTCAGAATACAAAGTTCCTTGAACAGGTTTCTACAAGATGTTCTTGTATTTACACCACAAATGATTCTTATCACACACTTTTGCACCCTAAAAACTTTTGCTCGGTTTTATGAGTTGCCCCAGAATATGATCTCATATGACATAATAGAATGAAAGGAAGCAAAGTACACAAGTTATTTTATATTTATATCTCCTACATCTGACATCATTTTCATGGCAAACACAGACATGTTTAGGCGCTGAAGCAATTCTGCGGTATGCCCTTCCCTCTTCGATCTGCATCTCTTCATATGTTATACTCATGCTGAAAGGAAATCTCTTACAGGTTCTGGACTGCATATAGTGGGTCTTCTCAAAGTTTAATGACAGTGAATTAGCTTTAAACCACATATTAATGTCAGTGAAAATTTGATTAGCAGTTATTTCTAAATCTGTACTTGACTTGCTACTTATTGCAATGTTTGTATCATCTGCAAACAAAACAGACTTAGCATCTGGGAATGTAACAGATGAGAGGTCATTAATGTACACAAGAAAAGCAATGGACCCAAGATGGAACCTTGAGGAACACCACATGTAATTAATTCCCAGTCAGCTGCAGACTGACTGGTTACTGCACAGGTATTTCACAACGACACCCTTTGTTTCCTGTTAGATAGATTTGACTCAAACCATTTCGCAGCATTGCCAGTGACACAATAATATTCTAATTTACTGAAGAGAATGCTGTGGTTCACACACTCAAAGGCTTTTGACAGGTCACAGAAAGTGCCAGTAGCCTCTAATTTATTATCTAACGAATTAAGTACATTCTCACTGTAAGTGTAAATAGCTTTCTCTGTGACAGAACCGTTCAGAAATCCAAACTGTGAGTTGGACAATATGTTATTTGCAGTCATATGTTTCAGGAGATGCTTGAATACAACCTTTTCAAATATTTTTGAGAAAGCTGGCAAAAAAATTGGTCGATAGTTTGATGGTATCTCTTTATCCCTCTTCTTGTAAGCCAGTCTGGAAATTTTCACTGATAAGAGATTGATTATACAAATAACTTAATATAGAACTCAGCTTGCTTGAACACTCTTTGATTGTTGATATGTTACCATATCCACTGGAATACCTAGATTTTAAAGGTTTTATGATGGATGCTACTTCTTGGGGAGATGTGAGTGTCATTTACATTTTACTGAAGTTATTTTTAAAGACTGGTCCCAGATACTCCATTGCACTGTTCACCAAACATAATAACCCCAAGCAAATATCTGATGATTTTTTTGTTTATTGTTTGGGTCAGTCGGTACATTCAAAATACTGCCAGAATGTTATGTCAGATATGAAACTTGCTGTTTCTTCTAAAGGATCTAGTTGGGGTTTTTTTTCCTCTCTGTGTGGGACACAACGTCGCTGTGTGTGTGTTTATGTTATTTTAGGCGAGAGCTACATGAAGATGAGTTCGTATCAATGAGAATGAAATACTCTCGATTTATCTTACAAAAACCTGAATGGGTACATTTAATAAAGAGTTCTAGGAAATTACTGTGTTGTTAAAAGAATTATGTGCTAAGCATTCCATATGAAAAAAAGCAAGTGTCTTCTCGATCTCGATGTTTCTTGATTTTTTTTTTCTTTTTACTATGCAGTACGTCGAATCTCAGCCAAAATTTTCTCTTGTGAGTGTTATTATTGAAAGCCTTTACGCAATTTTAAAGTTTATCGGCAAATTGTTCGAGGCATCCACGTTTCGTTTTCTATTTTGCCATTTCAGTGCGTATCTAAATAGCTCCCCGTACTTTTCATAATGATCATCATTTCTTATTTAATGGGAACAGGAACTGGAATGCTGGTTTCTTTGTTAGGTACGTTGTTTTCTTCCACATCGATCTAACTTTTTGTTCTCTGAACGACCTCCAAAAGTCTTCCTCTGTGACAACTGGCGTTCTTCATATATCGTCATCGACTGAAAAAAACTATCCAGTGGTACTATAGGGCAGTCTAATAATATATAAACTTACGCCGGCTGGTGTGGCCGAGTGGTTCTAGGAGCATCAGTCTGGAACCGCGCGACGGCTACGACAGCAGGTTCGAATCCTGCCTCGGGCATGGATGTGTGTGATGTCCTTAGGTTAGTTAGGTTTAAGTAGTTCTAAATTCTAGGAGACATGACCTCAGATGTTAAGTCCCATAGTGTTCAGAGCCATTTGAACCATTTTTTAGAAACTTATCTTAATATTTCACGACCGCTACGGTCGCAATTTCGAATCCTGCCTCGGGCATGGGTGTGTGTGATGTCCTTAGGTTAGTTGGGTTTACGTAGTTCTACGTTCTAGGGGACTGATGACCTCATATGTTAAGTTCCATAGTGCTCAGAGCCATTTGAACCATCTGTGCATCTCCTCCCCCTTCATGTGCCTACCTCTACCCCCTCCCTCACTGTCCGTCCATTTCTTCCCCCTCCCTTCTCTCTCTCCACATTATCATGCCCACTGGAATAGGACGCTGATGTTTCTTATTCCTACACTATTTCTTTCAAGATTGTAACTCATATGTGTACCAAATTTCATTGAAATAGTTTCAGGGGTTTAGAATGAGCTTTTCACTTGTGAATTTTTTCTGTCAAAAAATTATCAAATGTGTGTGAATTCCTAAGGGACCAAATTGCTGAGGTCATCGGTGCTTAGACTTGCACACTACTTTAAGTAACTTAAATTAACTTACGCTAAGGACAACACATAGCCATGCCCAAGGGAGGACTCGAACCTCCGGCGGGAAGAGTTTTTCATGTCCACAGAAGTCATATTTATTTCATATTTAACGTACTCACATGTATCTGTACACATATTTCACCTGTATTTCCAGCAAATTTCACCCTGTAGTTTCATTTTCACGCAGCTCAATGTTTATGACGTCGTATCTCCCGAACTATGTGGTGTAGAAGGATATAACGTTGCAGGTACGTCCAGTGGTATATGTAATTACTATCTCAGAAATGTTTTGTGAATAGAGGTGGTCGTAAGAAAGTTGTAAATTAAAACGTCATGTATGATACGGCAATTTCTCACGCATCTCAATGTTTATGACGCCATATCTCCCAAACTATGTGTCGTACAACTATATTTTTTAGGTACTTTCAGTGTTGTATGTTGCTACTCTCTATGAAATGTTACGCGAATAGAGTTAGTGGCAAAGAACTAATAAATTAAAATGTTATACATGATGCCGCAGGTTTTCACGTATCTCAGTGTTTGACGTCGTATCTCCTTTTGCTGTCGATGTGGGCCGCATCTCCCGATGAAAGGCTGTGAAAGCCAAACTGAAGCTCCGCAAATACCAGAACACAGTCTGTTCGTTTTTCGGACAGCGTATTGATTGAACGCGCTATGGAAGACAGAAATTTCCCTTTTATCTGTTTGCAGTGCGGAGAACGTCGCAATTAAAAATCAAAGATCTGCTACCTAAAAAAGCAGTCTCATCACAGATGTAATTTATCTATAATGATGATGTCACTGTATTCACAACCACTTCACTGCTGTACGTTCCTCATTTTTCATACGCTTTCCAAATCAAAAACTTCTCTTCGTCTCTAGTTAAAAGCTCAAATTTTATGTCTATACTTGCGGCTATTTACGAAATGAAAACTGGCTGAATTCGGTTACAACGCGCTCATGTAGCCAAAGAAAATATATCTTTTAGGCTTTCGTTCGTCTATAAGCAATAATGGAGCTGATGAGGCCAAAGTAAATCCCCAACATCGGATAACGATATGGACGCAAATGAGCTGGCAGTATCCTCTCGGATGAGCAGTGTAGAATGCTGTCACAGACGGCGTGCGCGAGCCATTGTTTGGACAGAACCGTTGACACAGGTGTTTGTTTAGCTGTCGATGGCGATGGGCCATGGCCCGTCAGTTCTTACGCTGATTTCTACTACCTCGGACGTGGTTTCCGCCTCAGGCAGTGCCCTGTTTCCGCGTGCTAGAGTTCAGTCGTCTGCACTGGTCGAGTTTTGTTACTTATCCTCGTGTTCATCTCTGTGCGGACTTTGGACTCTCAGCTCCCTCGTACATTGACTCGCAAGTCGAATTTCCTTCCCTCTTCCGTGTTTCAGCCCTCCCGGCTTTGTTGTCTGTCCACCGTTGGCTAGTGTAGCTACAATCGAGTAGACACTGACGGTTTCATGGTGTTGTCACGTCCTGCGCAGATACACCCAAGTGGTGTTGTGGGACGTTAATAAACGTGTCATGTTAATTTGCGTCCACCATGGACCCGTAATTTTAGCCACGCTGGCAGGAACAGTTGTGCCTCCAGGAGCAGCAACAAAAGCTGCAGCACGAGCAGATGCAGGAACTGCTCAAACAGAATGCGGAATTGCTCCGTACTCACGCCGTGCTTCTCCCCTTCCGCTCCCTACGCCATTCACCGGCTTTGACGAGTCTGAGGAAAGTTGGGAAAATTACATGCACTGCCGGGTAAGGAGTTTCGTCTATACAGTTGATGGAGCCACCTTTTTATTGCCCAGAAGTGTGGAGTTGTACAAAATCGTGCAAAATTTGAAGCCACCACCGAGCAGGAGAAACTTGACTTTGAGGTACTGTCAGTTGCTAATGCAGTATTGTCGTCAAGCCCATGTGGTGACAGCACCGTTGCAGTGTAACCATTACCACAAGCAACTGTCTACGTGTTCCCAATATACTACCTCGTATGCAGAGTCGCTTATTAGGGACATGATCGCCGCATTTAGCACCTGATCCCGAGGTTCAAGCTAGAGCATTGGCTCTTTAGGATCCCTCCTTAGCTGACGTAGCCCAGATTGCTGATTCCCATGAACTTACAGTGGCGGAAAGTGATGTACTTTCGAGAATTCGCAGGTGGCAAAATTATATGCGTGCGGCAAACAGCCCCCATTGCTTTGTGCCTTCCGCTGACCTAACGTGTGATGACGTTTTTGACGATTCGACTGCTATGATGGCACGTCGCCTCTAGCCTTCGACGCAGTCAAGGCCATCTGGTACAAGAAGCCGTGGTCCCAAGTGCGATATTTTTCTGGATCTCAGAATTGCTCTCTCTCCACACCTGTTTATGCTATCAATGCGCAATCCCTGCCCCTACTGTCATGTGGTACATTTCAAACAGTACTGCCCATATGTAGGCACGATTTGTGGGGTATACCAAAGAATAGGCCATTCGGCACCCCTTTCTGACAGCGAGCTGCAGACCGTCAGTGAGAGGCCACACAGCGTATTCTGCTATCGTTGGTCATAGAAGAGCGAGAAAATTTCAAGTAGGTATGGGAGCGATGGTCAATATGGGATGCGCTGCACTGCAACTGTCTCTCCACTGTGTTTTATAATAAACAATTTATTCCTATGAGTGGGCAATTTCCCGTCTCAGCACGTTACAACAGTGCAGAACAGCACTTTA
The DNA here is from genome assembly GCF_021461395.2 of Schistocerca americana. Taxonomy (NCBI): domain Eukaryota; kingdom Metazoa; phylum Arthropoda; class Insecta; order Orthoptera; family Acrididae; genus Schistocerca; species Schistocerca americana. The sequence goes on from NC_060120.1 coordinate 348,121,392, forward strand.
TTATATAAGTGGTTAAATCATACTTGGCGGAAAACATTTTTTAGTTGAACGCATTTTCTAATTTTGACTCAATATAGTTTTTGACTCCATTTTCTTTTTTTCACTCAATATAGTGGACAAAGTACGTACTTTTAGTGTTTCAAGATTTAGACGCTATACTGAGGTGGTACTACGAGCACTTTGAGAATACCATGGATGGGCAGAAAATTTCGTGGCACACATCTGCATTAAGCCGTCAGCAACACCCAAATCTTATCTACCTCACCTCATTCCCTTTGGTGGTGTTTCGGATGTCAGACGGCGCCATGTGCCTTTGCAGCAGTTTTAAACAGATAGTCGAAGCACAATGTTTCCAACTCTTATCCTATTCTGTGGCCGGAGGAGTTGTTGGTGAAGTTGTCAGGGGCCAGTGCTTTTCCAACACTGACTTGCTTGAAAACATGTACCTGTAGTAGCCACAGGGCGCCGCTTCTTGGAGCTTCTTGGTGCTCAAGATCCATTTTAGGCATTTTAGGATCTACCAGTTCAGTTTCTTGCACACTGGAGTTTCGTCTGTGCCAGGAATTTAAAAGTGATATTTGGAGCAGTTGGTTCAGGACATTTCTTGTTACATCAGCTACCACAATGACCTCTAGTGTTCCATCTCCAGGTGAGAAGAGCACTTACGAAATCTGCAGAAGGCTTACCGATGACTTGTGCAGAACCGCCTTCATTGTAAACCGGAAAAATGTAGTTTTTCCCCAAAAGTGCAGTATTCACTTCATGCTTAGCTAAAGACGAAAGGCCGCTGGACCTGATGGGATACCAGTTCGATTTTACACAGAATACGCGAATGAACTTTCCCCCCTTCTTGCAGCGGTGTAACGTAGGTATCTAGAAGAGCGTAGCGTTCCAAAGGATTGGAAAACGGCACAGGTCATCCCCGTTTTCAAGAAGGGACGTCGAACAGATGTGCAGAACTATAGACCTATATCTCTAACGTCGATCAGTTGTAGAATTTTGGAACACGTATTATGTTCGAGTATAATGATTTTTCTGGAGACTAGAAATCTACTCTGTAGGAATCAGCATGGGTTTCGAAAAAGACGATCGTGTGAAACCCAGCTGCGCGATTCGTCCACGAGACTCAGAGGGCCATAGACACGGGTTGCCAGATAGATGCCGTGTTTCTTGACTTCCGCAAGGCGTTTGATACAGTTCCCCACAGTCGTTTAATGAACAAAGTAAGAGCATATGGACTATCAGACCAATTTTGTGATTGGAACGCGGCATGTCATTCTCAATGGAGAGAAGTCTTCCGAAGTAAGAGTGATTTCAGGTGTGCCGCAGGGCACTGTCGTAGGACCGTTGCTATTCACAATATATATAAATGACCTTGTGGATAACATTGGAATTTCATTCAGGCTTTTTGCAGATGATGCTGTAGTACATCGAGAGGTTGTAACAATGGAAAATTATACTGAAATGCAGGAGGATCTGCAACGAATTGGCGCATGATGCAGGGAATGGCAATTGAATCTCAATGTAAACAAGTGTAATGTGCTGCGAATACGTAGAAAGAAAGATCCTTTATTATTTAGCTACAATATAGCAGGTCAGCAACGAAGCAGTTAATTCCATAAATTATCTGGGAGTAAGCATTAGGAGTGATTTATAATGGAATTATCATATAAAATTAATCGTCGGTAAAGCAGATGCCAGACTGAGATTCATTGGAAGAATCCTAAGGAAATGCAGTCCGAAAACAAAGGAAGTAGATTACAGTTCACTTGTTCGCCCACTGCTTCAATACTGTTTACCGGTGTGGGATCCGTACCAGATAGGGTTGATAGAAGAGATAGAGAAGGCCCAACGAAGAGCAGCGCGCTTCATTGCAGAATCATTTAGTAATCGCGAAAACGTTACGGAGATGGTAGATAAACTCCAGTGGATGACTCTGCAAGAGAGACGCTCAGTAGCTCGTTACGGGCTTTCGTTGAAGTTTCGAGAACATACCTTCACCGAGGAGTCAAGCAGTATATTGCTCCCTCCTACGAATATCTCGCGAAGAGACCACGAGGATAAAATCAGAGAGATTAGAGCCCACACAGAGGCATACCGAAAATCTTTCTTTCCGCGAACAATACGAGACTGGAATAGAAGGGAGAACCGATAAAGGTATCCAAGGAACCCTCCGCCACACATCGTCAGATGGCTTGCGGAGTATGGATGTAGATGTAGATAGATCCGTATGGACAAGTAGGTCAGAGCCATTTTCAACTTAACATCGCCAGTGCTTTTTAGGCAGTACTTATTACGTCAAGTTCATCTCCCAGGCCATGTATGTATGCTATTCCCTCTATCAGATTCGCCAAAAGGGCTCCGCATTTGCATAGTCTGTGGCCTGTCAACAGTCTTTTAAGTCCCTCGTGCAGTGTTTTGTTCCGCTCCCCTCTTGGCTTCCATTACGCTGGTTAAACCGTTATCCCCAGTCATCAACATGTCCCAGAATGGCATAGGTGCAGTTCTGTGACATTAGAATAGGTGGCACCGAGCAGCCCATTGCTTATACACTGAAGACGCTTTCAGTGGTGCTACATAATTATTCACAAGTGGAAAAGAAGAGCCGGTCGGGGTGGCCTAGCGGTTCTAGGCGCTACAGTCTGGAACCGCGCGACCGCAACGGTCGCAGGTTCGAATCCTGCCTCGGGCATGAATGTGTGTGATGTCCTTAATTAGGTTTAAGTAATTCTAAGTTCTAGGGGACTGATGACCTCAGAAGTTAAGTCAAATAGTGCTCAGAGCCATTTGAACCATTTGAAAAGAAGACCCTGGTTATAATTTATGGTAGTAAGAGGTTTCATGTTTTGTTGTATTGTGTAAATTTCCTATTCTTCACGTCACAAACTGCTGGTTTCCTTATTCGGGCCTTGTTCTGAGCCGGCCGCAGTGACCGAGCGGTTCTAGGCGTTTCAGTCCAGAACCACGCGACTGCCAAGGTCGCAGGTTCGAATCCTGCCTCGGGCATGGTTGTGTGTGATGTCCTTTGGTTAGTCAGGTTTAAGTAGTTCTAATTTTAGGGGACTGATGACCTCAGCTGTTAAGTCCCATAGTGCTTAGAGCCATTTGAACCATTTGAACGTTGTTCTGACCTATCTGTTAAGAGTGCTCACCAACTGCAGGGGTGGGCTCTCTTTCCCAGTAATCGCTGCTATGACTTTCATTGTGTGTAATATTAATGAAGTATCGTCACCAGTCGGTAATGATATGGACACAGATGAGCTGGACTGGGTCTCATGGGAGATAAGCTGTCACAGACAGAGTTAGTGTAGCATTGTATGGGCAGAACCTTTGACCTAGGTGGTTACCTGTTGGCAGCGATAGATCATGTCCCAACGGTTCTTACTCTGATTTCAACAATCTCGGATCTGGATGCAAAAAATGGCTTTGAGCACTATGGGACTTAACATCTATGGTCATCAGTCCCCTAGAACTTAGAACTACTTAAACCTAAGGACATCACACAACACCCAGCCATCACGAGGCAGAGAAAATCCTTGACCCCGCCGGGAATCGAACCCGGGAAGATCTGGATGCATGGCGTCCTCTGTTTCCACATGCTAGTGTTCAGTCGTTTGTGCTTCTCGCACATTGTTTTTATCTCTGTGCTCGTCTCTAAGCGGTGTTCTGACTCCGTGCTCCTCTGTACATTGACTCACACATCGAGTATCGTTCTCTCTGTCAGGGTTCAGCTCCCCAGCTTTGTTGTCGACACACTTTGACTAGTACAGTTACATTTGTGCTGACAGTAACGGTTTCACGGCGTTGCACGCACTGTGCAGATACAAAAAATAAGTTTAGTTCAGAAGTCATTTTCTCACAAGAGCTATGAAAATTATTCATTACCATAAAGATGACATTTTAATGGGTGATATTTAAAGTATGTATTAAAATAACATGGTTAAATCGCACCTATTGATCAAATAATACGTAGCATCTCGGATTTTTTTTCCATTTTTCCTGCGAGGCAGAGCGCATGGAGTTCAAGCATTTGGAGGGCTTTACAGAATTTAGGAGGGGGCAGAGTTCCAGGCAACACTGGCATAGCAAATAATGGGACGGATCAAGGATTTTCCCATGTCGGACTCTATTACAGCACTAATGAGGAAGGATTCACCGACAGAAAAACGAGTATTCACCATTTATCTCGTTCTTAGATATCAATGAGAAGTATTCACTTTTTATTATAAGGCTTTTCTTCTACCTGCTGAAATTCCAGTAATTTTAAACAAATCAATACCAGTCCTGTGCCTGTCTCGGTGAACGATTGTCCTGTCCACTGGCAGATAATCATGCCTGGTAGCGTGTCGCGCTGCGCCGTCAGAGGGCGGGCCGCACGCTCACGTGACTGCCTCGAGTACTGTTGCGGCCGAGGTGGATCAAGGACCGACGAGTGGAGGTCAGCTGACGCGCAGCCAACAACGAGAAGCGTTCCCCAAGCTGCAACACAAAGGAGGTGTCTACGGGGACGTCACTAATGGTCAGCGAGGGGTGTAACTGCTGTGTGAACACCAACAAGCGGCTCCTGTCTTTTTCCCGAGACACAGAAAGGCGATTCCAGTGTAGGTGAAGAAAGGGGCTTCTGCATTTCAAGAGGAGCATGCTGTCTACTTGCTATAGCTGCATCTTCGGAGTTAAGTGATCCGATACAGTGTACTGTATAGAGCACATTGAGTGCATTAAGTGTATTGGTTCACAAGTAATATTACTCACGCGAAGTCCGTGGTTGTAGTGCGATATGTTTTGCTTGTTGTGTGATAGTATGTTGGATGTGCGAGTATGTTGTCTAAATACGCGGGGCCAAATGTAATTAGTTCGTTACATGACGTAGGAGTGAATGATTTGTATTTTTATTGTAAAGGAGGTGATCTTATTTTTATTACACTGTGGGCGTGTCTGGTTAGTTTATGCCATATGTAGAAAGAAAGTTACGATATTGTTTTGCTGTGTGAAAGTGATTCGTTTATACACTGAAGCACCAAAGAACTAGTATAGCCGCGCGGAGTCACCACGTGGTCTGAGTCGCCATGTAACGGTTTCCACGCCCCCCCCCCGCAGGGATTCGAGTCCTCTCTCGGGCATGGCTGTGTGTGTTGTCCTTCACGTAAGTTAGTTTAAGTAGTGTGTAGGGATCGATGACCTCAGCAGTTTGGTCCCTTAAAAATTCACTCACTCACACACACACACACACACAAACTGGTATAGGCGTGGGTATTCAAGTACAGAGGTATGTAAGCAGGCAGAATACGGCGCTGCGGTCGGCAACCCCTACATACGACAACAAGTGTCTGACGCAGTTGTTAGATCGGTTACTGCTGCTAGAATAGCAGGTTATCAAAATGTGTGTGAAATCGTATGGACTTAACTTCTAAGATCATCAGTCCCTAAGCTTACACACTACTTAACCTAAATTACCCTAAGGACAAACACACACATCCATGCCCGAGGGAGGACTCGAACCTCCGCCGGGACCAGCCGCAGAGTCCATGACTGCAGCGCCTCAGACCGCACGGCTAATTCCGCACGGCAGCAGGTTATCAAGATTTAAGTGAGTTTGCAATTGGTTTTATAGTTGGCGCACGACCGATGCGACATAGTCTCCGAGGTAGTGATGAAGTGGGAATTTTCCCTTATGACCATTACACAAGTGTACCGTGAAATGAAATAAGCGTCTGGCGTCGTTGGCCGGGAGGCCCCTTGCGGGCAGGTCCGGCCACCTTGGTGCAGGTCTTATCGCATTCGACGCCACATTGGGCAACCTGCGCGCCGGATGGGGATGAGATGATGATGAAAACAGCACAACACCCAGTCCCTGAGCGGAGAAAATCTCCGACCCAGCCGGGAATCGAACCCGGGCCCTTAGGACGGCAATCCGTCGCACTGACCACTCATCTGATGGGGCGGCCACAAGTGTACCGTAAATATCAGGAACCCGGTAAATCGCTGCGGCCGGCAAAAGATCCTGCAAAGAACGAGGCCAACGATGAGTGAAGAGAATCGTTCAACGTGACAGAAGTGCATCCCTTCCGCAGATTGCTGCAAATTTCAATGCTGGGCCACTAACGAGTGTCAGCTTGGGAACGATTAAACGAAACATCATTGGTATGCCGCGCGGAATTCGCCGAGCGGTCTAAGGCGCTGCAGTCATGGACTGTGCGGCTGGTCCCGGCGGAGGTTCGAGTCCTCCCTCGAGCATGGATGTGTGTGTTTGTCCTTAGGATAATTTAGGTTAAGTAGTGTGTAAGCTTAGGTTCTGATGTCCTTAGCAGTTAAGTCCCATAAGTTTTCACACACGTTTGAACATCATCGGTATGGGCTTTCCGAGACAAAGGCCCACTAGTGTATCCTCGATGATTGCACGACACAAAGCTTTACGCGTCTCCTGGGCCCGTCAACACCGACATTGGACTGTTGATGACTGGAAACATGCTGCCTGGTCGGACGAGTCTCGTTTCAAATTGTATCGAGCGGATGGACGTGTACGGGTATGGAGACAATCTCACGAATCCATGGACCCTGCATATCAGCAGGGGACTATTCAAGCTGGTAGAGGTTCTGTAATGGTGTGGGGCGTATGCAGTTTGAGCGATCTGGGACCCCTGATACGTCTAGATACGACTCTGACGGGTGACACGTACGTAAGCATCCTGTCTGATCATCTGCATCCATCCATCTCCATTGCGCATTCCGAAGGACTTGTGAAATTACAGCAGGACAATGCAGAATTGCTACAGAGCGGCTCTAGGAGCACTCTTCCGATATTAAACACTTACGCTGACCACCAGGCTCCCCACACATCAATGTTATTGAGCATACCTGGGATGCTTTTCAACGTGCTGTTCAGAAGAGATCTCCACCCCCTCCCCTAGTACTTTTACGGATTCATGGACAGACGTTCAGGATTCATGATGTCAGTTCCCTCCAGCACTACTTCAGACATTAGTCGAGTCCATGCCATGTCTCGTTGCAACACTTCCACGCGCTCGTGGGGGTCCTACACGATATTAGGCAGGTGTAGCAGTTTCTTTGGCTCTTCAGTGTATGTTTTCTTGTACAGAAGAGCTTTTGAGGTATGTACATAGGCAGTCCTATAGATAGTTGACAGGGGCTTGTTGCAGTGGCTGCTGGATGATGGGAGTAGCCGTAGACCAATGATTGGCTGTGTGTAGAATTGCGCTCTGCCATAGAAATGGTTGGAGAGGTTTGGTACAGTACATAAGTGACGTAGTGAATGGTAGAATTGTGGGGAGTTCTGGTAGCTGTGGTAAGCAGAGGAACATAACTGAATATGTGAGAGAGAGATTGGGAGCCGGCGACTACCTATCGTTTTTTCTTTGTTTGTTTTGCACATAATTAGAACTGCACGTCCTTCAGTATTAGTCCATTGTGTATTTTATAACCTTCAACATATAAATTCCATGTTATAAGTAATAAAAATTAGTTGAAAGCGTTATTTCTACAGTTTTATACAACCAAAGAAATTATTTTTGATCCGAGCAGAGTTAACGTGCACAAATATAAAAAATCTGTACAATTACTAATGTCATTTTGTATTCGATAGAACTTTCTTATCATGACCAAAGGTAAGAGCTTCCTCTTCTTATTGATAAGTGTGAAAGTTATTTATGAACAGCAGAAACATGTTTTATATAAGCTCGGTGAAATATTGAGCCAATATTAAAAAATTTTTTGTTTTGCGTTTTTTTTTTAAATTTTATCTTTTTTCAAGAAATTGTTTTCTGTCGCTATATAATAAAGCTGTATTTTCTTTATTTTTACCACACCATCCCTCTATTCCACATTGAAAATCAACCATTTCCGAATAAAACCTGAATTAAACATCGACAGTTTCAATTTTGTTATATATACCATTTATTTTTAAGTAACGGAGAGGAGGATAACTGTGTAGAACAAAAATGTTCCGTAGCTTACCCGGCCCTTTATGTACCCTCACTTATTTTCTAGACGGTTCACGGCTTCCGGTTTCTAGGTGAATCTAGTAAGACACTGAACGAATACACAAACAAAGCGATCGTAATGAGGTAACGCCTTATAGGTATGCAAAACAGCTAACGTATAGTTAACGTGGGTACAATCTTAGCTGACCAATTGTATTAGGAAAACTTCCGTATTCGGCGCTTACTTAGGATAGTGTACGGAAAGGCTACGATTGTTTTACAGCCTGTCTATGTGCTATGTGGGTGATTTTATTAAATTCAAGAGTTGTCTTAGTATCCTGTAGCTAATTACAGAATCTTTATTATTGTGTTTTCTTCTTAAGGGCCATATCTTGTAACCATTATTATGCTTGACACTGTTTTGTAGAAGTATTAGGGCTGCAAATTAACTTCTGTTTAATTGTAACTGATCTGTTGTCAAGCCGATTTTATGTTTATTAAATTATTAGTTAATTGAGCCAACCCCTGCACAACCCGTAGCCCGAACCCCACTCCACCCAAATCCTACGCCACACTACCTTGTCACTGCAATAGACAATGTTGGATTTACAACCTGTAACCTGTTATACACCGACAGCTTAGTCCAGGCAGAATGGAGTACGTGCGCTAGCAGCGTATTAGTTTCATCACAGCCGTTCCGCGCTGCAACATTGGCTCACTGACGGCTTCACCTGGGCAAGTCATTCTCAGCGAGGGCGGATTCGTTTCTTCGGTAATAGTAAGGAGGGACGGTGTGGGTCGTTCCACGGCGCAAGCAGGCCACTCTTGCAGCGTGGAAGCCATTACATGAAGGGCTTATTTCACTAGTGGTAGAAGTACATTACCTCCACTTTTCTGCCTATAATGCTTCTGCAATTAATGATCCAAATAAACAAAAAGAAAGGCTCATCTCTAGCAAGAAGCCATATGCTGGGATATTTCTGGTATCTCAACTGCAGATTTTTCAGTGATCATTTAACTTTAGGTCTCTGTATCTCACAATGAACAAAAATGGATTGTACCACTATTGAAATAAGCCCTTCACATGTCAACACTCTGTGCAGTCCCGATTCGAGTCATGTGCCCGTGTGTTATGGAAGTGTGGTATGAAATAGGAATCCCACGTGCAGGAATTTTAAATTCAATTTTGTGTGTAGGTGCGTAAGGTTGTGAAATGCTTTTAACTGTCAATTAAGTGCTCCCGTACAGCAGTTATACGGCTTCCGTGTTCTGCTTACTTGTTTTTTCTAGAATCAGCGTACTTCACAGCCAATCATGAACTTGTTAAATTATTAATGGGATCTTTCACTCAGTTAAAACTTGCAAAAAGGCAGTTTTGCACCAAGAAGTAAGATGACAGTATTGCACCTGCAACTGTGTTAAGTAAGGGGAAGTTTCCCCATGTTTTAAATCTAAGTGGTGAACAGTGTCGCAGCGTTCTGTCGTGAAGTTTGGGCTACGAGAGGATTTACAAGAGAGAAAACTTGCTTTCGCTTTGAGCGCGCTGTGAAATTCCAGGACGGCGAGATGTATACAGATGTTATCACAGCATCAGCTGTGATCACCCTGCCCAGCTAGGAGCAGCTTAGCATGGCGAGTAAAGCGATTTCCACGTAGGAAAGGCTTAGGAAAAGTTATCTGCTGGTGTATGCATGGAAATGGGAACGTCGAGCCCCGGACGCTTAAGCGCTGCCTATTGTACTGAGCTGGCCTGAAGGTGCTTAGTGACTGCCGGCTCCGTTATGCTGGCGTGGGCAACGAGAAGAGGAAAATCCACACACATACGTACAGAGGACTAACAGAAACAGGTAAACTTAAGATTCCAAGTTATCAGCAATGAGCTCAGACACGCTGGATAACATGATTAATTACGTAAATTTGACATCCGTGCACAGTGCTTGGGTATATACGAAGGCAGTTCAATAAGTAATGCAACACATTTTTTTTCTCGGCCAATTTTGGTTGAAAAAACCGGAAATTTCTTGTGGAATATTTTCAAACATTCCCGCTTCGTCTCGTATAGTTTCATTGACTTCCGACAGGTGGCAGCGCTGTACAGAGCTGTTAAAATGGCGTCTGTAACGGATGTGCGTTGCAAACAACGGGCAGTGATCGAGTTTCTTTTGGCAGAAAACCAGGGCATCTCAGATATTCATAGGCGCTTGCAGAATGTCTACGGTGATCTGGCAGTGGACAAAAGCACGGTGAGTCGTTGGGCAAAGCGTGTGTCATCATCGCCGCAAGGTCAAGCAAGACTGTCTGATCTCCCGCGTGCGGGCCGGCCGTGCACAGCTGTGACTCCTGCAATGGCGGAGCGTGCGAACAAACTCGTTCGAGATGATCGACGGATCACCATCAAACAACTCAGTGCTCAACTTGACATCTCTGTTGGTAGTGCTGTCACAATTGTTCACCAGTTGGGATATTCAAAGGTTTGTTCCCGCTGGGTCCCTCGTTGTCTAACCGAACACCATAAAGAGCAAAGGAGAACCATCTGTGCGGAATTGCTTGCTCGTCATGTGGCTGAGGGTGACAATTTCTTGTCAAAGATTGTTACAGGCGATGAAACATGGGTTCATCACTTCGAACCTGAAACAAAACGGCAATCAATGGAGTGGCGCCACACCCACTCCCCTACCAAGAAAAAGTTTAAAGCCATACCCTCAGCCGGTAAAGTCATGGTTACAGTCTTCTGGGACGCTGAAGGGGTTATTCTGTTCGATGCACTTCCCCATGGTCAAACGATCAGCTCTGAAGTGTATTGTGCTACTCTTCAGAAATTGAAGAAACGACTTCAGCGTGTTCGTAGGCACAAAAATTTGAACGAACTTCTCCTTCTTCATGACAACGCAAGACCTCACACAAGTCTTCGCACCCGAGAGGAGCTCACAAAACTTCGGCGGACTGTTCTTCCTCATGCACCCTACAGCCCCGATCTCGCACCGTCGGATTTCCATATGTTTGGCCCAATGAAGGAGGCAATCCGTGGGAGGCACTACGCGGATGATGAAGAAGTTATTGATGCAGTACGACGTTGGCTCCGACATCGACCAGTGGAATGGTACCGTGCAGGCATACAGGCCCTCATTTCAAGGTGGCGTAAGGCCGTAGCATTGAATGGAGATTACGTTGAAAAATAGTGTTGCGTAGCTAAAAGATTGGGGAATAACCTGGTGTATTTCAATGCTGAATAAAACAAGCCCTGTTTCAGAAAAAAAATGTGTTGCATTACTTATTGAACTGCCCTCGTATTTAACTATAGTTCTAAGTTAATGAAATAGTACAGACGAAATAAATGATCGGTGTTATCACACACTGCACATTAATTGTAAGTTAACTCTATAATTTTTTGTGGTTTTATTTACTTAAAACGTTACCGACTACTAATTTAAGATTTATAAAAATATCAGAATATTTACACAATGTATAACATCAAATTAACAAGCGTCTTAGGACACTTCATGTAAGGCGTGTTTTTTGTATACAAGCTAATATGACCGAAAATGGTAAAATTTTGTGTTGTATTAAGACACATCTTTATTTACTGCGCTATGGAAGGAACGCAGCAAAAGTGACAGCCAGTGACACGGGAGATACTGTATGCGCATTTTTATCTTAAAGTGAAGCGCTGCAATGCTAGGCATTCTAACTATATATACATTCCTCCTATAATGATTCCTTTACGATCAAGATCTCCCCTACACTTTAAAATTTATGTTATCTGTTACTCTCTCTTATCTTCTTACTTTTAGCATGCAGCCATTTTGCTGCGAAGACACGCTGAAAGTGGGGAGTTATCAAGATATAAGGGTCAACTATCACCAGCATTTGGCAAAAGGTACTACAAACTTCAAGTTACGCTATGACATTCACAGAAAGTTTCATCTTATTACTCTTGTTCAAACAGACTTTAAAATCAGTATTGTGAGTCAGTCTTATCCGTGCAGAGTCAGTTTTTCATAATGTACGAGTTAATGGCTTTTTCTCGAAGCCTTGCATTCGATGGTCCTTTAATCTATTGCTCAAGTGTACGACAAGCTTTTATTTCCAGGTCTTTTATGGTATTAGCGTCTTGTAAAAATTGAATTACATAACTTTCCTGCGTGTGTGATCAATGTTTCTAACACTTTTTTAATTAATGTTATTATCTGCATGAGCTATTCACAAGAAAAGGATGTAACTTGAAAGCTAAACAGGACTCTTAAGTTTTAAAGTTAGTGTCTCATTAAGAAATCAGGCAAAACATTTATGTGTCGCGTGTCTTAGTCTCTAATTTTGGTCATATGGTTCAATCACAGATCTTTAGATGGTGGTGGTGGTGGTGGGTAGTGTTTAACGTCCCATCGACAACGAGGTCATTAGAGACGGAGCGCAAGCTCGGGTTAGGGAAGGATTGGGAAGGAAAGTGGCGGTGCCCTTTCAAAGAAACCATCCCGGCATTTGCCTGAAACGATTTAGGTAAATCACGGAAAACCTAAATCAGGATGGCCGGAGACGGGATTGAACCATCGTCCTCCCGAATGCGAGTCCAGTGTGCTAACCACTGCGCCACCTCGCTCGGTAGATCTTTAGAGTTGCATACTATTGGCAGAAGTAGGTAAGTGAAAAATTTCGTTGATTATCTGTTTCATCAGTCTTCAATAAGTAATTGAGCTCAAGTACACAGGTGGTAATGTGAATCAACGTTATTTGCGCTTAACATTACATTGCGCAACAATCACTGATTAATGAACTGATCTTCATTTTCAATGTCCATCAGACAATATTGAGTGAAAAGTTGCTGCCAGTAGCACCAGAATGTTTTTTCCTTAGCCACAAAAAAGCATAGATTGAAGAACAGTAAGACGCCTCCTGGATATGGTAGCAGAAGAAACAACTGGAAAGGTAGGCGGTAGGAAAAACAGGGAGGGGGAACAGGGTACTTATGCACACAATTTCTGTAACTTGTAAATACAGTACAAGTGACACGTACTGACTGAGAGGTTACACTGATAAAACAGTCGTATTTCATAGTTGTACCAATCCCGACGTTACTGCGAAAGGGATTCTCGTGCAAATATGAATCTCAATCATCTTCGTCAATAAATGATAGTTATCATGAAGGTGGAGCTGAATAATTCTCATTGCTATTCACAAACGAGATAAATTATAGAAAATCGCATTTCTGTTGGTGAAACACTCCTGTAAGTAGGCTGTTTATGTTTTTATGTTGGTAACGCCACGTAGCGCTCTGTATGAAAATCACTGACTGTGCTGTGTGCAGTCCGTAGCTGGTTGAACTCATTGTTGTGTAGTGTTGAGGAGGTGGATGTGAACAGTACGTAGCGTTGGGCAGTTGGAGGTGAGCCGCCAGCAGTGGTGGATGTGGGGAGAGAGATGACAGAGTTTTGAGCGGACGATCTGGACGTGTGTCCGCCAGAAAGGGTAAATTTGTAATACTGGATATCATGAACTGATTATATATCTTATGACTTTTGAACAGTAATAAGGTAAATACATTGTTTGTTCTCTATCAAAATCTTTCATTTGCTAACTATGCCTATCAGTAATTAGTGCCTTCAGTAATTAGAATCTTTTATTTAGCTGGCAGCTGGCGTATTGGCGCTCGCTGTATTGCAGTAGTTCGAGTAACGAAGATTTTTGTGAAGTAAGTGATTCGTGATAGGTATAGGTTATTGTTAGTCAGGGCCATTCTTTTGTAGGGATTATTGAAAGTCAGACTGCGTTGCGCTAAAAATATTGTGCGTCAGTTTAGTGATGATCAGATTAAGTAAAGAGAGAAATGTCTGAGTACGTTCAGTTTTGCTCAGCTGTTTGAAAATCAAGTACCATGGAAGTTTACCAGCGCAGTCATTCTTAATTTTTCTAAGGGGATGTTTCATACATTCATAATTTTTCTAAGGGGACGTTTGATACTCCTTATTACATCTTTGAGTCCAGCGTGGAAAGTATTATTTGCTTAATGTGACGACTTAATTGTGTTATTGTAATATACACATTTAATATCACCCGGATGTAACAAATCGGTCTCCCAAAAGAAAACTGTAGCTTTTTTTGCGACGCTTTCATTGTTGGCATTAGCTCCGCGTGCATTCTGAATGTTTTCTCCACTCTCGAGACTAATTTCGAAGGGCACACAGTGCCCTTCTTGTTCAACTTCTCGTACTTGACAGTCGACCCATTTCTTACCTCTGTGAATTATTTAAATTACACCTGTTTCACGCAAGCACAAAGTATGTAGTAAAAATATCTTGCCACAACGCACTCGTGACAGCAGCACTAACACAGTAAATAAACATGTGTTTAATTTTTAACTTATTCTATGAAATGTCAGGACGTGTTCTGCGGGCCCTTCATTTGACCTTGGTAGCATTTAACATTTTGGTAATAAAATGTGCAAATTTCATGGTGTGAGACACATACCTCAGTTTTGGCCACACTTCAGCTATAGTGTCAGTATGTGATAGGAGGTGCCATGGAGTTTCGAGCAGGGTGTGGATACAACTGTTGCGGCCCAGAATAAATTCCGTGCGAAAGCTTAAAATTTTTAAAATTTTACCTGGTGAGTTCAGAGCCAAGGAGGCCAGCACGTAGCTGATGTGCCATTCGAAATATCAACACGGCGTACCGCCGATGTGGGGGAAGACAGTGTGCCAGGCGAACATAGCCATACAAACAGCTAGCGACGGAATCAAAATAGCAAATTCAGCAGTACAACAAAACAGTCCAGTATGAAGTAACGCTCCGTAACTTCAACCGCCAGAGCGCCACTGCAATAGTCAAACCTTGCAGGAAGACCCAATCTGGCAATCCAGAATAATTATTGAGTCACCACGGTAAAGCGAGACCAATAAACGAGTGCACATTGGCTCATGCTCCCACATCCGCCGCTTCACAGACGTAGGCTAGGCTCTTTAAACAACGGGGCTTTCGGAGTTCAAACATTTCCGTCATGGCACTATTCTTTTCCTGTCGCCAGAACCAGAGAGAATGTCCGCCTATCGCGTTTCAGTGAAACCACGACAAACTGATCGATGACGGTCTGTCTGCTACTGCTTGCTGACTTCAGTGTGAGATACGGCCAACACGATGCAAACCATAGCCATGGCCGGCCGTTGCTGCCTACTGGGACATCACAGATAAGGAGAAGTGACGTGCAGTGCTAGCCCCCTTTCCACTTAGGGTCACTGACAGGCGACCTGTGAGTTGCGCGTGGTGCGTGCGCGCTGCCATCTATCTCACTCGTGAACATCTGCTGCAGTGTTGCTCGACCCATGGTAGGTGACCAGTGCCTAACCTTCACGACAACAGACAGCCTGAACCACGGTGTCTGCTATCCTCACCTAAACGCGCAACAAGCTGTGCACGAGAACATTGAGGTGTAGGGACACACTGTACTGCATAACATCTGGAGCGGGCAACCCCTACCCATCGCCACACTGCCGCCCGCACAACACACAGGCCTGCTGCTCTGATGTCACGACTCGCAGACGAAGCATATCGGCACTTCTTTACGGCACGCACTGAGACCCAGCCACTATATGACGCAGTGAAGCAACTTTATTGCTCTGTGTACTCACCTCGGCGGATAAATGTCACAGATTCCGCCTCCAGGCTCTTCTCCGGACACCTCTCCCACACTTCGTACTCGACTCCTTGCATACAAAGCGACTGCTGCTCCCTGGGTCGGAACACCACTAATATATGTCTCAGCAGATGTGTCTAACGTCGACGTAAAATGGAAAATTCGGCACTGAAGTATATATCTCAATTTGAAATTGCCCCTAAAAACCATTGACAGCTCGACATCAACGTCTAGCTAGAAATAATCTAAACATGTTCTGAGATACTTACTGAAGTATAAATGTCTGCTCCGAGAAGGAGAGTGAAACTGAACCCCAGCTACGCAGTTTCGGAGGTTGTTCTCTGAGTATTTTGGTATGAGGGACCTGTGGTCCCTGGCGGTTCGTTAAAGAGCTATTGCATTTCGTTTGAGTTCTTGCGCACATTTACTCTGTCTGCCTTTTCTGGAAACAAACTTGTTCCATTTACTCATGATACCTGCTGTTAAAATCGGAAAGAGAAGACAATGCTACCTAAGATCCACGTCGGGTAGTGTAATAATTAATGCAGATTCCTGCCATCCCTTCGTGTAAGCGGGTCTTCTTTTCTTCAGTGAAAGAGATCGAGGTTGCTAGGTTTAACGAAAGGTTCCACTAGTTCCGACACAGAAAGTATCCAGGACCAGATATTCAATAAACCAAAGCCCTCCTTAACGTCCACTCGGAAACCCCTCCATTATGCTTCTCTGACTTATTCAGGCCCTTTTGGCGAGCAAGCAGTTAACGCCTTTAAGAAGTCTAATGTACGCATCGGTTTCCAAACACATAGACGACTTAAATCTATTTTGCATACTTCGGTTAATGGTAAACAAAATATATTTTTAAAATCAGTTCATCAAATCATATGTGGGTCATGTAGTACCTTTTACACAGCACAAACAGGACGCCAGTTTCCTACCAGATTTAAAGAAGATTCCACCAAAAATTCCACAGCCAAACTGAAAATAAACATGTTTTAGGTTTGATTGACAATTCTCTTATGGTACTGCACGTTGAAATTAAAGGACTTAACCTACATATTTTAGAAGAAGTTGAACTGTACTTAACAGCAACAGACTTGATATTGTCAACGAACAGTTTCTCTCTAATAGAAAGTGATACTTTGACGTTTTCCAAGATCATTATTAAAATGGTTCAAATGGCTCTGAGCACTATGGGACTCAACTGCTGTGGTCATAGGTCCCCTAGAACTTAGAACTACTTAAACCTAACTAACCTAAGGACAGCACACAACACCCAGCCATCACGAGGCAGAGAAAATCCCTGACCCCGCCGGGAATCGAACCCGGGAACCCGGGCGAGGGAAGCGAGAACGCTACCGCACGACCACGAGATGCGGGCAAGATCATTATAATCCCTTATGAGTGTGTGTGTGTGTGTGTGTGTGTGTGTGTGTGTGTGTGTGTTTGTGTTTGTGTTTGTGTGTCTGTGTCTGTGTCTGTGTGTGCATCCTAATTTATATTAGTCAATATTCCGTTCTCCTCTTTCCTTGCCCCTCCTCCTCTTCACCCCTCCTCCTCTTCACTCTCCCATCCGCCCCCTTTCTCTTTTTTGCTTCTCACCACTAAATTCTTTTCAACACTTCTGCACACGCGTTTTTCGAAAATTAATTTCAAGACATATTCATTTCCAATAAGTGCCGCTAAATATGTGTATATAAGACGGACGGTTATTTTACCCAATGTGGGGCAGAGCATTTCGGAATATGCTTACCAGCACTGACGTATTTCGTGGCTCATGTTATTAATTACTCATGCTATTATGTACTCCGAGATATATCTCACATTACTGTTTTAATATGGTCCGTCCTTTTATGTCCTCTGTTCCACTACTCCCTACTTGTCTTGACCACTCATTTCCAGCAACAAACCCCCTCTTCCCCCCCTCTCCCCCCTCCCTCTTTCCACCCTTATATTTAATACCCTGCTTCATTTTCATAGTTGTAAATCCTCCCTAACCCCCCTCCCTTCCCTTCTCCCCCCCCCCCCCTCCCCATCGACAACTTAATATTCAGTTCTTCTTATTTCCTGAGTTTGTATTTTAAATCTGTTCTATTAAAGTTCTGTTATTTGAATGTCCTGTTATTCGCATTCCCATGCGCCTGTTGTATTGGAAATGTCAGTTTTATTGTAATGGTTTTCTTCCGCTTTATATTCCGGTACTACCACTGCAAATTGTTAATGTTGGCTTGATATCGTATTAAAATAAATTATGCCGTTGATACGAATTGGTGGTCAATGACCTATCTCCAGGGTGACAGTTATTGAACTACACTCCTGGAAATGGAAAAAGAACACATTGACACCGGTGTGTCAGACCCACCATACTTGCTCCGGACACTGCGAGAGGGCTGTACAAGCAATGATCACACGCACGGCACAGCGGACACACCAGGAACCGCGGTGTTGGCCGTCGAATGGCGCTAGCTGCGCAGCATTTGTGCACCGCCGCCGTCAGTGTCAGCCAGTTTGCCGTGGCATACGGAGCTCCATCGCAGTCTTTAACACTGGTAGCATGCCGCGACAGCGTGGACGTGAACCGTATGTGCAGTTGACGGACTTTGAGCGAGGGCGTATAGTGGGCATGCGGGAGGCCGGGTGGACGTACCGCCGAATTGCTCAACACGTGGGGCGTGAGGTCTCCACAGTACATCGATGTTGTCGCCAGTGGTCGGCGGAAGGTGCACGTGCCCGTCGACCTGGGACCGGACCGCAGCGACGCACGGATGCACGCCAAGACCGTAGGATCCTACGCAGTGCCGTAGGGGACCGCACCGCCACTTCCCAGCAAATTAGGGACACTGTTGGTCCTGGGGTATCGGCGAGGACCATTCGCAACCGTCTCCATGAAGCTGGGCTACGGTCCCGCACACCGTTAGGCCGTCTTCCGCTCACGCCCCAACATCGTGGAGCCCGCCTCCAGTGGTGTCGCGACAGGCGTGAATGGAGGGACGAATGGAGACGTGTCGTCTTCAGCGATGAGAGTCGCTTCTGCCTTGGTGCCATTGATGGTCGTATGCGTGTTTGGCGCCGTGCAGGTGAGCGCCACAATCAGGACTGCATACGACCGAGGCACACAGGGCCAACACCCGGCATCATGGTGTGGGGAGCGATCTCCTACACTGGCCGTACTCCACTGGTGATCGTCGAGGGGACACTGAATATTGCACGGTACATCCAAACCGTCATCGAACCCATCGTTCTACCATTCCTAGACCGGCAAGGGAACTTGCTGTTCCAACAGGACAATGCACGTCCGCATGTATCCCGTGCCACCCAACGTGCTCTAGAAGGTGTAAGTCAACTACCCTGGCCAGCAAGATCTCCGGATCTGTCCCCCATTGAGCATGTTTGGGACAGGATGAAGCGTCGTCTCACGCGGTCTGCACGTCCAGCACGAACGCTGGTCCAACTGAGGCGCCAGGTGGAAATGGCATGGCAAGCCGTCCACAGGACTACATCCAGCATCTCTACGATCGTCTCCATGGGAGAATAGCAGCCTGCATTGCTGCGAAAGGTGGATATACACTGTACTAGTGCCGACATTGTGCATGCTCTGTTGCCTGTGTCTATGTGCCTGTGGTTCTGTCAGTGTGATCATGTGATGTATCTGACCCCAGGGATGTGTCAATAAAGTTTCCCTTTCCTGGGACAATGAATTCACGGTGTTCTTATTACAATTTCCAGGAGTGGATATGAAATAACGTCTGAACGGTTTGCGTTAGGACGTTCAAGCTGCACGGTTGGCCGCACGGAATGATGGAAATTAGTGTGCACTGTACGGTTTGATTTAGAGACGAAGCCCACTTGCATTTGGATGGGTTCGTCAATAACAAAATTGGCGCATTTTGGAGACTGAGAATCCGCATTTCGCGATCGAGACATCACCCTCAACGGGTGACTGTGTGGTGTGCAATGTCCAGTCACGGAATAACGGTGACTACCGTTCGGTACTTGAAGGTTTTGGAAGATCATTTCATCCCCATTATCCAAAGTGACCATGATTTCGACAAGATATGGTTCATGCAAGACGGAGTTCGACCACCTCGAAGCAGGGGAGTGTTTGATGTCTTGGAGGAGCACTTTGGGGTCGCATTCTGGTTCTGTGTACCCAGAGACCATTGGGCTGGGCTTCGATTGGCCACCATATTCTCCGGATCTGAACACATGCGACTCCTTTTTGTGGGGCTATATTAAAGGCAAGGTGCACAGCAATAACCCCAAAACCATTGCTGAGGTGAAAACAACAGTTCAGGAAGTCATCGACAGCATCGATGTTGCGACACTTAAGCAGGTCATGCAGAAAATAGCAATTCGTCTACACCACATCATCGCCATTGATGGCAGGCATATCGAATATGCCACAACCTAAATCTAATTACCTGTAGTGACGTTTACATGTTGAACAAAGTGTATTCAAGTCGTAGTTTGTAACTAATTTACGTTTTTTTTCATATAGTTCAATAATTGTCACCCTGTATATCTTTGGACGCATAAAGCCACGTACTTGGATCATATGATCTACGCGTAACTTTTCTGATGTCTCCTTATTACGTTATTAAAATAGCTCATTACATTCTATTATTTCGATGCACTGATGTACCACTTTTAATTTTGTTATTTTATGTAATTTGCTGTCATAATATACATGATACAGCATCACCTTGTTTACCCTGCTGCTGCCTAGTGTCAATTTTGTCGTCTTATCCGGGTTTCATGGGAACTCGCTTTCAGTCTGTCATCTCGTCTTATGTACACAAATGGTAACGTTCTTACCCATGTGCTACCTTTGCACTTGTGTTTGCACTTTTGTTTGATGTTGTATAGTTATTACTATCTAAATAAGTTACTATAATGTATTTTTGTACATCAGTTTGATTGTTATGTTTCTACTTTAGATTTCTGATGATGGAAGGAATTCCGAAACTCGTCTGCGTACTTCTTGATCAATATAGTCGTTCTTTACCTTCTGTATTACTTTTATGTGACCTAGCCAGCTTGACTACATATCTGCTCATACTTACCAGAATGGTCGCTAACATCCTCCATGACTTTACGTCACGCCTTTGTTATTGTATTTAAGGTGACGCTGATGCTCATCACAACGATTGGCAACAGTCCGTACAGACTGACTCAGGTAACTTTTGCCACACTTGCAAGGAATACTGTGAATCCCTGGCACTCACAGGCCGAGATTATTTTTACTGAATAGCAACAGTTCTTTAATTTCCCTGGTAGTCTGAAGACTGGTCTGATTTCTTGCCTCTTTAGGACTCTACGTTTCTTCATAGATTTCACCACAGAATGGAAGCCGGGCTGTGTTGGTCCTCTTGGCTTGGCTGGACAGCGTCTCGTCAGTTTCTTTGACAGCTTTGGCAAAATATCACGGACAAAATACTCCTTGCATCTGAACACTGTTATCACACAGTTAATCTCGGAGCTGAGGTTTGTTTGTCGGAAGCAATCCTGGCTGTGTGTCTATTAGAGTGTTCATTGCCTCTTTTCTGAGGTGGATGATGAAAGATACACCCGTTGATATAAAGATGTGCACGCCTAAGTTTTCTATACACAGAGTATCCGAGACACCCATCCGACTTACACTCGACTAACACATCTAGGAAAGGCAACGCGTCTGAAGAAACGGTATGGACGTGAGGAAGCACTAAGCCTGATAACAGTGGCGAACTCATCGCTGTTCAATTATTTCATAATAATTTCCGCCATACGACAAATAAATGGTCCTCAGGGTGTACTGAAATGATTGTAAAATTTCACTGGAGAAATGAGTCGCCAATAGGTTTAGGGTGCCTTACACTGGTACCTTCATAAAAAGAGAGAACACATCGAGGCTGAGCGTGACTTCACTTGGGCTCGTTCCCGTCTTCTTTGTAATATCAATAAACATTTGTGAATTCTTAATATGCTGCCCACAATGACCGACAGTAGGAGCCAATAATTTAATTAACTACTTTGCCGACCTGTATGCAGGAGAGCAAATAGCTCTAATAAACGGTCTCAGTTTGTAAAGTAGCTGAATTCCCGGCCAATTCAACCGTTCATTACCGCCTCACAATGTATAAGCTAAGTAAGAAAGAGCTATGAACAATCATTGATATCGTGCTGAGTGGCTGATTTAACTTTGTCTGCATACCTAACACATAATTATGATTATCTATAATCGAAGTGTGATAAAACATTGATTTTTTTTCGAAACTATGTATTGAAACTGTAAACAAACCTCAGGAGTCATATTTACAAAATTTATACACGAAAACCATTTAGTAATTACTGTACAAGTTAATGAAAAGGCCTAGGATATATATTATCAACAAAATCCAGTCTACAAAGAAAAAGTTATTACATCGTGTAGCTTAAGAATTATTGTTGAGTGATGCCTTAAATGTTTTGGTTTTATTTCGGCACATTTATTATTTTGAGGCGCCGTCGGTGGATCACGATCGCAAATATCCTTCAACTTTCCCCACAGAAATAAATCCAGGAACGTCAGATCCGGTGAACATGCGGGCCATGGTATGGTGCTTCGACGAACAATCCACCTGTCATGACACATGCTATTCAATAACGCTTTAACCGCACGCGAGCTATGTGCCGGACATCCATCATGTTGGAAGTAAATCGCCATTCTGTCATGCAGTGAAACATCTTGTAGTAACATCGGTAGAACATTAGATTGCCATCCTTCCTCCCATAATGCCACACCATACATTAACCCGCCAAGGCCGCTGATGTTCCACTTGTCGCAGCCATCGTGGATTTTCTGTTGCCCAATAGTGCATATTATGCCGGTTTACGTTACCGCTGTTGGTGAATGACGCTTCGTCGCTAAATAGAACGCGTGCAAAAAATCTGTCATCGTCCCGTAACTTCTCTTGTGCCCAGTGGCAGAACTGTACATGACGTTCAAAGTCGTCCACATGCAATTCATGGTGCATAGAAATATGGTACGTGTGCAATCGATGTTGATGTAGTATTCTCAACGCCGACGTTTATGAGATTCCCGATTCTCGCGCAGTTTGTCTGCTACTGATGTGCGGATTAGCCGCGACAGCAGCTAAAACACTACTTGGGCTTCATCATTTGTTGCAGGTCGTGATTGACGTTTCACGTGCGGCTGAACACTTCCTGTTTCCTTAAATAACGTAACTATGCGGCGAACGGTCCGGACACTTGGATGATGTCCAGGATACCGAGCAGCATGCATAGCACACACCCGTTGGGCGTTTTCATCACAATAGCCATACATCAACACGATATCGACCTTTGCCGCAATTGGTAAACGGTCCATTTTAACACGGGTAATGTATCACGAAGCAAATACCGTCCGCACTGGCGTAATGTTACGTAACACCACGTACTTATACGTTTGTGACTATTACAGCGCCATCTATCACAAAACTAAAAAAGTGATCCAACTAAAACATTCATTTTTCTTTACGTACTATACGAATATGTAATAAAAAAATGGGGGTTCCTATTTTAAAAAAACGCAGTTGATATCCGTTTGACCTATGGCAGCGCCATCTCGAGGGCCAACCATAGCGCCATCTGGTTTCCCCCTTCAAGCTAGACGAGTTTCGTCCTTTGTAGTTTTTTCGTTTGACGCTTATTTCGTGAGATATTTGGCCCGGTCTCTATGAATGGACCACCCTGTATACTGTATAAGGAACGGCGCCAATAGCTGGTGTAAGTCAATGTTGTTTCTCCATTCATGCACGAAACCTTTGTCACTTCGTGATGCGAATAAACAACGACTATAAATAAATTAACTGTTTCGGCGACATCAATTCGCCGAACTGTTCAATCAGGACACTCGGTCCTGAAATTACGGCGAATCCAGACTTTCTTACAGGCGGAGATATTTGCAGGGAAGAAAGATTATCTTCATTATCATAGATCTTAGCTAAGTATTAACTTCTATAGAGCAACAAAGTGGTTATGTGATAAGTGGTAAGTATTATTTGTTTATTTTAGGTAGACCATACAACCTGTGTTGCTTAGGTGCTCTTGGCCTTTAATTCTTCACAAGTTCGTTAGATAGGCCAGACAGGACAGAAAGTGTGTCAAACATCGTAATGTCGTCTGTCTTTTTTACTGTATTGCACAACTAGATTTCAACTGACAATGCAGTTATCATAAGTCATGCAGACTGAACGTAATTATAACGTCACATATTCCAATCTAACGCTGTAATCTCCAACTGTAGTCGGGTTACTACTTGCACATGCCAGCGTTAGACTGGAATACGTGTCATTATAATTACGTTCAGTCTACATCACTATTTATAAGGCATCGATGATAGCTGCACTGCGAGTTGAAATCTAGATCTGCAGTGCGATAAAAAAAGGCAGACGACGTTACGATCGATGTTGACGTCCTTTCTGCCCTGGATTACATTACGGTCGTGGGACACAATCATTCCAATGGAATCAAATATGGGATAGGCCAGGGTTTTTGGTAACTCCCCTGTCAGCCTTCTAAGTGCGGACGTGTAGTCAAAATTGTTCAAATGGCTCTGAGCACTATGGGACTTAACTGCTGAGATCATCAGTCTCCCAGAACTTAGAACTATTTAAACCTAACTAACCTAAGGACATCACACACATCCATGCCCGAGGCAGGATTCGAACCTGCGACCGTAGCGGTCGAGCGGTTCCAGACTGTAGCGTCTAGAACCGCTCGGCCACTCCGGCCGGCGGACGTGTAGTCCCCTTAGAGAATCCGCTTGGTGCCATCCCGACCGATAATCTTTGGTTTTATTCACGATGAATACGAGCTAATGTTTGTTAAACTCAATATTAGATTGTAGGCTCAACCACATATCACAAACACCACTAAAACTGACGCGTTCGAAAGAACAAAGCTTAATCATCAGAAATATTGTTCAAGAATCTTATCGGTTTAATAAGATCCTTTTAAAATAATTCTGATGTTTAAAGCTTGCTCCTCTGAGAAGCGTCAATTTTAGTGCTGTTACATTTGTGATATGTGGTTCAGCTTATACTTTAACATTACATGAATGATTTCTCCACAGTGAGAAAATGATCTCGTGTCTACGATCATTAATTGTGTAGTGCAGCTTTCGGTATCCTTTTAAATTAAGTGTAATTTGAGTAAATTATTCGTTACACCACTAACACATGAAATTGTGGAACGCTTCTCGAATTCGCTGAGGGTCCAGGATATCTTCTCTGTAGCGTCCCAAGTATCATCGAAGAGGGTATTGGTAAAGGAAAGATAATTAGCGAGAGAAACTATGGAGCAAGAGAAAAGAAGGGAAAACAAGATTTTGAAAGAGTATACGATGCTAGTAAATATCCCGGTCCATCCCTCAGCCAGTTCTGACGGAAGGGAGGGCTACTTGCTCTGAGCTGGGGCAGGCGTTGGCCGGATGTGGCGCGGGCCAGACTATTAATCACCTCAGTCCGGGCGCCTCCCAGCCGTTCGTGGAATTCCTCGCAGTAATCAATGGCGACTCCAGACAGCGCCCGGCAGAGCCCTTTCTCTATTAGCGGGTGTGGAGGAGTGTGTGAGGCGTTTATCGCCACCTCTCGCTGTCATGCCACGTGATTAAGGGCTCCGGAGGCGCGAAAGAGGCGGCCTCTGGCGGCCATGCTATTTCCGGCAGTCGTATTGCCTCCACACAAAGACCTCACTGTGGGGCTGCGAGGCGGCGTCAACTGCTTGGCGACACTCGCTCTGGCACACCACGGCCCGATGGGTGGAAACCGCAGAAGTACAACGGAGATGGGTAGTTTTATGTCGATAGTGCAACGTCTTCAATTCATCAACACACATATAAACAAAAATGGACAATTTAATGTGTCAGCTAGAATGTTTCCGTGCCTAATCGAGTTTTCAGGGTCAACTCACGTGATTTCCTTCGCATAAGCGTGTAAAGGAATCACATTCACTCCCGAAGTACAACATGGATTCCAACAGCAAATCGGCAGTCTGAAAATCGGAAACGTTATACTTATTACTTAAGGGGGGTAGGACATCAAACGGACCGACTTGGAGCAGGAGAGGCACCACAGGGCATTTTAATTTCCACTGTCTATACTTTTACAAGTAAATTCTTAAAACTTTGTCAGCATGACCAGGAAGGATTCAGGATTCACACTCATAGCAGCGGAAGTTCAAAAACATAACAAAATAATTTTTTTTACATGTGAAATTTCATCATTTTTTCACTTACTATTGGCTGCATTTGTTGCTATAGGTACACTTTCCTTCATAAGTAAGAGAGACTGTTCGATGAATTTAGCACAGCATACAAACCATACTTACAGGTGTCTGAAACTCTAGAATCTATTTAATTTATGAAAAAATGAATGAGTTGTTACGTTTTAAACTTTATGTTTAGAAAAAAATCAAATTTTGTAGTTAATTATCTCAATTTTTACCATAGTTTTTAATAGATTTGGAATATTCTAGAGTTTCATACACCTGTAAGTGTGGTTTGTATTCTGTGCAAAATTCATCAAAGAATCTCTTACTTGTAAAGAAAAATGTACCTATAGCAACAAATGCAGCCAACAGTAAGTGAAAAATTGACGAAATTTCATATCTAAAAAAAATTTATTTTTTATGTTTTTGCACTTCCACTGCTATGAGTGTGAATCCTGAATCCTTCCTTGTCATGCTGACAAAGTTTTATGAATTTATTTGTAAAAGTATAGTCAGTAGAAAATAAAATGTCCTGTGGTGCCTCTCCTGCTCCAAGTCGGCCCATTTGACGTCCTACCCCCCTTAATAAGTTGGGCACACAAACTGTAGTCGGTTTCTGGTCTCGCCAGTCAGTGTCCTCCACCTTCCTCGGTCCATGTAGTCTCTTCCAGCTAGGCCCAACATACATATATCCTCTCTGATTCCGTCAATCCACCTCAGCCGTGAGTCTCCCCCTCAGTCTGTTGCCTCTGGTGTCTGCTTCCACCACCTGCCCGGTGATCTGGCCTTCTCGAAGCACTACTTGCCAGTACCACCTCAGTGTCCTCTCTATAATCACAGCCACAATGTCCAGCGACTTGTACAATTCCATCAATTCGCGGTTTTTCCTTTTTCTCCTGTCGTCTTCATCCTTCATTGGACCATCAATCTGTCTTAGAACAGCATTCTCTAACGCCAGTTTTCTTTATACCTTTTGTGTCATAGTTCAGGTTTCTACTCCGTAGAGGGCGACAGGCTGTATTGCCTATAGATCCTAATCTCAAAATGGATCTGAACACTATGGGACTCAACTTCTGAGGTCATCAGTCGCCTAGAACTTAGAACTAATTAAACCTAACTAACCTAAGGACATCACACACATCCATGCCCGAGGCAGGATTCGAACCTGCGACCGCACGGCCACTCCGGGCGGCTATCCTAATCTCGATAGAAGCAGTGACTTCAGAAGCTTTCCAAATTCAATGGTTGATCTGTTTCCTCCCTGGATTCTTGCCATTATTACCTGGTCTGTCACCTTCCTTTCACTGGCTACTGCCCCAAGATATTTGTTTAGCCCCTGGAAGATTTTACTATCAACATCTAAAAGTCTGTTTTGATCCTCTCTGCTCGCAATGAGCTATTTGGTTTTGTATATATCTATCTTCAGCCCTGCTCTCAATACCTCTTCCATTAACACTCTTGCCATCTGAGTCATATCTTGCTCATTCTGTGCTATCAAAACTATGTTTTCCATATAGACCAGAGTGTTGATCCTTCTTCCCAACTGTATTCCTCTCTCCAGGCTTGTTACCTTTTTCAGTGCTCTTTCCAAAACAAGATTAAACAGATTGCGGGAATGGCTGTCTCCCTGTCGTACTCCAGTCTTCACCGTAAATTTCTCTGACGCCTCTCCATTCACTTTCACCGTACATGTTGCGTCTGGTATACGAGATTGTGTCAGTTTGACCAGTTTTCTCGCTTCCAGTTCTTGGCTGATCACACTACCATACGGTTTTTTAAAGTCCGGGAAAAGGTAGTGAACGTCTCTGCGAAATTCCCAGCTCTTTGATAGCATTTGCCTTGTAATATGAACTTTGTCTACGCTAGATTTCCCTTTCTAAATCATGCTTGATGGAAAGTACGTCTTTGACATATGGTGTTAGCCGCCTCAGCAAGAACATGCCCAGCATCTTATAAGTTGTGTATAGTAAGATAATTCCTCTATAGTTACTGCATCTCATTGACTGTCTTTTTTTGGTATTTGACAGATGACGGACTGCATTCCGCTGGGATCCTTTCTCTCCTACAAGTTAAACAGATTATGTACACTCTCTCTTGTAGAATATCTCTTCCCTCTTTCAGCATCTTAGCAAGAATGTTGACAGTGCCATTTTTTCGCAAAACATGGTTTCAGTGCTGTTGCGTTCTCGATACTCTGCTGCAAGTTCCTGAAGTTACTGCAAGTGTCAAATCATGGAGGAAAAGTTTCAATCATTCTTTACTAAATGGTGCATCGTCTTCGTGCCAACAAGAGCTTTACTCACGGGTTCCAACTGTTACACGTCAATTTTTACTCCGTTTGGCCTGAAATGGTTTGAAGAGATAACACACAATTTGTCGGAGAGTGGTGTACCACGGTGTTTCAATAAGGAATTCCAGTCTCATGACGTACCCACTCAAGGATGTTCGTCATTTTTTACTAATACTGAAAGGCAAGCCCACATTAATGAATTTAGTACTTTGTAACTTAGCTAATCCTGTTGCTGGTCTCGATGTCTTCTGTTCATGGGTATAATCGTCTCGTAGGCTTTCTGAACGAAGAAATCAAAACTTTCCACGACTATAAATATTCAGTGGGTCACTAATTACGAATTGAGAAATTTTCACACTCTTTAACTTCTAGATACTGAAACATTTCTCGTGATTGTGAGACAATATTTAAATCCATCAACTTCCAAACTTTAACTCCACACAAAAACATGACTTCTTTACAACGCCAAGAACAGAACTCCGCTGTTTCTAGCAATAACCAAACCCCAGTTGCCTTCTTAGAATTTCTCCCGTCAATTGCGAGCAAGTACAAAGATTATGATTGAGGCAAAGAAGTTTAAATGATTTACACCGCTGTCAGAAAGACATTGTTTCGATAACTTATGTATATTTAATAAAACTTTACGAAAATAAATTTACATATTTTAATGTTAACAATACAAAATTATGCTGATCACATGAAGTATGAACAGTCATGCATGAAACAACGGCTTTTAATAAACAAACTTTTCAATAAACATACTTTTCTACTTACAAATGAAAATATTGATACCCATCGGTATCGGAGGGTTCTAGATGTGTACCACGCTTGATTTCAGTGGGTTCAGTTTATTGAGCTGCAACAGAGATTTTGCAGTTGTAGAGAAAGGTAAGTAAAAACTTTTTCCCACGAGATTTACACAAGAGCCAGCTAAAGCTATGACTTCATTCCATATAATTTGAAAGCAAATAACTGATTTCTTCGATTTTAAAGTTGCTGCTGAAATATTCTCGTCAATGCAGGCGTTTGAAACTCCTAAAATGCAGTGTCTCATACTTATCCATGTCGAATAGTTATTAAAAATTTGCGGTCTGAAACAGAATAATGGAAAATTCTGAATGTATTCAAAAGGGGAAAGACTATGTCGTGTTTGCCGTGCTGCACTGCATCTGAAACATCATCAACCATGTTTATGAGTTACAAAGAAGAAAGACCTGATGAAGATATTGCCATTTCTTTGTCAACAGCACAGAGAGTTCTGTAGTAAACTCTGCAATATCTAATCCCACGAAGAGAGTTTCATAAGAAACAGAAGAGATTGAATTAAATATTGTTATCCTCTTGAAAAAATTTTTAAGAAATGAGAAATGATTTTTGTTGACTTCATTTCTACTAGTTAAAATATTACTGCCGTATTTCTGTGCTCGTATTATCGCAAATAAAACGGTAGGGTGTCCCAGCTACCTTGTCCACTCAAAATATCTCTGGAACAATAACAGCTATTGGAAAACGACTTTCACCGGTATCAATGTAGGGCTGGGGCCCATGAATGTACATATTTGGAAACATACTAAAACGAAAGCATATGTGTTTTTTAACACAAACTTATGTTTCTTTTAAATGGACCTCCTATATTTTTTCTTCAGCAATCCATGGCATGACAAAGCACTTACACAATGGCGTTGATTGCATCGCAATATTCCCATTACATCCCGAGATATTGAGACGCGAAGTTGACGCTTGAAACACCCTACATGCGCTGCTAGCGCACGTCCTGAGGCTCAGGCGTGAACCCCATGCTGCCCGTAATCGCGATGGTCCGAAACGAATAATACGGTCTGCTGCCATCCTCTTGATAATTATGGAGGTGTGATTACACATGTCAATCACATCGCGATTACGGGCAGCATGGGGTTCACGCCTGAGCCTCAGGACGTGCGCTAACAGCACATGTCGGGTGTTTCAAGCGTCAACTTCGCGTCTCAATCTGTAATGGGAATATTGCGATGCAATCAACGCCATTGTGTATGTGCTTTGACATGCTATGGATTGCTGAATAAAAAATATAGGAGGTCCAGTTAAAAAAAATAAGTTTGTGTTAAAAAACACATATGCTATCGTTTTAGAATGTTTCCAAATATGTACATTCATGGGCCCCAGCCCAACATTGATACCGGTGAAAGTCGTTTTCCAATAGCTGTTATTGTTCCAGAGATATTTTGGGTGGAAAAGATAGCTGTGACACCCTTTATATTAAAGACAACTTTCTTGTTGGCGCTTATGAGTCAGTTTCCTCGTATGGCACTTAGAACGTTGCCAATAAATTTTTTATTTCCGAATTTGCCACATTATTTTTTGCATCGATGAGGTGAGCAGCATAATTAGCCTAATTCTGTGCCATCAGAATACCTTCTCATTTTGTTGAATACAAACAAGTTACGTACAAAAAGAAACAGATGGTTTTTTGACTATTCTTACGTGCATGGAGAACATACTCCGTTGTCTTACAGTACTTTTATTCACTACCGGTTTCGATCATGAACCATTTCACAGCGGAAAAATATCTTTTTTAACAACTTCACAGGGCATATATATGCTATTTAACCAGGTAAGTTTGAAAATGTTTGAAAATTGATACTTAACACCGTAGTAGAGGCTCAAAAAAACAGAAAACAATGCTGAAAATATGAAAATGTGCAAGAACAGGAAGCTGGCAGTTGCCTGGAAAAAAATTTAATATTCTTACAAAGATGTGACTCGTCGCTTAGTACGTTATCAGTTTCCTCTCTTCACGCATTTTATCATTTGTCCAAAGTATACAACTAAACGTCAGATATTTACAAAGGTGAGATTCGGTGCTTAGTACATTTTCAGTTTCCAGTCGACGGGTGATGTTTGAAGTGTCACTGCAGCAAGCAGATATCTACACTAGTGGCCATCAAAATTGCTACACCGAGAAGAAATGCAGATGATAATCGGGTATTCATTGGACAAATATATTATACTAGAAGTGACATGTGATTACATTTTCACGCAATTTAGGTGCATAGATCCTGAGAAATCAGTACCCATAACAACCACCTCTGGCCGTAATAACGGCCTTGAAACGCCTGGGCATTGAGTCAAACAGATCTTGGATGGCGTGTACAGGTACAGCTGCTCATGCAGCTTCAACACGATACCACAGTTCATCAAGAGAAGTGACTGGCGTATTGTAACGAGCCAGTTGCTCGGCCACCATTGACCAGACGTTTTCAGCTGGTGAGAGATCTGGAATGTGTGCTGGCCAGGGCAGCAGTCGAACATTTTCTGTATCCATAAAGGCCCGTACAGGACCTGAAACATGTGGTCGTGCATTATCCTGCTGAAATGTAGGGTTTCGCAGGGATCGAGGGTAGAGCCACGGGTCGTAACACATCTGAAATGTAACGTCCACTGTTCAAAGTGCCGTCTATGCGAACGAGAGGTGACCGAGACGTGTAACCAATGGCACCCCGTACAATCACGCCGGGTGATACGCCAGTATGGCGATGACGAATACACGCTTCCAATGTGCGTTTACCGCAATGTCACCTAACACGGATACGACCATCATGATGCTGTAAACAGAACCTGGATTCATCCGAAAAAATGACGTCTTGCCATTCGTGCACCCAAGTGCGTCGTTGAGTACACCATTGCAGGCGCTCCTGTCTGTGAAGCAGCGTCAAGGGTAACCGTAGCCATGGTCTCCGACCTGATAGTCCATGCTGCTACAAACGTCGTCGAACTGTTCGTGCAGATAGTTGTTGTCTTGTAAACGTCACCATCTGCTGACTCAGGGATCGAGACGTGACTGCACGATACGCTACAGCCATGCGGATAAGATACCTGTCATCTCGACTGCTAGTGATACGATGCCGTTGGGACCCAGCACGGCGTTGCGTATTACCCTCCTGAACCCACCGATTCCATATTCTGCTAACAGTTATTGGATCTCAACCGACACGAGCAACAATGTTGCGATACGATAAACCGCAATCGCGATAGGCTACAATCCGCCCTTTAGCAAAGTCGGAAACGTGATGCTACGCATTTCTCCTCCTTACACGAGTCATCACATTGTTTCACCAGGCAACGCCGGTCAACTGCTGTTTGCGTATGAGAAATCGGTTGGAAACTTTCCTCATGTCAGCACGTTGTAAGTGTCACCACCGGCGCCAAACTTGTTTGAATGCTCTGAAAAGCTAATCATTTGCATACCACAGCCTCTTCTTCCTGATGGTTAAATTTCGCGTCTGTAGCACGTCATCTTCGTGGTGTAGCAATTTTGATGGCCAGTAGTATACTAATACCAGTATTGCTGGCCCCTGCTTCGATCACAAGCGAGGTATATTATTCCTAGCCGGCCGGAGTGGCCGTGCGGTTCTAGGCGCTGCAGTCTGGAGCCGAGCGACCGCTACGGTCGCAGGTTCGAATCCTGCCTCGGGCATGGATGTGTGTGATGTCCTTAGGTTGGTTAGGTTTAATTAGTTCTAAGTTCTAGGCGACTGATGACCTCAGAAGTTAAGTCGCATAGTGCTGAGAGCCATTTTTATTATTCCTACACGTCGGTCAGGCGCCTGAAGATGGCGTAATAAGACGCTGAAACTGATTGCCTAGTAAAATAAGGTTGAAAATTGACGGCTGAAAGGTGTTTAATTTGACATTCTCTGTCGAACAGCTGAGTACCACGACCATCGCTAAAAAATGGACATACAGAAACGTCAAGTATTTTGTCTCTCAAAAAATTATACGTTTACATTTTAAGGTTGATATAATTAATTGTCTATTTATTCATTTGGTCATCCATAAAGCTTCGTGTCACTCATATGGGATGCTACCTATGTAAATTCTGTGAGCACCATTAGAAAGAACGTATTAAGGCGCTCGTAATTAATTATTTTAGCAACTTCCTTCGTTGTGTGTACAATTTGTAATTCTATCGCTATTTAATAAAGTAATAGAACGAATGCGAGCTCTAAAAACTATAAACAAAGAGAGGCAGTCCTATTAACATCTTAATTGTATACTTAAGTAACAACACACTTGAATGGTGGTCAGTTTTGTTGAATTTAACTGTTATGTGCACGTCAGCGTGGGGTGTATCCAAGCCTCCGCATCAGTGTAGTTGTGGTCTTTAACTCACTCCAGGAAACAGATCTTGGTCATTTGGTGTGGAAGTTAAAGTGAGTGCTTGTGGGCAGCGAAACGGCCGCACTAGTTTGCACTCTTTGCAGATATTAGACACGGCGTATCTCTTGATTTGTAGTAGTTGAGTCTATCTCGTGATTGTTCCTGACGTACCGTATGGTCTGTAATATTTTAGGTGTATTTGAATTTAAGTTTTAGTACACAGTGACTTACATTTTTGTGATCTAGCTACGGTATTTTTATGAACTTACGTCGTTTCCGGACTTTATGTTTGCGCGTCTTCTTAGATGAGTAGATAGATATGCGAAATGGCGTGTAAGTATTCTGCAAATACGGAAGCTTAACTGCATGTATCATAATTCATTTATTTAAATAACATATCATTTATTTACGCCAATCTCTTTGTAAATCGATAAAAATAGATAATAAATTACTGATTTTATCTAACGTAGATCCTTCGAGTCAGCTATTGTTAATAAGCCTTCGGGATTATGTCACTCATTTACCGTTTCACAAACTTTCCCAGCTAACATTTGTTCGACTGTAGGATCATTTATAGATCATTTTCCATTTTCATCAAGTAAAGCTGCTGGACATGAAGTAACGGTGTGCGACCCAGCACTATGGTGGAAGAAACGAACCACGACCACTCAGGATCATACGTTTGCCCGATCTACCAGTTCGAGTAACTGGTTCCAGTTTTTTGTCTGCGACAGCCAACAGCAAAGCGATAGGTAGAGGCGTTCCATGTAAACACTCGTAAATAGTTGCATAAGCCAAAACTAATTGTATGACTAAGAAGAATTCTTAATAAAGATAATAGATTAGCTCCTCTATTTATCGAGGAAGGGAATAAGTGAAATTCTGTGCACATAACTTCCTGCTCGCAAACCGCAGCAACGCGGTTCGTCGAACTTAACGTCCGCACGTTGTAAGGTGACACCTCAACGCAAAATTTGAATTAACAGTCTACAGTAAATCTCTACATACTCTGGTTCGAACAAGCTATGACCTGCAATAGAGAAAGTAATAACCTGTGAAATCAATTAATGAACGCAATCTGACTTCAGTGTTAAGTTGAAAAATACGGGTATTTGAGCACCTCACACTTTTAAAAGCGCAACGGAAATTATCAGGCGTAGTAAGACATATCTGAACATAAGAAAACACGAAACATCATACCTAAGATTCCGGTTATAATGAGCGTATTTTAGCAAGACGTATAGTCGGTCGCGATGCAAGGGGGATGTAAAACCCGGTTTGTAATTATAACAAATATGAAATATTAAACACATACTCTTTTTTGGGGGCAAGTACAGCGCATCTGCAAGTTGTATCAGAGTCACACTTACCTTCTTTATTGTGGACTACATGCACAGAATGAGATACGTATTGCTCAGAACACTGGACACTGTCGTTGATGTGAAAATACCATGCGATAATCCTATAATGAGTCAAGCAATGTACCAACAGTGCGTATATTCTTCTGCCATCGCATAATGGCTGTACAGTATTGACTTCATTAGTGCAGTTAAACAGCAAATAAGTGACCAGAGAGAGCAAAAAGAGAAGGCATGTCTACGGACCACTGTATGTATAGTTGAATGGTTAAATAAGAAAGACAGAATAATAATAGATCTCTCAGTGCATTTCGGTAACTGTTAGATAATCCGTAAAATGTAATCATTATTTGTACAAGATTCCGTACTGAGCAGAAATTATGGAAAAAGTGACTGCCATGACAAGTTGCTAGTGAGCATGGAGCTCGAAGTGGTAAGCTGCTGAAGAATACTAATAGTCTAACATTTATTTGCTTCAGCCCCAATTTAAGATTGACAAAATGAACAATCCAAAACTGGTTTTATAACAGCCACCATAAAACCGTTAATGATTCCCACAACACTAAAAGAAAATGTTAAAGTTTGTACATATAACTTTTGGATACGATAAACACTGAGGGAATAATTATTATCAAAATTTGAACAGTGGTAACATTAATAAAATTAATTTCAATTGATAGACCTCAAACAAAAACATCCGGCCATTAAGCAGACGTTGACTTAAGACGACCAATTTGAACCTAGGCTAGAAATACTCAGCCTGGGTTAGGTCTACTATAACGCACTCAGTGTAAAGTCTGAAACCGCATTGTCACAAGGTAACAACAACACATTTAAATTGTAAATCGCACGGCCAAAATTCGCAAAATACCATTTCAGGTTTTAACTATGATTCCGTGATATTTGTAGTAATTTGAAATACGAGTATTTAGAACCGGAATGATGCTCCACGTTGGGGACTAAGACCAAAATAACGGTTTTTACTCAAAGCTAGACAATATAAAACGTGAGAATGCAAACTATGTCTTTAAAACAAAGCCCCGTTCAAAGAACAAGGGTTTCCGCGAATCACAACCGGTACTTATAATTTTACACAAGACTTTTGGGAAACAGTGACCTATCAGTTAAATAGAAAACAGTCTCGCTCGCACAGTCCTTTATTAAAAATATGACCGGTTTCGGCCTCTAGTAGCAGGCGATCTTCAGACAATGCACCATATTGCACAGGTGTGCCAAGCGTCATCATCGTCAGCCAGTAAACTAGATCCTACCTGATTTTATTACGAGAAAGTGAGAAAGTATCTCCATAAACAATTATTGGGAAAGCAAGGACGAATGCCTTTTATTATTATGAATTCCTACATTTAATAATGGAAACTGTACTTCTAATATATCGTTTACGAAAAATCGAAACTAACGTGATGTTAGGAATTGACTCGAAATAAACTGAAAATTTTTTTAATTCTGAAATATTACTTCGCCAAGCTCAAGCCAAAGTTAATGTAAACTTCTGCTAGTGTCTTTGTATGCAAAGATGAATATTCGACAATCAGAGATAATCGTGCTGTGTTAACTGAAAATCGGACTTCGTAAATAACTTTAAAGTGCAGGTTGTTCAGAAAGTAGAGAGTGAGAAATGAAAGAAAACTAATTTTAAGCTACCTTTTGGAATTAAATTAAAATACCACATGAGCTTTCACTCATGCAAGGCATTGACCACATGTACGTAAATGTTAAGGAGAGGAAAAAGTTTCCGTTTGACAGTAAGAACGCGTTTTTGAAATTCAACGCTGATAATCCTTATTTAACGGTAATTCAACTTACACGAATAGGTAGCAAGCCTCTATACATCGAATGGCATACAGAACCACTAGCCCAACACAAGACAAGAGGTAAGCAAAATCAAAAAGGCGTGTTACAAAAAGAAGATAACATGGCGTCTTTCCTTTATATAGTAGTTCATTGAATATTTATATGTCACCGACAAATCTGAAGTTTAAATACAATACGTGTGATAAATATTCTTTGTTGAGCGTATACCACTGTAATTACTTTTACCATTAATCAGTGGTGTCGCACCGGATGGTGCATTATCTGAAGATGGCCTACAACTAGCGGCCGGAACCGATCATATTTTTAATAAATGTCTTTGCGATCAAAACTATTTTTACTGACTTTACAACGAGTATTTTAATCAGATTTAACGGAAGATGTTCAAAGTTTTTATTTCTAGTCCAATCCTCGGCTGTGTAGCAAATACTGGCAGCTCATCATCCACAAATCAAATAAATAAGAAATGTGTCGAGTCTAAGAATGCAAACCCGCGGCCACAAAACCAGAGGGGAGCAATAATTCTTCAGATATGGTAGCAACTCTATCCATAGCCATCCACAACAAGACGAACCGGACATTTGCCCTCAGTAGGCAACGCTAGCTACTATGAGCAAGAACGAGCGAGCTCTGAGGTCGGGAAAGAGTGCACATGTGGCTAAATCACTGGACGTGTAGTCACGCGGCCTGTGGCACGATAATAGGAGAACCTGTCATTAGGATACGAAGTCCAGAGAGGTATAATGAGCGGTAGATATCGACTGCACTGGCCCACTAATATTCTTCGGATTAAGTGAATAAAGTCGGAATCTGTACCACTCCTCATAGCTTCCGACCTCACAAACACAATGGATTGGAAATGATATATGGAACATGAGCCCAAATATTGAATATTGAATTCATGGCAAATTCACTCTCTTTCAAATTCTGAAGGTGGCAGGAGTCAAAGTCAGGGGACGATAGGCTATTTACAATTTATACGGAAACCAGATGGCAGTTATAAGAGTCGAGGGGTATGAAAAGGAAGCAGTGGTTGGGAAGGGAGTGAGACAGAGTTGAAGCCTATCCCCGATGTTATTCAGTCTGTATATTGAGCAAGCAGTAAAGGAAACAAAAGAAAAATTCAGAGTAGGTATTAAAATCCATGGAGAAGAAATAAAAACTTTGAGGTTCGCCGATGACATTGTAATTCTGTCAGAGACAGCAAAGGACTTGGAAGAGCAGTTGAACGGAATGGACCGTGTCTTGAAAGGAAGATATAAGATGAACATCAACAAAAGCAAAACGAGGATAATGGAATGTAGTCGAATTCAATCGGGTGATGCTGAGGGAATTAGATTAGAAAATGAGACGCTTAAAGTAGTAAATGAGTTTTGCTATTTGGGAAGCAAAATAACTGATGATGGTCGAAGTAGAGAGGATATAAAATGTAGACTGGCAATGGCAAGGAAAGCGTTTCTGAAGAAGAGAAATCTGTTAACATCGAATATAGATTTAAGTGTCAGGGAGTCGTTTCTGAAAGTATTTGTATGGAGTGTAGCCGTGTGTGGAATTGAAACGTGGACGAGAAATAGTTTAGACGTGAAGAGAATAGAAGCTTTCGAAATGTGGTGCTACAGAAGAATGATGAAGATTAGATGGGTAGATCACATAACTAATGAGGAGGTATTGAATATAATTGGGGAGAAGAGAAATTTGTGGCACAACTTGACTAGGAGAAGGGATTGCTTGGTCGTACATATTCTGAGTCATCAAGGGATTGCCAATTTAGTATTGGAGGGCAGCGTGGATTGTAAAAATCGTAGAGGGAGACCAAGAGATGCATACACTAAACAGATTCAGAAGGATGTAGGTTGCAGTAGGTACTGGGAGATGAAGAAGCGTGCACAGGATAGAGTAGCATGGACAGCTGCATCAAACCAGTCTCTGGACTGAAGACCACAACAGCAGCAAATTCACAAAGTGAATTAGTGGAAGTTTAACAATATATTGCAAATATCTCATGAACAATTGAAGAAATAACTTTGTAGATATTCACTGTCTACGCTTATCCCCAATAATATGAACTATCTTACCGAAGCTGCATTTCAGCGACCAGGCGCATCTAACACAAAGTAAGTCTTGCATTGCCAAGGAGCACACAAAATTAACCCATTTGAAACAGTACAGGGGCTAAACCTGACCCATCTTGTTTAGAAGCAATTTTACAGTGTCTTGGACCAAGGAACAAGAAACAAAGTCATTTTTAGGAACAACAGAATTTGTATCCTATTTTTCCAATCCTATGTTACTAAACAACAGAACTCTGTGTGGTGCTGGGGTGACGAAAAAAAATATTTTAATATTGTAATGAGATATTTAGTAAATGCACTAATTTTGTTCCATCAGACTCTCGAGCAAATATTGAAGGTGACAACGAACGCTGCAGATTATGATATAGCTTGTGAAATTTCCCAAGTAAAAATTAAGTAATCAGGAAGGTTTACGCTGTTCAAACGTGTTTGCAAGATATATTCTGAATAAATATAAGAAGAACTATTACTCCACGCAAAAGGAGGCTGTTCCTGCAGTATGGAGTTTCCAGATGTTTCGGTGTTTGCTAACAGGGAGGAAAACAATAGTTTACATTAATCATCAATCATTAACTTTTCTGATGAGCTGTCACTTAATGCATCAGTGTAACCGTCAACTTTTGTAACATCACAGTGCACTTCTTTCATCGCAGTTGCCAGTAAGGAAGCTACGGAGTTAAGGTGCCGTCGACAACGAGGTCATTAGAGACGGCGGACAAGCTCTGATTAGGGAAACATGGGGTAAGAAATCAGCAGTACCATTTCGAAGGAATCACCCCGGCATTTGCCTGAGGCGATTTAGGGAAATCACGGAAAACCTAAATAAGGACGGCCGGACGCGGATTTGAACCGTCGTCCTTCCGAATGCGAGTCGCTGTAAAGGGGAGATGAGGCACCTGTTACTTCCCTAGGACCTACCATTAAGCGTTATTTTATAATTGTTCACGTGACGCAGGGTGCT
The DNA here is from genome assembly GCF_021461395.2 of Schistocerca americana. Taxonomy (NCBI): domain Eukaryota; kingdom Metazoa; phylum Arthropoda; class Insecta; order Orthoptera; family Acrididae; genus Schistocerca; species Schistocerca americana. Next base: position 348,160,842 of record NC_060120.1, read on the forward strand.
TCGCCTACAAATTTACCGTCGTAGCGATCAAACGAACTCTTGTCATTCCCGTGTACTATTCTTTTACTGTTTGTGAGAAATTATCATTTCAGTTTCCTTTGATTATTATTTTTCTGTCATGTGTTTTCAGTTGTTTTATTGAAGATTTAAATAAAATTCGAAAGGCAGAATATAGAACATGAAAAGTAATATTTCTTTGTGTGTAATTTTGTTTACATTGAAGAGCAAGTTGCATGAGGTAGGATGGAGACATCATTTGTTATTGAGAGAGAGGACATTAAACGCGATAGCTGTCTGTTGGCAGCGACTGCAAAGGCATTTCTCATTTGCGATGGCTGCCATGTGTCACGGCGCCGATTGTCGACTTAGTTTGCGCGAATGGAGTCAGGTGTCGACAGTGCGGTTGAACAGCTGTGGTACTTATCGGCTATGTTTTGCGGAAGAAATGTCAACGCTGGAAATAAAGCGGCAATATGTTCAGAGGATGGTAGGAGATGTTTGATTCCATGGGGTATTACTCACAAAATAACACCGAAGGTACTGCGAGAGATAAGAAAATGTCAATCAGCTACTGAAATTACCATGCCTATTTAGACAGTAAGTCAAACAACAGAGAAAAATTTTCCAAACTTTGTAAAGTGCAGCTCTCGGCTTTTTTTGACCAGTTTTAGTTTTCAAAAGTAACTTGTGAGTCATTCCAGTGTTTTAATGAATGCATTACCCATTTCGATAAAAATGTGTCTCTTATAAAATATTAACTGAAAAAATTAACTACTGTATTGATATGGAATGATTATTTAGAGTAGTTCATTAACACTACATGACATTAAAATTCAGTTTAGAGAGCCGTATTTTCGCTTCACGGAATAGTTTGGTAGCATTAGATATTGAAATGTGATCACATTAGTATCACCGTATTGTACTATCCGCTTAGTAATTTCGATAGTATGTTGTTTTCAAAATTTGCAGTATTATCTTTGTGCATGGTTAATAATAACGTCGTTGGCACGTGTGTGTGTGTGCGCGCGTTTCTCTGTGGTTACGTTATTTGTTACGTATATGCAATGCTGATAGTTCTTGTTAGAAATCACTGACCACACTTCCGTCAACTTTGCTACTATTGTATGATGATTTCACTGACTTATTTCATTTCAAAAATGTATACGTAAAAGTGAAGTATTCGTACTACATGTGCTAGAGACTGTTTGTAGCAAAACGACGTTCGCTATACAGTTAGCCTACTGTCAACATTTCTTCCTAGGAAATTTGTTAACAAAGTAAAACTCGACAGCTGCGTCACAAACGCCGCGAATATCTCCCGGGTGCGATTCGGTACCCCTGCATGAACTATCCGATCTACCCGTGTAATGTTCACTAGTCTTCTATAGTTTTCATTAGTCCTTTTCACGGAGTCCGCTCTAAACATTTTAATCATACTGGCACTGACTGTTACTAAAAACGTTTTCCGTCTTTTGTACAAGCTTAGATGTTGGGTAACGGCTTTCCGTCACCGGGATGGAATAAAGTGCTAAGGAAAAGAGGAAAGAAACTCGGGAGAAAAGCAGGGGACTTGTTTCTCGACTTATGGGATTTAATTTTAGGCCCGTGATGGCATTATAACTTTTCTTGCGTCGCCTGGAGGATGAAACATCAGTTCCCGCAGGGAGGCAGCGGTGCCATTTATCTGCAGACTGGGAGATACAGCTGAGAGGGGTGGGAAGGCAAGATGAGGGGAAGGGCTCGGAGGGAGAGAGGAGGTGAACAGCTGAACGTAATTATGCGACATTTAATAAGAAGGTCTCCCAGCAATTGAATGCTCCTCAATTATTGCTAAAACATGGTTTATTTGGTGGCAGAATGAAGTGTTATCTAAACTTGCAGAATATCTTGCTGGATATGCCTATGCCACGCGACCAGTAACGAGGTTTTGCCCAATTTGACGTCAGAATCATCGGAGAATGAGTCCGACGAAGAGTAATCCACTGTTACTTATTTGAAGAAACCATCCCATCACTGACTGCATTTGTTTATTCACTAGATGACTGTGTAAGCTTGACAAAGGGACGGTGGGGTTAATGGTTAGACATTATAACCATATATTTCCAAATATCTCAGTTTCTGGTATAGTAAGACTATTCGAAAGAGCTATCCTTATCTTACAATTAATATTCTATTTAACTTTGTCGAACATTAAACTGAATGATGTGACTAGTAAAGCAGTCGTCCCTCACGTGAGGTAGCGCTTTTTATCGGGAATTACAAGCTGTTACAAACAATTTTATAAGTCATGTTGTCCATGCTGTTTCGTATAAAATGGAACAATTACATTCTTCCAGTTTATGAGAGTTGCCTTTCCTCACAAAAATTCTGTAAACAATCTTGCAACCTTTTTGCATATTACGTTCCACCAGCTTTAATAATTTCTGTTGAAACGCCATCATCTCCTGGCGTCTTGGTTTCCTTCATACATATCACTTGGCACTATATTCAGAATATCGTTAGTTTCATGTTTAAGTGTTTGTGCACTATATCTGTCTGTCGAAACATAAGCATTTAACTCAGTCCTGGAATGTATGTGCAGTTATGTCTTTATTGTTAAATTGGGTGCCACCTGCCATTCTAATTCATGAAATGTGTTATTCATACTGTTATTGTCTTCTTGTGTGGAACTATGGGAAACACGGAACAGAAACTCAGTTAAATATCACTAAACTGCAGCAGTATTAAAATAAATTCTAAGACTGATCTGAACACGAAATAATTGAATCTGATTGAGTATCAGAGGTACCTGAAAAAATCTGACTCTCTTAGTTCGTGTCGTGAATCTGGTTGAGTAACGGAGATACCTGAAGAAATCTGACGTTTTAGTTCGTGTCTTTGTGAATACTGTCAAGTACAGCTGTTCTGTAATCGTTTAGGCTAGAGAAATTCGCCATTACAGGAGAGATTAATAAAACACTGCACTCATAAAATTTTAACATTATTACCATAATGAATTTTATGTCAAAGGTAACTGTTTTTGTACACCACTGGTGTCGAATAAAATAGCTGACTGTGCAGAGGGCTCTGCTTTTCATAGCCATCATAATTGTGCTCTTTTGGACGTTTTGGACAGGTTGCTCAGCTACATTAGGGTGCTAGACGGTGGCTTCTTCCAACAGCCAGGACCACTTCTCTGGAGTCCCTCTGGTGTATTAATGAGCGAAGGACTGTCCATACTCTACACCAAGGGCTCCTTTACAGCGGAAAACACTGTCATAGAAAAGTATTAACTTGTGAATTAATTGCCATTATGGCCAATGATGAATGCCTCTACCCATGGATCATTACTGTGTACTTGGTCTCACTCGTTCGCCTTCACGCCAAACATAAAATCACGAATCACAAATAGATAGGGGAGGTACTAATGCTTTTGGCTCGACGATCTTCGGCATGGTCGGCATTTCAGTTTGTCAGCTTCAAACGATCACGATGGTAGGAAGCAGTGAACCCCCAACTACGAATGATGTTAAATTTCCTCGGATGGCGAGCGGGCCATTTAAAAGCTCGCTTCACGATCTTGGTAATGAGAGGCAAAATTTAATGCAGTCGTGTTGACCTATAGCATGGCTTAGTTTGTACAATGTCATATATGGTGCGCGCAAAATGCCATGGCCGCTAGATGCGCAGTCGGCTGAGGAAGCATGGGGAGAGTGGCAGTGGTGGGGGATCGCTCAGAGTGCTGTAGGGGAAACGACAGTCGCTGAAGGGGAAGCGCCGTTCTAAACTGAGGCCTACACTCACATTTTTGGTAAATATTAAGTGGGGCCCCTCCACGCCCACACTTGCATGGTGACCATTCAAAAAGATCTGCCAGTTTTTCTTTGGTTAGTACCTAAAAAGAATTCTGCCGAAAACGAAGCGATTTATTTTCGCCTGGTTTGTTGACCATTTGTAACCTTCAGGGCAGAGTCACGAGTGAGCAATTTTCAGTAAAACCTGTACCTTTCTCTTGTTCCGATGTTAAAATCTTTTGCCAAAACTCAGCGGAGTTTACACAGTCTCTCCTCACTAACATGTTGTGCAGACGCAATTACGCGCCAATTCTGAAACAGTGGTTTATTAAGTTTGTTAAGTGAGGAACCGAGGAAAAGTAAGGTCTTCATCTTATGAAAAAGCACATCCTCGATATAAAATAAATGTGTAATGGCTTCAGTTATGTTTTTCCAGAACCCACAGCATTTCTCGTTTCACCAGCTATCGATGGTCCTTAAAAATTACATTCTTTCATCGGAAAGGTCTGTAGTTAGTGGAATTATACAGTAGGTAATGAGGTTTTGCATAACAACCATAAGGCAAAATGCTCTCGTCTTTGTGTGCTATCATTTGCCAAAATCTCATTTCGATATCTCAAACCGTTTATGAAATATGAGGAATGTTGTGTATATTTTACTCTGGCTTTATCGATGGTGCGGTACGATCAGAAATGAGTACGCTACATCAGATCAATTTTCTCGAGACTGCTGACAGATAGAGACCTGCAACCAAGTATAAGCAAAAATTCAATATGTTAGTTAAATTTCATATGCAGCAACATACTGTGTAATATGCACCACACACAAAATCATAGCAATCCCTATTTTTCATTGCAAAGTACACTCATGCTCATAAATTAAGGATAACTGCAGAATGTGGTGCCACACGACGTGGCACTACACAAAACTGGCACCAATGGCATAGGCACCCAGGGAACACACACGACACAGATCTGTAAGTCCACGGTATTGGTGATAAGTTGAGAAAACCGTCCCAAAACACATGTGCTACAGAACGCCACTGTCGTGCGCATGTACCCCGACATCAGTATGGGATATGATCACCATGCACACGTACACAGGCCACACAACGGGTTGGCATACTCTGGATCAGGTGGTCGAGCAGCTGCTGGCATATACCCTCCCATTCTTGCACCAGTGCCTGTCGGAGCTCCTGAAGTGTGTCCTAGGGGTTTGAAGACGTGTAGCGATACGTCGACCGATAGCATCACAGAGGTTCTCGATGGGGTTTAGGTCTGAAGAACAGGCAGGCCACTCCATTCGCCTGATATCTTCTGTTTCAAGGTACTCCTCCATGATGGCAGCTCGATGGGGCCGTGCGTTATTTTCCATCAGGAGGAAGGCGGGACCCACTGCACCCCTGAAAAGGCGGAGAAACTGGTGCAATATGACGTCTCGATACACCTGACCTGTTACAGTTTCTCTATGAAAGACATGTACGGGAGTACGCGCATGAATCATAACCCCACCCCACACCATCAAACCACAACCTCCAAACAGGTCCCTTTCAAAGACATTAAGGGGTTGGTATCTGTTTCCTGGTTCACACCAGATAAAAACCCGGCGAGAATCACTGTTCAGACTATACCTGGAATCGTCCGTGAACATAACCTGGAACCACTGATCTTATGACCATGTACTGTGTTCCTGACACCAGGCTTCACGGGCCCTCCTGTGCCCAGGGGTCAGTGGAATGCACCGTGCAGGTCTCTGGGCGAATAAACCATGTACGTTCAGTCATATGTAGACTGTGTGTCTGGATACAACTGTTCCAGTGGCTGCGGTAAGGTCCCGAGCAAGGCTACCTACAGCACTCCGTAGCCGTCTTCGGGCACTGATGGTGAGATATCGGTCTTCTTGTGGTGTTGTACACTGTGGACGTCCCGTACTGTGGCCCCTGGACACGTTTCCTGTCTGCTGGAATCGTTGCCATAATCTTGAGATCACACTTTGTGGCACACGGAGGGACCCTGCTACGACCTGCTGTGTTTGACCAGCCTCCAGTCGCCGCAGTATTCTACCCCTGATAACGTCATCACTATGTATTCTTTGAGCAATTTTCAACACACAGTCACCATTAGCACGTCTGAAAACGTCTGCACACTTACTCGCTGCACAGTACACTGACATGCAACAACACACCTCTGTGTATGTTGACTGTTGCCAGCTCCACCGTGCGACGACCGCAGGTAAAATGCAGCGCATGGTCTTACCCCGACGTGATTTAAACCCGCAAACCACCCAGCAGAGCGTTGTTTCACCATATACTCGTATTAGTAGTGACCTTAATTTTTGATCATGAGTGTATTTCGCGTAGTGTGTTACTTCCACTTAACTATCCCAATCGCTATGACCATTAACGAAATGATGGGCACATCGTAACGAACCTGGTATATAAAGTTACAAGTAAATCAGAAAAGAAAATTTTATACCGAATAGTTTCTGTAAAAACCGTTTGAGAAAGACTGCAGGGCGTGCACGTCGATTCTGTCATCGCCAACCCGCCGAAATGTGGAAAAAGCTTGCCGGCCCCCCTTCTGAACAAACGAATGCACTCGGTCAGCTCTTTGGACGAAAACTGGTCACTGCGCGTCGGCCACCGTATCCTGAGCGACCTCTACCAGCTGTGCGCCTGACTGTTCGGCAACACTACAGACGGTGACGCACTGGGTACGTGAATACCTCCAAAGCTTCGCCTCCCAGGACTTCGGCCGCCGGTGAGTGTCATGTCGCAGTCGATAGACAGCGGAGCAAGCGCAACCAGAGGTCCTTCTCGCTGAGAATCTCACTCCACCGATTCATAGGCGCGGGAATACACCACAAGTGTACCTCTTTGCACCGGCTATTTATAACGGCCCAGCTCCACTCATCGGCAGTTCTCTGCCGACGCTCTGAGCCAACTCACGTGTCGGCTAATACCAGATCTTCAATCAGGTCCCGGTTGGAACCATCGCAGCGCGACCACGAACCTCTCCAGCATGGCCTCCGAGAATTATCTACGACCAACTGCTTCATTTAATTAACTTTGTTCTTTTCCAGGCGAACACCTGATCGAAGTCTATGAGAGTTCGGTATTAACTTTTGTCAGAAGAAGTTTGTTTAGCTAATATCCTGTTACGTTGTAATAAAGCTTTCTTTAGTTGATTTGGAACATGGTGCTTTTCAGGCATCTCACTACATGAGATATAGTAACTGCAGTCGGCTGATGGAAGCCCCAAAGCATTTCTCACCCGTAATAAGTAATTTGGAGTTACCGACATATGTATATTCCATATAACCCTACCCTCTTCTCATACAGTTAAACGATCAGCTTATTTGTGAAATTTAATTACACTATGTTGTCTTACATATTAATGGAATTGTATTGCTTAACGTAATGTAATTTTTAATGTGTGATCAAATCATTATTTTGTTCATGTCTAATTAAAAGTGAACTACGAGAACCTCAAATATCAATAATATTTTTTTGATTGATGTTAGTAAAAGCAATGCTCCTCCCTGTTACTACTTCACAAACGCTTTGCGTTGGAATTCTGAACTGATTTTGCCATTGCAAGAGCACATTAATATTTAACTAAGTTTCCAGTGAGGAAAGATATAGATGAACGCTGCCAAGTCACAAACACCTGGGACACTTGAGCAAAGCACAGGCGTTCCATTTACAAACAAGCCAGTTTCTTGTTGAATGGCTGCCTTATCGACAACCCAGGAATCCAGATAAGCAGTTGTATCAAGGCCTATGAGTGTTCAATGTGCTGGGATGGCAGCAACCCATGCTGAGAGATGCCACAACAGGCCAGTGTGAGGACAACACAGGAATTGCTAGGTTACATGTAAGCCCCACAACCTTTGAAATTTTCATTTTGTGTGAATATGGAGATGGATGCTTACAAAACACGGATCGTTCATTGGGTTGGATTGTAAATTGAGCTCACCATTGACAAAGAAGAGACAGCGAAAAATTCAGTACCTTGGAAGAGGTCAGTAACAAATCTGTCACACAAGAGTAGCCGAAACGAAACACAGTCAAGCTGTCGGAGATCAGTGGGTGGTCACGCAGTTAATGAGCAATCAGTGAACAGTCAGTAAGTCACTCAGCAACGCACAGATGGCTCAATGGCTCTGAGCACTATGGGACTTAACATCTATGGTCATCAGTCCCCTAGAACTTAGAACTACTTAAACCTAACTAACCTAAGGACATCACACAACACAGCAACGCACAGAGAGAGAGGAATTAGAGAGGAAGAAAGAGATAGTGAGTTCGCTTTCTAGAAGCATAAAAGCCTATTGGCGACTCATTCTTCAGACGCCTTATCCCTTCATTCATTCCAATGTCTGTCGTCACTTTGGGACGTACCCATTTTGCGCTGCATGTTGGACGGACATTCTGAGGTTTGAATCTTTAAGCATCTTACTGCATTTCCCTGTCTGACCTCAGCCACCTAACTGTATGACATATTCGAAGAAGCTGAATTTAGAGGTAAATTTGAACAGAGCAATCCCTAATACCTACAAAAATTTCACTGAAACAAACATTCATCTTTGTACCTGATGATTGAGTAACAGAAGAAAACCTGTTTGTAAAATAATTTTTAAAAACATAGGATATTATGCTTGTATCACGTGTTTTTTCATTCATAATGTATAAAATGTTCCACCAGGAACTGCCCCCCATGAACCATGGACCTTGCCGTTGGTGGGGAGGCTTGCGTGCCTCAACGATACAGATAGTCGTACCGTAGGTGCAACCACAACGGAGGGGTATCTGTTGAGAGGCCAGACAAACGTGTGGTTACTGAAGAGGGGCAGCAGCCTTTTCAGTAGTTGCAGGGGCAACAGTCTGGATAATTGAGTGATCTGGCCTTGTAACACTAACCAAAATGGCCTTGCTGTTCTGATACTGCGAGTGGCTGAAAGCAAAAGGAAACTACGGCCGTAATTTTTCCCGAGGGCATGCAGCTTTACTGTATGATTAAATGATGATGGCGTCCTCTTGGGTAAAATATTCCGGAGGTAAAATAGTCCCCCATTCGGATCTCCGGGCGGGGACTACTCAAGAGAAGGTCGTTATCAGGAGAAAGAAAACTGGCATTCTACGGATCGGAGCGTGGAATGTCAGATCCCTTAATCGGGCAGGTAGGTTAGAAAATTTAAAAAGGGAAATGGATAGGTTAGAGTTAGATATAGTGGGAATTAGTGAAGTTCGGTGGCAGGAGGAACAAGACCTTTGGTCAGGCGAATACAGGGTTATAAATACAAAGTCAAATAGGGGTAATGCACGAGTAGGTTTAATAATGAATAAAAAATAGGAGTACGCGTAAGCTACTACAAACAGCATAGTGAATGCATTATTGTGGCCAAGATAGACACGAAGCCCTCACCTACTACAGTAGTACAAGTTTATATGGCAACTAGCTCTGCAGATGACGAAGAAATTGAAGAAATGTATGATGAGATAAAAGAAATTATTCGGGTAGTGAAGGGAGACGAAAATTTAATAGTCATGGATGACTGGAATTCAAGAGTAGGAAAAGGGAGAGAAGGAAACATAGTTGGTGAATATGGATTGGGGCTAAGAAATGAAACAGGAAGCCGCCTGACAGTATTTTGCGCACAGCATAACTTAAAGCTAACACTTGGTTCAAGAATCATGAAAGAAGTTTGTATATACGGAAGAACCGTGGAGATACTAGTAGGTATCAGATAGATTATATAATGGTGAGACACAGATTTAGGAACCAGGTTTTAAATTGTAAGACATTTCCAGGGGCAGATGTGGACTCTGAGCACCATCTATTGGTTATGAACTATAGATTGAAACTGAAGAAACTGCAAAAACGTGGGAATTTAAGGAGATGGGACCTGGATAAACTGACTAAACCGAAGGCTGTACAGAGTTTCAGGGAGAGCATAAGGGAACAATTGATAGAAATTGGGGAAAGAAATACAGTAGAAGAAGAATGGGTAGCTTTGAGGGATGAAATAGTGAAGGCAGCAGAGGATCAAATAGGTAAAAAGGCGAGGGCTAGCAGAAACCCTTGGGTAACAAAAGAAATATTGAATTTAATTGATAAAAGGAGAAAATATAAAAATGCAGTAAACGAAGCAGGCAAAAAGGAATACAAACGTCTCAAAAATGAGATCTACAGGCAGTGCAAAATGGCTAAGCAGGGATGGCTAGAGGACAAATGTAAGGATGTAGAGGCTTATCTCACTAGGGGTAAGATAGATACTACCTACAGGAAAATTAAAGAGACATTTGGAGAAAGGAGAACCACTTGCATGAATATCAAGAGCTTTGATGGAATCCTAGTTCTAAGCAAAGAAGGGAAAGCAGAAAGGTGGAAGGAGTATATAGACGGTCTATACAAGGGCGATGTACTTGAGGACAATATTATGGAAATGGAAGAGGATGTAGATGAAGATGAAATGGGAGATATGATACTACGTGAAGAGTTTGACGGAGCACTGAAAGACCTGAGACGAAACAAGGCCCCCGGAGTAGACAACATTCCATTAGAACTACTGACAGCCTTGGGAGAGTCAGTCCTGACAAAACTCTACCATCTGGTGAGCAAGATGTATGAGACAGTCGAAATACCCTCAGACTTCAAGAAGAATATAATAATTGCAATCCCAAAGAAAGCAGGTGTTGACAGATGTGAAAATGACTAACGCGAATTCTTTACAGACGAATGGAAAAACTGATAGAAGCCGACCTCGGGGAAGATCAGTTTGGATTCCGTAGAAATGTTGGATCACGTGAGGCAATACTGACCTTACGACTTATCTTAGAAGAAAGATTAAGGAAAGGCAAACCTATGCTTCTAGCATTTGTAGACTTAGAAAAAGCTTTTGGCAATGTTGATTGGAATACTCTCTTTCAAATTCTGAAGGTGGCAGGGGTAAATACAGGGAGCGAAAGGCTATTTACAATTTGTACAGAAACCAGAAGGCAGTTATAAGAGTCGAGGGGTATGAAAGGGAAGCAGTGGTTGGGAAGGGAGTGAGACAGGGTTGAAGCCTATCCCCGATGTTATTCAGTCTGTATATTGAGCAAGCAGTAAAAGAAACAAAAGAAAAATTCAGAGTAGGTATTAAAATCCATGGAGAAGAAATAAAAACTTTGAGGTTCGCCGATGACATTGTAATTCTGTCAGAGACAGCAAAGGACTTGGAAGAGCAGTTGAACGGAATGGACAGTGTCTTGAAACGAGGGTATAAGATGAACATCAACAAAAGCAAAACAAGGATAATGGAATGTAGTCGAATTAAGTCGGGGGATGCTGAGGGAATTAGATCAGGAAATGAGACACTTAAAGTAGTAAAGGAGTTTTGCTATTTGGGGAGCAAAATAACTGATGATGGTCGAAGTAGGGAGGATATAAAATGTACTCTGGCAATGACAAGGAAAGCGTTTCTGAAGAAGAAAAATTTGTTAACATCGAGTATAGATTTAAATGTCAGGAAGTCGTTTCTGAAAGTATTTGTATGGAGTGTAGCCATGTACGGAAGTGAAACGTGGACGATAAATAGTTTAGATAGGAAGAGAATAGAAGCTTTCGAAATGTGGTGCTACAGGAGAATGCTGAACATTAGATGGGTAGATCACAGAACTAATGAGGAGGTATTGAATAGAATTGGGGAGAAGAGGAGCTTGTGGCACAACTTGACTAGAAGAAGGGATCGGTTGGTAGGACATGTTCTGAGACATCGAGGGATCACTAATTTAGTATTGGAGGGCAGCGTGGAGGGTAAAAATCGTAGAGGGAGACCAAGAGATGAATACACAAAGCAGATTCAGAAGGATGTGGGCTGCAGTAGGTACTGCGAGATGAAGAAGCTTGCACAGGATAGAGTAGCATGGAGAGTTGCATCATACCAGTCTCAGGACTGAAGATCACAACAACAACACACCAAGAACTGATGGCACAGTCAGTCAATGCAATAAATGTTTTATTAGGAAAGTCAGGAAATTCTGTGGTTACTGGATGGTGGCAGCTGCAGCGTTATACTTGTGGTCTGAAGAAGTGAATCTCTTTGATTATGCACAGATTTCATGAAACTAGAGGGTAAGCCACATCAAATTATTGAAGTACAACAGCGAATTAGTTGTTTGATAAGGTGCAGACCTTTGTATAACAAAGAGACTTGTTTGGAGAAAAATTCACTCAGTTCTTCTCTGTAAAACTGCGATTCCGATGATAATCAGCCAAATATGCTGTATACTGGTGAAACTGGTACCCAATTCAGTTATCTCAGACAGTGTTAGCAGTTTTAAACTACATAAAAGCAGCGAAACTCTTCTTCTCGTTGAATAGAAATACATATAGATCGTATGAACTGTTATTAACTCTTCCAAAAATAATTTCACGTCTTCCCTTTAGAAATAAACACATGAACCTAATTTTCAACTCAGAATACTTTTACTGCCTTCGTATTAAATAACACTGTACGCATGATTATACGAGGGGCGTTCAGAAAGTAAGCTCCGATCGGTCGCGAAATGGAAACGACTATGAAAATCCGATAAAGCTTTGCACAGATGTGTTGGGTAGTGTCTCTAGTATAACCCCAGTTAGCATCACGTCGCTCTTCTCATTTCTGAGCTCGCAGTGAGTGCGTAAAGATGTCTAGAAAATAGTGTCTGCCGCCAAGTACGAGGGCCTGGTGAGAAATTTCGCCTTAAGCTATGCAGCTAACATTACATAACTGTCGTGCTGTTTCTTCTTCAAGACAATTCTCAGCCGCATTCTGCAGGGGCAATGACGATGCTCCTGCATCGTTTTCAAATGGAAATGTGAGATTACCCGCAATACAGTCCGCAATTGTCTCCCCCTGAGTTTCATCTCTGGTCACATGAACCGCTGTCTTTGAAGACAACATTTGGACACAGACAACGAGGTGTAGGCCAGCGTGGAGAATTGGCGGAAAGCACTGGCGGCTGCCTTCTATGATGAGGCTATTGAAAAGTTGGTACAACGCTATGACAAAAGTCTAAGTCAGAACGGCGACTACGTAGAGAAGTAGCTGAAATGTGTAGCTAATTGTTACAAGTAAAACATTTCTGATGTTCACTGTGGTTTCAATTTGGCAATCAATCGGAGCTTACTTTCTGAACAGGCCTCGTACAAGCAGACAACAGTCGGCTTGCTCTTACATCAGTAGAATGTCATAACAGATGCTTTTGATTCTTTTTTTCTTTTAGTTACGGTAGGATCAAGTAATACAAATTGAAAACCACAGTTTCTCAACAGTCGCGAGAAGGATCATCTTGTTACAGCTGGCCGTGGTTTCAGTTTTTGCAGTAGAAAGTACGGCTACAGGGGTGAATGTCATATAGGAGACGCCCCTGCTTCGCTGCCATGCAACTTGGAGCGCTACAAGTTCATCAGTCCATCATCTCACCTTCTTACTGGTTGGTTTTCAGTCATCAATGTTTGTTTTCGTTTCGTAGATAACAGAAGCTGGTTTCGTCGTAGTGTGTTTCTGATAACCACTTCTCGTGTGTATTACACTCTTTGTATTGCATTGTAAACATGTTACTCGTATTCTGATTGCGTTCTTCTCACATGTGTAAATGTGTGGGTTAAATTATTACAAATCTGTTTTTGTTTCTTATAAGACAGAAGCTGATTTCGTTGCATGATGTTCTGTGGACATACGTGTATCTTTTATTGCTTACGAAGCTGAGTGTGAACTGCTCGATTTAAATAATTTGCAAGTATATTGTTCGTACTCTACGTTATTTTTGTTTGCATCCGTTTCCCTAATTTCTCACATTTAGTAAAGAACTTTGTCACTAGAGCATTCTTCCTTGTTGTTGTGGTCTTCGCTCAAAGGACTTGTTTGATGCAGCTCTCCATGCTACTCTCCCCTGTGCAAGCCTCTTCATCTCCAAATAACTACTGCAGTCTTCCTTTAAAATGCTAAAAATGCGACTGTAATGATGCAAATGTTTTCACACTTTATTAACAAGTCCTACAAACAGTATATTTTAGCAGAAATCAATGAAAATTTCGGTATCTCCATTAAATACGAGAGTACGAAAAATGGATGATAACAAAGAGAACGTAGAATACGTGCAATATATTTACAGTGCATTTAAATCGAGCAAATCACACACAGATTAGTATGCAGTAACGAACAGACATGAGCACACAGAAACCATGCGATGGAATCAGTTTCTGTTTCATACGAAACAAAAACAAATATGGAATCATTTATCCCACCTAATATATGGACGAGAGAGAAAATTAAGAAGTTTATGAGGAACATATTAAGTGCAATACGTATTACAAGCTCATAGACAGGAACATTATTTACACTTCGTAACAGCCATACGGTCGAAATTGCAATACTGGGTTTATTTTACCACCAGGCTACCAGACCCAACCATAAAGATTAAATGAAAAATATTATCATGTAGCACTCGTATTTCGATAACCAATAATACGGATTTCCGTGCCATGTTTCTCGTATTCAAAGTTCACCCCCATGCCACTTGAAGCACTGCTGTTGTCCTCTGTTTCCGTGTTGTAGCGTGGGCCTTGGAATTCTGATATTGTGGTGTTCTGTGAGTACACCATTTCTGACGGCTCTTGGACTCGACGTGAAACAAAAGAAAGCATTCACCTAATAAAAGTTGTAAAAGGATACAAATGAAGCGTAAACATTTAACTCACCTGTCTTGATTTGCATTAATTTTAATTACGTTGCCTTCTCACCTGTATTCGATAAGGCGGTAAGAGCACAGCTTCGGATACTTTGTTGCACCAAATTTCTCTCTTGTCAGCCTAGCAATACATGTAAAAAAGCTATCACTGTTGTTCTGTGTGTGCATGTTTCCGAATTATAATTTTCATGAATAAGGCAATATTTTTACACTAATTATTTATGAAACATATTATAGCAAACTTTAATCAACTATATATTAATGCTTAAATCCTTTTACACATAGTATAGAACATAAACACTTTATCTTAATTCAAACCTTAAGAAATATTCACCATCTTAATAAATGGTACATCTAATACAGATCACGAAGCTTGTAATACTTGATTTCTATGCCACCTCACTTACAATATAGCATTACTGTCACACTATTTAATGCCTTTCAGGTTGAATAGCTAATAAAATCAATATGTTCTTTAGTGAGCAAGATATGTATCAAGGTATTTTTTTTAATGAAACTACTACCTACTCTTGAATCTCTAAGTCTGTTTCTCCCCTTTTCACATAAACTAGTGTGTATTGCCATATGTCACAGTACCACCAGAACACTTAAATTAATATGTGAGAAATCTGCTAAAGAGAGATGCATATACCATGCTCATCATTGTATGTATACTCATTACTCCAGTGGTGCCGTATGTATTTTTTTCTTCCACTATAGAACAATCAAGTTACAAATGTAGTGATACATATGTGCTTTATACACGAAATCTTTAATAGGGAATGGTTTAAGTCTGTTCTACAAAAGTATTCTACGTTTGCTTGTAGATAAAATCCAATTTCAATCCCCTAGCTCAATGGTGCTATTATTCTGTCTGTGTGTATTTGTTTGGCGTTGGGAGGCTCCCACAGTCCAGGATAGGTCCAGGATTGGGTTCAAAGGCGGATTCACCACGCATTACATCTGAGTGAATGGCTCGGAGAACTGTGTTATGAGGTGGATCCATCCATGCTATATCTGGGGAAGTATTCAGGGATGGATCCACCCACGCTACACCTGGCATAGTGTTCTAAGGTGGATCCTCCAGTGGTAGGTCTGGGGTAGGGTTTGGGCACCCTCTGTAACAAACTGGCACACATGTACATAAAATAGCGCAACTGGTCTAGGGATTTACAGTTGGATTGCATCTACAAGCAAATTTGGAATATGTTGCCAGAAGTGGCGTCATGACCACGCAACTGGAAGTGTCACCGTATTGGATTTTTAAATAAGAAGCTTTGAAAGCAAGCCTCTCTTTAACATAGCGGATGTCTGGGGTGTTGTGCCGCCCGGTGTGGCCGAGCGGTTCTACGCGCTTCACTCTCGAGCCGCGTGACCGCTATGGTCGCAGGTTCGAATCCTGCCTCGGGCATGGATGTCTGTGATGTCCTTAGGTTAGTTAGGTTTAAGTAGTTCTAAGTTCTAGGGGACTGATGACCTCAGAAGTTAAGTCCCATAGTGCTCAGAGCCATTTGAACCATTTTTGGTGTGTTGTGGAGGTATAGGTGTGAATGTAGATTTGTGACTGGACGAACGTTACACTGCGAACTACTTCTTGTATGATATTTGTAACCTGGAAATGCGTCTACATTCAACCCATGAATCAACTTCGTTGTGCAGCTAAACATATGACGTGTGAGACAATTGTTTAACTCTCTAACATTGTGGATTCTGCTGTGTTGGTGCATCTGCCTCCAGGCACTACCGCTGATGTAACGTGGATGTATTTGTGATGGATCAAATGTTACCATACAGGATACAACAGAGCTACAGCTAATTGTAAACAGCGTTTCTCTGATCAGCATCGAATGATTCCTCTCGAAATGCAGCTCGCCCCCAACTGACTCTGATGTGAAGTGGAAAACCGTGTGTAACAGGACAATATGTAAATTACTAGCCCTAACAAATGAATCTTGGTTGTAGTCCTTGCCAAATTCAGTAGTAAGAATTGGAGATGCGGATTTCATGCATCTACTGAATTCAAAGACACGACTACTTTGACCATAGTTTTTTGTTCTAAAAATGCAATAGGAGATCAAAAATATGGTTTACAAATGATACAGCAACTTCTTCAAACCAATGGCGATCAGAGAAAATTGGAACACAAAATCCTTACATAAAATTAAATTAAATACAAGCATTAAAGGAAAACCCCATAGGGAAGCGGTAGAGAAACGAATGTGGTAAGCATCCCTTGCTCCTCCAAAGCAAATCAAACAAGCAGTTCCATATAGGACATGATTTTGGCATCGATCAACTGTGGCGTAAAGGAAATCACATGAAGGAACCCCAAATGCCTGAATTATGAATGAGCTTCCGAATACAGAAGGTAAATGCTATGAGGATTGAATGAAAAGTAATGCCTCCTTCGTTAAATGGGGTTGGATGGGAATATTTCAATAAACCAAACGCAGAAATAATCCATAGAATGTGATCTTTAATTACCAATATTCACTTTTCCAGATAATCACCAGCCAGATGGATACATTTTTCCCAGTGACGAACAAGTTTTCTGAAGCCGTCACGGAAGAAGTTGACACTCTGTTTCCGCAACCACAGTCTCTCAGTTTTCTCTTCATCAGAAGCATAATGATGTCCCTGCAGATTGCCTTTTACTATGGAGAAAGGCGTCACCTTCATTCTCATAACGCGAGAGGAATTCCCGGCAAATTTCAAGTCTGTGCACTTTCATTTCAGGAGTCAGCATACGGGGTACCTATAGTGCACAGATCTTCCGATAGCCAAGCAGGGCAATAAATAATGTGACCCACACGTTCTTGTGAAATGCCGATTCTCTCTGAGTGATACGACGATCGTCCTGAATCAATCTGTCAATATTTTGCTTGTGCAACTCAGTGGCTGCTGTCACAGGCCGTCCAACTCTTACTTTGTCACTCAGGTCAGATGTTCCCGCCTCAACATCTTGAAATTTACTAGCCAAACGACGCACAGTATTCACATCAACACAATCGCCATAAACTGCTTTCATTCTTTGATGAATCTCCTTTGGGGTGACACCTTCTGCTGTCAAGGATTCAATGACTGTACGTTGCTTAAATCGCATCGACCGACCGTCTGCGCAAGGTTCCATACTTTACAATGTAACAACGCAATCGTTCAATGCTAAGGCTTCCCGCCAATTGGAACTATAGGGAAGCGGCTACGGAACAAACCAGTACCTGCCGCATACCAATGCTGCCAACTGTTGAAAAGATACGAAGGTGGAGGCATTACTTTTCAGTCAACCCTCGTAACAAGGTTCCGTTAATTTACCATAATTCTTCATCACGGGAAGATGGACTGCAACCACCTCCCACAGGCATGAACCCCCAAACCGAACTGTCCAAAGCAAAGATGATCTCCAGTCTCTACCTCTCCAAGTGAACAATCTCATGCTGATTCCCCAAGCAAGGAAGATATGTCTTCGAGTTTTCCATGGAGAAGCCACCAAAAACACCTTCGTGCCACAGGGAAAGTTTGTCTAAGGCACTTCCAATGGGATGCTACATAACGAAGCTTGCTCTCTCTCCTCCAAAATATTTTACCCGCTAGCCAACCTCTTACTTTTCCAAACTAAACAAAAGCTGGAAATATATAATCAACTCCCACTACTGAAAAAAGTTATGGCTTAGACCAATGCGAGCAAATCCATGCTTTCTTTTCTCGGAAAAAACACTTGATGTCCCACTTTGCCTACTTTTTTAGGTACCACTCAATCATCATGTGTTCTGCTCTCTTCTTCAGCAATCGGGTCAAAAACCTCCAGCTGTTTTTTTTTTTTTTTCAAAGTTGCCCCAACGTTCAAGTTTTGCTCTCCCACTGACCTGGCAAGATGTCATCTGCCTTTCCAGCCACCAGATTCTATTATTTTATGACTAGCACCTGGCCTGTGGCCAGAAAGCACTGCTGGTGAGCAGATCAGTTGAATGGGTCACTGTATAAATAAATTCACAGATTTCCGACAGTTCCAGCTATTTCTTTATTCCATAGTTCAACAAGCTGTTCATGTGGCCCGTTCACCAGACAACTGTCAAGTTTCTCCAAAAAAGTGTCCCAGCTGCACCACCATGGCCCCAGCTGAGAGGCAACCAACCTTCAGACAGGGCTCACCATGCAGTGCATGTGGTCTGGCTGTTAGGACTCGAGCTTAGTTTATGTACTGTGGGCCTCCCCTCCTGCAGCTGGTAGTATGCCCATTGCTATGATGGCTCAAGGAGACTAGGCCTGTTTTACCGGCCTAGTATCACATGCAGATCAAACATAGTTAATCGAATTTATATTTTTAGAGGGATGTTATGATCTCTGCTATATCTGTGTCCCATTTGAAGTTTAGATTACTGAAGCAAAAGAGAAAAGGGAAAAAATGATTGCATGATCGAAAAATTAATTATAGTAATAAGAGATTAAGTGATAGACTTGCTCCAGCCTGATATGTTTCAATGTCTTGAAGTCCCTTTTGCATGATACTTGTAACCTGTGGAGGATGAAAATATGTCTGCCTATATCTCTCGAGTTACCATCATTGCACATTTCAAGGCATGATGTGAAACACATTGGTTTAGCTCACCGTAGATATAGAACATGTGACGCTGGTATCCTGTGATGTTTCCACTGTGGTGGAAAGTTGAGAGGCTGGTAAGAAATGCACACTCCATGGGTTCAGTGTGCTGAGTGGTTTTCCAATTCTTTGTTTTTGATTCTTGCAAAGGAGGAAGATTCAGTGAACAATGTTTGTTAGAAGAGAGATGTGATTATTACTGCAAAGGATGCGGCTAATATTCAACCCATAGCATATCTTCTGAATTCTGAAAAAGTTGCCCTGAAAGTAGCATCAGAAAACCATATGAGTATCTGTGCTATCGACAATAACTCCCTGTGTAAAATACTCTTCTAGGAAGAAATGAGACTCCTATTTCTTCCATACAAACATATAGCTGTTTGCATTACATGTCAACCTCCACTTGCCTCGTGTGCTGGAGACTTGTTTCAGCTACAGCAAGAGCATTTTCAATAAAAGAACGATTTTTTAGGAAGTGTTATATTATAAATTGTATACATGCATAAATAAACATGTAAGGCGCAGCTATTTTTTTACCTCCTTACATAATCAATTAATAATTAATAATTTGGTGGATTAGATCAACATATTTATATCATTTGTGATCAAAGTTTAAGTGGGGGTTATTAGTTCGCTAATCTAATTGGTTGATTCTGGACAGTTTAACACCAGCAACTGTTATACTGGATGCTTAACAGAAGTAATTTTTACGCTGGATAGGACAGCGAAGGAGACTAAGGAAGTGACGGATGCCGGGCAGGTCAGAAGGGAGGTGCGAGGTTTTTTTTTTTTTCCTTCAGCAGCCAAAAGGCAGAATTTTACAGCCTGCCATGAAGGCATCTAGAATATTTTGTGTGAACTGCTCAGAATTGATTACCGCTTTCATGTCTAGAAAGAGTAGAAGGAAATCAAGCTGTAGCGAAGGCTATCGTTGGCTGTATCGAGAGTCCACAATAGTGAACCGAGGTTTGCTAATATCAGGGCAGAGTGCGCTGAGGGACTCTATGCTGGATGTCGAGCTGACACACATAGCTGGAGAGCATATTATTTATTTGAGACACTGCTGGCAATACGTCCAATGATCACTCTCAAACATAATCTGAGAAAGTACCAAATGTGCCACTTGAAACGGAATCGTTTTGTTTCATTGAGAGCACAGGATCAAATCAATTCTTTTCCGTGAGGCTTTAGGCAGTCCAAAGTGCTCACTTATGACTGCACACTTCTGTCAAGTGTCTGTTGGAGGCAAGTGTGGAAGCAGATTGTCTTGACCTGTGAAAAAACCCTGTACTTCAATAACTCCAAACGAAGGAGCTTCCAGGCGCATCCACACTCCTTTTTGTAGTTAAATAGACATCCACACATCATACTTCGTCTCTATGACTGTAGCCTTCCGTAGATTGATGTGACAGATGTGCTCTCCACTCGTCTATTTATGATGATATATGAGCCATGGCTTGATAAATAGCGAACTATAAAGATAAACGTGTTCAGTTCCACTTGAATGTTCTCAGCGTCAGTCAAGGCGGAGGTTCTTACTAACAAAGAGGCTAGACTATACCAACCATTTAAGTGTTCCTGTCATGAAAATGGGGGGCGTGATCTTTGCATAGAAGATGGACGTGTTGCCAATCTTAAACTTAGTCTGACCAGTAGAATTAATTGACTGTTGTAATTGTATAGATTTTGTTTCCCAATTTCCTGTCGATTCCTGGAGCACCGTCTGTGGCCCCTTGGTTCTTGTAGGACATGTGTGTTCTAAAAGGAGGTCTGATGGCCAGTTCAGTGTAACGCTCCTTCAGCCCACACCTTCTGCGGGTACAATCTGCCCCAGTACCCTTTAAGGAACTTGTGTACTGGTCCTTGTGTTTTAATAGTGTATTTATTACAGTACCTTGTAGTGCCTACATTAAAGGTTATATTCGTCTATTTAATAGTTATGGTCGCCTTCATGAATAAGTCTAGCAGTGTAGTGTTCAGTGGATGCTAAGGGTTTTGTTACAAAGTTTACCATCATCTTATTTCACCCGTTGGTGATCAGTTGCTTGTTTTTTAATTAACCTTGCTATTGTATTTGCTATTTTGCAGCAGGTTTCTAAATTTTTTATATTATTGCCGTTCCCGGCGTGTAAGGCCTTCAGCTATGATTGTGGTCACTTGCCTTAAAATTCTAATTTGGTATTTGTATTTACGCAGTAAGCCTTTAAAACCTTATTTACTACCTTTCCTGGCGTCTGATGCCTTCAGCTGTGTTTGTGGCGACTTGCCTTTAATATTTCAATAGCGGTAATTTGTAAGTTGCAGCGAGTTTTACACAATTCTTAATTTATTTCCATTCCTGGCTTGTAAGGCCTTCTGCCCTGATCACAGTGGCTTGCTTTTAAAACAATATCTGCTGTATCTGTATTTAATGGTGATTTGTTAAATTGTAACTCACTGAAAACACTATTATTTACACAGTTGTTTATTCCTTCATTAATAACGTGTGGTATTTTTTATTCATTGTTCAGTCTGGAATTACTGGTTTAAAATAAATTGTGTGTAACAATAAAAGGCAACCAACAGTAACTGATTACGTCCCCGTCCACAATCTTAACATAATCCTGTCTTCCACAGGGTTACAAACATCATTTTATTCCCAGCAGAGTGTTATCATTAAGACAATAATAATAACAGTGGCACATATAAAAATAATTTATAGGTGTACAAAAAAGATATTATCTGATACAGCGAGTTCTGGCGAAAGGAAATTTACGACTACATCAGCTAAAGTTGAGAACTTTAATAGGAGCAGTACTAGACATCAGGAGACATTGTGCTATGACGAAAGTACTATTTCTCATACAAAGGAGCAATACTTCGGCATCAAGAGGCATATTATGAGAAACTGGTATGAAGGCAACAGAAACTATTTCAAAGATATGTAAGAAATCCACATAAAAAGCGGAAGTGGCTGGACTACTGCATCAACTTCGCATAAATGACTTGTCTGCGTCCAAGAAGAAGACTAACAGGGCTACAATAATGTTATAGTAAAAAGAAAACATAATATCGTTTATCATGGGAGAGCTTCAGTTGAAAATATATGTAACAAATGTTTTACGTCAAATCACAGGCCTAAGAATGAAGGAGGTTATCAATAGCCGTTTTATAATGGACCCTGACACGGGCCTAGCAGAAGCGTTTACTTCTTTCCCCACTAAAGAGAATGGTTTTAAATTATGATTTATAACAACGAAATGAATTGCTAGAGTTTGACCCTGTGGAGGGCTGTGTAATGTATTAAATTGTGTAAATTGAAGGGGGAGATGGGAGAAAAGAAAGGAAAGAGAAGGACTAATATCAACTACATCAGAACTTTACGCGGAATCAGCGGCGACGAGTGAAAATGTAAGCTAGACTGGGACTCGAACCTTGGATCTCCTGCTTCCTAGGCACTTGTGTCCACCACTCCTTCACCTGAACACAGAGTTCAAATGTGTGGAACATCTCCACGTGCTCCCAGTCGACTGACATTCTCACCTAGAAGTACCTATCTGCAGTGTCTGTCCATTTCTTCCACGCTCACTAATTTTAGATTCCCACTGGAGGTCGAACGTAAATGTGCATCCCCGCTGAAGGTTGTGGATTCATTTCATTGCCTGTCCAGGTAAATCAAATGAATGCATGTTGTCTGTTCTTTGGGACATGTCTGGAAGAACAGGCACTACATATTCATGCAACTTTATTAAATGCTAGTGATACAGAAGTGTTATATTAAAGCAGGAGAAACATACTTTTCACAACAGGAACGTCAAAACAGATATTACAGAAATATAAATGACTGCCACGAGGAATGTTGTTCTGTACATCTTAATAAAAAGAACCTGTATGGAGAACGGACTTAAACCACTCCCTATTAAAGATTTCTAATGTAAAAAAAAGCACATATGTAGCACTACAGCCGTAACTTGACTATTCTATAGCAGTAGGAAAAAATGAGATGGCACAATTGGGGTAGCGAGTGACAGTATCAGGCAATGGTAAGCATAGGGTGAGTCTCTCTTTCCTACATATTGTAAGTGTTCTGATGGTACGGTGCCATATCACAATACACACTTCGGACATGGGAGAAATATGCAAAGAGGTTTAAGACTGGATAGTCGTCTGATCGAAAAAAAGAATCCCTAATACACGTCAACCTCACTGAAGAGTTTGTTATCACGCTCTGTTATGCCATGTCTATTCCCGGACGAACATAATAATAATAATAATAATGGAATTAAACACATATTGCAACTTGTAAAAAATACCAGTTCATGTGCCCCGACGTAGAGACAGTACATACTGCAACTTAAAACATAGTCATTCGTCAAGAGACAATTCGTAGTGGCTGCAGGACCAAAATAGTGCCTGTTCTTTTGGACATGTCCAAAAGACATAACATATACATTCATTCTTCTTCATTCCACGTCAATCCTAATAGCCCAATGTTTAGGAAATAATTGTCTTTTGTGTGCTTTGAACTCTACATGTATTGTATTCAAAACTATTGGAGCACGTGTACTGTCTTGCATTGAATTTCCGATACTTGCACTTATACCGTAACCTAGCTTCACGTCATGCTCATCATCATCAAATAAACTTCATTTCCAATATACAGTTTGCAATATCATCAAAAATCATTTTAACGTAGACCTGGCACTGACTGATTCTGTCCACTGCAATATATACTGCATCCTGTAAACTACGTATGTTCACAATACTTTGATGATTTAGAAATACACTCTGTAATGATACCCGGGCTTGTTACTTTAACATACCTCTACCAAACACATAGACTATTGGTGCGCTGGCACCGCTCCTACTGCTGCCAGTGACACAGTTGTTGGATGGAATGGGCTGTACCTCACTGTCAAATGACCACCGATGTATGTCAGATTGCTACACAGTCGCTCCCACTCCACTTTTACACTCTCACTTTTGTTTCTCGCTGCATATTGTATTCTTCAACTACAGCTTGGAGCTCAGTGTTGGATGCTATCCTGCTATTAACATACATAGACGTGTTGGTGGTCAAATGATATGTATTGGCGAACAGTAACATCGGTAGCTAACTGGATGTGTGGACTGCAGTCTATCAGAGTCCACATCAGTCTAGAATGGTGGGAAGAGTGTACCAAGTTAAAGCTTGTTGATCCAGGATAGTCAAATCTGATGCTTTGGTGGTGGGGACGGGTAATATGCTAAAAATACGGGTTGCAAGTCCTGTCGTAAGGGAAAAGTAACTCATAAGATAGATAGGTAAACAGAGAGCACATGCCATGCTTGGAGAAATGTAATTCATCCACGAAGGAGGTGGTTTATCAAACAGTCCTACTACTGGTGAAATCACGTTACATGAATGGTTAAGGCTCATCTGTGAAGCAAGCATATCATACGGCTGCTGGGATCATATAGGTCGATAGAGTCTATTTTAATATGTACAGAAGAAAGATCAGGGGAAGAAAGACGGCATACATTACGTGTGATCAAAAGTATGCGGACACCTGGCTGAAAATAACAAGTTCGTGTCACC
Source organism: Schistocerca americana (assembly GCF_021461395.2). Lineage (NCBI taxonomy): Eukaryota > Metazoa > Arthropoda > Insecta > Orthoptera > Acrididae > Schistocerca > Schistocerca americana. The sequence goes on from NC_060120.1 coordinate 348,185,489, forward strand.
CTCCATCGGTAATGTTGGACTTCAATACGGTGTTGGCCCACCCTTAGCCTTGATGACAGCTTCCACTCTCGCAGGCATACGTTCCATCAGGTGCTGGAAGGTTTCCTAGGGAATGGCAGCCCATTCTTCACGGAGTGCTGCACTGAGGAGAGGTACCGATGTTGGTCAGTGGGGCCTGGCACGAAGTCGGCGTTCCAAAACATCCCAAAGGTGTTCCATAGAATTCAGATCAGGACTCTGTGCAGGCCAGTCCATTACAGGGATGTTATCGTCGCGTAACCACTCCGCCACAGGCCGTGCATTATGAACAGGTGATCGAACGTGTTAAAAGATCCAGTCGCCATCCCCGAATTGCTCTTCAACAGTGGGAAGCGAGATGGTGCTTAAAACATCAATGTAGGCCTGTGCTGTGATAGTGCCACGCAAGACAACAAGGGGTGCTAGCCCCCTCCATGAAAAATACGACCACACCATAACGTTACCGCTTCCGAATTTCACTATTGGAACTACACACGCTGGCAGATGTGGCAGATGACGTTCGCCGAACATTCGCCGTCGGATCGCCACATTGTGTACCGTGTTTCGTCACTCCACACACCGTTTTTCCACTGTCCAATTGTCCAATGTTTGCGCTCCTTACACCAAGCGAGGGGCCGTTTGGCATTTACCGGCGTGATGTGTGGCTTATGAGCAGCCGCTCGACCCTAAAATCCAAGTTTTCTCACCTCCCGCCTAACTGTCATAGCACCTGCAGTGGACCCTGATGAAGTTTGGAATTCCTGTGTGATGGTCTGGACAGATGTCTGCCTATTACACATAAGGACCCTCTTCAACTTTCGGAGGTCTCTGTCAGTCAACAGACGAGGTCGGCCTGTACGCTATTGTGCTGTACGTGTCCCTCCACGTTTCCACTTCACTGTAACATCGGAAACAGTGGATCTAGGGATGTTTAGGAGTGTGGAAATATCGCGTACAGACGTATGACACAAGAGACACCCAATCACCTGACCACGTTCGAAGCCCGTGAGTTCTGCAGAGTGCTTCATCCTGCTCTCTCACTATGTCTAGTGACTACTGAGGACGTTGATATGCAATACCTGGCAGCACAATGGACCTAATATGAAAAACGTATATTTTAGGGGTGTCCGGATACTTTTGATCACAAAGCGTATTTCTCCAGAAACAAAAAATTTGTGGGTTAGTGCATATATATATATATATATATATATATATATATATATATATATATATATATATATATACGTCTGGAGGTCCGTTAAATCATTTTTTACTTGCTCATTGTGTGAGAGCGAGATGGAAGGGAAAGCAATGATACTGTTGTGATATATCCTCCGACATGCACTGTAAATCGACTTCCTCAGATGAGGGAAAAGAAATAGGCTGTGGAAGTTCTAAGAACTGACAGGTCGACTTACGCGTATATGCTGAGCTACAGCAAATATCATCTGCATGTCACCTAGATGGTCTAACACTACACTTCAGTCCAAAGTGTAAGTACTTGGTCTATTTCTAAAAGTGACTACCACTACACGTATGTGCACTGGTCATGCGGGGGAAAAAAATATGCACCACTCAAGCTGGAATACGATATCATGGTCAGTCCTTTCTTGGATAGTCATGGGGAAAATAATGAACAATGCTGTGATTAAATCCTAAATCTTTCTGTAGTCGTACAGTTGCTCTGAATTACGTGTGACTGGTTGCGGCCGATCTGCGAAGTAGCCGACAGCGTCTAAAGCTCGTTGACACTGTTAGGACTGTATTATACAGGTATCCACGTTTAAAAAAAAGGAAAAAAGTAAAATCCGATGTATTTCTTGCAAAACGCTAGAGGGGAAGTTTGAAGAAACCCTTATTCAATTAAGACCCAGATACCATTATGCTACCACCATTGTAACACCTCTGGCTTGATAATCAAAGGAATGTGATAAAGGAGATTAGGACACGTACAAAGACATATACAGACAATTTCATTGCAGTGAATTGCAGATGTTATGATTCTGATTTCTTGATGCCGTCGTCGTACATTAAAGATGCAGTGGCAAGTTTTCTTTGGTCATTGCTCTGGAGAGATATTCCGCAATATCTCGCTATTAAAAGAATGTATCTGGTGTAGCGATCATCAAAGAGGTTATGGTGTGTACAGAGGCACATAGACAATCATTTTTTATTCAGTCAGTACATGTTATTTATATATATATATATATATAGTGTGCGTGTGGGCGTGTGGGCGCGTGGGCGTGTGGGCGTGTGGGCGTGTGGGCGTGTGGGCGTGTGGGCGTGTGGGCGTGTGGGCGTGTGGGCGTGTGGGCGTGTGATAGAAACCAAAATCGATATTATGAAATAGCCCCCACCTTGTATTAAATATCGGCTTGTGGAATGCCGGCCGCGGTGGCCGAGGGGCTTGCTTCAGTCTGGAACCGCGCGACTGCTACGGTCGCAGGTTCGAATCCTGCCTCGGGCATGGATGTATGTGACGTCCTTAGTTTAGTTAGCTTTAAGTAGTTCTAAGTTCTAGGGGACTCATGACCTCAGATGTTAAGTCCCATAGTGCTCAGAGCCGTTTGAACCTTTTTTTTTTCTTTTGACTTGCGGAATATTTTGGATGTGGGCTCCTCTCTGGGTCTGACGTAGGTTATTGTAGGTAATCAGCTTCTAGTATAGATTTGTCACCGAGAATAATATAATAAAAAAACAATGTGTTTAAAAAGAATGGTCGTATATTATCAGCAAATGGTGGACTGGACATTGCACATCTTGTTATTCCATAAATTTTTAAGAAAAATGCCTCGTAAGTTGTTCCCACAAATATGTACTGTCACTACACATATCTTCAAGGGATCGAAGTGTTTTAGTGTTTCAAGAGGTTCTGTATGAAAGATTTATACCGCATACGAGAAAAGCGGGAAAACATGATCTTCGAAGTCACAATGCAGACGAAAGTTTTTGTGGAGTGGTCGTGGTGGACAGTCATTGAAGAGGAGTGTGACGAAAAATACAAAGATAACAGCTACAAAAGTCACTGCAGAATTGAATGTCACACTCGCGAACCCTGTAAACACCAGAACTATGTGAAGGGATCTTAAGATGGAGGGAACTTCAGGTCGAGCTGGAATACCAAAATCCCTCACCAGCGATTTAAATGCATGTAATACAAAACACAGAGCCAGAGGCATGAAAACTGCGATATGGGCCAATGGAAGAATGCCATTTGGCCAGATGAGTCTTGTTTCATATTGTTTCCAACTTCCAACCGAATTTACATCCCAAAATTGAAACGTAGTTAGGTTGGATAGAAGTAGTATAGGCGATCTCTTTGCCAATTCTTGTAGGTTTGTGGGCACTATATTATCTACTCCCACATACGTCTCTCTACATGACTGCAACGAGAAATTGTAGATTTACCGACAGATTTTCTTTCCATGGGCCATCAGTCCTACCTGGTAATGATCCTGTACCGTGTAGGATTACTCGAGAGCAAGCGATTCCAAGCAGATCCCATGTGCTGCTTTCAAACTTGTCTCTCGCCATTTCTCTTTTTAAATACAGCATGCGATACAAGCAGTATGCACATCTCATATTATTGACTCGTATTTGTCCAGATACCCTTGAGCAGACTGCACATCGCTAAAATGGAAGCGACTTCTCAAGTAAGGTTTCTTGTAATTACAATAGTGGTCAGTGTGAGGATAAATGACGACATTTCTGCTCCCCACCATGGCTGGCCAATCCACGAAAATACATCTGTGGGAGCAATGTTCGTGGAGCACAGATGGCCACTGTTCCAGCCACTACATACGTTTGGCTGCAGCTGACACTCATACACCACGGCTATGCTCCCTCCTCCAAAGATACAAGGCAGCGGGCGCTGTGACCACAATGCCTACTAGAGCACAGCGGCCAGCGAAGTCTGCAGTGTCGTACTGTGCAGAAACAGGGTGGCCCCAGCATCGTGGAGTGCCGCGGGGTGGGCTCTGTGAGGGCTGCAGGAAAGACATCCATCATTCCTCCCTCCCCCCCACCCCACCCCCACACCATTCTAACCCAGCGCTAGCGGCAAAATTGTGGGTCATCATTGTAATTTAGCGATGTATATACGTTTCTGTCAATGTTCCCGACGTTATTTGCAAACTAAATATAATTTTATAGTGTTAGATTCCTTTAGGACAATCCGATAGTGACACCATTGTTTTTTAATACACTAATAATGCAGGGATAAATTCCTTAGAGTGAAGTATGTACTTGGTGTGCAGCAAGAGTGTATTTGTTGTTAAATAACGCTTTGTGGAAATTGTTTCACATGGGGTACATTGTTAAAGTATTCCTCTGTGGTAATTGATTAACATTTAAAAGTCTCATGAGTCTTTGGAATGCTAGGATAAAATCGGCTGAATTGTAACGACTTGCGCCAAAACTGTTAATAAGAATCGAGGGAAGTGGTGTCCTTGCAGAAAGTACACAACAGGACTGAATTTGTTGATAATTAATGCATTGCGAAATAATTGGTGTATTTGTTAAAATATCACACTCCAGAAATTATGTCTCCTTTAAATGTGGGAGAAAATCAGCAGAACTGTAGCAGACAGCCCCAAAACCGTATGTAGTGTCATATATTACTGTGCATACAGAGAACACCATTGGGTAAGATATTCTGCTGAAAATTGCGAAAATAACAAAATTGTAAATATCTGAATTTGTTTGTGCTGGTGCTGCTGTTGATCAAACGAGGTACAGAGTATGAATGCTGAGTCGTTTCCCATAATGCTGAGTAGTGGTGAGCCAGGGGCTGGTGATGGAAGACACACATGAATGTACCGCATGAATAAGGGAAGGGACCTACATTTTTAGGTCGAAAATTACGATCAGTAAGGTTAGGCTAAAAGCACTCAGACACCTGGGTAAACATGGACCACCCAGTGCACATCTTCGATCATAAATTATGGTACTTAAAACGAGAGTTATAGGCCTTTAATTAAATCCTAGATAAACAAAACAAGATCCCAAGTCTTTGGTTTGTTTACATAAGAATAACATTGGAGTCATAGATGGCGAGCTGGTCCAGCCCTCCTAATCACTTGATCTTGCAAAAGTTTGTTATGTCCCACCTTATTGCCAAAACTTGTGCAGTGAGTGTGCTTGGCTCTCAACTGTAATTCAGAACACTTTCTTACAAGGAATCTGATAATATTGAAGTTTCAGAGAACACAGAGAAGGAAATGGCACAATAGATGCAGGTCTAAAAATATCAACAGAAACTTACCTTCTGGAACCTATAAGAAATCTACTGTGGATGCCGCACAGTATCACACTTCCTCAATGTATGTGCCACATAAAAAGCAATTCTTATTGAACAGAAAATCATGGTAAAGGTAAAAGATCACAACTGGATCCCATTGCTGAATAAAGTTTAAGTCGTTGACCACATGGCTCTTTGCAAATACCTGTCATACAAATACATAATCTCAATTTCATTATGGGAAGGTGCGTTAATAAATGTAAAAGATATAATATTACTTTTTGATTACTCACGAAATGCCATTATTAGTGTTACAAGAACCATGTGGTGTTTATAACAGATAAGATAAAGGCTTCCAGAATGAGATTTTCACTCTGCAGCGGAGTGTGCGCTGATATGAAACTTCCTGGCAGATTAAAACTGTGTGCCCGACTAAGACTCGAACTCGGGACCTTTGCCTTTCGCGGGCAAGTGCTCTACCATCTGAGCTACCGAAGCACGACTCACGCCCGGTACTCACAGCTTTACTTCTGCCAGTATCTCGTCTCCTACCTTCCAAACCTTACAGAAGCTCTCCTACGAACCTTGCAGAACTAGCACCCCTGAAAGAAGGTTCGCGGGATAGCTTCTGTAAGGTTTGGAAGGTAGGAGACGAGATACTGGCAGAAGTAAAGCTGTGGGTACCGGGCGTGAGTCGTGCTTCGGTAGCTCAGATGGTAGAACACTTGCCCGCGAAAGGCAAAGGTCCCGAGTTCGAGTCTCAGTCGGGCACACAGTTTTAATCTGCCAGGAAGTTTCAAGATAAAGGCTTCATTTACAAGGTATACATAAAACCAATGAAAATGTAAAGAAATTTTAGGTGTATAAAGACTATTTATTCAGTTTGGTTACAAATCAAATATACCATACAGAGAAAACGAGAACTAGCCCGCATGAATTGAAACTGCATTAATTGAAACTGCAAGCCCGTACAGGGCCTGCTACATGCGGTCGCGCATTGTCCTGCTGAAATGTAGGCTTTCGCAGGGATCGAATGAAGGGTAGAGCCACGGGTCGTAACACATCTGAAATGCAACTTCCACTGTTCAAAGTGCCATCAATGTGAACAAGAGGTGACCGAGACGTGTAACCAATGGCACCCCATACCATCACGCCGGGTGATACGCTAGTATGGCGATGACGAATACACGCTTCAAATGTGCGTTCACCGCGATGTCGCCAAACACGAATGCGACCATCATGATGCTGTAAACAGAACCTGGGTTCATCCGAAAAAGTGACGTTTTGCGATTCGTGCACCCAGGTTTGTCGTTGAGTACATCATCGCAGGCACTCCTGTCTGTGATGCAGCGTCAAGGGTAACTGCAGCCATGGTCTCCGAGCTGATAGTCCATTCTGCTGCAAACGTCGTCGAACTGTTCGTGCAGATGGTTGTTGCCTTCGAAACGTCCCCATCTGTTGACTCAGGGATCGAGACGTGGCTGCACGATCCTTTACAGCCATGCGGATAAGATGCCTGCCATCTCGACTGCTAATTGATACGAGGCAGTTGGGATCAAGCACAGCGTTCCGTATTACCCTGCTGAAAACACCGATTCCATATTCTGCTAACAGTCATTTGATCTCGACCAACGCGAGCAGCAATGTTGAGATACGATGAACCGCAACCGTGTGATAGGCGACAATCCGACCTTTATCGAAGTCGGAAACGTGATGGTACGCATTTCTCCTTCTTACAAGAGGCATCACAACAACGTTTCATCAGGCAACGCCGGTCAACTGTGTATGAGAAATCGGTTGGAAACTTTCCTCATGTCAGCACGTTGTAGGTGTCGCCACCGGCACCATCCTTCTGTGAATGCTCTAAAAAGCTAATCATTTGCGTATCACAGCATCTTCTTCGTGTTGGTTAAAATTCGCGTCTGTAGCACGTCATTTTCGTGGTGTAGCAATTTTAATGGCCAGTAGTATAATTCTCACATGCAATCTCAGGCTGCTGTCACGCATCACTCTCCTTCATTCTGTATATATTTCAGAGAAGCCACGTTTCTTACCAAACCGCAGCACACACAAGAACCGAACAGAACAGAAACCAGGAACAAATAACAGTCTTTGTTCTTGTTCAGACCCACAGATCATGCTGTCTGCTCTCACTGTCTCATTGTCAGTGACTGAGCCACCGCTCTCCCCAAAGACCATGGTTAAGAGAAAACATCGTAGCAGAGCCAGGAGTGATCCCAGAGATATCGACTAGCGAGTACAGATGTATTTAGGAAAGACTGCTCGCGAGTTATTGGACACGTAAAACACGAGAAATTGTAAGTTGACAATTATAACAGACAACTTCCAAGCTTCTTATCAATATATTCACAGAATTCATTTCTTTTTCTTTTCTGTGTGCAGTTTATGAGATCGTAACAACGCGGTATTGTATTCCTTACTGAGGGGAGATTTGGAGTGCCAGTCTCGTTGTTCTTTATGATAACAATGAAAAATAAAAAAAAAACGTATAGTGTAATTAACGAAATATAAATCTTCAGTCTGGTTTTGTATCTAAGTTCAAGCGGGATTAGTGCATTGATACTGGATGAACAGAATATTTGTACATAGTCCGAAGACAGTCGACATTCGCATACTACATTCAATAAATTTGGTTACAAGAAGATCTATGGAAAATTTTTCCATTATTTTCCATTAGATATTTGCTACCTTGAACTTGAAACTACTGAAAATTCTTCGTCTGGAGGAAAATCTGGAAAAAATGTTAATTACGAAATTCAGGCGGTACTTCAAACATTTAATTAATTGCTGGAAAAAAATGCAACAGCCCCCAGGACAAGGTCGTTTTATTGACGAATGATATGGCAGGTAGTTAGTCATTGCAGGATTATACGACAACAAACTGACATCACACATGTCACGTAAAGGGTGCCCAAACAGTTGCATCAATACATAGTGTACTTCCCCTGGCAGCAACGTAGGCATGTATTCTTGCACGCAAACGATCATAAAGATGCCAAATGGCGACGTTCAATAGACTGTCCCAAGCATCTTGCACATTTTATTGCAATTCATCATGTCCCATACTTATTCAGTTGGCGAGAGATCTGATGGTCTTTCTGGCCAGGGCAATTGTTGTACATCACGAAAAGCACGTTAGTTCGCAGCAGCCGTATGTGTATGAGCGTTAACCTGCTGGAAAAGCACATCACCTTCCTGTCTAAGAAATGACAACTTGTGCAATTTAGCGACTACTTACCCATGTGAAACGCCAAATATGACCAGGAGTTGTAACTGAGGATCTCCTGCACCATGAAGGTTTGGATGAGACCTGTGTGTTGTGAGCGAATGCAGTCTGGAATAGGGCCCTTACCAAGTGCACGCCGTGCATGCATACGGACAGAACCTACTCTCGTCACTGAAGACAACACAGCTCCATTCCATGCCCCAGTCGACTATTTCACCACGTCAGAGTATCCATGTCTGGAGTGTAGTGGTGTCACGCTAGCATGGCCAGAAGCGCATATGACATTAGGTGTGCTGCAAGCAGACGGTTACCAATGGTCCTTGGTGACACAGAGCTGCAACATGTGCCTGGAATTCTCTGGATGACGTTCGGTCGGCCAGCGCTGCTCGCACACTGCTTTGGCCGGCTGGTGTGGCCGAGCGGCTCTAGGCGCTACACTCTGGAAACGCGTGACCGCTACGGTCGCAGGTTCGAATCCTGCCTCGGGCATGGATGTGTGTGATGTCCTTAGGTTAGTTAGGTTTAAGTAGTTCTAAGTTCTAGGGGACTGATGACTTCAGATGTTAAGTCCCATAGTTCTCAGAGCCATTTGAACCATTTGAACACAGCTTTGGTCGTGAGATCCGTCTGCACTAGGCTGACGTCCAGAACCCTCTCCACGTGTGCCTCAATGTTCCACAGACCAATGCTGAAAGCGGTGGCACACTATCGACACATTGTGTTCAACATGGACAGCTAATCCTCGATATGGTCACCCTGCTTCCCAAAGGACCACAATGTGACCTGATTCAAATGGCTGAAGCTCTCCAGTAGGACTACACAGTCTTCTGCGGGGTATGGTTGTACTCTTGAAAGAATATTGTAAACGTTATTCGTCTCTAAATTCAGCACAGTTACTGCTTGGAAAATCAAAACACATGGCGCACAGACGGGTCTCCTGAGCCCCATCTGATCGCCGTCGGCTATGACAAATGAATCACTAACACTATAATCATCCGCCCCTGGTAGCTGAGTGGTCAGCGCTACGCAATGTCATGCATAACGGTCCGGGTTCGATTCCCGGTGGGTCGGAGATTTTCTCCGCTCAGGGACTGGGTGTTGTGTTGTCCTTATTATCATCATTTCATCCCCATCGACACGCAAGTCGCCGAAGTGGCGTCAACTCGAAAGACTTGCACCAGGCGAACGGTCTCCCCGACGGGAGGCCCTAGTCACAACGCATTTATATTTAACCTCGGAGTAGTGAAGCAACTTAAATCACTTAATAAAAGCAAGTCTTCTGGTCCAGAGTGTATACCAATTAGTTTCCTTTCGGAGTATGCTAATGCATTAGCTCCATACTTAACAATCATATACAACCGTTCGCTCGACGAAAGATCCGTACCCAAACACTGGAAAGTTGCACAGGTCACACCAATATTCAAGAAAGGTAGTATGAGTAATCCACTAAATTATAGGCCCATATCGTTAACGTCGATATGTAGCAGGATTTTAGAACATATATTGCCCGTATCTCGTGGTCGTGCGGTAGCGTTCTCGCTTCCCACGCCCGGGTTCCCGGGTTCGATTCCCGGCGGGGTCAGGGATTTTCTCTGCCTCGTGATGGCTGGGTGTTGTGTGCTGTCCTTAGGTTAGTTAGGTTTAAGTAGTTCTAAGTTCTAGGGGACTTATGACCACAGCAGTTGAGTCCCATAGTGCTCAGAGCCATTTAGAACATATATTGTGTTCGAACATTATGAATTACCTCGAAGAAAACTGTCTATTGACACACAGTCAACATGGGTTTAGAAAACATCGTTCCTGTGAAAAACAACTAGCTCTTTATTCACAGGAAGTGTTAAGTGCTATTGACAAGGGATTTCAGATCGATTCCGTATTTCTGGATTTCCGGAAGGCTTTTGACACTGTACAACACAAGCGGCTCGTATTGAAATTTTGTGCTTATGGAATATCGTCTCAGTTATGTGACTGGATTTATGATTTCCTGTCAGAGAGGTCACAGTTCGTAGTAACTGACGGAAAGTCATCGAGTAAAACAGAAGTGATTTCTGGCGTTCCCCAAGGTAGTTTTATAGGCCGTTTGCTGTTCCTTATGTATACAAATGATTTGGGAGACAATCTGAGCAGCCGTCTTCGGTTGTTTACAAAAGACGCTGTCGTTTATCGACTAATAAAGTCATAAGAAGATCAAAACAAACTGCAAAACGAAATAGAAAAAATATCTGAATGGTGCAAAAAGTGGAAGTTGACCCTGAATAACGAAAAGTGTGAGGTCATCCACATGAGTGCTAAAAGGAACTCGTTAAACTTCGGTACACAATAAATCAGTCTAATCTAAAACCCGTAAATTCAACTAAATACCTAGGTATTACAATTACGAACAACTTAAATTGGAAGAAACACATAGAAAATGTTGTGGGGAAGGCTAACCAAAGGATGCGTTTTATTGGCAGGACACTTAGAAAATGTAACAGACATACTAAGGAGACTGCCTACACTACACTTGTCCGTCCTCTTTTAGAATACTGCTGCGCGCTGTGGGATCCTTACCAGATAGGACTGACGGAGTACATCGAAAAAATTCAAAGAAAGGCAGCACGTTTTGTATTATCGCGAAATATGGGAGAGAGTCTCACAGAAATGATACAGGATTTGGGCTGGAAATCGTTAAAAGAAAGACGTTTTTCGTTGCGACGGAATCTTCTCACGATATTCCAATCACCAAATTTCTCCTCCGAATGCGAAAATATTTTGTTGACACCAATCTACATAGGGAAGAACGATCATGACGATAAAATAAGGGAAATCAGAGCTCGTACGCAAAGATATAGGTGTTCATTCTTTCCGCGCGCTATACGAGATTGGAATAATAGAGAATTGAGCAGGTGATTCGATGAACCCTATGCCAGGCACTTAAATGTGATTTGCAGAGAATCCATGTAGATGTAGATGTAGAACGCTATAACCCATCAGTATGCACGTATTTACGTATTACACTCTGGTGCCACTGAACACAGTCCTTGAGGGTGTCGCATTTTGTTTTTCCGGCTGTGTATATCAGAGAATAATAGCCATCAGTGACTTCATAAAAAAATAAAATAATTAATCTGCGAATAGTCTCCTGTTTTCTGCAATGAATTGTCTACCAAACGGCAAAAAAACAACGAGAAAATTATTTAATACAAAATAATGAGTATTACTCAGATTTATTTCACGTTATTGCTACGGAAAAGAGATATAGTCTGGTTTGTAGAGTTTTCTCGCTATCCTACAATGTGCGGTGCAATTAATGGTGTAAGTCTTCAGTAAGGAGCATAGCTCAAATACACGAGGAACAGCGCACTACGGCAGTCATTTACCGTGTGCATCCTCTTTTAATACAGTTGAAATTTGTCAGATAATACCAGAATTTCCACCATACATCATAATGTGGCTTAAAGATCATACGTACAGTCTCGAAATAATAGTGACGTAACACTTCTCTTTCCCAGACACGAGTGCGTATGATGCGTAAGCGTCCGCTGCTCTCTTCTAACTCAGCCTACTGCCTAGGTGACGGAATGCCACAAAAAACGCACACACACACACACACACACATACCCACGCGGGACTTCCGGCAGGCAATTTTCGGCACCTCATTATGCAGCCTTTCACGCGGGAATTGCCGCTGTCACGGCGGCGGCGCTTTAGCCGCTGCACTGCGTGCTCGCAATAACACGCTCGGACGCCCTCCCCCTCCCCCTCGCCCGTTACACACATTGACACACAGGCTCGTACTCACACAGCCGCGCACTCTGTGACGTATGTGTTGGCTTTTGAGAGTAAATGCGCCTCTCGTTCAAACTCTGTCATCCTCTACCCCTCAGGAGAAAGGTGGAAAATTGGGGAAAAAGGGAGATAAAGAGTTAGATCCCAAAGCTAAAAAAAGGGATTGGGGGGGGGTTGGGGGGTGGAGAGGGGACAGAAGAGATACAGACTCGATGTATCACGGGATCCGACTACCCGAGGCTTGGTTGTTCATTCAGACTCCGTCCCCCTGTATGTGTCGTTTGAGACAAGGTGACGAGTTCCCAGCCTGGTAATGAGAGACTGTAATTTTCGAGCGAAGCTCCATTATTTTGCAACATAATTTCCCCTTAACACAGTCATCTGCCAAATTTTTTTTCCAGTAAGTAGTTGCAGTCCCCTATGGGCAATTCTGCAAAGTATACGTGTGAGGTTAAAATAACTTTCATAGTCTCAGAGTGTTTTCCAACCACTCATTACTTTACACACATGAAAAGGTGAAAGTTAGATGAGTCTAAAATCTAGTGCCCAATGTTTATTTCACATCGATCAGCTTCCCATTTCCTGAAGCACTTTTTCTGTCAAGTGCATTCTTCTGCTGGAAAAATATGTTCTTTATTCATGTCTCACCTGTTTATTCATCCTGTTTGGCCTACTGTACCTACTTAGTACTTACCCATTATTGTTTTACCCCTCACAGGACATTCAAGAAGCACACTGGGTTTTGTCCATATTAAATGGGGCATAACTTACCGACAGACGAAATTTATTTCGCCTTCGTTAGCGCAGTGCCAGCGACTTACACCACCGCTTTGGTTCATCTTTCTGTTCTCGCATCAAATGTTACAGCCCCGCCATATTCACTACAACAAACCAGTGTACAAAACCGGTTTGATTCCTTTTTACCGGCCGGGGTGGCCGAGCGGTTCTAGGCGCTCCAGCCTGGAACCGCGCGACCGCTACGGTTGCAGGTTCGAATCCTGCCTCGGGCATGGATGTGTGTGATGTCCTTAGGTTAGTTAGGTTTAAGTACTTCTAAGTTCTAGGGGACTGATGACCTCAGACGTTAAGTTCCATAGTGCTCAGAGCCATTTGAACCATCTGAATTTGATTCCTTTTTGAAGTGAACCAAACATTGCTGAGAAATTCGTTTTCGCTTTTGGTCAGCATTCATCGAATGTGGCTGTCATCTTGCGCAATGCTTTCCCATACTTAATGTTGTTGCTGTGGTTTTCAGTTCGAAAACTACTTTGATGCAGCTCTACACGCTACACTATCCCGCGGAATGCTCTTCATCTCCAGATAACTACTGCAACTTACATCCCTCTGAATCTGCTTACTGTATTTATCTCTTGGTCTCCCTCTACAATTTTCTCCCTCCACACTTCCCTCCAATACTAAATTGGTGATCCATTGGTGTCTCAGGATATGTCCTATCAACCGATTCCTTCTTCTAGTCACTCTGTGTCACATATTATCTTTTCTCTCCAATTCTTTTCAGTACTTCCTCATTAGTTCCATCATCTATCAACCTAATCTTCAACATTCTTCAGTAGCATCACATTCTGTTCTCTTTTTGATTAAACTGTTTATCTTCCATGTTTCACTTCCACATATGGGTACACTTCACACAAATATATACCCCAAACAGATACATTTAGAAAAGGATTCCTATCATTTAAATCTATACTCGATGTTAAATTTCTCTCCTTCAGAAAAGCTTTTATTGCCATACCCAATTTACATTTTATATCCTCTCTACATCAGCCATCAGCAGTTACTTTGCTGCCCAAATAACAAAACTCATCTACACTTTCAGTGTTTCGTTACGTAATCTAATTCCTTGAGCACCACCTGATTTAATTCAACTAACTAACTAATTCCATTAACCTTGTTTTGTTTTTGTTGTTGATATCTAGCATCCTCATTTCAAGACGCTGTCCACCCCGTTCAACTGCTCTTCCTCGTGTTTTATTATCTCTGATAGAATTACAGTGTCACAGGCAAACCATAAAGTTTATATTTCTTCTACTTGACCTTTAATTAGGCTGCAAACCTGTCTCACTCCCTTCTCAAACACTGCTTCTCTCTCATGTCCTTCGACTCTCATAATTGCCGTGTTGTTTCTGTACAAGTTGTTAACTGCCTTTCACTCAATGTATTTTACCCTTGCTACCTTCAGAACTTGAAAGAGTATTCCAGTCAACAATGTCAAAAGCTTTCTCTAAGTTAGAAATGCTATAACCTATATTCTAAGGTAAGTCGTTGGGTCATTAGTGCATCACGTGATCCTACATGAGACCCCCTGCAATACCCGCAGGACAGTACAGATAGTTCAATTTGTGGAAAGGGGCCAGAATGAGTGGCTGTCACTCGCACTCGAACATACTACTTTATTCATTTGACAAACTTTACAAGAGTAAAGAAAACATTAAAACCAGATCAAGCCAAACAAATTTTAGAACTTAATTCCCGGCTAAATGCGCCATTCAGTCTCTCACTTTAAGGGCAAAACAACTTTAATTTAAAATCGGCTAGAAGCTATACATAAACGAACAACAAAGACAAATAAGAAAAGGCAGAACATCAAACGGCGCTCAGAAGTTTCCAAGGGTCGGCCTGAAATTCAAACACTAACGCTCGCTTAGGTGTGACAGGCAGTCGGCCCGACAATTCTCAATCCGACGGCAACCCAACCGACAGTCAATGGACCAAGCAAAAGGATAACTTCCGCTCCACCCGACCAGCACACAACAGGGAGTTCAAGTCGGCCCCTGGTAGCTGAGTGGTCAGCGCGACATACTGTCAATCCTAAGGGCCCGGGTTCGATTCCCGGCTGGGTCGGAGATTTTCTCCGCTCAGGGACTGGGTGTTGTGTTGCCCTAACCATCATCATTTCATCCCCATCGACGCGCAAGTCGCCGAAGTGGCGTCAAATCGAAAGACTTGCACCAGGCGAACGGTCTACCCGACGGGAGGCCCTCGTCACACGCCATTATTATTATGGAACACGCAGAAGGTATCGGCGCCTACAACGAATTACACATTCAGCTGTCAAACTGCACGCCATGCTGGACAGCCACAACACAACGAGGAAAATACACTGCCTGAATTTACGTCAACGGCCAGGGCAGGTAACCGGAACGTTAACGGCCAGAAGGCAGAAGATTCCGCTCCTGAACTTCAATTTAAAAATGATCAAGTTAAGTTAAACTCAGCAGGAGGGCTGCTAGAATTTCGTCAAGTTGAAAACACGTTGTTGCTCGCGGGAATGTCCCAACAGCCCAAAACGAAATTCAAATGATACAATGTGAACAGCTGGGGTTGGTTGGTAGATTAAGTAAAGACTCAACTTTCGTGTCCAGGATCGGTGAGCCACGGACCTCATGGCAATGGGAACAGCACTTCACACTCCGACCTCACGTGGATGCTGCCACGGCCCCGGTCAAACTACGCGCCACGGAGACTTCCTCGCTACTCTTCGCCAACTGACCAACCGCCCACACACGGCACAGCCGGAAACTATCAGCGCGAGGCCAAAGATAGTACAAGGGTGCGAATATCGATACAAGCTCCTTCTGCCACTCGCGAAGAGAGAGGATAACAGCATAATCGCGATAACCGCGGGAGACTAAAACAGAATAACAACCAAGGTTTAATGAATGCAAAGCATAAGACGAGCCAGCCACGGCTCACTACGTTTCTCTGCAATTTACACTAATCTTCCCCGACGTCAGCTTCTAACAGCTTTTCGATTCTTTTCTAAGGAATTCGTATTAGTACTTTCCAACCATGATTTATAAATCTGATAGTTCGTTAATATTAAAACCTGTCACCACCTTCTTTCCTTGGAATTGGAATTATTCATTCTTTTTGGAGTCTGAGGGTATTTCGCCTTTCTCAAAGATCTTGCACACCAAACTGACGAGTTTTGTCACGGCTGGCCTTCCCAATGCTATCAGTAGTTCTGACGGAATTTCATCTACCACTGGGGCCTTGTTTCGACTTAGGTCTTTCAGTGCTCTATCAAATTCTACTCACAATATTCTATGTCCCATCCTATCTCGTCTTCATCTACATTCTCTTCCAATACTATAATATTGGCCTCAACCTCATCTTACTTGTACAGATACTCTACACACTCATCTCTCAGATTTTCCTTGTTGGCTTAGGACACGTTTTCCATCTGGGCTCTTGATATTCATACAGGCGCTTCTCTTTTCTTCAGAAGCCTCTTTAACTTTCCTGTAGGCCGTATCTATCTTTCCCATAGTGAAGGATGGTTCTAAATCCTTACGTTTGGCCTCTACACATTTCAGTTTAGTCATTTTTGCATTTCCTGTAGGTCTAATTTCTTAGACGTTTTTATTCCCTTTTACCTGCTTCATTTTTATATTTTCTCCTTTCATCAATTTAAATACAATATCTCATGCGGTATCCAACGATTTCTCTTAGGCGTTGTCTTTTCTCCTATTTGACCCTTTGCTACCTTCACTGTTTCATCTCTCAAAGCTACCCGTTCGTGTTCTACTGTATTCCTCTACCCGGTTCTAATCAATCGTTGTCTAGTGTTTCCTCAGAAGCTCTCAAAAACCTCTAGTCTTTCAACTTATCCAGGTCCCATCTCCTTAATTTCCTAAAATTTTGCAAATTTTTATTTTAAACCGGCGTTTGATAACCAATAAATTGAGGAAAGAGTCCACATCTTCCTCCTGAAATGACTTACAATTTAAAATCTAGTTCCTAAATCTCTGTCTTTCCATTGTATATAATAATCACCTCGAAACTTTCCGGTGTCTCCAGGTCTCTTCCACGTGTAGAGCCTTCTTTCCTGATCCTTAAACCGTTAGCTATGGTTAAATTATGCTCTGCGCAAAATTCTACTAGGTGCCTGCTAGTCGATCGTTTTAAGAGATTCAGACCAGTACGCAATTTCTCTGCTGTTTATGATGAAGGTACAGATTCTTTGCAAATGATTACCGATGTTGGTTGACTTTCCTTCTGCATAAGCTGTCGAAAACAGAATTTTTTGATGGCGCAATATGTAAATTCGTATTTTTGAACAGGATAGAAACAACACAAGTTTAAAACGACATATCCTAAAGTTTTCCGCATGTCACGTTGACACTCAGCTTTCATTACTATTCTACATATATCAAAACAAAAACAAAATCTCATTTAACAATATTTTGTGTATACTAGATAGACGAATTGAATTTCTATAAAAGCATCCGAGAGTCCGTCAAACTTATTTTCACACTGTTCTCCTGTTCATTCACTGGCAGGTTTGCGAACATATCAGCATTAGACAGATAAAAATTAAACCATGCGTTGTTAAAGACAGGTATCTATCTAAAGAAGTGTCAGATTGTCTGGCGTTTGGACGAGTAATCAAAATTTCAAGCCACTGCTGTTCATCCAAACACCACAACCATCAATATCGATGCCACAGCATACGGTATGTCGAGTTTAATTTTAATGTGCTGCTCAACGCGGATTAAACTGCTTGTGACGGATAAATAGGGAAATATATGCAACAGGAGGTCTACAGCGAGTTTTGAAAGAGTTGGGCACACTGAAAAGTGGTGACACGAAATGTTTCATTCGGCGATAAGTAGGAACCTCCCTGCGACAAAAGAACGAAAACTGGTACAGAGACAGACGTTCAAATGACACGTTAGTACACAACACGGCATTTTGGGGATTATACGCCTTGTGATTACGCATATTTGATCCCTAATTTCTTATCCAAACTGAGTCACCATTTAAATATATGACGGATACAAAACGCCCGAATGTTGCGGCAAGATGCGTATGACACAGGTGTAGGCACTACACACATAGCTCTAGAACCAACCTTCTAAATCAGAAATAGGTCTTACATCTCACGTTTTGATAAACAGAAGTTTTAATGGATGTAGTACGAAAGGGAGGAGGAGGTAAACATGCGAAGTTATGTTACCAACACGAAGCCCCATTTGGTAGTTGCCTTCTTGGATGTAATTCGTAATTTTCAAATGGAGAAGGGGACCTGTACATATCAAGTGAGCTAAAGGACAGGGGTGGGAAGACGATGCGACACGTCTTGAATGCACAGAGAATTTCTATAGTATCAAATTCTTAGTGCACCCAATGAGCAGTATTGAGTGATAACATGTGTCTCTTGTTACCTTTTGCAAAAGTCGCAATCACGTAATAGGACAGTCACATTTAACGTCACAATTTCATCTACTTCATTTTCCGGCGCCTGCAACTATTCCCGGTGGGCCGATGCTGTCACTGGGTATTGAGTAGGGTGGATTTTTCTGCTGGATTAGTTAAATTGTGAAAACGAAATTTATGGTATAATGCTTTTCTGATTTATTCAAAAATGAGTTTACTTTCAATATCTTCTACGTACATGTACTATATGATCAAATATCAGGAGACCGATATTTAATACAGAATTGGGCACTAGGTGTCAGGTGAGGCGGACCCTCAAGTGCGACAGCAGATCTGGTACGACGCCTCAAACTTTGAAATGATGGCTGAATCTCTGGTATGATGCCTCAATTTACGAATTGTGCCAATTACACATTCCGCGACGCATGATAAGCTAGACTGACTCGTTCCTGGCGGGAAAGTAGCATTTTGTCGCGTGCGGCAAACGTGTCAGGACGATTAGGAATTCTATGGCTGGTGTCCCGCAGGGATAGTTCTGGGCCCCGTATTTTACAAGCTCCACTCCAACGACGTTCCAAAATTGGCAGGTACTGAAATTGCCCTCTATTTATATGACACTGTGGTGTATAAAAGCAGCGACAACCTAAACTTTATAGCCATGGGTGCAACATCTGGAGAATAAAGATAAATCTAGAAAAGCGTTGCAGACATGTTTATCGATAAAATAAGTCCCCCAAATAGACATTTCTCTGCTGTCGGCAGAATGCTGAAATGGGGTGATTTGCCGCTCTATCTGGGCTTGCAACTCGATAGGCGCCCGACATTTGCAAAACAGGCTAATAGGGGAAGAAGCAAGGGTTGCGCAGCTTTCTATGTACTGTGCGAGCTATGCTGCGAGGTCCATAGGTCAAGCCCGGCGCGTTGAGTGCTTTCTTTGCCGGTTAAGGCGCAGCCCCGAATCCTCCCGAAACCAGGTAGGGAAGCAGGTAACAGGACCGAATCATCCCAAACTAACACATTGTATGTTGTATTATAGACAGTAATATAATTATCTCTGTCATGTTCCTTATCTCTTTCCCCTACCCCTCCCATGTTTTAAGCAAAAAATAGTGATTCACTTGTGCAGGCTTTGCGCGTGACCTTGATCGGGACTTAGTCGCTGGCGCTGTGCCAGCTGGACTTTATCTCAATAAGATAAAAGATAAAACTTTTAAACATACAAGACACGCGAAAAAATTTTACATCTTCTACTGTAACTTCATACGTTTTCCTTTGCCTCCTTGGAGTATTCATAACGTTTAGAACGGCTACCTGCTTCAAACGGGAGGATTCGGTCCCATCGTTTTTCAGACCCTTGCGGCCTTGGGAGGATTCCTACCATTTTTCTGACCGCGGAAGAATTCGGGGCTGCGCCCACCGGTTAGAGAGTCTTTGGTCTCTCTGTGGTAGGAAGGAAGGAGCAGAACGAGGCTGATGGAGGTGGTCGAAGCTCACGGGGGTTGCTAGTGATGTTTCGTGGAGCCTTCGTGCTTCTTGGGGAGCGATCGGCCAGTACTGTTAGTGTACGGACTTTTTAGTGCGAGCGTCGTGAGCCGGCGTTTACTGTAAAGGACGGTATGGTTGTTGACGGGACGTGCTTGGCGAGGATACCACCTGTCCTGACTGTACTATTTCGGGTGGTTTCGAGGATCCTCTTGGTGAAGTCAGAGCAATTCGGTGAAGCCTACGGATTGTACACCGGACTCTCCTCGTCATTCCTAACGCCTTCATCGTGGGATCTTGCCAGAAACTGGCTCAGCGCCTTCCGGGTGAGGACAGAGCCACGTCCTGCCTCCTTCTGTTTGTTGGTGAGCGTCGTTTGTAATGTTCGCCAGAAACTTGTCTCGGTTGTCTAATGTTTGTTTGAAGCAGCTTAGTACTTGACATCTTGGGTTGTCGGGTGTTCTGCCGTATATCAGCGTCGTACTTGCACGATATTTCGGTAGCGTGTACCTGATGAAGGTAACGAGTTACGCTACCGAAATATCGTGCAAGTACGACGCTGATATCCGGCAGAACACCCGACAACCCAAGATGTCATTAGATCGCCGGGAAAGCCTGAGGAATTACAGCTTAGTACTTGTCTTCTACTTGGGTTTCAAATTCATTTGTGCTGCGTTTCCGCATTTTGCATTTAATTGGCGATTGTTTGAAGGACCCACTGCCATGTGCTCAACTCCTTTCCTAATGGAAGTTCGCTTATCTCTTTAGAGGTTTTTTTTTAATTTTTGTCTCCCGATTTTAAGTAAAAGTTCAAAGTGTTATTTTCTTGTGATTTTGGTTCTAAGGATTTGCGGCCTAAGCTCAATTTTAAGTTTAGACTTCATTTTGCCCCTGTTTTGAACTTAAGAAAGGGGATCCACTTTAATCAGTGGCAGCGACTTGGTTCTTAATAGCTAGTAATATACCTCCGTCGTTAGATAGCACAACTACTCTTTGCCGGAGTAAGTGGAATATTTTACATGATATTCAAATGGTGCTTGCATATTTTAAATTATATACGAAATTGTACAAGGAGGAATTCCACAAGGTCAACTGAAGTACTTAACACCTCGTGATGAGAGCACTTACCTAATAAAGACCCATTTATTTAAGAAGGGTCAAGGTACGTTCTCAGTTGCGGATATTAGTTTTGTAAGCGGCTTTTGCGTTTGTCATGGTTGTGTTCATAGCTGTTTTACATTTAAAGTATAAATAACATTTGATTCTTGATTAATCCCATGTTTATACCTGCTCTAAGTGTGATATTTTTCAGAGCTGGGCCAAAAGCTTTTGTTTTGTTTCACCCTTTCACTGTTTAAGAGAGTGTTTGCTGTACATTTAGAGGTCAACTTGTTCGCTTGCCTTGTTGTCACTGGGTGCTGGGACCCGAGGTCTGCACGTGGGGTTGTGCTGCCAGCGATCTTGTCCCCCGTTCTGATATCGAGCTAGTAACCTGCAATTTATTAATATTTAATATGTTCGATCTTTTGTAATCCTTCTAACATTCTAAATTGTCTATATTGTTTGACATCAGGTATGAAGCTAAATAATTTTTCTTAAAACTGCTTTTTTTTTTAAATAGAAAATAAAACATTGTTGGTTTTATCTCGTTACTGTTTTAGAACATAATTTACTGTTCGTTAATAAGTTTTTCGAGGGGGTACTTAATAACGAATAATGTTCAATGGTATTCCCCTGTCATTTCTCTAGGATCTGATGGTTCGTGTCTAACTAGATGCATGTCCTTGTTGCCTGCTCCAACTCAACTCGCCGGGCGCAATCTATCGACCTCACCTCACAGCTTAGCCGCCCCTTCGCAAACTGAACTTCCGGGGAGGGAGGTCAGTAAGGGTGAAAAGACATATCAGTTAGTATTAGAAGGATTGACCTGACTCACGTGTATCCTTTGCACATGATTGGGTGCCTCGCCCTTCACTCGCAAAGTGATCGGAGTAGGGACTTCAAGGATGCACCACGGACCCAAAAATGTGGAATAAATTTACTAGATACATTTCCCCCTTTGTCACGAGCTCCATGGTTGAGAACATAGACCACGTTCCCTACCTTAAAGCACCCAGGCTGCCTGCCACCGTTGTAGCGCGCCGCTTCCCTTTGATGGGACCTCGCAATGTTTCGCTCTCTGCCAAGTATCCCTAAAACCTCGGGAGTCGCCTGATCAGGAAGCACGTCCGCTATTTCCCACAAATTGGACAGTGGCGAATTTACAGGAGGGGTGAACATTAAGGACTATGGCACAGGTTTATAAGCTTTGTGCATCAATGTTTCAAAAACAAAATTCATCCATGTGAAGGAACGGAACCACTTCGACTGTGCCTCCAAGTGCTCAGTAAAAAGTGCAGCTTTCAAGTTCCTATTAAGCCTCTCCACAAAGGACGGTTGAGGGAAACTGGAGGTGGTAGTTACTTGATGGTAACCTACAGAATTCCTGAGACACGAAGGCTGGAGCATTATCACTGATGAGAGCGACAGGAGGACCAAAGAGCGATATAATTTTATTAAGATGTTCAACGTAACCCGCCGCAGGTCACCATACAAAAAGCGAGAAGGCGTCCACTGCTAAAAAAATACATTGGTAACCCGCCTGATTCTGGGAAAGGGGGCCGACGTATTCACTGAAAATACGTTCCATAGGACATTTGGCATGGGTGGAATGCAGCAGCTCGCTCTTAAGTCTCGAATTTGGTTTTACCATCTTGCATTCTCAGCACTGCCCAACCATCCTTCTTATATCTTTATAGAACGGGGTAAACACGAAATTCCATTTTTAAACTTGTGCTTGGACACTTCTTCTCCAGATTGAAGATTCTATTTAATATGTGACAATCCTGGATCGGGATCCTGCTGCTGACTAAGCTCACCAAACAGGTCAGGCACCTCAGCCGAGAGTGCACTAATAGTGGCACCTTGGTGGCACACTCGGAGAAATGAAATTTCCTGGCCTTCAGACGACGTTTCCGCTGCCGCTGCTTTTGCTGAGAACTTGCATGCAGAAATGCGCACTACCCATCTCGCAATATGTCCTGTCTCACAGGAGCGTGCTAGAATCTATGAGAGAGCCCTGTTGTCGGTTTCTAAACTGACAGTTCTCTTAGTAAAAATTGAATTTTTTCAGTCCCGAATAGGGCAGTGAGGACCTCAAGCTCGTGGTCGTCAAAGTGCGTGACACATAAGGAACAGGGTGACGTTCTCCGACCTGTTTCTGCAGAAACGCAGCTACTATTTCCTAATTTGAAGTGTCAGTTTGCAAAATAATGTGCACGTCACAATTTAGGACGATCAATACTGTGGCGTTACTGAGAGTGCTCTTCAGGGTGTCAACAGCTTGCTAACCTAGCCCATCTGAATTCTCGCCCTTTTCTATGCAGTAAATCCAATGGTGCCGCCAACTCGGGGAACTTAGGTATCAACCTGCGAAAAAAATTTATTGTACCTATAAACCGGCTATTCCCTTTTTGGTTCTAGGACGGCGAAGATCGTGAATAGCCCGAGACCACGAATGGTCCATACGAACCTTATCAACCAAAACTAAATCACCCAAAAAGGAGATCTCGGACCACATTAATTTAATCTTTGAAGGTTTCACAGTTAACCCCGTCTCCCCATCCTTGGCAGTAACTGGCAGAGGTGCTCCAGATGTTTGGAAAAAGTTTTGCTGTAAATGACTACGTCATCCAGGTAATTATAAACAAATTGAAACTTGATATCACCTAAAACAGAATAGAGCAAATAGGAAAGGACCGCTGCTCCGGTGGACAACTCAAAAGGGACACAGTTAAATTCATGCAAGTTCCAGTCCGTAACAAATGCCGTCACAGCTTTCGGTTCTTCTGTCAGGGGAATATGACAATAGGCTTGGTTGAAGTACAGGATGGTAAAATATCTTGCTCTGGTAAACCATGTGAGTCAATGGTGCATATCGGACAAGGGGACTGACTGAAGTACCACCTTGTCATTCAAAACACGATAATCAACAACAGGTCTAACCCCTCCTCCAATTCACAAGAAAAATGGGGAAGCATAAGGAAAAATGGATGGTCATATGATACCTATGTCCAACGTATCCTCTATTTCCTGGCGCTTCGCCTTTATTTTCGGTGGTGCCAGGCAGTGGGGAGACTCCCTACTGGGAGCCTGATCCGTCAATTTGATATGATAAACGGTCCTATTCGTCATGCCTAATGTATCAGTAAGTGCATGAGGAAATTATCGCAGCACCGCCAACTTTGCTGTGCCTCCTGGACCGAGAGAGGGTCCAAATCAAGCTTCCCACAGTCGTCCACCACCGAATGGACCCCTGACAAGGAGCATGCCAGCAAAAGATAAATCTTATGGAGGGCGTGAACTTAAAATGAAAGTGCCATTGTCCATAATCCAAGACAAGACCGGTCTTACCAATAAAATCACAGCCATGCAGGAAATCGATATTCATACCTTTGACGACCATGACTTGAAGAGGCCAGGAAAAATCTCCCACCCCACAACAAACGCGCAATGAGCAAAGTGTGGCGAGCTGCAGCCTGTTGACCGTACAACAACCGGTACCCAGGGGTGTAGCTCCACAAACTTACAAACAGCATGCTGTCTGAGGCAGCATTCATAGCTCAATAAGAACAACGAACTTCCAGAATCCACAAAACCCCACAGATTTGTGATTAATAGTCGCGCAAGCAAGCATAGGAAAAGGGATGCCAACTAGCTACACTTAGACGGTTACAAGTGCGAGGAATGGAGGCTGAGCCTTGACGTCTGTTCATCCTCTGATATCAACTGTTCGACGCCGATTTAGATTTTCAGTGACATGAGCAGGATAAAATTCTCTGACTCCCCACAATGGAAACACAGTCCCTTAGTGCGAGTGAAGTTACTAGTAACATAGTACTACTTCCCTAAAATGCTCATGCGTAGCATCTGCTTGAGCAATGCCAATGACGTCAGAATCCAGACGCTCTGTCCTGATAGGTGGTAGGCCTTTCCAAAAACCAAATCTGGGAGCGATGCTCTTGATTGATGCCGGGCACAGTGGTACCCAGTACCTCTGCCTCTGAAAGTTGCTCTCTCAACGCAAGGATGGCAGTACGCACTTTCCATATGTAGTCAGTAAGGGGCACATCATACTTCTGTACACGAAAGGCATATTGGTTAATAAACTCGTTCTTGACAAAGGCAGACAGTCTCTGCTGAAGGATCACAGACCGTAGCTCGTGCAAATCACTCTTACAGCCCAGGACACTGCTCATCATTCCACCTAAAGAACCCTTAGACGAGTGGTAAATGATCTAAAATACCAAATCCCAAGTAACCTTGAATATAGCGACCTGCTTCTCTACATTTACAGAGAACTTACTTTCCACAACAGAGGAACGTCCACTGGACCTTACGGGATACCAATTCAATTCTACACAGAGTACCGAAAGAACTTGCTCCCCTTCTAACAGCCGTGTACCGCAAGTCTCTAGAGGAACGGAAGGTTCAAAATGATTGGAAAAGAGCACAGGTAGTCCCAGTCTTCAAGATGGGTCGTCGAGCAGATGCGCAAAACTATAGACCTATATCTCTGACGTCGATCTGTTGTAGAATTTTAGAACATGTGTTTTGCTCGAGTATCATGTCGTTTTTGGAAACCCAGAATCTACTACGTAGGAATCAACATGGATTCCGGAAACAGCGATCGTGTGAGATACAACTCGCTTTATTTGTTCATGAGACCCAGAAAATATTAGATACAGGCTCCCAGGTAGATGCTATTTTTCTTCCGGAAGGCGTTCGATACAGTTCCGCAGTGTCGCCTGATAAACAAAGTAAGAGCCTACGGAATATAAGACCAGCTGTGTGGCTGGATTGAAGAGTTTTTAGCAAACAGAACACAGCATGTTGTTATCAATGGAGAGACGTCTACAGACGTTAAAGTAACCTCTGGCGTGCCACAGGGGAGTGTTATGGGACCATTGCTTTTCACAATATATATAAATGACCTAGTAGATAGTGTCGGAAGTTCCATGCGGCTTTTCGCGGATGATGCTGTAGTACACAGAGAAGTTGCAGCATTGGAAAATTGTAGCGAAATGCAGGAAGATCTGCAGCGGATAGGCACTTGGTGCAGGGAGTGGCAACTGACCCTTAACACAGACAAATGTAATGTATTGCGAATACATAGAAAGAAGGATCCTTTATTGTATGATTGTATGACAGCGGAACAAACACTGGTAGCAGTTACTTCTGTAAAATATCTGGGAGTATGCGTGCGGAACGATTTGAAGTGGAATGATCATATAAAATTAATTGTTGGTAAGGCGGGTACCAGGTTGAGATTCATTGGGAGAGTCCTTAGAAAATGTAGTCCATCAACAAAGGAGGTGGCTTACAAAACACTCGTTCGACCTATACTTGAGTATTGCTCATCAGTGTGGGATCCGTACCAGGTCGGGTTGACGGAGGAGATAGAGAAGATCCAAAGAAGAGCGGCGCGTTTCGTCACAGGGTTATTTGGTAACCGTGATAGCGTTACGGAGTTGTTTAACGAACTCAAGTGGCAGACTCTGCAAGAGAGGCGCTCTGCATCGCGGTGTAGCTTGCTCGCCAGGTTTCGAGAGGGTGCGTTTCTGGATGAGGTATCGAATATATTGCTTTCCCCTACTTATACCTCCAGAAGAGATCACGAATGTAAAATTAGAGAGATTAGAGCGCGCACGGAGGCTTTCAGACAGTCGTTCTTCCCGCGAACCATACGCGACTGAAACAGGAAAGGGAGGTAATGACAGTGGCACGTAAAGTGCCCTCCGCCACACATCGTTGGGTGGCTTGCGGAGTATAAATGTAGATGTAGATGTAGATGTAGATGTAGAACAACAAAAATTCCACCAACTGATTAACCGTATCTACAGCAAGATAATTTATGAATTAACCATATTAAGGAACGGAGTCAGAAGTTTGGCAAAACAGGCTGCCTCACTAGGCAAACTCCATTCTGTGTAACTGTGAGTGTTATCATTGCCAATGTCGTTTTGTTGTTTTGTAGACCTACAAGACGCAGAATTGCTTGTTGCGTTAATCGTGTTTTCAGTTAGCAAGTGTGGCATGCAGCTTGCGCTTGCTGCTGCCGAGCCCCAGTTGACTCACATGTACACTCAAAACAATGCGAGATAAAACAATATTACAGTACGATATGTGGTTTCCAGTGAAAATCTGATTTTGAGAACAGGTTGTGGAGCTAACAACCATAAAGCGAAATTTTTATGCGAAGAGATGGCGAGCGTTGGTGTGAGAGGACATGAACAGCTGCTTATTGAAGTGGCTCACAAAATCACTTTGAAGCACATGAAGCACAGCTAATGTTCAGTCCTCTGAAACTGTTGGCGACTTGACGTGCGTATAAGTAATAATTTGCCTGTAATTGACTTGAGTGTTCATTTGTTGTTGTAGCAGGGCTGGGCCCTCGTATTATCTTTCAGCTGTTAAGTATGTTAGTCTCTTCTCCATGTGAAATCCACCACACCCCGTTCGTAAAGTACGAATCAAAAAGACATTTACTGAATAGTCTTCAATATCGTGGAACACCAAGATCTGATGCGTATCGAATCATTTATTATTTATCTCTGTTTTCTTTTTTGAAGAATTTCTTAGCCGTAATATTCATCGAAGTTTATTTATTTATTTTTGCTCGTTGGGTGACAAAGTAAGTTGTGTGTTCTCATTAGGTTATTTGAAGACGATGACAATAGACAATAGAGTTTTATGTATTCCTTAAAGGTTGCTGACTTCTGAGTTTCTCTTTTTAATATTCTGTGTTGTCCAATAGCCGATGACGATTCATAGCTTTATATGACGATCCGTAAAGCATGTGGACCAGCCAATGTCGATCGGATAAGATCGAGGAACATACGGTTCATTTATCGAGCTGTTAGCAGTATTTCTTCGAGGGTGTCTTTCTGTACTGCTAGCTAGTCTCTTTTTCTCGTCTTGCATCAGCAGGGATCAATGTACACAGTGTACTAATAGATGTTTACCTGACGTATGATTCTGTTTTATTAATTTTATTATTACCAACGTATATAATTTTGTTGTAGGAGGCCCGCAACTCTGTATTAGCCCTGTCAAATCAGTGATGTTCATGTCCATCTCCTCTCCTTGTGAAATTCGCCATATTCCATTTGTAAAGTACGAACTAAAAAACTATCTCTTGAATAGTTGTCATTGGAGTGGAACACCAAGAACAGAAACGGGTCGTGTCACTTTTCTTTTTTCTTTGGGCTGTGCAGTGATGTTTGGTAACCGTGTTCATAGTAATGTACTCTCCTTGTTTGGGAGAGATGAAGTAAGCTGTGTGTTTTCGTGAGGCTCTCTAATGATGACAGTTGTGTAGTAATTGTTTAATATCGCCTTTTGTAACGTTTCTTCCAATTGAGTTGTCTCGTTTTAGTTTGCTGACCAGTGCATCCCTCTGGCGAAGTATAGCTGCTCCCGTTGGTCAGTAAAACACATAGACGAGCCCTTTAGACGATTTGAAAATCTAGGTGATGCGTCGTGGTATGGGAAAACTTAACGAAAACGTAAGGTAAGCGGAGCTCAAAGGCTGCAGGGAGTGAAAGCGTAGACCCAAATGAGGTTACAGTTTCAAACACAATTTAATTTTACTAAACATTAAAAAACACTTGCTCAAAAACACAATAAATTTTTTTAAACTCCAGGCCTGAAGGGCCGCTGAACATTCACAACCTCAAGATTCAACGTAAGGACATAATCACGGTCTGAAGGACCCAACACTTTTGATTAATTATTCACCAATACAATAAGTTACTGAAAGGAATGACTTTAATCATTCGGCCAGAAGGGCCAATCAAATATAACCACAAATGCTGTTTTGATAATGCTACAAGAATGCAAAACCAACAGTTAATTTACTTCGTCCAAAGGAGCAGTAAAGACCAAAAGACAAATTCATATACCAAAGGTTTTTTTTAATGAAACAAGCTAACAAGATAAAATTAATAACCAAAAAGGGGTAGTGACGTCGCCACTCGGCCTTAAGGGCCTGAATATCAGTAGTAATAAATATTTGAGAATGGTCGAAGTTAGTGAGTTAGCACTTAAAACCAGCCCGTGCCCCTCACCACTACGGCCGGCCGAAGTGGCCGTGCGGTTAAAGGCGCTGCAGTCTGGAACCGCAAGACCGCTACGGTCGCAGGTTCGAATCCTGCCTCGGGCATGGATGTTTGTGATGTCCTTAGGTTAGTTAGGTTTAACTAGTTCTAAGTTCTAGGGGACTAATGACCTCAGCAGTTGAGTCCCATAGTGCTCAGAGCCATTTGAACCATTTTCACCGCTAGGAAAAATTTACAGTCAGCTGTGGTAGGACTGCCTGCTTTAGCAATATGGCACAGATCAGCAGAACAACTAAAAACTTCACCAACGTGGCGAATCGTCCACATAGGGCATGACAGCAACTCTCCATAACACATAAAATAAAAATTGCTAAACATTGAAACACATGGTTCAAAATATAACGCCTATCTAGGCAGAAACTGTTAATGACGCCCACTGGCCTTCGTAAATCTTCGACTTAGTAAATGTGACGGCCAGTACTAAATAATAATACCACTCAACAAATTGTAAAATACAAGATTGTTATTGCACTTGGGTCAGAATAAAATTTCAACCACAGATAATATTTTAGGTTCAGTTATTAAGGCACAGAGAGTTAACACTCTTTTCTAGTGATAGTTACTCTTGACAATATAACAGCAGATCATTGAATCGGGATTTCGGGCACGCCTGAGCCTACTAAAATTGCGAAACACCATGGCACACGACCTTAGAGCAAAACACACCCGACGACACGGGCAGAAATTGAGTGAGACACATCAAGTCAAGAAATTCTCACCGTTACTCCAGAAGGCAGACAAGCATTCGGCGACAGGGTGCAATCAGCACCAACTCGAGTTATGTCAATCGCCCCAGTTCCGCCATAGCAATGCGGACACGCCGCGTCAACAGTTGCCACGCCGAGCTTCCTTATCACACAGCCCGTCCAGATCGACTGCCGCCGTCCCGAGTACACACGCTCGTAGCAATCACGTGCGTTCACAGGAAGTTATACAATCTGTCCCGCAACATTGCGCTGCCACACAACCGGAAACTAAACTCCCCGTCTTACTCCGGCAGCAGCACTCGATACTCTCGTCGTCAGCAGGTCTCTCCCCACAGAACACAGCGCCCTCCGAAATTTAAAAGCAAACGAACCAATCGCGGCAGAGCAAAGCTAAGTCTCCGGAAGACGACACATCACACCTAGGCAAAGATGAAGATGATACGGTTCACTAGGCTGTAGGACGGGTGTAACTGATCGGTGTATGGGGATATTAGTTTCATTCAACTTTATCATTACGTAAACTTTCGGTTCCTCTTTTGGCACTTTGCATAGGTACCCAGACTTTCGTTGTGGCAATCTACATTAGCAGGGATTTACTTTTAAGTGGGTATATGATTTTTGGGCGTCGTCGTTGTGGTTGATGGAATTTGAAGTGAAAGAAGGGGGATGAGTTTTCCGGATCGTATGTGTGAACAGCCAACGACAAAAGCACACATAGCAATGTTATCCCTGTGTATCCCTGTGATTTAGTGGGCTTTGAAGTAAATAAAAAAGTATGAAGGAGAAGGAAATGGATGTCGACGTCTGAGGCACGGCTGGACATTGTAAGGAGAAAGAATTTTTTTTTTCCTTTTAGCTTAATATGAGCAGAAATGTTGCAGAGGTAAGCTAACATGTTGTCAGACTACCTTATGATCTGTACAAAAAAACTATGCTGAAATATACAGTAACAGTCAAGTGACAAACTAACCACGTCCTTTAAACAGTCTTGTTTCAGCAACTATCTCGTCCCCAAATCGACGAACAGTAGAAGGAATAATATTATGGAGGAGGTATAAAAAGTAAAACACCAGTCGGAAGTCCGCCCCGTCGGCCCCACATAATGCCACCCCAAAACATCAGGGAACCTCCACCTTGCTGAACTCGCTGGACAATGTGTCTAAGGCGTTCACCCTGACCGGGTTGCCTCCAGACACGTCTCCGACGATTATCTGGTTGAAGGCATATGCGACCCTCATCGGTGGAGAGAACGTGATGCCAATCCTAAGCGGTTCATTCGGTTTGATGCTGAGCCCATCTGTACCGCGCAGCATTGTGTCGTGGTTGCAAAGATGGACCTCGCCTGGGCGTGAAGTTGCGCATCATGCAGCCTATTGCGCACAGTTTGAGTCGTAACACGAAAAGCATTATTCATCATGGTGGCGTTGCTGTCAGGGTTCCTCCGATCCATTATCCGTAGATAGCGGTCATCCGCTGCACGGCCTGAGCGAGGCATATCATCGACAGTTCCTGTCTCTCTGCTTCTCCTCCATGTCTAAACAACATTGCTTTGGTTCACTCTGAGACGCCTGGACACTTGTTGAGAGCCCTTCCTGGCACAAAGTAACAACGCGGACGTGATCGAACCGCGGCACTGACCGTCTAGGCATGGTTGAACTACAGACAACACGAGCCGTGTACCTCCTTCCTGGTGGAATGACTGTAACTGATTGGCTGTCGGACCCCCTCCGTCTAATAGGCGCTGCTCATGCATGGTTGTTTACATCTTTGGGCGGGTTTAGTGACATCTCTGAACAGTGAAAGCGACTGTGTCTGTCAACGTCTATCTTCAAGAGTTCTGGGAACCGAGGTGATGCAAAATTATTTTTTGATGTGTGTATATTTAAAAAAAGACGACGTAATGATGGTCTATATCACAGAGTCGCAAATGGGGGCCTTGCACAACAGGCATTTTGCTTCGCTCTTCAACACGGTGGAGTGAGTGTTCTGGAAACAAACACTGTGGCTCCGGGAGATTGCTGTCTGCCGCCGCTTAATCGCGGGCCAGACCGAGGAAGGTCCGCTCCTCTTGTGAGTACGAAAGGCCTGGCTAGTGACAAGCATGGAAATTGTTTAAAAACGGTATGCTGGGCGGAACTGACGTTGTGGTGTTCGTTACTGGCACGTTTTCTCCACATTTGGAAGAACTCACAAGGGAACGGCTATCTTGACATGAAAGATCGTTTTAGGCTACAGGTTATTCAAATAGCCTAAAACGTTCTTCCATGTCTAGATAGCGGCGTTTCGTGGTGGCGCTGCGAAGTCTGGCGTGCGTGGCCAGGTACGGGGTCCTTTTCATCGAACCAACACAAGAGGACAATGGAATGTTTAGGCCAGGGACGGCCACGGCGAGCCAAGCTTTACGTATGCAGTGAATGCGCTCGGCTTTAGTCGGGCCTTCTCGGAAGTACATGGAATGGCACGACATTTCATTTGTCATTTCGTTACGGTTATTTTCGACAGAACTTTCTGAGTTCGGCAGAATCGTGCTGTCAACGCTGTTTAACCTTCGGTATTTGTTCGTGGTATGAATGTTGTTCACAGGTTCAGCGGCTGTTTACACAAAAAGAGAGTCTAGCGAACTACCATCGCATTCCTTTAAGACGAACGGGAATGTCAGAAGAGAGGGATGAGTATTCTCAGGAACTGGATATTTGCTACGAAATGACATTACCAGACCATGCAGAAAGAATTCAAAGATTTAGTTCACAACGAAAGAGCACAAAATTACGACGATCAACAAACGGTATTAATTATTCCGTACTTCAAAAAACACTTCGTGCTAAATTTGCCGGCTTGAAGCATGTGAAGAAATTGGTGGTGCGAATCGTAAAATTTCTGAAGTCACACGCATTATTCCATTGTCAGTTGCAACTGTTTTGAATGGAGCTGAACGAAAAGTATGGAGACTTATCGTACTGCAGTAAAGTACGTTGGTTACGTCAAGAGGAATGACTGGAACGATTTTTCGATTTAATATACGCTATTGTTGGATTATTAAGCAAAAAGGAATGGAGGACCGAAAATTACATCTACATCTACATACACGCTCCGCAATCCACCATACGGTGGGTGGTGGAGGGTACCTCGTACCACAACTACCATCTTCTCTCCCTGTTCCACTCCCAAACAGAACGAGGGAAAAATGACTGCCTATATGCCTCTGTACGAGCTCTAATCTCTCTTACTTTCGTGGTCTTTCCGCGAAATATAGGTTGTTATTGTTGTGGTCTTCAGTTGGCGGCAGTAAAATTGTACTGCAGTCAGCCTCAAATGCTGGTTCTCTAAATTTCCTCAGTAGCGATTCACGAAAAGAACGCCTCCTTTCCTCTAGAGACTCCCACCCGAGTTCCTGAAGCATTTCCGTAACACTCGCGTGATGATCAAACCTAACAGTAACAAATCTAGCAGCCCGCCTCTGAATTGATTCTATGTCCTCCCTCAATCCGACCTGATAGGAATCCCAAACGCTCGAGCAGTACTCAAGAATAGGTCGTATTAGTGTTTTATAAGCGGTCTCCTTTACAGATGAACCACATCTTCCCAAAATTCTGCCAATTAACCGAAGACGACTATCCGCCTTCCCCACAACTGCCATTACATGCTTGTCCCACTTCATACCGCTCTGCAATGTTACGCCCAAATATTTAATCGACGTGACTGTGTCAAGCGCTACACTGCTAATGGAGTATTCAAACATTACAGGATTCTTTTTCCTATTCATCTGCATCAATTTACATTCATCTATATTTAGAGTTAGCTGCTATTCTTTACACCAATCACAAATCCTGTCCAAGTCATCTTGTATCCTCCTACAGTCACTCAACGACGACACCTTCCTGTACACCACAGCGTCATCAGCAAACAGCCGCACATTGCTGTCCACCCTATCCAAAAGATCATTTATGTAGATAGAAAACAACAGCGGACCTACCACACTTCCCTGGGGCACTCCAAATGATACCCTCACCTCCGATGAACACTCACCATCGAGGACAACATACTGGGTTCTATTACTTAAGAAGTCTTCAAGCCACTCACATATTTGGGAACCAATACCATATGCTCGTTCCTTAGTTAGGAGTCTGAACTGGGGCACCGAGTCAAACGCTTTCCGGAAGTCAGGGAATATGGCATCCATTTGATACCCTTCATCCATGGTTCGCAAGATATCATGTGAAAAAAGGGCGAGTTGCGTTTCGCAGGAGCGATTCTTTCTAAAGCCGTGCTGATGCATGGACAGCAACTTCTCTGTCTCAAGGAAATTCATTATATTCGAACTGAGAATATGTTCGAGAATCCTGCAACAAACCGATGTTAAAGATATTGGTCTGTAATTTTGAGGACCGTCCTTCTACCCTTCTTACATAACAGGCGTCACCTGCGCTTTTTTCCAGTCGTTCGGGGCTTTACGTTGGGCAAGAGATTCGCGGTAAATGCAAGCTACGTAAGGAGCCTACTCAGTAGAGTACTCTCTGTAAAAGCGAATTGGAATCCCATCAGGACCTGGCGACTTATTTATTTTCAACCCATTCAGCTGCTTCACAGCCCCATGGATGTCTATCACTATGTCCTCCATACGGGAATCTGTACGAGACTCAAACGGCGGTATGTTTGTACGATCCTCCTGCGTGAAAGATTTCTCAAATGCTAAATTTAGAATTTCAGCTTTCGTTTTGCTGTCTTCTGTTGCCAGGCCAGACTGATCAGTGAGTGACTGGATGGAAGCCTTCGACCCGCTTACCGATTTTACGTAAGACTAGAACTTCCTTGGGTTTTCAGCAAGATCTTTTGCTAAGGTATGACGGTGGTGGTGGTTGTATGCTTCGCGCATCGCTCTTTTTACAGCAGCACGGATCTCTACTAACTTTTGCCTGTCCTCGTTCTCCCGATCTTTCTTGTACCGCGAGTGCAACTGTCTTTGCTTCCTGAGCATTCTCCGAATTGCGCTGTTAGACCACGGTGGGTCTTTTCCGTCCGTAACCCACTTTTTCGGCACATACTTCTCCATTGCGTGATTTACAATGTGTTTAAAATTTGCCCATAATTCTTCCACGTCCATCGTACCGGAAGTAAATGAAGTCGATTCATGGGATGCTAACAACTGCTTATCTGCTCTTTCTAGTATGAATACTCTCCTAGCCTTCTTGACCGGCTTTTTAACTTTCGTAACCACAGTCGCAATGACAACATCATGATCACTAATACCTGTCTCAATACTGACACCGTCGATGAGGTCTGGTCTGTTCGTGGCTACCAGATCTAAAATATTTCCATTACGCGTTGGCTGTCGATTTAGCTGCTCAAGACAGTTTTAGGATAATGTGTTCAAAAGTAATTCTCACGACGGCTTGTCTGTACCACCTGTAATGAATCCGTAGACATCCATACTAGGTAGGTTGAAGCCGCCTCCGACTAATATAGCATGATCCGGGTATTTCTGCGATACAGAGTGTAGACTCACTTTTAATGATTCTACAACTGTCACGGTGGAACCTGGTGCCCGATGATAACACCCCACAATTAAATTTATTTCTCCTAGCCCTGTTAAACGTGTCCAGATAACTTCACAATCACACTCTACTTCGACCTCAGTAGACACAATATTTTTGTCAACTGCAATGAAGACACCACCCCCTACGGTGTCTGATCTGTCTTTCGGCTACACGTTCCAACCCTCACTAAATATTTCAGAACTTCCTATCTCAGGATCCAGCCAGGTCTGAGTCCCGAGAATAATTTACGCACCACACGCTTCCCGGAGGGCAGTAAATTCAGGATTTTTTTTCCGAACACTCTGAACATTTACTGCTAATACCTTGATAGCTAAAGTGTCTTTACACTGAGCGCGTCCTGATCCCCTGCCTGCACGTCGAGTGGTGAGTGTTCATCAGGACACCTCGCACTACTGCCTAGCCTAAAAAAAAAACCATGTACACGCCACAAGTACTCTGCTACCCGAGTAGCCGCTTCCTTTGTGTAGTGCACCCCTGACCTATCTAGGGGCGTCCTACAATTCCCCACCCAATAGCGCAAGTCTAGAAATCTGCAGCCAAGACCGTCACAGAGTCGACGAAGCCTCTGGTTGAGGCCCTCCACTCGGCTCCAAACCAAAGGACCCCCATCCACTCTGGGAACGATGCTGCAAATAGAGAGCTCTGCTTGCACCCCGCGTGCGAGGCCAGCGGTCTTCACCAAATCCGCCAGCCGCCTGTACGAACTGAGGATCGCCTCAGAACCCAAGCGACAGGCATCATTGGTGCCGACGGGAGCTACTACTTGCAGATG
This sequence comes from Schistocerca americana, assembly GCF_021461395.2. Classification (NCBI taxonomy): domain Eukaryota; kingdom Metazoa; phylum Arthropoda; class Insecta; order Orthoptera; family Acrididae; genus Schistocerca; species Schistocerca americana. The sequence continues at coordinate 348,221,675 of NC_060120.1, forward strand.
ACTGCACCCCGTACACTCGATAGCTGCAGGCAAGGCCTTCTCCACATCTTGGATGAGGCCCCCCGGCAGACCGAGTGCACGTTGGAATTCTTTCCAGCCCTGTACGCTATTTCCCTAAGGGGCTCCATCACCCGCCTAACGTTGGAGCTCCCAATAACCAGCAAGCCTTTGCCCCCGTGTGCCTGCTCGGGCCCTGCTGAAGAAGCGGCCACCTGCCCACTGACAGGATGAACGGGCGAGGCCAGCCGGCCAGCCTCCACATTGGCCCTCCGCCTCGAGCGACGCGAACGCGTTGCAGTCCGCCACTCAGCTTGAGGTGAGGGTGGCCCCAACGCGTCGGGTACACTAGAAGGTGCCTCGGCGGCTGAGTCAGCGGACTCAGCAAGCGACACCTGGGGTGTCTCAAGCGACGCGCCAGACCCTCCGCCGTCGCTGGACCTCGAGGCAGCAGCCTGTAGGCGGCTGACCGTGGCCAACAGCACGCTCAGCTGCTCGCTAACCGCGGCCAGTTCCTCCTGCGCCCGCACACAGCACGCACACACTCTATCCATCCTACTGCTAATATCTGGACGTACAGAGTTGCGACAAATAAAACAGTAAGATGCGACTGCACAGTTGCGTCACCAGTGCCAGATTGAGCTGCGATATATGAACAATTACTTACGAACTAAGCAATCAAATGACCACGACTACGCCACTATACAGATATTACACTGCGATCCTACCCCTGTCTTAGTACAAATGACAACCGCCTACGCGATGTTATACTCTACCGTTATTAAAATTTGATACTACCCCTTTCTAATTCGAAAATATGCAAAGATCCGAAAAAATTCACCACGCAAGCACACTAACACACAAAGTAATTTGAATTAAACCTGGGGAACTAATACGAAAAACTGAATATACGACTAGTTTGTGCTACTGCTGCTAGCACACGTCACTCTGCAAGCACAGATGAAACTGCACTGGCCTCTGTCTGCTGCTAACTGACTCTACGAAATAAAGAGAAAGCCCTGGCTGTCCAAAACAAACAACTGATTAACGACTCCGCGAATTTATACTCTACAGCTATCAATAAGCAATATTACTCCTCTCAAATACGAGAATACACAAGGATTTTTTATAATTATATATGCAAGCCCACAAACACTCGGAAATAAATTAAGAATCAAACTACAAAACGAATATGAAAGCTAAATATGCGACTCGCTACTGCACTGCTGCTGCACTACTGCTGAACTGATACTTCACCAGCGGCTGCTCAAGGAAACTTGGAATGGATAGCAGACTTTGCATTTTAAGTGGAGTTGACTACACACTGTCCACACAGTAAGACACTGCAAGGACCTTCTTTATGATTTGGAGGGGATGCGTTTAAAAAGAAAATCACGTTGTAGAGGGGACACATTCCGACAAAGACAGTCCAGTTTCCTGAGCTCACTGGTACGGAGGCTTGAAGAATTTATTGTAACCTTCAAAGAATTACAGGGATAGTTTTATCAAGATTTTGAGGACACTTTCAATCGTACATCTATTTCTGAGCACCCAGAGCGACTGTACTGCCATTTAAATGCGGGGCATTCGCAGTTTCCCCCTGTGCCCCTCCCACGCCCTCAGACAGCGTGGCGTGTCGGTGGGTAAAATGTGAAGCGAGGCTGAGCGCTTTGACATTTGGAACTGGGCTTGGCTCACGAGCCGAAATCTTGGCTGCCTCTGCTTTAGGCTTTCTGAACACCAATGTCGCGATATTATGACGCCATCTCGACTGTTAGGATAGTTTCTTTCTCTCTCTCTCTCTCTCTCTCTCTCTCTCTCTCTTTCTCCATCTCTCTCCATCTCTCTCCATCTCTCTCCCTCCCTCTCTTCCCTCTCTTCTCTTAGATGGAAATTTCCACTGGGATGTTTTTTCTCGAAAATTAGAAGGTGGCTTAGAAATCCTGATCACTACTCGTCATTGTCTGACCACGACTTAGCAGGTCTGATTGGTGAAAGAGAAGTTTAGAAGTGTTTCCCTTTGCAACAGAGTACACAGTAGAATACGCTTGGTTTGACGGTCTCAGACCAGGTTTCAGTGGATGCATACACTTTCTTTCAGTGTCAGGCCACTGTGAGATTGGACTTCACGTCCAGTGCGAGATCTTGATGCATGCAGACTTTGCTTTCAGATCTCTGAAGGTGTCTCTTCGTTGATCATGCTTTGCACCAGAATCGTTGTACATTCAGAAAATGTCAATTACGTGAATCGGAGTTCGTCTCGTAAATTTCATGATAAATTTTATGGGGACCATGACAGTGTATGTCTTTTAAATTTTTTCCTAGCTCCTGAAAGAACTTATTCTTGTGAATTGTTATCTGCACATTTCGGTAGTAAGGTTATTCGTTCAGTGCCCAGTGTGTGCTGTTAACTGCTTCAATGCTGCGTCAACACTCCCACTTAATATGATCAATCCAGTTTTTCTGTTCTGCCGACGAAGGGCAGTTTGAGCAAATTCTTTAGTGATGTCAATTTTTCGTATCTGTTTTCCCAGTTCCACTGATGACAGAAGACTGAACTTACTGAACATTGTTACAAATGATTTCCCTTTACCTCCAGTTCGCTTCGCTGTTGCGGGTGGATTTCATCATACTTAGAACCTGCAAGTGGCGGCTGAAATGGCTGCAGAATCAGTCACTGACTTGGAACCAATAACCCCTCTCTAAGATCAACTCAGCCGGATGAAAGCCTCTCGTCCAGACGAGCCTAGATATGGAGTAACTGAATAGAAGTGAATGTCTGATAAGGAGCCTGTTCCAGAAGTTGCCTGCCTTAGAATTTGCCTGTGTGGGAAGTCACTATCGGCAGAGACCCTCCAGACAAGGAAAACATTTTGCTCCGCGCTTTTCAGTGTCGCATAATTTTGATTGGCTGAATACTAATGCTTGTGAGTGCCGACCAGTAAGATGTTGTCTTAGGAGATTGTTATCAAGCACCTCCTGGACATGTAATCTGCATTGTTTGTCTTCAGACAGTTGCTGCCTGGCGGCTTTCTTTCTAACTCTTGTTCCAGAAAAATACGTCCTAGTCCGACATTATACCTACCACGCATTCCCTGTCGCATGCGGAATCCATCCTGCTTTCACAGTGGCTTGCCATTTACCTACACACGCAGTTTAACGTAGGAAATCGTAATCTACGTAGTTAAGTACTGTCAGTCGCGAGTACTAAATTACATATCATCATCGGGAGGAGAGTATTTTATACCAGTTCGATTTTCTTACAGGTTCTACACATATTATGGGACAATTTGGAAAAAATAGTTGTACAAAATAATCAAGCAGTTTACCGTTGTTTATTGGTGTTTTTCGTTGTTGCTTTTATGTTTATGTCACTTGTGTGCTCTTGAGAGCAAGTAAGTTGGACAACCTGGACTTACTGAGCCGTTTTGTAGCTTAGGTATTCCCCTCTTCTTATTTAAATGACTGTGTAAGTCCGCCATCCATGTTTTAATTTCCAAAGGCTTTTTGCGTTATTCATTATGAATCCATTTTTTACATTTTGCAGCTGAACTCACGTACTACTTTCGGGTAAGTCCAAACTGAATCATTTACCAAACTGGCTATTTTAAGTCAAGACTCCACGACAGACTTCTTGCAAGATGCTGTGAGCTTGGCTGTCATTTGTACTCGCCGTCCTTACTCCACCAGACTATGACATAATGTTGGTCTCACACTGCTGTTTACAGCCGAGTTCGATTCCCGAGGCCCACTATCTCTTTGACCTCCGTGACAAGGTATCTAGATGAGTAAGTTGCACCTATGATTGCTAAAAAGCAACCAACACGTTAATACGGCTGCAACAAATAGGATTACGTGCCTGGCTCTCGTGTGGGAGAGAATTCGTGACACCTGACGAATGCTATAGGTAACATGAGCTTCTTCATCTCCATCTTTAGGTGTTGGCTGAGTTCTCTGCACATTCTTGAGAAAATCCTGACAATATGGTCACAAGCAGAACAAAAGCAGTTGAAAACGTTTGCACGGCAGAAAGCAAAATCAAATCGTTTGCACAAAAAGCTAAGACAGGATGTTATAATTAATCTCAGTGACAAACACGTCGACAAGAATACAGTGAAGATCCTCGCTAAAGGGCTAAATTTCGCGTCCACTCCCAAAATGTTACCAATACCGGATTACATCAGCTCATGCAGGATATTGTAACTTCTCTCCCACCGGGAACAGCAGAAGAGGTTCGCAGTGTAACCTGCAGAGAATTTACCAAGACGCCAATGCCAAGATGAAACATCTCCAAAGGAGAGCAAGTAATATTGACATATCTGCAGGAGGACAAGGTAACGGATTACAATCACAAAATTTTCGATCTTTTGAATGATTTTGCATACAGACAGAGTTGTTTTCCTACTCATAAAATCGAGATGGTGATGAAGACTCTTCTCAACGAATCAAGCGTTCACATAACATTATCAAGTGCCTTAAAACATCAGCAGCGGTGCCACTACGACTATATGGTGTTATTAAGGAACACAAGGAAGTCCTCTAAGTAACAAAGTAATACTGGTGCACCAACATACCAGGTAGCAAAATACCTGAAACGCATTCTCAGCGAATTTTTGGCGAAGGGCGAACCCCACATCCATAACTCAACTGTACACAGGTTCAGTCAATTGTGGCTCCAGGATACGAATATTATAGCCAGTTGCAATGTAGTCTCCCTCTTACGAGAGTCTTACTTTCTCATTTCTTAAACTAATCGCAGAAAATTTCGACTGTTTTTTCACAGAACTTGTAAGGCGCGTTCTGATATCTACTTATTTCCTGTCCGGCGAAAAATATTATGAACAAACCGATGGCATTCAGATGGTTATTCGTGGTAAACCTATACGTGGAACACTTTGAAGTGAAGGTACTACAATCCGCCAAGTTAAAGTCAACCTGTTTCTGTCGGTACGTGGGTAAACTTTTGAGGTGTGGTCAAACGGAGTGGAAAAGATTCAAGAGTCTTTAGAATATTTCATCTCCATCCACTGTAATACAAAATTCACGATGGAACTTGAAAATAATTGCCGACTACTTTTTCCTGACGTGTTAGTTAACAGCAAAGCGTATACAGAAAACGTACGCACATTGACCTCTATCTCCATGTCTGAAACCGTCAGCATCCATCACAAATGAATTAGATGCTAAAGACGCTGACCCATAGTTCTCGAGCACTTTCATACACGGAGACACGGAGAGCCTCTACGAAGAATTACAGTGCTTACGAGTATTGTGACTACGTAGGCTTTCCCGGCGTAATAAGTCTTGAAAGTCTCTTCGGCTTTGCTGCCGGATCCTAAAATGAACTTGACTCGATATTTCGGCGATTCAACTGGTCGCCATCTTCAGGAGAATTCTGATTCTGCTGACGAGTCCCACTGAGAACTGACGCCAGGCTGCAAATCGACGTCCTATATAGGACACCGTTCAGTACACGGCGCATGCGCCGCCCACCACAGAGACAATGGGTTTCCTCTTAGCAAGACGTCGAAACCTGTAATATCCCGCATCAAAATTGAACGTTCTTCGGTGCGGCCCTGAGTGCCATATATCGTTGCCAGCAGTGTTCTACTAGGGGCGGCGCCACCTCCCTGTCTTGGAGAGCAGCAATCGTGATGGGCAGTAAACCCGAAGAGACTTTCAAGGCTTACGAATATTGTTTTGAAGGAATGGGTACTCAGATCACAAATTGAAAGGGTGATGCAGTCAAAATGAAGAACGCCTGAGGAAGAAGTTGAGACTAAGGCCGAGAAAGAGAAACCAAAGATCACATATCTACCGTATGCTGGAATCATGTCCCATAAGATTGGTGGACTCTTACGGAAACGTGGCACCCAATGTATTTCACTTCTTTCAACAAAGATAAAACATTCTTTGTAACGTTGAAGACGATCTGTTTCTCCGAAAGACGGGTATATATCGCGTTCCATGCGAATCTGGCATGCCTTACGTGGGGCAGGCTATCAGAACCGTCTAGATGAGAGTCAAGAAACGCCAGCTACTAAAACAACCAAGTAAATCAGCTGTCGCCGAGCACTGCCTCGAATATAAACATGAAATGAAAACATGTGATGATATTAGTATCGCGACGCAAATGGCAAGTTTCTGGGACAACATAAATAAGGAGTAAGTTGAAATAAATATGTTAGAGAATCTAATAAACAGAGAGGGCAGTTTCAATTTAAATAACGATTGTGATCTGACATTCAATTTATTAAAATCCCTCCGGCCATCACACCCACCGGAATTGGAAAACACCTAAGGGAATTGCGTACCACGGAATATCAATGAGAACTCCAAAACAAAAGAGCATCAAAGGGCGTAGCGCGCGTGGGGAATCGCTATAAATAGCGGCTTGAGAGCAACAATAGTTCATAATCTGGTTGAAGTCCAGGCAGTGCATACACTAACAGCAAAACTCGCAGCACCTGAAGAAGACCTGGGTCGGTCATCGAAATATTGTGCACAAAATGGAAATAACAACAACTCGGCAAAACAAGCTTTATATTAATATCTAGACATAGTTTATGAGTGCAGTTTTATGTGTCGCTGTTAGTAATGGTCTCTTGCGACGTATCCGATTCCAGTTGTCCACTGTATGCACTTCCCCTCGCAGTGTTCTCTCCGAAACTTGTTGAGATGGACTTGCATCCACTGACAGCAGGAAAGTTGTCTTGAAACCAGTTTCCGCTGACACTCGCCTCCGGTTTGTCGGTTAGGAGCTTTTTACACGTACTATTCTCACGCCGTTTTAGATAGGTAAGAGTAGTACACCAATCCCCGTAGACAAATTCGACAGGCCGCATTATACACCAACAACTCGCGCAACGTCAGTCACCCAGTGGCGTAGCTATGTAGTTACGCACCAGGTCTCGAGTTCTAACTTGCAATCTCCCACCCCTACCAATCCATAAAAACCTCAAACAATTTTTTGGAAGAAGCAAATTTTGGTACAGATGGTTAAGTAAGGAAAGAATAAACTCAACTATTTTGTGAACAGTAAATGTACAGAAATGGAAAAAATGCATTTTTATATGTAACACAATTTAATTGAGTATTAATTAAGCAATATAAATAACCAAAGATTTTCAAATAACTTACAGGAATGTAGCCCGGTGACCTCGTCGACAACCACCGATATTTCGATAGGAGCTCACTCTGCCACTTGATCCGGATGTTAATATTTTACCGGCGGACAATGGCAAAGCCACCGTTGCATTGGACAAGCAAGATTACGTTCAAAAGATGCATTGTTTACTGTCTGATGCGGCGTATCGCAGTATAGGTGCTGAACCCCACAAAGAGTGTTGAGACAAAAGTTCTTTGTCACAGGAGACTAGGAGATTATCATTAGTTTTAATTCTTACTGTGCTGTTCCGCCTAGGTTATATGGCCTTCGTAGATTCCACAGGAAAGATTTCCTCTTCAATTGTGAGCAACATAGGTGTTCCGACATATCGTGTAGCAAAACACCTTGTCACTTTGTTAAGCCCTATAGTAGGTCGGTATGAGCACCACATTAAGAAGTCGGCGGATTTTTTACGTCGATTAGAGGGAATGCGTTTAAGTAACTCTGATATTCTTGTAAGTTTTGATGTGGTCTCTGTTTTTACTCGTGTTTCTCTGTCTGATTCGTTACGACCGATAGAGGTGTTGAATTAACTAACCTAGTTCGAAATAGGGAAAGCAGAAAGGTGGAAGGAGTATAGAGGGTTTATACGAGGGCAATGTACTTGAGAGCAATATTATGGAAATGGAAGAGGATGTAGATGAAGATGAAATGGGAGATATGATACTACGTGAAGAGTTTGACGGAGCACTGAAAGTCCTAATCCGGAACTAGGCCCCGGGAGTAGACAACATCCCATTAGAACTACTGATAGCCTTGGGAGACCCAGCCCTGATAAAACTCTACCATCTGGTGAGCAAGATGTATGAGACAGGCGAAAAATAATAATTACAATCCCAAAGAAAGCAGGTGTTGACAGGTGTGAAAATTACCGAACTATCAGTTTAATAAGTCATGGCTGCAAATACTAACACTAATTCCTTACAGATGAATGGAAAAACTGGTAGAAGCCGCCCTTGGGGAAGATCAGTTTGCATTCCGTAGAAATACTGGAACACGCGAGGCAGTACTGACCCCACGAATTATCTTAGAAGATAGATTAAGGAGGCAAACCTACGTTTCTAGCATTTGTAGACTTAGAGAAAGCTTTTGACAATGTTGACTGGAATACTCTCTTTCAAATCCTGAAGGTGGCTGTGGTCAAATACAGAGAGCGAAAGGCTATTTACAATTTGTACAGAAACCAGATGGCAGTTATAAGAGTAGAGCGGCATGAAAGGGAAGCAGTGTTTGAAAACGGAGTGAGACAGGGTTGTAGCCTATCCCCGGTGTTATTCAATCGGTATATTGAATAAGCAGTAAAGGAAACAAATGAAATTTTTGGAGCAGGAATTAAAATCCATGCCGCGTGGATATAGCCGAGCGGTCTGCGGCGCTGCAGTCATGGACTGTGCAGCTGGTCCCGGCGGAGGTTCGAGTCCTCCCTCGGGCATGGATGTGTGTGTTTGTCCTTAGGATAATTTAGGTTAAGTAGTGTGTAAGCTTAGGGACTGATGACCTTAGCAGTTGAGTCCGATAAGATTTTACACACATTTTTTTTTAAATCCATGGAGAAGAAATAAAAACTTTGAGGCTTGCCGATGACATTGTAATTCTGTCAGAGACAGCAAAGGACCTGGAAGAGCAGTTGAACGGAATGGACAACGTCTTGAATGGAGGATCTAGGATGAACACCAACAAAAGCAAAACGAGGATAATAGAATGTAGGCGAATTAAACCAGGTGATTCTGAGAGAACTTGATTAGGGAATGAGACACTTAAAGTAGTAGATGAGTTTTGCTGTTTGGGGAGCAAAATAGCTGATGATGGTCGAAGTAGAGGATATAAAATGTAGATTGGCAACGGCAAGGAAAGCGTTTCTGAAGAAGAGAAATTTGTTAACATCGAGTATAGATTTGTGTCTGGAAGTCGTTTCGGAAGGTATTTATGTGAAGTGTAGCCATGTATGGAAGTGAAACATGGACAACAAAAAGTTTGGACAAGAAGAGATTAGAAGCTTTCGACTTGTGGTGTTACACAAGAATGCTTAAGATTGTATGGGTATACCACGTAACTTATCAGGAGGTACTGAATAGAACTGGCGAGAAGAGGAATTTGTGGCACAACTTGACTAGAAGAAGGGATAGGTTGGTAGGACGTGTTCTGAGGCATCAAGGGATCACCAATTTAGTATTGGTTGGCAGCGTGGAGGGTAAAAGTCGTAGATGGAGACCAAGAGATGAATACAGTAATTAGTTTCAGAACGATGTAGGTTGAAGGTTGTTACTTGGAGATGAAGAAGCTTGCACAGAATAAAGTTGCATGGAGAGCTGCATCAAATCAATCTCTGCGCTGAAGACCACAGCAACAACATTTTGACATGTGTTAGTTCCCACTTACTTTTTATTCAATAACCAGTACAACAAGCAGGCATATGGAGTTGCGGTGGTAAGCTCATTGTCACGTCTTACTGCCAGTTTGTTTACGGAAGACTTTGAGAAACGTGCCTTGGAGTCGGCGACTTGAAACCTGCGTGTTTTTCTCTTTTTTTTCAGATATGTAGACGATGCCTTTGTTATTTGGCCTCACCACAGTGAATGAACTGTTTGTAAAATAAATCTGTAAACGATACACCTGTGCTCTTACTTTAAATTTACACATTTATGTGCGTCGACTTCTGAAACCTCATATTTACTCGCTGGACTAATAGCGTTTGTTTGATATTTTTGCACTTCGGATGTTTTGTTATCTCTTGTGAGTTTTGTCTTTCGTTGTCTCGCTCTCGTACGGACGCCATTCTGCTGTGCTCATCGTAAAGATTATCATGTAAATGATAATGAGGTTTTCTTAATATACCGGGTGGTTATAATTAAACATTCCCTATTTAACACACTATAACACGGAAACTAATAATAGTACGAGTACCAAACTTGGTAGCATTAATGTCCAGAGTATGGGGTGCTCACAGCGCCACCGTTCAGTTGCAACTATGGCCACCAGGTGCCGTGATCAGTCATCGTGATTCGTAGTCCCACACACCTGAACAATCACAGTGCACTTGCTGACGTGTCAACATGAGCTTGGACATAAGGAGCCGGGCATTATTGGTGAAGCTCTATTATCAAAACAGCAGTAATGCCGCAGCTGCATTTCGACAATATCCCTGGCTGAAAGGAGTATGGAAGGGTCCTCTTTCTGCACTTGCTGTGGGGAGCATGATGAAGAAGTTCGAATCTACTGGAGAAATGGGCGTCACTCTGGGAAGAGGCCGACGACCGGTTGGTTCACAGGTGGCTGATGTCATAGCTGTTGCTACGGCAGACAACGCTGCGCGCAGTTCCCGATCATCAGGCAGTGCGCCTGCTGTCACGACCAACGCCCCGTGGTCGACTGTACGGAAGGGGGTTTCGAACCATTCTCAAATGGTATCAGTACAAAATCCATACTGTACAGCAGCTTGCACAGCGAAGTGTTGACTTCGCTCTCCACTTTATCGCAAGGATTGAAGTTGACGAGGACCATGCTATGGACAAAACGAAGCTCATTTTTCTCTGACGGGTATGGGCATCTTGACCTCCAATCAATGTGCATGAAGTTCCTCTGTATGGTGAACGTATCACCGTATGGTGTGGCTAAACGGCTACGTTCATCGCTGGCCCATTCTTTTTTGAACAGTTTGGCGTTCAAGCACCAAAGACGTGCAGCGTGACTGGCCAGCGTTACTGTGATATGCTTCACCAGCACGTTATTCCCGTACTACAGGAGAGAGATGCATTGAACTGAACAGTTTTCAAGATTTTAAACATGGCTGAAATAGCAACTGTTGAAATTCTTCACGGCAAAAGATGACAGCCAAAACAGTTGCAGGATAAAGATTTATTAAAATTCTTGACCAAGGTTCATAGGCGAAGTACGGATGCTAAACTGTGTTCGCATTGACCCTGTGTCCATAATCATGTTGTATAAACTGAGATGATGTCTTAACTACTGACGACGCCTTTGGGACAGTTGTTTTATTAATCTCCACTGCAGGATGTAATTTTAGATATTTTACTTCTGATGAAGGTATATTTATATATACCGAAACCTTGGTCAAGAATTTTAAATCGAGCGAGGTGGCGCAGTGGTTAGTACACTGGACTCGCATTCGGGAGGACGACGGTTCAATCCCGCGTCCGGCCATCCTGATTTATGTTTTCCGTGATTTCCCTAAATCGCTCCAGGCAAATGCCGGGATGGTTCCTCTGAAAGGGCACGGCCGACTTCCTTCCCTAATCCGATGAGACCGATGACCTCGCTGTTTGGTCGCTTCCCCCAAAAACCAACCAACCAAGAATTTTAATAAATATTTATCCTGCAACTGTTTTGGCTGTCATCTTTTACCATAATGAACAGTTTTCATGTAAGATGGGGCCCCACCGCACATCGCTCGTGAAATTCACCTGCTTCTCCGAAACAAAGCCATCGAATTATCAGCCGATCCTTTCCAAATGCGTGGCCAGCATGATCACCTGATCTCACTCCTATAATTTCAGGCTGTGGAGCTACCTGGACAGGGTTTACCAAGGTAACATTCACACATGAAGCACAGCATATCAAGAAAGGTGGCCAGCAACCTACATGCATCTTCATTCTGCTGTGCAGAATGCAATCCTTAGCTTTCAGACCCCTCTGGACACTGATGGGCGCCAAACTAAGCCACTTTTGTAGCAGTTAGATGACGATCCGTTTGGCTTTAGGAAGGTAAAGGCACCAGAGAGGCAATTCTGACGTTACGATTGATAATGGAACAAGACTAAAGAAAAATCAAGACAAGTTCATAGGATTTCTCGACCTAGAAAAAGCGTTGACAATGTAAAATGGTGCAAGATGTTCGAAACTGTGAGAGATACAGGAGTAGGCTATGGGGAGAACAGGGTAATAAACAATATGTACAAGAACCAAGAGGGAATAATAAGAGTGGAAGGCCAAGATCGAAATGCTGGAACTAAAAAGGGTGTAAGACAGGGATGTAGTCTTTCCGCCCTAGTGTCCAATCTGTTCACCGAAGAAGCGATGATGGAAATAAAAGAACGGTTCACGGGTGTAATTAAAATTCAAGGTGAAAGGATATCAATGTTACGATTCGCTGATGCCATTGCTATCCTGAGTGCAAGTGAAGAAGAATTACATGCTCTGTTGAATGTAATGGACAGTCTAATGAGTACAGAATGTGGACTGAGAGTAAATCGAAGAAAGGCGAAAATAGTGAAAAGTAGCAGAAGTGAGAACAGCAAGAAACTTAACATCAGGATTGACGGTCACGAAGTAGATGAAGTTAAGGAATTCTGCTGCCTAAGCAGGAAAACAGCCAATAACGGACGGAGGAAGGAGGACATAAAAAGCAGACTAGCACCGGCAAAAAGGGCATTCCTGGCCAAGAGAAGTCTGCTAGTACCAAACATAGGCCTTCATTTGAGGAAGAAATTTCTGAGAATATACGTTTGGAGCACAGCATTGTATGGCAGTGAGACATGGACTGTGGGAAAACCGGAACAGAGGAGAATCGAAGCATTTGAGATGTGGTGCAGGTGGACTGATAAGGTAAGGAATGAGGAGGTTCTGCGCGGAATTGGAGAGGAAACGAATATGTGGAAAACACTGACAAGAAGAAGGGACAGGATGATAGAACATCTGTTAAGACATCATGGACTGACTTCCATGAAACTAGAGGGAGCTGTAGAGGACAAAAACTGTAGAGGAAGACAGGGATTGGAATACATCTAGCAGATAATTGAGAATGTATGTTGCAAGTGCTAGTCTGAGATGAAGAGGTTGGCACAGGAGAGAAATTCGCGGTGGGCCTCATCAAACCAGTCTGACGACTCAAAACAGAAAAGAAGGTACCGATATGTAATGGTATCATGTACCGTAGCAGTACATTAAGCGTTTCAGTTGGTTTCAGTTGAGTCGATTCTGCATTATTTCTTTTCCCCATGTCGCCATTAATGCTACCAAGTTTGGTCCGCGTATGGTAATTAGTTTCCGTGTTATGAATTGTTAAATAGGGAAAGTTTAATTATAACCACCCGTTAGTATGAATTTAAAGCTATTCTGCCCTTTATTTCTAACAAAAACGAAATCACTTTTACATGATTTTTATTTGTATGATGTGCTTTCAGAGGATCGCGACTGGAACAGAGGTGTCGACGGCATATTGTTAGTGGACGTTAATGACCGAACGATTTTCATGATGAGTCAATACTTTTCATCGCGGCTTACACTATATGTCAAATGGTTCAAATGACTCTGAGCACTGTGAGACTTAGCTGCTGAGGTCATCAGTCCCCTAGAACTAAGAACTACTTAAACCTGACTAACCTAAGGACATCACACACATCCATGCCCGAGGCAGGATTCGAACCTGCGACCGTAGCGGTCGTGCGGTACCCGACTGTAGCGCCTAGAACCGCTCGGCCACTTAGGCCGGCCGCTATATGTCCTTGACGTCCTTGGATCGGTGGTATTACTTGTGCATTGCAGGATTTTCACGCAAGCTACGCAAAGAATGATCCGGTCGTTCGTCTGCTGACAACGACGTCGTTGAGCGGCCTACGCCAGTCGGACACAGGCCCATGAACATTTAAGAACTTCTGATGCTGGTTAATTACCCCTATACGTTGAATTCTCTGCTTCACGCCGAACTCGGTACGTAGCACTGGCTGTATTAGCGAGATGAGAATACGTATTGCGGACGATAATACTCGCAACCATCGTAGATGATACCCACCCCTTTTTTTAATTTGATATTAAATCATTGAAATTACTGTCTTTGACTCTATTTAAGGGTAATAACGTTTCCTTCTGGCGCCTAATGTGACACCCGATAAAATTTCTATTGTACTAATTTCGTTACAAAGTTCAGTTTTCCTTGTTGCTAAAAGCTGTCATACATGTCTGCCTTTGCGCTGCGCCACTACAATATGGCACACTTCTTTTTGTAATGCTTAGCTCCGCAATTCAGGGATCGATCTTGTCTTTGCAGTATAACATTATTGCAGTTATGCGTAATATTAAGACATCAGTACTTTGTCATTGAGTAGTTCAGTTTCATTTTCTATTTTAATATCAGTTTTAAAAGTCATTTCTATTGTAAATGCCGAAATACAGAAAACTTTCCATTATGAATACCAGTGATGAAATAGATAAATGCTTGTCGATCTCGGCAATGCTGCCGATCCTATATGGGATTCCGGAAAGGACGTTTCGGAAACCGGAGTCGCAAATGTTTCCAACCTATCTGAGACGAAGGATGTGAAACCGGGAACGCGTGAAGCAACTGTTCAAATGGAGCAACCGACTGCATCATTCAATGACTTACACCAAAAGTTAGCAAATATGTTGATTGGGGTTACTGTAATGCAATGTGACGACTTGGCTAAAAATGTGTCAAGAAACATTTTATGTATTGAATTAAATTCAAAATTTGAACACTTCATCAGAAATAGTCAAGAAAAATTTAATACGCAAAGTACTGAGTCAAATTCAAAATTTGAACACTTACGAAAAATATTCAAGCAGAAACTGTTAACGTATCAAAAGGCTTAAGTAAGTATGTAAATTTAAAATTAGTAAGCAAATCACCAAATTCGATTCGAAATTTCAAGACTTTTCCAAACATATGCACGAGAAATTTGATACTCTTGTGACAGATTTGAACAGTCAATTAAATGCGAATCTCACGCAGATCAGAAGCGAGGTGACGAGTCTCACGGAAGCATATCGTGAGATTTCTGATCAAGTTAAATGGTTGTCTGAAGAGATAAAAGAGTTGGAAATGGAAGTGAGCGTTTGGCGTCATTGGCCGGGAGGCCCCTTGTGGGGCAGGTCCGGCCGCCTTTGGTGCAGGTCTCATTACATTCGACGTCACATTGGGCGATGGGGATGAAATGACGAAGAAGACAGCACAACTCCCAGTCCCTAAGCGAAGAAAATCCCCGACCCAGCCGGGAATTGAACGCGGGGCCGAAAGCAGAGAAGGAAATAGCATTGAAATGCAAGCTGTCGGTACGGAAGTAATGTCCGAACCAGGAAACATGAGACGAATCTCTTCGCAATGAACTTGGTCAGATACAAAATACATTAACAAGTAGCCCGGCTGGCGGCAACAAGCCGATGACTTAAAGCGGTAAATCCGACAGATACAATAGTCGCCTCGCGTGACGTCATCTCCACCGCCGTTTTTCCATCATAACCCGGCGGGGAGAGAGAAAACAAAGTAGCATCGTCGCAACATACTGGACCTTAGAATCTGTACGGAAATTCCCTACTGGAAACCGTGGCGGCGGCAACGATTCTAACTGCGGTGTAGTTAGAAGGATTACTGAAACGCCGCCAATTTCAGATTTTTATTCCTGAAAAGAAATTCCCACACCCTATAGTGTTTATAAGAAGTTTTAGAGGAGTGTTGCCTACATCGTGGATAGATTGCCAGAAAATACAATTCGCGACAGTTTATACGCAAGATAGATCTTCAACGTGGGCCCAGCAACCGCCGAACAATGGTCTACATACGATCAGTTCGAGCAAGTGTTCTTGGCCAAGAATTGGTCACCCCACAGACAACCCCTCCTACAACGGGAAGTTTTCAATCCTTTTACGCACCACCCTAACCAAGGGAGTACTCGAAATTTTTCGAGCGGTACGTTAATAAGACGCTGTATTGGGATAATCCCTTCACATTCCAAGGATGTGATCGGGATACTGAAAGGCAAATTACCGGTGGACGTACGTGAAAAGTTAATTCAGGCGCCAGAAGATAACACTGAGGGATTTCTGTCTGTCATCGACGCGTTAGACTTAATCCGTGACAACACGCGACACGCAAACGGTAACTGGGGCGCCCCAACAGTGCATTCCTGCAGCCATAACAACAATGTCCGTAACGGCGCTGCTCGCGGGGAACGGTCGGAAACCTCCACGTAAGACGCGCAGCAAAACGTAAATAATAATCAAAAAAATGGTGCAAATGGCTCTGAGCACTATGGGACTCGACTGCTGAGGTTATTAGTCCCCTAGAACTTAGAACTAGTTAAACCTAACTAACCTAAGGACATCACAAACATCCATGCCCTAGGCAGGATTCGAACCTGCGACCGTAGCGGTCTTGCGGTTCCAGACTGGAGCACCTTTAACCGCACGGCCACTTCGGCCGGCTAGTAATAATCAGTAGGCGTACAACAGACGCCGGATTCCAGCATAGCAACTGGAATGATATGTTCCACCCTGGTCACTAGAATGGTAGGAATGGATCACACGCAGGGCAGTGATCATCGGGGCAGAGCCGCGGTAACCAGTGGAAACAAAACTGTCCACAAAATAACAATCCACTGAACGGAAATCACGGCTGGAATCAATCTGTTTCCGAACCGAGGCCACCAACAGGATGGTCACAAACTCCTCGAAATGACACAATACAGACTGTGAAGTGCGTGGATGAGCGGCCTACACATACGCACAATGCCTCAGACCAAATGCGGTCCCATCGCGCTCCCTGACTATAGCCGCGGGAATTGATGAGACCAACAGTTCTTGTAATCTGACGAACATGCTTCACTATAACGATAATAAAGATATCCGTGAAGAACTGTGTACTGATCCGGTATCATGTAGGGAAGTCTGAGTAGATGAGGTACAAGCGGCCTTGGATGGTGTAGTCGGAGGCATTTCGGTCGCCATAGTGATTGACACCGGAGCTAGTATGAGTATGATGGCCACTCACTTCTAAAAAAGAATTTTGGAAAGAACTAACGTTCCAACATTGCCGGCACAGAATTATGTTATGTTGGCATCTACTGGCGCCCGCACGCAAAGTGTAGGAAAGCAGATAGTGGTTTTAATAGAATTTGAGTGTGGAGTCATAGATTGCACATTCTTAGTCGTTAAGGGTCTAACCGTACCTTGCTTGGTGGGGATGGACTTTCTAAGATGGAAAAATGCGTGTGTCAGTCTCCAACACGGAACATGCACTTTATTTGTTAATCAGAAGGAGGTGAAATTAAAATTAATTCTTACCAAGGAACGTCAAGGCAGATTATGCCAAGACCTGTCAAAAAAATTAGTTGGTGTAAACCTACTGGGAGCAGACAGTCATTTTACAAACAGTGCGACAGAGCCAGTGTCAGTCAATGCGAATGATGATCAACGCGATGTAAACAAAATTCGCACAAAGGCTCAGGAATCTGAATGCCTTGAAGTACAGCAAAAGAATGAATTTATGCACTTATTGATGACATATTAGTTTGTGATGTGGAAGGATACGACTATCACATGAATGTTGTTCCCTATGACACTTACTGCAATCAAATCTACGACACCCCGTGGGCCAGGAGGGAGGTGGTGAAAAGCAATCGAGGCGGATTCTTTATAATCATTCAATTATTCACGATTGCTGACACGCTCAATGTTAAAAGTTCTCAAATGACAATTACGCAAGATGCTCCCGTTCTTTATAATCATTCAATTATTCACGATTGCTGACACGCTGCAATGTTAAAAGTTCTCAAATGATAATTACGCAAGATGCTCAGTGGGACATTATTGAGACCTCGTTCTCTCCCTACTCCAGTCAGTTGTTAGCCATGAAACCAGGAGGTGGCATGCACGCTCGTCTCGAGGCACATAACGCAAAAAAAATTTTTGTTCCCATACGAGCCTGTCCGGAAGTTCTTGAACAGTTACTGCAGAAGTTTCCTGGAATGAACTTCCCAACGATATTCGGTCTCCGATCATCGTACTGACAGATCCTGTTGCCAGAGGTTTCTAGAAAACGTACCAGTTTTGTCTCACCAGTTTAAGGAGCTACTGTACGGTTTTATGTCAGCTCTGGCGTATTTATTATTGCCCTTGACACCGTTCTCGGGCCAGGTTTGTTAGACAGAGTTACCATCTATGTTGATGATTTGTTAATAGCCAAAGAGCCGGCCGGAGTGTCCGTGCGGTTCTAGGCGCTACAGTCTGGAACCAAGCGACCACTACGGTCGCAGGTTCGAATCCTGCCTCGGGCATGGATGTGTGTGATGTCCTTAGGTTAGTTAGGTTTAATTAGTTCTAAGTTCTAGGCGACTGATGACCTCAGAAGTTAAGTCGCATAGTGCTCAGAGCCAGTTGAACCATTTTTTTAATAGCCAAAGCTTCCTGAGCGGAGCACGTAAAGCTGTTAGGGCAAGTTTTGCAGCGGTTTTCAGAGTCAGGAGTGACTTCGAACTTGGAGAAATCGAAATTCCGTAAACAACATATTAAGTTTTTAGGAGATACCATATCTCCGGCAGGTATAGAACCCAATCCGGACAAATACAATCTATAGCCAAATGTCCACCACTAACATCATGAAAACAGATGAAAGCGTTTCTGGACATGACGTTATTCTTCAGGCGTTTCATTTCGAATCAACTCTTTAAACAACCAAGAACTACTAGCTCTGTCAAAGAAAAATGCTGTCTGGTCCTGGTCTCCCCAGTGCCAGGAAGCTTTTGACAAAATTAAAGATGCACTAGTCCATACTGAGATATTGTACCATCCCGATATGGAAAAGGATTTTTATGTCACCTCAGATGCATCGTAATCAGGACTTGGACCTTGTTTGTCTCAGAAAGTCGAGGTTAATGGCTTCGTTAGTAGGATGTCGACAGAGTGTGAAAGGGCATACTCAGCCATTGAATTAGAGGCACTCTTCGCGGTCTGGTCTTTTAAGAAGTTTAATTACTTTATTGAGGTCGCCAGGCTAAAGTGTTCTGCGACCACAAAGCTTTAAGTTTTCTTTTAGCCTGTGGGCCATTCCATCAGAGGCTTAATGCGGTGGGTCCTGTTATTGCAAGAATATGATTTTGAAATTGTTTGTATAAAAGGCAGTGAAAACGTTATCGCTGATGCCTCATCTTGGGTTACCCTATGGCTTGAACTTGTCGAAAAGGTGACAGATTATAATGTGTTGCTTTTGAAGGATCCTGTTCACTCATGATTTTGTTTGGAGGTGTGTAAAAACATGAAAGCAGTGGAAGATGCACATCCTAAGTGGTCAAAAGTTAAAGATGTTTAAAAATCACAGACTGAATCAGTATTACACCTTTCATTACGATGTGGCCGTGCGGGGTAGCCGGGCGGTCTAGGGCTCCTTGCCACGGTTCTCGCGGCTCCCTCCGTCGGAGGTTCGAGTCCTCCCTAGGGCATGGGTGTGTGTGTTGTCCTTAGCATAAGTTAGTTTAAGTTAGATTAAGTAGTGTTTAAGCCCAGGGACCGACCTCAGCAGTTTGGTCCCATAGGAAGTTACCACAAATTTCCAAATTTCCATTATGATGTGTTGTTCCATAGGAGCAGTACGGACAATGAGTTGTGGTGTGTGTTTATACTCTGTGCATTCCAGAATCGACTGATCTTCTATACGGCATATGGCCTGGGGACATTGTGGGACTGAGAAGTGTAAACGGAAAATTGTGACATACTGTTACTTGCCAAATCTGCATAGACGTGTTCATCCTTTGTTGTGGGCGTGCGTTGTCTGTCAGAAAACTAAACCCATGAACCTGCTAAGTAAAATCCCCTTGCATCCGATTCTGACAACTAAATCTGGAGAAATTGCCTCCATTGACAATGCTCGACCATACCCCTCAGGGAAGGTAAGGAGTTGGGTTGAGTAGTGTTGTTTTGGGGAGGAGACCAAACAGCGAGGTCATCGGTCTCATCGGATTAGGGAACTACGGTGAAGGAAGTCGGCCGTGCTCTTTTCAAAGGAACAGTCCCGGCATTTGCCTGAAGAGATTTAGGGAAATCATGGAAAACCTAAATCAGGATGGCCGGACGCGGGATTGAACCGTCATCCTACCGAAGGGAAGGAGTAAAATATATAGTTGCAAAACTCGATTTGTTTTCAAAACATATCCACCTATATGTCACAAAGTGTGCTCACGTAGTTAAAGATTTCAGAAAGTATATCAGATTTCAATGACGAATAGTAATCATTCCAAAATTCATCATTGGAATCTGCTATACTTTGTGAAATCTTTAACTAACAAGCTGATGCGAAATATTTGATTTGTAAAACGTTGCACTTTTATGAACAATTTTAATCTTTTGAAGTTATCGTGGATCTATGGATCCGCGTATCACTTGTAAAGACGCAAATACTTTAAGATTGAATTTGAATTATAATTTTCTGAAATAACTGTAACATGTGCAAATTAGTAAATCAAAATCATTATCTGATTCTACTGCGTGTAATATGCTCTGAATTTCTTGTGGTATATTTACACTTAACCTGTGTACCAACTTATGTTACGTACTGAAATACTTTGTGGAATGAAAATATGGCACCCCATTGTGCCATGGCGTTTACCCTAACATTGGTCGAAGACTGGAAACTTTTCGGCGTTTTGTATACCTTCAAGCCTACGATGGGGGGCATGTATTATTACTTTTTATTTCATCCTATTTTGTGTGTATCAACTGTTTGTGAAATAAATCTGTAAACGTGCACCTGTGCTCTTACTTTAAATTTACACATTTACGTGAGTGTAATTCCTAAAACCTAATATCTAATCTCTGGACAAATTTCGTGCGTCTGATATTTTTGCACCTCGAATGTTTTTTTTTATCTCTTCTGAGTTGTCTTCCGTTGTCTCGGTCTCATGAGGTATGGATGCCATTCTCCTGTGATTATAATGATTATTATGTTAATTATAATTAGGTTTTCATAATACAGTACGAAGTTAAAGTAATTCTGCCTTTTATTTATAACAAAAACCAGGTCACTTTCATACGATTTTTAATTCGTGTAATGTGTTTTCAGAGGATCGTAGCTGGAACAGGGGTGTCGACGGCACATTGTTAGTGGACATTAATGACCCAACAATTTTCGCGTTCAGTCATTACTTTTATTGCGTCTTGCGTTACATGTCCGTCCGGAACCGCGCGACTGCTACGGTCGCAGGTTCGAATCCTGCCTCGGGCATGGACGTGTGTGATGTCCTTAGGTTAGTTAGGTTTAAGTAGTTCTAGGGGACTGATGACCTCAACTGTTAAGTCCCGTAGTTCTCAGAGCCATTTGAACCATTTTGAGCTACATGTCCCTAAGACACTTGGACCGGTCATTTTATTTGTATCTTGCAGGATTTTCAAGCAGGCTATGCAAAGAATTATTCGGTCATTCGTCTACTAATAATGACGTCGTTTGCAGCCTACACAGTCGAACACAAGCCCCACGAACATCTAAGAATTTTTGATGGTGGTTAATTTGCCTTTTATGTACAATTCTCAGCTTCACGCCGAACTCGGTACTTAGCGTTGGCTTTATTACAGCGCTGCGGATGAGAATACGCGCAAAAACCATCTGGTGAAACATACCCTTTTTTTAAATTTACATTAAATAATTGAAATTTTTGTTTTTGCATCTGTTTAATGGTAGTAACGTGTCGAAAAGGATGGTTCTCTTGATGGCTTGATGTGCTGGTCAAGAGGAGGGTTGATGGTACGATGGAAAATGCCGTTTGTAGGAAGCATACTCACATTGTCTTGTATCTGCCGGCTGATTGTTGTCTCCACCCGGCTTAATGTGGAGGAGTACTTCGCTTCTTGGTTCACAGGGCCCAGGTCATCGCGGACTCTGTGAGTTTACCAGCTGAATTAGCTCATCTGTCTCCTTTCATCAGAATGATTATAGTGAAATACAGACCATACGTGCGCTGCGTTATCAACCAATTGTACATCAGGTGACTGGTGATAATATCGAGGTGGCACCAAAGTCTACGGTCTTTTTTAATTATGCAGAGAGAATTCCGAACAAGATTGGTCTATACTGCGAAAACATGATGTGAAATGTGTTTTACGATCACCACCTAAGAACAGCGTCCTTTTAGCTTCCGTAAAGGATGATCTTGATTTGCGTAAGGCGGGTGTCTAACGTATTCCTTGTACCTGTGGCGTGTTATATATTGATCAGATTATCAGGACTGTGGAGGACCGGTGTACTGAGCATAAGCGTCACACACGCTTACAACAGCCGACCAAATCTCCCATTGCAGAACGTTGTCTTGTCACTGGTCAATCAATGGAATATAAGAACATGGAAATTCTGATGTGCACTTCCAGCTATTGGGATAGTGTTATTAAGGAAGCAGTCGGAATTAAATTCTCAAGTAACCTTATAAGTACTGATGGTGGTTTTTAATTAAATTCAGAGGGGCAGAGTGGACCGAAAATAATTGGTAATTTGAGTTTTGAAAACCTCCTGTCACATGACGCTACTGCAACACACGAAGTTCAGAATAATCTTAACGCCAAAATGAGATAGGCAACACATTCGGAAAATTCGTATTTAACTACTAAGTGCAAGAATCTTAAAGATGTCCAACAAAGGGACTCTTCTTTTGGAACTTTGGCAACCTGCAGAAAACTCCTTAGGGGTGGAGTTTCTGCAAGAATACCACCTTCAAATAGCTCACCATATTTGTTAACAAAACTGTTTAAAATCGTGGGAAGCTCCGTTTCTATTTATTCAGATTGCTTGACTCTAAAGCAGTACACCGATATATATACTTTCCATGGTTTCGCAGCGTCTACAGATTTCTTGTATAAACCTGTTGGTGCACTCTTCAATTCCTGGCGCACATTCAGGGTCTCTAAGACCGCTAGCATCACTGTCTCAAGTAATGTATGAATAAATTTTGTTTACACGCTTTCTTAGTGGTAAAATGTGTCCAAAAGGCTAAGGTCCAGTCCATAATGTTACTAATTGCTCTCCCACTCCCATAAACGGCACGAGTGAAACGACGATCAAAAAACTTTTTACCCAATTCATGCCACAGAACCTAGCAAGATTTGTCACTCCCACTGAGCTGGTACCTGGTGCTGACCGCACCCAACACACCCACCCAAAGCTACGCCTCTGCACCCACATTGTGGTCCTGTGCACGTCCAAACAAGATAGCTATTTTTTGCCATTCTGTCACGTTTTCACTTTGAGTCATCTCATTGTGCTGATTCCGTACAACTGACCGGCACGTACACACACATCACTGCCATGACTTACTTCAGCTGGGAAGCGTCTGCACCATCTACTGCGCTCCGAAGTAAACAAATTCGCGCTAAAGGACAACTAGTATTTTATCCCGTGAGTTCATTTTCCTTATGCTACCGCCTTAAAAAATGGTGTTTTTTCCTTATACACCGAGGTGGCAGTCACAGCGATATGAACATATATAGATGGCGGTACCATCACGTACACAAGGCCAGTGCGTTGGCGGGGCTATAATTCATATTCAGGTGATCCATGTGAAAAGGTTTCCGACGTTATTATGGCCGCAAGAACGGGAATTAACAAAGTATGAATGCGTAATGGTAGTTGGAGCTAGAAGCATGGGACTGTACAGGATGACAGCCAGTCAAGGAATATTTTAGGGAATTAGCTTAAAAAATTTATTTCAAAGGCCCAGTGGAACCTTTACAAGTTTTCTTCCAGAGTAATTCACGCCGTGTCTACGTGACACAAGTCGCTTGCCTTTCAAAACCGAGGCAGTTCTGTCCAGTTAAAGCTGCTGACAGGAGACGCCCTGAGACTAGTGAATTCACGCCATTGGTTTTAGCCAATGGCGTGCGCAAGATACCGACTATGTGTGTGGACGTTGGAGTGTTCTGCGGTGTGGAACAGAGTTGCCTGTCTCTCTTCTAATCCAGACCCCGAGCAGAACAGACATCTTCTTGGAAGGCAGAGCCCCTGGCTCTGCTCTTCGCGACCGGCCACCAACGTAAGTTAACACGAATCGCTTCCTCTTCCGTTGCCCATTTCATTTAATTGTTCGACCTCCTAGACTGGCCTAAACCTGCCAACTTCCGACCCTAGGCGTGCCTGTTGTACTCCGTATATTGAAACATATCCTCTTTATTGTTTTGTCATTTAACGGCAGCCCTGGATGCCCACTATCAAATCCTGACCGCTCGACCTCCTGCACACTGCCGCCACGAGGAATATTTAACAGACTTCTTCCCCCTTCCCTGCCATTTTGTAACTTTACATTGGTTGCAGAAGTCCCTCGTAAACTTCCCCTATCTTTTATAGGACATTGCATTTCGGAAATCGTTAGGGAACACAATACAGTGTCAAGAGCGTACCGAGAATACCAAATTTAAAATATCACCTCTCACCACAGACAACACAGCGGCCGACGGCATTCACTTAACGGCCGAGAGCCGTGGCGTTTGTGTAGAATTGTCTGCGCTAACAGACAAGCAAAACTGCATGTAATGACCGCAGAAAGCAATGTGGGACGTACGATGAACTTACCCGTTAGGACAGTGCGGCGAAATGTGGCTTTAACGGGCTGTGGCAGCAGACGATCGACGCGGGTGCCTTCGCTAACAGGACGACATCGCCTGCATCACCTCTCCTGGGCTCGTGACCATTTCCGTTGAACCCTAGACGACTGGATAACCGTGACCTGGTCAAATAGGTCCCGATTTCAGTTGGTAAGAGTTGATGCAAGGACCCAAGTTGTCAACAAGACACTGTGCAACCTGGTGATCATTCCATAATGGTGTACGTTGTGTTTACATGGAATGGACTGGGTCCTCTGGTCCAACTGAACCGATCATTGACTGGAAATCCCATGTTCAGCTACATGGAGACCATTTGGACTTCATGTTCCTAAACAACGATGTCATTAGGCTAAAATTGTTCACGGTTGGTTTGAAGAACATTCTGGACAATTCGAGCGAATGATTTGGCTACCCAAACCGCCCGATATGAATCCCATCGAGCATTTATGGCACATAATCGAGAGGCCAGTTCGTACACAGCATCCTGCACCGGCAACAGTTTCGCAGTCATGGACGGCTATAGAGGCAGCACGGCTCAGTGGTTCTACTGGGAACTTCCAACGACTTTTTGAATCCACGTCACGTCGAGCTGCTGCACTATGCCTGACAAAAGGAGATCCGACACAGGAGACATACCACAACTTTTCACTTCAGTGTATTATGGCCCTGAAATATGCATATATTGTCACTGGCTGACAGTGTAACGATCAGTGTGCCTTCATCTATACAGTTTTCGTAGTTGTCCGTGAATATTAGCCTTGCTGACAAGAACCTAACGGTAGTAGATATGGGATCACTTTATGATATTTTATTTTTATACCGGCGAGGATTATATCGTTTTAAAATAATGTTACTATCAGTTTTGTACTGTAGCACCGCATTTTCTTATTTTGTCGGTTATGTGGAGCTGAAGATGACCTGTATTACCGGTCGAAACCAACAACCCAAACAAAAAATATCAAGCAACCCACAAACTGTCTTTTCTCATCGTCGTTACATTGACACGGTTCCCAGAAAAGTCACACCTTCAACTATGAGATAAGAAGATCTCGTGGTAAATGAGGTCATTTGAAACAAAGAAAAAACTCGGGTTGAGCATGAAACCACCTGCGACCTTTTCAAAGGCTTTCGCGGGAAGCGATCTGGAGAACTGCAGAAAAAACTAAATTCGGATGGCCGGATAGGGATATGTACCCCACTCCTCCCAGCCCAATACATCACTTCGCTTAATTGAAACTGCTACCTCCATTAGTTTATTGTAGACTCTACAGTTGACGTCAGTTCTCGATTTTTAGACCTGACAGAGAGGTAGAAGAGAGGACAACCAGTATTACAGATAGGTACAGGTACATTGCCATGCTTGCGAGTTAAGTTCTAGTACAAACTCATTTTACTGTCCGAAAGTGCAATAAGTGCGAGCAGGACTCAAGCACCAAGGGTTCCGTGCGAACTAAATTATGTTTATAGATTGATAATCTATCCCAGAAATCGAGTATCTCGAGGATTTTTGGCTGTTATCGATATTGACATTGCTAACAACTTGGTCCTAGAATTCCAAGACTTTCGAGAATGATAAAAAATATTTTTGATGTGTGATACAATTACAAATTCACAATTTTCAGATTTTTTCCTTTCATTCCACCCCGAACCCTTGCTCCTTGCCAACTTCATGAATCCAGGCCAATGGGAATTACTCTATAGATTTTGATGAGGGCGAGTATCAGAATGTTGTGTTGTTGTTGTGCTGTTGTTGTCTTTAGTCCAGAGACTGGTTTCATGCAACTCTCCATGCTACTCTATCCTGTGCAAGCTTCTTCATCTCCCAGTACCCACTGCAACCTACATCCTTCTGAATCTGCTTAGTGTATTCATTTCTTGGTCTCCCTCTACGACTATTAACCCCCACGATGCCCTCCAATTCTAGAATGGTGATCCCTTGATGCCTCAGAACATGTCCTACCAATCGATCCCTCCTTCTAGTCAAAGTGTGCCACAGATTTCTCTTCTCCATTATTCTATTCAATACCTCCTCATTAGTTATGTGATCTACCAATCTAATCATCAGAATTCTTTTGTAGCACCACATTTCGAAAGCTTCTATTCTCTTCTTGTCCAAACTATTTATCGTCCACGTTTCACTTCCATACATGGCCCCACTCCATACAAATACTTTCAGAAACGACTTCCTGACACTTAAATCTATACTCGGCGTTAACAAATTTCTCTTCTTCAGAAACGCTTTCCTTGCCATTGCGAGTCTACATCTTATATCCTCTCTACTTCGACCATCATCAGTTATTTTGCTCTCCAAATAGTAAAACTCATTTACTACTTTAAGTGTCTCATTT
This sequence comes from Schistocerca americana, assembly GCF_021461395.2. Taxonomy (NCBI): domain Eukaryota; kingdom Metazoa; phylum Arthropoda; class Insecta; order Orthoptera; family Acrididae; genus Schistocerca; species Schistocerca americana. The sequence continues at coordinate 348,248,510 of NC_060120.1, forward strand.
CCTAATCTAATTCCCTCAGCATCACCCGACTTAATTCGACTACATTCCATTATCCTCGTTTTGCTTTTATTGATGTTCATCTTATATCCTCCTTTCAAGACACTGTCCACTCCGTTCAGCTGCTCTTCCGGGTCCTTTGCTGTCCCTGACAGAATTACCATGTCTTCGGCGAACCTCAAAGTTTTTATTTCTTCTCCATGGATTATAATTCCGACTCCGAATTCTTCTTTTGTTCCCTTTACTGCTTGCTCAATATACAGATTGAATAACATCGGGGATACGCTACAATCCTGTCTCACTCCCTTCCCAACTACTGCTTCCCTTTCATGTTCCTCGACTCTTATAACTGCCATCTGGTTTCTGTACAAATTGTTTAAATAGCCTTTCGCTCCCTGTCTTTTACCCCAGCTACCTTCAGAATTTGGAAGAGAGTATTCCAGTCAACATTGTCAAAAGCTTTCTCTAAGTCTACAAATGCTAGAAACGTAGGTTTGCCTTTCCTTAATCTATTTTCTAAGATAAGTCGTAGGGTCAGTATTGCCTCACGTGTTCCAACATTTCTACGGAATCCAAACTGATCTTCCCCGAGGTAGGCTTCTGCCACTTTTTCCATTCGTCTGTAAAGAATTCGTGTTAGTATTTTGCAGCTGTGGCTTATTAAACTGATAGTTCGGTAATTTTCACATCTGTCAACACCTGCTTTCTTTGGAATTGTAATTATTATATTCTTCTTGGAGTCTGAGGGTATAGCGCCTGTCTCATACATCTTGTTCACCAGATGGTAGAGTTTTGTCAGGGCTGGCTGGCTCTCCCAAGGGTATCAGTAGTTCTAATGGGATGTTGTCTACTCCCGGGGCCTAGTTCCGGCTTAGGACTTTCAGTGCTCTGTCAAACTCTTCACGCAATAGCATATCTCCCATTTCATCTTCATCTACATCCTCTTCCATTTCCATATTATTGTCCTCAAGTACATCGCCCTTGTATAGACCCTCTATATACTCCTTCCACCTTTCTGCTTTTCCTTCTTTGCTTAGAACTGGGTTCCATCTGAGCTCCTGATATTCATGCAAGTGGTTCTCTTTTCTCCAAAGGTCTCTTTAATTTTCCTGTAGGCAGTATCTTACCAAATTAATGGTTCAAATGGCTCTGAGCACTATGCGACTTAACTTCTGAGGTCATCAGTCGCCTAGAACGTAGAACTAATTAAACCTAACTAACCTAAGGACATCACACACATCCATGCCCGAGGCAGGATTCGAACCTGCGACTGTAGCGGTCGCTCGGTTCCAGATTGAAGCGCCTAGAACCGCACGGTCACTTCGGCCGGCATCTATCTCCCCCCTAGTGATATACGCATCCTTACATTTGTCCTCTAGTCATCCGTGCTTAGCCATTTTGCACTTTCTGTCGATCTCATTTTTGACAAATTTGTATTCCTTTTTGCCTACTTCATTTACTGCCTTTTTGTATTTTCTCCTTTCATCAATTAAATTCAGTATCTCTTCTGTTACCCAAGGATTTCTACTAGCCCTCGTCTTTTTACCTACTTGATCCTCTGCTCCTCCTATTTCATCCCTCAAAGCTACCCATTCTTCTTCTACTGTATTTCTTTCCCCCATTCTTGTCACTCGTTCCCTAATGCTCTCCCTGAAACTCTCTACAACCTCTGGTTCTGTCAGTTTATCCAGATCCCATTTCCTTAAATTTCCACCTATTTGCAGTTTCTTCAATTTTAATCTACAGTTCATAACCAATAGATTGTGGTCAGAGTCCACATCTGCCCCTGGAAATGTCTTACAATTTAAAACCTGGTTCCTAAATCTCTGTCTTACCATTATATAATCTACCTGAAACCTTTGAATATCTCCAGGCCTCTTCTATGTATACAACATTCTTTTATGATTCTTGAACCAAATGTTAGCTATGATTAAGTTATGCTCTGTGCAAAATTCTACCAAGCGGCTTCCTCTTTCATTCCTTACCCCCATTCCATATTCACCTACTACGTTCCCTTCTCTTCCTTTTACTACTACGGAATTCCAGGCACCCATGACAATTAAATTTTCGTCTCCTTTCACTATCTGAATAATTTCTTTTATCTCATCATACATTTCATCAATCTCTTCGTCATCTGCGAAGCTAATTGGCATATAAACTTGTACTACTGTGGTAGGCGTGAGCTTTGTGTCTATCTTGGCCACAATAATGCGTTCACTATGCTGTTCGTAGTAGCTTACCCGCACTCCTGTGGTATTTTACTCATTATTAATCCTACTCCTGCATTACCCCAACTTGATTTTGTATTTATAACCCTGTATTCATGTGGCCAGAAGCCTTGTTCCTCCTGCCATTGAACTTCACTAATTCCCACTATATCTAACTTTAACCCATCCATTTCCTTTTTTAAATTTTCTAAGCTACCTGCCCGATTAAGGGGTCTGACATTGCACGCTCCGATCCGTAGAACGCCAGTTTTCTTTCACCTGATAACGATGTCCTCCTGTAGTGAATAGTCCCCGCCAGGAGATTCTAATGGGGGACTATTTTACCTCCGGAATATTTTACCCAAGAGGACGCCATCATCATTTAACCATACAGTAACGCTGCATCCCCTCGGGAAAAATTACGGCTGTAGTTTCCCATTGCTTTCAGCCGTTCGCAGTACCAGTACAGAAAGGCCGTTTTGGCTAGTGTTACAAGACCAGGCCAGTCAATCATCGAGACTGTTGCCCCTGCAACTACTGAAAATGCTGCTGCCCCTCTTCAGGAACCACACGTTTGTCTGGCCTCTCAACAGATACCCCTCCGTTGTGGTTGCACCTACGGTACGGTTATCTGTATCGCTGAGGCACACAATCCTCCCCAGCAACGGCAAGGTCCATGGTTCATGGGGAAATTAATATGTGACCCAAATGGCCATATCTTTTGATTGCTGTGGCCACGCGGTTTTTGGCGTCATGTCACGGACGGCGCGGCCCCTCCCGCCGGAGGTTCGAGTCCTCCCTCGGGCATGGGTGTGTGTGTTGTTCTGAGCATAAGTTACTTTAAGTAGTGTGTAAGTCTAGGGACCGATGACCTAAGCCTGAACTTTTTACATGGTCAAGGGATCGTAGATCTTAGTATGTGAGATTAATTTCATCTCGACACACCCGCTTATTCCTGACAAAATAGGTTTTTAACAGTCAGACAGACAGACAGGCGGCCAACGAAGTCAGACTACAAGGGTTCCGTTTTCACCGGTTGACGTACGGAACCCCAAAAAAGAATAATTATGCTAATAATTATACCGAAGATAATATTCCGTGTAATTTCTACAGAAAACAAACAACTGAGAATGTGAGGCAAAAAAACTTAAATTAAAGAAACGCACCCACCTAACGAAGTATTTCCTCAGTTTTTGCCGTGTGCGAAGGTAAGCTATTCACGGGAACATTTCATTATTTACGGAATGGCGGATATAAGGTACTGCAGAAAGAAATTTAATTATTCAACATTACGGCGTGCTCAGTCTCAATTAAGGAATAATGAAGAGAAATTGACCCTTCTTTCAGGCACGTGGAACCTGGCGCACGAATTAGGGAGCGCTATTTTGGAAGAGCGTGCGAAGAGACCCGTAACGATGTTTCATATTTCACTTTCCTGAGGTAACCTTTTCTTACAAGTTGTCAAGATAGGTGGTTGTTATTATGAACAAAGCGCATGCGTTGATCAGGATGCACACCTGAACCTAAAGCGCCATTCAGAGCCGAATTACACAGATTTACTTTAGACTGTATACAATGACAGTTGTTCTCCTTTGGAAACATTTTTCGTGACATTTCCTGAGTCTACAGATGCACATATCTAAAAGCAAAACCTGCATTACTTTCTTTAGAGTTAGCATTAAAATTATTTCCTGTCTGCGTTATGAGAGACGTGTGTAATATGCAATAAGAAACAGCAGACCTTTTTTGCTTCCTCTGCCACAGTCTCCGGAAGACAGCCTAGCGTTTCTGACACACAGACTTTATCTGCCGTCCTGTCACTTGAATCTGAGTATTGACTGTACCCCACATGATTCAGCTTTGAATGTGAGCAACGTACAAGAGTTACACAGTTGCTAAACCAAGAAAATTTTAAACGTGAATGAGAATAAAAGCGTGTTGCGAAATTCTCTTTATATTATTCTTAAAAAACCAGGTTTTTTACAAAAAGATTTAATGGCTATCTTGGCCAACCTCATTTTTAAGAATAATATAACAATTCAGATTGCCCCCAAGAGTTGACACAATGTCAAACATATACGAATTCCCGTTGCAGATCCTGTGAACAGTTTCCTTAGACAAAAACAAGAAAAAAATGTCCAGTTAACATCGACTATAAAATGTCAATTTTGAGATCTGTGAGCACGTGCTCATCTTCTATACTGTGAAACACATCTCTTCGGTTCAAAAAGCACTCCTAGCTCTTCGGATATTGCTAGAGTGCGCTTGTATTATTATATGCTGTATATTCGCTCTGTAATTTGACATAAACAAATCGTAGCCCTTTAAAAATAATCAATAAGGAATTCGTTAGCTACAGAACTAAAGTAGAATTACAATTAATTCAATTTATTACATTAAAGTGCAAATTTAAACTTCTGACAAATACTGACAGTATCAAACTATTACCCAGGCACATCTGTATAAAGGGGCCCAAGTTTGATTCTAATAATTACGTCCCGCTATAAAATAACAATATTTGCCAAGTCGTACAGTGATCAGTTTGGTTTTTTGGGAAAGGTAAAGGCACCAGACAGGCAGTTCTGACGTTGCGGTTGATAACGGGAGCACGACATTGATAGGGTCTGTCAACCAGGAAACAGCGTTCGACAATGTCAAGTGGCGCAAGATGTTTGAAGCCCTGAGAAAAATAGGAGTAAGCTGTAGGAAAAGACGGGTAATATATAATACGTACAAGAACTGAGAAGCAATAACAAGAGTCGAAGACCAAGAACGAAGTCCACGTATTAGGAAGCGTGTAAGACAGGGATGTAGTCTTTCGTCCCTGTTGTTCAATCTATACGTCGAAAAAGCGTTGACGGAAATAAAAGAAAGGTTCAAGAGTGGAACTGAACTTCAAGGTGAAAGGATATCAACGGAAGATTCACTGATGGCATTGCTGTCCTCAGTGAAAGTTAACAAGAACTACAGGACCAGTTCAATGGAGTGAACAGTCTGACTGTACAACATGGATCGAAGTAGCAGAAATGAGAACAGCGAAAAGCTTATATCATAACTGTATGTCACAGATAAAGTTAAGGAGTTCTGCCACCTAGGCAGCAAAATGACCAATGACGGACGGAACAAGGAGGATATAAAAAGCAGACTAGTACTGGAAAAAAGGGCATCCCTGTTAAGAAGTCTAGTGCTATCAAACATAGATCTTAATCTGAGGAAGAAATTTCTGATAATCATGTTTGGAGGAGAGCATTTTATGACAGTGAGATACTGACTGTGGAAAACCGGAACAGAAGAGATAGGAGCGTTTGATATGTGGTGCTACAGAAGATTGTTGAAAACTAGGTGCTGTAGTAAGGCAAGGAATGATAAAAACTGTAGAGGAAGACAGAGATTGGAATACATCCAGCAAATAATTGATGACACATTTCTGCAGAATCGGCGAGGAAAGAAATATGTGGAAAACACTGACAAGGAGAAGGGAGAGGATGATAAGACATCTGTTAAGACATCACGGAATAACTTCCATGGTACTAGAGGGAGCTGTGGATGATAAAAACTGTAGAGGAAGACAGAGATTGGAATACATCCAGCAAATAATTGATGACACAGGTTGCAAGTGCTACTCTGAGACGAAAAGGTTCGCACAGCAGAGGACTTCGTGGCAGGCCGCATCAAACAAGTCAGAAAATCGATGATTCAAAAAAGATTTCTGAAATGTTATAACTGAAAGGTAGATAACGCAATAGACGTGCATGCGTTTTTTTTTTTTTTTTTTTTTTGCGTCTGTGGCAGGAGTTGAAATCATATCGATTGTAAGAATCTGCAAGTAAGTCTTCAAAGTGAAGCCTGAAAATTACTGAAACTTAGTAAAAATTTACTGTCCCTACGGTTCGTATTGCTGTCACGGCTAGACCTCACAACGTCACCCTGCAGCTGGAGCCTAACATGGCTGCAAAAACAATCACTGGTGTAGCACCAACCATCTGCGTCTGTGGCCTAGTGCAACTCGGTCCTAAATATTTCAAAGTCCCCAGCTCACCTGGTCGCAGAAGCCCCCAGCTGCTCAGCGGATTAGGTGAGGAGAAGTACTCTGACGTAGGTGGACCCTGGAGATAGAGTTGAAGTGATTTTTTTTTCCATCTGATTCCAGAAAGAAAAACTCGGATTTTCGCGTTTTCGTTATTTAAGTCATTTCACTTGGTTGAGCTACGGATATTCCGAGCGTGTAACGTCCTTCGTATTTCGGTCTTGGCTAACACTCAGCGGTAGAGCAATGAGATTGTTATTAGTGGGTATCGGTATCGACGTTACAAAAAGAACATTGATGAACTGAACTCGCGACTTGTGCGAGATATTTACATCACCAAATGTCGTCATTAAATCGTTTATAATCGATGGTTTATCAGTTGGTATTTAAGTATTAATGATAAGATCAAATTAGTTCCAGCGACACCAAATTCCCTATAGACTAGTTGTAATCTCAAATCCATAATCAGTCGTAACAGTGTTATTAATTCCTAACGTCAAGGAGTTTCTATATAAGCGCCGAGCGCTTCAGTCAAATAATTTCGCAGCACGTTTTCTCTAAAAATAATATTGTAAAACTTGAATGATAAATGCGTGAATTGGCACGATATGCTGGTTTATTACACAATATTAGTCACTTCCTAACAGAGCCGTGAGGAAGAAGCTTTCCCAGGTTTTGGGGGGAATTATAAATTATAAGCTTCGTAACTATCGCCAAGTTCCATAGTCCATTAATTATTACGAATGAAAGTGTCTATCTGTGTTCACTCCCTAAATAGTGTTAACTTCAGGTTATCTAATTAAAAGTCACTTCTGTCTAATATATGCAAGTCCTCTATCTGAATTCAAAATAACGTAATATTTAAAGTCAAAGTGCCATTTCACTGCGTCATAGTAGACCGCAATAATCAATTCTGAAAAAAAAACAATCTAATTGCGCCTAAATATACAAGCATTCAAAAGTATGACCTGCTTTGGCTAACTCTCGTAACGTAGTGACAATGGATTGAATTATCATTAGACATTACTCACGAATCTCAAAGAGTATTCACATGGAGTATTCTTTGGGAACGTTAGTTCTACTTTGCGAATTTTAATTATAATGATTTTGCGATTTACTATGATTTCGAATTTTGAGTTTGATTTTACTGGAATCCTATCTTTCTTTTGTATGTTAATAAATTACTAAGTATTAGATTCCTGATTCAGTTACTGGTTAATATCCAAATAATATTGTTAACTGGAAATTTGTTTGCTTGTTCATTTTTCATGGAATCTGGAACTTGTTCTGGGGAAATCTTTGGGAATTTTGGAGCTAATTTTTTATTTTCATTTTTCGTCCGAGGAAGTGGCGTTACAAGCGCCAATCAGTAATAATAAGATGCCTTACAAGAAGCTGGTCCCGTCGCTGCCTCTGATTTCAGGCTATTAAACAGTAAAGCATTCTCTAACATTTCATGCTGCAAAATAGCGTCCTGCTATCTCTCTGTCTCTTCCTGCGGCCAGTGAGGTAGGTCGTGAGCGGCACAGCCCTATTTCTTTTTCTAGCTGCTAATTTATTTACGTTAGCCAGTCCTGGCAGCTCTTACATTGTGTTAAACATTCGCTTTGTGCACTGCCTGGGCCCTGGTGGCGTCTCACGTTCACAAAGGAGGCTTGACTGTCGGTTCCCACTACACATTTCGATCTTGTCTCCTGCGGATAGTGTATTTCGAGAAAGACCTGTTTTCTGTTTTGCTCCACACCTTGCTAAAAACAGCATTTCTCCTTCTTCTGCATCCGAGTTGTAAGACAGTTTCTGCTGGTTGCCCTCTGGGAAATTCTGTTGTGACTTCAGTGCCTGGCGCCCCGAGGCGCCTCCTGAAAGGAAAGGTGGTCAGGTAAGAGACGCTGACCTGTGCGGCTGCCCACTCGTCCCTCCAGGGGGTGGGTTCTCCTGTCTGCCTGCGTCGCCTGATTACCCCTGCTTGCTTGAAGCTCAACACAATAAGCTTCCAGAGTGATGTCTTAGTTACATGGACCACGCAGTATAGTATAAAAAGGTGAATTACGTTCATTAGCTACTTGTAATAGCTGTTACTGACATGCATCCCATTGGTCGATAGGGATTAATAATTCTTATATGCTTAGACTCTTTAACTCTGATTTCATACCAGATACGGGTCAGTTTTCGGAAAACCAGCTTAACTGTATGTGAAACTTCCTGGCAGATTAAAACTGTGTGCCCGACCGAGACTCGAACTCGGGACCTTTGCCTTTCGCGGGCAAGTGCTCTACCATCTGAGCTACCGAAGCATGACTCACGCCCGGTCTCAAAGCTGTGACACCGGGCGTGAGTCGTGCTTCGGTAGCTCGGATGGTAGAGCACTTGCCCGCGAAAGGCAAAGGTCCCGAGTTCGAGTCTCGGTCGGGCACACAGTTTTAATCTGCCAGGAAGTTTCATATCAGCGCACACTCCGTTGCAGAGTGAAAATCTCATTCTGGAAACATCCCCCAAGCTGTGGCTAAGCCATGTCTCCGCAGTATCCTTTCTTTCAGAAGTGCTAGTTCTGCAACGTTCGCAGGAGAGCTTCTGTAAAGTTTGGAAGGTAGGAGACGAGATACTGGCAGAAGTAAAGCTGTGAGACCGGGCGTGAGTCGTGCTTCGGTAGCTCAGATGGTAGAGCACTTGCCCGCGAAAGGCAAAGGTCCCGAGTTCGAGTCTCGGCCGGGCACACAGTTTTAATCTGCCAGGAAGTTTCATATCAGCGCACACTCCTCTGCAGAGTGAAAATACCTTCCAAACTTTACAGAAGCTCTCCTGCGAACCTTGCAGAACTAGCACTCCTGAAAGAAAGGATATTGCGGAGACATGGCTTAGCACATTTGAATGTTTCTCTGTTTTTTAATAATCTACTTTGAGACTGATGGGGTACGTCTGAATAAACACCACTTTAGGATCGAAGACCTTGATGAGACAGTATCATCAGCTGACGTAACATACATTTGGCGGTATTACAGTTTCTGCTTGTGCTGAAGTATCCTTTTCAAATATTGCAGCTCCAAAGTTTATTATGCACTGAGTGTCCAAATGTCATGAGAAGGCACTGGAAAACAAGTTGGTCGTTGACTACTGAAGCCTATGCGGCGCATTTGTCTCAGCAAACGCCTACTGAAATGGGTTCCTACCGCCTTACCTTCAAACCGATGGAGATCTGGCTCACAGCGGACGGTCGATCCCTCGTATTTCTCTGCGGAAGTGGCGTGGCGTCCGTTCGTCACACACTTGTGGCCGTTCAGTGTGGCGGCTTATGCACGTGCAAATATTTTTTATAATATTATCAGACCAACCATTAAATTAGTTTTCGACTATTTTGTACTTGCAGTACCACCTGTAAATGGATAATGTCTTATATGAATATACTTAATAGCGGTTTCGTGTGATTGATAGATCCTTTGAAATATATGCAGTTTCGTTGTGACATGCCAATACCTTCGAGAAAATCATTAAGAAAAAATGTGTACTCTTTGATATCGATAAACCTATACGTAGTTTTAGGGGAGAGCGTAGCATCTCGGAACACCATCCGGACTTTCACCTGTAACCAGCCATTTAATAGATGTTTAATATATTTTCTTACCACAGTTTTGAATAATCTCATTCACTTCCGATGTGCTGCAGTCTTTTTCTGCAATCGTAAAAATTACGCCAGAGAGCAAAGTTTTCTCAAAAATGAAAAACTATTTCAAAGTACACCATGGTCTCGCACATAGGAACAAATATTCTACTGAAAGTTAAAAGCTTTTCTATCAAGAAAATTTTGTCAACACTGTATTTAATAGTTTGTCTGTTACGTTCTTACTCTGCCACACATTAACAATCACTAAGTAACTGCAAATTAAGTAAAAGTATTATCAAAAACTAGTTACACGTAAAAACATTTTAAAGTACTAGCTATTGGAAAGTAACACAAATTTTCATGATAGGTAAAATTGTTGAGAATTAAGGAAACTTCGTTCATTCGAAAATATCACGTCTTCAGTGGTAAAACCATCTTCAAGGTACAAGATTATGCACAACCGACAATGCATGACTTAACCGTCCAATCGATATATAAATACTTTTAAAAATACATAGAATTTTACATGCCATAAAGTTCTGTCACGGAAGAATGGAGAAAATTTGCCAAATACCTGTAAAATACACACATCAAAAACAAGTTTGGCATCGCCCCAGTTCCCAGAACTCCTGAAGATAGACGTTGACTGTGGATATTGTATCACAGGCACAGTCCCTTCGACAGTTCAGAGACGTCACTAAACCCGCCCAAGGATGTAAACAACCATGCATGAGCAGCGCCTATTAGACGGAGGGGCTCCAACAGCTGATCAGTTCCAGTCATTCCACCAGGAAGGAGGTAAATGGCTCATGTTGTCTGTAGTTCAGCCGTGCCTAGATCGTCAATACCGCAGTTCGATCACGTGCGCATTGTTACAGTGTGCCAGGAAGGGCTCTCAACAAGGGAAGTGTGCAGGCGCCTCGGAATGAATCAAAGCGATGATGTTCGGACATGGAGAAGATACAGAGAGACAGGAACTGTCGATGACATACCTCGCTCAGGCCGCCCATGGGCTACTACTGCAGTGGACAACCGCTACCTACGGATTATGGCTCGAAGGAACCCTGACAGCAACGCCACCATGTTAAATAATGCTTTTCGAGTAGGCACAGGACGTCGTGTCACGACTCAAACTGTGCGCAATAGGCTGCATGATGCCCAACCTTACTCCCGACGTACATGGCGAGATCCAGTTTTGCAACGACGACACCATGCAGCGCGGAACAGATGGGCCCAACAACATGCCGAATGAACAGCTCAGGATTGGCATTACGTACTCTTCACCAGTGGGTGTCGCATATGCCTCCAACCAGACGCCAGAGACGTGTCTCGAGGCAACCCGGTCAGGTTGAATGCCTTAGAGTAGACACTGTGACGTCCCCTCTCTGCCGCGTGCTGGTGTTGTCGACGCCGTGGAGCTTGGACGGTGGAGTCTATGCGCGATGATGGATGTCTCCATCGGTTAACGAGAGACAAGATCTGAAAAAGCTCTTAAGAAATCGTTCCTCGCGTGATGATTAAGGTTTGATTGCAAGTCCGCACAGTTTCCTTATTAATGCGAACTACGGACTCTGATTGTCACTTATGGTTTGAAGTTGAATTATTATAAGCCCGGTTAACACTTTAGTGCAGTAATTGATAAATCTTCCCTCATGCGCATCGTCCACATCACCAAAAGCAAGGAAAAAGTTCAATTGCAGATCGTATTGGTCGTTGTTTGTTCGTTGCTAAGTAAAATTGTTCGCTCTATATGACACGAGATCCACAGACACTCTTTAACAATGTCTTAATTATCTTGCGCCGTAATATTATGTATGTCCAAACCTTCCTTGTCACAACTAACAGTCCACGAATTTACTTCCAATTTAACTTTTGATGAACAATTTTATTTTTCCTTTTCACTAAATACTTTATAAAAATCACGCCACACCCACACACGGTTAATTAGCACTGGCAGTTCTGTTAGTCTCAAGTATCGTGACAATTAGGACAGCTTTAACCCTCGGCGTAATTGTATCTTCTTCATGCATTCGTGTCAGTGACTCCTTCTCGAGACTAAACGTGTATTACAGTCTTTTGAAACTGTAGAGGGTTTGTACGAGGGAAACCGAGCGAGATGGTGCAGTGGTTAGCACACTGGACTCGCATTTGGGAGGACGACGGTTCAATCCCGTCTCCGGCCATCCTGATTTAGATTTTCCGTGATTTCCCTAAATCGCTTCAGGCAAATGCCGGGATGGTTCCTTTGAAAGGGCACGGCCGATTTCCTTCCCCATCCTTCCCTCACCCGAGCTTGCGCTCCGTCTCTAATGACCTCGTTGTCGACGGGACGTTAAACACTAATCTCCTCCTCCTCCTCCTGTACGAGGGAAATGAATTTGAAGGCAATATCCTAGAGCTGGGACAAGACTAAGATGAAGATGAGATGGGAGATGTGATACTGACAGAAGAATTTGATAGAGCAGTGAAAGACCTAAGTAGACGACAATCCGCCAGAATCGCTGATAGCCTTGAGAGAGCCATCCATGACAAAACTCTTCAGTCTGGTGTGCAAGATGTATGAAACACGAGAAATACCCTCAGACTTCAAGAAGATTACAGTTATGCATATTGCCCAGCTATCATTTGAATAAGTCGTGATTAGAAAATACTAACACGAATTCTTTACATAAGAAGGGAAAAACTGGTAGAAGCCGACCTCGGGGAAGATCAGTTTGGATTCTTGAGAAACGTAGGAACACGCGAGGCAATGCTGATCCTACTACTTATCTTAGAAGATAGTTTAAGGAAAGGGAAACCCACGTTTATAGCATTTGTAGACCTAGAGAAAGCTTTTGGTAATGTTGACTGGAATACTCTCTTTCAAAGTCTGAAGATAGCAGGGGTAAAATACAGGGGGCGAAAGGCCATTTACAGCTTGTACGGAAACCAGACGGCACTCATAACGAGTCGAGGGGCACGAAAAGGAAGAAGCGGTTGAGAAGAAGTGAGACGGCGTTGTAGTGTCTTCGATGTTATTAAAGGTGTACATTGAGCAAGCAGTTAGGCAAACCAAAGAAAAATTTGGCATATGAATGGAAGTACAGGGAGAAGAAAAACTTTGGGCTTTGCCAGTGACACTGTAGTTCTGTCAGACACAGTGTCTTGAAAGAAGGGTATAAGATTAACATCAACAAGAGCAAACAAGGCTAATGGAATGTAGTTGAATAAAATCAGAGAATGCTGAGGGAATTAGATTAGGAAACGAGACACGACGAGTTGAATTTTGCTATTTGGATAGTAAAGCAACTGATGATGACCGAGCCGCGCGGGATTAGCCGAGCGGTCTTAGGCGCTGCAGTCATGGAGTGTGCGGCTGGTCCCGGCGGAGGTTCGAGTCCTCCCTCAGGAAATGGTGTGTGTGTGTTTGTCCTTAGGATAATTTAGGTTAAGTAGTGTGTAAGTCCCATAAGATTTCACACACATTTGAACAATTTTTGATGATGGCCGAAGTAGAAGGGATATAAAATGTAGACTGGCAATAGCTGGAAAAGCGTTGCTGAAGATGAGAAATTTGTTAACATCGAATATAGATTTAAGTGTTAAGAAGTGTAGACATATATGGAAGTGAAGCATGTAACTTAAACAGTTTAGACAGGAAGAGAACAGAAGCTTTTGGACGAGCAGAATTGAGGAGAAATGAAATTTGTGGCGCAACCTGATTAGAAGAAGGGATTGGTTGGTAGGACATATTCTGAGACATCAAGCAATCACTTATTCAGTATTTGGGGACAATATCATAGAGGAAGACCAAGAGATGAATATAGCAAGCAGAGTCAGATGGATGTAGGTTGCAGTAGTTATTCGGAGATGAAGAGGCTTGCACAGGATTGAGTAGCATGGAGAACTGCATCAAACCAGTCTTCGGACTGAAGACCACAACAGCAGCATCTTATATCTTCATGGGTTCTGTGTTCGCAACTAATTGTGGTGCTCAAATTTTGCACCTGAGCGCCTCTGGTGCCCCTAGTCAGCTCGGCGCTATGAGCGGTCGCCTCTGGATCACGGGATCTCAGGTTCGATTCCCGGCTGGGTTGAGGGTTTTCTCTGCCCAGGGACTGGGTGTTCGTGTTGTCGTCACCATCATCATAATCATCATCATTCGTGGCAGTGTCTATATTGGATTGTGTAAAAAATGGACTGTGTAAAAATTGGGACTTTGTACGGGCGCTGATGACCGCGCCACTGAGCGCCCCACAACCCAGACATCTTCATCATCACAAGCTGCCGCTTTTACGGGCTATGGGGCATACGTCGTCAAGAGTTATAAATTCACTTAGAACGGGTGTTGCTAATGCGGATTTCCGATCGGAGTATCAACACCGTCATATTAACATTCGAGAAAGAGAGAGAGAGAGAGTCAGACAGCAGAAAGACAGAGAGAGAGAGAGAGAGAGAGAAGGAGAGAGAGGTATGGGGGGGGGGGGGGAGAGGAGGAAGACAGACAGATATCAAACAAGTACATTCCGTTATTGCTGCAAATGGTGAGCTGTTCCAAGAAAACAAGTATGACTTACTCTTTTCCTCCTATTAGTGCCGTTTACATGCAAGCTCCAAACTGCCGGTTTTTGTAGTGCAGCAGCGCGCGTACAGAAAAAAGGCACAAACCCTCGCTGTGAAACTGTGACTGTGTAGTGCATACTCAGTAACAAAAGTCTTCGCGTGAAGCGTGGCTTTTTCATCGAGACGGTAAGTTTTCTTCGCGCTCCAAGCTAAGATGCGACGTTTAACAGTTTGTGCTACGTTTGCGACAGTGTATCTTCCATTACCCATCGTCAAAAAAAGTTAAAAATTCGTGCAGTTGCTTGTGCTGCTTCACATGTTTATTATTACACACAAAATGTAATGACAGCAGTGGCGAAGCTCTTCAAAGGCTTTTGAGACTTGGCCTCCCCAAAAATTTGAAGGAAACTTACAATTAGAGTTAGAATACAACAATGCGTTGAAAATAGCGTAAGTTTGTTTTGTTTGTTACTACAGTTTCATTTGATCCATCCATGAGTTGCGATTTCACTGCATCATGCGTGCTGTCCAGTTTAATATTTCCTGGAGGCTTCTAGAAATAGCCTTTCGCTTCCGCGCAGCTGCCGGCAGGGCGGAGGGCAGTCATGTGTATCGTAGAAGCTTGGTATTGAGGCTACCTCAGCTGTGAAACTGTTATTTCGCGCGCTGTTCAGTCCCGGTTTAACAAAACCTGTTTTAGTGACATAATTCCTGAGTGCATGTGATTAATTTATTACATTATGGGATGTGAGGAAGTAACACTTGTGTCTTTGTTTCGCATATTAGATGACAAATCATCTTCAGACTGGACTTACGAAAAAACTACTCATACAAAGAAAAGCGGTTCAAACCACACTTAGATATTAAAATAGGTGACGAGACACAAAACACAAAATTTCAGTTTTCTTGGTGTAAGAAGTGTTCTTGGCTTACATGTTATTCTGTAACAAATAAATTTTGTTGTTACATAAACTTTGGTAAGTCTGCAACTCTTTCAGAGTATGTGTGACAAAAAATTTTGACAGAAAAGCCGGGAAGCACCAGAATAAAAGAAGGCACCTTCAGAATCAAGAGAGTTTTCAGTTGTTGGGTCATGAACGAACTGAACATTCAGTTTCTGAAGGAGCCAAATTTCCAGCCCCAAAACAAAATACGATTTTTAAACTAATTAAATTCGTAATGCATAGACTTATTGATGTCGTTTATTTCTCAGGCAAGCAAAAGCCTGCAGTCACAGGACACTATGAAGGTGAAAGTTCCGACAACAATGACGGTTTCCTTGAGTTATCGGAACTTTTGTCCACATAAGAACAATTTATTCGGGATCATTTGATTCGTGATCACATGCAAAGCACTTCTGGGTTCAAAAAAACATCAAGCACAATTCAAAAAGAATTCATCGAATCGATTACTGGTATCATTGATGATTACATTAAAGAAGAGCTACAGTCATGTGAGTTTGGTGGAGTGGAAGCACATGAAATTGTGAATGTTTCTCGTAAGTCACAAATGAGTATTATTATGAGTTTTTGCACACAAGACCATTCCTTAGAAAGTTTTATTGTTTCTCACAATGATTCTAGTGTCAAAACTGAACAACTTTTATCAAAAATTGTACTTAATGCACTTGGTGTATGGGGAGTAATTGACAAAATAGCGAGGCAGACATATGCGTATTGGAACAAGGATGGTGCTACCCCAAAGTCCGTTATCCAAGATGGCGGCGATGACGTAATCCAATATGGCGGCGATGACGTCATTCAAGACGGCTGCTGTGACGTCAATCAATATGGCGGATTTTGGTGGTAAGTTTCAATATTGGCGGGAAACTGCCACGCCCCCTCCCCCAGAAAAATGGCACGAAGTTCAAATTCCAACAGAACAATGCACCACGCCACTCTTATCTCCACTCTGCAAAGAAAATCGCGAAGATATAGGACACTTGTCTTTATTATTTAATCAATTTCAGGAAGTTGTGTTCGCCACTGGGTCTGGGCCCCAACTGGCTTCATTCATATCAGTGCCTCCAGAGGGCACTCTCCTGATGTCAGATCATGATGCAAGTACCACTATTCAAGATGGCGTCACCCAGAGTGTTCACCATGAGCTCCAGAGCCCAACTGACTTACTTAATATCGTGGCCACCAGAGGGCGCTACCGTGACGACGGGTGACAGAAGATCGTCTGCTCTCTCTCTCTCTCTCTCTCTCATGTGTTATAACTGGACATGTGCCACGTCAGCAGCCCTCGAGCGATTGTCCGCTGATGCCACAGCCTCCAGCCTAGACCTTTATACGCGTGCCAGACATAGTCTTCTCTAAATAAACTAACTAAAGTAACACCCACATCGCGCATCTAACATATTTATTAGTTGAGTACTTAATTCCATTTTAATTTCAATCAAATTCAATAAGTGAACTTACAGTTTCAATATTCTATGATCAAATGAGAAATTCCACATTTTCCCACTATGAGTGCAGTGTTCATTCATGACCTAGTACCCCCCCATCCCTAGAATTCTGCACACGTATTGGCTACGGCATTAGGCACGTGATTCGACTTCATAGAACCTAGGACTTGGAACCAATTTTCGCCAATGCCACACCCACCTGGACTTGGAATCAAATAGTTAATGTCTCCACCACGATCCTCAACCCAGCACCACGTCTCTTACCGATCAATGTGGTGGGCTAACATGCACTAACATGTACTAATGTGCACAGCACATCACGTCATCCAAGATGGTGGGGCGAAATGGCAGGAAAACAGAACACAAGTCTTTACTTTGCATCCAGTTTCTCCATCACGAGATCTAGACTTCAGCTGAGCTAGTACACACTACAGCCACCAGATGGTGCCATCATCCCTCATGTGACGTAATCCAAGATCGCGGTCTGGAGGGGAAATGGTGTGAAAATGACTCAGGATGCGCTGGGCTGCTGGATAATGACGGAGTGCACTCTATTTCTTTTCGAATATTTTATTTAGCCATTGAGTATATTTATCACACACATGCAAAAGACTCGCCCTAATGTGCTTGGCATCACAATACACAGTCTGCAGACACGCAAACAACTCCAAACTTTCCGAAATAATTTCAGTACAGACCTGCAAATCGCTCCTAAACAATACAGCACAGTGATGTTTAGACACGCAAAGTACCCGTAAACTGTCCAAATTGCTCATATCTCAGCCGACAGAACTGCTCACAAATAATGCAATCAATGTGCGCAAGCATCCTCCTCCACACTCTGTCCACAGGACCGCGAAGTGACGTGGCCATCAGCTGTCAAACCACGCACAGACCCCCGCTCAGGTCCCGCAAGCATGAGGCGACCACATCCCTTTCATACTTCATTTCTGAGAAATTCCTATCCAAATACGTGTTCACAGCTCCTACCACGACTGGCCAGGAATGCGCGCTGCGTCGCACCTGCAAGCCACCGCCACCGCCACTGAACGCATGTGCAAGTTGATTCTATACAGGCTCCGTTATACCGACGTCACAGAAGTCCAATGCACGCTCACGCCAGTCTCATATGTGAGGCATCTCCATGCACCACTTGTCTTTACCGCGGATGACAGAATAGCACAGGGCTCATTGCTCCTAGCGTGACATAACACACGCATTTAAACATACTTAACTACCTAGCTTGACTGACGCAACACCGCCAAGTGCACGCCCATAATTACAAACTCATCTAACTATGTTCCCAAGTTATTTTTACGTCACATCGCTTTATAAAAAAATAAGCGCTAAGTCGATCTCTTGATAATTGATTACTGTACCAGAAATAGTTAACGCTTGCTTTCTTCATGTCTCAGCTTGTATGCACGGAAATTCTTATCCTAACAGAACCTGTTTACGAAAATAACGCCGAATGCTGTCTTCCCAGCACTCCTAACGTCTTACCCTTCCAGGTTTCAACATATGCAAACGTTCCCTCCGCCATGTAGAGACTCCTATATCCCAGCACAAACGATGTGAATAAATCCAGCATTCTGATTTGGTCTTATCCAATTTACACAGCGAATTACTTACACCGCCAGTGTCGAAGCACCATACACCTATTCTTTCTCGGACTTCCAGCGGTTATCTTACAAAGATCACTAAATTGCATTGACAGTTAAGCGCGCAAAATTCTCTCCATAATATCAAATACATACAAGACTCACAATAATACTACAAGCCGGGAAGATATTTACCACTGTAACTACAATTAAATATTGCTGCTGCAATCTGACACCAATGTAGAGGTAATCTCTCCTCTTGACAACTGTGATTCAGTATCTATAGCGCATACAATTTCCCACTTAAAATTCAGTCATTCATTATGTTGTAACGAATAGCGCACCAGTGCACGGGTGGGATGGAAAAGACACCACCCATGTACTGTAATATTAAACAACCAGTTATTAGTGCGAACAATTTTTCCAATTTTTCAGTAACTCCAACCCCGGCCAATCATGTGACAGCATGTTTCCCCAATTTCAGTATCATAGCTAAACCATCACTTTTCTACTTTGCGAGTATCATTGCGAACATGGACAGACCACTACCCAGTACGCCCACTCACATTTAATAGTACTTCCTCAATTTCCTCGCATTTCGGGGTATATTTTGTCAGTTTATACCTATTCCCTCGTCAATTGTTCATGCTATCGACTGGTTGTTTAATATTACAGTACATGGCTGGTGTCTTTTCCAAGTGGCTGTGGCATTGGCGAAAATTGATTCCAAGTCCTAGGTTCTATGAAGTTGAATCACGTGATTAATGCAGTAGCCAATAGGAGTACAGCATTCTAGGGGTAGGGGGTGCTAAGTCATGAATGAACACTGTGCTCATAGTGGGAAAATGTAGAACTTCTCATGTGGACATTGAATATTGAAACTGTAAATTCACATATTGAATATGATTAAAATTAAAATGGAATTAAATACTCACCTAATTAATACGTTAGATGTGTGATGTGGGTGTTACTTTAGTTAGTTTATTTAGAGAAGACTATGTCTGGCGCATGTATAAAGGTCTAATAAGCTGGAGGCTGTGGCGTCAGCAGCCACTCACTTGCGGGCCACTGGCGTGGCGGGTGTCCGGTTACAACGTGAGAGAGAGAGAGAGAGAGAGAGAGAGAAGAGAGAGAGAGAGAGAGAGAGAGAGAGAGCAGACGATCTTGTGTCATCACCTGACGTCACGGTAGCGCCCTCTTGTGGCCACGATATGAAGTTAGTCAGTTGGGCTCTGGAGCTCGTGGTGAACACTCTGGGTGCCGCCATCTTGAATAACGGTATTTGCGTCATGATCTGACGTCAGGAGAACGCCCTGTGGTGGCACAGATATGAAATAAGCCAGTTGGAGCCCAGACACAGTGGCGAACACTCTTCCTTGAAATTGGTTAAATAATAAAAACAACTGTCTTATATTCCCCTGATTTTCTTTGCTTAGTGGAGATAAGAGTGGTGTGGTGCATTATCCTGTTGGAATTTGAACTTCACCCCACTTTTCTGGGGGAGGGGGGCGTGATACTTTCCCATTGTAATTCAAACTTCCCGCCAAAATCCACCATATTAATTGACGTCACAGCCGCCATCTTTGATGACGTCATCACCGCCATCTTGGATAACGGTACTTTGGGGTAGCACTATCCTTGTTCCAATACTCATATGATACATTCACAGTAATGGCAGGTGAACATGGAGGTGTCAAAAATTTTATACACAAAAATGTCCACAAGCTATATTTCTGCGTTGTTTCACTCTTAAACTTAATCTAATACAATTAAAATGTTCTAAAAACATTAGAGCAGTTAGGCTTTTCATTTGCAACATTTTAGCATTCCATATTTTTTCAGTGAGGCGTAAAAGAGAACACAACACTTAGAAAGTAAAAGATTCATATGGCCTCAAATATGTACTACACATTGGAGTTTCAATTCAGAAGCTGTCAGGACGATACATCTTAAATCCATGTGTCAAAAGACTTTTCCAAAATATAACCACAGATGATGAAGACTGGAAACAGGGTTGTTCAACAGTGCTTCCGGCTTGCTTATCATTCTTAATAAAAATCAGTTCCTTTTCACCCTTCGCCTTTACAAGAAATATTTGTATATGTTGATCATCCCTATGTATTTCCTCAACACAAAACTGCATGTGAGATGAACATGTGCAATGCTGCAGTCAAGAAGATCAACAGTTAGTTAAAGGATATGTGATCACAAAAAATTGCTGCCTCCAGTACTGAAAGGTGTAACAATAAATTTCACAGTGAAATTAGTGTTAGTGAGCGTCTCTTCCAATACCTTAGGATGTTATCTTATGAGATCTTAGATAACATGATAGTACAAATGAAAATGCGTTTTGAAGATCTTCAGAATATTCAGTTTATAGAGTCGTTTGATAAGAATCATTCTGGAAATTCTGAATCAAAATTCCTCACAATGAAACTTGTAACATTATGGAGATTGGTAGATTCAGTAAACCTTTCTAGTTCATCTTTATTATCTGCTCAAACTGTTCACACAATATTTCGACATATAACGCTTGTAGACGCCCTATAAGTTCTATAGCCAATAAATATAGGGTGGATTTTACAGCTTAGCGAAAATTATCTTCAATGTAGATTTACAACCAAAATAATTACCAAACATTTTTGGAACAGACATAATGTACATTACATGCAAACAAACCTCTTAAGTCCTGGCATCATGGGAATAGTCATTTTAAATTAAGTAACGAACCAAAAGACGAAAATTACATATTTTGCATTATTGTAAATTGTTAATTTCGTCATCTTTTGGAACTTTATGTCTCATCCGAAAACTTAGGAGACAGAAACATTCAATTGATTCCTGGTTTTTGTTAGTTCTATCCCAAATATACAATAACCAAATTTGAAATATGAAAATTGCGTCATAATTTTGCATTATAAAGTATCATTGATTCACGAAACTGTTCACACCAAATTTACTTTCATTATTTGTAAATCCTGATATGGAACATAAAACAGATGTAATCTATTTGTAGAAAAACATAAAACTGCCAAAAACCTGTTTGGCATCAGAGTGGAAAACACGCTGTAGTCAAATTAAGTATAAACAATATGCCACGCAGTCTGAGGCGTCTTGTCACGGTCCGGGCGGCTCCCTCGAGCGTGTGTGTGTGTGTGTGTGTGTGTGTGTGTGTGTGTATGTTGTTCTTAGTGTAAGTTAGTTTAAGTTAGATTATGTAGTGCGTAAGCTTAGGGACTGATGATCTCGGCAGTTTGGTCCCATAAGACCTTACCATAAATTTCCAAAATTCGTCTTTCCAACATGATATAAATATCATATTCTCATAAATAATTACCAATTGTTACTGCAAGCATCATTCTCAACCTGTAGGTTTCACATTTTTCTAATTTTTGTAATAGGATTAACCTGTGTCAGATTTTGCAAATAAAATCCAGAATAATAACTCCAGCCTCAACGTGGAGGTTTTACAAGGTCTTTGATGTCCTGCAGCAGACGATGCACTTGGTTGTCAGAGTTGGTGTGAAGTGGACGTGTTTTGAGGGTCGCTCTATATTCTGTTGTCATCACTAATACATGTGAATATAGTAACCACTAGATAAAGTGTATCAAAATTTGGACATAAACCATCTCGTGGAAAATGACATCATGTCCAAGACTTCTTTTATTTAAAGACAAACGCCAAACCTGTTACCAAAATCCATTTTTATAAAGAAGCACCAGCAGCCTGGGAGACATCGCACAAAGCATCAACAACATCAAGAAGCTATGTACAAATTAGTTCAGCTATGCCTTCTTCTCTTTGTCCAAATTTAAATACTTTAGGGTAAAACATGAGTGCTGAAATCCGGTCATACCCAAAAGATATTAGGACAGGTGGATGAAGTGACGTTAGAAACTGAATGGCCTTCTCACAACTTACCCATTCTTCAACAAATACAGACTTAAAAATTAGTTGTTGTTGTTGTTGTTGTGCTCTTCAGTCCTGGTTTGACGCAGCTCTCCATGCTACTCTATCCTGTGCAAGCTTCTTCATCTCCCAGTACCTACTGCAACCTACATCCTTCTGAATCTGCTTGGTGTATTCATCTCTTGGTCTCCCTCTACGATTTTTACCCTCCACGCTGCCCTCCAATACTAAATTGCTGCTCCCTTGATGCCTCAGAACATGTCCTACCAACCGATCCCTTCTTCTAGGCAAGTTGTGCCACAAACTTCTCTTCTCCCAATCCTCTGCAACACCTCCTCATTAGTTATGTGATCTACCCATCTAATCTTCAGCATTCTTCTGTAGCACCACATTTCGAAAGCTTCTGTTCTCTTCTTGTCTAAACTATTTATCGTCCATGTTTCACTTCCATACATGGCTACACTCTATACAAATACTTTCAGAAACGACTTCCTGACACTTAAATCTATACTCGATGCTAACAAATTTCTCTTCTTCAGAAACGCTTTCCTTCCCATTGCCAGTCTACATTTTACATCCTCTCTACTTCGACCATCATCAGTTATTTTGCTCCCCAAATAGCAAAACTCCTTTACTACTTTAAGTGTCTCATTTCCTAATCTAATACCCTCAGCATCATCCGACTTAATTCCACTACATTCCATTATCCTCGTTTTGCTTTTGTTGATGTCCATCTTATATCCTCCTTTCAAGACACTATCCATTCCGTTCAACTGCTCTTCCAAGTCCTTTGCTGTCTCTGACAGAACTGCAATGTCATCGGCGAACCTCAAAGTTTTTATTTCTTCTCCGTGGATTTTAATACCTATTCCGAATTTTTCTTTTGTTTCCTTCACTGCTTGCTCAGTATACAGATTGAATAACATCGGGGATACGCTACAACCCTGTCTTATTCCCTTCCCAACCACTGCTTCCCTTTCATGCCCCTCAAATCTTATAACTGCCATTTGGTTTCTGTACAAATTGTAAATAGCCTTTCGCTCCCTGTATTTTACCCCTGCCACCTTCAGAATTTGAAAGAGAGTATTCCAGTCAACATTGTCAAAAGCTTTCTCTAAGTCTACAAATGCTAGAAACGTAGGTTTGCCTTTCATTAATCTAGCTTCTAAGACAAGTCGTATGGTCAGTATTGCCCCACGTGTTCCAATATTTCTACGGAATCCAAACTGATCTTCCCCGAGGTCGCCTTCTACTAGTTTTTCCATTCGTGTGTAAAGAATTCGCGTTAGTATTTTGCAGCAGTGAGTTATTAAACTGATAGTTCGGTAATTTTCGCATCTGTCAACATCTGCTTTCTTTGGGATTGGAATTATTATATTCTTCTTGAAGCCTGAGGGAATTGTTTTGTCAAGACTGGCTCTCCCAAGGCCGTCAGTAGTTCTAATGGAATGTTGTCTACTCCCGGGGCCTTGTTTCGACTCAGGTCTTTCAGTGCTCTGTCAAACTCTTCACGCAGTATCGTATCTCCCATTTTATCTTCATCTACATCCTCTTCCATTTCCATAATATTGTCCTCAAGTACATCGCCCTTGTATAGACCCTCTATATACTCCTTCCACCTATCTGCTTTCCCTTCTTTGCTTAGAACTGGGTTTCCATTTGAGATCTTAATATTCATACAAGTGGTTCTCCTTTCTCCAAAGGTCTCTTTAATTTTCCTGTGGGTAGTACTATCTTACCCCTAGTGAGATAAGCCTCTACATCCTTACATTTATCCTCTAGCCATCCCTGCTTAGCCATTTTGCACATCCTGTCGAACTAATTTTTGAGACGTTTGTATTCCTTTTTGCCTGCTTCATTTACTGCATTTTTATATTTTCTCCTTTCATCAATTCAATATTTCTTCTGTTAGCCAAGGATTTCTACTAGCCCTCGTCTTTTTACTTACTTGATCCTCTGCTGCCTTCACTACTTCATCCCTCAAAGCTACCCATTCTTCTTCTACTGTATTTCTTTCCCCCACTCCTGTCAATTGTTCCTTTAAACTCTCCCTGAAACTCTGTACAACCTCTGGTTCTTTCAGTTTATCCAGGTCCCATCTCCTTAAATTCCCACCTTTTTGCAGTTT
This sequence comes from Schistocerca americana, assembly GCF_021461395.2. Lineage (NCBI taxonomy): Eukaryota > Metazoa > Arthropoda > Insecta > Orthoptera > Acrididae > Schistocerca > Schistocerca americana. The sequence goes on from NC_060120.1 coordinate 348,272,930, forward strand.
CTTCTGTTTCAATCTACAGTTCATAACCAATAGATTGTGGTCAGAGTCCACATCTGCCCCTGGAAATGTCTTACAATTTAAAACCTGGTTCCTAAATCTCTGTCTTACCATTATATAATCTATCTGAAATCTGCCAGTATCTCCAGGCTTCTTCCATGCATACAACCTTCTTTTATGATTCTTGAACCAAGTGTTAGCTATGATTAAGTTGTGCTCTGTGCAAAATTCTACCAGGTGGCTTCCTCTTTCATTTCTTACCCCCAATGCATATTCACCTACTATGTTTCCTTCTCTCCCTTTTCCTACTACCGAATTCCAATCACCCATGACTATTAAATTTTCGTCTCCCTTCACTATCTGAATAATTTCTTTTATTTCGTCATACATTTCTTCAATTTCTTCATCATCTGTAGAGCTAGTTGGCATATAAACTTGTACTACTGTAGTAGGCGTGGGCTTCGTGTCTATCTTGGCCACAATAATGCGTTCACTATGCTGTTTGTAGTAGCTTACCTGCATTCCTATTTTTTATTCATTATTAAACCTACTCCTGTATTACCACTATTTGACTTTGTATTTATAACTCTGTATTCGCCTGACCAAAGGTCTTGTTCCTCCTGCAACCGAACTTCACTAATTCCCACTATATCTAACTTTAACCTATCCATTTCCCTTTTTAAATTTTTCTAACCTACCTGCCCGATTAAGGGATCTGACATTCCACGCTCCGATCCGTAGTGCGCCAGTTTTCTTTCTCCTGATAACGAAGTTAGTTAGGAAACACTTATACTGACAATAATAAATGTTTACCACCTGCAAACATTCTGGAATTCATACTGGACAATCATATTCAAAATATTTATAATGAAGTAACAAAGCTTATCAAATTGATTCTTACATTCCCCTTCACTGCAGCTTCTCCTGAAAGAAGAATGAGCACCATTTAAAAAATTAAAATTACCTTCACAGTCCAATGACAAATGCTAGGTTAAGTTATCTCTGTGCAAATGCTACAGAAAGTAAGCTGGCTAAAAAGTGATCATAAATTCAAAGATAACGTGACTGATAACTTTCTACCAAGAAAAATCGACATATGGGTGAAGGACAAATACCGATACTGGTTATGGGTAAAAAGGTGGCGTGAGGAAAGAGATCACTTTGGACATCTCTGTCTATTATACAAACTCTGTGAGAATGATGCTGATGAATTTGAAAATTATCGATAGACAACGACAAATTTTAATATACAAATGGTACTAGGAAAGTTCTGCAATACAGCATTATTTATTTATTTTTTTCTAAGTAATATCCGCCACATTGAATACAGCTCTCTATCCTCCGAAACCAATTCTTAAACCACTTCTCCCAAGTTTCTTTAAAAATTAAGGCTATCTCGTCATCCCAAGTCCTCAGGAGGTCCTCATAATTTGAAAACTGCACTTCATTTTCACTTGTAGGAACAGTAAAAAGTCACAAGGAGCAAAGTCTGAACTGTAAGGAGGGTGCCCAAGCAGTTACAGTCCTATATCCCGCAAATATCTGGTGCATGTGTAACGCCAGAAATGCATATCCTCCTATTTCCATCTATTGTACTATAATTTGTTTTCCTTATTTTTGTTACCTGAATATATGACATTTCTGTGTCTTTACATATTGTAATTGTTTTACTATTTGTATATATGTATTTATGCATTTATGTCGATGTATAATTGGTTTGTTTCGTAAATATTATTTGTATTTTTACGCTGGGTCTTGCCTAGGGAAAACTGCTATCGAACGATTACATCGATAGGTCGTGTGAAGATTCAAAGTGTGTAGGATCTTTGGTAGTGTTAACTCTGCCGCGTGGAGCGCGGGCAGAGCTGTTGGAGTCTGGCTGGAGTAGCGAGTGGAGCAGGTGTGTTGTGTGACGCTCCCGCGAGTTGCCGCGCTTTCGAGGTTTGGCAGCATGTAATCGCGCTCGACTCGCGATGATAGTTACTGACATGGTGTCGCGGACGGGAAGCATTAGTTGGCGCACATCAAGAGCCCGTTTCGCCTGGTGACCGTGTCGAGAAGAAGGCGCGCCAACATCCAGCTTCTGCAACAGCGACGGCCGACAATGAGTGACTGTCGCCACCTCCTCGATCGACGGCTTCAAACCTTCAATCAACCAACAAGGAAGACTAAAAGCACATAAAGTTTCAGAACTGTATGACAGACCTCAGCTTTTCAAATTGTTCCATTTGCCTCGCAAAATTACAGCAACTTAGCATGAACCTTTATTGCTCATTGTCCCAATTGCATTGCCAAGCAGGGTCCCTTCCTTTTCCGAAATGAACCCGAGTGTCGTTGAAATTCAAACGCCAGCATAATTCCATTTCACTGCTTTAATTTCAAAGTTCAATTTAAGTACTCATAGCTGGCTACAATAGTTAGATTACACAAGCACAAATTAAGAGTGCGAGTTTTGTTACCGTATTTTAGCTTACCTGTGACTGCAGCTCAGCTTGGTACGTACTAAATTTTACTATTGTTAATTGTTCAGAATCGTTTAATTCAAGTTCAAAGTTAAATCTCTTCTTTCTAAATTGCGTAGATTCAAGTGGCTTTAGAAATGATTGTTGAGGTAGTCCAAGACTAACTGTATTTCGATGTGCTTCAGAAAGAAAGCTCACTATTAACTTCAGTCACTAAGTTAACTTTCGATTTTCCGGTTTCATTAATTCTTTTGCTAAATTAAGTGTAGCGAAATTTATTACATCTGACAAACTTTCAGTTTTCACACTACACGTGTCAACCTTCAGTTGCCACGCTTCTAGTGCTAATTATATGTGTAATAACCTTTCCTTTTCAGTTATTACAGTAATTGTCCATAGGACTGGCGACCGTAATTTCCCCCAAATCTCAAATATCTAATTACCGCTAGTTGATTGTTAACGTAACGTCCGCACATTTACTTTCTTTATTAACTTTATCCCTATTTCAAAATTAATTTCCACCAGTTTCACTTGCATTTTTCCTTTCATTTATATGTAACCCTTTCCTCCCTCTTTACCGACAGGTTAACTTCGGTGACGATTGCTTTTCCAAAATTCCCATTAGGTACACGCGGTTTCATTTTTCACTGTCATTAAGGTCGATAAGTGAGGGGGAGGTTACACGTGGCGACCTGGTGACAGGACAATCTTCAAATTTGAGGTTGTTCTGGACACGAATTTTGCATTGTACAAATCTCGTAACAAAGTACTGGTTACGAAATGGTCGATACGTCAGCGAGAATATTAGTGTGAGGAATCCTAATTAGATTTGAGATTTGGCATTTATATTGAAAATTATTAAAATGAGTGAAGGCAACAATTACCAAAATTTGGTAGGCTTGGATAAGGAACAATCGGTCGAACAGTGGGGAACACGCACCGCGGTACCCATTGTTCAGGGACAGGCGGCTAGCATGAAAGACGCGACCGCCGAAACGCAACAAAGAGCAGAAATGGAATTCCACACTTTAGAAAATGTTTCGGAGTCGGAAGTGAAAATCAAATGCGAATCCCTTGATGACGAATACGGGGGGACAATTAAAGAGGAAGCCGCTACGGAAGTAAAACCAGTAGTTTCCGGGAATTTAACTGATTTATTGAATGTTTTCATTAACGAAATCAAGAGTCAATCGGCCAAGCAAGAAGCTCAGTCTGAAAAAATTGAACGAAAGCTAGACGGTCACAACAAAGCTATTAATGTTGTTAACAACAATGTTGGAGTTGTTAACACGAAAGTTGATAAAATCAAAGAAGATATTGTTGTGATTAATAGCGAAATCGGTAATCTTAAACAGGAAATGATAGGCGTTCAGGCGGAAATTGCGAGCATAAATACTCGTTTTTATTCCGAAATTAGCAGAATCGAGAAAAGTGTAGGAGAATCAGTTGCTCCGATCATCGAGAATAAGGTGACGGAACAAATTCAATTAGTGAAAAAAGAGGATCAAAAGAAGGTGGAAACTTTAAAGGCTTTAGTATCCGAAGTAGATACCAAAGTGACGAAGCAGGCTAATACCTGCGAAGAGAAAAAAAGGGAAGTAGAAACGCTTGCGACAACCACTTGCCAAGTAATTACGAGTGTGTCGGAATTGGAAAAGAAATTTGACGAAAAACATAGCTATGTGCCAATCTACGCACATAGTTCGGAATTGTTGACGAAAGAGGAGCGGTTCGACCCCTTGAAAAAAGGCGGTATACACGCAACGGATTTCATTAAGAATTGTGAAAGAGTTTTACCCAGATCATGGACTAATGAGAGAAAAATTAATGCGATTATGGATGTGTTGGCTGGTGATGCCAAGCGTTGGGGCTTAAACCTCAACATTACGGACCTGACTTTTGACGAATTTAAAAATTTGTTTCTGGCTGAATACTGGTCAGAGCAAAAACAGCAAAGTGTCTGGCGCGAATTTGTCGTATCGAGGCCTTTCGATGCGAATTCGCGCGGTTCGATGAAGGAGTTTTGTGAGGGCTGGATCCGCAAGTTGGAATACTTGCGTGATCGCCGCACGGAATCCGAAATAGTCTGGGAACTCTACAAAAAGCTTCCAGATGATACAAAACGCTACGTAGGAAGCAATTACAGAACAATAAATGATTTCCTGGAAAGAGTGGAGGACGAGGACAATTGGCGCAATAATCGCGACAGTGGTAGAGGCCGTGGTAACAACAACGGGTACCACAGCAACCACAACAACGATAACCATAGGAATAATGCATACCGCAACCATGGCAGCAATAACAATAATGGTTCGGATCGTAATAACAATCGGTACAATGCAAATAATAACAGGAATGACGGAAACCAGTATCATACTAACGTGATACGGGCTTCACAGAATAGTAATAACGCCAGAGGATGTGATCAGCCGCCTCAGCAGCATCCGGGGACCGTATCTGCTGGGACGAGACAGGGAAACCATTAGCCGCGCCGGTGAGGGGCCGACCGGGCGTGGAGAAATTTTGGCGGCCCAATAGCAGGAGAAAACCCAGGTGTCGTCGATATGAAAATTCCGTGTGGAATAATCAACGGCGGGAGAGTGTGCCAGTATTAGGAGAAAGGAGTGCGCCCACAAGTAGTAGTCAGCTGTAGACACGGCAGTAGAAAATACATTCACTGTCAGTGAGAACAATTTAAGTAGTGTTCCGGAAATCGGTTATAAAGTGGCAGCTGTAATACCCACAGCGGATCTGGAGATTGAGTTTAAGAATGATTCGCAAGTGTTGAAAGAAGATCAGATGTCGGATAAAACGTCAGTCATCGAGCGAGGGTATGCAGAGAGGGATGAGGTCTGGTTATGGCAGTTCGGTCGCTTATACGACGAACTAAGAGATTATAGGGGCCTGTTCGGGAGAAGTGTTTATGGGGAGCGCGGGCAGGATTTGCCGCGTCTCGTCCCGCAGGAAGATAGTGATTGTGAAGTGATAGAAAGTTCTGGCCCTAACCGGCAGACTTCACTAGAAATAGTTGATGTTAAGGTGGAGCACGAGCAAGATGCGTCGTGTTTCGTCCCGCAGGAGTTGAATGTTGAAGTAGTAACGGAAAGTTCTGGCCCTAACCGGCAGACTTTACCGAAAGTTGTAGTGGTAGAAGTAGCCGACCCATCCGACGCAAACCTCCAGTTTAAACATTGCGAAAGTATTAAGGAGAAAGATTGCGAAAATTTTAGTGATAGTCGGACACGCTTGGTAGAAAACCACGTAGATTACAGTGTGTATGAGGTTAGAGCTGACGTTATACGGTCAGACGATAACAGTGTGGGTTGCGCAGATCTAGAGGAAGTAATTGCAGATACTACTGGGCACATTTCTCCAGGTAGATTGGCAGATGAGATCAATCTGGCTAAAGAGGAATCAACGAAGGTGACAATTAGTGAATTGATAGCAAACCAACACTCGCTAGTTGACGAGTTACAGGAAAAGGTTTCGGTATTGGAGGCGAAGCTACAGACAAAGCCTCAGGACAAACGTGTTGAAATTAAAACTGTATGTGAACAGAGGCTGAAAAAGCCGCCAGATAAGCCGGATTTGGGATCAAAGCCGGATGGTTTTTTCTGGAATGACCTGGTTATAGACGAGGATTTACTGTGGGAAAATAAAGAAACAGTCGAGGACAAGTGTAGACGGGTAGTAGTGTCTGTTAATATGCACGACCTACAACTAAACGTGTTGATTGACACCGGTGCGGAATTGAGTGTTGTATCTGGGAAAATATTTGAGTTACTGAAAGATAGACCTGGCATCGTAGTTATGCCAGTAACAGGAGTGAAAATTATCGGTGCTACTGGGAAGGCCAGTAAACCGGTCACAAAACAGATTTTTGTCCACTTCGAGATATGTGGGGCACGATTTGAACAAGAGTTTGTCGTTGTGCCAGACTTGACTACGGAAGTAATTATCGGGTTACATTGGCTATTAAAGTACCGTGCAGTGATTCATTGCAAAAGCAAAACTTTGACATGTACGTCACAAGATAAAACAATAGTAGTTAGTTTTGACGAGGCAGGAGACGGTGTGCATAGGCAATACCAGCCTATACACATTGTTAACTGGCCGGATGCTATTGACGTAGGTATCAATTTGAACTACTGTAATGTGAAGAATCTCGGCATTGACAATAATGTAGAAAGTGAATTGGAAAGTATTGTAGACGGTGTGTCGAACGTAACACACGAACAAAGACGAGGCCGGCCTTCCCGTACCTATTGCCATCACAACCATAGGGCATGGGGCAAATATGAAGCAGAATTTAAGAGAATTATGAACACCTTGAGACATGAATCGACGGGATTTTCTCCAGAGGAAATCCTGTTGGATGACAGAAATAAAAGTTTAGTGGAAGAGATAATCAAATTCCCTCCACGGATTAACATTAGTATTGGTGTGAAAAAAGATCGTTTGCGAGAAGTAATGAAGCTAAAAGCTGATGCTCGCATACGTCGTCATGACGCTAAAGCGCGTTTTGCTAAGTTTGCAATCGGAGACTTAGTACTTGTAAAAGCTCATGAGAAATCGAGCGAGTTAGACCATGAAATCTCTAAATTTAAGTTTGTTTATAATGGACCATATAAAGTCATTGGTATACCTCACACAAATGCTTATTGCTTAGAGTATCCAAGCTCTGGAAAACTATTAGGTATACGGAACATTGTAGACTTGAAATTGTACCAACCTAGGATCGATTAATACCACACAATGGGTAATTTATACAGTATGTAAAATAGAGTGTAAGATTTAACGATTTGCTAGATTGCCATGCTTTTGACTGACCAAGGTCATTAAAGAAGTTGTAATTAATAAGTAATTAATTTTGATTAATCAATTTAATTTTAATCAATTTAATCATGATCTAATCAACTGAAAAATCCAAGCTGCTAGTTTAAGTTTTCAGCTGAGTCACAGTAGATTAAGGAATGTAAATATGATTTTGTAAATAGCTGTAAGATTCCATAAATATGTGATTTACTAGTCTTTGCCGATGTACTTAGACGCTGTTTTAAGTTTCAGGCTAGTACATGCATGTGATGATGGACAGTGTTGAGTTATCCACTGTGATAGTGTTTATGGACTCCTTGAGATTACTCGGGAGTGAGTTTTACCGAAAGAATTCAGTGAAACGGACGTTCTGGAAATGCCGTTACAAGGGCGAGAGAGATCAAGCGTGCCGCACAGGCGGGCGCAACAATACTGGCGGGGCGGAACCGCTGTCGGCTCTTGTGCCGCTGTCGGCATTCTTTGTACTTGCGAGTACGGAAGGCGGAGTTGTTTTTCTTCCCAGACAGCTGATATGAAAGAATTCTGTTGTCAATATGTATGTTTTTGTCGATCTGCTGTATATTATTTTCTTGTTTAGCGTTAAGTGCACACTCATAACGAGAATATTAATTATGAAAAGTTTATATAAAATACGTATTCTATGTAATTAATTATTAATTTGCGTATTTCGATATACCTGTTTGCTATGACCATGTAATCTGATTAATTTTGTAAATAGTATTCCATTTCTTGATACTGCTAGGAATTTAGATTTTTAGAATAGCTAAACCATTTTCTATGTTTTCTATGAATTTTAATATGTTGTCAACCTGTTTTATTTTGATCAAGATGACAGAGTGGAGTAAGATTAGGAGTGTCTCCACTCAATTATTATCGTCTAAAAATTGGTTTATGGTTAATTAGGCGAATGCTAAATTTTGTTGATGTTTTGAGCACATGCATTTCCGCTGTTTCTTTTTTTTTTGGACATTTTCTGAGTCTGTTTACGTTACACGAACATCCTCAGACAATGTGGGGCACGTGTAACGCCGGAAATGCATATCCTCCTATTTCCATCTATTGTACTATAATTTGTTTTCCTTATTTTTGTTACCTGAATATATGACATTTCTGTGTCTTTACATACTGTAATTGTTTTACTATTTGTATATATATATATTTATGCATTTATGTCGATGTATAATTGGTTTGTTTCGTAAATATTATTTGTATTTTTACGCTGGGTCTTGCCTAGGGAAAACTGCTATCGAACGATTACATCGATAGGTCGTGTGAAGACTCAAAGTGTGTAGGATCTTTGGTAGTGTTAACTCTGCCGCGTGGAGCGCGGGCAGAGCTGTTGGAGTCTGGCTGGAGTAGCGAGTGGAGCAGGTGTGTTGTGTGACGCTCCCGCGAGTTGCCGCGCTTTCGGGGTTTGGCAGCATGTAATCGCGCTCGACTCGCGATGACAGTTACTGACATGGTGTCGCGGACGGGAAGCATTAGCTGGCGCACATCAAGAGCCCGTTTCACCTGGTGACCGTGTCGAGAAGAAGGCGCACCAACATCCAGCTTCTGCAACAGCGACGGCCGACAATGAGTGACTGTCGCCACCTCCTCGATCGACGGCTTCAAACCTTCAATCAACCAACAAGGAAGACTAAAAGCACATAAAGTTTCAGAACTGTATGACAGACCTCAGCTTTTCAAATTGTTCCATTTGCCTCGCAAAATTACAGCAACTTAGCATGAACCTTTATTGCTCATTGTCCCAATTGCATTGCCAAGCAGGGTCCCTTCCTTTTCCGAAATGAACCCGAGTGTCGTTGAAATTCAAACGCCAGCATAATTCCATTTCACTGCTTTAATTTCAAAGTTCAATTTAAGTATTCATAGCTGGCTACAATAGTTAGATTACACAAGCACAAATTAAGAGTGCGAGTTTTGTTACCGTATTTTAGCTTACCTGTGACTGCAGCTCAGCTTGGTACGTACTAAATTTTACTATTGTTAATTGTTCAGAATCGTTTAATTCAAGTTCAAAGTTAAATCTCTTCTTTCTAAATTGCATAGATTCAAGTGGCTTTAGAAATGATTGTTGAGGTAGTCCAAGACTAACTGTATTTCGATGTGCTTCAGAAAGAAAGCTCACTATTAACTTCAGTCACTAAGTTAACTTTCGATTTTCCGGTTTCATTAATTCTTTTGCTAAATTAAGTGTAGCGAAATTTATTACATCTGACAAAAATGGTTCAAATGGCTCTGAGCACTATGGGACTCAACTGCTATGGTCATAAGTCCCCTAGAACTTAGAACTACTTAAACCTAACTAACCTAAGGACAGCACACAACACCCAGCCATCACGAGGCAGAGAAAATCCCTGACCCCGCCGGGAATCGAACCCGGGCGTGGGAAGCGAGAACGCTACCGCACGACCACGAGATGCGGGCTTACATCTGACAAACTTTCAGTTTTCACACTACACGTGTCAACCTTCAGTTGCCACGCTTCTAGTGCTAATTATATGTGTAATAACCTTTCCTTTTCAGTTATTATAGTAATTGTCCATAGGACTGGCGACCGTAATTTCCCCCAAATCTCAAATATCTAATTACCGCTAGTTGATTGTTAACGTAACGGCCGCACATTTACTTTCTTTATTAACTTTATCCCTATTTCAAAATTAATTTCCACCAGTTTCTCTTGCATTTTTCCTTTCATTTAGATGTAACCCTTTCCTCCCTCTTTACCGACAGGTTAACTTCGGTGACAATTGCTTTTCCAAAATTCCCATTAGGTACACGCGGTTTCATTTTTCACTGTCATTAAGGTCGATAAGTGAGGGGGAGGTTACACATGCTTGGTGTGGTGAGCTGGAGCGTTGTCGCGGTGGAGGAACCAAGTATTCATTCTTGACTTCGGTCGCATTGTCTTCAAAGACTGGATGACTTCGGGCAGGCATTGCTCAGTGTAGCACTTAGCTGTGACTGTCTTCTGTGTGTTCAAAACATCACGTTCCACAATTCCAATCGATTTGGAAAAAAGTAAAAATAAAAACACAGCCATTATTTTCTGATTGGGATCTTCTAACAGCTATGGGTGTGACGTCATCTTCAAAGACCCAAGCTTTGTTTTGAGTCTTAGGCAGCACATCATAATAGCACAATAGGAAAACTTTTTTAACACCTCGCCACATCAAGTCACACGTCATGTCAATGCGGTACCCAGAGACAACAAAGTTGCTTTATTTGCAAATGATCACGCATAATAGAACAAATTGCTGCTGCAGTTAGCCCGAAGGTTTCGTCTATCTGCTTGTAGGTCACTCGCCTGTATTCGTCAAGCATTTTCCTCGCAGCATCAATGTTTTCTTCCGTAACTGATGATCGTGGCCTTCCCGTCTTCTCAGTGAACTTCAGAGTGAAACTTCCTCTTTGGAATTCTCTGTAGCACCTGAATAAAGTTGTACGATGTGGACGCACATTACCGACTGAAAGAGTGATTTCTTCAAAGCACTGGTCTATGTTTAAACCATGCACAAAGTTCTACCGCAAAACTGCCCGAACCACACTTCGTGACCACGATGCCATAACAAGCACTTGGAAGTAACCCTGCTAGTGAACGACTGCTCCCACAGACCTGGCACAATGGCTACAACGCAAGTACGAAGCACTCTCAAGACTAGTGTGGCCAACTCTAAAAAACCCGAGTCGCTAGATTCAATATCAGAAGTCGCTAAAACCGATTTTACTAGGAGTGTACTGAAAATTTCGTGCTGTGAATGGTGCAATAAGCCAGTGGGGGGGGGGGGGGGGGGGGGGTAGGTAATAAAATATTAATAAAAATTATCTCATACGTAATTGCTATATTATCTTAATTAAATGATGCATCGCTTGCAACAACATACATATAAAATATGCTAACGTTTAATTAAACATGTTATCATAATTGACTCAACACATAAATTGTTTCAATCGCAGTAGTCAAATATACTAGAAATGTACAACTATATTTGTAACAGAAGAAAGTAAGAACTCAAATTATGTTACAAATATATACATACCGGTATGTGAGCTATTCATCATCGTCACTCAGAAGATCGAATAACTCTTCTGTTTCATGCTCTGACAGAACTGTAGTTGATGTAGAGGGTTGAACGTTGCTCAAAAGATGATGTTGCAGTTCGACTGGTTTTGTCGCAAAAGAGTAACTTTTGTTCGTTCCAATAAGCCCCAATAGGTCTGACTTTGTGTCAAAAGATGCATAATCTTTATTTTGTTTCTTCAGCTGATCTCTCAATATGATCAAAGCATTAATTGTCTTTAACGACAATCTGTTACGTTGTTTAGTTTTTATAATATTCATAGAACTGAATATTCTTTCCACTTCTGCATTTGAATGTGGTAGGCATAGAACACTCATTGCTATCTGTGAAATCAAAGAAAAAGGATTCTTCCCTGCGGCATTTTTATACTGCAAAACCTCACTCCAAAATCGAACGGTGTTAGTAGTGTTATTCCACCTAATGAAGTTGGTATTATGCCATTCCTGCAGCATATCGTCTATGAAATCGCCACTAAAACCCAGTTCTTTGGCTACATCCGCTACAGCATTATTTTTATTCACTTTTAGTGTTCCTTCAACATTCAGCATTGGCATTTTTTTCAGGATCGTAACGTTACTTGGCAGTCTTTGTTGAATGTCTTTTATGAGTTTCAGACTAAACTGAATGCATCTCCTCTTCAAATAAACTTTATTTTCTTCAGACAAACTTGACTCAGACAATTTCTGTTCAAATATAAATCCAAGGTTCGGATTTGCGTACATACGTTCGCTTGGAACTGGTGTTGTCAACAAATCAACAATTGGAAAAACTATGTTTTGTCCGAGTGACTGCATGAGAAATACAAGTGTATCTAGTAACTTAGTGAGGTCATTGTCTTCTCATTCAAAAGCTTTTATTGCTATTTGAACGTCTTTTAAAGCATGTTTAAGGTAAAACATGTAAAGATGATTTGAGTCGCCACAATACATCTCGTAAAAAAGATCGGCAGTGTAACAATTGTCTTGAACCATAGTGATAAATGTAGGTTTAGTTCTTCCCACTGCTCCAGAATTCTTCGTATTGCTGGTTCAATTGAAAGCCGACGTGTTGCACAGTCCTTAAAAATTTTTAGTGGCTGTTTTCCACAATTCATTCTCTCATAAACTTTTTTATATTCCTTTTGTCTTTTGGGTGAAATGGAGAACCAATTGTATGTTTCCCGTACAAGAAACTCTATGTTTCGAGGTATGGTATTCACTGAGGCGTGCGAAACTGCAAACTGAAGAGAGTGACAAATGCAACGGATCAATACAAAATGCTTCAAACCATACTCTCGCTTGAGTTGTTCGAAAAGCCCATTGTTTATTCCAACCATTGCAGAAGCATTATCTGTGCCAATTCCTACCATATTAGCGATTGCAAGTTTGAGATCTTTCAAATAATTCACAAGAACAGCAGCCAGATTTCTTGCATCTGCAGTTTCTACTACAGCGAGTTTGAGAAATACTGATCTAATGGTTTGGTTGTTTACACTATATTACCGTATACCGATATCTAGCATTTTATATATTGATACATCTGTGGATTCATCTATTAGTACAGTGTATTTTTGGTTACCTATATCTTTAACGAATGATTATGTAAAATATGGAGCCAAAACTTCAGTTATAATGTTAGTGCACTTAGTACGATGTAATTGCATGTTTTTAGCGCCCTCAACACCGGAAAACACCCTCTTGCACAGTATTCCTAAATGATCTACAGTTAAAATAGAACAATGTTCAGCAATAAATAAAAAAAGGGGCACCTTCCACTCTGCTTGCTATTCTAAACTGTAGTTTTCGGATCAATTTTCACAGGTAAGGTGGTTTGTGTTTTTTTTAATCAATTTTTTGTTTATGCTCAATAGTTTTCGAATGCTTTCTAATATCACACAATTTAGCATAAAACTCTGTTGCACATATTTGACATCTTTCCTTGGATAAGTCTCCAACGACTAGTTTCAGCCACCCATTGAATTCAGGTTCTGCTTCCCACGCATCCTGATATTTTTGAGCGTACTGCTTCTTCTTCTGCGGTAAACCCATTATGTAAGCCACCACAACTTAAGTTTCACCAATTTATAATAACCGAAAATACATTAAAACTCAGGCGAACTAGAGGTCATGAAACAATCTACTCACTCAGTAACTCGATATCAGTCCTATTGTTCATTGTTTAAAACGTAATAATGTCTGAGTTACCCCACCGAATTGTTCTTGCGTTACCACTGTGCATGTGGTAATAATCTGATTGCGAGTTAACATTTCGAAAAATTAGAGGTTGCTGGAGGGAAATGTATTTTATTATCTTAATATTACGTATGTTTTTGTCAATTCGAAAAATACAGGGAGTTCAAAAGTTGACGAATTATAGATCGATACACTGTCGACGATAACAGGCTAGTGGGTATTGAATAATGAATTGTTCTATAGTCAGGGTTTTCTTATTCTGTAGGCAATTCCCATATTCAGGTTTACTAAATGCAGAACAATGCTACATGATCTGCTAAGAATTTAATTTAAACTTAGTAAATCTAGAACAAAGTCAGTGTAGTATCTATTCTATAGTTAAAATCTTAGTTTTGTTAATGAAAATACTGGCCCAAAATAGTTTTGATTTGTACTTCAAAAGTCGTCAGTACTCCAAAAGTCGCCAGATAAGTCGCTAAATAATTTTTTGTCGCTAAAAAGATTTCTTTTTTTTTTTTTTTTTTTTTTGTCGCTAAGACGAAGGCAAAAGTCGCTATTTCTAGCGACAAAGTCGCTAAATTGGCAACACTGCTCAAGACACAGCAACAATCAGCCTCCTGCGACTTTTTGTTGCGTCGTATTGCAAAACTTCTCTGGTATCTACGATAACAATTGAAGCAGAAGATATGTACCATTTGTATTTCGAGCTTAATTTAGCCGTTGAAATCGAAACAAGATACCGTTATGAGGAATCGTATACCTCTAGACTAGGGCGCCCATTCGATGATTTGTAGGGGGGGGTGGGGGTGGGACGGCGACTACACCGAAGGGTATGGAGTATTTATAATATTTCGGAAGACGAATGGTTACTTGTAAGTAGCCATAAAACTTTCCAATTTCGATCCTCTTAAAAACCTTTGTACTACCGACGTTTAAATCATTTTCTTGAAAGAAAAACACCTGACTACACTCCCATTGTTTCCTTTCTCTGAGAGCTCTGGTGAGGGAGCGGCGATGAAAGGCGGACTACCACGGGCTATGGGCGTCCTGCCGCCAGATGAACGTTTTTCAGCCATTCTCCATTAAATAGATAGTGTCCTCTAGTATTAAAGTATTCTACTTCAGTGTCTGAATCAGCGTTCTGTTGTATGACATCACAAACATGTTGGGTATGTGTACCGCACTAAAGGAAGAGTTTGTAACTATAGGTAGGCACACGCATTTTCTATAATTCTGAAAATCAGGTAACTCCAAATAAATAAGGTGCATATATTACATCTACATCTACATCTACATTGATACTCCGCAAGCCACCCAACGGTGTGTGGCGGAGGGCACTTTACGTGCCACTGTCATTACCTCCCTTTCCTGTTCCAGTCGCGTATGGTTCGCGGGAAGAACGACTGTCTGAAAGCCTCCGTGCGCGCTCTAATCTCTCTAATTTTACATTCGTGATCTCCTCGGGAAGTATAAGTGGGGGGAAGCAATATATTCGATACCTCATCCAGAAACGCACCCTCTCGAAACCTGGCGAGCAAGCTACACCGCGATGCAGAGCGCCTCTCTTGCAGAGTCTGCCACTTGAGTTTATTAAACATCTCCGTAACGCTATCACGGTTACCAAATAACCCAGTGACGAAACGCGCCGCTCTTCTTTGGATCTTCTCTATCTCCTCCGTCAACCCGACCTGGTACGGATCCCACACTGATGAGCAATACTCAAGTATAGGTCGAACGAGTGTTTTGTAAGCCACCTCCTTTGTTGATGGACTACATTTTCTAAGCACTCTCCCAATGAATCTCAACCTGGTACCCGCCTTACCAACAATTAGTTTTATATGATCATTCCACTTCAAATCGTTCCGTACGCATACTCCCAGATATTTTACAGAAGTAACTGCTACCAGTGTTTGTTCCGCTATCATATAATCATACAATAAAGGATCCTTCTTTCTATGTATTCGCAATACATTACATTTGTCTATGTTAAGGGTCAGTTGCCACTCCCTGCACCAAGTGCCTATCCGCTGCAGATCTTCCTGTATTTCGCTACAATTTTCTAATGCAGCAACTTCTCTGTATACTACAGCATCATCCGCGAAAAGCCGCATGGAACTTCCGACACTATCTACTAAGTCATTTATATATATTGTGAAAAGCAATGGTCCCATAACACTCCCCTGTGGCACGCCAGAGGTTACTTTAACGTCTGTAGACGTCTCTCCATTGATAACAACATGCTGTGTTCTGTTTGCCAAAAACTCCTCAATCCAGCCACACAGCTGGTCTGATATTCCGTAGGCTCTTACTTTGCTTATCAGGCGACAGTGCGGAACTGTATCGAACGCCTTCCGGAAGTCAAGAAAAATAGCATCTACCTGGGAGCCTGTATCTAATATTTTCTGGGTCTCATGAACAAATAAGGCGAGTTGGGTCTCACACGATCGCTGTTTCCGGAATCCATGTTGATTCCTACATAGTAGATTCTGGGTTTCCAGAAATGACATGACACGCGAGCAAAAAACATGTTCTAAAATTCTACAAGAATTAAATATAATACACAAGTTTTCCAAGGCTGAGAACACAGTTTTTATAAACTGATATTTTATACGTTTAGGGGGCTGAAATGTTCAAGAATGTATGAAGATTGTAAATAATTTATTCAATATTGCAAACGAGCGTTAATGGTGAAATGAAACAAGTAGTTCTTGATTATTCTGAGCCTGTGATTTTTCGTTGGTGGAGAAGTATGTAGCAAGGACGCCCATACTTGGGGTCAAGAGACCGCCCGCCTCCCCCCCCCCCCCCCCCCAATCCCCCGCCAGTCTCTTAAAGAAAGAAAGAAAGAAAAATATAATGTAATCATATGTTATCCTTTCAAGAAAATTATTTAAAAATCCGTTCCGTACGTTTTTAATGGGGCCGGAACTGCAATTTTTTTAATGGCTACTTTCAAGTCGCCTTTCGTCTTCCAAGATATTAAAAATAGTTCATACCCCCTCCGTGCAAACTATTGTGTGCAGCGCCGGCTTTAGGGTGGGGCGACTCGGGCGGTCGCCCAGGGCGCCGGGGCCCAAGGGGCGCCTCGTACTAAACGCATGTAAAAAAAAAATTACAATTTACAATCACCCATTTCGCGAAACTAAAATATTATTCAGTCTCATTCAACATACGTCGCTAATCTCCCGAATGCGCGATGAATTCGGGGTAGCAGATGAGAAATCATGCTGAATGCAATCTTCGTATTGTCTGCAACCATCCATGTTTGACGCGGGCTAGCACGGGCTCTACCAAAGCGCTTCTCTTATTTGTTTCAAGAACTGCAACGAGGAAGAGCCCATGCAGCCGCACCATCTCTCGTTTACAACAGAAACTACCGGTCACTCCAAATAAAAGAAAATACTGACTGTGAAATATACATTACATTATGATTTAATTAATACGAATGTATTTATATCGAATTTTGGTGACTTAATGACTCATGTACATTAATTAATAGATCATGCAATGCGTGCACTTCATTCATAGAGAATTCTCCCCTAACTTACTGAAATAATACAGCGCCACACAATGTTTGTTAGACTGCACATGTTGCCAGCGCTACGATTTGCACCCGCATGTCAGTAATTGTCAGTAAGAGTCGGAGGCAGCGGTCATGTTTTCGTGGCTGAATAATTGTGAGTGAAACGAGTGTCGTGACTGTATCAACATTTTAATTTTCTGGTAGGTGCGAAAAACATTTTTATCTTTCAGTTCAGGTTTTTTTCTAGTTACGTCTACTGATAGCTGAATTTCTTTATTTGTTATAGATAGAATATTGTGGTCGCGAAATAGAGCAGTGTCCAAGCAATAATTTGTCAAATTATTAAATCATGCCAGAAGAGAAGGAAATGATTAAAAAAAAGCTTTCTGGTTCAGAAAATCGGAAAAAAAAAGCCGAAAAAGAAAAAGTTCTTGAAGAAACTAAAAAGCACATGAATATTTATAAGTACCTTAAAGGAAATTCTAAGGCAAATACTTCAGATATTGAATCAAAAGTCCATGTATCAGCAAATATTTCTTCAGACTGTGAACAATTATACACAAAAAATATACAATCACCTATTGAAGGTGATCAAATTGACCAGCGCAGTACATATTTGCATGAATCCTCTGATATTTCTCCAAGTCAAAATCAACACATGACATCTGTGGTCGATGAAAGTATCAACGTTCTTGCAATAAAAGAATACAATGTTTCTGATGTAGGTACGTGGCCAAAAGTACCTAATGCTAGAGATATAGATCGCATTATAAAATGTGGACCCTCACAAGTATGTCTAAATAACTTTCCAAAAGATGAAAATGCGCGTCATTTCTCTTCAACTCATTACACAAGAAAACTATCAAACGAAGAAACTATCAGACGACGGTGGCTAGTTTATTCTGTATCAAACGACAGTGTCTTTTGCTTTTGTTGTCGACTGTTTGATTTAAAGTCAACTACTAATTTGACTACCACTGTGGGTTTCAGAAATTGGAAACATTTAAGTGAAGCTCTGAAACTGCATGAAAATAGTCCTAACCACAAAAAAGCATTTACTCAATGGACTGAAGCTGAAATCAGGTTTAAAGCTGGATTAACTATTGACAAGGAAGAACAAAAGCTAATTTCTAAAGAAAGTTTACGATGGGGCAATGTGCTTCAAAGATTGATGCACATTACTTTGTATTTGGCTGAAAATAATATGCCATTCAGAGGGTTATCAGATAAATTATTTACCCCAAATAATGGAAAATTCTTAGGTCTTGTACAGTTATTGGCAAAGTTTGATCCAATCATGGAAGAGCACGTCAGACTGGCATTGAATGGTGATTTGGCTGACCATTATTGCGGCAAAAATATACAAAATGAATTAATAGAACTCATGGCATCACACGTTATGTCTACAATCGTATCCCGTATCGGTTCAAAGTATTATGCAATCATAGCTGACTGTGCTCCAGATATAAGCCACAAAGAACAACTTTCGATAACTTTAAGATGCGCCGACATAACAGAGGATGGCGTAAGTGTAAAAGAACATTTCATCTCATTTCTGCAAATAGATGATACAACCGGTGAAGGCCTCACAGAAAGCATTTTAAAAACATTGAGTGATCTTGACCTTAACATTAATGACTGCAGAGGACAGGGCTACGATAACGGCGCGAACATGAAGGGGAAAAATAAAGGCGTCCAGAACAGAATTAAGAAGTTAAATCCACTAGCTTTTTTTGTGCCATGTGGATGCCATAGTTATAATTTGGTATTGTGTGATGCGGCAAAATCATCAGTAAAATCCGTGACACTGTTCGGAATGTTACAAAAAATGTTTAATCTATTTGCTGGATCGGTAAATAGATGGAAAATTTTGACCGACCATTTGAAGATATATACCCTGAAAAATGTAAGTGACACACGCTGAGAAGCTCGAATTCATAGCGTCAAAGCGGTTCGTTATCAATTATGCGAAATGCATGACGCTTTGGTTTCCTTGGCCGATGCTACTGAACAAAGCGATGCTGCGGTGTCACACGAAGCGACAACACTAGGAGGACAATTAAAAGACTTCAGCTTCATTGTTTCTCTTGTGACATGGTATGATGTTCTGTTTCAAATTAACGTTGTGATTAAAGCAAGTCAGTCACCCACAATCAACTTTGTCGAGTTTAAGGGAATCCTTGACAAATGTTGCTCTTATTTGGAAACATATAAACAAACAGGTTTCGAACAAGCTATTGTAACAGCAACTGAACTGGCTTCGGATCTTGATACGCAGCCATTATTTAAACCACAAATGCGATTAAGACGTATTAAACGCAGGCCGGGTGAAGAGGCTGTTGATGATCAAATAACTGACCCAAAAAAGAAGTTTAAAGTAGAGTTTTTCAATGCACTTTTGGGCACCGTGCACATATCCATGAAAGAAAGATTTGAACAGATGCAAGAATTTTCTGCGACGTGGAGTTTCTTGTTTGACATTAAAAAAAATCAAAATAAAGAAGAACTAATACAATGCTGTTCTAAATTACAAGAAAAGTTAACTGTCAACATGAAGTCAAATATTGATGGAAATTTGCTGTGTGACGAAATTTTAGGCCTGCAACACTATCTCGAAGACAGCCAGGCAACGCCTATTGAAGCCTTAAACTTCATAGAAAAGCATAATCTTCAAGACTTATATCCCAACATCTGGATAACGTTACGTATTTTGCTAACAATACCAGTGACTGTCGCAAGCGGCGAACGCAGTTTTTCCAAACTGAAGTTGATAAAAACGTACTTGCGGTCTACAATGTCTCAAACAAGACTAACCAGTTTGGCCTCACTGTCCATTGAAAATGAAGTTGCAGAAAACCTGGACTTTGCTAATCTGATCAGAGACTTTGCCGACAGAAAAGCGAGAAAAGTAAAAATTTAGTCGTTTATAATTGTTTTTCATTAGGCATAATATGTTTTGTGTTCAGATGACTGACAGAAAATATAGGTTTATGGCTTACAGTTATATTAAATTCAATAAAAATATGGTACCCAATTCAAAATTAGTGTTTTTTCGTTATAAATATTACCTCCTATATATAAAAATCAATTGTTGTGTGTTAGTCTCACCAAAACAAAGAAATGGCTTGACCAATTTGAATAATTTTTGTTTTGTTTTGTTCGCTTTAGTACAGGGGTGCTTCAGAAAAGAAAAGAAATATTTGGGATATACGAGCCTGTTTCAACCACATTTTACGCATCTTTTCTTTGTTTGGAACACGCAAAAACAATTTTATGGAGTTGTTGTAGATGTACAGTGCAGTACTACGCAATATTTTTAGACAATTTCCCAAAACGTGAATGCCCAAACAATGTATCACTGCTATACTGACTGTTACGGCAGCGACAGCAGCATGCTGGACTGACGTCACAGGCTACACAAGACTCACATGGAGCGTCTTAGCGGGCTTTCAGATTATTTGGATTTCATTTCCATTTAAAAAAATAAAATACTCAAATTTACGATGGAAAAAACCATGTTATGATCATAAGATGACGCCATTAACCACTTAAGACGATTTCTAGAAAACAGTCAAATACCGTGTTGCAAAGCACTGCCAGGTTCGCTATTTATACAATAAAGGGCGCCAACTGGACGACTCGCCCGGGGCACCTGGATGGCTAAGGCCGGCCCTGATTGTGTGGGCGCCCTTGGCATGCAGAACTCCTGAAGTTGTGTAATTAGGTGTGATATCGGAAATGCGATTTGTGCTGTTTGTCGGCAAGTGTCACATCTCTTTTATTGTATTAGGAGTGAATTGATTTAACAATTATTTGTTCTAAACAGCCCTTATTAATTTTTTCCTGTATGCAGTTGGAATGCTGTGTGTGTGTGTGTGTGTGTGTGTGTGTGTGTGTGTGTGTGTGTGTGTGTGTGTATTGAACCGGGGAACTAGAAACGAGGCTTCATCCAGCCGTAGCCGTCAGTGGTCCACAACCCCACTATAGACCGTAGCTGTCCACCCACCACTCTGCTGCCCCAAACCTAACGCAGCGTTATTGTGCGGTATCCTCCCCCCTCCCCCCCCCCCCCCCCCCCCCTCCCCGCCCGCCACAGGTACGTCTCATACGAGATGAGTGTAACCCCAAATGTTTGGGTGGATTGAGTAAAGATGGTGTAAGCATACGTGGAGAGACAGTGTTTACGCAGCAATCGCTGACATAGTGTACATGAGACGGACAAGAGGAACCAGCCCACATTCCCCGAGGCAGATTGAAAATCGCCTTAAAAACTTTCCACCGGCTGACTGGCACACCAGACTTCGACACTGATCCGCCGAACGGATTCGTACCAGGTACTGGCACGCCTTCCCTCTCGGGAAGCAGCACGTTAGACTGCGCATCTAGCTGGGTGGGCTGTTCTATCGTATTACTCTTCGCCATTAGTGTCACAGTCAACTTTACTAGCACTGTCACCTGTCGGTTGGCTCTTCCTGGTACGCCGGCCGAGGTAACCGAGCGGTTCTAGGAGCTACAATCTGGAACCGCGCGACCGCTACGGTCGCAGGTTCGAATCCTTCCTCGGGCATGGATGTGTGTGATGTCCTTAGGTTAGTTTAAGTAGTTCTAAGATCTAGGGGACTGATGACCTCAGAAGTTAAGTCCCATAGTGCTCAGAGCCATTTGAACCAATCTGCCTGGAACTTTGTAAACTACAGTAAATCAAAATACCACAAGTATTCCTTTCAGAAAATCTTCCATGGTCGAATTACTCCTTCTAGATCCACAAATTTTCTTTAATTCCTTTCGAAAGGAACCATGTATGCGTTGAATCTTTTCACCGTAATGTCTTCTGTTGTATATGGGAGGAGAGAGGGGGGGGGGGGGGGAGGATACTAGGCGGTAAAAGAGCCATTTCTTAATAAATGATCTGGTCAGCTTGAAGACATAAGAACTACATTTTACAGATGATAAAAAATTTATTATATTCTGTAGAATTGGTGGCTATTCACTCAGTATATGAGTAAAAACTCTGTACTCCAGATTCCAGCAGGGTGGAGGAGGGGGATGGGGGAAGCATGAAGTGCCCCCTCCTCCTTCCTTGCAGAGTCCTGTGTCAAGATACATAGCAGATATACAGAAATCAGTCAACTCCTGGTAAGCTCGACTTTTCACATTTATGGTTTTGTACTCGCCACATTTTACCCCCCACAAACATGGATACCGTCTGTAGTTCTATAAATTTTTCCACATTGTGGCTTTTCAAATACATTATAATCTCTACTACACTCCGGAGAACTACAACGTTCGAACAACGTCAGGTGTGTGAGTCGAATCGACAGCGGGCTTCTGGGGTTTATAAGTGACGCATTCACACGTGCACATTTCGACAAGTACATACCTGCAGTATGCGCTCCTGGCATTACGTCTCGAATTTACATGCGTGGTATTGGTGCGCATGCTTGAACTGTATCTTGCAAAGGTGTCGGGAAAACAGACGTGTGAACTAACCTATTCCAATTAATTTTTCTGACAGTATCCATACGATAATTTCTGTAATCACGATTTTTGTTAACAGTAGCCATCGAACTGTATTCTACCAATTCGTTCCCAAATGATGATGGTTACTCTTCATTTGATTATATGCAGTTCTGTTATGAAATTTTTTGAACAGACGCTACGCACGAGAAGGTCCGAACAATTAAATGTTCACTAGCATATTTTATTTTATTTATTTACTTTTTTTTGGCACATCGTAGAGTCGCCTTACGAACACAACTCATCGTGTATCACCTGAATGGACTTCTTATTTGTATAGACTGTACACAGATAGCTGTTATGTAGTATGATGCATTGCAGGATCTGGGTTGCTAAGTATGTTCTGTCATTTGTACTTGGCGAAACGTAAATTCTGGCTTAGTATGGGCAAAATAAACTTTCTGATCACATCTCAGGTATCTTTTAAATTTAAGCTTTGTGTGATCTGTGAGAGAAGTATTCAGTCACGTTATTATATGAACGCACCCATGGATCACTGCTAAAAGTTCTGGTAAGAAACTGATGTCTTGGTACAGTTCTATGACTTGTACTACTTTTTTATATATAATTTTATGTGAGTGAAGGACAGAGCTGTGAGGCACACATTCCGAAAGACACTCCCGATAGTTTCATATATTTTCACTTTTATTTTTTTCAGAAGAGTGTAAATGACTTTTTAATGCAGATTGCCACGCTATCTTGATAAGTACTTGTCTACATGATGATTTTTTTCTGTTCAACTTTGCGCATGCATATAACTTTCCACCAGCACAATACGCATGTGCTTGGGACTAGAGGCCGCGCGATTAGTTCATCACTTCCCAGATTTGTTACTAATCTTTTTGTATTTTAGTAGACGGACAAATGGTTCAAATGGCTCTGAGCACTATGGGACTTAACTGCTGTGGTCATCAGTCCCCTAGAACTTAGAACTACTTAAACCTAACTAACCTAAGGACAGCACACACATCCATGCCCGAGGCCGGATTCGAACCTGCGACCGTAGCGATCGTGCGGTTCCAGACTGTAGCGCCTTTAACCGCTCGGCCACTCCAGCCGGCCTACAGAAATAAATTCAGGGAACTAAACATATTGACAGAAGCGCCATTATAGAAATATGTAGCAATTATTTATGTAAAAAGTAACCATGCTGCATTGTTAAAAAGAAATATCCATAAATATAAAACAAGAAATAAAAAAGATCATCATATTGAAGGAAATCAGCTCAAATTAACTAATGAAGAGCCTGTAAAAGCAATATGCCATCTGTACAACAGTTTGCCAAACTATATAAAGATAGTAGAAAACATGCCTGCTTTCAAAAATAAATGAAAATGTCGCTTGATGAAACTTGTCCATGCATTGTTAAAGAACACGTTGAAGCAAAAAATTAATGTGATGTTTCATACGTAACTGTGCAAATGTGTAAAAAGAACTTCCACAAAGCAGTAAGTTATTTTAATCTTTGCTAATTATGTATATGTATCAACGTTTTTTAAGATAATTGTACTTCAGAGGCTATTTTTGAAGAAATCAGTCATTTTACTGGTATATGCATGTAGTTACGTATTTTTGAAACTTACATTTTTTCAAACTTTATGTAAGCTTGTTCAGTAACATTGTACAGAATGGTCCACAGACGTAAATAAATAGAATCAATTCATCACAATACGTTAGTGAGGTGACATTGTGTAGACCCTGCTGTGTTTTGACAAAAGACGCAAATTCTAACACAGCAATAGAGAAATGTAGCTTTTACTGAAAATTCGCCACTCATGACGCTGCTCTGAAAGTTACTAGTGGTTAACAAGACATGCGAAAATAAATCGCTGCTTTTGTTGCATTTTTAGCGTAATTCTTTCCGCATAGTAACTGAAGCAGAAGTAACAGTAGATCTTTTTGGATCGTCGCCATGCAAGCGTGGGCGTGGAGAGCCACCACTTAATATTTACAAAAAATAGGAGCGTAGGCTTTAGCTTAGAGCGTATGACATTTCCCCCACGGAGTGTTGACGGCTTGCCGGCAACGCCCACCAATGCCACCCTTTCCGCGTTTACCCAGCCGACTACACATCTGCCGGCCACATTATTCTGCGCGCACTGTAATTCTTCACTTGCACTCTACCTATAGTCGCTTTTAGTTTTCTTTTTCTGTTGCCTTTTCATCACAATAAACACCTCAAAAGCGAAAAAGGGGAGCCACAGCAGACTGTTGGCGCAATGAGGCAACGTAGACACGAGAAATCCATGCGAACATGTGTTCTTTCCACAAATTTTTGCACATGCCCTTTTATTTCCTTGCATCTGCAATTGCGCACAAGAAAAGAGGCATTGTGTGGACAAGCTTTTAGTGCGTTGTATGCGATATGCAGTGCTGCTGTAGGAAATACGTATAGAAGAATAGGAAATTCAAAATGAGTAATTGTTTCTGACAAACATTAATACAAACAAACCGAATCTGATAAATAGACAAAGTTTTTGACTGCGTCCACTAAGATTCTGGCTAAATGACAATAATTTATTTCCAGAGTAGAATCCATTTGCGGCTCACAAAGTAGGAATACCGTATTAAAGTGAACGACGCGGTCGTGAACACGTGTCCTGCAAATGGTCTCTTGCGAAGTAATTTATTTTATAAAAGACCCATCTGAAACGCGAAGTTGCAGTCTACTTGACGAGAATCAAGTCAACAACAGTTAAACACAAAGACCGGTTAAACAACAGGACGTCAACAAACTCATCGATACATTCCTGGAATAATTTCTTTGTGAATGTGTTATCCTTTGTCTTTAATTTAGTAAGCGATATCTCTGCAACGCGCCACAGAAGAAAATAGGCATTGTGTTCAATGGGGTATCATTAACACACTGGTTTCGCGAACAAAATTTCGGTGTAAAAGATGGTATGTATAAGTACTATATATAACCATACGTTCATAAGCACTGCGCAAATCTGAGCCGTGTTAGTTATATCAACACCAACAGCAATAGTTTTGTTCACATCAAACAAACGCTACTATCATAACAGTTGTCAATTTCGTTGGGACTCCGCATTGTACTCGTGAACTACTGACCATAACTGGTCAAAACTGGCACTTGCTCATCTTTGCAGTGAAACAACGATAACGATTGCACAACTAACAGCCCATGCAAAATTTTACTGCACGGGACTGCAGTGGCCTAATAGGGATTAGCGATCACAGAAACGTTGGAAAGAATTGTTAATTTGATCATACCGAAACAGCTTATCATTTATCCTCAAGGCACACACGATTACTCAACAAAAAACGATTTTATTGCACATCTTTTAAGTGCAGCCTCTGTAATTAAACTTCACCAAGTAGGATGTGTACCAGAAGTATCTCAGAATGGTTTCAGTTAGCACAGTAGTTTGTGGGGAAGTGAGAATATTGAATCCTTCAATGCAATTCTGAATACTGTACAAATGAACAACCATCATTAATGTTACCACAGAGTTGCAGCAGAAAAATAGTACTCTAGAAGTAATTTGTAATTCCACTGCCTTAACATTTTCTTTGTGATGGGTCTACATCTCATTCATAAATATTATCATACCCATTGAAATAGGTGTATGAAATGGCAAGATATTGGTGATGCCCATTGTCAAGACAGAGTTTTGGAAAGAAATTTGTTGCCCGCCTGCTCAAAAACAAGTGCATCAAGTAGGCCTAGTGCACTTCATTGCAGTACCAAAGAAATTAACTCATATTGTTTTAACATTTTGCAGTTCAAAGATTCAGTAGAAAATCCACTGTTTTGCCCAATGGAAACCTGTCCAAAGGAACTAGATGAAAAAACCTTGACAAAATTTCCAAAAAGCAATTGCTGTATTTGGTCGTCACCATCTGACATGGCACCAATATATGCTGTGGAAATAGCAAAGCTCTGGATACAACAGCAGTGCAAAAATACTTCTGTATCAGCAGGACGCAAAATGGTCAATGTTAAACAGAGAAATGACCAACGGATGAAGGACATCGCTGAGATTACATCAGGAGAAGAAATTCAGTGTCAGCAGGTCAAGGACATTGGTGTGATGAAATCTGGAGAAAAAGTTACTCAGTGTCAGCAGATCAAAGACATTGGTGTGATGACGTCAGGTGAAAAATTTACTCAGTGCCAGCAAATTGATGACACTGGTGTGATGAAATTTCGAAAAAAAGTTACTCAGTGTCAGCAAATGAACAACATTGGTGTGATGACATCAGATGAAAAAGTTGCTCAGTGTCAGCAAATCAAGGACATTGGTGTGATGAAATCTGGAGAAAAAGTTACTCAGTGTCGGCAGATCAAGGACATTGGTGTGATGACATCAGGTGAAAATGTTGCACAGTGTCAGCAGATCAAGGACATTGGTGTGATGACATCAGTAGAAGAAGTTGTCCAGGGCCGGCTGAGCAAGGACAACCAGTGCCAGCAGATCAAGGACATTGGTGTGATGACATATGGAGAAAAAGTTACTCATTGCCGAGACTCCAGTGACATTGGTGTGATGACATTAGGAGAAAAAGTTACCCAGTGTCAGCACATCAAGGACATTGGTGTGATGACATCAGTAGAAGAAGTTGTCCAGTGCCGGCTGAGCAAGGACAACCAATGCCAGCAGATCAAGGACATTGGTGTGATGACATCTGGTGAAAAAGTTACTCATTGCCAAGACTCCATTGACATTGGTGTGATGACATTAGGAGAAAACGTTACCCAGTGTCAGCAGATCAAGGACACTGGTGTGGTGGCATCAGGAGAAAAAATTACCCAGTGTCAGCATAAATCACTCTCAGATGAACTTGCGAGCCGCAGGATATTGACTGTTGATGGACCTGGAGATTATGGAGCATCACCACTTTTCGTACAGTTTGCTAAGTGTTCTAAGTCACACCATATTTTTAAACCAAAGGGTGTCACACAGGCAGTTCAAGAAACTCCTGGAAGCAACAAACATAATACTACTAAAGAAAATGTCAATTGTTTAGTTCCAGTTTCATGTCCATTGGAAGGAAGAGAGAGAGAAATTATGAAAGAGACCAATATCTGCTCTACCACTACAAGTGGGAAAAAAGAGAAAATGGATGGCAGTGAGATGGAAAATAGCTGTGTTTTCAGATGCAAGGATTTCAGTGAAAGTGAACCAATGATTTTAAAAAACACTGTAAATAAGCATTTTTTCCATGAAATTAATTCATCTGATAAAAAATGTTCGATAAAAAATAAAACAGCTCTGTTTCCAAATGAAAAAACTGGCAAATGGTGTGATAATTCTCATCCACTTATATGTAATGTCATGCATGAATTACCACTGGAAGCCAGTGACAAAAGAAGCTACAGCAAATTATTATTAAGTGAAAGAGGTCTGCTAAATGAAAGAGTTGACAGGAAACTATGTGTACCAGAACTTCACCAAGCAATCAACGGGCAAGATGTGACAAGAAAGTCAGTAAATTATGGCATCTCTTTAAGAAAAACTGTTTCAGCAGAACAGTTCCGTCTTGGATGGGAAACAAATGATCAGTATCAAATACCCTGCTACAATGTTCATCAAACAAAGAAAAACCATGGTAATTTTTACCCACATACAGACGTATCAGCAAATATAACTCCAATAGTACATTGTAATAGGGATTCAGAAATCACAAAATCAAATACCAAAATGAATACATTAGGACCAAAAGGAAACTCGTTAGAATTTCCTACAATGGGTCATAATTTCCCATACAATTCAGAAGCAAAAAATTTAGGTCCTTGGCTTCAGGAAATGTCACAGAAAACTGGAAGCAATAGCTGCGATGCGAAACTTAGAAAGAAATCCAATGAAATTGCAGATACTATACAAAAATTAAAAGTGGGACAAATAGAGAATGAATTTCAGAGTGAAGCACATGTCTGTGATCAGAGAGGTATCAGTAGCCTGCAGTTCAGAAAAGGAAATAAAAAGTCAGATGAAGATATTACCATGAATGGCTTTAGGATCACTTTTGCTAATGTAACAGCCAATGAAGAACCCACAAAAAAATTTGCAAAGAAGAGAAGCATATGGTCTTTCTTTCAAAATTTACTGAGGAAACTAGACCCAAGTAGAAAGAGAGAGAGAAAACGACAGGACAATGAGTCTCCTACTTTTCTGACCCTCAACTATAAAAGACATAATAAGAGAAAATCAAAGAGACATACAATTCACAGAGGTACATATGGATTTGAGGAGAAATGCCGTACAACCAGTTCTTCTGGATATGACAATGAACAGATTAGTTCCAACGCCAATAAACAGATTTATGGCTCTACAAGAAGCAAAGCAAATAAATGTTATCATCATTCTCACACCCATAAAAAGAGGCAGGCAGCAGTTAATTTACTAAAGGATTGTAAACATGATGAGAATGTGTTAAATGGCAATGTAACAATTCCTGTATTGTTTAGAGATGAAACCTCCTTACTCAAAAGTGAAGAGTGTAATAAAAATGTTGTTGTTATGGTAGCAGCAGTACATAGTTCTAGTGGAGAGGTTAATCGAGATATCATGGAAGAACTGAAACAACAAAGACAAGATATTGACAGCCTCAAGCAACTGCTTAATAACAATGAGAATAAAACACACAATATAAGTCATTCCAAAAATAAAATAAAAGATATACCGCAACGTATAAGTGGCACCACTTCAGAATTTGGCATCCCTATGGTGCCAGAGCTCAACAAAAGTATTACAAATTTCCAAAATGTCAGTAATACACAGGATGTTTTTAAAGTAAAAGAACAATCAATATCAGAACATCTTTTGAATGAAAAATGTAAAAGCATTAGTCTGCATGACTACTTTGCATTTAATTCTATGAGATATAAAAACGGAGGTCAAGTGCCAGCCTTAACAGTGAAGAGAACGCCGTACAGTTTCTCAAATGATCACTCTGATATATCCCATGATTGTACAAATGGATGTATGTGGAGAAACAATACAAACCATGGACATAGGAGAGCAGAAAAACACTTACGTTATGCGATTCGTCACTGCAGGAATGGCAAAACAGATTTGTGGAATAAAATTTTAAGTCTGTGTAGATTCAACTGACTGTTGCATGTGACTGAAAATATAGTGATCCAGTGCACTTTCTGGGACAATAAACTATGTTATTTTCATGCAGTTTCATTTTTTTTCTGCTCTCTGCTATTTGTCTGCTCTCAACCTCTCTTACTTCACTTATCAGTTTGCTGTATAACAGATTTCATATGAAATTTCTAATGGCATTAATCATTCAATCTGGTTGCAGATACCCAGTAAGCCATATCAGTGCATTAGTAACTAGACACATTATAATTAATGACAAAATAACACAAACTGATGAGTAAACTAAAATGAGTAAAAGTAGCTATTAGCCTGTAGCTGATTTAATATGTGGTGCCCGCACACACACACACACACACACACACACACACACACACACACACACACACACACACGTATTCACATCAGTAGCAGTGCCCAATAAAAACAAGTGGATAACAACAGGTACAGAGTGTCCCACATAAAACCAGTATGCCTCACTATTGGTTAATCATATCTAGTTGAATTGCTTGTGAAGTGACAACACTGTCTCAAACGTTGGCTACACTGCATTTTAGCAAAAAGTTGATTGCAGCTGTGTGTTTGTGCTTCGGCAATTGTGAGAAGCTTGTATTGTTGAGTTGTTACAGAAATGGGGCAGTTTGCATTAGAACAGTGAATAGATATTTGTGGAGTGTTATGTGAAGACAGGCTCCATCAAGAACTGTAAAGAAATGTTTCAAGTGAACTATCCTGGCAGACCAGCACTATTCAAGATCTGTACAAGAAATGGAGGGCTATAGAATCCATTCAGAATGTGCAGAGGAATAGGCAATCGACAATGATGAAACTGTAGAGAGAATTCGGATGAACATCAAGAGAAGTCTCCGCAAGTCATTAGGGATGTATCTTGTACATCATGTACTAAAAGATATGAAATTAAAAGCTTAACTTATAGAGTGAGTGGAATGCAAGAATTAAAATTTAAGGGTTAGGAAAAAAAAGAGTTCATTATTGTAACTGGCTGTTAACACCAATTGCTAATGGTTACTTGGACCGCTTGCTTTATTTCATGTCAGTCGAGGTCTGGCTTCATTTCTCCGGTCATGTAAACTCCCAGAATTGCAGATACTTGTCGCAAGACAACCAACATATTCTGCATGAACAGCCTGTCTATTCAGAGAAGATAGGTATTTGGTGTGCGTTGACTGACATGTGCATTAGTGGCGCCATATTTTTCAGTTACACCTTAAACAGTGCCACATGTCTACATATCGTTGATTCTTGATATGCAAAATTAACCAATGTATGCAGTATTCTAACAAGATGGAGCAACCACTCACACATCCAACAAAAGTGTGGTCCACGTCACCAATGTGTTCCCTAAGACAGAATTGGCAGTAGAGGCCTGTGGCCCCCACATTCCCTGGACTTAACATTGTGTGATTTTCATTTATGGGGCAAAGTGTATGCTTGCAATCCTCACACAATAGACTATCTTAAATGGAACATTATCATCATGCCTGCAGAATTACAGCATGTTGCTGGTAATGTCACCACACAGTCAGCAATGCCTGGATGCACGTGCCCACCACATACAGCATCTCCTTTAAACAGGTAACTGCATGTTCATTAATGTTACTGTTATCTATTCTTTGTCAGTTAGTTGATTGTTTTTGTATCTTTGGCGTGAGGTGTACCGGTTTTATGTGGGACACCCTGTATAAGAAAGTCCTCCCAGAGCATGAAATATCTTAGTTCCATAAGAGAAACCCAAAGTGAGTCAGAATTTCTCCAGTATTATCAGAGACACAAAAGTATTTACAGGAAGTTGTTGTTCACTGCATAAAATTCAGCAAATAATGAAACAGTATGTACTGCTAAAAATAAAGCAAATCAGTCTTCAAGGTTGTAAGACAAGAAACAGGAAAATAGAAACAGAATCACAATAAATCATAAGTAAAAGACAGGGGAAGGTTGGTACATGACCCACAGAAACTAGCAAATTTTATGAATAATTTTTCGACAATAGCAGAGAAGCTACAAAAAAGATTCCACAACCAATCAGGTTACAGTGAAAAATTATAGGGTATGTACAATGATGTTAATTACCATAGAGTATGAAGTCAGGAAAATGGAACAAAAATTTAAGAAATAAGAAGTCAGCAGGCATAGGTGAAATGCCAGTATGTGCATATCAAAATTATGTAGGCAATATACTATAACCAATAACTGACTTAATAAATGAGTCTATCAGTTCAGATAACTTTCCGGTTAGTCTGAAACAGGTAAGTGTTGTACCTCTACTAAAGAAAAGTGATGCAAAAGACATAGAAAACTACAGGCCCATTTCTTTGCTGTCATCATGCTAAAAAATGATACAATTCATTACGAAAGCCAGACTAATAAAATACTTGAATAACTACAGCCTCCTTAGAGAAGTAATGGCTTTCCTGCTAAATTTCTCTTCACTGATGACAGCTGTTATAACCCTCAGATAGACCCAATAATGTTGGCTGAACACAATTTCTGCGCCCACAAATAGAAACTGTCTATTTATCCACAAACCAAACAGTAATAGTTCTCAGCTGTTTATTTATCTGAACTACAGTAGAAATTAATATGAGATACATCTATATGAGTGATGTCTCCATTTCTTTGTTTGATATTCTATGTATGATCATCAGTGCAGAGCACTCTTTGCCGGACTTTGTGTGATGTGATGAGCAAACAGAGGAAAAAGGGTTAGGGGACACTACTTTGGTAGTGTGAGGTTAATAGAAATTTGGATTGTATAGTCCATGCAGTTGTATGTAACAACTGTTCAAATATGGCTTATGTGGTAAAGACATCTGCCTAGTAAGCAGGAGACCAGGTTTGATTCCCGCCCTTGGTATAAATTTTCATTTGTCACCAATGAATTCTTTGCCCGGATGTGTCAGAGATTGCAATTTCTCCTTTCTGAACATATAATATGAGACAGTCCTGATTAAGTTTAATAAAGTCCAATAGCTACTCTCAAGCACGAATTTCCAGTAAACCTAGTGGAGGTGGAAACCACAAGTTCATAGTTCATAGCACTATGCACACAGTGAATAGTAACAGCATTCATATTCCACTGGTAGACACAAGTTGGATAACAGCAACTGAAGAAGAGATCACTGACAAGCAGCCTTATATTTGCTCGATGTGGATGTTCATGTGATCAGCCTGCAATATTGGCCATGTTCTGCTGCAGATACCCTTAACAGATGTGGCAGTGCACCCACATCGATATATCCATTTCACCTATTTGTGTGTCTTTGTACTGGCATCTAGAGTTGACATCTGCCCGGGTGGTACGAGAAAGGACAACATAGTGAAAATGGCCGGGAGCTGGTGATGTCCTCAAAGATATCCAGAGCTTTCAGCAGGAAGTGCGGAAGGCTACAGTGTTGCAGTGTTGTTGTGAGTGTGGCAACAGTGGACACCATGATGAGGGAGGCCATGGACTAGTGTGCTGTAACTGGAGTTGGATGTTGCGTTGAGGCAGCATCCCATGCGTTATAACCACCACCACCATCATCTAGTGCACTTGCTGTTCCACCAAGGACCTCTGGATCCACCCAAGATTTCACACGAATGTGTGTGCCAGCACCACGGAGCAGCACAGCTGGGTCTGCTTCATGTTCTAGGATGAACACGGGAGATCCAGAAATGTCCTGTGAGAGTGCCTCTTGAAGGAGCTTCACCTGGCTTCAACCATTGATGGGTGTGGGCCTGTAAGAAACTGGGAAGGTGTTTGTTACATATACTAAGGCTTCCATAATTTGGATTGTAAAAGTCTGAACAAATCATTCTGCCAGCCTGTCTGAGTCCATTGAGAACCATTTGAAATTAGTCGCTGTGAATTGGGGACCACTCCAAGACTCCCACTGTGGTTTCTACTGTTGTCTGCTTGGATGCACATGATGTACAAGTAGTGGGAGAATGCATCCACAATGATTAAATGTGTGGACCTCAAGAAGAGGCTCATAAAGTCATCATTAACTTGGTCCATGACTGTGTCAGTGCTGACCATGGAAAGAATGTCTGGGGTGAGGTGGGGCACATTGTGGCAATCACACTGTGCAAAGCCATCCATACAAGCTGGTAGCTCTACATCAATGTATTCATTTAGAATATACTCTGCAAACCACCATATAGCACATGGTGGAGGACACCTTGTGTCCCTACTAGTCGTTTCCTGTCCTAGTCCACTCACAAATAGAGCAAGGGGAAAACAAGTGTCTGTATTCTTCCATATGAGCTCTAATTTCTCTCTTATCTTTGTGTTTCCTTACGCAAAATGTTCATTGGTGGCAGTAGAATCATTCTACAGCCATCTTCAAGATCCGGTTCTCTAAATTTTCGCAACAATATTTCAATAAAAGAACTTTTCTTTTCCTCCGGGGGCTCCAATTTCAGTTCATGAACATTTCTGGTATATTTGCATGTTGATCAAACCTACTGGTAACAAATCTAGAGACTTGCCTCTGAATTTATCAATGTTTTCCTTTAATCTGACTTAGTGTGGATCCCTAACACTCAATTAATACTTAAGAATGGTTCGCATTAGTGTTCTGTATGCAATTTCCTTTATTGCTGGGATACAATTTCCTAATAATTGATATCGATAACCTGTGGAAACAGCAATGGCAGAAAAGCAAAGTGAATAACAGTTTCCTTATTGAGGACCCATCTCAACGAGTTCCAGGCTTCCAACTCCAACGTAGAGTGTGGGTAACCCTAAATCGTCTGCGGACAGGTGTTGGTCGGTGCGGATATTTGCTGAAAAAGTGGGGTTTCTCCCAGGACCCCAATTGTGAGTGCGGAGAGAGTCAAACCATGCAGCATATAGTTGAGTGCGACGTACACGGACTTAAGGGAGGAAATCTGATGGACATACATGTGATAAGTGACCAAGCACTTTTGTGGCTGGAAACCCTGAAAATTTTATTGTAAATCATTGTTAATGTTAATTTAAATTTTTATGTTGATGTTTGTAAGTGTATCACGCTTTGCCTGTAGCTGAACGAGAAATAAATAAATTTCCTAAAATTCTCCCAATAAACTGACGTCAACCATTCACCTTCCCTACTACTAACTTTAGGTGCTTGTTCTATTTCAAATCACTCTGCAACATTATGCCTAGATGTCTAATCAACATGACTCTGTCGAGTAGCACACTGCCAACATTGTATTTGAATATTACAAGATTGTTTTTCCTTATCATCTGCATCAACTTACATTTTTCTACATGTAGAGCAGGCTGTCATTCATTACATCAACTAGGAATTTTGTCTCAGTCTCTTGTATCCTCCTACTGTCATTCAATGATGGCACCTTCCCATGCACCACAGTGTCATTAATGAATAGTCACAGACTGCGTCCATTAGATAATTTATGTGTACAGAGAATGAGAGCAGTCCTATCCCACTTCCCTGGAGGAAGATATAGCATTTTTCAAGTTTCTTCAACGTGGACACACCAGTGTGACTGATGCATGAGCTGAAGCATCTGATATTGCAGAGAGGATGGCACCACCACCTAGCAGCATTCATTAACTTCTGTAAGAAGCACAACACCTTGCCGAAACTGAAGTTGGTGCTGCCAAAAGAAAAGAAAAAAAAAACAGCAAAGGCCAGGTGGATCTGCACAGGACAGCTTGGGAGGCCTCCCTGACCAGATATTCTGCAGGACTCATTGAAGGAGGAGATTACAGCCCAGATTCTGCAGCAACATAATTTATAGTGAACTCATCAATTACCGCTCCAGTTGGATGTCCAACTGAAAACAAACAGTTTCCTGGTGGTCAGATTCAGGATCCAGACGTGCCAGAAGGAGAGAGAGTGCACTTGCATTAAAATATTGAGCAGAAGTGTGGTAGTAAATGGATCATTGGAAATTAATCAAATAGTAGCCCATTGATGGAGGTGATGCATTATACACTTTTGCAATTTAGTTTTGGTCTGAAAAGTGACATTATATGTTTGTGATCGGTGACAGGATGAAATTTATGATGATATAAGTGCACTGAAGATGATCGCCAATATTTCCTTTTTGATCTGAGAATAATGTTCTTGAGCTGGAGAGAGTGTGTCACTTAACAGATGAGAGAGAAAGCCTCGACACAGTGTGGGGATGAATCTGTTGTCAACATCAGTGGCATGTGGGTCTGCTAAGTTGCAAGGCAGGTTGCCAGTCAGGGAGATGATTTTAACTACTGAAAGGTTTTATGGAACTCTTCTGACCATTGAAATGGGATTCCATTTTTTTAGACAGTTTAATATATGTCTGTGGAGGCTGCCTGGGAAATAAATCACACCTATGAATTCTTTTTTCTGAGAAATACTTGACAACCTTTCATGGATTTAGGCACAGATATATGCTGAATAGCCTCTTGTATTCTCTGGTGAAGCAAAGACCCACTTCACTGAGTATGTAACCTAAACGAGCAGCCACTCGTTGAAAGAAAGAGTATTTGGAAAAGTTACACTTAAGCCCTTTCTACCGAATGGCAACAAAAACCTAACAGATATGACACAAATATTTATCTGTTCAAGGAACCTCTGGAATATGGTGGGGGCACCACTCACGCCAAAAGGCAGTCTTTTATATTGATAGTCGAAATGGTGTGTTCAAGACCATTATCTTCCATATGTCGTCATTAAGAGGCAACTGAAAATATGCCTCCATGAGATCAGGTTTTGAGAATGATTTACTTCCTGAAAGTTTAGGAAAGAATTCATCTAGATGAAGCAAAGGATAAGAATCAGTGTCCTCTTGAGCATCGGTGGTTTGCTTAAAGTTTCCAAACAACCAAAGGCAGTGTTCAGGCTTCCTGGCGACCACTAATGGTGAAGCCCAGTGACAGTAGGAAACAGGAGAAAAAACTGTTTCTTCTAGTGTATCTAATTGAATCTTAATGGCCAATGGAATTGTGTGGGCTCTACAAAATCTCGAACTTGCTGTTTTCTGAAGAAAACGTGGGCCTGAAAGGCAATTGCTTTACCCAAGCCAGGTTCATTCACTGGCACAAACTCAATATGAAGTGTGTCAAGGACAGCAAAGGATAATAAGAGACGGAGAGAGCACACTGCACAATGTAATTATTTTAATCCAAAATGCATCAAAGCATATGTATTCTTGAACTGTGGATCTGTCTCAACCAAAAATGATAATGTCCAAAAAACCTGATTATAACTGAACATCATTTGCACACAACCTACAAGCAGCATTTCATGGTGGCTGAACACCTACAATTTTGATTACACTTCACTGAGCGAAGTGGGTACCCACACTAAAATTGTAGACTCACTTATAACTGAAACCAGTTCTTTGGCATCAAAACGAAAACCCACTGTTGCTTGTAACAGACTTACATGATGCCAGCATCTGACCACTGCCCAAAATATTAATAATTTGAATTGGCTAGGGCTGTAGCCTGGTGAGAGCCATGCTACAGCTTACTTCCTCAGTATGATTCCTACATAAACACTTATAACACTCATTCTCATACTGTGGGCATTCCTATCAGGGATGCTAGGAAAAACAGACTGGGCAACAGGAAATAAAAAGTATTTTGGTAAACAACACCTGGTACTAGCCCAGGATATTACAACTTTAGAGTCTGTTATGGAAATTAGCTACACTGGATTACTAATGCTCTAGGCCCCATGCAAAATATTGAAATCTGATGGAAATGTTTTTTTGTGTTCTTGTAACATTTCGAAGGCACACACAATTTGCACTGCTTCAGCCAGAGAGGAGTCGTATTGTCTCAAAGCTTGTGTATCAACCGAAGGGCTAAGCAAATCACAACATCGCATTTTAAGCTTTCCATGTATGACTTACCGCACTCTCAAGCGAGTTTACATTTTTCACTCAACCCCTGCAAATTGACAAGACAAGAGGCCTAGCCCTAACTTACAATGTCTGATCTGCAGAGTTGTAGGACTTCTAGCTTTGCAGCTACCTTATGCATTTTGTTGGAAAAATGCTCAGATAATAAAGAAAATAAGTAAGACAACAGTAAAACTGATGAATCAGATGATGGGTACAGCTTTCGAAACAGCTAATATAACTGAGGATTTGTGCACAGAAAAAAGGTTTGGTGACCTGGATATTTAATTTCATTTGCCTGAAAAATGCAGCATGAGGCTTTTTATTACACTTTCCGGTCTTCTTGGGCCCTGTAAAAAGGTTGAAATGCCAGGATGGCTGGCAGCACCTCTGACTGCTGCATTGCTGAGTTAGTTAAATGCTTGACTAAGTCCTGATGCTGGTTTAGTTGTTGCTGCAAAAGCTGGAGAAACCTTACATCCATAGTAGTGCTTGCTGAATCAAAATTGTGACCTCATCACCAATGCTGTAACCCTTACCTGGAGCCAACAGCATATACTGAACATAATTAATTTTTCTAGCTACATACGGAAATTGTCTATTAGTTGATGAACCAACAGTAGCAGTTCTCAGTGGTATATTGATCTGAACTACAACGGTAATTAATATGCGATAATTCCCGATTAAGTTGAACAAAGTTCAGTCACTACTTAGCCAATAAGCACACATTTAGGAATGAGAGTGCCATTAAACCAAGTGATGGTGGAAACCACAAGTTCATAATTCATAGCACTGTGCACACAGTAAACAATCACAGTGGTCAGATTCCTCTGACAGAGATAGTTGGACGACTGTGACTGAGGAAGAGACTGCTGTAGGTGGTCTTATATTTGAATACTACAGAAGTTCACAAGATCAATCTGAGATATCAGCCCTGTTCCCACTGCATGCACTCTTGCCAGATACTAACAGTGTTATGCATATCAACAGATCTGTGTCTCCCAGCCGTACATCCAATGGGGTTATTAAAACAGCATCCCTGTAACAATCACAGATAAAACACCAGAACTCCTAGTAGAGAAAGTAAAAGAAACACTAAAGGATGTTTATAATCGGTCATTGCACAATAAACATACATGCTACATAAAGAAAAATAACATTTCTGCTTAAACAAGGAATACAATAATGTAAAATTAAACTTGACTGAAAATTTCGTAAATTGTATACCAAACAAAAAGTTTTCAGAAATTAATATTGACTGTCACCTTTAGTGGAATGAGTGCACAAATACATTAAAAGAAAATGTCATCAGTAGAGCTCAGACTTCCATGCACTACCAGATTACTAAACATGCATACATTTGTGGAATATCATATCACTAGACAACAACAGTGAGGCAGCTAAACAATGAAAATATCCGGTATCAAAATTCAGTTCTATATTTATTTCTATTTTCTTCTGAAACAGTACACAACAACCAATTTCTCCAATTTTTTTTTCACTTAGGGTCAAGTATTTATCTGAGAGAAAACATTGCTTCATGCTTGGGTAGCTCAGTTGGTAGAGTACTTGCCTGCGAAAGGCAAAGGTCCCGAGTTCGAGTCTCGGTCCAGCACACACTTTTAATCTGCCAGGAAGTTTCATATCAGGGCACACACTGCTGCAGAGTGGAAATCTCATTCTGGAAACATCTCCCAGACTGTAGCTAAGCCATGTCTCCGCAATATCCTTTCTTCCAAGAGTGCTAGTTCTGCAAGGTCCGCAGGAGAGCTTCTGTGAAGTTTGGAAGGTGGGAGACGAGATACTGGCAGAAGTGAAGCTGTGAGGACAGGGTGTAAGTCGTGCTTGGGTAACTCAGTTGGTAGAGCACTTGCCCGCAAAAGGCAAAGGTCCCGAGTTCAGTCCAGCACATAGTTTTAATCTGCCAGAAAGTTTCAACATTCATACATATAAAATGACCATTCTATGTCACAAGAAGTGGGGGTGCATACTTAAGTGAAGAAATTTCGAACAGAGTCATATGAAGTTGAAAACCTATTGCATTTTTGCTTCAACATACTTTATTCTAAACTTCATAAACTCAAAATCAGGACTTGATCTGATAACACTGTTTGGTTTGCTGCAACATCCATTTCTCTATAGGATGATGCAAAGATTTTCCAGTCTATTATTGTCAAAGATTCAACTCATGTTAGTCCTGTGGTTTCCAACTTTGTTATTGCCACAGGAAAATGTGCAAACTTTGACTTAGTGTTAATGGGTCTTTGCTCAATCCTGTTTGCTTGAATGCCACTTGTCTGTCTTTGATAAAAGCTGCATCAATGGCTTCAAAAGTGTCTACAACCTAAAAACTGAAGGGGAAAAAAAATCAGTTGTTAAATTCAACAAATTTGCAGAAACATACAGTCTCTTATGGACTTAATCAATTAACAGTATTTGTTCATTGTTTACAGATGTTGTTATCAGAGGCGCCGATTTGAAAATATTTTGGGGGGGGGGGGGGCAAGAAAAGAATCATTTTATTGGGTACTACCTTTGACAGATAACTTTGCGTTTCCATCTACATGTTTGACACTCCAAACCACTCCTATTTGAAGATGACACCAGTGTATTGATTGAAGGTGGAAATAGAAAGGGTCTTAGGCTGTATGCTGAAGTCACAAATGAAAAGATTTCAGAGTGGTTTGTGAGGAACAAGCTACTGATTAACCCTTTAAAAAAAAAAAAAGAAGAAGAAGAAGAAGAAGATAGCAGCCACTATACAATTCCACACACAGGAAAATTAAAAATCCATTAAAACCAAATATTTCTTTGGAAAATGAAAAAAATTAAGTGTCACTGAAACAAAATTGCTTTGTTTACTTACAAGACAATCTGATATGGAATTCCCACATCACATTCTTAAATTCTAAGCTATTTAAAATGACCTATACAATGAGAATTATATGGAACAACTCAAGTGCTGAAGGAGAGAGGTGTATTATGTACACATACTTTCCCTTTTGACTTATGACATCATATTCTGGGGAAATTCCCCTCACAGCATAACAACTTTCAAGGGGGGGGGGGGGGGGGGGGGAAGAAAAAAAAAAGATTGTGAGAATAATGAAAAATGCAAACAGGTGAAAATTATGCAAACTACGATTGGCTGGCAACTAGCCCCTACCCCTTGACTCGCTGAAACGTCAATCACAATGTCATTTCAGTCGGAGTATAGATCGGTAGTGGTACATAACATATACATAAATAAAGTTGAAGAAACATACCTTAATTTTTGATGGCAAATGTACTCCTCCTCAGATCATTCCTGCATATGAACTCGTCACATATGGCATCAAGGTCGAGTTTCATCGATCCTTCTCTATGGGCGTTGAGAAGGGCGATGGCATTAAGATGATCCTGCCTCATTATAGAACGAAGATATGCTTTCACCCTCCGCAGACAAGAAAACAATCGCTAAGCAGTGCAAGACGATACCGGAATCATCAGCACTTCACGTATGAATTTCACTAGTTCAGGCAGTAGGTCAAACAAGTGGTTTTCCTGTTTTAGGTATTTCACTATGTCATCCAACGAACTAATATTCGCAGAATCACTACTTTGAATAATCTCATGAAACATGCTTTGGTGGAGAAGCAAGCGTTCTTTGTCTATATCTGATTCGTAAAAGATAAAATATCAAATGAATGTTTGTTATCACCAAGAAGAAATTGTTCAATTTGATTTACAAACATGTATGGTTGAGTTTTGAACCGTGATTCCAAGAAGCTGATGGATGTATCCATTGTTTCATAATACAATCTTCTAT
Source organism: Schistocerca americana (assembly GCF_021461395.2). Classification (NCBI taxonomy): domain Eukaryota; kingdom Metazoa; phylum Arthropoda; class Insecta; order Orthoptera; family Acrididae; genus Schistocerca; species Schistocerca americana. Next base: position 348,314,244 of record NC_060120.1, read on the forward strand.
ATTTGTCACATACTTTAGCGAATGTTTCTACAGATGAATTGATGGAGTCATCATATTTCTTAGGGACTTTTCTTCTACAAGGTAATTTTGGGGAATCAACATCCATATCTTGACATTTTGAAGTTACTTCACCCCAGAATGATTCAAAATTGTTTCTGATAAATTTAATAGAAGTTACAAGAGTGGAAATCATCTTATTGGCCTCCTCTAAGTAGGGATGTCCTCTGTAGTACTATATTTACGGTATCAGTGTGACCAAACAGTTTTACCATAAGTGATAATATGAAAAAGAAATCATATGTCTGCATATTAATCAAAAAGCCATTTGCTTTGGCCACAGTGTCTGAATTGTCATTTCTTGAAACATTTAGAAACAATTCCTGAAGTTCTATATAGTTGAACAAAACTGAAGACATTGCCAAGTATCTTATGGCCCACCTTGTAGGACAGAGTGGTTTCAAATTTGTAGAGGCATCTGCCTTCAGGTGAGCAAAAAGATCTAATCTTTTAGGTGAATCTCTCACAAAATGTATTAAGTCCTTCATAACGTTCAATGCATTTCGACATTCCGGAACTGCTTTCACAGTGTCTTGTAGTGTTAGATTTAAACAGTGTGCAAGGCAGTGCACAAACATAGCTCTCTTCTCCATTTCCATAAACTTTGCCTGGACACCATTATATAATCCGGCCATGTTAGCTGAACCGTCAAAGCATTGGCCCCTACAATTATTAGATGTAGGCAAATTAAATCGTCTTAAAATGTCGATAATAATATCAAACAGAGCCTTAGCTGTGGTACTTTGTATTGAGTATAGCCCTAAAAAATATTCTTCTGTCTCTAGCGAAGCATCAACAAATCTTATACAGATACTAAATTGCTCTTTGGTGGCTATGTCTGTTGTTTCATCTGCTATTATTGCATAATGCTATGCACTCTTGATATCCTCCAATAATTTTCTAAGAAGTGTATGACTTCAAATGGCCAAACACATCATGAGATGTCCATTTGTAAGTTTCTCTATGTAGCCATATTAAAAGTAGCTGGTTATCTTCACATCGAAAGCGTAATAAATTGTCAAAGTTACTTGTTTCATCAGTGTGCCACATATTGCAAGCCCCTACACTGCTAAATAATGGAGGGAATATATGATTTTTAGTAAACAAGCTAGGTTTTCTTTCATTTGTGTCAGTTTTTCTTTGGAAATCTGGCTAAATACATTGACATTCGATTTTAAGGATTTGAATTTCAGTACAGCTTCTCTGTGGCAGCCTGATGCTTCATGTGCTTTCAACTTTTCTACCCCTTTCTTCCAGTTCGAAAAACCAGTTTCCATGAAAGTTTTTTCCATTTTCTGAGAAAACTGAAAACTATTTTCTTCAAATATTTGTCTGCAAATTTTGCAAAAAATAACATCTTTTACCTTACTGTAATCGATCCATGCAAATTGCTGTTTCCAAGAGGGCTGATAACAGCATTTTTTCCGGGAACAGTGTTTTTTATCACCATCACAGTTCCATCACTATCTGTGTCTTTGTTGTCACACACAGCACCACTAACACTGGGTCTAGCTTCACCATCGCTAACATTTGCCACATTGTGACATTTCTTCCTAACTATAAACTTGTCCATTTTAAACTGGACAGTAAGGGACGAAAGATTAACAACTGAACTGAGTCACAGTAAGACTAACTGACCACTGGCGATGCCCAGCTCTGGAATATTTACATTCGCTGCCAACATTAGCTGCGGCCTGCGTAATAGTACTGTGCGCCTAACAAGAAGTAGCCATGTAACAATAGTGTTGATTATTATCAGGACCGGCTCGAGGGGGGAGGGGGGGACCGTGCCGTTGCCCAGGGCGGCAGATTTTTGGGGGCGCAAATCTATCTTGTGTAAACGAATGAATGTGAGAATAAATTGGAAATACAAATTATACATAAAATCAAGGGTCTTATTGAAAATTATCTATGGTACAGAAACAGTGTGCTCCGATTTATGAAAGAAACCTTTCCTCCAACAAAAATGGCTTAAAATGTGTTGCACTGTAAATGTATCACTGACTGCTGCTTTGATCTTAAAGACACATTCACAACAAAGAGACGAATGAGTGTGATATGTGAAAATAAGGTGTCATTTACGAAACATATTGTGGGAAAAGTTGACTATGTCGAAAAAGGGGAGACGGAGACGGGGGGGGGGGTTGACATGATCACGCGGGGCGGCAAAATCCCTGGAGCCGGTGCTGATTTGTGTGGTATTGTACCTAGTCTTTCTAGCGATAACCATCAAATTCGGTGTTACTATTGCTCATTAGTTTCTTTTGCAAGCTGCCAGCAGGCTGCTGTGGGAGGAAGTGGAGCTCATCCTAGCAGCCAAAGCACTGCGAGCTCATGGTGAGCTTTCGTTCCCCGCATACCTCCATACAGTAAAAGTGTGCGAATAGTACAGATGCAGGGGACAAACCCTGTCATGACAGTTCATCATAAGCAGAGGTTGGAGGAGTAGCAGAAAGGAATACGCAATAGCTCGTAAAATCGATATTTGTTTCCTACATAATCGTTACATACTATTGTGCAAAAATGTATGTGCAAGTTTTAACAAATTTACCAGTAAAGGATGAGGAAAGGGGAGAGAGCAGTGAGAAATGCATGTGTGAATATTGGGGGGGGGGGGGGGGAGGGGGGGGGGGGGGAGAGGCTCCTACTTTTAACTATTGGGGGGGGGGGGCACAAAGTACCTTGACCCTCTTAAGTCAGGGCCACTGGTTGTTATACAAACATGGGAAGGAAATAGTTCACTCATTTATTGTTGTAGGATTTTACATACTGTTCTATAAAGCAACTGCATACTCACACTTGCTCAGTTGCTTAAATTTTTCACTTCTAAAACATAGTTGGTATACAATCTATTAGTTTAATGCTGAGCTCACCTTAGAGGCAACTGCAGTGACAGGGTAAGGAGTGGGAGAGAGAAGTGACGCTGAGAGAAATACAGGCATGGCCTAATTATTGGAGTAAAACATACATTTCCAGTTTTAAGTGGAATAATCATACTTAAAGCTAATATTTGGGTCTGTTTTCTGGTAATGTTACTTAAAAGGATATTTACATCTTCTGAAGACTATTTTTTGTTCAATTGCTGGCTGTAGTGAGGCTTATGATGTAATTTCAGAGCTCAATGGTTTTTGTTAGTTATTTGTTTTAATTGTATCTTTTGTTGTATACCATATAAACCTGGACATTGTTGCTAATCAGAAGCAAATATATTCACTTATCATTCGAACTGTGTGTTCTGTAAGTGAATAAGAAATTATTGATAGTCTTTGTGTACTGAGTTCGTAGTTTTGAGGCCAGTTTTGTGGAAGCAAAATAGTTTGAGGTTATAGGGAGAAAAGCAGACTTTTTGCCAAGAATGATAGGCACTGCCTGAGAGCTACTTACTAAAAGTGTTATTCTCAGCAAGAGGTAGGTTCACGACTGAAAATATCGCAGCAGTCTGTAAGTAGAATTAAAATATGCAAAAACGAGGATAAAACAAGATGCCAGCAGTGCATGGGGAATTGTGAGTGAAAGAAGAAACTAACCCCAAAAGATGAACAAAAATTGCTTAATTTATCAGTGAAAAATCATAAGGATACTAGCTCAGAATTAAGTAAGAGATGACCTCATAGAAAAGCGAAGATCACACGTGTTATGGCTGTGAAGTGCTTGCTCCAGTGGACTAAAACTCACTGAAATTGGTCAACTGATGATAATTAATGTGTGGAAACTTTATTACAGTTATGTACTCTACAAATTTGAACTTCTGCTCAACTTCATCCACCAAATGAAGACCTGCCATCAAAAGCATGACATTTTAGAACTTACATAATTTAGCTTATTGGATTTAATTCAAGATTTATTTATTTCCCAATTTGTTCAGTTTGCTGTCGGATTTGTTTTAGTGACCAATTGATATTTTCTGTTGAGGAGGAGACAAGCCAATTCAGAAGAGCAGGAGTAGCATTCAAGCCAGACTGCATAAAGCAGACTGTGAAGCATATGACTAAAGTGATTGTCTGGGTGTGTATTTCCTTGGTATGACTGTTGGTTACATATTGTAGAAGGAACTATGAGACATGAACAGTAAATTAAAGGGATGGGGACATGACTAGTACCTCAAATATGGGAATTATTTGTTCAGAATGAATTTGTTTTTGTGCAAGATGGAGCTCCATGCCATAAAGAAAAAAATTCATGGAATTTTTGAGAGAGAACAATGTGGAAGTGCCTGTTTGGCCATAGAAACGGATCAGACAGAATCACACTTAGAATCCCTGTGAAATAACCAAGGAAAAGACCATAAAAACATACATATCACCAAAATAGATTTGTTTGGAAAGCTTATATGAATCTGGTTTCATGTTGATAATATAAAGAGGCAGTGCCAAATGTTAACTGAGATTAAAAATCAAAGCATTTATTAAAGCCAAGGGTAAGCATAGAAAGTATTGAAGACAAAAGAATAATCAATGTTGACACGTAATGTGTATAAAATGAAATTAAATTTATTAAAGTGAATATTTTAGTGTTTACTGTAATAATTTTTCTATCTCTGTATCTAGTGCAGTGCTAGCAACATACTTTTAATACCATGTAGTTCAAGTGCAATAATTTTTATTGCCCACTGTAGGTAGCAAGGACAGGCAGCAGTAAGAGATAGTACAAAATATATTTATTTCTACAGACATCTACACTGCCAAACTATGGCACCTGAGCTCAGTGCTCTGTAACAAAATTCGCAAAATTACTCATGTTCTGCACTTTTGGTGCAATTTATATCAAAACAAAATCAATAAAAGGTGCTGTCATGCAAGTTATTATATAATTTATGCATGAAGCCAGAAAAGTGATATAATATATATTATTCACGCAGTTATGTTAAAAAAATCTTTGAAATATGGGTTACTCAGTAAATGGTCAAAACGTGCAAACATGCATGCAACGAGTATTTGCTTGGAAATCCAGGCTGTAGTCATCCGCATGCAATGCCCTGTGAGTCCTGTCTTTGCTGTGTAACTGTAAATGCCTTACAGTCGCATACAATTCGTATATGGGCTCACTCTTTAGCTACACGATTGTTTGGTAGTCCCACACACAAAACATGGGCACAGTCTACAAACTGCAGAAAAAGGCCATTCAAATAAAATAAAAAAAAAAAAAAAAACAAAACCAAATGCAAATAGATCATCATCAGCAATTAACTCACAAACAGCACCATTAATGCTCACGGAACAAGAGTCAGACTAAACTTACATTTAAACAATGGAAAATCCAGGATAGAACAATGACAGTATTATGAAAAGGATAGACTGCTATTTGCCATATAGCAGAGACATTGAGTCACAGGCAGGCATAACAGAAATACTACTAAACATGTAAGCTTTCGGCCAGAAGGCCGCCTCCTGAAATAGGCAAAACACACACACACTCATTCATTCATGCCAACGTGGCTCACACACACACATGTTCCCTGTCTCTGGCTGCCGGAGTCAGACTGCGAGCAACTGTGCATGATGGGAGAAGCAATTGAGTGGTGGTGGTGGTGGTGGTGGTGGTGGTGGTGGTGAGGAGGAGGCTGGGGTGAGGAGGGGAAGGGAGAGCAAGGTACGGGTGGAGAATGGTAAATTGCCGTTTGTGGGAGTGTACGGGGATGAGCCGAGAGAGAGGGTATAGAGCAGCTAGGTGCAGTCCAGAGGTTAGACGGAGGACAGGAGGGAGGGGGGGGGGGGAGAAGGAGAGAAGTAAAAAGTGGAATAAAAAGCTGTGGAGTGGGAGCAGAGAAGAGAATAGGTGAGTGAAGCACAATGACTAACGAAGGTTGAGGCCAGGAGGTTTACAGGAACATAGGATATATTGCAGGGATAGTTCCCACCTACACAATTCAGAAAAGCTGGTGTTGGTAGGAAGGATCCAGATGGAACAAGCTGTAAAGCAGTCATTAAAATGAAGAATGTTGTGTTGGGCAGCATGCTCAGCAACTAGGTGGTCGAGCTGTTTCTTGGCCACAGTTTGTCGGTGGCCATTCATGTTCACATAGGAAAAAAGCACAGTGGTTGCAACTTTGCTTGTAGATCACATGACTGGTTTCACAAGTAGCTCTGCCTTTGATGGGATTAGTGATGCTTGTGGCAGGACTGTAGTAGATGCTGGTGGGAGGATGTGTGGGACAAGCCTTGCATCTATGTCTATTAGAGGCATACGAGCCGTAAGGCAAGGAGTTGGGAGCAGGAATTGTGTAGGCATCCCCTTGCCGTCTTCTTCTAATTCCTCGTCCCTTTCTATAAAATTGTCTTGAAGTTCATGTCCCTTGTAAAACCCCTCTACATATCCCTTTCAACTTTCACTTCTTTGCTAGTATTGGTTTGCAATCAGAACTCTTAATATTCACACAGTTGGTTCTGTTTTCTGTAAAAATATTTTTAGTCTTGCTATAGATAGTATCTATCTTTTCTCTAGTTGTACATCCTTCTAGGACTTTGTATTTGTCTTGCAGTAATTTCTGCATAGCCATCTTGTACTTCTGCCAGTCTCTTTTTTCAGAAGCTTGTAATCTCTTTTGCTGGCTTCATTTGCTGAATTTTTATATTTTCTATTCTCATCAATGAAATTCAATATTTCCTGTGTTATCCAAAGATTTCTACTAGGCCTTGTCTTTTTACCTATTTATTCCTCTGCTGCCTTCGCTATTCCATCCCTCAAAACTACCCATATTTCTTTTTGTTTTCTACTTTGTTCTCATCTTTTGCTTTGGTCAAACATTGCCTGATGCGCCCTCTGGCTCCTTCAATTCAAGCAAGCGTCATTTCTTTAATTGCCTACCGTTTTTGCAATTTTGTATGTTTCAAATTGCAGTTTATAACCAAAAAATTATGGTCGGAGTCCACATCTGTACTCGAAATATATTGTAATTTAATATCTGGATTTAAAATCTCTGTTTTACTATTATACACCCGATCTGAAACCCTTGAATGTCCCCAATTATACAGCCTTCTTACACGATTCTTAAAACAATTTTATCAATGATTAAATTATGCTTTGTGTAAAATTGTACGAGACAAGTTCCTCTTCCATTTCTTTCTCCCATGCCCATTTAATGTTTCTTCTTCTCTTCCTTTCCCTTCTGTTGATGTCACTCATCACAATTAAATTTTTGTGTCGTTTAATTATCTGAATGATTTGTTTTATCTCCTCATACTCTCTTTCTATATATATCTTCTTCATCTGCAGAGCTAGTTGGTATATAATCTTCCACTACTGCGATAGCAGTTAGCTGCATGTCCATCTCAGCTGTGATAGTGCATTCAGTATGCTATTCACACGATCTTACTTGCACTTCTGTTTTCTTATTCGTTATTAGACTTACTCCTGCATTACCTCTATTTGATTTTATATTTATAACCATGTAATGACCTGACCAGAAGTCCTGTTCTTCCTGCCACTGAATTTCACCGATGCCAACTGTATCTCACTTCGACTTATTCATTTTTCTTTGTAAATTGTTTAACCTGTCTACCCAATTAAGGAGTAAAACATTCCCATCCCAACCCACAGAATGTTAGTGTTGTTTTTCCTGATGACAATATCCTCTGAGTAGTCCCTGCCCAAAGATCCAAAAGGGGAATATTTTACCTCTGGAATATTTTACACAAGAGGATTTAACCAGAGAAGAGCTGCGTACTCTGGGGAAAAGTAAGTGTAGTTTCCTGTTGCTTTCAGCCATGCACAGAAACAGCACAGCAAGGCTTTGTTGGCTAACATTTCAAGACCAAATGAAAGCATACCTCTTAAATAATTCAAACTACAAACTCAAGGATAATTTATATTGGACACAGTAGGGAATGTTAAAAATTAGCATCATTTAATAATAAACAACTGGTATTTGAAAGTAATCTGTCATAGTTTAATTACTCTCAGTGCAAAATCTAATCCTATGCTCAAGATCTGTGATGGATCGTTCCAATCTCTCTTCATTTTCTTGAGCTCAGTATCTCATTAATTGTGGTAAGGTGCTGTCAGCTCTTTTTCAGATAGGCTGTGGCAACAGCATGAAAAATTGAGTAAAGTGCAAGAAGTACTGTCTAGGACCAAAAGCTGTAAAGCCATCAAAAAAGAAAGAGAGAGAGAGAGAGAGAGAGAGAGAGAGAGAGAGAGTAGTGAGGGCAGCGATGAGTGATGTGATACCAATTAATAATGTAAGAGAATTTTTAGATCAGTTGTAAACTTTTTTGCAATGCAGGTATGTATAAAAAGCATTGCACACATTATATCAAAATTAACAACACAACATGTTAATCCAGACTCTCATGAATTAGCTGATTTTTAACAATAGTTTACTTTTCCAATTAAAATGATATGGCTGATACCATATTGTAAATGAATCTTGGGTGAATAAACAACTAACTGTTATAATGTAATTGATAGATAAGAAATCTACTCACCGAGCAGTGGCTGGAGAACACACATGTAAAGCTACTGAAAAGTTCCAAGCTTTTGGAGCCAGTGGCTGCTTCTCTGGTAGAAGGGTTGAAGGGGAAGGGAGAGGGGTGAAGGAAAATAACTGGTGAGACTTAGGAAATGAGGAGAGTTGTAGAAGTTGCCTAGGACCCCGGGTCGATGATCAGTTTGATTGTTGGGGTGTCAGTCTTTGTTGTTATGTGTATTATCCCAACAATGAGTCTTTCCTTCTCATCCCGTTCGGTAAGGCTCCCCCGACCTGGGGTTCTGGGTGATTTTTCCAAACTCTCCCCACTTCCTAATCATCACCAGTCCTTCTCCTTCACCCCTCTTCCTTCCCCTTCAACCCCTCTGCCAGAACCTTGCAAATTTCAATAGCTTTACATTTGTGCCCTCCTGCCACCATTTGGTGAGTAGATTTTTTATCTAGCCAATGATATCATATTTTCAAAAATTAATTATTTTTGTTGTTCTAACTAACATTTATATCTGTCTGAGTACAGAAATCCACATCTTAAACTCAGAGAACCATAAATCAGCAGCATATGTGGGTAGGGAAAATGTGGAGAAAGGTGGAGTTGTCATGCACTAGTATGTTGAAAATAAGGAGGTAAAATGTATTGAAAACAGCAGTTTAAGCACATATCAATAACCGTAAGCATGTTCTTGTGCACTGCTGATACCAGAAAACTCATTTATAGTTTTAAAGAAGGTAGAGCCCTAATGTAGAATCCTACAGAGAAATTTCCAAATATCCCGAAAAACAGTAGTAATATGTGAAGATTTTAATATTAATTTTCTGAAAGATTCAGATAAAACAGTCATAACCTGAGTTCTGCTGGTGATTTTCTCCACCAAAATTGCAAAGGAAAGCAGTACATTAACAAACATTTTTTTTTTGGTGAACATTTAATCAATAACATGAAGTTTATCCAGTAGCTTATGGCCTCAATGGGCATGATGCACAACTAGCTTTACTTACTCATGTATTTGATCACAATGAAGTAGTGTGATGGGAAACAGTTACAATTATTAACACGCCACAGAAAGTTTTAAGGCAGCCTTACAGCTAGCAGACCGGAGTGATCTCAATGCTGCATTTAATGTATGCTTAGGTGGACTTCTAGTAATTTATAACAAACAAGAAAACAGTCAAGTATGGCATTAATGAGACGTCAAAAAAGCCATAATTTACAAGAAGAGTCAGTATTTTATGTGCAAGGCAAAGAAAATTGTATGGAATGGATAGGACAAACAAAGAGGTGGTGGGACTTAATTCAGATATACTGTATTATCAAATTAATAATTCAGAAAATAAATCTATATGGTCTATAGTTAAAAGAGAAACTACAAAACCAGTTAATGAATTTGCTAGTGTTTTTGCCAAAGAAAAGAGTTAAATAATAAATCATAGCAGTCAGGTAGCCAACATATTTAATACACACATGCAGAGAACAAACCATTTGTCAGTTCATGAATCGGATTATACAAAATTCAAATGACAAGTTACTGCTTTCCACAACTTTATACGACTTGTTGAAAGTATTTGTATGCTTCACAGTATTCTTCCAGAGAAGCTCAAATATTATGGTTTTATAGATCTTGTTGATAACTGGTTTTCTTTCTTTCTAACTAAAAGGGTGCAGTATGCCACATTAAGCAAACCAGGATCAATGTCATCTCAACTGGCAGGGGGGAAAGCAACTGTGAGTGACATCCCTACATAGATAATAGGTAGTATCTCAATAATGTACGTGAGGTGATTATACACTGAATCGCCAAAGAAACAAGTATAGGCATGGGTATTCAAATATGTAAACAGGCAGAATATGGCACTGCAGTTATTAAATTGATTCCTGCTGCTACATTGGCAAGTTATCAAGATTTAAGTGATTTTGAATGTGGTGTTATAGTCAGCACACGAGTGATGGGACAAGACATCTCTGAGGTAGTGATAAAGTAGGGATTTTCCCATACAAACATTTCATGGGTGTACTATGAATATCAGGAATCTAGTAAAACATCAAATCTGCGACACCGCTGTGGTCGGAAAAAGATCAGTCAAGAATGAAACATCAAATCTGCGACACCGCTGTGGTCGGAAAAAGGTCAGGCAAGAATGGGATGAACGACGACAAGAGAATCATTCAGCATGACACAAGTGCAACCCATCCACAAATTGCTGCAGATTTCAGTGCTGGGATATGAACAAGTGTCAGCATGCGAACCATTCAATGGAACATCGTTGATATAGGCTTTCAGAGCTGAAGGCCCACCCATGTACCCTTGATGACTGCACGACACAAAGCTTTACGCCTTGTCTGTGTCCGTCAACACCAACATTGACTGTTGATGACTGGAAACATTTGCCTTGTCGAACAACTCTCGTTTCAAATTGTATAGAGTGGATGGACGTGTATAATATGGAGACAACCTCATGAATCCATGGACCCTGCATGTCAGCAGAGGACTGTTCGAGCTGGTGGAGGCTCTTTAATGATGTAGGGCATGTGCAGTTGGAGTGATATGGGACCCCTGATATGTCTAGATATGACTCTTGACAGGTCTGTCTGGTCACCTGCATCCATTCATGTCCATTGTGCATTCCGACAGACTTGGGCAATTCCAGCAGGACAATGCAACCCCACCACACATCCAGAAATGGTAGTGTGGCTCCAGGAACACTCTTCTGAGTTTAAAAACTTCTGCTGGCCACCAAAATTCCCAGAAATGAACATTATTTATCATATCTGGGGTGCCTTGCAACATTCTGTTCAGAAGAGATCTCCCCCCTTGCACTCTTATGGATTTGTGGATAGCCCTGCAGGATTCGTGGCGTCTATTCCCTCCAGCACTACTTCAGATGTTAGTTGAGTCCATGCCACTTTGTGTTGCAGCACTTCTGTGTGTTTGTGGGGCCCTGCATGGATTAGGCATGTGTACCAGTTTCTTTGGCTCTTCAGAGTAGCTAAATATACTTTATTGAATCACTAAATACAGAGATACACCTTACACCAAACATAACTTCAAAGACACTGCGGTTTTGGTCAAGTCTCAGATATTTCACTCGTAGTGTATGAGCTGTTTGTATCGCAGTGTACAATGGATGTCCTCACCTCATAGTGTGGAATACTAAAGGGAAGATGATGACGAGTCTTTTTGGCAACTGCTGAAGTGGTGTGTATGATGGGTATAGGTATGTATGACTGGTCATTCTGTGGCTGGCACTTTTGCAAGACATGAATGGGCCATTTCTCAAGCTGATGTTGTGCAGATGCACTGAAAAGTCATGCCGTGGCTGACACTTTAGTGAAACATGACTGAACCATTTCTCGAAGTGATGTTGCACAGATGCATGTGACCAGTCATGCCATGTCTGGAACTTTGTACAGTTGTGGCTGCAATGGGAAGTGTCCAGTGTGTCCACACAGGACGGTACGACCGGAGAGACAGGGATGAGTGTCAGTGGTTAGGATGTCAGCATATGGAGGCCATGCAAGGCAGAGAAACTTTGATCTGATCAAAGGAATCACATATGTTGAGAGGAAATGCATTTTACATGAGGCAGTAATTTGTTTTCTGGAGCAAACTTCAATGGGTATAATCTATGCAGAGGCTGTCCGTGTCAGGCAGGGGGCTGTTGGGAGGCAGGAATTCTAAGTACCAACCTGTTTCAGGTCATGGTTGAAGTAGGTGTAGACAGAGATGATATCACAGAGTTCAGTGGGGTTGTGTTTCACTCGTGTCAGGAAGAGGCACCAAAGTTGTCAGTGACGGTTAGTGGCAAACTGAGCAATTGAAGGTGGTCAAAAAGATATTGTGTTGTGTTTAATTACTCTGGTGTGTCCTGAATGTGGTGTTGTAGAGCATCATCAGCCTGTGGTACATGTATGATAGTCGAATATGGAACTAGGTGAATGTTGCCGGGGGTTGGTGTTGTCCTGTGAAAATCAGCAGCGGGCAGCAGTCAAGCTGCATGGTGGTGAGTCATGCAGAAGAGATGTGACAACAGTGTGCTGTAGCATCAAAGGTGTGTACTCCATAATACCAGTAGTGGGGTAGCCATGAGGTGAGGCGAGGTGTACTAATGTGTGTGCTTTTCTCCATGGTCTGTGAGAGTGCAGATGTTCAGTAGAGTTGGGTATGGATATGGTTGGACATCGGGTGGACATGACCATTCAGTGGGATCGGGTGTGCTCATGGGCTCCCCCTCTCATTGCCATGACAGTTGTGTGTCAAGGCCATCTCACACATCAGGGCAAGATCAGCAGAAATGTTATTATTATGTTATGGGAGAAACACATTCTTCATACATAGTGCGTCTAATGATGCATGGTAGTCTCTATACTATTAGTGAACCACCAAGAGCCAACTCACTGAGTGTGTTGATGGGTGCATGATTGTCTTACTGATATTTGTCTTGAATGGTTGATGTACCAGGCAGGGGTGGAGGTGCCAGGGTGAAAGGTCCTGGGATGCAACAGTCCATGTTAATGTGCAGGAGCACAGTGTGTTGATTGTCCAGGGGGAGGTGTCCTAGGTATGGTTTTATGATGGCATTAATAGAGAATGTCAGTATAAGGCAGTGAGGCAGTGGCATTTGCAGGGTCCAGGTCTTGGATCCATGTAATGCGATCGATGAGCTGCCAGCCTCAAGGGATTGTGATGCTGTAGGTTCATCCTTTGTCAATGAGTTGGCAAGTGGTAGAAGTTTGATGTCATCATTTGAGTCAACCAGAATAGGTTCATCAGATGGGATGAGGCAGGTGGCATGGTGGAAAACGCAGTTCTCGATAGTGCACATTATGTGATTGGTTGTGAGGACACGTTCAGAGCCACACGGAGTGGCCGAGTGGTTTGAGACACCATGTCACGGACTGCGCGGCCGTTCCTGCCAGAGGTTCGAGTCCTCCCTTGGGCATGGGTGTGTGTGTTGTTCTTAGCATAAGTTAGTTTAAGTAGTGTGTAAGTCTAGCGACCGATGACTTCAGCAGTTTAGTCCCTTAGAAATTCACACACACTTGGACATTTGAACACGTTCAGAGTGGGCAAAAGTTCAGTCGCCAAGTGTGGTGCAGAATACATGGATATCCTGTGCAGCACATCAGAATGCAGGATAAGTTCCAATTGGTGGATATGTGAGCACTGTTGTGAATCTCCTGTTGGAAGTCCAATAAGAAGTCTTTTTAAATGTGGGAGACAGTTGCAGGTACTATCGAGTTGTCAAGACAGCAGACTGTCAGGTGCAATGTCATTACTTCCATGGAGGCAAGGTAGCATGTGGGGTGTGGTTGCTCAGCATGCAGTCATTTATTTTGGTTGGGTGCAGGTCACTGTGCTGAGCAGTGATGGTGAAATATGCTGCATAATGCTGGCAGAAGCAGTTCTGCTTAATGCACTGTGATTGCCCATGTATTGTGGCTGCACAGGCACAGTGTGGTTGGCATGGTTCTGCAAGGGGTCAGACACATTGCAGTTAGTGGTATTCTGTGTCTGGGTGAGCGTGATGTGGATAACAGGGGTTTGTTGGTGTCATGAGAAGGTCTTTCTTCCAGTTGAATGCATCGGTGTCAGAGTCAGAAGCTGTCACGTGAAGTTGGTCAGGCTCTCCCACTGCATACTGGGGCTGATACTGTGGTGCATAGTTACCAGCATTGTTGTCAATATATGAGTGCATTGTCTGTGTTTGGTGAATTTTCTTGACGTAATTGATTATCTGTTGTTTGTGAAGGGCAGTGAATTGTGATGAATGAGCATGAATCCGAGCAGAAGGAATGTTGCAGTTCAGCAGTTGCATGGTAATTCTGCAAGGTGGGAATTGTGATGAGATCCCACAGTAAATCATATGCTGCTTTAAACTGTTCAGAACAACCTCAAAAGCCTAAGCATAGTATAGAAGCACATGACTTGTACAACTGATGTCCACAGACTGTCGAAGAGTCAGTTGAGAAGCACTACACTGTCCAGAATGGACAGTACATGATTGTTACTTGAAGGTTGCATTTTCCTTGTGTAATAACTAATCTGACACAAAAATTACCATGTATGTGGTCATCGCAAACTGACAGGGCTACCACTATGGACGATGCCTCTAAGTATATAACAGGGTGTGTCCCAATAATGTATATGAGGTAGTTCTAGCTAAACATGCTTTATTGAATCACAACACACAGAGACGTGTCTTACACTGAACACGACTCAGAAGACAGTGCAGTCCTTGGTCAAGTCACAGATGTTCCATTTATAGAATATCAGCAATTTGCATGGCAGTGGATGTCACCACATGGTGGGAGATAGAGTATGTCCCTCACCCCACTGCACAACCTGGTAGAAAAGGTACTGTTTCTCCCTTAATCCCCCCATAGTACTTTAAAATGTACACATCCTGTGGCAGATATGTCATCCATGCTGGGAATTGAGAGTCTCAGTGGTTTTTGACCATTTTCGATACAGATCCTGGCAAGATATCGGTCTCGTGAATTTCAAGACTGCATCATAATCTCTGGAATATGCTAATCAGCCAGAACATTATGATCACCTACTTAATAGCCAGTATGTCCACCTTTTGCACAGATAACAGTGGCAATGCATCATGGCATGAAAACAGTGAGACCTTGGTAGGTTGCTGGAGGGAGTTGGCACCACATCTGCACACACAAGACAACTAATTCCCATAAATTTCAGGGAGGGGGCAATGAGCTCTGACACCATGCTCAGTCACATCCCAGATGTGTTCAATTGGGTTCAGATCTGGTGAGTTGGAGGGCCAGCACATCAATTGGAACTTGCCACTGTGTTCCTCAAACCACTCCATCACACTCCTGTCACTGCAATCAGGAAACATGATCATTATGATGGGGTGTACATGGTCTGCAACCAGTTTATGACAATACTTTGCCATCATATGCCCTGCATGAGCTTCACTGGACCCATGGCTGCCCATGGGAATGTTCCCCAGAACATAATGGAGCCACTGTCAGTTTGTCTCCATTCTGCAGTACAGGCATCAAGGAGCTGTTCCCCTGGATGGTGATGGATTTGCGCCCTCACATCACATCACCATGATGGAGAAGGTGCTGTGATTCATCAGACCATGCAATGCTCTGCCACTGTGCGAACATCCAGTGCCAGTGCTCGTGTGCCCATTTCAGTCATAGTTTCTGATGTCATGGTGTTAACATTGGCACATGCGTGTGTCATCAGCAGTGGAGGCCCATTGTTAATAGTGTTTGGTTCACTGTGTGTTCAGACATACTTGTATTCCACCCAGCATTAAAGTTTGATTTTAGTTCCACCACAGCTCACCGCCTGTCCTACTTTACCAGTCTGCCCAGCCTATGATATGCGACATCTGTAATGGGGGTGGTGGCTGTCCAAGGCCACAACATCTGGATGCGATTTCACCACATGTCACACACTCACCACAGCACTCCTTGAACACCTGCAAGTCGTGCAGTTTCAAAAATGCTCATGCCGAGCTTCTGGGCTATCACAATCTGTCTTCGGTCAAACTCTCGTGTGCCTTTCTCATTCTACACACAGACAACATACTCAGTGATACTACATGCACCATGTATGTGTCTGACTAGCAGTCATTCCTCGCCAGGTGATGCTGCTATCTCCTGGATGCATTTATATCGATAATAGTAGGCTGGTGGTCATAATGTTCCAGCTGATCAGTATAGCTCCTCAGACTAGTTCACATACGAAAAGAAGCAAGCAAGGGACTTCAGTTTATGTCTGTAGAGAGAGAAAATTTAATTAAATGTTATTTATTTACTTATTAAAACATGATTACAACTTACATTTTATGTTTGCATGCAGTAATATTCATCTGGGTAGTTTTGATGGATGACAAATGCAATGTATGTTCTAATGGCAAAAAGATTTTTTATGTGATGTTGTTGCAATTTAACAATTTTCAGATTGTTTTGCTTCACATGTACTGTGAAATGTTAATTCTTCGCAAATTTCATGATTTTATATTAATGGGTACGCTATAGGTTTCAGTGAGTGAGTTTGTGAGTGTCAAAATATGTAACATAAATGGCCAAATCTGTTGTTTGCATGGACCCAGAAGCTAATCAAATTTTTACAGTACCAAGGGGCCACAGACCTTAGTACACGACATAAACTTGAACTTGATACACCAATCTATTCAAGAGCCAAAGGGGTTGTAACAGACAGATGGATGAAAAATGACAAAGTATATTTTTTGTGTTTTATGATTACAGATTAATAATTTTCAGATTTTTTCTTTTACTTGTACTGTGAAACATTGCTTCTTGCCAATTTCATGATTCCAAGTCAACGAGAAGTACGCTAAAGACTTTGATGAGTGGGTTTTTGAGTATCAAAATTGTGATATAAATGACCATATCTTTTGATTGAAAATTTTTACACTTCCAAGTACGGTAGACCTTTTTGTGTGACATAAATTTGAACTTGATACATCTGCCTGTTTATGAGAAAAAGGGCTCTTAACAATCGGACAGACAGACAACAACATGCACCTGAAAGGGTATTGTTTTTACAGACTGAGACACAGGACACTAAAAATTATCTTACATGTTGGCAGATATTCACTTAGTGTTTTGGTTGACAATATTACCATGTCTGAATCAGACAGTTGCTGTGCAATTACCAGATATGTGCAGCCCCATTTAACAATGATGCACACCAGTCAACAATCCCCAAATAGCATTTGGTACACTCATACTGGTTCACAGCCTACTACAGAAGTGGGTAAACTTGTGTTTCACTCTGCACTAAGATGAATATGTCACAAACATCTACAGAGAGAATTTTTTTTTTTTAAGGTTGTTGTACTGCTACTGTAGTGCTTCGAGAATTTCTGTGTAAATTCTAGAACCACTTGGCCTTCCTTTGTCTCGAATACATGATATTTTAAATAGAAGTGTGAGAGAGATGAATCCGACCTACTGCACATTGCATGTTTGTGTGTGTGTGTGTGTGTGTGTGTGTGTGTGTGTGTGTGTGTGTGCAGTTCTAAAAACAGTCACGAGCAAATTGTGGACACAGTGGCTGACAAGTACCTGCTGTATGATCCATAGAGTTTCAGTGTATGTGTAGAGAAGAACAAGGAGTGTTTATGTATTATTCTGTGCTTTTAATGACTGTGATGATGGTTAAAGACAAATGAAGAAATGAGGTTAGACTTTCAAGTAATGCATGTGTCGGACTTGCTAGAAGCAAGACATGTTATTAAATTACGAGTGGCTCTTAAACAAACTCGCTTATGAATGTTAATTTAAAGTGTTTCTAAAGCTCGAAATACAAGTGAAATACGAGAAGACGGAGATATTTACATGTGAAATACGAGAATATTATTCCGCATAATCCAATACATCATTAATTGGTGAAAACGTAAAGTTTGTATATTCACACCACACATCCTATCGTCTAAAGCATTGGAGCGTGGCGATCAGCGAAAAGGACTGGGAAAAACGGGAATTTTGGGAAGAAATCAAAGAAGAAGATACGATGTGTTGCCATAGCAACCAGATATAACAAGACAAGGGAACTGTCTCGTGTAATTGGATTAAGTCCAAAAATCAAATGGAAAAAGTTTTGGATGCAACAAAAGGGACGATGTAAGGAAGTAATAACATTAAAAGAACAGAAAGAAGACCTCGACATATTAGACTAAGAAGAGATACAATGAGAATAATTCAACTAAGAAGATCCAGTGGGGGGAGTGTACGACTCTCACCCACATCGCAGTGACGCCAACACGGAAAGAACATATGATGCAACCGGCACCATTTGCGGTTCACTGGTGCTGACATGCTTCCACAGCTGCCTACCGACGCCAATGTCGACACCAATGTCTGACGCCGCTGGCTTGCTGTTCACCGGTGCTGTCTTGCCATCACATCCATTTATCTATGTTACGAGATTCTATGCTGGGTGAGCACAAAATAGAACTTAAGTACGGTAGCAAGAAGGGATGCAAACAGTAGAGTGACTTTTATTGGTGTACTTATTATACTTAGAGTTAATTTGTTAAATGATTACTAGATCTAAAACTAATAGGAATATGCATAATACACAGAGAACTGAGGAAACTTCAGAACCAGCCATGGCTATGAATGTGAGTGAGGAAGTGCCAGATTGGTCTGAATTAGTAAATTTAATCAAAGCCCAAAGTGCAGTTCAGCAGCTTTAAGAAAGGAACTAAATGCAGCCTTAAATGCTCAGTCTTAAGTTCGATTCAGTGAATACTCAAGTAAATAATAAATTGGATGTTCAAAATGAAACTTTAGGGTTGTTAAGTGCTAAGGTAGATTCACAAAGTAAAGACTTTAGTAATTTATGCGAAAGCATGGGGGCTTTAAAGACTGGATTTGATGATTTACATAATAAAGCAGAGGATCTGAAATTAGAATTAAAGAATGAAGTAACTAACTCTTTAAACCTCCATGTAAATCGACTGTTCACTGACTTTAGTCAGAAACAGAATGATCAAATTCGGGATTTGATAAAAAAGTTAAAGTTTGATATTGAAGACAAATGTAATAATGTAGAACCAGAACCTATTGAAAACTTAGAATCTTTGGAGGGCGTGTACAGTAGTGAACACAATGAAGTAAGACAGGGAATGAATACTTCACAGGTGTCAGTACACGAGTGGATAATGTCAAAAGATACTTCAAAGAGAATATATCTATCTTTGATATTATAAATGTATGTAGTTTGTAGGAACCATTTAAACAAATTATAGATCGAAAAGTTACCTCTGGAAACGTTTCAACTATTGCTTCTTCCAAACTTAATGGTACCAGCGAGGTTATGTACAGCGAGGTTATAGATGACATGTGGAAAGAATTCAAGCCTATCCAAAACAAAGTAGAAAAAAGAGTATCGTCACCTAATGTTGTTTTACCTTGTGAAGTGGTGATTGTTTTGAAGTGGGGAGACTTTCAAACAAAATTTAATGAGAAGTACTGGTCTGCACTTGCTCAAGTGAAGTTAATATCAGATCCGTGGGATCCAGGCAGAGTCACATATCCGCCAAGGATGTTAATTTTCTGTGTTAACGGGCAGAGTGACGACCATCAGATACTGAGTTGTTTCGGTGTTTCTACCAAAATAGTTTCCTGCACCGAATTCCTTTCAAATCGTAAACTATTCTGTAATCTATTCTTGAATTCTTAAACTATCCTATAATTTTAGTACTGAAAAAACTGGATATGACAACAAATTAAAAAAAAAAAAAAAAAAACAACAATTTAAGAGAATCACGGATAAACAGTGATCTCTAGACGAAATGAACAGAATAGAATATTAAATTTGTGGAAAAAGGTAATATCATGTAACTAATTGAACAACAGTTAGACTGTAGTGTATGGATTTTCTATTTTTATACAATATGTTATACCTTTTATGAGATGTGATGTAGACAGGAGGGTTTGTATTGATTTTGAAAGGGGTGGGTAGTATAAATAGGAGCATGATTTACAGCAACAGATAAGTCATGGCTAACCCAGAACACACATCACACCTTTCAAACAACCCTCGCAAACAAGTGTGACTGGTTCTTCACCAGTTGTCGTTTCCTTAGGGTTGCTAAGATTTTCTTCATGGACCTCAAGGGTGAAGGTGGCAATGTCCATTCTGTAGGAGACGATTTAACACCATATCTCCTCCGGCTTCTCACTCACGTACTGGTCGGTAGGGATCATGGGTAAGGGGGGGTGTGAAGAGTTTCCTGTCTTTGGGGCTGTCTTCTTTCTCTTCTTTGATCTTAGCAACCATTTCTATTTTTTCCTTTCGTACTAATCTTTTGAGGAGTTAACTAATTTTTCCACATAAGTATAGAAAAACTATGATGATCTTACAACGAATATACATAAGCAGGATGCTTGAGTAATGAAGGAGAACGCAAGCCAGATTGGAGTAAATTGTGATGCTTATTTAACAAAAGTCAGTGTAGCGAATACTCAGATAAATTAATGAATAGTAGGATAGTGGGGCTTGAACAAAATAGGTAGACATAGTATCTACCATGAGTTAAATAGCTACTAAGATTATAGAAGCTGAAAAGTAGGGGAGCACTCTAGAGTATTAAATGAGGTACTAAGAAATGAAAGTGAAGTGTAAAATAGATTTTTATTTTACCAGGAAATATTTAATTATAGTGTACATACAGATGTATTCTAGGGCAATGAACCATGAGGCCTACTCATAAAGGATAAGGGGGGCGTACCCAGCATTTGCTAAGGATATACGGCAGGCATACCTACCAGAACGGAAGGAGGAAGTGCATTCATAGGGCCAACCCACATGTAAGGTATAGGTACTTATCCTAGGGGAAAAGGACACATTTATTTATGTGAATTTACAAGTGTCGAAAAGAACACTTTCATTTTCCCAGAGTTCCTCCAGACTAGAAACTACTATAAATAATGATACTAGTACGTACTAAGGAAAAAATAGTACAAGGAATTAGAATAAAGTACTCAAGTGTCATGAACACCTGGAGTTTACAATTGGAAACTAAAGGTTTAGTCCTCAAGATTACTAGATATAAGAAAACAAACTCCAACACTGATTGAAATGTTCACGTTTCATAATTAAAGTGAAATGAAAATAAAATAAGGAATAGCTAAATAATAAGAAAAAGGGTATTCACAGTTATGAAAAGAACAAGGTATTCTGTTGAAATATGAATTGTTATTATATGTGAAATAAATGTACATAATGATTGTATATAAAAAAATCGCATGTTCGATCTGGGAGGGGGGGGGGGGGGGGGGGAGAGATATATAGTGCTTCGAGAATTTCTGCATGAATTCTAGAACCACTTGGCCTTCTTCGGTCTCGAACACACAATACACAATATTTTAAATAGAAGTGTGAGAGAGATGAAGCTGACCTACTGCACATTGCATGTTTGTGTGTGCAGGTCTAAAAAGTCACAAGCAAATTGTGGACGCTTCGGCCGACAAGTACCTGCTGTACGATCCATAGAGTTTCAGTGTATCTGTAAAGAAGAACAAGGAGTATTTATGTATTATTCTGTGCTTTTAGTGACTGTGATGACTGTTAAAAGACAAATGAAGAAATGAGGTTAGACTTCAAGTAATTCATGTGCTGGACTTGATAGAAGCAAGACATGTTCATAAATCATGTGGTTGTTAAACCAATGCTATCATAAATGTATTTAATCGATTGTAATGCGAGACGAATCAGTTGACTTGCAAACTTTCGAATATTTATGTGAGAAATGGTGAATTTGTTCTTTATGGAAGTTGAGATATACCAATACTAAACTACAAGTATTCTCTGAGTACCCACTTATTTCATGAGTAGAGAGAGAGAGAGAGAGAGAGAGAGAGAGAGAGAGAGAGAGAGAGAGAGAGAGAGAGAGATTCTGACAAATTCTGTTAACCAGCTTTATTGTTCAGAGAAGAAGTCTTTGGAGATCGATGTGGCCGACTATCCAGAGAAGAAGATCGGCAGTGCATACCAAGTAAGTCAACAGATGTGAGAGAGGTGTGAAGTTGGTAAACCAGCTCCACATCACTTCTTGTTGTCGAAAGCGTTAGACTACAAAGGCTCAGATCAGTTGTAGTATTCTTGCCTTTGACAGTGACCGATCTCAGTCTACCTATTGAAATACTAGTCAAAGATACAAGAAAGCACAAGCATTATTATTGGTAAGCTAGTAAGTATTCTCTGTTAGTAGAGCTGTGAGGACAGGTCGTGAGTCGTGCTTGGGTAGCACAGTCGGTAGAGCATGTGCCCATGCAA
Source organism: Schistocerca americana (assembly GCF_021461395.2). NCBI lineage: Eukaryota > Metazoa > Arthropoda > Insecta > Orthoptera > Acrididae > Schistocerca > Schistocerca americana. The sequence goes on from NC_060120.1 coordinate 348,336,516, forward strand.
GGCAAAGGTCCCGAGTTTGAGTTAAAGCCTCGCTGAAAGTTTTTATCTGCCAGGAAGTTTCATGTCAGTGCACACTCGGCTGCAGAGTGAAAATAATGGATTGTGATACAAAAAAAAAAACCAACCAGGCTCACCTTCAAAGTATCTGCTTTTGAAGAAAAATGCCATCCATTAAATTTCTGCAAAGGAATGAAGATCTTTTAAATCAGACTGTTGGATGCATTACCCATAACAACAGTACAAAGAAAAGAGTGACAGTATTCTTTGCTATGGTGCATTAGCTCCACATACATGATGAACAATAAAAGATGACAGAAAGAAACGGCAATGGTTTGTGCCACACAATATGATTAGGGAATGGAGCACTAGGTTTTGTGAAAGAGTTGATTGTGCTGAAACTATCTTTTTATTTAATCCTTCAGTTATAAATTTCATGATGAAGAAATTTTGATTGCTGAAATTTGACGAGATATTGCCCGTCCAATGTCTTCCGAGTGAACCCTACACCAGATGTCAGAACCTGACCTAGCTCAACAAGAGCTAGACAGTGACACTTTATAACTATGCAGGTTGTAGCGTGTTCAATTCTCACAACAGAATACAAGCGTACGGCAATTGGCTTGTTGGTTAGCAGTTCACTAATGCTGACATAATAAGAAAAACTTTATCCGTAGGATTTTGCAATTAACAGCTCAAGAACCCCACTGAGCTAAGTGGATCAACTGCAATAACAAAGATATGTTATTCCTTAAGACCGATCTTCAGTACTTAACAGTGATCAACATGTAACGCCAAAACATACACTGATCAGCCAAAACATTATGACCACTGCTCACTGCAAGGCTGGATGCCTCCTGTTTATGCTGTGGGCACGTGATGCAGTGAGAGAAGTGTGTAAGCTGAGCAGAGACAGATGGGGGTATTACCCTAGCAAAGACATGTGCTGCAAATGGAGAAATCAAGTGAGATAAGCAACTTTGCGCCAGAGGGCATATTATTATTGCACAGAGCCTGTGAACTAGTATCTCAAAAACAGCGAAGCTGGTCAAATGTTCGTTTGTTACTGTTGTGAGCATCTACAGAAAGTGGTAGAAGGGCAGTGAAACTATCACTAGCACTAACTCATTGGATGTCCACAACTCTTCACAAAACATAGGGTTTGGAGGCCTATCTGCTCTGTAAAGTGGGATAGACGGCATCTCTGGTGAAAGAGCACAATGCCAGTGGATGCACGTGTGTTTTGGAGCATACAAAATCAGCACACATTGTTGAGCAAGGGCCTTGGCAGCAGACGAACTCTGCGTGTTCACATGTTGGCTCAACTACATCATCAGTTGTGACTGTATGTGCTCAGTAGCATTGAGATTGGATTGTATATCACTGGAAACATGTCAGCTCGTTGGGTGAATAACATTTTTGCTATACCAGATTGATCATTGTCTCCACGAACGCCATCATCCAGACAAACAGCTGCTTGAAACGCCCCGTGCTGCGGATGCAGGTTGGTGGGAGCAGTATTATGCCATGATAGATAATCTCCTGTGCTTGCATGGGATCTGTGGCAGTAATTGAAGACACTAGGTCAGCTGCAGACTACCTGCATCCCTTTGTCCTTGATGTCTTCCCTGAAATGATGTCACCTTTCAATAGTAAAACTGTCCATGTGTCGCAAGCAGAATTGTGCTACAGTGGTTCAAGGAGCATGGTAGGAAATCACAGTAATGTCTTGGCCACCACATTTGCCTGATGTGAGTCCAATGGCTCCCATCTGGGTTGCTATCGAGTGCCATAACTGCATTCACAGAACAGTGGACACAGAAATCACATGACTCTTGTGTGTAGATTCCTGGTGCCACATAGCTCCACAAATCTACCAGTGAATTGTAGATTGATGATATGCAGAATCGATTATATATATTCTGTTACAAAGATGGCTCAGCAAGCGATTAAGAGTTGTAATGTTTTGGTTCATCAGTGTATGACAGAAAGCCAATAGCTGATCAACACAATGCAACCTAAGTACTTGCAGTAAACACAGTTAACAAGATTGACAAAAAATCGTAAAATGCAGCCAGGTAAAACTCAGTGCTCACTTGGAGACAGCCTTTGTAATCCTCATAACCGAGAGAGGTGGCACAGTGGTTAGCATAATGGACTCACATTCTAGAGGACGCTGGTTCAAACCCATGTCTGTCCATCCTGATTTAGGTTTCCGTGATTTCCCTAAATCACTTTAGGCAAATGCCAGGATGGTTCCTTTGAGAGGGCATCCTTCCTTAATCCGATGGGACTGATGACCTTGCTGTTTGGTCGCCTCCCCCAAACCAACCAACCAAACCTCACATCCTCGTATAATCCATTTGAGTAGGAATTTGATCTGTAGTGTTGTAGCTGGTCTTAAGACAACCACTACCAATTATGATTGACTATCATTCTAAACAGTACCACAAACAAGACTGCCGGATCAGCTCCTCCTGAATGACCTGAATAATCCATTGCCCATCAATAAACTCAATGAAAGAATCATGCATTCTCAAATGTATGGAATCAATACAAAATTTCAATGAGGTTTCACAACAGAAAAATTTCCATAACCAACAGATAGTACTGAACACCAACTACCACTAAACACCAACTACCAGCAACTGATCCTCCACTCAGTTTGCATGAGAGGAAAAACAGTAAATTTCCCAAATCACTTACCACATGTCATTGCAGAAACCTCACAAAATGAGCAAAAAACAGTTTTCCAGGACATGATATCATAATCGACCAGGAACATATACATTTGCCGAACCCATCACAAAACCACTCAAGTGTCAGTTTTTGCATAAGGAGCAAAGTCTCTACTCCAGCTTGTAGAATATAACCAACTCTAGACAGTAATTGGACAATTCAGAAGTGAGTTATCACTACATCTGATGACTGAGAGAAACAACTCGAAAACACATCCATTTCCCGCAGAATACTGAACAGTATGCAACTTCACCCTTGTACACACAAAGACCCAATGGGAATTTGCACATCAATATCTACCTACATGACTTCTCACTTCAACAATTCAAGGAGGAAAACACCTATCTCCACAGCCACTATACTGCCAGCAGTTCTGCTTCACAGCACATTATGAGAGGAAAAGACCCCTCTCTGACTGCTGTAGGCCTAAGGTCACAAAAACAGCCGCCATGCAGCGCCACTTTGAGAGAGTGCTGTCTTAATAGGTGTCAGGATTTTAAAATCATCTAATGTCCAGGACCACCTGGCTCTGGTTTTATGAAAAGAACTGTAAAAAATCAGAATGAATTTTTACTATGTAGTGGAGAGTATACTAATTTGAATGTTACTGGCAGATTAAAATTGTGTGCTGAATTTGAACTCAAACCCGGAGACTTTGCTTTTATCAAGCAATTGCTCTGCTGAATGAGCTACCCAGGAGCTACTCCCAGTCCATCCAAATAGCTTTACTGGCTGAAATAACGCTGTGAGGCAGGTTGTGAGTGTACCTGGATGGCTCAGGCCATTGAGCTCTTGCCTGCAAAAGGCAAAGGTTTGTGGTTCGAGTACTGGTCTGGCACACACTTTTAATCTGCCAGGAAGTACTACTATAAAACAGCTGCAGAAAAATAGAATACACATGAGAAGAATCTTTTTTATCACGAGTAGCACAGTTGTTCAGCTAGGTGAAAATGGCACAGACATGATTACACAAGTTATGGCACACCTGTTGGCTGATCAAGAGAAGACTAGAACTGCTTTCTCATAACTATTAGCTCACTCTAGTCAAACAGGCAACAAACTGAAGGGTTATGAAACAGTCAATGGAAACTACACGACCTTTTCAACGAGAGTAAGAGCACTGAAGCAGAACCGTAAATGTGGATGAAAAGCCATAACAAATGGTTTTTGTCAGAGCTGCAAAACAAAGTATTGGAAATTGTGGCTCACTTGATCCAGCAAGATGATGCGCTCTGTATAAAAAATTCTCCATTTTATGGAATTGTGTGAGGTTCAGCAAAGTGCTTGGGTGGCCAGCAGGAGTTCACACTTCATGAAAATTGTGTTGAGGCACTCAAAATAAAATAAATAAATTAAATAAACAAATGAACTGTAAATCTGGCAGAAAAAGACAGTGTTGAGACACTCAGAATAAAATAACTTTCTCTGGGTTTATAGAATGTGACAGGTTCTTGGTCAGAAATGCAAGGAGCTACAATCCTTCTTTGATGACTATGATTATGTAAATGTGAAGGGAAGGTGACAATGAAACACAGGAAAGAAAAGAATGAAAAAACAGACACTGAGTAAATTAATGCAATAGACAAAAGTAACAAAGGAAAACTGCACTGAGTTGTGGGTGGGAAGAAAAGCCATTAGGAAAAATCAAACAATGGAAAGTCCAGTATGGAATAAGAACAATATGAAAAGGGTAGATTGCTACTCACCTCATAGAGGAGTCACTAAGTTGCACACAGGCCCGATGACAAAGTCTGCTAAGCAGTTAAGCTTTCAGACAAAAAATTCCTTCCAAAATAGAAAACACACACATTCCCAGAAATGCAAATCACAGACACATGGCCATCCACACCATGAGTGCGCACCCACAGACAGCATAGTATCTTTCCTCACTCCCCCCTGCATCCCTCGTCCTGTAAATGCATGCCGCTGACACAATGTTGTTTTGCCCAAATAGCATAAAGAAATGGCTATAACCAAACAGCTCCTTCACATAGATTGTGTGGCAATAGTTCACCTGATTCATACCACTGTTGATTAAGCATCTAGCTCATGGTCAACACTGGAGATTTGCTGCAACTTACCTATGGTATTGTAGGATCTCAAAGATTGGCAAGTGGTGATGAAGCAGACAAGTATGTGACCAAAGGTTTCCATTTTTTACCAGTTTCTGCCAACTGAGGACTGAAGTGTAGCTGTTTAAGTTAGAATGTTTCAAATTATTCGTTAGAATAATAAGTGAAATGGGAAATGGCTCTTTCACATTAAATACCATTCTATCTCACTTTAATTTCTTGCAAGCTACGTCCTAAATTACTCTCTCTCTGATTCTGGAAAATATTCAGCAGATTTTGGTGTCCGATCTAATAGAAATATTGATGCAGCTGTGCTAGTTAATGAAATAGCTGCTCTCAAATTCCAGTAGACAAAGCTGATGAAGAGCACTGACACAGCTTCCCATTTGAATATTTGATTATTCAAACATCGAATGGCTTGTGGATATTTATCAAAATTCCAGTGACTGCAGCATGTGGTCAATGCAGTTTAAGCAAATTAAAGATGATAAAAATCTACTTAAGGTTGAGTAGAGGTGAAGTCCATTGTCAAATTCAGCTATCTTGGCAATAGCTGAAAAAATTTGGCTTCAATGTCATAACAAATATGTTTGTTTTGTTCAAGGCAAGGTTCAAAATGGTTCAAATGACTCTGAGCACTATGGGACTTAACATCTATGGTCATCAGTCCCCTAGAACTTAGAACTACTTAAACCTAACTAACCTAAGGACATCACACAACACCCAGCCATCACGAGGCAGAGAAAATCCCTGACCCCGCCGGGAATCGAACCCGGGCGTGGGAAGCGAGAACGCTACCGCACGACCACGAGATGCAGGCTCAAGGCAAGGAAATCGAAACTAAAATTATAATGAAACCATAACTTTTGGAAAGTAATATGTTCTCATCACTTACATATAACCCATTTTCTTTTATTTTCAATTAATAATTTATGAGAAGCAAATAAAATATGTTATTTATTATTCAAGGGTGTATGAAAACTCTTAAAGCTTTTAAAATAAAATGAACTTATTAACATTGTACATCTTTATTCTTCATATTTCAACTTTTTGCTTCTCGAAACAATCACCGTTGCAACAAACATATTTCTTTGAGCGAGAGACCAGTTTGTTGATACCATCACTGCAGAATGTTTGACTTTGTCTATGGAGCCACAACCTCACCTCTGCTTGCACAGCTTCGTCATTGTCAAATTGAAGTCTTCAGATGTGTTCTTTAAGTTTTGAAAACAGATGAAGATTGGATTGGCGCCAAGTCGGGACTAAATGGAAGATGATCTATGACAGTAAACCCAAGACGTCAGAATGTTGCAGTTGTCATATCACTCGTATGTGGTTTGATATTGTCTTGCTGAAGGATAGGCTGTTCCACGTGTGGAAAAACTCTTTGAATTTGAAACCCAGTTACAGCATGCTGTTTCTCACACACCAACACAGTTATGTTTCACATCACCATGTTACACACTACAGTTTGGAGCCCTCTAGTGCCAGAGGGTTGCAACTTAAGTCAGCAAAGTGGGAAAGTCAACTGTGTAATATGCATAATATGTAATACCTCAATCGATATTGACAACACAATAAAAAATTTGGAGGCATTACGTATCAGCATGCCCTTGTACACCGTACTAAAATCCGTATGTTATAGCAGACATGAAAAATAAGATGCCGAGTTTGTTTTCATTAGCACCTTTAAAAAGTTTTTACAATTCGTAATTTATTTTCAATACTGAAGCATTTCATTATTTGTCTGCAATATTTGTCATTGTTGTTGTCGTCGTTGCTGTGGCTTCAGTCCAAATACTGGTTTGATGCATCTGTCAATCCTAGCCTATCCTGCGCAAGCTCCTTCATCTCTGCATAACTATTGCAACCTACATCCATTTGAACATGCTTAGTGTATAAAGCCTTAGTCTCCTCCTACAGTTTTGGCCCTCCAACACTGGCTTCCAATGCCTTTATGCCTTGGAAGGTGTCTACCAACCGATCCCCTCTTTTAGTCTAGTTCTACCTAAATTCTTCTATCCCCATTTCAGTTTATTTGTTATTCCATATACAAATCCGATCTTTGTCAGTCTTCTGTAGCATGACATTTCAAGAGCTTCTATCTCATTCTTGTCTGAATTGTCTTTTGTCCAGATTTCACTTCCATTCAAGGCTTCACTCCAGACAAATACCTTCACAGAAGACTTCCTAACACTTAGATTTATATTAAATGTTACTAAATTCCATGTTCTCAGGAAACATTTTCATGGTACTGCAAATCTGCTTTTTATTTCTTCTGTACTTCAGCCATCATCATTTATTTTGCTTCCCAAATAACAAAACTCGTATAATTGTAGCATCTCATGTCATAATCTAATTCCCTCAGCATCACCTGATTTGCATTGACTGCATTCCATTACCTTTGATTTACTTTTGTAGTGTACGTCTTGTTATCTCTTTTCAAGAAACTATCCAATCTGTTCAACTGCTCTTCCAAGTCTTTAGCTGTCTCTGGCAAAATTACAATGTCATCAAGTGACCATTCATTTCGGCCTAGTTAGTTTCCAGCTGCCGTCTGTTACACACTAGCAGAGCAGAAAATTATGTAGTCAGCTTTTTCTATGTTTTTTGTAGTTTAATTCTTAAATTCCATGAATGGTTTTGTAATAAAGAGTAACTATAAAGTGTAGAGTCTCACAATCTGTAGCGTGGCTGTCATCGCTTTTGAACTGCCAGTTACACTGCTCACTAATGCATTAGCCTCCATTGGTGAGACATCAGGACAGTCACAAGTTACATATCTAGCTTTCTGTGTGCGCTTTTTCAATACTAGAAAGAGAAATTACACTAACCATCACTCATATTCAGCGAAATAAAGAACCTATTAAATAATGAAACTAACTTTTAAGAAAAATAGAAATTGTATCTGCTTGACAACTACTCCTTCTCCTCCTCCTCTCTAGAAGGATTTCTGAATATGTAATAATTATTTAACAGAATAGGCAAAAAAATCTACTCACCAAGTGGCAGCAGAACACACACGTAAAAGACCGTTGTAATTGGGAAGCTTTTGGAGCTAGTGGCTCCTTCTTCAGGCAGAAGAAGGGTGAAGGAAAAGGACTGGAGAGGTCTAGGAAAAGGGGAAGATTTTGGGAAAGTCACCCAGAACTGTGGGTCAGGGGAGACTTACCGTACGGGAATAGAAGGAAAGTCTTTCCTCGAATCTCTGAATACCTTTTCCCAATTAAATTTCACATGGTCCTATTCCAAATTATATGCCAATTTCCTTGATGTTGATCTTGTCCTCACAGAAGGCCAGCAACACATTTCCATCCACATTAAACGGACCAACAAACAACAGTACTTACGTTTTGACAGTTGTTATTCTTTCCATGTCAAACATTCCCTCCCATACAGCCTTTGCATCCAAGGCAAGCTTATTTGTTCAGATGCAGCAGTACACCACCATATTCATCTCTGCCTTCACTACCCATAATTACCCCACCAGCCAGTGGCTCCTTGAGGCAGAAGGGTTGAAGTGGAAGGAAGAGGACTGGAGAGGTCTAGGAAAAGGGGTAGATTTCAAGAAAGTCACCTAGAACTGCGGGTTGGGGAAGAATATATGCCTCTGGCACTATCAAAACTAAGGTACCATATTCTGTTTCTTGAAACCTGCTCACCCCTTGGAGTTACTTCAAAAGGCCTAATATTGAAAGTCTCTGTTTCTAAATCCAGTTCTGCCCTACATCAGGCTCTTTTACAGTTCAAATACAGAAATCTCTTGTTCTTACACAGCTAATCTGTAACCTACATGGTCATCAGCAAATTTCCACTCTGCCAGACTTCTCTCCTCGTACAAAATCCAGCAGTTATCTGCCCCTTATGTTTCCTTGAATGGTATCATCCACCAAGTCAACTTCAAACTGTAACAACATGCCAGACTTCACCTCAAAAACCTATCCCATCCCCTTTCTATGTGTCACTTGGAGGGGGCTTTCCTGGAATCCATAAGTCTTCAGCCCTTGGTTCGGCTTAGATACATTGATGACATCTTTACCATATGGACTCATGATGAGGCTGACCTGCTAAAATTCTTAGTCTCTAAAAACGTTTTCCAATTAAGTTTCACTTGGTCCTATTCCGTTAATCAGCTATTTCGACATGGCCATGACTTCCTAAAATCATGCCCTGATATGAGATCCATTCTGTCTGAAATTTTGCCGACCACAGCTAGAATAGCTTTCCGTCACCCTCCAAATCTCTGCAATATTCTTGTCAGACCCTATGCTCCTTCTGCAGCCATCTCCCTACCTTATGTGCCCTACCCCTGTGGCAGTCTCCGGTACAAACACTGTTCGGCCTTCTAGATCAGCATGACTACCACCAAATTAGCAGTTAGGATGAGTGGCCATATGCAGAGGGTGTACACTGGCAACTCGGTATATCCTGTTTCAGAGCATGCTGTACAACATGAAATTTGTGACCTTGGTGCCTGTTTCACCACATGCGCCATCTGGATTCTCCCCCAACACCAGTTTGTCACAACTCTGCAGGTGGGAACTAGCACTACAACATGTCCCCAGTTATTGCCACCCACCTGGCCTTAATTTACATTAATTTCTTCCATCCCAGCATTTCTTCACTGTAACTACTCTTTGCTTCATTTTGCTTTAGTTTTCTACACCTTTCATTGTCTTTCCCATCTATTTTTCATCCCCCCCCCCCTTCCAACCTCTGTTACATACAATACACTTAGCTTCTCACTCTTATTAACTTGTGCACAATGTTTTAGTAGTAATGTCTGTATTGCATATTATGGCCTGCCCTCCACCTTTAAGCTCTCAGGCTTTCAAATCTCGTCCGATGCAGTCCCCAAAAATCAGTCTTTCCTTCTCATCCCATATGGTACGTCTCCCCTGACCTGTGGTTCTGGGGGACTTTCCCTAAATCTGCCCCTTTTCCTAAACCTCTCCAGTCTTTTTCCTTCACCCCTCTTCCTTCACATTCAACTCTTCTGCCTGAAGGAGGAACCACTGCTCCGAAAGCTTTCCACTTACAACAGTCTTTTACGTGCGCGTTCTGCCGCCACTTGAAGATTAGATTTTCTATCTATCCAATCAAATACTTTTGTCAATAATTGATTGTTTTGATCACAGAAAATGCTAGAAAAATCGTGTGTGTGTGTGTGTGTGTGTGTGTGTGTGTGTGTGTGTGTGAGAGAGAGAGAGAGTGAGAGAGAGAGAGAGAGCGTGCACTCGTGCATGTGTGTGAGCGCACACATGTGCGCGTGCACCCAAGTAAAAACTAGTAGAACAGTGCACCAGGTTTGTTGCTGTCACTTGTATGTGTATGCACATCTCTCCATGGTGTGTTCCGAGTACTTTGCTGCCACTATTTTTGAATGAGTGAGTGAGAGAAGCAGATATGTTTAGTGACTAGTTGAATGAAACTCAAAATGGTGCTCATGACAGAAGGACATATTCACTGTCAAGTGTTATGCAAAACACAATTCGTGGAAAATTTGTGCCAAAATTTTTGCAAAAGAGTTGTGTGCTTTGGCAAATCCTCCAGCAAAGGTTGCAAAGCAAAACTCAGTGGCAAAAAATGGGCTCTTTAGTGACTAAAAACAGTAACTATCCAAAAAAAGATCAAACACAAGAAAACAAAAATCTCAACACTATTTGTCTCTGCATGTGAAAATTAAGGGATCATAAAGGATCTGCATCTGTATCCCTTCAAACTTACCGCTGCACACCAGCTGAAGTGTCCAGACGAACTTTCAGATGTTGAGTTCTACTGGTACTTTGTGAGTGAAAGGGAATCAGGACTTTTGGATTCACAGTTCTTCATTTCTTCAGATGAGGCCTGATGTAGCTTGTCAGGGTGTGTGAACTCATAGAAAATACATCATTATGCATCATAAAATCCCTCTCAGTACTTTGAAGAGCTGCTGCATAATGTCAGGATTGGTATTTGGTGCACAGTGTCTGGTGTCCACATTATAGCATGATTCTTCTGTCAAACTTGTTCTGTACATCTGCGACGTCTTGTTTATCAGTAGTATCAGTCCTGTGTATGTCTCAGTCCCATTGCTGAGAAACTGTAGGACACAGGCCCGCAGTAGGGCATTGAACAGTGGCCAGCAAGGACACAGCAGCATGCATGACAAGCAGAAAGGGGGGACTTGCTGACAGCAGTGTGGAGAGTTGGAGGTCCAGTTTTACCTAGGGCATTGAGCACTCTGTGGAGCCAAACAAAGCTAGAAGGTGGTGCAGGGTGTATACATGGACAAGGAAAAAAAATTCCCAGATTTCTTGGTTACAAAAACAGTTTTTCCCCAGCAAAAATAGACCTTTTTCCGTGTTAAGTGACAGTATTCTTTCCCTCAGAATTCTAAAACTTAGTGAAACTTATCACCCCTTTAATGGTTAAAGTATTTTAAAACAGCGGTGAACATCTTCCTGCTGCTTTAGAAAATGAAATCCAGAAGAAAAAAAAAGTAATTTTTGATGTGCAGCAACATTTACCCTTGTTAGTTTCTGAAGCATTTAAATGGAGATTGCGATGCGTTTTTGTAAGCCAATCATGGCTCATTTTATGTCATCTTGCCAGCCAATGACTGCAGATATTCAGAGAATAGGACATGTAATATAGTCCGCCAGTAGCAACATCATTGTTAAGTAGCGCACAGGAAAAGTTAATGTGTTAAATTAATATATGTAGTGTAGCTACAAGAAGTATCGGACTGTTTTACGTGTGTTGCATTGCAGGATACATCACACAAATGTGCCAATAAAATTTTAAATAACAAGATAAATGTCTGGTCATCTTGGCTCAAAATTCTTGTAAGTGGCTAGTCCTCAAAGTGTGAAGTTGTGAATGAGAGTTAAACACTCGGTGATTAAGAGATTCTCGCATGTATCATAATTCATCTTGCGTACAAAGAAATTTACATTGAAAGTAACACTTTGTAATCCACCATTCGCAAATTTTCCCATAACCTGTTAGACACCAGAAAACAGGTGTTACTGTGCGCGCACAGCTATGACAACATAGGAAGCCCATATAATGGTATGTATTAAGCATTAAGAGATCTTACATTATGTCATAAAAAAAAAAAAACAAGACATCCGACGATACCCCAAGAGCATCAGAATTTCGTAAACCACATTAACATGCATAATTTCGGTTGAAGTGCACATTCGTATGTCCAGATTCACAATGAAGTAGGCCCCAACCTTATATTAAGCTTTTCAATGTAGTTTTTGGGCTGTAAATTTTCTTGGAGTACCAATCTCATGTTTAGTTATTCGTTATGGCATAATGCTACACTTGCAAGAAGATGAAAACGTGCACTTGAAATTCGGCAAACAATTGAAACTAGCCATTAGTGTGAAATGAAACAATTCATTTCAAATAAATTGACTGCCTCAAAGGAAAAGATTAATAAAATCCAACTTTCTTTAGCAATGCAACAAAAACTTCATCATCCTGCAAAGCAATTAATGCTTGAAGGCAAAATAAATAAATAAATAAATAAATCACAAAACTGAAACTAATAACATATTTTACCCTTCCGTAATCATGTGAATGCATTTCAATTCACTTATAGCTCCCATCCACAGAAATCCATTTTTTTCATTTGATGTGAGAGCTGTAAACGAGTAGGAAACAACAAAATCACTAAACGTAAACACAGGTAATGTGGAGACTACCCCCTCTCCCCAATACAACCCAGATTGCGCTGGATATGGGCGAATCTGGCATCCTGGGGGTGCCAGAAAAATTTTTCCGGGCAGCATCTGGCTGCTTGTTGCTACTGCTGATACAGCTAACAGCCACACTTCAAGTAGTCAGAGGCAGGAGGAGGTACTGTTCACATGTGATTCAAATGCTCAAACAAACCTAATACAAACAGCTGTGTCACCACGCTCATCAGTAGCAGTTTGTTGTTATTAAGTATTATGTAGTCTTTGTCCTAAAGCCTTTGACACATTTTGCTGTTGGTTATTGTAAATGGCACATTTCCTTTGCAACTTAGTTTTATTTACTTATTTATTAATTTTTCTCTCGTTTACATTTTAATGCTGCAGTATTATTCTGCAGTAGCGGGAAACAGTAATAGGCTTTGTTAAAGTATCAGTTTTTACCAGTCCAAATTTAAAAAAAAAAAAAAAAAAAAAAAAAAAAAAGAAGACGACTAACTAAAAAGGAAAACAATGAAAAATTCTTGGAATTATAACAAATTCCCTGTTTTTTCCAGTTTTCTCCTGGAAGAGAAAAATTCCCAGCTTTTTCCCCGGATTTCCCAGTTGCACTGGGGTGTATACACCCTGTGGTGACATAACCTGTGGAGTATTATTGGCACCATCAAATTGGTTGGAGTTTTGCTGTCAGCTAGTCAGTGGTTGGAGGAAGCAAGACTGTTCGGGGAACCACTGCATGCCTGTATTACGGACCTTATGGAGCGTGTGTATCTGTAACGAGGTAGTAATTTTGATCTTAACTGACATGTAATTCACTGTGTCTTAGTTCCATTTGGATCTAGCAGGTATTGATTTTACTGGGCATCATGGCTTGGTTGATTGTCTACACAAGTCTGCACTTACTGTTAAAAGTTTTTCGTATCTACTTGTTTGGTCTATTACCTATTCAGTGCTTTCCAGCCTTGCTTTATTTATTGGTGTTTTGTATTTTGTTAGAATGTGTTTAATTCTTCTTTGTGTGTGTGTGTGTGTGTGTGTGTGTGTGTGTGTGTGTGTGTGTGTGTGTCACAGGACAGTTGAGCCACTATTTAATACCCTGTTTCGTGAATTCAACTACAAACCCAGAAAGGGGTCTCACGTCATGATTTAGTTGGTCTTGTGGCTTTCAACAGATCATTTTTGGTCATGTAAATCCCTTGTACATCTGTGAAAAAGATATCTATTTTTGTACAACAGCTGGCCAGCGAATGCTAGCAAATCCACATTAGTTAATAAGTGTTTGCTGGACTAGCCATCTGTGTAGTAACTATATTGTCCTTGTTTGTTTTCTGTTACTGACCACCGTGCTCAGCTGATTATTTCCATATATTTGGTTGGCTACTGCCATTGTTTGCCTGTAACCTTCTGAGATTAAGTATTTGCTTTATTTTGGCATTCTATATTTGAACTGTATATGATACCAGCCAGAGTTCCTTCATATTTATAATTAATTTCCCTTATGATTTACTCCTCCCCCCATGAACCATAGACCTTGCCATTGGTGGACGTGCCTCAGCGATACAGATAGCTGTACCATAAGTGCAACCACAACGGGGAAGGGGGGGCGGGGGGTTATCTGTTGAGAAGCCAGACAAACGTATGGTTCCTGAAGAAAGGCAGCAGCCTTTTCAGTAGTTGCAGGGGCAACAGTCTGGATGATTGACTCATCTGGCCTTGTAACACTGACCAAAACGGCCTTGCTGTGCTGGTACTGTGAACGACTGAAAGCAAGGGGAAACCACGGCCGTAATTTTTCCTGAGGGCATGCAGCTTTACTGTATGAAGAAATGGTAATGGGGTCCTCTTGGGTAAAATATTCCAGAGGTAAAATAGTCCCCTGTTCGGATCTCCGGGCGGAGACTACTCAGGAGGACATCGTTATCAGGAGAAAGAAAACTGGCGTTCTACGGATCAGAGCGTGGAATGTCAGATCCCTTAATCGGGCAGGTAGGTTAGAAAATTTAAAAAGGGAAATGGATTGGTTAAAATTGGATATAGTGGGAATTAGTGAAGTTCGGGGGCAGGAGGAACAAGACTTTGGGTCAGGTGAATACAGGGTTATAAATACAAAATCAAATAGGGGTAATGCAGGATTAAGTTTAATAATGAATAAAACAATAGGAATGCGGGTAAACTACTACAAACAGCACAGCGAACGCATTGTTGTGGCCAAGATAGACACGAAGCCCACGCCTATGACAGTAGTACAAGTCTATATGCCAACTAGCTCTGCAGATGATGAAGAAATTGAAGAAATGTATGATGAGATAAAAGAAATTATTTAGATAGTGAAGGGAGACGAAAATTTAATAGTCATGGGTGACTGGAATTCAATACTAGGAAAAGGAAGACAAGGAAACATAGTAGGTGAATATGGATTGGGGGTAAGAAATAAAAGAGGAAGCCGCCTGGTGGAATCGGGCACAGAGCACAACTTAATCATAGCTAACACTTGGTTCAAGGATCATAAAAGAAGATTGTATACATGGAAGAAGCCTCTTGATACTGATAGGTTTAAGATAGATTATATAATGGTAACACAGAGATTTAGGAACCAGGTTTTAAATTGTAAGACATTTCCAGCAGCAGATTTGGACTGACCACAATCTGTTGGTTATGAACTGTAGATTAAAACTGAAGAAACTGCAAAAAGGTGGGAATTTAAGGAGATGGGACCTGGATAAACTGACTAAACCAGAGGTTGTACAGAGTTTCAGGGAAAGCATAACGGAACAATTGACAGGAATGGGGGAAAGAAATACAGTAGAAGACGAATGGGTAGCTCTGAGGGATGAAGAAGCGAAGGCAGCAGAGGATCAAGTAGGTAAAAAGACGAGGGCTAGTAGAAATCCTTGGGTAAGAGAAGAAATATTGAATTTAAATGATGAAAGGAGAAAATATAAAAATGCAGTAAATGAAGCTGGCAAAAAGGAATACAAACGTCTCAAAAATGATATCGACAGGAAGTGCAAAATGGCTAAGCAGGGAGGACTAGAGGACAAATGGAAGGATGTAAAGGCTTATCTCACTAGGGATAAGATAGATACTGCCTACAGGAAAATTAAAGAGACCTTTGGAGAGAAGAGAACCACTTGTATGAATATCAAGAGCTCAAATGGCAACCCAGTTCTAAGCAAAGAAGGGAAGGCAGAAAGGTGGAAGGAGTATATAGAGGGTTTATACAAGGGCGATGTACTGGAGGACAATATTACGGAAATGGAAGAGGATGTAGATGAAGATGAAATGAGAGATATGATACCGCGTGAAGAGTTTGATAGAGCACTGAAAGACCTAAGTCAAAACAAGGCCCCGGGAGTAGACAACATTCCATTAGCACTACTGACAGCCTTGGGAGAGCCAGCCCTGACAAAACTCTACCATCTGGCAAGCAAAATGTATGAGGCAGGCGAAATACCCTCAGACTTCAACAAGAATATAATAATTCCAATTCCAAAGAAAGCAGGCATTGACAGATGTGAAAATTGCCAAACTATCAGTTTAATAAGTCACGGCTGCAAAATACTAATGCGAATTCTTTACAGACGAACGGAAAAACTGGTAGAAGCTGACCTCGGGGAAGATCAGTTTGGATTCCATATAAATATGGGAACACGTGAGGCAATACTGACCCTACGACTTATTTTAGAAGCTAGATTAAGAAAAGGCAAACCTACATTTCTAGCATTTGTAGACTTAGAGAAAGCTTTTGACAATGTTGACTGAAATACTCTCTTTCAAATTCTGAAGGTGGCAGGGGTAAAATACAGGGAGCGAAAGGCTATTTACAATTTGTACAGAAACCCGATGGCACTTATAAGAGTCGAGGGACATGAAAGGGAAGCAGTGGTTGGGAAAGGAGTGAGACAGGGTTGTAGCCTCTCCCTGATGTTATTCAATCTGTATATTGAGCAAGCAGTAAAGAAAACAAAAGAAAAATTCAGTGTAGGTATTAAAATCCATGGAGAAGAAATAAAAACTTTAAAGTTCACGAATGACATTGCAATTGTGTGAGAGACAGCAAAGGATTTGGAAGAGCAGTTGAACGGAATGGACAGTGTCTTGAAAGGAGGATATAAGATTAACATCAACAAAAGCAAAACGAGGATAATGGAATGTAGTCGAATTAAGTCTGGTAATGCTGAGGGAATCAGATTAGGAAATGACACACTTACAGTAGTAAAGGAGTTTTGCTATTTGGGGAGAAAAATAACATGATGGTAGAAGTAGAGAGGATATAAAATGTAGACTGGTAATGGCAAGGAAAGCATTTCTGAAGAAGAGAAATTTGTTAATATCAAGTATAGATTTAAGTGTCAGGAAGTCGTTTCTGAAAGTATGTGTATGGAGTGTTGCCATGTATGGAAGTGAAACATGGATGGTAAATAGTTTGGACCAAAATAGAATAGAAGCTTTCGAAATGTGGTGCTACAGAAGAATGCTGAAGATTAGATGTATAGATCACATAACTAATGCGAAGGTACTGAATAGGATTGGGGAGGAGTTTGTGGCACTACTTAACTAGAAGAAGGGATCGGTTGGTAGGACATGTCCTGAGGCATCAAGGGATCACAAATTTAGCATTGGAGGGCAGTGTGGAGGGTAAAAATCGTAGAGGGAGACCAAGGGATGAATACATGTAGCGGATTCAGAAGGATGTAGGTTGCAGTATGTACTGGGAGATGAATGAGCTTGGACAGGATAGATTAGCATGGAGTGATGCATCAAACCAGTATCAGGACTGAAGACCACAACAACAACAACATAACATCAGCTTAATCAGTCACAAATTTCTTCAAGTGGCAAATTAGCAGTAAACACAATCATTTAATACGTCACTCAATGCATTGTCTTTCTGAGCAAAATGAACATTTCACAATGTGCACAGTAAGACTTTGTTATCATTAAGCAACACTGTCATTATGGGTCATTGTTACAGGTCAACCCAATCATTGTTATCACATATAAGTTCACATTAAAAGTAATTATCAAAGATTGTCACTGAATTATTGAGTAACAAGTGACAGGACGTGAAACACATCATGTGGCACAATTTTTTGGTTTAACATATCCACCTGACAGAATGCAGTATGTTTCCTTTATAGACAGACATAAGTATTTTGCAGCTGTGACTTATTAAACTGATAGTTCGGTAATTTTCACATCTGTCAACACCTGCTTTCTTTGGGATTGGAATTATTATATTCTTCTTGAAGTCTGAGGGTATTTCGCCTGTCTCATACGTCTTGCTCACCAGATGGTAGAGTTTTGTCAGGACTGGCTCTCCCAAGGCTGTCAGTAGTTCTAATGGAATGTTGTCTACTCCCGGGGCCTTGTTTCGACTCAGGACTTTCAGTGCTCTGTCGAACTCTTCACGCAGTATCGTATCTCCCATTTCGTCTTCATCTACATCCTCTTCCATTTCCATAATATTGTCCTCAAGTACATCGCCCTTGTATAGACCCTCTATATACTCCTTCCATCTTTCTGCTTTCCCCTCTTTGCGTAGAACTCGGTTTCCATCTGAGCACTTGATATTCATACAAGTGGCTCTCTTTTCTCCAAAGGTCTCTTTAATTTTCCTGTAGGCTGTATCTATCTTACCCCTAGTGCGATAAGCCTCTACATCCTTACATTTGTCCTCTAGCCATGCCTGCTTAGCCATTTTGCACTTCCTGTCGAACTAATTTTTGAGACGTTTGTATTCCTTTTTGCCTGCTTCATTTACTGCATTTTTATATTTTCTCCTTTCATCAATTAAATTCAATATTTCTTCTGTTACCCAAGGATTTCTACTAGCCCTCGTCTTTTTACCTACTTGATCCTCTGCTGCCTTCGCTTCTTCATCCCTCAGAGCTACCCATTCGTCTTCTACTGTATTTCTTTCCCCCATTCCTGTCAATTGTTCCGTTATGCTTTCCCTGAAACTCTGTACAACCTCCGGTTTAGTCAGTTTATCCAGGTCCCATCTCCTTAAATTCCCACCTTTTTGCAGTTTCTTCAGTTTTAATCTACAGTTCATAACCAATAGATTGTGGTCAGAGTCCACATCTGCCCCTGGAAATGTCCTACAATTTAAAACCTGGTTCCTAAATCTCTGTCTTACCATTATATAATCTATCTGATACCTTTTAGTATCTCCAGGATTCTTCTATGTATACAACCTTCTTTCATGATTCTTGAACCAAGTGTTAGCTACGATTAAGTTATGCTCTGTGCAAAATTCTACCAGACGGTTTCCTCTTTCATTTCTTAGCCCCAATCCATATTCACCTACTATGTTTCCTTCTCTTCCTTTTCCTACTGTTGAATTCCAGTCACCCATGACTATTAAATTTTCATCTCCCTTCACTACTTGAATAATTTCTTTTATCTCATCATACATTTCTTCAATTTCTTCGTCATCTGCAGAGCTAGTTGGCATATAAACTTGTACTACTGTAGTAGGCATGGGCTTCGTGTCTATCTTGGCCATTATAATACGTTCACTATGCTGTTTGTAGTAGCTTACCCGCACTCCTATTTTTTTTATTCATTATTAAACCTACTCCTGCATTACCCCTATTTGATTTTGTATTTATAATCCTGTATTCACCTGACCAGAAGTCTTGTTCTTCCTGCCACCGAACTTCACTAATTCCCACTATATCTAACTTTAACCTATCCATTTCCCTTTTTAAATTTTCTAACCTACCTGCCCGATTAAGGGATCTGACATTCCACACTCCGATCCGTAGAACGCCAGTTTTCTTTCTCCTGATAATGACGTCCTCCTGAGTAGTCCCCGCTCGGAGATCCGAATGGGGGACTATTTTACCTACGGAATATTTTACCCAAGAGGACGCCATCATCAGTTAACCATACAGTAAAGCTGCATGCCCTCGGGAAAAATTACGGCTGTAGTTTCCCCTTGCTTTCAACCATTCGCAGTACCACAACAGCAAGGCCGTTTTGGTTAGTGTTACAAGGCCAGATCAGTCAATCATCCAGACTGTTGCCCCTGCAACTACTGAAAAGGCTGCTGCCCCTCTTCAGGAACCACACGTTTGTCTGGCCTCTTAACAGATACCCCTCCATTGTGGTGCACCTACGGTACGGCTATCTGTATCGTTGAGGCACGCAAGCCTCCCCACCAACGGCAAGGTCCATGGTTCATGGGGGGGGGAGGGGGATGTTAGGTTACTGCACTCAAAATATAGTGCAGGCCATCAGCCAAATGTAGTATGTGCTACCCATTTATCCATAACAAATTCAAATATCTGAGGCCTGAAACGGTATCAAAGTGTTTGATCTTCAAGTTTTAGTGTGGACTTCAGTTTCGACACTAGCCCACTTCACTACAAAAATTGCAGCCAGTTTTCGACAGAGGCACAAAGGACATATGTGCACCAAATTGGGTTGGTTTCGATGATAAACCCTTACACATCCTCCATACAGTCTGGATCGCTCCCCACATGATTTCCTTGTTTTTGGAGCTGTGAAGAAAGATAATTAGTGGCTGTCGATGTGCATCCAATGAAGAGTTGCATGCCTGGGTACAATCACGGTTTCGTAGGCAACGGCAAACATTTATCCTTGAAGGCATTGAGTATCTTGTCTCACAGTAAAGTTATGGTGATTACTTTCGAAATAAGAAACAGATTGCTTGGTTTTTTCCCATATGGCTTACTTTCATTTGATTGCTCCTGACAATTAGATAGCAGAGAAGAACAAGAAGAACTGGCATTATTCCATGTACACCTGGACAATAATAATAAAGGAAGTCTTGTGGGTAGCTGCTATAGCAAAAACCAGTCACAGAATGAACTAGATCATGCCTTCTGTTCTGGTCACACTTGTCATATCCCTGTGCTACCTTAAGTGCCAATTATCACAGTCAATTGCAAGTGACACTTGCGGCCACCATCCTAATTGTATTGATCCATTTTACTTGTCTCTCTGTGTGTCTGAAGCTAGTGGCAAAATTATACAAAAAAGTGGTAACACTACTGCGACCTGGCAAAGCTAACCCAGTAACACATCTTAATAGCAGAACAAGAGATCCATCCAGCACAAAACCACGTGGCTGTAGCTGTGACAGCCATACTGCAAGAACAGATAGTGGTGAACTGAGGTGATCCCTCTCATCCCTTTTCTTTCATCTTCAACAATGCTGACTATGACTCTGTTGTTCTTTTCTAGATCTAACCAATATAAAATATAACCATTTGTAATTTTTATATTAAGAAGTATTAAACGAGTCTTTTTTAGTCAATTAATCCAAGTCTGTTAAATATCGGATATTTCTCTGATCTTAACAGTGATGTGGCATAGAAAGTTGTTGCCCCTACATCATATTAGAAACCAAGAGTTGGTTGCATCCAAAAGTTTTCAGAAAATGGCTGTACATAAACTACAAGACATAGACAATAATGGCATTTATCAGTAGATAGAGCATCTCTCCATGTTTCAATTTGTAATATGCACTGTGGTGTAGTTGCAAAGTGCTCTAGTAGAGGACAGCGACAACAGAACTTCTTGTTTAAGGCAACAACGCATGCGTTTCGTATCTTTCAATTGGTAAATATGAGTCTCTTGTGTTGGTTCAGAGATGATTTCAATTTTGTACTGATATCAGGTAAAAGCTTGGACACACAAAAAAAATCCATGGATGGTACAATGGCTCTCTTCTTTTTCAGTGGCATCTGCCATACCCTGACTTAACTCCATGTAATTTCTTCTTATGGGGTTGTCAAAGAATGTGTATTCTTTGGGATTTAATTTGGAACGGTGGTGAGGAACAATAATTAATGAGGTCACTTGTATCGACCATGAAGTGTTGCGACATGCACGGCAAGAGCTTCACTATCATACTGACGTTCATCTTGTCACAAACAGTGCCCATATTCAAAACCTGTAACAGGAGTTGAAAACTTGGAGAGATGCTCTACCCACTAATATGTTTCTATCTTTTGTACATCTTATAGTTTTTACACGGTTGCCTCCTGAAACGCTGCAGATACTTGTGAATAGCCCTGTGTTACAGTCTACAGAAGGTGGAGTGATTCTAGCAACATGCAAAAACTCACAATCTAGTGTATTCCAAAATGAATTTGACTGCATAATCATTTGAACAAGGGTCAGTAGACTCTGAAAAATAATGACAGTATACTGTGAGCCACCATTATTCATACGAGTCACTTGAGAAGCCATTCAAAGATAAGACTTAACTTGATAACACACAAGTATCCAGAACCTATGATAGTATTAAGGGGTGATACAGGTGAATGTGTAGATTTCATGTTCTTAGATTTCTGAACCTATACATTGTACAAAACTGTCGGATAAGGTTGACAAATGCATAAATAACTGAACCGTATCCGCGTAGAAGACACACTGATCAACCAGAACATTATGACCAGCTATCCACCTTTGAAATGGGCAATGGCGGTGACCCATCATGGCATAGGACCAATGAGGCTTTGGTAGGTCACTGGAGGGAGTTGGCACCACATCTGCACACGAGTTACCTAATTCCCATAAATTCGGGGAAAGGGGTCAATGACCTCTGACACCACATTCAATCACATACCAGATGTGTTTGATCAGGTTCGGATCTGGTGAGTTGGAGGGCCAGCACATCAACAGAAACTTGCCAGGGTGTTCCTTGAACCACTCAATCATACTCCTGGCCTTGTGACATGGCACATTATCTTGCTGAAAACTGCCATGGCCATTGGGGAAACATGAACATCATGAAGGGGTTCATGTAATCAGCAGCCTGTGTACAATACTTCTTGGCCATAATGGTGGCTTGCACAAGCTCCACTGGGCCCATGGATGCTAACATGAATGTTCCCCAGAGCATAATGGAGTCGATGCCAGCTTTTCTCCTTCCTGCCATGCAGGCATCAAGGAGCTGTTCACACCCTCCCACTGGCATGATGAAGACTGTATTGGGATTCATCAGACCATGCGATGCCCTGCCACTGTGCCAATGTCCAGTGTCAATGATCCGTGCCCATTTCTGTCAGGGTTGCCGATGTTGTCTTGTTAACATTGGCATATTCATGGGTCGTTGGCTGCAGAGGCCCACCATTAGGGGTGTTGGGTGCACTTTGTATTCAAACATACTTGTACTCTGCCCAGCATTAAAGTCTGATGTTAGTTCTGCCACAGTTCACTGCTTGTTCTCTTTTACCAATCTGCCCAGTCTACAATGTCTGACATCTGTAATGAGGGGTGCCGTTCAACCCCATGACATCTGGATGTGGTTTCACCACGTCTTGAAGACACACACCACAGCACACCCGTCAAGTCGTGCAATTTCCGAAATGTTTGTGCACAGCCTCTGGGCCATCACAATCTGCCCTTGGTCAAACTCAGACAGATCGTGCACCTTCCACATTCTACACATGGACAGCACACTCACTGATACTACATGCACTGTCCATGTGTTGGACTCACAGTCATTCCTCACCAGGTGATGCTGCTACCGCCTAGACAGGTTTATATTGGTAGAAGATCAGTGGTCATAATTTTCTGGTTGATCAGTGTAAGTAGGAAATTGCTGTAACTTGGCTCTGAGCACTATGGGACTTAACATCTGAGGTCATCAGTCCCCTAGAACTTAGAATACTTAAACCTAACTAACCTAAGGACAGCACACACATCCATGCCCGAGGCAGGATTCGAACCTGTGACCGTAGCGGTCGCGCGGTTCCAGACTGTAGTGCCTAGAACCACTCCGCCACACCGGCCAGCGCTGTAATTTGTCACACAACTGAAATACTGAAGAGTATTGCTCAAAAATGAAAATAGGATAAACATGTAAAATCAGCAGTAAAGAAGGTGAGTGGAACAATGGAAAATCCTGGATGGAATGATAGCAATAATATGAAAAAGATAGCTTGCTACTCACTACAACTGAAGGGGCACTGACTCACAGACAGGTACAATGAAAAAGAGTGCTAAATACATAAGCTTTCAGCCAAAAGGCCTTCTTTGGAAACAGAATTCTTTGGAAACAGAAAACACACACACACACACACACACACACACACAGTCAACAAGCACAACTCATGCACATGAACACTGTCTTTGACCCCATTAGTCTATTAATTGTGCCTGTCTGTGACTCAGCACCTCATATACATATGGTGAGTATCAATCTATCTTTTGCATATTATTGATGGTGAATGGAAAACAGATTTGTTGAAAGTGTTCTGTGAAACTCCAATACATGCATGCTTAAAGGAAACAGCATATAAAACGTCAGTGTGAAGAAGTCTATTGCGAATTTATTAGTCTGAAGTATAGCCTCATATGGAAGTGTAAGATGGATGATAAAACAGTACAGATATAAAGAGAATGGCAGTTTTCAAAATACTGGGTACACAGGAATGTTAGATGGGTAGATGGAAATAGTTCATTTGGTGTTATAGTAAGCAGATCCAAGTGGATGCAGGTTGCAATACTTATGCAAAGGAAAAAGACCTACACATGATAGATTAGCAAGGGGAGCACCAAACCCGTCTTTGGAGTGAACAACAACAACAGCAGCAGCAGCAGCAGCAAGCAGCAACAAAAATATTCCTTGTATTTAAAAACTCAAACTAACCAAACTGTGGATTTGCAAATTCCAATAGTGGCAACATGCATGTAGAATAGACACCATCTCTAGAATTTTATACAGCAGGCCTTAAATCTTTTCTTCTTTTTCCATGTAAGTACAACAATAAAAAATGACATGTGCCTTTTCTCAAAAATCCTAATTTGTGTACAATATGTAATTTTAAAGTACTATGATATGCAGCATAACTGATATAAACTCATAAAAAATAACAAGAATATAAGAACACAAAGAAAAACTTGTCACTCATACTGTAAAACATTTCTTAATAAAGAAACTTTCATATACAAGGAAAAATAATTCTCTTATGGCAGGTCATAGAAGAAACTACATTCTGATAAAAACATTTACTTATTTTCTCAAAAATAATGTTCAAGACACAGAAACAAAAACTCGAGGTGAAGTGAGCAAAAGTCTTAACTATGAAAATTAATTATCATTCCAATCTGCTATTTATCTATAGAAAGTTCATCAGCAGTCATATTTCATTTAGTTGACATTTCATTTTGCACTTTCACAATAGTTTTCTCTTCTGTTTACTGTAAGCATAACTCAGTATCTCAAAAAGCCATCCTCATCTTATTATGACATCAATACAGCACCCAGCCGATGTTCACTTCAGATCCTGAAAATTAAAAGCAGATACTGCTTCTACTATATATAGTATACAAGGAGACAGTAGAAACAATGAAGAAATGTGTTTATGTATTATGTACCAGGGAATTCATATAATGAAAACTTATGAATGAGATACAATATTTGGCATGACAAAAGGTAATTAATGCAGACAGGTCACATAGTTTAAAGCAGCAATTGCTAGCAGTGGTGCATACATCTATATTTCAAGGATGAATTCATCTCCAACAACTGAGTTACAGGAATCAACCCTTTTTAAAAGTGCACATCTCTGCACTAACTAAGTTTATTGCCTTTCTTCACGTCAATTTTTAGAAGGGAATTACATGCATAGCACCATGGCTTTGTTAAGTAAGTAATTTTTGCAATCAGTGAGAAACACAATGAAAGAAAAATGAAATAATTCTCACCTAGTATGTCAGGTCTCACACTCTTTGTTAAATAACTTGTACTGCGAATTTCTGTTTTCTCCCTCCAAAACCTGGAAGGGAATATCTGTTCTTTATTCTTCCATTTTAATAATTTACATAACAATAAAAAGGCTGGGAGATGAAGTATGCATGGAATTTTGATCACTGTTTAAGAAAAAGATTTGTATCATAATGTGATAAAAAACAAGTAGAATGTTAATGTAAGACTTCATTCATAACTGTTCATATGAGATGGAAATAATGGATGTTAAACACACATCTAATAAAAGAGGTTCTATAGCTGAAACTTATTTTATACTTTACACAAGCAAATTGTTACTGTTAATTAACATAATTAATGAAGACAGGATTGTAAAGGCGGACCACCATAATGTCTTGTCATAACAAAAACTAACTGCTTTCTAAATGCAAAAAAGTATGTTTTTGGCCAAGTAAGTATTTGCAGTACTCAGAAACTATTAATATTATTACAATCTGTACAAAAACAAAGTAAGTTTCAAACTGACTCACAATAAAGGCCAGAAAAAATACTACAAAATACAGATTGTTCAGGTGGATCTGTACTTCTTCAGTGCTTGCTTGCTATTTTCATTAGACATTTTCTAAGACAGCAGTTCACAAATTTTGTAGCTAAGTGACCAGGATTTGAAAAAGAGAGAGAGAGAGAGAGAGAGAGAGAGAGAGAGAGGCTGCAGGGTCCAGTAACTAAATATACTAATAAAAAATATAAATATGTGTGTGTGAGTAAATAAACCTAATTAGTAAACATAGTGTACAAAATTATTTTAAAAAAATTTTATGATATTCGCTTAGCTGTCACAACTAGATGAAAACTTAAAATCAAAGGGTCAGGGTTAAAAAAGTCTCAGTGGGATTTTTGACATTGCCTGTCACCCGTGACAGAATCAGTATCTGGATCAAAACTGGTTAATTTTAACCTCAAATCACTATCTACATTCAAGATATTCCTGTGCTTACTTTTAAGAAAAATAAAGCTGAAAAGGCTCATTAACATAGATAGTTTATCAAAAAGCCCTTCAAATGTCCCTCTGAACATTAATTTAGCACTAGCCCCACAGGGACCAAACGAAGTTGTCTGGTGGCTAATGCCCTCAACTCACATTCTAGAGACCTGTGTCCAATTCTCGGATTGGCCACCTAGATATCAGTTTTCTTTGATCATCCAAGTCACTCCATGGAAGTGCCTGGATAGTTCCTTAAAAGGGCCCTGCCTGCTTCCTTCCCCTCAAGTAGCAAGAAATCCGAGCAAAGCTTCATCTTTCATGATTTTGCCATGGACCAGATGCAAAACAGCTAACGTCCTTCCTTCCTTCTTGTGTCAGGGTATTAAAAATGGAAAATTCAACCAAGTCATTCTTATGAACAGTTGTGTCCAAGAAACTACCACCTTAAAAAAATTGCAGATTGTGGCACTTGTGTGTTTAACCATGAGCAACCAGCCAACACCACAGGCGAGTCCTGTAGCACAGTCTGGAGACGTGTAGACTTTCAGCCACCTGGTGGCAGAAGATATTTGTTATTTTCAACATATAAAAAGCTGGCAGTCTGTCTTAGCAGCTTCTTTTGGTTTATTCTTTGTGTGTGTGTGTGTGTGTGTGTGTGTGTGTGTGTGTGTGTGTGTGTGTGTGTGTGTGTTTGTGTGTTTTTGTGCGAGGGGGGGGGGGGGATATCTTATTTCATTCTGTACTTGCTGACCAACAACTGACACGCAAAACCCCTGAAGCTACTGGTAATTTTTATCTGGACTCTTGGCCAGTGTTTACGGCCCAATTCCATGCTGCACACACCCCAAAAGTGGGCCGAGGCCCATGGTTGTGAGTTGCTGCTGTATGGAACAAGAATCTACTACTGAGATGTTGCATTGGTGCAGGACTTCACAAATACATGCTACTTCTATAATGCTACACTTCATGTGGAAAAGGAGGAAGAGGATAAAGAATGCAGACTAACAGATTGTGCAATATCACTTGCTCCACCCTAGCAACGACAAAACAGTTTGTGCAGGTTGCACATTTGTGCCGCGTTTACACGTAATATTTTCATCTCGGTACTTCTTTTGCAGTAATTTATTACTTCTGAGTGCATCAGAATAATAGCAGATCGGATGATCTGCCACTTTTGATGGTTCACACAAAAACCAAATATCAAATTTGTCTGAGATTTAAACATTTTGAAAACACATTTCATTCAGTTTCAACACAATCTGTAGTCAGCCTTCGATAAACAAGGCCTCAACTTACAATGACAGAAAAAAATTGCAAAACCAAAAAAAAAAAATTATGTACAGTAATGAAATTTTGGGAATACATTTATCTAGTTAACATAGTTGAGTGATTAACATTGCAAGATCACAGGTCAACGTAAGTGAGAGATAAGCCACTGCAAATGTGAAATGTTAGTACCAGTGTAAGCACCAGAATGTTGAATGCAAGGATGGAAACATGTGTGCATTTTGTTGTATGGGTGCTTGGAGTTCCATGCCTGTTGGACCTGGACAGTCACTACTGCACAGTTAATGCTATTTGTGGATGTTGCCAGAGATGTGATTTGATGATGTGCTAAATTGGAAACTGGTCTGGTGATCAAACAGGACAAGGCAACATGCAGACACACTGCAGAGCATGCTGGGTTACAACAGCAGTATATGGGTGAGTGTCATCCTGTTGGAAAACACCCCGTGGAATGCTGTTCATGAAGTGCAGCATGACAGGTCAAATCACTAGACTGACATACAAGTTTGGAGTCAGGGTGCATGGGATAACTACAAGAGTGCTCCTGCTGTCATGCGAAATCACATCCCACATCATAAATCCATATGTAGGTCCAGTGTGTCTAGCAAGCAGACAGATTGGTTGCAGATCCTCCTAGTCAATATACAGCCATCACTGGCTCCGAAGCAGAACCAGATTTAATCAGAAAACATAACACACCTCCACCCTGTTCTCCAAAGAGCTCCTGCTCGACACCACTGAATTTGCAAATGGCAGTGGTTTGAGGCGGTGAGAGGTACGCTACTGGACATCTGGCTTGGAGCCATCCCTGAATTAACCAATTTGTAACAGTTTTTTGTGTCACTGTGGTGCCAACTCTGGCTCAAATTGATGCTGCAGATGCAATATAATGTGCCAGAACCAAATGCCGAACACGATTGTCTTCCTTCTTGGTAGTGCCGCATGACTGTCCAGAACACGGTCTTCTTGCGACCGTACATTCTCATGACCACTGCTGTCAGCATTTGTGAACGGTGGCTACATTCCTGCCAAGTCTTTCTGGAGCTTTGCAGAAGGAACTGCCTTCTTCTTGTAGCCCTATTACATGACCTTGTTCAAACTCAGTGAGGTGTTGATTATGGCAACTTTGTCACCTTACAGGTATTCTTGATTAACATCAACTCACCATATCCAGTCTCAAAGATAACTAACACTCATGACTGTTACAGCACGTATTTAAAGCAAACCTGCAACTGGTGTAAAATTTGAATAGACATCATCTTTCGGATGTAGAAACATACCTACCAACTTTTGTTTACGTTGCACAACTCCTCCTTGGTGCTGCATTTTTTTCCTGTCAGTGTATGCTATTATACAGTAATTAGACAAGACATTATAGCCACATGCTTAATTGCATGTTAGTCCATCTCCCAGTTGCAATACACCAGCATGGGATGGATTTGACAAGTCCTTGTTAGGTTTCTGGAGGTATATGACTCTTACTGCAGAACTACTTCAAGGGGTGGAGGATCATGCATTTATAACAGAAAAGGAACACAGTTCAAATCAAGACATGACCTCAGTACCGTAAGTGAAGGAAAACACTTTGAAATATCAGCTATTGAATTAACAGGGCTTGATATCACCAAGAAATTAATCATTTTGTGTGTGTATAGATCTCCCAGTGGTAGTGTGGACACTTTTTTCAATAAGTTAACAGAAGTTCTACATAAAGTCTCAAGTACAAAGGTCAACATAATTCTGTGTGGGGACATTAACATCAACACTAACATCATAAATGAATCCAGTAGCACCTTCATAAACATCCTTCAAAGTTTTGGCATGTTCCTATTGGTCAATAGTGCAACATGGGTTACCACGACGACTTCATCAGCAACAGATCATGTGGCCACAAACACAGACAGGAAAAATGTGATGTAACTGTAAAAGATCTCGGACTATCAGACCATCTATGTCAAATAACAACAGTAAAGTCAGGCATTCCCTAAATTAAAAGCCTACAAACGACATCTATCAGAAATAAAAATAACAAATTTTTCAAAAGAACTAGAGAAACAAAGCTGGGATGAAGTGTATAAAGAAACCAATGTGAATATGAAATTCTCCAAATAATTTAAATTGAACATTTGAAGGGCATTTCCAAAAGTGTGCATGTCTGTATCAACATCTCAAGAAAATGGTTCAAATGGCTCGGAGCACTATGGGACTTAACTGCTGTGGTCATCAGTCCCCTAGAACTTAGAACTACTTAAACTTAACTAACCTAAGAACGTCACACACATCCATGCCCGAAGCAGGATTTGAACCTGCGACCGTAGCGGTCGCGTGGTTCCAGACTAGCGCCTAGAACCACTCGGCCGGCTTCAACAGCTCACAAAAACAGTTGATAACAGCAGGTATTAAGAAGTCATCCCAAACACTTAAACAACTCAGTTCCATGAAAAAGATTTCCAATATCTAGAATTCTTACATTTCTATGATAGATACAAAAAGATCTCTAGGAAGGTGCCGATTGCTGCAAAAAAGTCATTTAATGACAAAATAATATATAATGCAGAGAATAAAAGCAAAGCAGTCTGGGATGTTATAAAAAAGGAAACAGGGGAGAGGCAAACAAATGCAGGATAACATATTGCTAAGGGAGGAGGATAATGTAATAAATGATCCACAGCACTTAGCGAACTATGTAAATGGGCATTTTTCATGTATTGCAGAGAAGTTACAGCAAAAATTCCCCCAAACAAATATAACACCTGTAAATAATGTTGCACTAAAACCAGGATGTTACAAAAAGGTACAGCCAAACTTTCAGGAAACATTCCTCACACACAATAAAAGAAAATATGTTATGTGGACATGTGTCCGGAAACGCTTACTTTCCATGTTAGAGCTCATTTAATTACTTCTCTTCAAATCACATTAATCATGGAATGGAAACACACAGCAACAAAACGTACCAGCGTGACTTCAAACACTTTGTTACAGGAAATATTCAAAATGTCCTCCGTTAGTGAGGATACATGCATCCACCCTCCGTCGCATGGAATCCCTGATGCGCTGATGCAGTCCTGGAGAATGGCGTATTGTATCACAGCCATCCACAATACGAGCACGAAGAGTCTCTACATTTGGTACCGGGGTTTCGTAGACAAGAACTTTCAAATGCCCCCATAAATGAAAGTCAAGATGGTTGAGGTCAAGAGAGCGTGGATGCCATGGATTTGGTCCGCCTCTACCAATCCATCAGTCACCGAATCTGTTGTTGAGAAGCGTACGAACACTTTGACTAAAATGTGCAGGAGCTCCATCGTGCATGAACCACATGTTGTGTCGTACTTGTAAAGGCACATGTTCTAGCAGCACAGGTAGAGTATCCCATATGAAATCATGATAATGTGCTCCATTGAGCGTAAGTGGAAGAACATGGGGCCCAATCAAGACATCACTAACAATGCCTGCCCAAACGTTCACAGAAAATCTGTGTTGATGATGTGATTGCAAAATTGCATGCCGATTCTCATCTGCCCACACATGTTGATTGTGAAAATTTATAATTTGATCACGTTGGAATGAAGCCTCATCCGTAAAGAGAACATTTGCACTGAAATGAGGATTGACACATTGTTGGATGAACCATTTGCAGAAGTGAACCCGTGGAGGCCAATCAGCTGCTGATAGTGCCTGCACATGCTGTACATGGTACGGAAATGACTGGTTCTCCCGTAGGACTCTCCATACAGTGACGTGGTCAACGTTACCTTGTACCGCAGCAACTTCTCTGACACTGACATTAGGGTTATCGTCAACTGCACGAAGAATTGCCTCGTCCATTGCATGTGTCCTCGTCGTTCTAGGTCTTCCCCAGTCGCGAGTCATAGGCTGGAATGTTCCGTGCTCCCTAAGACGCCGATCAATTGCTTCGAACGTCTTCCTGCCGGGACGCCTTTGTTCTGGAAATCTGTCTTGATACAAACGTACTGCGCCACGGCTATTGCCCCGTGCTAATCCATACATCAAATGGGCATCTGCCAACTCTGCATTTGTAAACATTGCACTGACTGCAAAACCATGTTCGTGATGAACACTAACCTGTTGATGCTACGTACTGATGTGCTTCGTGCTAGAACTGTAGAGCAATGAATTGCATGTCAACACAAGCACCGAAGTCAACATTACCTTCCTTCAATTGGGCCAACTGGTGGTGAATCGAGGAAGTACAGTACATACTGATGGAACTAAAATGAGCTCTAACATGGAAATTAAGCGTTTCCGGACACATATCCACATAACATCTTTTCTTTATTTGTGAGTGAGGAATGTTTCCTGAAAGTTTGGCTGTACCTTTTTGTAACACCCTGTACAATGATGTCACTTTCAATCACAAAGAATGAATTCAGTAAAACGATTCAAAAACTAAAAAATAAAAAGTCAGTAGGCTTAGATGAAGTACCAGTGAGTGTACTGAAACAATGCATAGATATTATACAAGGCCCCTTAACAAATATAATAAATGAATCCTTCACATCAGGGACATTTCCAGAACAGTTATAACAGGCAAGAGTTGTACCTTTGCTTAAGAAAGGTAATGCAGAAGACATAGAAAAGTACTGGCCCATTTCCCTGCTGTCAGCATTCTCAAAAATAATAGAAAAAATGAAGAAAATTTGATGAATTACCTGAATAAATACAATCTTTTAAGAGAATCACAGTTTTGTTTCCAAAGTGGCAAAAATATGGAGTCAGCCATAGCAGAATTCACAAAAGTTGTACTTGATGCTCTTGATAAAGATGAGTGTGTCACAGGCATATTTTCGATCTTTCTAAGGTGTTTTATAGTCAACCACAAGATTCTATTAAATAAATTAGAAGCATTAGGAATATGAGGGGTAGCTAACAACTGGTTTCGGTCATACCTAACAGATAGGGTACAAAGAGTAGAGATAACACATACTTCAAATAGGTCTAAACATTTAGTAAAACACGTATCAGAACCAAAATACATTAATATAAGGATTCTGCAAGGTAGCATATTAGGACCATAACTGTTCCTGATATACATCAATGACTTTCCCAGTAGTGTTACTCATGGTGAAAAAAACCTCTTCGCTGATGACAGCAATATTACAGTCACTGAGAAAACGAGAACTCCTTGCCGAGAAAGCAAATGAAACTCTCAAGGAAGTTTATAATTGGTCAGTAAGTAATAAAGTGACATTGAACATAAAGAAAACAAATGCCATGAATTTCAGTTTGAAGAGGACAAATTACAATGTTAAATTAAATGTAAATGGCACCTCTATAGACTGTGTAAAAAATGCAAAATTTCTAGGAATGAATATTGATTCTCAGTTGAAGTGGTGTGAACACACAAAGGTACTTGCAAATAGAATGCCATCAGCATGTTATGCTCTTAGAATCCTATCATCAGTGTGTAACATGCAGTGTCTTTTAGTTACATATTATTCATGGGTACACTCAATTCTTAGCTATGGCATTCTTTTTTGGGGAACAAATGCACAAAATATGAACACAATTTTCAAACTCCTGGAAAGAGCCATAAGAATAATAACCAAAAATACTAGACGAGCTCATTGTAAAGATCTGTTCCGAACACTGAGGATTATAACTGCTCCATGTGAGTACATTACCAGTCAGTTGTACACATCAAAAATAACATTGGTAATTACTGCAAAAACAGCTCTGTCCATGACCATGCAACAAGAGATAGACTCAACTTACATTTACCAAGAAAAAATAAACATAAAACTCAAAACAGCATTTTCTACCAAGGAATAAAACTCTACAATAAATTACCAAAAGAGATTAAAGAAATTGCAAAAATACACTTATTTAAAAAGGCAGCTAAAAAGTACCTGTTATGCAATACATTTTATACATTGAAGGATTACTTAGATAAAACAGAGTAGGGGTTTGGTAAAAAATGTCATACAAATATCCAACATTCCACATAACACCTTCACTGTATGTTTTTTTCCTTCTTTCTTTCCTTCCTAGAAATACTTACCCCCAAGCTATGCATGGCACAATACTAACACCTCTTCCTCTTTCTGAGCTCAACATCTCACTCATTATGGAGGGATGCTGACTCAGTTTTTCAGGATAGCAAATGGGAAGTTGCAGTACAGAAAATGGCCCAGAGATCACCAGTGTGTGTGTGTGTGTGTGTGTGTGTGTGTGTGTGTGTGTGTGTGTGTAGTGAGTGAAGTGTTATGAAACAATGTGCATATAGTGTGTACAGTGACTGACAGTGAGATAGTTACGAAACAATGTGCGTATAGTGTGTACAGTGACTGATAGTGAGATATGAATGAACAATGTGGCATTAAATTATTTAATAAGTTATTTGTAAAAAAGTATTGTATACCAGGAGTAAATCTAATGATTGTCTCTAACTAGAAGTCTGTAAATATATGTGTAAACGAAATAGCTTATTTTAAATTGATCTAAATTTGTAAATACTTTGACATGTCCTATATCCTACTACTACTACTACTACTACTACTACTACTAAACACCTAAGTACATTCATGCA
Organism: Schistocerca americana; assembly: GCF_021461395.2. Classification (NCBI taxonomy): domain Eukaryota; kingdom Metazoa; phylum Arthropoda; class Insecta; order Orthoptera; family Acrididae; genus Schistocerca; species Schistocerca americana. The sequence goes on from NC_060120.1 coordinate 348,370,531, forward strand.
GTTGGCAGTGAGCATAAACAAATGAGAACTTAGGTTGCTCAAGGAGAGAGGAATGGCGTGGGGAAATAAGCTGTCTGCTGTGTAAGCAGGAGATCCTGGGTTCGAGTCATAGTCGGGGCACACATTTTCAACATGTCCCCAATGAAGTACATCAACGCCTGTTTGCGGCTAGGGTGTCCATTTAATTATCATTTCATTCCTAGCAAAGGTGCATCGTCATCTACGGTAACTGTTCTTTCGGGAACAGATACTACCGTCATATATAAATAAGCTTTCCCCTTCTTCTCACACAGTGGCCAGGCTACACACATGTTCTGTGTAGCTGCAAAATGGTCATAGTATGGGATCCCCTCTGATGATGTGAGAGCTGTAATCAAACTCTGTGAGGGATGAAATTAGTCTCTTGACTTGTTTCAAAATAAGATAAGGAAACAATGAGCAATGCATAGAAAAACTGAGTACACAAAGCCTTCAGTAACAGCTACCGCGCAATTGCTTGAAGTTGGCAGTGACGGAATAGAGGCAGTTCAGGTCAGACCTGTACCAGTATCTTGGGCAACCCTAATTCAAAACACATGCCACCTTCAACTGCCACAATAAGTGTTTCGGCTGCACTAACATTTCAAACTTTTGTTAACGGACAAACATATGTTTTTCTTTTATGTAAGATGCTTAGTCCCACAGTTAAGCCCTACTTTGCCATATGTGGCTTGTATCTTAGAGAGACTATTCAACTGCTGACAGCTGAGGTTGCACAAGAACATAACTTACAAATGCAACCACAGTGACACATTGTTGTGTTCGTACTTATGTGTGCTTTTTATTTTGCAAACATATTCTCACACCCAAATTTTCAAAGTTGTGCAAAGACTGTCAACTTGTTTTAAATTTTCAGAAACAAAAAATTGTGAGCTTTACAAAATGAAAAAAACTACAGTGTTGATGAGTCACAACTGGCATCAGTGAACCCATACAAGTGCCTGGGTGCAACAGTTTGTATGGATACAAAATGGAACTATAACATAAGCTCAGTCATAGGTAAAGCAGGTGGCAATCTGCAGTTCATTGGTAGAATACTGGGAAAATGGAATCATTCCATGAAGGAGATTGCTTATATAATACTCATATGACTAATTCTACAATGCTGTTCAAGTATATGGGGGCCATACCTTATAAGACTAACTGGGAATATTGAACATATGAAGAGGTCAGTACGAACGGTCCAAGGTTTTTTTGACTAAACGGAGAGTGCATGCAGACGCTGTGAGACCCAAATCGACAGATGCCAAGTATCCTGCCAAAGCTTAATGTACTGTAACACGAGATTTTCTGAATAACATGTTCCACTATTAACATTTTAGGCTAACAACAGACAGTCGCAGAAGTTGAAAATATATTTTAGTAGCTAATAAGTGGTGGACTGCATATTGTGTGTGCATTTTTTGGATCTATGTGCAGGTAAAAGAGGAGTAATGTGAACACGGTGCATTAACAAGACACGATGATGATCGAACAATTGTACTTGCAATGGAGAGATTGTGAACATTTTGCCATTGCTGCTTGGAGATTATGTAGACTCCAGAGAAGAAGAGGGCCGGATGACAATAGTTTCGCACCAGAACAAAAGAAGCTCGTTAAACAATGTCTGACTGACTTATTTACTCATCATATGAATGTCATATGATGGAATACCATGAAGAGACTAACTATGAGCACATTATAATAAATGATCTGTTCACTCTGTATTTTAATGAGTTATGAGAATAGTTACATAGAGAAGAGTTCTTTAAATCATGGCATCATGATTTTATAGTGAGTTGCTAGAAAGTCTGAGCTCTTACAGCCCATGACCTTCTGCAGGTGAAGACAAAATGCAGTGGTCCAGTCAGTGGCACTGCCTGGCAGGCTCACAGCATAAAGGAAATACATGAAGCAAAGGATCCACACATGAAATTGTTTGGAGCACATTTATCCCAAGAACCCTCTATTAAAACACTTCTTAAAGTTTAAACTATAAGAATACATTTCAAAGTCAAAACCAGTCACATACTAAAATGCGCGCCCACACACACACACACACACACACACACACACACACACACACACACACACACGTGCATGGGGGCGTGCGCACGCGCGCACACACACACACACACACACACACACACACACACACACACACCAGTCACAAGTATCTGGATGATGTAAAAGCTATCAGCACATTTAGGTATGTCCCGGCAGCAGCAGCACTTGTCTTTAACGAGCTTGTGTAGAGATAAGTAACAAATTTACTAATAATAGATATTTAAGACAATATTAGATAGGAAATAGGTGTACTAGTGCATACTCTTAAGACAGGTATGGATAACCTTTGTTGACCCTTGGGCCTGATTTATATACTTACTTAAAGTTGCAGATTGCTTGGTTATGTGATGCAACAGCAGTACTGCAGCACATGATGTCAAAACTATAGCATCCATGACATTACTCGTTATGGGGTAAGACAATGATATGAATGGCACTCCTTCCCTGACATGCCAAGCCATGCCAACGAATTATGGCTCAAATCACACATTTTTGAAAGTACATTCATTTTATGTACACCACACCTTCAGATGTTTACATTTATTTCCACCTTCAGATGTTTAAATTTGTTTATGCATCACAGTTTCCTCACTTATGCTGCAAAATTCTACAATGCCACTAGAAAGAAACAATGTTCACAAAATGTAAATAAGTCTGAATATCTGAAGATAGGATGCCAGGCATCTTGAAATGTCATCAGGGAAAAATAAATTACCATAGAAACACCTGGTGGCAGCAGCTAATTCTTTATAAATTACCTTCAGTTTTAATATATGTGGGGTTCTGATACGTCCACAGCATATAAGAATTATCACTAATGTTAATACCAGAAATAACATAAAAACAAAATATGCACAGAAACACTTGCATGAAATTAACAACAAGTAACACGGAACTTTACGTGTGAACCTACAACAGATAACTAGTACTTCCACTAAATTATGATCCCTGTTGCTGTAATTCATACTGGCTGCAAACCCGAGGTGAGGCGAACACTGGTGGAAATATCTGAAAATGCATCCCGGCATTGTATAATTTGAATGTCTTGTTCTCCTCCCCCAAAATTTCTTCCACAGACTGGATTGAAACCAGCTATGGATTGGGTTTGGCCCATGGGCCACCCAATCACCCTCTAAGTCATCTACAAAAGTTTTCACTCTTTTATACACTGCCGAGAAAGAAAACCTGTAACTCCAAGAAGAGCTGTGTGACATAAATGAAAGCTGGTAGATATGTTTCTACATCTGAAACATGATGTCTGTTCAAATTTCACACCAGTTGCATAAGAGGTGCTAGTAACACTATTATGAGGATGCAAATCAGGTATGCTTTAAATACATGCTGTAATATACGTAAGTGTTGGTTACCTATCAGACTGGATGTGGTGAGCTGACAGTCAAGAATGCCTTTAAGGCAACAAAGATACCATTATCGACACCTCACGGAATTTGAACGAGGCTACAAAAAGATGGATGTTCCTTGTGTGATACTGCAGAAAGTCTTGGCAGGAATGTAGCCACTGTACATGGTTGCTAACAGCAATGGTCATGAGAATGTATGGTTGCAAGGCAAGCAGCTTCTGGATGGCCACATGGCACTACTGAGAGGGCAGATCATGGTGTTCGGTGTGTGGCTCTGGCACATCATACCGCATCTGCAGAATCAATTTGAACAGCAGTTGGTGCCAAAGTGTTACAGCGAACAGTTACAAATCAGTTACTTTAAGGACAGCTCCAAGTCATATGTCCTGTAGTGTACATTCACCGACTTAAACCCACTGTCATTTGCAACTTCAGTGGTGTCAAGCAGGAACCCACTGGAGGGCAGGGTGGAGATCTGCTACTCTTCCTGATGAAAGCTGGTTCTGACTCGGCGCCAGTGATGGCTGTGTGATGGTTACAAGGAGGTCATACCTCAACTGCAAAACTGTGTGTCAGTCTGGTGATTCGACCTGCCATGTCGCCATTCATGAGCAACACTTCAAGAGGTGTTTACCAACAGGAAACACTCACCCATATACCACTGTTATAACCCAACATGCTCTACAGAGTGTAAACATGTTGCCTGGCCTACTTTGCCACCAGATCTGTCTCCAATTAAGCACATATGGGACATAACTGGGGGATAACTCCAGCATCATCCACAAGCAGCATTACCCATTGATGTACTGAGCAACTAAGTGTAACAGGTACGGAACTCCATCAAAGAAACTGTCATCTGGCACATGTACAACACAATGCATGCACATTTGCATGCTTTTATTCAACAGTCTAGCATTTACACCAGTTATTAATGTACCAGCATTTCACATTTGCAATGACTTACCTCTCACATACACCAACCTGTGGTCTTTCAATGTTAATCACTCAAATATGTAATGTAGACAAGTAAGCTCTTGGCCAAGAAAAATGTATTCCCGAAATTTTATTACTCTACATTAATTACTTTCTGGTGTTGCAATTTTTTCCATCACTGTATGTATCACAACGGAGAATAGTTCATAAAGAAGGAAAATTTAAATTTCCTGGTTCAGAAAAGTTGCATAGTACTTTGTGTGAGTTTTTCAGTTTATTCAGTATTCTAAACAGTGACAAATGCTTGACTTGCCAGAGGACTGTTAGTTCCATGGTGTGGTGTGATGGTCAGTGTAGCTTTTTCCACCAGAGAGACTGTAGTGTTGTTGGAAATGGGGAAATAAATAAGGCTCGGCAGTGGTATTGCAGGATATGCAGAAAAGATAAAAAAAAACAGTGAAACAGTAGGTGAACATTGTGCAGCTCTTCATGCTGAACTAGATAAGGCAAGGAAAGATCTGGAGAGGTTAACAAGGGAGAAGGGTAAAGAGTGGTAGGAAGTGGCTACACCTAATAGTGGGCACAGGCACAGGACTTTCTGTGTTGAAGTTAATGTGGAAACTACATTTGACTTGTTGCCCCAGTTAGAAATGCTGAGTCTCATGCAGGTGTAGCTGTAGCAGTAGAAGGAGCACAACAAACAATGAAAATAATTTGAGAAAGAAAGAGATACAAAAATCTCTGAAAAGAAAGAAAATGTTATTAGGTAGTTCACTTGGTACAGAAGATGGGTCATAAACCTTTTTGAAAATAGTGTTTGTCTTGGTCAGGTAATATACACTGAAGAGCCAAAGAAACTGGTACACCTGCCTATTATCGTGTAGAGCCCCACGCGAACATGCAGAAGTGCTGCAACATGATGTGGCATGGACTCGCCTAATGTCTGAAGTAGTGCTGGAGGGAATTACCACCATGAATCCTGCAAGGCTATCCACAAATCCGTAAGAGTGTGATGGGTGGAGATCTCTTATGAACAACATGTTGCAAGGCATCCCAGATATGCCCAATAATATTCGTGTCCAGGGAGTTTGGTGGACAGCGAAAGTGTTTAAATTCAGATGAGTGTTCCTGGAGCCACCCTGTAGCAATTCTGGACATGTGGGGTGTCGCATTGGCTTTCCAGAATTGCCCAAGTCAGTCGGAATGCACAATGAACATGAATGGACGCAGGTGACCAGATAGGATGCTTACGCATGTGTCACCTGTCAAGAGTCGTATGTAGATGTATCAGGAGTCCTGTATCACTTCAACTGCACTTGCCCCAAACCATTACAGAGCCTCCACCAGTTTTTGAATAGTCCCCTGCTGACATGCAGGGTCCATGGATTCACAAGGTTCTCTCCACACCTATACACATCCATCCACCCGATACAATTTGAAACAAGACTCATTCGACCAGGCAACATGTTTCCGGTCATCAACGGTCTAATGTCAGTGGGACACGCCCAGGCAAGGTTCTAAAGCTTTGTGCTGCGCAGTCATCAATGGTACACAAGCAGGCCAGTGGGCCTTCAGCTCCAAAAGCCTATATCGACAATGTTTCGTTGAATGAATCGCAAGCTGACACTTGTTGATGGCCCAGCATTGAAATCTGCAGCGATTTGGGAAAGAGTTGCATGATGGAACGATTCTCTTCAGTTGTCATTGGTCTGGTTCTTGCAAGATCTTTTTCTGACCCCAGCAATGTCGGAGATTTGATGTTTTACCGGATTCCTGATATTCATGGAACACTCGTCAAATGGTCATACAGAAGAATCCTCACTTCATCACTATCTTGGAGATGCTGTATCCCATCGCTCGTGTGCTGACAATAACACCAAGTTCAAATTCACTTAAATCTTGATAATCTGTCACTGTAGCAGCATTAACCGATCTAACAACTGCGCCAGACACTTGTTGTCTTATATAGGCAATGCCGACCACAGTGCCATATTCTGCCTGTTTACAGATCTCTGTATTTGAATATGCATGCCTATAACAGTTTCTTTGGTGCTTTAGTGTAGGATATAGTGTCATCATGTAAAGATTTTCCAAAGGAAGATAGGGCTGGTTAATGATACTGACATTGATTCCATGTATTCTATAAAGTAAAAAATTGATAAGGCTTTCATGGCCACTTGTTGGCAAATTGCCTGTTGTATTCTGTCTCGGGTTCTTCTGCTGAAATTTGTTTGATGATTTTTCTAAGGTTTTGCCAGCATGAATGGCTGGCATTGCCAAAGCTTCACCCTCATTTTCTGGTAGCGGACTAAAAAGTGACCTCGTAAGGACAGCATCAGCAACAAAATATACCAGTGTGGGATCTGTGTCTGTTTTATGGGATTTATGTCTGTTTTGGGATGCCATGATTGACAACACTTTAATTCTTTATCAGGAGAGTTAATTTGGAGTTGGAAAAGCTGTTTGTGTTAGGTATGGGGTGTAACACTGGTTTTAGTTTTGCTGATACTATCATAGCTTCTTACTTCTGTAGAGTGGATATCGATAGAGGAGCAGCTGCTGCATTTATTTGAAACTACATTAAATTCAAGAACAATGACATTAATAAATTCTGCCTGGAGTCGCATGTAGAAGCATGTGCAACAGAAGTAAAATTCCATAACAGATTCTTTATAACAGTCCCATATACCAACACTGCAAGAAATTATAATCTGTTCATCAATTGTCTAGAAGCTCTATTGTTGTATTTAACAGTAAAAAGCACTGAAACTGTGGTTGCTGGTTATTTTAACATAGATTTTATTCACAACTCTTCCAATAAACATTTATTACAGTCAATAACACCATCACTCAACCCAATTCCTACAATAAACTTTCCAACTACAACAGCTAGATGCTCTAAGGTGGTCACAGATCAAAGAAACAAAATCATATCACAAAACCAATAATTAACAGCTTTTCAGACAATGACATAAAGTGCTATGCTCTAGGTGTAAATACTGAGCTGACTAAAAAGTCTATTAAATCTGAGTACAAGATAGTAGTTGATCTACCAAAAATTGAGTACTTTAGGAAACGGTTCAGAGTTATGAACTGATGAGATGTTTACAGAGCTTGTGACATTAATGAAAAGCACAATAAATTCATTAATGAAGTTATTACATAATTTGAAAACTGTTTTCCTCCAAAATTAGTTCAGATTAAACAAAAACATGGATTACTCAAGGAATAAAGGAATCTTCTATAACAAAAAGAAAACGATCAGTCAGGAACTGTTCCAACATTGATGATTTAGCTCATTACTAGGAATACAGTAGGCTATTAAGCAAAGTAATCCAGACATCTACGCCAATGCACTGTAAGACGAACACTGGAACGTCAGGCAACAATATAGGGTATAGCGGAAGAGGAGATTGATAGAACTACAAAGAAACTGGAGCAGTTTAAGAGTAGATGACACATTGGTAACAGATGGGTGTAGTGTGGCAAATATCTTTAACAAGTATTTTATATCTGTTCCTGATAGACAGTGTGAGATGGCTAGGGTCAGTAAGTAATGCCCAAGAATACCTGAGACTAGCCTTTACAAGTAACTTCTTCAACACAAGTAACATCCATAATAAATTCTTTATAATCAAAGCATTCTAGTGGTTATGAAAAATGTCAACAACTTTAATTAATGTGTGTTCTTGTGAGTTAAGTAAAATTTTAAGTTATTTGTACAACCAGTGTTTTATCTCTGTAGCATTTCCTGACGTGCTGAAACACACTGACATGGAACACCTTTTCAAAAAAGGGAATAAAGAAATGCCACCCTATTAAAGACCAATTTCACTTTTGTCACCATTCTTGAAAATTTGAGAAAAGGTAATGTACAGACAGCTTCTTAACTATCTGACCATGAATAACATACTGTCAAAGACAGAGTTTGGGTTTCTGAAAAGTTCAGATACTGAGAAGGCTATTTACACATACAGCGAGAAAGTGCATCTGACTGCATGAACTACAACATCCTTTTAAGTAAACTGGAATACTATGGTGTCACTGGCAGTGCTGCAAAATAGCTCATGCCATATCTTGAAAACATATGGTGTCACTGTGAGAGACTAGTTAATCAGTTAACTAAGCTATCAGTCATCATTGGATTGGGAAGTAATCACATGTGGTGGCCCCCAAGCATCCATCTTGGGGCCACTGCTTTTTCTTGTGTACATTAATGACCTCCCATTAGTTACACTGCCAGACACAAACTTTGTTTTGTTTGCAGATAATACAAGTATTGCAATACATAGAAAGTCCAGTAACGTTTTAGAAAGGCCCACTAATGCTATTTTCATGAACATTAACAACTGGTTTATAGCCAACTGAATGCCAATGAATTTTGGAAATATCCACTATGGTACATGCAATTCAGAAAATTTAAGAGTATACCACCCAGCATATGCATAAATATGAGAAAGTTCAGACTGAAAAAATTGACAGTAGTAAATTTCTGGGATTACAACTTCGTAAGAAGCTCAGTCAGAAGGAGCACACCATAGAACTACTGAAATGTCAAAACAGTTTCTTATTTGCAGTGTAAATGTTATCGGGCACAGGTGAAATAAAATAAAAAAGCTGGCATACTTCGTTTACTATCATTCCATAACGTCATTGCACCATATTTTGGGGTAACTCTTCAAGCCAAACAATAGTTTCCTGAGTCCAAAAACATGTAACACATATTATTTGTATTGTAAATTCATGTACACACTGTAGAAGCCTGTTCAAGGAACTGAGGTACTAACTGTAGCTACTATTCTTTAATGAAATTTGTTACAAATAATAGTTCCTTTCCAATAAACTGCTCAGTTGACAAAATCAGTACAAGGAACAAGAAATAACCTATACTTAAAGGCACTTATTTTACTCAAAAAATGGGTCCACTACTGAGAAAAACACATTTTCAACAATTTGTCAGCAACCATAAAAAGTTTAGTTAGAAATAAAGTTTGACATACTGAATGTATTATTTCTGTATTTTAATTAATATCACATAATATAAAACAAAACAAAAATCCAAAATGCTACACATCCCCAAGGATCTCCTCAATTTGTATTTATGGAACCAAGAATTCCTCTAACACAATCTAACCTACAACATTAAAATAGTTACTCATAATGTGAGTAGTCTCATTACTTATGTATCGAGTTTCTGTATACTGTTGAGCTACCTACCAAAGACAAAATAAATACTTACAGACAACAGCAGTACACCAATATTTACTCATAAGACATCACATACTGGTTTTAAATGACTCATAACAAAAGAAAGAAAATCCTACCTGAAAAACATTGATCTCCTTTTAAACCATGCCTGTATTTCTCTGTGTATTCTCTCTACTGTCATGCTGATGATTAACTAATGATGAATGATACAATGGATGACCTTTGAGGACCTGAGAACTAGCTTCTTCTATCTGGAAAAAATCATGCAAAATACTAAAATGATCTGAGCATTGTTGGAACATCTTTAGACACAAACATTGACAAAAGGTAACTTGAAGTCTAGAAACAACACTGCATGCTGACCACTCACAAAATCTGGAACAAATGGGGGCAGTACAAAGAATTGCCTAGTTACAAGCATGGCAAAATTTCGATAAAACACATTCCCCTTCTTCAGTGCTTCTTAATACTTTTTGTATTCTTTTTGTTTCTTCTATCTTTTTTAACAGCCAATAAACATAAGCCAGTTTTAAAGTGTTTTATCTTTCCGTCTTAGAAAAATGAAACATTGAGATGACTGTTACTCATGATAGATTTCAGCCAAAGACTTCTTCAGCAAAGAAAACACAAACATTCGCACAAGCAAGCACACATCATGCAAACAACTGCTACCACCTCAGCTCTGACTGGAATGTAACTCCCATGTGAACAGCAATCTGAAGTGTGGCGGGGAAGGGTGATGGACAGCAATATAAGGGTGGGGGAGAGAAGAGTACTTTCTGGCAGGGCATGCAGGGTCTAGGTGGTGGCCTGATGGGACTGCCAGGCACAGCACCAGGAGGTTGGGTGTGAGGGGTGGAAAAAAAGGGGGGGTGGAAAAGAAGAGGAGTAAGGAGGGGGGAAAGGATGGGAGAGTGCATTGGCAGAGAGTGACACGAAATTAGGGTTAGGGGACGTAAAAATGGAGGAGGTGACGGGACAGAGAGGGCAGAAACTGTTGGGTAGAGGGTGTGGGGACAGCAGGTTACCATAGGCTGAGGCTGGGATAATTTTGAGAGAGGAGAATGTGATGTGATGTAAGGACAGCTCCCATTAGCACGGTTCAGAAAAGCTGGTGGTTGATGCGAGTATCCAGATGGCTGGGGTTGTGAAGCGGCCATTGAAATCAAGCATATTGTGTTCAGCAGCATGTTGTGCCAAAGGGTGGTCTAATTTCCTCTTGGCCACAGTACGGCATAGGCCGTTCATACCAGTGGACAGCTAGTTGGTAGTTATACCAATGTACACTGCACACCCCACCACCTGATCCTTGCAGGCTCATCAGGTCACTATCTAGTCCCTGCAAGCCCCACCAGACAGCATTCTTCTCTCCCCCCAACCGATATCCCCCTTTCCAACCCCACTCCAGATTGATACTCACATGACAGTTGCATTCTGGTCAGAGCTGCCAGTGATAGCAATCATGTGTGCAAGAAGTGTGCTTGATTGTATGAATGTGTGTGTTTTCTTTGCTGAAGAAGGCTTCAGCCGAAATCTATAATGCGTTACAGTCTTTTCATTGTACCTGCTAGCAAATCAATGGGTCATGGTTCAAATGGCTCTGAGCACTATGGGACTCAACATCTTAGGTCATAAGTCCCCGAGAACTTAGAACTACTTAAACCTAACTAACCTAAGGACATCACACACACCCATGCCCGAGGCAGGATTCGAACCTGCGACCGTAGCAGCCTTGCGGCTCCGGCTGCAGCGCCAGAACCGCACGGCCACCGCGGCCGGCTCAATGGGTCATCTTTATGGTACGTAACAAGCTATTTTTTTTTTCTAATATTGTTGATATTCCAGGACGTATACATGGACAAGGAAAAAATATTCCCAGAGTTTTTCCAGATTTCCTGGTTAAAAATACACTTCTCACTGGATGAAAATATACTATACGAGGGTGAAAATATATTTTTTCCATGTTAAGTGACAGTACAGTTTTTTTGGAGTTGTAAGACTTTTCAATCCTTTGAATGGTAAAGGCTTTATACAATAGTGTAGATCTTCTCCATGGTTTTGGAAACAAAGTCCAGCAAAAAAAAAAAAAAAAAAAAACAGTGCATTCTGGACAGATCTTCAATGCACTGCAACATGCACATTGCATATTTTCGTATTCCACAAGTATAAATATGAAGTCCATCAAATACAGCATGGTAGCTTTCGAAGCACTGAAATTGAGACTGTGATGCACTTTTGTCAGCCAATCATAGCTCATGTCATGTGATCTCACCAGCCAAAGTCAGCAGATATTCACAATATAGGACATATGACATAGTCAGCCCGGTGGGCAATGAAACCACAACCTTCAGCATTGGTGCACACTTACAATCAACCTCCTGGGAGAATCTCAAAGCAGCGAGCATGGAGGACATGGATGGGGACTGCACTTGGTGGGAGTGTGGGTCTACTGGGAGTCGTGCCAGGACGGTCCTTCCAGATTCCCCACAGAGTCTTTCGTTTTGCACATGTCCGAAAGAACAGGAACCATAAACTCATATAATTGATTTGTGCCAATGGCAATGAATCCTCCACCTTCAGCATGGATGCACAATTAAGTTCAACCTCCTGCAGCAATCTCAAATAGCAAGAATGGAGGACACAATGAGGACTGCGGATAGGTGGTGCTTGGTGAGAGTGTGGGCCAGCTGGGGGTTGTGCCAAGATAGTCCCTGCAATTGCGATAAACTCTGTGTCTGGATGGTGCAGTGGTTAACACAACTGCCGAGTATGCAGGATATCCTGGGTTCCAGTCCTAGTCCGGTAGATATTTTCACTTGTCACCACTGATTCCACATAAAAAAGCCTTGATGCAGCTGACATCAATAATTTCTTCCCTTTGCTTTGCTTTCTTTCCCTCCAATTTCACTGTACACAATATGGATCATGCAAAAGAATTAGTTTCCTTTTAGAACCTGATTACCATTAGTTACTGGAGCAACAAATCACTTGTAAAAAGATGCATGTCAATCCCATTTCCCATGATAGGGCGTTGGATTGATGCATATCATTACATATCTTTAACGCTGATGTTAATCTGTTGCAGACCATGAAAAACATTTTAAGACTGTGTATATGATATTTTTGGAGAATGTACACCTTTGCAGGAATCACTGTGGATTTGATGAATAGCAATCTTGTGAAATGAAACTTGCTTTGTTTGCTTATGAGATGCACAGGGTAGCAGTCAAAGGCATCCAGGTTGATGCCATGTTCCTTGACTTCCAGAAGGTATTCATTATATAGTGTCCTACAAAGGAGTTTATACAATTTGAACTTTAACAATTTGAACAAAAACAACGAAAACTATGAATTTTTTAGTTACACAGATGGACTTCACTAGTGAAGATGTTTTACTGTTGGTGGTCAAAATGTCCTCCATCAGCAGCGATACAGAATCTGCAATGCTGCGGAACAGATCAACATACTTAATGGTTGCTGCTGGAACGGATTCACAGGGAGTCACAATCACCTCTCTCGTGCCATCCTGCATATGTTTCCTTGTGGCATAGACAGTGTCCTTCAGAGTTCCACACAGAAAGAAGTTTAATGGCATTAGATTGGAAGATATTGTCAGAAAATTATCACTTTCCCGTCAGTGTATCCACCTCTCAACAAATGCTTCATCCAGGAATTGCCATACATCATGATGGTAAGATGATGCTGCTACACCATTAGCCATTATGAACATGCCAAGGGCTAAACTACATCTTTGTGGTGACTTTAAAATGACAGTTAATTCACAAGCTATGGTTAATTCATATCCAAGTCCTTGCCTGGATGAACTTATGATGAAACTGGTGGGCATACATCATTTTTCAAAACTTGATTTGTCAGAAGTATATTCTGCCTGATAAAAAAATCATGTCGGCCTCTTGCTGTTAACATGTCATACAGGCCCTACAAGTACAACAGATTGGTTTCAAGCATTGCTTGCACGCCTGGCATTTGTCAACATCACTTGGAACAGCTTACTGAATGCATTCC